>NC_081327.1:30877500-32202500 GCF_026419965.1 Kogia breviceps
ATTTACAAAGTTGTGCAAATTTCTGCTGTACAGCAAAGTGATTCAGATATATATGTGTGTGTATATATATTCTTTTTAATATTCTCTTCCTTTATGGTTTATCACAGGATATTGAATATACTTCCCTGTGCTATACAGTAGGACCTTGTTGTTTATCCATTCTATATATAATAGTTTGCACCTGCTAACCCCAAACTCCCACTCTATCCCTCCCCACCCCCCTCTCGCTTGGCAACCACATGTCTATTCTCTATGTCTGGGTCTGTTTGTTTCATAGATAAGTTCATTTGTTGTCATATTTTAGATACCACATATAAGTGGAATCTCATATGGTATTTGTCTTTCTCTTTCTGACTTTCTTCACTTAGTATGATAATCTCTAGGTCCATTCATGTTGCTGCAAATGGCATTATTTCATTCTTTTTATGGCTGAGTAGTATATATATATATATATATATATATATATACACACACCCCACATCTTGTTTATCCATTCATCTGTCGATGGACATTTAGGTTGTTTCC
Source organism: Kogia breviceps (assembly GCF_026419965.1). Lineage (NCBI taxonomy): Eukaryota > Metazoa > Chordata > Mammalia > Artiodactyla > Physeteridae > Kogia > Kogia breviceps. The sequence goes on from NC_081327.1 coordinate 30,878,026, forward strand.
ATGTTTTGGCTATTGTGAATAGTGCTGCTATGAACATAGAGGTGCGTGTATCTTTTTAAATTATAGTTTTGTCCAGATATAAGCCCAGGTGTGGGATTGCTGGATCATATGCCAACTTTATTTTTAGTTTTTGAGGAAATTCCATACTGTTTTCCATAGTGGCTGCACCAACTTATATTCTCACCAACAGTGTAGGAGGGTTCCCTTTTCTCCACATCCTTTCCAGCATTTGTTATTTGTAGACTTTTTAATGATGGCCATTCTGACTGATGTGAAATGGTATCCCATTGTAGTTTTGATTTGCATTTCTCTAATAATTAGTGATGCTGAGCATCTTTTCATGTGCCTATTGGCCATGAGTATGTCTTTGGAGAAATGTCTATTTAGGTCTTCTGCCCATTTTTTGATTGGGTTGTTTGTTTTTTGTTGTTGTTGTTGAGTTATATGAACTGTTTGTTTATTTTGGAAATTAAGCCCTTGTCAGTCGCATCATTTGCAAACACTTTATCCAAGTCCGTAGGTTGTCTTTTTGTTTTGTTTATGGTTTCCTTTGCTGTACAAAAGCTCATAAGTTTGATTAGGTCCCATTCATTTAGTTTTGCTTTTACTTCCATTCCCTTGGGAGACTGACCTAAGAAAATATTGTTTCGATTTATGTCAGAGAATGTTTTGCCTAAGTTGTCTTCTAGAAGTTTTATGGCATCATGTCTTACATTTAAATCTTTAAGCCATTTTGAGTTTATTTTCGTGTATGGTGTGAGGGTGTGTTCTAACTTCTTTGATCTACGTGTGGCTGTCCAGCTTTCTCAGTGCCACTCGCTGAAGAGACTGTCTTTTCTTCATTGTATATTCTTAACTCCTTTGTCAAAGATTAATTGACCACAGGTGTGTGAGTGTATTTCTGAAACCTGCCCTTCTTTCCTTTCTCCCTTCTTTCCTTTCTCCCTCCCTTCCTCCCTCCCTCCCTCTCTTCCTTCCTTCCCTCCCTCCCTCCTTCCTTCTTGCTTTCTCTCTCTTTCCTTCTCTCTTTCTTCCTTCCTTCCTTCCTTCCTTCCTTCCTTCCTTCCTTTCTTTCTTTCTTTCTTTCTTTCTTTCTTTCTTTCTTTCTTTCTTTCTTTCTTTCTTTCTTTCTTTCTTTCTTTCTATCTCTCTCTCTTTCCTTTTCCCTTTCTGCCATCCCCCTTTCCTTTCCTTTTCACAGATATTTTTATTAAGGGCCTGCCATATGCCTGACACTGTTCTAGGCCCTGGAGACATAGAAGTGAACAAAACAAAGACCCTGCAACCATGAAACTCACATTCTAATCAGGAAGATGGAAAATAAATAAACTAGTAAATATAGAGTACCTACTTGTTAGATGGTAGTAAGTGCTATACAGTAAAATAAAGCAGGGTAGTGGATAGTATTGACAGAGTGCTGTGGGAGAATACTGTATTATAAGGTCTATTAAGCTGACAGGTAAGAACCAGCTCTTATATTTGGCAGCTTGGAGGTCACTGGTAACCTTGAGAGGAAACACTTTGATGGAATGATGGAGGTAAAAGTCTGACTAAAATGGATTCAAGATAAAATGGGCAAACTGATCTCTATACTCAATACAATCCCAATCTCAATGAAAATCTCAGCAGTGGTTTTGGAAAAATGAACAAGCAGATTCTAAAACTTTATCTGGAAACATAGGGGTAGAGAAAAAATTCTTGAAAAAGAATTACAAAGTGGAGGACTTACAAGTCACCTGATTTCAAGACTTATCTTTGAGCTATAGTAATTAAGAAAGCCTGCTGTTGGCTGAAGGATAGACAAATAGAACAGAGTGGACAGTCCACAAGATGGACAGTTAATCAATTTTCAACAAAGGCACTTAGATAGTTCAGTGGGGAAAGGAAATTCTGTTCAACAAATGGAGCTGAAATAACTGGATATCTTAACATAAAAAGTGAACTTCAACTCCCTAACTCACATCATACACAAAAATTAGTTTGAGACAAATTATAGATCCAAATGTAGATCCATTGTATTCAAGCAAAATTTAAAAATTTTTTGCTTATCAAAATACACTGTTAACAACATCAGCAGGAATGGTGGAGTAGGGAACTTCCAAGACTGTTCCACCACAAAAGCAGTGGATAAATTGGCAAGGACCATCAGAATCAACTTTATCAGAACTCTGGAAACAAATTGAGAATTTACAGCAAGCAAGGGAACATTTCATCAAGACATAACCTTGAGTTTCAGTTAAAGAACTTTGTGGCATTTTAACTTACTCTGCACCATCCCCTGCTACCCAGCTAGGTAGTGGTCTTGAAGACAACAGCCCACACTTATAGTATAGGTTCCTAGTACTAGAGGTAGAAGAATGGACCTTATTCTCAGTGAATTGTGTTGCTTGTTTTGACATGTGTGGTGGCTCCCTAAACAGCTAAGCTCAACAGGCTTGGTTTTTGTTTTGCCAAACTCAGAACTGTCTCAGGGGCTGAAGCAGCTACCTGATGGGCATTTTTCATAAACATCTGCAGGTGCCACTAGGGTCCAGGGATAACAAGTCGGAACAAATAATAGACAAGAAGAAAGACTGGGCAATGAGATACTTTGGAGAATAAAGGCTTGAAAAGCCCCCTTATGTTCCTGAGAATCTAGAAAGCCATGTATATGTCCATAGTGGGGAGCATGCTCAGAAAAGGCCTGAGAAGGCCTTAAGCTCTCACATCTGGCTGACCCTAAGGCTCTGCTCAAAGAGAACATGAATGCTAAAGGAACGTAATAGAAATTCTGGCGTTGAAAATACAATAACTAAAAATTCACTAGAGGGGAACAGTGGTAGATTTGAGCATAGAGAAGAAAGAATCAGAGAAGTTAAAGATAAATTGATTGGGATTACCCAGTGTGAGTATCAGGAAGAAGAAGGAATAAAACAATAATAATAGAGAACCTAACGACCTGTGGGATGCCACCAAGCATGCCAACATATGCATAATAGGAGTTCCAGAAGGAGAGGAGAGAGAAAAGAGACAAAAATAATATTTGAAGAAATAATTATCAAAGTGCCCCATATTTGATGAGAGACATGAATATACCCTGCCAAGAATCTCAGTGAATCCTAAGTAGGAGAAACTCAAAGCAAACCCACACAGAGACATGTTATAATCAAACAATAAAAAGCCAAAGAGATATTCTTTTTTTTTTTTTTTTAATTTTTGGCTGTGTTGGTCTTTTTTGCTGTGCACAGGCTTTCTCTAGTTGTGACAAGTGGGGGCTACTCTTCATTGCGGTGCACAGGCTTCTTATTGTGGTGGCTTCTCTTGTGGAGCACAGGCTCCAGGCATGTGGGCTTCAGTAATTGTGGCACGCAATCTCAATAGTTGTGGCTCGTGGGCTCTAGAGCTCAGGCTCAGTAGTTGTGGTGCACGGGCTTAGTTGCTCCACTGAATGTGGGATCTTCGCAGACCAGGGCTTGAACCCATGTCCCCTGCATTGACAGGCGGATTCTTAACCACTGCACTACCAGGGAAGTCCCAAAGAGAAATTCTTGAAAGCAGTAAGAGAGAGGAGACTAATAATGTACAAAGTCTCTTCAATAAGACTAACAAGTGATTTCTCATAAGAAACCATGGAAGCCAGAAGGCATTAGAATGACATATTTAAGGTGCTTAAAGGAAAAAAACCCTGTCAAAAAAGAATTCTACATCAATCAAAACTATAATTCAAAAATGAAGGAGAAATCAAGATATTCCCAGATAAAAAATAAGGGAGCTTGCTACTAGTAAACCTGCCTGAGAAGAAATGCTGAAGGGTGTCCTTAAGGCTAAAACAAAAGGACACTAGACATTATCTCAAATCCGCAATAAGAAAAAAGAACATCATTAAAGGTAACCACTTTACTTATGCTATTTTTACTTATAATATAAAAGAAAGTATTAATGTATTTATTATTTCTAACTTCTCTTTTTTCCCATATGATTTAAAAGACAACTGCAGAAAACAGTAATTATAAATTTGTTACTGACCCACAATGCACAAAGATGAAATTTGTAAAAATAACAACATAAAGGGAGCAAAGGTATAAAGGGGGACGTTTTTGTATCCTACTGAAACTAAGTTGGCATTAATTTGAAATAGATTATTAATTGTTAACTGTAATACCCAGGATAACCACTTAAAATAATTTTAAAATATGTAGTAAAAGAAACAGTAAGGGAATCAAAATGGTACACCAGAAAATTTTATCTAACATAAAAGAAGGCAGTAATAGAGGAATTGAAGAACAAAATATACATAAGACAAGCAAAGATAGGAAACAATTAGCAAATGGCAGAAATAAGTCATTCCTTATTATTACATCAAATGTAAATGGTTAAGATCTCAGAAGGCAGAGATTGCAGAACGAATGGATTTTAAAAAGTAATCCAACTGTGTGCTTTCTATAAGACTTTAGAATCAAAGATACAAATAGGTTGGAATTGAAAGGAAGGCAAAAAATACATTCCATGCAAACAGTAACCAAAAGAGAGTTGTAGTGGCAATACTTAAATCAGACAAAATAGACTTTAAGACTAAATAGTTACAGAGAAATTTTTACAGACTAAAAGAGACAGAGAAGCACATTATATAAGGATAAAATAGTGAATCCATCTAGAAGATATAGCAATTAAAAACCCAGATGTACCTTACAACAGAGCCCCAAAATATATGAAGCAAAAAATGACAGAATCAAAGGGAGAAACAGACAGTTTTACATTAATAGTTGGAGACTTCAACCCCACTTTCAATACTAGAACAACTATACAAAAGATAGACAAGGAAATAGAAAACTTGAACAATACTATAAACCAACTACATCAAACAGAAACATAAAGAACCCTTCACCTAACAACAGCAGATTGCATATTCTTCTCAAGTACACATGGAACATCCTCAACTATAGACCATATACTGGACCACAAAACAAGTCTCAGTAACTTTTAAAAAGATGTAAATCATACAGAGTATCTTTTCCAACCACAGTGGAATGAAGTTAGAAATCAATAACGAAAGGAAATGTGGAAAATTCACAAATATTTATAAATTAAATGGCACGTTTTTATAGTTTAGAAAATAGTGACAAAATATGCATAACAAAAATTTTACCATTTTAATAATTTTTAAGTGTAAAGTTCAGCTGAATTAAAGTTCATTCACATTATTGTGCAACCATACCACTGTCCATCTCCAGAACATTTTCATCATCCCAAATTGAAACTCTGTACCCATTAAAAAATAACTCCCCACTCCTTCTGTCTCTATGAATTTGACTATTCTAGGCACTTCATATAAGTTGAATCATATAATATTTGTCCTTCTGTATCTGGCTTAATTCACTTAGCATAATGCCTTTAAAGTTCATCCATGTCATATCATGTATCAGAATTTCATTCTTTTCTAAGACTGAATAATATTATATTGTATGTATATAACACATTTTGTTTATCCATTCAGCCATCAGTGGACACTTGGGTTGTTTCCACCTTTGGTTATTGTGAATAATGCTTCCATGAACATTGTTATACAAATATCTGTTCAAGTTGCTGCTTTCAGTTCTTGGGATGCATACCCAGAGGTGTAATTGCTGGATCATATGGTTATTCTGTTTAATTTTTTGAGGAACTGTCCTATTGTTTTCCACAGTGGCTGCACCATCTTACATTGTGCATTTATAATGCACAGGGTTCCAAGTTTTCCACATTTTTACCAACACTTGTTATTATCATTTTTAAGTAATAGCCATTCTATTAGGTGTGAAATGGTATCTTATTGTTGTTATGATTTTCATTTCTCTAATAATTAGTGATCTTGATATTGAATATCTTTTCATGTGCTTATTACCCATTTGTATATATTCTTTGGAGAAATGTTTATTCAAGTTATTTGCCTATTTTTGAATTTAGCTGGTTTTTGTTGTTGTTGTTGCTGAGTTTTAGGAGTTCTTTACATAGTCTAGATATATTAATCTTTTATCAGATAAATTATTTGCAAACATTTTCTCCCATTCTGTGGGTTGCCTTATTATTTTGTTGATAGTGTGCTTTGCTACAAAATAGTTTTTAAACAACAAACTCTTAAATAATCAATAAGTCAAAAAAGAAATCACAGGGAAAATCAGAACATACTTTGAGATGAATGAAAATAAAACCACAAGATACTAAAACCTATGGGGCATGGTGAAAGCAGTGCTTAGAGAGAAATTTATAGCTGTAAGTGCATACATTAAAAAGAAAAAAAATCTCAAATCAATAACCCAACCTTCCACCTTAAGGAACTAGAAAAATAAGAGCAAAGTAAATCCAAAGCAACCAGAAGGAAGAATATAATAAAGATTAGAGCAGAGATAAATGAAATAGAGTATAAAATCAATAGAGAGAATGGATGAATATAAAATTTGGTTCTTTGAAAAACAGCAGAGACTTCCCTGGTGGTGCAGTAGTTAAGAATCTGCCTGCCAATGCAGGGGACACAGGTTTGATCCCTGGTCCAGGAAGATCCCACATGCTGTGGAGCAGCTAAGCCTGTGTGCCACAACTGCTGAGCCTGCTCTCTAGAGCCCGTGAGCCACAACTACTGAAGGCTGCATACCTAGAGCCCATGCTCTGCAATGAGAAGCCCACGCACCGCAATGAAGAGTAGCCCTCACTCGCTGCCACAACTAGAGAAAGCCTGCACGCAGCAATGAAGACCCAACGCAGCCAAAGATAAAAGTAAATTAATTAATTTAAAACAATAATGAGTGTTTATTGAAAAAAAAGAAAAGAAAAACAACAAAATTGACAAACTCTTAATCAGACTGACCAAGAAAGAAAGAAGACTCAAATTAGAAATGAAAGTGGGTGCATTACTACAGACATTACAGAAATAAAAAGGATTATTATGAACAGGTGTATGGCAACAAATTAGGTAGATGAAATTGAGAAATTCCTAGAAACACAAAAACTACAAAAAACAATTCAAGAAGAAATAGAAAATCTGAATATACCTATGACAAAAGAAATTATTGAATCAGTAAGCAAAAGCCTACCAACAAAGGAAATCCCAGGACCAGTTGTCTTCACTGGTGAATTCTAGAAAACATTTAAAGAAGAATTAAAAGCAATCCTTCTCAACCCTTTCAAAAAAGTGAAAGAGGAGGGAATACTTCATAACTCGTCCTATGAGACCAGTAGTACCCTGATAGTAAAGCCAGACAAAGACATCACAAGAAAACTATAGACAAATATCCCATTTGAGACTAGTTGCAAAAATCCTCAACAAAATCCTAGCGACTGAATCTAGCATATTAAAAGGATTGTATACCATAATCAATTGGGATTTATTCCAGGAATATAAGCATGGTTCAGTATATGAAAATCAATCAATATAATATACCTTATTAATAGAATACAGGAAAAAACACACAATTATCTTATTAGATGAAGAAAAATCATTTGACAAAATTCAACACACATTCATGATGAAGACACTCAACCAACTAAGAATACACAGGACCTTGTTCAAACTGATAAAGGACTTATGTGAAAAACCCACAGCTGATATCTTACTTAATGGTTGAAGACTGAAATCTTTCCCTAAGATCAGGAACAAGATAAAGATGTTTCCGCCCACCATTTCTATTCAAGTTCTAGCGAGGACAAATTAAAAAGGAATCTAAATTGGAAAGAAAGAAGCAAAACTGTCTCTATTCACAGATGGCATGATATTATGTGTAGAAAATTCTAAAGAATCCACAAAAAAACATGAGAGTTAATAAATTCAACAAAGTTTCAGGATACAAGATCAGCATACAAAAGTCAGTTTTATTTCTACATACTAGCAGTGAACAATCAAAAAATGAAATTAAGAAAACAACTTCATTTAGAATAGCATCAAAAAGAATAAATTACTTAGAAATTAATATAACCAAGGAGGTACAAGATACGTGCACTGAAAACTATAAAACACAGCTCAAAGAAATGAAAGAATAAATGGTTTGGAAGATTTAGATTTAAGATGGCAATACTCCCAAATTTAATGCAATTCCTATCAAAATTCTGACTTCCTTTTTTGCAGAAATGGACAAGCTGATCCTAAAATTCATATGGAATTTCAGGGGACCCAGAATAGCCAAAATAATCTTGAAAAAGAACAAAGCTGAAAGATTCATATTTACTGATTTTAAAACTCACTTACTACAAGGCAATGGTAATCTAGGTGGTATGCTACTGGCATAAGAATAGACAAACAGATCAATGTCCAGAAATAAACCTCTATATATCTATGGTCAATTGATTTACACAAGGCTGCCGAGACTATTCAATGAGGAAAAAATAGTCTTTTCAACAAATTATGCTGGGACAACTGAATAACACATGCAAAAGAATGAAATTGAACCCTACCCTCACACCATAATCAAAAATTAACTCAAAATGGTTATTTGTAGTGACGTGGATGGACCTAGAGACTGTCATACAGAATGAAGTTAAGTCAGAAAGAGAAAAACAAATACTGTATGCTAACACATATATATGGAATCTAAAAAAAAATGGTTCTGAAGAACCTAGGGGCAGGACAGGAATAAAGACACAGACATAGAGAATTGACTTGAGGACATGGGGAGGGGGAAGGGTAAGCTGGGACGAAGTGAGAGTGTGGCATGGACTTATATATATTACCAAATGTAAAATAGATAGCTAGTGGGAAGCAGCCGCATAGCACAGGGAGATCAGCTCGGTGCTTTGTGACCACCTAGAGGGGTGGGATAGGGAGGTGGGAGGGAGACGCAAGAGGAAGGAGATATGAAGATATATGTATATGTATAGCTGATTCACTTTGTTATACAGCAGAAACTAACACACTATTGTAAAGCAATTATACTCCAATAAAGATGTTAAAAAAAATTAACTCAAAATGGATCAGAGACCTAAATGTAAGAGGCGAAACTGTAAACCTCTTAAAAGAAAACAGGGTGCATTTCCATGACCTCAGATTTGGCAATGGATTCTTAGATATAACACCAAAAATATAAACAAAAAAGAAAAAAATTGGACTTTATCAAAGTTAAAAATTATTGTGCATTAAAGGACAATCAATATAAAGAAAGTGAAAAGACAACCCATAGAATGGGAGAAAATATTTGCAAATCATATATCTGATAAGGGTCTATTATTCAGAATATATAAAGAACTCTTACAAGTAAACAAACAAACAAACAAACAAACAAACAAAAAGCCCAAACCACTCAAATAAAAAATGGGCAAAGGATTGAATGGACATTTTTACAAAGAAGATATACAAATGGCTAATAAGCACATGAAAAGATGATCAACATCATTTGTTATTAAAGAAATGAAAATCATAACTACGAGATACCACTTCACATCCACTAGAGTAGCTATAATAAGCAAACAAACAAAAAACAACAACAAATCCAGAAAATAACGTGTTGTTGAGAATGTGGAGAAATTGGAACACTCATATACTGCTGATGGGAATGTAAAATGTTGCACCTGTTGTAGAAAACAGTTTGGCTGTTCCTCAAAAAATTAAAGTAGAAGTATTAACAACCCAGCAAATACACTCCTAAGCAACTATACTCCAATAAAAATTTTTTAAAAATAGGTAGTCAAACAAAAATCTTACATGAGTATTTATAGCAGCCTTATTTATGGTAGCCAAAAAGAAGTAACAACCCAAATGTCCATCAATTGGTGAATAGATAAACAAAAGGTGGTGTATATATATATACAATGGATTATAATTTAGCCATGAAATACTGATACGTGCTACAATATGGATGAACCTTGGAAAAACTGCTAAATGGAAGAAGCCCATAAAAGGCTATATGTTGTGTGATTCTACTTATGTGAAATGTCCAGAGTAGGCAAATCTATATCACCATAAAATTCCCAAGGGCTAAGGGGAGGGGTGAGCGAGGGAATGACTGCTTGAATGGGTCTGGGTTTCTATCTGAGGTGATGAAAATGTTCCGGACCTAGATAGTGGTGATGGTTGCACAACATTCTGAACGTACTAAAAGCCACTAAATTACACACTTTGAAATTGTTAAAATGCTGACTTTTATGTTGGTGAATTTTTTAAAATTACTGTGAAGAAGATGCAAAAGCAAGCCACAGACTGGAAGAAGATATTCACAATACAAATCTGACAAAAAATTCATATCCAGAATAGAAGAACTCTTACAGTTCAGTAGTGAAAAGACAAATAATCCAATTACAAATGGGTAAAAGGCTTGAAAAGACACTTCACTAAAGAGGATGAATGAAAGCAAAATGCACATGAAAAGGTGCTCGACATTATTTGTCATCAGGGAACTGCAAAGTGAAACCAAAATGAGGCAACCATTTACACCTGCTAAAATGGCTAATATTAAAAACTCAAACCATATACCAAAAAGTATTGCCAAGGATGTGGAAAGTTCAGAACTTTTGGTGGGAATGTGAAATGGTTACAATCACCCTGGAAAACTGTAAGTTTCTTATAAACATACACCTACCCTGTTACTCAACCACAGAAAAGACTTGTATATGGATATCCACAGCAGCTTTAATCATAATAGCCCCAAATTGGAAAGAACCCAGAATGTCTATCATCAGATGAATGGATAAGTAATTTATGGTATATTCATGCAGTAGCTTACTACTTGGTGATTAGGAGTCAATTACTGATCCAGGCAAAACATGGATGAACCTCAGAAGCGTTATGCTGAGCAAAAGAAGCCAGATACAAAAGAGTACATATTGTATTATTCCATACAGAGTTCAAGAACAAGCAAAATTAATCAATTGTGATAGGAATAAAAACTTTGGTTTTCTCTTGGTAGAGTGACTAGAGGGAGATACAAGGGAACTTTTGAGGTGATGGAAATGCTCTGTATCCTGCTTGGGGTGGTGTTTACATGAACATGCATGCATTTGTAAAAATTCAACAAAATGTACACTTAAAATCTTTGCTTTTTATTGTCCATACATGATACTTCTATTAAAAGAGAAAATGAGAGGAAAGGAAGCATAGATAATAAGGCAACTGCACTGTAAGGCTTGCTAGAAGGGATTTAGAGAAATAAGCCAGTAACCGGAGGGGAAGGTGAGACCAAGAGTATGTATTGATATGTTTGTGTGTGCTTCTGTTTGTGTGTGCCCATATGTGTGTGCACACGTGTGTGTGCTTTAATGAGAAACTTTGGAAGCATGTTTGCTACTGATGGTGATTATATAATATAGAAAAACTGATGATGCAGAGAAAGAGGGGAAATTACAGAGCAAAGACCTTTAGAAGAAAGGTGAAGAAACATAGGATGCAGCAGAGCTTCTTGGTAGCAGGAAATTATTTAGTTCTGTTTTCCCCAGACAGTTGAACCAGGGTCAAACAAAGGAAGTCACAAGGAGGTAGATCTCAGATCAGTATACAGGGTTTTTTTTTGAGAAGTAGTACTGTTGACCTCTCAGGCCACCCTGAGGGGTAGTGAATTCTGTCTCCAGGGGCATGAGGGCCACTGTAGCAGGAAACACTAGCCTCACATTGTCTCTGGGCTGTTCCACCCACGAGTCTGTGGATCCCAGACTAGATGGACGGAAATGCAGGGCCAGCCCCTACTGCCCCCTGCATGCATGCCTGTCACAAACCCTTCCTACCTTTCTGCAGATGCTGGTGCACCTGTCTACTTCTGTGAGTTTCAGCATCGGCCCCAGTGCTTAAAGGATAAGAAGCCGCATTTTGTCAAAGCTGATCACACTGATGAAATCCGCTTTGGCTTTGGAGGTGCCTTCCTGAAGAGCGACATTGTCATGTTTGGTAAGAAACTGGCTTCAGGGCCTCCTGCTTTTGCAGAAACACGAGCTTGGGATGAGTTGGGGAGAAGATGAGAATCTCCACTGTTAGCGCGAAGCCTCACCAACCGCAACACTATGCAGGGGCTGGGAGGACTGGCAGGGTGGTTTATAGACACAACCTTTCCCTGGAGAATGTCTCCACTCATAGTTTTAGAAAAAGGGGACATGAAAAAGAGGGGCCAACATTTGCTTGATGAGTGTTTTTCTCTGGACTAAAGCCTATAGGGGTGAGCACTTGGGGGCACTCATGCAATCTGATTTTTTTTGGAAAAAAAAAAACACAACACTTACTTCCTTCTGTTTGACACCTGGTCTCACCCTCCCTGCCCTTCCCAAAGCTCCCGTGAGGCTACCACTCAGGGCTTTCAAAGGCAAGAACCACATTTTTCATAATTGCAGCTGAAAGTGGTCTGGAGCCAGGTTATCTAATGTAAATGCTTGTGAACTGTTTCTGGTGAGGTTAGCTCATTTATTCCTGAATTTATGACCTGTTCAGTGCCTAAAATAATAAGCCAATCAGATGAGGTTATCAAAATTTTAAAAACCATAGGAACTACACACAGGAGTTATGACTAAACTATTTAGTTAAAAAATTGCACAGTATAGGCTCTTAACCCTAGCCTCTCCATGAAAAGGACAGAACCTCTCCTCTAGAGTGTGTCTGTGCAGTGTGGTTTGTTCATTGTTTTATTTATTCTTTCTTCTCTTATAATGCCAATAATAACAGAACTACCTCCTAGGTTGTCATAAGGATTAAATGAAACAATTCTCATAAATCATATGGTGAGGGCTTAAGAAATATTACTATTATTATTTTTAGTTTAGTTTTGTTTTTGTTTTTTGTTGTTGTTTGGGTTTTTTTTGTGGTACGTGGGCCTCTCACTGTTGTGGCCTCTCCCATTGCGGAGCACAGGCTCCGGACGCGCAGGCTCAGCGGCCATGGCTCACAGGCCCAGCTGCTCCACGGCACGTGGGATCCTTCCGGACCAGGGCATGAACCCGCGTGCCCTGCATCAGCAGGCGGACTCCCAACCACCGCACCACCAGGGAAGCCCTACTATTATTATTACTCAGTAACCATCATGGGCACGTGGACTCTCAAAAATGGAAAAAATGAACAACATATGTATGTATCAAAGGGTTAAATTCCTTGATATCTAGAGAGCTCATAAAATCAATGAGAAAAACACAACCCAGTCAAAAACTGGGTAACAGATATAAATAGTTTATGGAAAGGGAAACATGTGGCTTTTAAACATAAAAATCCATTCAACCTCGCTCATAGCAAAGAGGATTAAAAACTAACCTTGACCAAGGACTCATTTTTCATAGATCAAGGTTGGGAAGAACATTTTACATAATGTATTTGAGCAGGTGGGGGAAAACTGACAACCTCATATGTCAATGGAAAACTCTATCAAAATTTAAAATGCATGTAGTTTTTAGCCCAGCAATTCAACTTCTGGAATTTTTTGTGCAATTATACTTCCACATGTGCAAAAATATACACACACTAAAACATTGCTTTTATGAGCAAAAGATTGAAAAAAATGTCAAGACCCATCAATACAGTACTGGATACATGAATTATATATTTACATATATATTTATGTATTGTATATTTATAGAGCAACAAAGAACAGTAAATGGAAGGTTTATAGGCAGCAATATGGAACTAACTCCTGGATACAATTTTAGTGAAAGAGAAAGATATATAATGTGTGTCCACTATAGCACCAAGTGTGTTAAAAGTGTCTGCTTAAACCCTCATGCACGTCTAGACTCCTTCAGAAGTACGCTCAAGAATGTGGTAACAGTGGTTGCCTCTGAGGCTGGTAACTCTGTGAGTAGAGTGAAGAGACAGGGAAAAACTTACTTTCATTAGATATACTTCCTGCATTTTGAATTTTGTGCTTTAAGCAGTGTTACATTTTCAAATAAAGAAGTACAATAAATGATTGATTGATCGAGAGAGAGAGGTGTCTCTGTCCCCAAGGAACTTGCAGTTGCGTGGAAAGGGCAGGAAGAGCGTTGGATGGTCAGGGAAGATATGTGTTCAGCTTCCACCATTTGGAACCATGATTCCTCAGGCAAGTCAGTATCTGCAAATACGCCATGAGTGCAGTGACTTGGTAGGCTGTTAAGGATGAAATAGGAGGAAAGGTGTGGCTACAGAGGAAGAGAAACGGCTGAGCAGGAACATGATGAGATATTGGGCTAACTTTGCTCAGACTGGGTAAGTGAACCTCCCAGCTTCCTCCGTAACCAGGTGTTTGAGGATGAAAAAATCTCACCAGGTGTTTGAGGCTGAAAATCTCTCACCTCCAGGAATCCTAATGGGGAAGGCCTGCCCCTGTGGCCAGCCTACGGTCAGACTGAGGAGTACTTACAGCTGGACTTGAACATGAGCGTGGGACAGAGACTGAAAGAGCTGGAGCTGGAGTTTTGGACGGACACCCTCCCCCTGATGATGTCCTCTTCCGGAACGCTCCTTGCTTCACTTTCTTTCTTAACATTCCTTTCTCTGCTCCTGCCTTTCATTTTCTCTTTTGCTCCTTGGCAGGTTATCTTTGTGTGATTCTGGTTTTCCTTCTCATTCTGCTGTTTCTCCCACAATCATTAGCTTCATCTGTGTTTAGCTACTTTATGGAATCAACTGCTTTAGCTGATGTTTTGGGAACTTGGGGATGATCCTTAAAGAATTATTTTCAACGTCAAAAAACGCAATTTGCCTTGGAAAGCTACCAGATTTCTTCAATAAATCTGCAGGAGGGCTGGCCTATTAGTTGGCATCATAATGATCTTGTTACTCATATGAAATAAAATAAGAATGCAAAATATGTACAGGGAACAGAATTTAGTTATGGGCTGAAAACTCTCCCCCTCTACCCCAGCATCCAAGATGAAGTGAACTTTCTAACACGTCTTAGTGTGTGTTACCTGAATTATGAGTCCTCCAACCCCCATCTAGGTGGGTTTTAGCCACGAACCAAGCATGGATGTCCTGAACATCACTGCCTTGAACTGGCTCTCTTCTCTGGCTCAGGAGATATGTTGGGGAGAGGGACATACCAGAGACCCTACTCAGAAATGGAAACCAGATGTCCTCCAAGTTCTGGAATGCAGAAGTCAAACACCAGGCAGCAAGTTCAGTCAGAGATACCAAGAAGAAAGGATGTTTTACTGATGAGGTGGAGACTAATCCATCATTCAATAAATCTACATTGGGTGCCTGAAATGTACCAGCAATAGCCCCACTGGGGATACAACAGTTAACGAAGACATACTCTCCATCAAATGGTGAGCAAACAGACAGTAAGCAAACATTCACACAAGTGACTATCTTAAGATATAAAATTGAAGAGTTCACTTAGTAAAGAAAGGTGTTTTAAGAAAGTGTAAGAGGGGAATCTAATTTAGGTGAAAGTCTTGGGAAGCTGTCTCTGGAGAAATAACATTTGTAATAAGAAAGGATGAATTAGGGCTTCCCTGGTGGCGCAGTGGTTGAGAGTCCACCGGCCGATGCAGGGGACACGGGTTTGTGCCCTGGTCCGGGAAGATCCCACATGCCACGGAGCGGCTGGGCCTGTGAGCCATGGCCGCTGAGCCTGCGCGTCCGGAGCCTGTGCTCCACAACGGGAGAGCCCACAACAGTGAGAGGCCCACGTACTGCTAAAAAAAAAAAAAAAAAAAAAAAAGGATGAATTAAAGTTAACCAGATGATAAGTAGGGAGAATGTTATACATACCATCATTCAAAGGATGCACTTTTACTTTTTATATCCATATAATTCCTGTTACATCCATATAATTTACCCAGGTAATTAGTATTTATTTCTGATTCCTTCAAAATTACACGAGGTACATAGAATAGGAGGGTCTCTGAAATGTCAGTAACTTACAGTTTTTCTGGGCCAGAGATCTTCAACTTATAGCCTGAATCTGACTGCCAGAAGAGTTTTGGTTAGCTCATACAATGTCAAATACGTTTTGGAATTAGTTTCCACCTAATTTTAAGTTAGGGACATTTCACATTAAAAGCCATATTTCCAGCTTCTCAAAAACAACAACAACAGATCCAGCAACATTAGAACTGTATTCCCACATGGTAACTAGGGCTTCTGAAAGACCATATAACACCTTCGTGCAAATTAGAAGGTATCCTTTCCTCAAAACCCTCTACAGAAAATATCTACATCTATGATGTGAATGACATGTCCTCTGAAATAGTGTCCTTTTGCAGTGCACAATCTTCATAACTGTTCTCAGCAACCCTGATAAAACAATCTGCAGGAGCCAAGGAGTGGCTATCCCTTTAAAAAGGCATGAACTCTCAACTTTCCCCAGTCCTCACTATTCTCCATTGTCTTGGTCCTGGCCCATCTCAGTCACTGATATTACCTGCCCCCTGAAGATGTTTAAGTTTGGACCCCTTACCTCTCATTTTACAGTAATCTGCAAGGGTGAAGGGACTCACCCAAGATCACTTGTGAGTTAGCAGCAAGTCAACACCAGGCCTTGAGTCTCTTGTCTCTCCAGCACAAGACTTCCTGCCATGCTGCCTGCCTCCCTCAGCAGATGGTCCAAAGCTGTTGGATTATCTCTAGTTTAGGTGAGTTTGAGAGTTGTGGATCAGTGATGTTCGGGCCATTTTATGGCTGTTAAAAGAGGGACTGAGCCGCATACAAGCAAGCTGGAAATTCATTTGCCTCTGCAGCTGCAGAAGGCTAATTTCTGCATTGGTATTTGGCAAAACTAACAGCTAGAAAAATACCACTCAACTCATATTTTTAAATATTATTATATTACATGAAATTACACATTATTTATATACTGATTGCAGTCCTAGTGTCATCAGATATGGTTCTTATTTTGGTTGGTACCTTGCAGGAGGGAGCATATATCCACTTCATCCAGATACAGGGCCCTCTTCCCTCCTTGTTCCTGTCCAGAAGCAATCAAATGTTTTATCAAATTAAAGTAAATGACAGTTGGCATCCAGATTTTTTCCATTTAATTCAGAATTTTACATGGGGTATAAGTAGAAGATACACTTGGAGGGTTTTTCCAAAATCCAGTGCCCTTCCACACCCAGTCCAACTTAGGAATAATCTTCTTGGGTAGGACTTGGGAATCTATATTTTCAGTTTTTACATGTTCAGTGCACACCCTGAATAAGAACTGCTGAGCATTAAGCATGTGTCATATGTATTTTCCAAGTTGCCAGAGGGTCTTTAAAAAAATCAGCTTTTATGGGGCATGGACAAGATGGCAGAGTAGGAAGATCCCAGTTTCACGTATTTTCATGGGCACACCTAAATTACACCTATTTACAGACCAATTATCAGTGAGAATGACCTGAAGACTAGCAGAAAAGATCTTGTATAATTAAAGATATTAATTTTAAAAGGAACTACAATGAGATGGGTAGGAGATGCAGAGATGTCATATAGTCAAGTTCCATAACCCCACATAGGCAACGCACAAACAGGATTATAATTACAATTGCAGAGGTTCCCCTCAAGAGTGAGGGGTCAACGCCCTACACTGGGCTCCCCAGTCCAGGGGTCCTGCACTGGGAAGATGAGCCCCTAGAACATTTGGCTTGGAAAGCCAGTGGGTCTAACTTTCATGAGAGACAGAGGGCTGTAGAAAATAGAGACTCCATTCTTAAGGGCACACACAAAATTTCACATGCTTGGAGACGCAGGGCAGAAGCAGGAATTTGAAATGACCTGGGTCAGACTCATTACAGAAGGCGAACATCACCCTGATACTGAAACCAGGCAAAGATATCACAAAAAAGAAAATTGCAGGTCAATATCACTAATGAACATAGATGCAAATTCCTTAACAAAATATTAGCAAATTGAATTCAACACTGCATTAAAAGGAACATATACCATGATCAAGCAGAATTTATGGCAGACATGCAGGCTCCAGAGCACAGGCTGAGTAGTTGTGGCACAGAGGGTTTAGTTGCTCCATGGCATGTGGGATCTTCCCGGGCCAGGTCTCGAACCTGTGTCCCCTGCATTGCAGGCGGATTCTTAACCACTGCACCATCAGGGACACCCCAAGGGCCCTTTTTATATTACTCTCCTTACGTTCTACAAATTCAATTCCGTAGGGTCACATCACTTCCAACTCATCAACAATACAGGTACATGTATTTCACAATCACTTCTGATTTTTCATCATTGTAAAAACATAAAATATTTAACACTTTCTTGTAAATTTTAAAAATTATTTATTTACAGAAAAATCCTTTATTTTTTTCAAACAATCTTGAATTTGTATTACTAAATCAAACCCAAACAAAACTTTAGAGACAAATCAGCCTTCGCCTGTGAATTTCCTCTCATCCAGCAGAGGTCAGCAATGTAAAAGGGGAAAAAAAATTCCCTTCCCTCATCCTGGGATGCAGGTGATATGATACCCTAGAACTTAGAAGGAAAAAAAACCATACAAAATAGTTAAGTTACAAATGTATACCATTAATCATTGTCCCCTTTCCCTGTAAGATTTGGAAAGGGGGAAAGTACAGTTCATTACCTCAAAAGACTGAAATGACTCACAGGCAGAACAGAGTTTGGGGCCAGCAGTTTTTTTCTTTCCTGTTTTTTCTACTTTCCCATCAAGTCCCTAGGAGCCTGCCTTAGATGGGCAGAAAGTAGTTCCTTCCCCTGTGTGTCCCTGTTCTTTCTACTCTTGCCTCAGTGGCCCTTTGGGCTCTGGACCTTTCTGCGTGACCCCCAAAGCCCAATTCTTCTCCCTCTCAACCTCTGGTCTTGGCTGAAAGTCATGGGTTTTCCCTCCTGGCAGAGGTGGAACAAGGTGCAAGGTGGGCTCAGGACCTGTACCTGGGAAGCTGCCGTGCCTGGCACTGCCCCAGGTAACAAATCTACAAGATGAACCTCCTTCCCACAGCTGAGACTGACCCAGCCCGCCATAGCCCTTCTGCTCTGCTAAAAGTTTGTAAGTGTGCACCTCATTTTATTCCCTGGGAAGGGAGGAGTGAGGAAAGAAAAACCTGTCACTTGATTATGTCCAAATACAAGGGAATTCCCGGGCAAAGAGGTTGCTGTGCTCCATGGATGGGTTGGGTCTCAAATTGGAACCTAAAGAATGGATGGGGGGATAAAGGCCAGCAAAGGTGTGTGGAAGCTAGACCTGCAGGGCAGGGAGAGGGCCAGCCCAGTGGGCAGCATGGCTGATATTGTCACAGTTGCTAGAGTACAACTTTGAGGCTTAGGGAACAGCTTTTATACCTTGACCTGTAGGAAACAGATTTCTTTGTTTAGAATGAGATGATTGATAGAGGTGAATTTATCTACCCATCCATCCATTCATCCACTATCTATCTTCTCTATCTATCTATCTATCTATCTATCTGGGCTCCTTTATAGGCATATCTCATTTTATTTCACTTGACTTTATTATGCTTTACAGATATTGCATTTTTTACAAATTAAAAGTCTGTGGCAACCCTTTGTGGAGCAAATCTATCGGTGCTATTTTTCCAAAAGAATTTGCTCACTTTGTGTCTCTATGTCACATTTTGGTAATTCTCACAATATTTCAAACATTCTTCATTATTATATGTGTTATGGTGATCTGTGATGAGTGATCTTTGATCTATTGTAATTTTTTTGTGGCGCCAGGAACCATGCTCATATAAGATGGCAAACTTAATAAATGTTTTGTGTGTTCTGACTACTCCATTGATGGACCATTCCCCTCTGTCTCTCTCTCTCCTCAGGCCTCCCTATTCCCCAAGACAAAACTATTCTGAAATTTGGCCAGTTAAAAGCCCTACAATGGCCTCTCAATATTCGAGAGAAAGAAAGAGTTGCACATCCCTTATTTCAAATCAAAAACTAGAAATGAGTAAGCTTACTGAGGAAGGCATGTTGAAAGCTGAGACAGACTGAAAGCTAGGCCTCTTGTGCCAAACTGTTAGCCTCGCTGTGAATGCAAAGGAAAGTTCTTGAAGGAAATTAAAAGTTCTGCTCCAGTGAACACACTAATGATAAGAAAGCAAAACAGCCTTATTGCTGATATGGAGAAAGTTTTAGTGGTCAGATAGAAGATCAAACCAGTCACAACATTCTCTTAAGCCAAAATCTAATCTAGAGCAAGGCCCTGACTTCCTTTAATTCTGTGACAGCTGAGAGAGGTGAGGAAGCTGCAGAAGAAAAGTTTGAAGCTAGATGAGCTTGGTTCATGAGGTTTAAGGAAAGACGCTGTCACCATAACATAGAAGTACAAGGTGATACAGCAAGTGCCAAAGTAGAAACTGCAGCAAATCATCCAGATTATCTAGCTAAAATCATTAGTGAAGGTGGCTACACTAAACAACAGATTTTCAATGTAGATTAAACAGCCTTATATTGGAAGAAGATGCCATTCTAGGATTTTTATAGCTAGAGAGGAGAGCCAGCAGAAGGGGCCTCTTCAAGCTGATTGTTTCACTCGCTTTTACTCCAGGACGGTTCACTGCTGCTCATTTACCCACTAAATAAAGCCCGAATCACTGGCCTGGCGTTTGAGACCCTCCCAGACGTGGACCTGTCTTATCCAGGGTTATGTTCCTCCCCCATTACTCTTCCTGACCCAAACGGGCCGATCGCTCTTCCTCGAGCAGGTCTTGCACTTTGCTGTCGCAGAGCCTCACCTCTGCACAATCTCGTCCCTGTTTATACCTTTAAGCACCCTCTTCCACCTCCTCTTGTCACTCCTTCGACTACTGCAAGTCCCAGCTCCAAGGTCACTGCCTCCATGAAGCCACCAGTCAGAAGGCCTTGCTCCCTCTTCTGTCTCCTCTGGCACCTTACTCGGTGCCTCTCTCAGGACACGGACCACTTTCTTCCCAGCAGTAGGTCAGGTATGTATGTGGCTCATCCTCCACATAAGGTCAGATTTCTGAGAAGAGCAGTGCGCTCTCGTTCATCCTCTCATCCAGCGTGCAGCTCGGCACCAGCGTCCAGTGATTGTTTCTAGATGCTCCTAAGTGTGGAAACTGAATGCCTTCTTCATTCTCAGTGGCTCTTCTTTTTGCATTTATGTCTTATTTGATGCTCTTGTACCTCCAATTCCAATTCACTCCTTCAGATAGCGCTGTGAGTTAGGAAGGACAGTTAGCTTCATTCTCTCTTACATGAGAAGAAACTGAGGCTTAGAGAGTTGGGGGGACATTCAAGATCATGTGGCAAAAGTAACAAAATTCACCTAGAATCCAGTTCACACCTTCACCACTGACATGTCCTCATTTCCTCTCAATGTCCATCAGGGCAACCACCCTCACTGCCTGTTGTGGACACCGCGCAGGGCAGAATCCTGGGGAAATATGTCAGCTTAGAAGGTTTTGCACAGCCTGTGGCCGTTTTCCTGGGAGTCCCTTTTGCCAAGCCCCCTCGTGGATCCTTGAGGTTTGCTCGGCCGCAGCCTGCAGAACCATGGATCTTCATGAAGAATACTACCTCTTACCCTCCAATGTAAGTCAAGGTGTGACTCTGGCATCTTTCAGTGGGGATGTTAGCCTCAAAGGATGCAGGAAGGAGCCAAGGCAATCCTCTGAGTGGCTCATACTTTGTTCTGGAATCCTCAAGATATTGTAGATCCTTACAAACATTTCAGAACTCTTAACAGCATTCTAGAACCATTTATTCAACAAATATTTATGGAGCACCTCCTGTGTGTCAGGCGTGTTCTAGTTTCCTGGGATCCATTAGTGAACAGAACAAAGATCCCACCCTCACGCAGCTTGCATTCTAGCAGGGAGAGACACACTGAACAATATGCAAAGCAATAGGTTATGTAATATGTTAGAGTAGGATAAGTGCTTTGGAATAAAATAAAGAGTTGAACAGGTGAGGGGCATCAGAAGTAATGATTCTATTTATTCTCCTGTCTTGATCTTTGCTGTAGTTGGGGAGTGAGGTGGGCCAGATGTGTAGGTGGGGAGTCTTTGGGGTGTTGACCAGTCAAGTTCCTAACTCCCAGGTTTGACTGTTACCTAGTAAGGAGCAGAGCACTGGTTGGTGTATCCTGGTCACTCTGGCTATGTTGGGCAAAGATGTTGAAGTCATCCCCCAGGACACCTGGGATATCTACATGCATGGATTCAGACCTTTTTCATCTCAGCAAGGCATTTCTGGGAATTTCCAGGGTCCTGCCTCTTCCTGCTTTTTTCCTTTCTTTTCTTTTCTTGTCCTTTCCTTTCGTCTTCTCGCCTCTCCTCTCCTCTCCTTTTCTTTCTTTTCTCTCCTCTGCTCTTGCCATCTTCCCTTCCTCCCTCCCTCTCTTCCTTCTTTCTTTTCTTTATAATACTCACTGTTTTTATTTCCTGATTGCAAGTGTAATACATACTTATTACAGAAAAGTGAGGAAGTAAAGGTAAGAAAATGAAAATTATATATACTTCTACCACCTAGAGAGAACTGCCGTTCATATTTTAGATTGTGTTTTTGTAGTCTCTTACCTATTGCATATTTTATCCCTTAAAATGTAACCACATAAGATTCTGCACACAATTCCAATGTTTATTTTCTTTTTTCCACACCAGCACGCAATTCTCTGACACCAACTGGGTGTCCTACAATTCAACTCAATTCTGACACTAACCACCTGGAGATAGCATCATATTATATGGGTTAAAGGCTCAGTCCCACAATACTGCCCTCTGTTTCAGATGATATCTCAAGTCCAAGTTGTTACCTATGCTTCTGATCAAATGGCTATAAGTCACAGGTTCCCATGACCCCTTCCTTGGCTTCCATTAATTTGCTAAAGCAACTCATAAAACTCAGGATGCTAGTTTACTCACTAGTTTACTGGTTTATTATGAAGAATATTAAAAGATATGAATCACCAGCCAGATGAAGAGATACATAATGTGAGGCACAAAGGAGCTGCTGTCCTGTGGAGTTTTGGTCCCAGCACGTTGGCACTTGGAAGAGTTCTGGTTCACCAACCTAGAGGCTCTCTTAACTCTGGCCTTTTGGGCTTTGGTACATGGGCAGGATTGATGAAATCATTGACCATTGGTGATTGATTCAACCTCCAGCCCCTTTCCCTTCCCCAGAGGTCAGGGGGTGGATCTGAACGTTCCAAACCTGGAATCACATGTGGTTCTCTTGATAATCAGCTCCCATCCTTAGGTAAGGTCCAGAATCACCTCATTAACACAACAAAAGACACATTTATCACTCTCATCACTTAGGAAATTCTAAGGGTTTTAAGAGCTTTTTGCCAGAAAAGGGAAGAAGACCAAAAATATATTTCTTATTATATCACAGGATACAGATACTTTGAATGCCTGCTTTACTCATTTATAAATGTATCATGAACATCGTTATATGTCATTAAATATCACAGCCTGACATTATATTACACTGGGTATTGAATAATAATTTATTTACCCAATCTCTTATTTGGGATCGTTAAGTTGTTCTTGATGTTTCTGATAATATAATTAGCACCGTGATGAACATCATGTAGCCAAACCTTTATGCACATTCACAGTATTTTGGGATAAGTTCCAAGAAATGACATTTCTGAGGAAAAGAGTATCACCTTTTGTTAAATTTCCTTCCAGAAATGTTCTAACTACACTCCTTCCATTAATATATGAAAACTTTCATTCACCAGACCCTTGCCAATGCTTGGGATTATTAAAAAATTGTTTTGACTATTGGATAGGCAAAATAATAATAATTATTATCATCATAATTATTTATATAATTTAAAAATTTATTCTGCATTTATCTGAATACTAGTGATGTTGAACTCTCTTTCCCTTTTTTAAATTTTGAATTTCTTCTTTTATGAATAATATGCCCTTTGCCTTGGTGATCTGGGGAAAGATCCCCCACGGTGGAAATCAAGAGGCTGTCTTTGCAGCTCTGACTCTGCCACTTGACAGCTGTTTCATCCAAACACTTCAGTGCCTCAGTTACCTCATTGACATACTGGGGGCAGTCATGCCTGCTTTCTGGAAATCTGAAAGTGTTGCTTATAATGTCCTCAGAAACATAAGCACTACATAGTATGGCTCTTCCTGGCTGTGTGACCTTGGGCAGGTTCTGTAACCTCTCTGTGCCTCAGTTTTCTCAAATGTAAAATGGGGATAATAGTAGAACCTATATCATGGAGCTGATCTGAAGATTAAATATTACCAATTATCTCTGTTGGATCTTTAAGATCCATTATGTGGGCAACAAATAGCACTTGACCAGATGGGTTGATGGTAGAATCTTAGCATGTCAGTGCTGCAATACCCTTATAGAAATCACTCCCCTCACTTAGACATGGCAGACTGGGGCCCAGAGCCGAAAAGGAATTCACCCAAGGTCACCCAGCACATAAGTGGCTGAGGCAGGACTAGAATAAAATTCTCCTAATGTTGCACCACAAATATTTCGTCCTTGACCTGTTGCATGCCTTAAATGTCTACCAATAGAGTGATTTCTCATGGTTTTTGGAAGTATCCCATGGACTGGAACACCTGGTTTACCTGGTAGAGGAACGTGGTCACGCCTCAATCACTATGCAGAGCCCAGCGGAGAGCCAGCCGCGACCAGGACATGCAGGAAACTATCCATTCCCAGGCATATAAACAGCATCCTCTTCTTGACACAAGGCATCCTGAAGGCTCCTGGAAGGGGAAGGTGCCAGGCCTTCTCACTATTCACTCTCCCGGGAGACCTTGGTGAGCCCCAGGTCCCTCCATCGTGATCCCCCAGGTAGCCTCCTACGCATTCCAGTGTCTGGAATCCGGTAAGAACAACTCTATTTACAGCATTAATTCTCCCGGTCCAAGACCTGGCCTGACCACAGGAGACATCTCCTTGGTCAGCTCTGATTAAACATCAGGAATTCTTCTCTCTCCTTGCCCCCTCCCAGGTGCTCCCAAGACCCAGTGGCGGGGCAAGTGATCTCAGAGCTCTTTACCAACAGAAAGGAGAACATTAATCTCAAGTTTTCTGAAGACTGTCTTTACCTAAATATTTACACTCCCGCTGACTTGAGGAAGAGAAGCAGGCTGCCGGTAAGCAGTGGGAACTAATGGTCAAGGCTGGTGTAGACTGGAAGGGGATGAAGGCAGTGCTGGGTTGGGGCGTCTTGGACCAAGGCTGTTCCAGCGTCCCCAGGCTGTTCCCCAGGGGCCCCAGGGCTTTCTTTACCACCACAGCCAAACCTGACATCAGGGAACACAGGTTTTCCACACCTCAGTTTCCCATAGTGACAGACATAGGGCCTCTGGGGGAGTTCGCTGTACATCTGTAATGCACATTTTAATTTGTCTAAGGTCTCTCATGCTAATAGATGGACAAGAAGGATTACTCTTAATTGTTAGATTAGGAATCTGATACCCAGGGTGGCTAAGACATAATTTCCAATAAAGTCAGAGCTGGAAGGAATCTTGGCGATAAGCCAACAACCCAACCCTCCTGTTACAGATAGAGAAACTGAAGCCCAGTGAGGGGAAGGCGAGGTCACAGAGTAGGGTTGGCAGGACTAGAGCATGGGTCTCCTGATCTTCAAGTCACGCTCTTTGACACACACACACTAGGAAGTGGAGCCTGTGTGTGGCCTTTCCTCAGCACACAAAGACCTTCTCTGACAAACTTTCAGTGTCTCAGTGTCACAGGTGGAGGGTGCAGAGCCTGGAGCAACAGAGAAGCACTTTCCTTTGCCTTTGCCAACTATCAAGATTTTATTGTAGATAATTTTACTTCCTGATTGTCTTTGGCACAAGCTGATGACCCAGTGAGTTAGCATTTCCTGAGTAAATGGAAGCCCAGAGATGGGGCAGCCTTCCAGACTCAGGCTGGAGGGTGGGGCTGGTCTGCTGGGAAAGGAGGGGACAGTGGGGTAGAGACAGGAGGGGTGTGAGCACCCAGCCATCTCCCAGGAACACCCCTGGCATGGTGCCCAGATGTGGAGGAGGGCATCTGTGAACTTGTGACTAGAAGGTGGCCCTGCACATGCTGGGCTCAAAGACGTGGAGACAGTTGTTCATTCATTCATTCATGCATTCATTCATTCCCCTAGTCCATACTCAGTACCCCCATATGCATAGCTAGAATTGGGGGTTAAGAGAAAGGAGGAACATAAAACCATGACCACACAGCCCCTGCCTTCGAGGATCTTAGCATCTGGGTTGCACAGAGCTGGACTGGCTTCTTCAGCACATCACTGCTGGCCAGCCCTTGGCTCAGCCTGGACTCAGAGATGACTGCACACTCAGTCCCTCTGCCTGGAGGTAGGCAGGGATCAGAGATGTAGGAGGAGCAGGGGCTCCAGGAACCTGAAACTGGAGGACCTCTACTATGGACACAGGCTCTGGAACCGCAGGGTCTGGGTGTAAATCCTGGTTCCGCCTTTTACTAGCTGGGAGACCTGGCTCTGTTTCCTCAAATCAGGGGTAATCACACACAAGTATTCAATGATGAATATCAAGATTTATGTCAGTGTCTGACACAGCACACGAGGCAAGTCTTGCTGATGCATTAGTTAGAGTTGAAGGGAAGAAATTCCTCCTGCCCGAACAGCCAGCCTACTGCACCGTGGCCATTGGCTGGCGTGTGTTGGGCAGCTCAACATGTGGACTCTGGAGCCAGACTGCCTGGGTTCAAGTCCTGCCTCCACAACCTATTAGCTGCGTGACCTCAAGGTGGTTAAGTGCCTCCATTTTCCTGTCAGTGAAATGGGACAATAGTAGTCCCTATCTCGTGGATGGTTTATTTTTAAATGCTTAGAGCAGTACTTGACACATAGTTCATGTATGAGTTCTTTGATTTTTTAATTAACAAAATCATTATACTATTATTTTAGCCATTCTCACTTTCTTGCTATGTGAACTCTTTAAATTCAGGGCCATGCATTATGAATTGTCATGTCCACTCTCATCCTCAATTCTTACCACAGTCCCTGGCACCTAGTAGGTTTTCAGATCATATTCATCAGATGATTGGAGACTTCTTAGAGGAGGTGGCTTTTAGGCTGGGCTTTGGAAGATGGGTGAGATTTGGGGAGCAGAGGAGGCAGCAGAAAGGCATATTAAGAAGAGGTACCACCTGGGGTGTGTGCTTCTTGAAATGGTCATCATTCACGTGAGAAGTTTATTTCACCACACAAAAGGTAACTAAGGTGAAGCTGAAATAAGCTTCTAACCAAGGGCTGTTGCATGTGTAGTGTGCTGAGCTGCTTGAGGGGTCCAGGAGTGAGGACGGTGGGAGTGTTGGGGAGAAGATGACGCTCTTAGCCTTGGCTGTTCCCATGATGATGTTCTCAGCATGAAGAGTACTGGCAGGAGGTGGCCCTGAGGCAGGGGAGACAGGCAGGGGCAGCCAGGGTGCACGAGTGGGGTGGTGGCCGGGGCCACAGCTGGGAGAACGGGTCGATGACCAAACCAGACAGCCTCTTGAGGTCTTTCCCAGCTCTGCTTCCTATGCCCTGTGTGGTTGCTTCCTCCCCATCCAGGTGATGGTGTGGATCCGCGGAGGAGGTCTGATGTTGGGCGGGGCATCAACCTATGATGGGCTGGCCCTCTCTGCCATGAAAACTTGGTGGTGGTGACCATTCAGTACCGCCTGGACATCTGGGGATTCTTCAGGTAAGATACTGGACTCTCCTCATGGTACACTGACCCTCAGTGTGGGAGTGCTAGGACCCCACTCTGGTCATGCAAGCCCTCAAAGGGATCTTTGCTAGGTTCCCTACTAAGACATGCAATTCCCCTCATAATTGGGCTCTACCTACCTTCTCCTTCCCCAGCCACCCTGGTCCACTTACTTGCATGTAAAATGCCTAATCTGCCTGACAAACTCCTCTTATTCCTGCAAAGCCCAGCCCAAATGCTACCTCGTCTGAAATACTCATCTCTTTTTCACCTGTGCTGCCCAGCATGTTGCATACCTGTAAGATGACAGTTAACAAGCAGCACAGCAGTTAGAGGCTTATACGTCTTACCTCTTGGGGAAGTAAAGAAGGAGCAGGCTCATTTGGGAGCTGCGTAAAGTCCTGTAGGTGGAGGAACGGGTGGCTGGAACTTGGAGGTTGTAACGAGCACCTGACTCCAGTGGACACATCTACTGGGAGGAGCATAGGGCCCACTCACCCCATTTCCTTCGTGGGGTTTGGCACATGCGTGAGCGAAGGCTCAAGTCTCCTCCTTGGAGTCTCCGTGGGGACAGGAACCGGACTTCCTGCAGGCACAGTTACCGAGCCTTTTCTGAATGCACCAGCCCCAGGACCTCTTACCCTCAGGTGGCTGGAGGGTAGGCTGGGGGAGGGGTGGTCATCTCACTGGCAAGACCTATGGGCTGGAGGAGGGCTGTCCCAGGCGAGTCATGTCCCGGGATGTGTCACCCTCCCTGAGACTCCTCACCTCCTTCCCCCACGGCCCATGGCTGCTCCCAGTTACAGGATAACTGCGCACACCCCCCCTTCCTCTCCCCAGGCTCTCCTCTACCACGTCAGTCAGGGTTTCACCCCAACCAGACACCAGACCGCTCTGGTCCAGGTCACCAGCGGCCCAGCCTTGGCAGCAACCGCACGTCATCTCTCACATCTTTTTGAAAAATGTCCTCCTCTTGGCTCCTGGCCACCTCCTCCCTCATGGCCGCTCCTTCTCGGTCCCTCCCGGACCTCCCCCCAGACACTCCTCCTTTCTCCACAGGGCCTCCTGCTCAGCTGCAGGCAGCTCCACCCTTCCGGTTACTCAGGATAAAAGCCTGTGGGCACTGGGATTCTTTCCTTTTTCTCACACCCCACATCCAGTCACCAGCAAATCCTCTTGGCTCCACTTTTACAATATATTCAGAATCCAGCCACTTCTCACCTCCTCCCTTGTAGTCACCCTGTTCAAAGCACTCTGTGTCTCTCCCCTGGATTGTTGTAATAACACCTACTTTTATAACCCTGCTATTTTACACCATGTCTGATCCACACAGTAGCCAAAGTGATCATTTAAGACATAAATGGAATCATGTCATCCGGGCAATGGCTTCCTAAATTACTCAACATGACATTGACATCCTTACCGAGGCCCCCAGGGCCCTCTGTAGCTGTATGTCCTAGACTCACACTTTTGTTCACTGGACGCCGGGGTCTTTGTATGTGCTGTTTCTGCTGCCTAGAATTCCCTTTGGAACTGTAGAATAGTAGATGCTCAATAAATAGATGTGGGATGGATGTATAGAGCGCTACAGCGGAACAATGCTGCAGGATGGGAGGCAGGTGAAGACCCCAGTGTCAGGGCTGTGGAAGCCCAGCCTTTTCCAGAAGGCTCACCCAGACCCCCAACCCCATCTGTGGTCCTGAGGGCCCTGCTGTGACATCTCTGCTCTCAACCCCACCCTGTCCTCTTACTCACAGCACAGGGGATGAACACAGCCGGGGGAACTGGGGTCACTTGGACCAGTTGGCCGCACTGCACTGGGTCCAGGAGAACATTGCCAACTTCGGAGGGGATCCAGGCTCTGTGACCATCTTTGGAGAGTCAGCAGGAGGGGAAAGTGTCTCTATTCTTGTAAGTGTTCCTGGCCCTGATGTGGCTACCATT
Source organism: Kogia breviceps (assembly GCF_026419965.1). Lineage (NCBI taxonomy): Eukaryota > Metazoa > Chordata > Mammalia > Artiodactyla > Physeteridae > Kogia > Kogia breviceps. Next base: position 30,907,450 of record NC_081327.1, read on the forward strand.
GGGACCCCTTGCAGACCAGCCAGTCTAGTCATGGGACCTTTACTTACAAGACCTGGATTCAAGGCTGACCCTACTATGTGCAGCGTCAGATGGTGGAAAGTTACGGCCAAACCCTCCTTGGCCCGCAGGAAGCTCAGAGCTCAGCTTAGCATCCTGGGGCCAGATCTCCAGCCACGGCTGCAACGGAGACATTCCTCCTGTCCTGTGTTGGTGGAGCTCTTGCTCTCCTTCCTAATCATTTTACCATTGGTACTCACCTCACTTCTCCTGGGAAGTAGGGGTGGGTGTAAATTCTTAATAAAAAGAGGCAACCATGAAGTTGGGTGCAATGTCATTATTTGACTTGAAGCCAGGTCTACAATTCAAGGGGACACGAACACTAAGAACAGGTCAGAGGCCTCCTCTGAGGAGGTCTGATGGCTTGTTCATGCTCAGGAAGGAGGGCAGCAGTCTCTGGGACTGAGGACGGAGCTGGGCTGGGGGAGGAGGGGTAGAGAGAGGAAGGAGGATGGAAGGGGAGATGGCACCCAGGAAATAGAACACAGACACGACCTGGGAGCCTGATGTGGGAATGGAAATAGGGAGACACGGAAGGAAGCATAGGTGGAAAACCAGGTTAGAGGCGCTGGAAGCTGTTAGAAACCCTCCAGCTGCCTCCCAGTTGAGCAGAAGATTAACACTATTACTGTATTTTTAAAACATATGTTGGATTCATAGTTGAATATTCAGAGGAAAATGTTTTTATTTTATAAAATGGAGAAAAAAGAAAAGCATAGATAACTCCCCCAAAATAAAAATTCATCCACAGTCCCATTAGCCAGGGATTGTCACCATGGACAGTTTTATTTTTCTAGTCTTTTTTCCATGAATCTATCTATCTATGTATCTATCATCTATTATCTATGTACCTATCTATCTGTATATATGAATTTTTAAACAGAAAAACTTCCTTAATATTATAACACAAATATTTCCCTAACCATTAGTTATTCTTTCATATTTTTCATGTGTATAGTCGAGTGTAGTATAGTATTTCATTGTAAGAATGAAAAATACGTTATTTACCCAATGTCATATATTAGAACCTTGTGTTATTTCCAATTTTTATTGTTATAAATAACATGAACATTTTAGAGATTTTTGTGTGCCTCCATGATCATTTTCCTTAAAATAAATCCTAAGTAATGGAAATGGGGAATCAGAACTGGGCTTTAAAGTGTTGCTAGGAATGGCTGAGCTGCCTTTCAGATACTTTGATTGTTATAATCAGTGTGTGCCACACACTTCCTGTTTTGTTCTTCCCTCTGCTCCTGGCTCCTTCCAGCTGAGGTTTTCTTGCAGAAGCCAGGCCCCATGGTCCCCAGGGGAACAGCCCAGGACAGGACTGTGGATGGGGGTAGCTCTTGAAGACCCCTCCCCATGAGCATAAACTCCCTTTCTCATCACCCTCCTCCCCGGTGTTATCTCCCCTGGCCAAGAATCTCTTCCACCGGGCCATCTCTGAGAGCGGTGTGGCCCTCACTTCTGTCCTGGTCAAGAAGGACGTGAAGGCCGCAGTTAAGGTAGGTCTCACACTGGACTGTCCCCACACCCTTTGCTCTGCTCTCCTGGAGTTGTCAGGGGTCTTTCTTGACGTGGGAGCCGGCTGACATCCTCAAAGAATCACAGAAGTGAGGGTGGCTGAGCAGGGAGGGCAAGGACACACCTCATCCCACCTCCACCTTCTACCGCTGAGCAAAGTGGGGCAGAGAGCGGAAGCACTCGCCAAGGTCAGCGAGTGATCAGGGCAGAGCCGGACTCCAGCTCGTGACTCTGGACTGCCAGCCCCAGGCACGGTCCACTGACCATATTTCCTAAGGGAGCGGTGCTGGGCTGGACGTGTCTGGTGGACTGTCATTGTGTCTTGCCTCTCTCGGGGTCTGAGGTCTAGTGAGCTCATTTGTACCATGTGGGCCTGGAGTGGTTCCTCCCTGGGGGCTTGTGACTGGGGTGGGTTCCTGAGAATTCATTCATTGCTTCATTCATTCATTCAACAGATAGTTTTGATGTAATCTGACATCTTGCAACCTCATGAAGCTTCTGTTATAATTGAGGAGACAGATTAATAATTATATAATTGCACAACTTACAAAATGTCAACTGTGACTAGAGCAATAGAAGAGAGATACCTGATGTTATAACAGAATCCAAAAGGAGCACTTAGTCCAGTGGATAGGGGGAAGTTTTCTGGAAAGGCTTCATGAAAAAAAAGTGATCAATGAGTTGAGATGAGAAGGATGAGCAGTAAATTACTTGGTAAGAAAAGAATATCCAGGAAGAGGGAACAGCCTATGCAAATGTCCTGTGGCTGGAGCAGGTATCTCAAGTGAGAGAGCATGAGAAAGGCTGCTGTGGCCAGAGCAGAAAGAACAGATGGAACCTGGAGTGAAGTGAGGATGGGGCCATCAGCAGGGCCATGCCGCATAGGACCTGGTGAGGACTTTGTCTTTATTTGGAGAGTGTTAGGAAGCCAAAGAAGTGTGAGCAACAGGGAGGCTCTGCTGAGGAGTATTCGCTGGAGTCATTGATGTGGAGCGTTTTCGTCGGGCTCTGAGAGCTGGTTAGGTGGATGGGTGGGGGCAGCACCCAGACTTAAAGGGACTGACTGGTAAGCAGGAGGGGAGGAGATAAGACACCAAGAATTTAAAAAACTGTTGAGACTGTTTTTCAGAATTCTTTGGCTATTAACAGCAGAACCACGTTGATCAGGCTTAAGTCAAGAAGGGGGAGTTTATTTAAAGGAAACAAAGGTGGCAGAAATGGTGCTGGATTTTGCTATCAAACAGGACTAGAAATTGGCAGAATGAAGAATCCAAGACTCATATTCTTGTTCTCTCTCTTTCTCTCTCCCTCTCTCCCCCTCTCCCCTCTACTTCTTCATGTGCCTTTTAATTTAATTTTTCACCAAATACATACTGAGCATTGATTGTATGTCAGACACTGGACCAGGCTCTGGGCAGCCCATGTGCACTCTCCATGGTCCCGCCATCATGGAGCCTGACTTCTCTCCTGCATCTTCCCCTCTGGCTGCACTTTGCAATTGTCTACTCTGAGGCCAAAAGGCTATTAATTGGGTGAGCCGAGATTTGAAATTAGTGGGATTCTGGATTCCATGCTCTTAAACCCCACTCCATGCTGCCTCTCTTTAGATGTTCAGCTTTGAGATCATTATGTCCACTTGAACAGAGATAAGGCAGCAGAGGCTGAGGAGTATAATTGGCACGTCTGGGATCCAGGACATACTGGTCTAGAGTATCTTCTGCTACCATGTGTTGACTTTAGAAATTGAGGTTGGGAGAGAACACTTCTTTATTGATGGAGCAAAGAGACAGGGTTCTTGAATTTTGCTGTCACCTGTGATCTCTGCAGAAAATTGCTGTGTTTGCTGGGTGTAAAAACACCACCTTGGCTGTCCTCGTTCACTGCCTGTGCCAGAAGACAGAGGACGAGCTCTTGGAAATAACGCTGAAGATGGTGAGTACATCCACTCTCATGGCCACGCAAGCTCCCCGTCCTGTAAACATGGCCCCAGGCTTCATCACTTCAGCTGTCCCCTTGCCCTGGAAAAACTACCTGGGACAGTTTCTCACCTCTCAAGAGCAGTGTCAGAGCTGTGGATCTGAATGGGGAATTTCCTTCTTTCTTTTTTATTATGGAATATCTCAGATGTTAGCAAAGACAAAAAATAATGTAATGGGGCTTCCCTGGTGGCGCAGTGGTTAAGAATCCGCCTGCCAATGCAGGGGACATGGGTTCAAGCCCTGGTCCAGGAATATCCCACATGCCACGGAGCAACTAAGCCTATATACCACAACTACTGAGCCTGCGTGCCACAACTACTGAAGCCCACACGCCTAGGGCCCATACTCCGCAGCAAGAGAAGCCACCGCAATGAGAAGCCCATGCACTGCAAGGAAGAGTAGCCCCTGCTCACAGCAACTAGAGAAAGCCCGCGCGCAGCAACGAAGACCCAACACAGCCAAAAATAAATAAATTTATCTTAAATATAGTAATAATAACACAATGAACAACTGTGTAATAACTCCTTATATCTATCAAAACTTACTTTTTCCAATATTGTTTTCTGATAGCTTTTTTATATATAGCTATTTTCTTTATTGTAAATATATATATATGTCACATACAATTTACCATTTTAATCATTTTAAGTGTACAATTCAGTGGCATTAATTTCATTCGTAGTACTGTGCAACCATCACCACTATTTCCAAAAATTTTCATCATCCCAAACAAAAAATCTCTACCTCTTTAAACAGTAACTCTACCTTCTCCCCTTCCCCCCAGTCTCTGGAAACCTCTAATGTACTTTCTGTCTATGAATTTGCCCATCCTAGATTCATTCATATAAGTGGAATCTGATAGAATTTTAAGAAATTAAACATTACATATTCTCAGAGGTGATTACCATCCTGAATTTTGGGGAATAGGGTTATTTAGAACAAAGCTTTTCAGAAAGGTTGTCACTATTGTCTTGGTTAATTTAGAAACCACCTCAATTATAATTCAGTGGTGGCCCAATTTTCTAGATTTCCTGCATGTCTGCCTCAATAGTGATTCTCACATAATCTACCCATTCATCCACCCATTCATTCATCATCTTATTATACATCTGTCCATCCACCAACGAATCCAATTCATCAGTATCTTTTCATCAATCTAATATCAATTTATCTATAACATTCATTCATCTGTTATCAATCATTCATATATCTGTATTTCATCATCCATCTCTCTAAAATCAATGATCCATCCATCACCTAATGTACTAGCTATCATCCATCTATCCACTTATCCCCCCAATTCACCCATACTCCAAGTATTGACTAATTCCATCCACCCATCCGTCTTCGCTAAGTGTATGGGGGGAGGTAACAGAGAGGGTGATGCAGACATAACTGGATATAGACCCTGCTCATAAGGAACTATTCAAGGAGAAACACGCCCATATACTTAGTGGATTAAGTGTGGTGGGAATACAGAGAGGGGACGCATTCATTATAGTAAGCAGGGATGCTTCACAGAGAAGGTGGTGTTTCAGGATTGGTGGATGGCTATGGTAGTGGGTCATCATAGGAAGCTACAGCACAACAGATACCCAGAGATCACCACATTTAGAGCCAGTGGGAACTATTGGAGTAGCCCGAGTGCCTGACCTCTCTGTCTGGACCCTGGACTCCTGAGGATGCTCCTGGACCCCCAGTGGCCAGCCTCCAGCACTGGACTCTGCTCTATTTCCATGGGTTAAGTCCAATGTAGCCTTGGATCCTGGTTTCTCAGGCTCAAATAAGGTGACCAATGTGTTCAAAGATAAAAACACAACTGTTTTCTGATGCCTGGAAAGAGGTAAATTTATATCAGCAATTCTCCATGGGCAAATTCATAGACAGAAAGAGATCTGCTTATAAGGGGAGAGTCGGTGACTTTGGGAGAATCCAGAGAAGCTAAGAGCCCGTGTTATCCTTCTAAGATCTTCTGAGATCACGTGGAAGTGTTTCCATGTTTATCCTCTCTCCCCAATAACACACGCGGGTGCATGCACGCGCGCGCGCGCGCACACACACACACACACACACACACACACACACCTGGATTGCGGGGCTACAACCCATAATGGAGGGACCCTTACTGGGACTTCCTGCATACTGGTCAGGCCTGTTAGCTACAGTGTCACAATAAAATCAACACAATCTTGGTGAACTCACAACAAAGGGAAGCGTGGGGTGGGGTGAATTTCAGTGAGCTTGTTTGAGTCAAGATTTTCTAATGCAGGAGGAGAACACTCATCTCGAAGTGACTTGAGAAGAGAAAGGGATATGTTGTAACAGAATCTTCAGGTAACTAACTGAAAAGTCCAGGAGTTGATGGCTTCAGGCATGTCCAGATCCAGATGCACATATGATATGATTAAGACTCTGTCTCTATCCCTCAGCTTTTTACCTCTCTGTGTTGGCTTCACTCTGAGGTAGATTTGTCCCCTGGGGAGGTTAGACAACAACAGTATTCTAGACTTACATCTTATCTGCTTAGTAACCCTCTTTCCCAATAATTCCAGCAAAAGTTTTGGGTAAACTCTATTGAACTGACATGGGCACATGTCCATCCCTGAAGTAATCCCTGTCTTCAGGGAGATGGTGCACCTCAGGTCACATATAGATGCCTGGAATCGTGGCGTGAGACTGGGGAAGAGGGAGTCCCCCAAAGGAAAATTGGGGTGTTTTTGCTTGGAGGAACAAGAAGAGGAGATGGGTGAAGAGCAGGGCAGGCACAAGCAACAGTCCTCTCCAGAGCTCCCCTCCCCTGTCCCATACCTCCACCCTGTGCTCACGCCCAGGGGAGCTGGTGCCCTGCCCACTTCCTTTCAGCCCAACCAGGGTGGCACCAGGAGGGAGGACTCGATACCTTTGATGCACAGCTCACAGGATCAGCTTTTCTCTCAGGAAGCCTTCTCACCCACAACCTCTGCCTTTGTCTTCACAGAAATTTTTCCCTCTTGATTTACATGGAGACCCCAGAGAGGTAAGGACCTTTGGTTTCTTGATTATAGGTTTTAAGTCTTTAAGCTCCAGTTGCATATGAATGAAAGAATTCTCTCTTGTGAAGTCATAGTAACTCCTTGCATTTACCCTGCTGAGGCCAGGAGAGGGACAGAGTATTGCCTGGATAGCACATGGAGGAGGACCAATCAGAGCACACAGAACCTGTTCCCCCAACTCCCAGTCCAGTGCTCTCTGTCATCAACTCTGTGTCCCCTGGACCCACCTACCCCCTCATCTTGTTTACATTCCTAAAAATGCCCTGTTGGGAGAAGTCTGGACTAGAAACTTCCACTGTGAGGCTCCCACAACGAAGAATTATCTGACCCGAAATGTCAGTACTGAGCTTGAGATGACAGAGAAAAAGGAAATGCTGAATTGTGGTTTCCCGAGACACAAGGAATGGACTGTCCCCTTTCTGCATAGGCTTGCATTTAAATATCTGCACTTTCAGACCAGCAACTTGGATTTACTTCACTCTTCTTGGAATACATGTGAAAAACACCAGAAACGCTCAAAAATGGGCATAATAGAAGGCACCTGTCAGGCTGCAGGTATTCTCCAAGGGAATGAAAACTAACCTGTTAGCAATGAAATGTCGTGGTATTTCTGTGTACATAAACTATGTATCTAGATGTTCTGGTGTGTGAATGCATCAACAGGCAAAGAGGTTTATATGTATTGACCCAGTGCCTCTATAACGATAGTTATTTTGAATCAATTTCCCCAAAGTTTCAACATTCATTCATTCATCCACTCATTCATTCAATAACTGGCTCAAATCCAGTTCCACCTCCACCACCAGTACACCCTTAAGCAAGTCACAGAACTTTTCCCAAACTGTTTTTCTCTGTTACGCTGATAACCAGGGGCTTCCTGCGGGGACACACAGGGTCTGGCACACAGTTGGTTCTCACAGTGGGCAACTTCTGATAATATTGTCGTTCACTCAGGACCAGGCAGGCCCCCAGTTTCCTGATTGCTCACAGGGCCCCTCCCACCCACCTCTGGAGCCCTTGATACCATCCAGGTGTGCGTCTGCTGGAGTGAACTGTGCATGAATCCATGTCTTCCAGATGCCGGAGGCCCCGCTTACATGTATGAGTTCCAGTATCGCCCAAGCTTCTCATCAGCCATGAAACCCAAGACGGTGATAGGGGACCACGGGGATGAGCTCTTCTCGGTCTTCGGGGCTCCATTTTTGAAAGGTGATGGCCCTTTGGTGACTACAGACTTGGAGTTAGGGGGTCTGGGTTCAAGTCTTGGTTTGGTGGCCTTGGGCAAGTTCCTCCTTCTCTCCAGGTCTTAGTTTCCTGAATTCACCATAACAGGGTTGAAGGACAAAGAGTTCCAACCTTTCTCTTGCTCTAATGTGCATGATGGATGATGCGTATCCTTGCGCCCTCATCCATGGTCACTCTAAGAATCCAGACCTGGGCATCAGTAAGACAGGAGGTGGGGTCACCTGCAGGGCCCTGCTCAGGGCTAGAATGCCACCACTCACTTCGCACTCACAAGAGCGTATCAGAAGGTATGTGAGAGTAAGGTTAGAATTGCTCTTAACCTTGAATCAGGACTAATATGTGTCTGTCTATCCAACCATCTATCTATCTATCTATCTAAAACTCATATCTTTTAATATTTTAATACATTTAAGAGTATAATTTTTTTTCTTTTTCTTTACTCATAGAATTTTTATTTTTAAAATTTATTTATTTTTATTTATTTATTTTTTTAAACATCTTTATTGGAGTATAATTGCATTACAACGGTGTGTTAGTTTCTGCTTTACAACAAAGTGAATCAGTTATACATATATATATGTTCCCATGAAAAACTTCTCACAGATGTCTTCAATGTCAACCCTCAGCAGTTACCGGCAACTTGTGTGTGACACAACCCAGGGCTGTACATGGCAGTGCCTCTGGGCATTTTCTGGTTGGGTGACTCTTTGGGGACCTTGCAGCTTGGTTATTTTTCAGATTCTATGAAAATATGTGTGGGTGAAGGAGATTGAGAAGAGATCCAAAGGAGAGCATCCTGGGAGGTGGAGTTACTGTAGCAGAAACCCTGGGGTGTGGCCCTGCGACCCTGAGACTGGAGGGGCCGGAGAGTGGGCACAGAAGACCAAGGCAGCCAGTTTATGGATTGACTACAGCCCTTCACTGAGCCCGACCTAGGTCCCTAACTGTCAAGCTTAAAGTGCACTTGAATTACCCAAGATCTTCTTAAAATGCGGGTTTGACTCAGTAGGTCTGGAGTAAGGGCTCCGTTCCTGAATTTCTAACAAGTTCTCAAGGGCTGCTGCTGCCCCTGAACCACACTTTGAGTAGCAATGGCTTTGTCTCCTCCCCACAGATGGTGCCTCAGAAGAGGAGACCAATCTCAGCAAGATGGTGATGAAATTTTGGGCCAACTTTGCTCGGAACGGGTGAGCTGGTGGCACAGACGGAGCGGGGTTGGGAAGGGGCAGGGCGTGTCTTCTGGGTGGGAGGAGCTTCAACGTGTGCTGGGCAAACTCCCCGCCCTGTGACCCCTGGCGTGAGAGCTCCCTCAGTGGACAGGCTGTCCAGGAGATGGTCAGCCTCCTGTCTCTGGAGGCGTATGAGCCTTTGGCAGAGATGAAGCCAGGGGGTCCCTGACAATCTCTGAGTGATTCCTCCCTGGACAGGGGGCCAGGCTACAGAAAAGTAGAGACCCAGGGAGCCCAGTCTCACTTCATCAGAAGCAGGACTTTGTTGTGTAATCCAGGGTGTCTGAAGCTCAGTACTGACATTTCGGGTCAGATAATTCTTCGTTGTGGGGGCCATCCTGTGCATTGCAGGGTGTTTAGCAGCATCCCTGGCCTCCACCTACCCTATGCCAGTAGCACTCCCCCAGTGTGACAACCAAAAATATTTTCAGATATTGTCAAACGTCCCCTGGGGCGCAAAATAATCCCCATTTGAGAACTGGTTCATTTATCTAGTAAGTCCCCGGGGGAAGGGGTTGCGGGGCAGAGGATCATAGGTACGTTGAAAGCTGGGTACGTTGAAAGCTGGATACGTTTTTTAAAAATCAGCAACATAATTTAGCTATGGTTACCCAGAATTCTAAGTACTCCCCGTCCCAATGCCATAGATCTCAGCTCTTTGGTTCATATCTGCAAGTCTGAGGACTGCAGTTTAAAAAGGGATTGACTTTTAGTGGATGTCTGCTGCCACCTGGTGGTAATTTAGTTCATTGTACTCTGCGGGAAATGCCAATTTAGTCTTACTTGTCAACGAACCAGCGCATCAAAAAGTTAAGATAATCAGACTTGCTTTGGTCAAATCCTAGAAAGTAGTTCTAAGTTCACAGATGACAGAGAGGCCCTTGGGAAAACAATTCGGGGTTAGCATGAACTGCTATAATCAGTGACCCCCCCCTTTTTTCTAAAGCCTTAGTTTGAATTTTTAGGACATTGACTTTGTCCCCAATTTCCCTACTACCAAAAGTCCTATTTGGAATGCATTTATATGTTATAGTCAGGCACAGTTGAATTCATTTTGTGAAGATGTTTTTGAGAATTTCATAGTACAATTGGAGATAATTAGACATATTTAGGATGCCATAAAATGGGAACATCTTATATTAAAGCAGTATTTTCCAAATTTGTCTGACAGAAGAAACTAAGCCCAAGGCAGGGCCCTCCAGCGACTGTTAGCAGCAAGGAGGGCTGTGGACCTCAGTGTTAGGAAGCATCAGAGCTGTTGCTATGGTGACTTTGAATGCTGGCTGACCTTGAGGATGGTGAATAATCCCAAAACTCGGTTTCCAGGTTTGTGCCACCTCCTTGTCCCTCTGGGCCCAGATAAAATGGTTATTCAGAGCTCAGTCTTGGAAAGAAGCCAAGTTCCACAACTGTTATTAATATGAATAATACTTAATAGCAATAACAACAGTGTTTCAAGAGGCTTCAGGAGAATTCAAGTGAGTGCAGCTGGAACTTTGGTTCTTTTTTTTTTTTTTTTTTTTTGCGGTATGCGGGCCTCTCACTGTTGTGGCCTCTCCCGTTGCGGAGCACAGGCTCCGGACACGCAGGCCCAGCGGCCATGGCTCACGGGCTCAGTCGCTCCGCGGCATGTGGGATCTTCCCGGACCAGGGCACGAACCCGTGTCTCCCGCATCGGCAGGCGGATTCTCAACCACTGCGCCACCAGGGAAGCCCGGAACTTTGGTTCTTAACACAGCTGCTGGACTAATCCTGGTAGACCATGTCATCTTCTGTTCCAAACCCTCCAAAGGGTCACCACTTCTCTTGGAGTAGAAACCAAAGTACTTATGTTGGCTTACAAGGCCCTACATGACTCCCTCCCACCCGTTCCATTTGCCTAGTCCTGTACCTCAGGACTGTCAAAAATGTTCTGCCTCAGGGCCTTTGCACTTCTGGTCCCCTGTGCCTGGGATGCTTTGTCAGTGGCCCCTCTCTCATATCCTTCAAATCTCATCCTCTCCCCCTCAGAAACCTACCCCATCCCCCTTCCCAGCTTTATTTTTTTCCTGAGCACCTGTCATTTTCTAACTTCCCCTAACAGAATGCACATTCCATGGGGTCAGGGACTATACTAATGGAAAAATCCTTGCTTTCTGCAGATGTTAATTGGCAGGGTGTGTACATTAGAAAGTCAGACAAGCAAACTTGTGAATTAAAGTTCTATCTCTTTGGAAACAGGGACATTATTTGAAGGAAACCATTCATAAGCCATTATATATTTATCATGAAAGATGTCTTATAATTATAGTTTTAAATGCATAATTTTTTTTAACTTAGCCCATGAAGTAATATAATAATCCCCATCTTGGCTTTATAGGTTCAGATGAGATCTGACCTATATTCCCTCATTTCTTCTGCTTATTACCTTAAGTGTTTATTCTGTCAAGGAAGAACCAAGAACAGTGAAGGGCAGCTGTGAAGTAAATTGCTATAGACTTTAGAATAACCACATTGGAGCAATTAACTGTGAGTGCTGTGGGGACTCTAACAAAACCGTGAATTTAATCACTGATGGGTCTGGGGTCTGAGGATCTGGGGTCAGTATCAGATATGGCATCTGAAGTCTGGGGTCAATCCTTGTCTTTGCCGTTTCCTGGGCATGTCACTGTGGGCCAGTCCTGGTGCCCAGAACAGTGTCTGGCACATAGTAGGTGCTCAGTGGACTTGGCAATACACCCTTGGAGGCACATGGGGGTGGGAGGGGTAGTCAGAAGACCCTTGGAACTCACAGAGGGTCGCAGGTGGGGAGGGAAAGGTGGACATGAAGGATCCTCTCCTCTTCTATTTTGAAGGACTCTGAACAATGTAAATTCCATCAACACTGATTGATGCCCATGGACCACCAGGGCTTGGAGTGAAGCCTGCAGGGAGGTCAGAGGCCAGCACGGAGGGCCCACCCTGGAGAAGTTCACGGCCAAGCCCACATATCCATCCAAAACGGGGCAATGTAGCCTGTACCACTGTGGGACTCAGAGAGCAGTGAGTGGGGAGTAAGCTTTTCTGGGGGAAGGGGCTGGAGACCAGAACATCCTTGTGGGTCTGGGAGAAGGAACTGGAGACGACCAGGAGTAGAGGTTGGGGGCATCATCTTGGGGAAATAACGATACTTTTGTTTCTTTTTGCTCCCTTTCTTCCTCCCCCACCTTGATTTCTGAAGTCATATATTTTCCCTTGGTAGAAAATTTATAAATTATAGAAAAGAACTAAGAAAATCTCACGACCCAGAGATGGTCCTTGGTACCATTTTAGTATATATCCATGTAGACTATTTGGGGCATTATTAATTTTTAATTATGCATAATACACAAATATACTCTTCTTGTAAAAAAAAATTAGAACATTACAGATAGGTCTCAAGTCCCCTTAGACAGCCAGCCCCACTCCTGGAGCTGGCTCCAGCCCTTGCCTCCAAGATAACAACTCATCAGGGTAATAAATATCATTCCAGACAGTTCTCTATGTATGTGGAGATGCAGAGACCTGGTTTTCTTTAAGTTAGTATATATTTTATATCACAAATTCAGCTTTGTGGTTGCATTTTTCTACTTCACATTTGAGTACTTATTCTAATATATGCTTACACATGTACTTCTAGAAAATACATTATTTTGTGGGTTTTTTAATTTGTTTGAACATGTATTTCTCATACTGTTGTGATTTATTGACTTAGGGCAGAGGGGTTGAGAGCATGGGCTCTGGAACCTGATTACTTAGGTTTGAATCTTGTCTCTGCTGCTTCTTAGCTGTGTGACCTTGGGCAGGTTACTTAACCTCTCAGTGCTTTGATTGTCTCCTTTGTAAAAGGGAGATTTTAGAAGTTAGTATCTCCCTTCCTAAAAGAGTTGTCATGAGGACAAAATGAGATAATACATGTCACCTATTAAAAATAGTGCCTGCCATGTGAAGGGCTGCAACTAAATGTTAGGTCTGATAAATTTGTTGATATTTATAGGACCATCTCATTGTCAAGTGGTGAAATAGCATGACTTAGAGCATGGGCTGCCAGGATGACTGTTCCCTGGGTTCAAACCCCAGGATCACCATTGGCCCAATGAACTTTGGGCAATTTCTTAATTTTTCTATTCTATATCTATAAAATGGCTTGATGATAATACCTTCTTTATAGAGTGAGAATTACATTAATGTGCCTAAGTATTTAGAAGGGTACCTGCACTAAGTGTTCTGATAATTTTCTTTTTGTCTGCTGCCAAATATTTCAAAGAATGATTATAGTACCATTTTTTTATTAATTAATTTTTATTGGAGTTTAATTCCTTTACAATGTTGTGTTAGCTTCTACTGCACAGCAAAATGAATCAACCATACATATACGTATATTGCCTCCATTTAGGACACTAAGGTGCATTAAGTAGAGTTCCCTGTGTTATACGGTATGTTCCCATCAGTTGTCTACTTTATACGTAGTATCAATAGTGTATATATGTCAGTCCCAATCTCCCAATTCTTCCCACCCCGCCCCTTTCCCCCTTAGTGTCCATACATTTTTTCTCTACATCTGTGTCTCTATTTCTGCTTGGCAGTTAAGGTCATCTATACCATTTTTCTAGATCCCACATATATGTGATAATAAATATTTGTTTTTCTCTTTCTGACTTACTTCACTCTGTATGGCAGTCTCTAGGTCCATCCACGTCTCTACAAATGACCTAATTTCATTCCTTTTTATGGTTGAGTAATATTCCATTGTATATATGTACCACATCTTCTTTATCCATTCCTCTGTTGATGGATATGTAGGTTGCTTCCATGAGCTGGCTATTGTAAATAGTGCTGCTGTGAACATTGGGGTGCATGTGTCTTTTTGAATTATGGTTTTTCTCTGGGTATATGCCCAGTAGTGGGATCGCTGTGTCATATGGTAGTTCTATTTTTAGTGTGTTTTTTTTTAACATCTTTATTGGAGTATAATTGCTTTACAATGGTGTGTTAGTTTCTGCTTTACAACAAAGTGAATCAGTTATACATATACATATGTTCCCATATCTCTTCCCTCTTGCGTCTCCCTCCCTCCCACCCTCCCCATCCCACCCCTTTAGGTGGTCACAAACCACCGAGCTGATCTCCCTGTGCTATGCGGCTGCTTCCCACTAGCTAGCTATTTTATGTTTGGTAGTGTATATATGTCCATGCCACTCTCTCTTTGTCACAGCTTACCCTTCCCCCTCCCCATATCCTCAAGTCCATTCTCTAGCAGGTCTGTGTCCTTATTCCCGTCTTACCCCTAGGTTCTTCATGACCTTTTTTCTTTTCTTAGATTCCATATATATGTGTTAGCATACAGTATTTGTTTTTCTCTTTCTGACTTACTTCACTTTGTATGACAGACTCTAGGTCCATCCACCTCACTACAAATAACGCAGTTTCGTTTCTTTTTATGGCTGAGTAATATTCCATTGTATATATGTACCACATCTTCTTTATCCATTCGTCTGTTGATGGACACTTAGGTTGCTTCCATGTCCTGGCTATTGTAAATCGAGCTGCAATGAACATTTTGGTACATGACTCTTTCTGAATTATGGTTTTTCTCTGGGTATATGCCCAGTAGTGGGATTGCTGTGTCATATGGTAGTTCTATTTTTAGTTTTTTAAGGAACCTCCATACTGTTTTCCATAGTGACTGTACCAATTTACATTCCCACCAACAGTGTAGGAGGATTCCCTTTTCTCCGCACCCTCTCCAGCATTTGTTGTTTGCAGATTTTCTGATGATGCCCATTCTAACTGGTGTGAGGTGATACCTCATTGTAGTTTTGATTTGCATTTCTCTAATAATTAGTGATGTTGAGAAGCTTTTCATGTGCTTCTTGGCCATCTGTATGTCTTCTTTGGAGAAATGTCTGTTTAGGTCTTCTGCCCATTTTTTGATTGGGTTGTTTGCTTTTATGGTGTTGAACTGCATGAGCTGCTTGTATATTTTGGACATTAATCCTTCATCAGTTGCTTCATTTGCAAATATAGTACCATTTTAAAAGCCATTTCTCTATTAATAGACACTTAGGCTGTTTACCCATTTCGTTTCTCATGTGTGTTTCTCTACCCAGAAGTAGAATTGCTGGGTCATTGGGTATGTACATTTCAATTTCTTTTTAAAATATAATTCTCTTAATTATCAATTTCTTAATATTTAAAAATGTATGCATAGATTTATTGTTTTAAATAGTTGGATTAGCAGTTGTAGCCAGTTTTTTTTTTCACTTAACTACATAATGAATAATTTCCAACTACAACAGCATTTTCTTTATCCACCTTTTTATAAGCGTTTTATTATGGAAAATTTCAAACATATATAAAAGTAGAGAGTACAGTAAAATGAAATGTACCCATTCCCCAGCTTCAACAAATGTCAACATTTGGGCAGGCTCTGTATGACACTGCTAACGATGGCGTAATATGCATTGTAAGTGTGTGCTGTAATTTATCAAGCCTAGTCTCTATTATTGGACAATTAAGACTATTTTTTCACCATGATAATGGGATTTTAGTATCTTGAATTTAGTGATGGGAGTAGAGGGGTTTCTTGCCATCCTGTTTTAGGCATTGCCCTGCTCCTTGCTCAGTCCAGCACTGACCCTCTTCTGCCCTCTTCTGATTAAGAGCTGGAGACAGGAATTCTGTGCACATGACTTTTTGAAGGTGAGAGGGAAACAGAACAGGAAAGGAGGGGGCACAGCACTGATGTGTTGTCAGGGACTCTCAATCCTTGACCTCTCCCCCTGGGCTGCTCTGGGGCAAAGCTCATACCACTGAATTGTCCTGCTATGAACAAGGAGATGGGCTTTTCTCCCTCACATCTGCCCAGGGGTGGGGTGCAACATGCCAGACATCTTAAGGGGAGGCAGAGGCCCCAGGGTCAGGTGGAGGATGGTGACAGCCTGTAGGGGGGTCTGGAACACCCACACGCCCACATCCTGCATCGTGAGACCCCGGCTCACACCTAATGATGAGCGAGGTTTCATAAGAAGCATGTGTGAGGTTAAAGCAAATCTAACCCCCAATACCTCAGAAGGTGATTGTATTTGGAAATAGTCTTCAAAGAGATAATTCAGTTAACATGAAATCATGAAGGTGGGCCCTCATCCAATATGACCAGTGTCCTTATAAGACAAGATTAGGACACAGACACGCACAGAGGAGAAGACAGCCATCTACAAACGAAGGAGGAAGGAGTCAGAAAAAAAATCAACCCTGCCAACACCTTGATTTTGGACTTGTGGCCTCCAGAACCATGAGAAAATAAATGTCTATTGTTTATGCCAAAAAGAAAAAAATCTCCAGAGCTCTTGGATTAAACTGGAAGACTTGGGGTTGGAGAGGCAGGGGGCAGGAAATGTATGTGGAGATGCAGAGACCTGGTTCTCTTTAAATTAGTATATAATCTAAACCGCTGCTAAACTCTCCTCTTTTCATATCTGGCTGCAAAGCCCACAGATGCCCAAGCTCAGGCTGCAGCTAGATATGGAACGAGATGAAAGACTGGGCCACGCGATGGCGCAAATGGAATTTAAGAAAGGAACAAAAAAAAGTATCAGCCAATAAATGGAGCAGGAGGCAGCGGGGGACATGGGGGAACAAAGTGGGAGGCAGATAATCCTAAGATTTGGCAGACGTGTGGGCCTTTGGAAAAGCTGGCAGGGGGCAAAGGAGCTACTGAGGAGGGGGTGGTTAGATTCTGGGATGGAGCTACTGACTGTCAGGAAGGAAGGGTGCACGCAGACCGGAGGGCAGTGTGGGACTCTCCTGGCTGCCTCAGAAAGTTCAGGTTCAGTATGCAGGGGAGGGTGGGCTTTTAGGGAGTTAAATATCCTCATCCTTAGAAGACCGAGTCCTGACCTTCTGAAGGTCACTGGCCTGCGGTCCATCCTGCTCTAGGAGACCCAGGAGGCAGGGGAGAGCAGATCTTGCAGTCCTCACCCCCAGGACTGCATCACACCCACACACATTTCACTTGACTGGAATGTGAATGAGAAGGATCAAAATCTTTAAAACTCTGGGTCTCCAGGAACCAGTGTTCCTGCATGGCCCCGATGGGACCATCTCAGTAATGGCTGCCCCCTTTAAAGTGGTCGTGCCACCATCCCCACCACTCCCTAATGTGTCAACCTGCCCATTTCACTCATTTGCAAGACCTGCCTGGCCCTGCAGCGGCTTGTGGCTTCCCACTCACCAAGGCTTTGAGGAGTCCAACCTCAGTTATCTTTTTGTTTTCCTCAGTCATTTTTTGAGGCTCCATATTTCTACCTCTGACTACAGCAATTTATCTGATGCCCAGGGAAGCAATGATACAGAGGTGGGGGGGGGCTCAGTGGAAGGGGGAGACCAGAACGGAGGGTAAGGATGTTAGCTCTGAAACCAGGCTATCTGGGTTCAAATCCTGACTCCCCTGATATCTCAGTTTTCTCATCTATAATATGGGGAAAACAAAATGAATAGATGCATATAAAGCTCTTAGCACTTGTAAAGCGCTCAGTATATCTTAACTATTACTGTGATTCTTAGCGAAACGGAGTCTCCCTAAAACTGAGTTCCTCTGCCGAGTTTATGATTAACTTCTCTATTATTTATTTATTTAAAACTTTATTCCCCTTCTTGTTCCACACCTGTTCCTCCTCAGGATTGAGGAGTAATTTTTCCTCCTCAATTGAGAAAACTGTAACCAAGCAGGACTCTGTGGGGCCTTCTTGGGACAGAACCCCCATATCCTCTACCTGCCTCCTGTTTGTAGAAAAACTTTAGCCTCCTTGGCCTCCCCCGAGCTCCAAAGAATAAATTTAATCAGAGAAGTGAGAAAATGCAGAAACAAAGCAAGCAAGACAAAATAATAGTTTAGCTATTAAAGTCAAGGACCTTCAATTCCTCTTCAAGGGCTATAGATAATCTTCTGAGCCAAATCCTTTGAGCTGTTTTGCAGATACTGAAACCCCCATCAGGTGGGAGAAGTTAACTGTATGCTGCCCACAAGCAGGTAGACCCCAGACCAGCTGGAACCAGAAGATTGATGATGTTGACTCCTGATTACCTCACCAGCAACCAATCAGAAGAATGTCCGTGAGCTGATCACACACCCCACAACTCCCTCTCCCTCACCCTGTCTTTAAACACCTTTCCCTGAAAGCCATGGGAAGTTTGAGCCTTTTGAGCATTAGCTTTATTGTAGGACTCCTTTATTGGTCCTACAATAAATGCTGCACTTTCCTTCACCACAGCCTGGTGTCAGTAGATGGGCTTTACTGCGTGCAGGTGAGCAGACCCAAGTTTGGTTTGGTAACACTAGCCTTGGGTGTGCTTCCATTGGCCATCAGCTACAAAGATATTCTCCCAGCTACCCTCACGCTTGACCACAGGCCTCTGTGATGGGGCCCTGCGTGCTCCCCCAGAGCCCCTGCAGTAGGCACCAACGTCCCGAGCATTCTTGCACCTCCCCACCTGAGCGCCACCCCCCCTGCAGGGCACCGTGTGCAGTGGACCCAGGCCCCTCTTCCCACCTCCACCCCACACCTTATGGTTCTCTGGAACTCAGGGAGCCAATCCCTTCCAAGCCACATGGCCTTCATGCCTCCCTCTTCAGTTCCAGAACTCACATCTGTCCTGTCCACCCGCATCAGGACACCCTGAGGAAGGGGGGGTGATAAAAATGCCAATTCCTAAACTGAAAAGTATCAACTTCCTGGATCCCACGAATCAAAATCTCTGAGACTACGGCTGGCAATTCAGAAACACACTCAGTTTTTGAGATTAAATTACATTTACCTTCAGTAAAATGAGCCAAACCTCAACTGCAGAGTTTGATGAGTTTTGACAGATGTACAACCCCATGTAACCCACACCCCAGTCAAGACACAGAACATGTACATCACCCTAGCAGTTCTCCGGCCCCCCCAAGTCAATACCTGTCACCCACCTACAACCACTGTTTGATTTCTATCCCATGTTGGTTTCATCTATTCGTGAACTTCATTTAAATAGAGTCCTATAGTAAATATCAATACTTTGTTCTGGCTTCTTTTACTCAGCCCACTGTTTTTGAAATTCATTCGTATTGTTGTGTATATCAGTAGTTTATTCCTTCACATCTCTGACTAGTATTCCATTGTATGCATGCCCCACAATTGGGTTATCCATTCTTCTTTGATGGACATTTAGGTTGTTCCCAGTTTGGGGCTGCTATGAAGAAAGCTGCTATGGGCATTCTTACATAAGTCTTTTTGTGGACAATATGCTTTCATTTCTCTTGGGTAGATACCTAGCAGTGGAATTGCTGGGTCTTTATTAGAATCTACCAAACTTTTCTAAAATGGTTGTAGCCTTTAAGATTCCATCCAGCAGAATATGAGAGTTCCAGTTGCTTCACATTTCTGTCAACACTTGGTATTATCAGGCTTTTAAACTGTAGTCATTCTAGTGGATATGGAGAAGTGGATCATTGTGGTTTGAATTTAGATTTCCCTGATGACTAAGGATATTGACTATTTTTTCATGTTTATTGGTATTTTTATATGCTCTTTCATGAAGTGCCTATTGAAGTCTTTTGACCATTTAGAAACATTGAATTATCTTTTTAATTATTATTCATAATTATTAATTTTTAGAAGTTCTTTTATATATTCTTGTAGTGTAAGCCCTGACAATTTTTTCTTCTTTGTAACACAGTGCCTGACAAACTTTGATCACTGAGGCATCCATTTCAAAGAGGCATCCTTGGCTTCCCTCGTGGTGCAATGGTTAAGAAGCCACCTGCCAATGCAGGCGACATGGGTTCAAGCCCTGATCCAGGAAGATCCCACATGCCGCAGAGCAACTAAGCCCGTGCACCACAACTACTGAGCCTGTGCTCTAGACGCTGCGAGCCACAACTACTGAAGCCCACACACCTAGAGCCCATGCTCCACAAACGAGAAGCCACCGCAATGAGAAGCCCGCGCACTGCAACGAAGAGTAGCCCCCGCTCACTGCAACCAGAGAAAAGCCCATGCACAGCAATGAAGACCCAACACAGCGAAAAATTTTAAAAAATAATAAAATAAAATAAATAATTTTTTTTTTAAGGCATCCTCTTCAAAGGCAAGTATTTAGAGTAAACACACTGCCAGCCCCACAGCAAGATAAACGGCCAGGCTGCCTCCCCAACCAAGGTGCCTTTATATTTAGAGATCTTGGTTGATTTCAACAACTGACCTTTGGGTTACTTGTTTTTTTTCTCTTCTCGTGCTTTAAAATTCCCACCTGCATATTTTAAATTCACCAGTAAAGAGTGAGTTCAAGAAAACCTAGACCCCCCAACCCCCAAGCCCAATAAAAGCAGAACCCAAGACCCATGCATGCTCTCTCTCTCTCTAACCTTGATCTTAGATGTGCTATGTAATTTCTGTGTGGCCCCAGATGTGCTGCGTAATTTCTACATCTTGTAAGTAAAAAACCCTCTTTTTTTCAAAGTTTCCTGATGCTTATAGCTGAAGGGTATCGTCAATCATTATAAGAACCATAATGGCTGATCCATCCACAACACTGGTTATTGCTAGTCTGAGACCAGTGCACAATTCTGGACACATATCCTTTGTCCTAGATAACTATTAGGAAAATTTCCTTTCAGTCTATGGCTTGTCTTTTCATTTTCTTATGGTATCTTTTGATGATCAGAAATTTTAATTTTTGATGAAAACCAGTTTGTTTTGTCCTTTTTGATCAGTGCTAGTTTTCTGCCCGAGAATCTTTGCCTACTGACTATAGTTTTAGCAAGTTTCTCAGCTGATTCTGTTTTGCACTAAAATTTGAGGTCCACTGGTCTCAGATAATGGTACACTGTTGGGTGTTTTCCCCTGCTGGCACCCTTCCTCCTAATACATGCATGCACGTACACACACACACACACACACACACACACACACACACACACCTCTGACACCTGGACAAGGAATCTGGAACTTAAGAACCCAAGATATGATGGGTCAGAGACAATGGGTTTGCCCCCAATATCCACCCTCTTTCTCTTAGTAATAAGAACCCAGCAATTATCTGGGACATGGACATCCAGTTAAGACATTTCCCAGCCTACTTTGCAGACAGTGATGACCAGGTAACCAAATTTTGTCCAATGACTGTAAGTGGAAGTGGATATAAAACTGTAGGAATATATCTTTAAAGGAAATGAGGAGCTGCTTCAGGTCCCTGACTTCCTTTCTGCTAGCTGGAACCTGGGCATAACAGCTGGATCTTGAACAGTGAGGCAGGATGCTAAGGATGGTGGAGCAACAGTGTAGAAGCAGCCTGGGTCCTTGATGACTCAGGAGCCACTACCTTGTCTGGATGGGCTCCCTTCAGACTTATCTTACGAAACAGAGAAATAATGTCTTAGATTGTTCAGGCCACTAGGTGTTGGTGTTGTTATCATTATTGGCTTTTGTTTGTTTTATGCAGCTGAATTGAATACAGACTTTTACACTTCACTGTTTTCCTTTGAGGGAGAAGGAATAAATCATCTTTTCATTCTTTGTTAGTGGATGCTGACAAAGTTAAAAAAAAAAAAAAAAGAAAGAAACAAAAACAAAAAAAACAGACACGAATTAATTTCTCAGGAACTCACCCTATCACATCTTGTTTGGAAAGAAGTTGAGGAATCTGGAACATTCCTACGGCCTCTAATGTTTTCGAAGCACTTCCATGCACATCTTTCCATGGAGTATCATCGCATCCTGCCAGGTGGGTTGGACTTAGACAGCATTACTGGCTTCCCCGACACATGATGGGGCTCAGATTCAGAAGGCAAGTGATTTTCCCACCCCGCTCCATGACCCAAACAGGCCACAGGCAGCATTGGGATCCCCTGACGTTTTGCCCAGGGCACTGTGGGAATGTCTGAGAACCATGATGGTACAGGGAGGCCAGGACATGAAGCATCTCAGAGGGCAGGGTGAAATCCTGTTCCCCCAATGACAGTGGGGTATGCCAGCGCTAGGGCTCGGGTGAAGCAAGGGGGTGCCCACTTCAGGTGCCACAGGCATGACGCTCCATCCCTCTCTTGCCTCCTCTGAGTCCCTGCTGTGGGATGTGCAGCTCAGTTCTTTCTCTCTAAACAGCAGCCCCTTGTTCCTCTACAAAGAGAATGGTACAGTGGCAAGACCCTTTGCTGAGGCATTAGACCAACCTGGGTTCAAATCCTTTTCTGGTTCCTTAGCTACATGACCTTGGACAATTTCCTCTGCTCAGCTTCCTGTCTGCTCTAAAACACGAGGATACTTAGAAAGAGTTGTTGGAAGGATTAAATTAAACAGCATAACTCAAGTGTCTGTCACATGAGTTCCTTTCCCCTAACCTTTATGATAATAGGTTTCCCAGCTTCATAGTCCCAGAGAATCGAGAAACTGTTAATTCATTATAATGATAATTGATATCATTATCAATTACACACCTTCTGGGTGTAAAGTATGGTGCTAAGATTATTCACCAGGTAGAGATAAAGCAACCCTGATGCAGCTATCGAGTAAGGAGTTTTCTGGTTGTCAAACGCCCATTCCTGGCTGCTGAATGGAAGACAGAGAACAAAGAGCCCTCTTTGCCAACAGATCCTGATAGATCTTTGTGGGTAAAATGAAACAATGTGCTGAGTCCTGCCCAGTCAAGTCCACAACACAGAAGTTATCCCGCTTCTTCTCAGGTCATTGTATTTCTTTCATTCACTTGACACATTTATTATGTACTTATTCTATACAAGGCCTTGCATTGAAATCAACATATTTTAATTTTACTTGCAGGAATTAATTTCAGAAAAAAACAAACAGAAACGGTGATTCTTGCCAGGATAGATTTTTACAAAAACATCATAGAAATGGATGAATGATTTTTAAAACTGAGACCATATTGGATAAAAACTCTCCCTTCAAATCTTCCAGTTTAAACTGAATCGTGAAACTGAAGAGCAACCTTCTCATCATTTAAAATCAAATGTATTACAAAAAGTAAATGCTGTGAAGACACTTAACAGATTAAAAAGGTAAACAAACATATTTTCCATTAAAATTACATTATCAGCCAGATGGATAAAGAAAGTTTGTTCTTCCCTAAATGCCCTCTTCCCTGACTTTTTGAGGACTATTTTTTATTTTCTGCTCTAAAAAAGAATGAGACATCTAAGACAGACTTCAGTCAGGGACTGTAGCCTGGTGAGTGTGTGTGAAATGGTTTTCATAAGGGTAAACTCTAGCACTGCTTCACTGAAGTCTAATTGTTCAGCACTCTTGTGTCTCAAGGCAAGATAAGGTCTGGCCACGTCACTGCTTCAGGAAATGCTTCCAGTGCCCAGGAATGTTACAGAACCACAGACCACCAAGATAGGGCCACAGGTAGGAGCTGGCTCTGCCTCACTATGCCACAGACACCACTGTTAGCGCTGTTATCCCAGAGAAATTCAGCAGAGTTGATCAGTTGTGGGTGCTGGAGCCTCCATTCTGACCGGGCTCTGGGGATCAGGCTGGTCCTTTTTCAACTAACATTCGCTGAGCGCCCCCTGGTGGACATAAAGAGGAACATGCCATGCCGCTGCCCTCGGTGAAAGTTATGGACCGTTGCTATGTCCTGTGATGCCGTAGCATGGGGTGAGGGCAGAGGGCAGCTTTGTTCTGATAAGTCAGAGAAACCTCTACTCAATTCTAGAGCACTGTGGCAACAGGCCCTGCCACAAATAAAAACGGTTAACCTTTATCGAGCACTTACTCTATGTAAGACTCTGCTCTAAGCCCTTAACGTGTATTAATGAATTTAATCCTTAGAGCAACCTTTCACGGTAGATTGTTATTATCCCTATGAGAATAGTCACAATGTGAAAAAGGTAATTCCTCCCAAAGTTAACCTGCACGTTCTTGGGTATAGTTACCAAAGAAGGGAGAAGGTGTGGTGGAAAGCCCCAATGCCACCCAATATCCACTATTGTCTACCATGCTCGTTTGCTGATGTTAATTTACTCCTGGGTTTTCAAAGAAGGATTAAGTCTTCTGATGTCTAGGAGTGGTAATAGCTAGAAGTCTCTTTCTGTTTTCTAGTTCATTCTTGGGAACAATTTTCTTTTGTCATTTAAGGCTTTTTTTCTCCTGAACCTCCATCTGCAAATGCATTTAATAATCAACCACAACAGAGCCCCTGACAGATGGGCCTCAAAGCAGATGGCTCCATTGAAAGGCAGCAATTGAAAATGGAGGGTAATTTGAACCAATCAAGAAGATGGGGTCTCTAGGAGGCAAAGTTTCTACAGAAACTGAAACCATATCCCCCAAGTTCCTTTGGTGCATTTTTCACCCGCAGATGAGCTTTCCTGGGGGTGGATCCAACCTTTTTTTTTTGACATCTGGAACGTTGAAAAGGAAGAGAGAGAAGCCCTGGGGACTTGTCAATCAAATTCACTTTTCTTTTGGCAAATTCAGCATCAGTGACAAATTGCGCAGTTTGACATAAACAAAGTTGATAGATGTCGGCAAAGCTGTTTTGAAACAGCAGCAATAAAGAGATGTGTACAAATTTTTTTTTCACTCAACAGTTTGTTTAATAACAAATAAAACAACCAGGTGTTTAAAAAATGCTACCACCTTCACAATGTCATCAGAGTGTTAGCTGCTGATTAATGAGAACGTGGGATTTATTCCCTTCCCAATTCAGAAACTTGGCAGGAAAGTCCATTTAATAGTCCAGTGGATAGCTCATATAGTTCACGAAGTCTTCTAAGTTCACCTCTGAGTCTTTTGTGGACTAGAAAACACTGGCCTTGATATCAGAAGACTTGAATGTAGGCTCTGGTCTGCCACTACCTCCCTCTGTAACCTTGGATAAATCATTTAATTCTCCCGGAGTTTAGGTTCCCACAGGACGCACAGTGATAATCAGCCCTGCCCTGCCCTGGATTGTTGCAAGGTTCAAGGCTGATATTAGATGTGAATCACATTTTCTGTAATTTGAAAATCATTAATCTTTTCGTTGAGAGATCATTTCATCTGGTAAAGTGCACAAATCTTAAATGTACAGCTCAATAAATTTTTCTTGAGTGGCAATACAGGTGCCTTTGCCAGTCAGTACTTCCAAGGAACAAATACTGTCACCTCTACCACCATAGATTAGCCTTACCTGTTCTTGAACTTAATACAAGTAGAATGGCATAGTATGTATTCTTTTATATCTGGCTTTTAGCTAGCAATGGTGTCTGAGATCCATTTATATCAATTCAGGAATCATAGTTTCTTCCCTTTTTTTGCTGAATAGTATCCCATTCTACAGCCATACCCCAGGTGTGTCATTCATTGATGGACCCATGGGTGGTTTCCAGTTTGGGGTTATTATAAAGAAAGCCACTATGAGCATTTTTGTAAAAGTGTTTTTGTGTAAATGTTTCCATTTTTCTTGGGTGAATACCTAGGAGTAGCATGGTTGGGTCATAGGGTAGGTGGGTGTTTAACTTTTTTTAGAAATTGTTAGTTTTACAAAGTGGTTGTATAGTTTATATTCCCTCTAACAATGTATGAGAACTCTGCTTTACATCTTCCCCATGCTTGTCACCTTAAACTATGGTGACTTTTACAGGGACGGCGGGGGGGTGTTATTACTATGAGAGAAGAGATAAGTGTAGGTATTAATATGGAATATAGAGTCTGGAGTCATGTTTGAATCATTGTTCTGTGCTGGGCTCACCATATGGCCTTGAGTAAGCCACTTAACTCTAGCCTCATTTTCTGCATCTTAAATGAGGCTGTCAGTAGCATCTCTCTCAAAGGGTTGCTGCGAGGATTAACTGAGAAAAAAGTCTCTGGCAGAGACCCTTAGCACAGTTATTGCATACAGCGCTCAGTTAATGATTGCTGTGGTCTTAATTTCCTTTGTTTACTCTTTAACAGATCCCAGTTGTAGAGAATATCTTTCAATGTCCCGTGTCTGTCAGGAGCTCTGACAGAGCCCAAGGATTATGAGCCATCTTATAGGGTAAGAACTGTCTATCCTGTTTGATCAGCAACATCTTTACTGCCCCCAAGATGGAGTTCACACCGAGCATGACACAGCAGAGAGACGGAAAGTCCCTGGAGACTGTGAGCTGCTGAATCAACCAGTCAATCTACTGCCAAACTTCCAATTAGATTAATAACACATTTCCTTATTGTTCAGGCCAAATTCAATTGGTTATTTGGAGCTCAAACATCTTGACTGATATGCCAAATGATCTCAACATTCCTCCACTGAGCCTGGACCTTGTCTCAGCATCCTTAGCACAGGATTTCTGGATAGACCCAACCAATTGTGAACACACAGGAGCTAGTGTTCTAGTCAAAGCCTGTTTGCCATGTCTGATAATATCAAGTCACCTTTTGTGCAGCTGAAATTAAATTCATCTGAAGAGCAAAGTAAGAAGCTTCCCTTTAAAGCTTTTAATGACTTTTAAAGAATACTGCTAATCACTCAGCCACAGATCACAAAGCATTATGCAATTTGCTGCCACCCACTAAGAACCCATCTCTGGCAGCAACAGCTCAAGATAGGGGGCAATTGTGGAGCTGAATTCTGTCATTTAAGAAATATTTCTAGCTTTCTTTCCATGAGCCGCATGCTAGGGATTGTGGGGGAATACCAAAGAAGTAAAACAAGGTTCTAAACTGCAAATAGTTGAGGGAAGGGAAGTGATATGAATTCCGGGTAGCAAAAATATCGAATATTCTACAGTGAAGAGAATATTTTACTTTTTTTAACTTTTATTATAGTATAATGAATAATATATGTGCGGTAAAGTACACAAATCTTAAATGTTCAGCTCAATGAATTTCTCTCACTGTTGTGGCCTCTCCCGTTGCGGAGCACAGGCTCCGGACGCACAGGCTCAGCGGCCATGGCTCACGGGCTTAGTTGCTCCGCGGCATGTGGGATCTTCCCGGACCAGGGCACGAACCCGTGTCTCCTGCATTGGCAGGCGGATTCTCAACCACTGCGCCACCAGGGAAGCCCCAGCTCAATGAATTTTTAAAAGTGAATATATCCATCCACTCAGCATCCAGATTGAGAAACAGAATATTAACAGACCTCAGAAGATTGTCTCATTTCCCTTCCTAGTCAACAGTCCTTCCTCCCTTCAAAATAACTACTGATCTGACAATGTGTCACCATAGATTAGTTTTGTCTCATTTGAACTTTATATAAATGGAGTCATACATTTGGGTCTGGCTTCTTTTGCTTACCATTACATCTGTGAAATTCATTCATGTTGCTTT
This sequence comes from Kogia breviceps, assembly GCF_026419965.1. Classification (NCBI taxonomy): domain Eukaryota; kingdom Metazoa; phylum Chordata; class Mammalia; order Artiodactyla; family Physeteridae; genus Kogia; species Kogia breviceps. The sequence continues at coordinate 30,934,806 of NC_081327.1, forward strand.
ATGTGGATATAGTTTATTCTTTTATTTACTGCAGTATTTTCTTATGTGACCACACCATAATTTATTTATCCATTATTCTTTTAATGGACATTTGTGTAGTTTCCACTTCTGGGCTAGTATAAATAATGGTGCTATGAACATTGGTGTACATGGCTTTGGTGAAAATATGTATACATTTATGCAAGAGATAGATAAAACGTACATACATACATATATACATACATAGAACTGTTGAATCACAGAGTATGTGTATATTTAGCTTTAGTATATTTTTCCAGCTTTCCAAAGTGTGTGTTCCTATTTACAATTCCTCTGCAGTATATGACGGTCTCAGTTGCTCCACAGCCTTAAAAACTTTTTAAAAAAATTTTGGCAATGTAGACATAATGTAAAATTAACCATCTTAATTTTCAAGTGTATAGTTCAGTGGTGCTAAATACTTTCATAATGTGCAATCGTCATTACCATCCATCTCCATAACTCTTTTCACCTTGTGAAACTGAAATTCTGTACCCATTAAAAAGTAACTCCATTCCCACCCCCACTCCCCAGCTCCTGGCAACTACCATTCTACTTTATGTCTCTATGATTTTGGCTACTGCTACGTGAAATCATACAGTATTTGTCTTTTTGTTACTGGCTTATTTCATTTAGTAAATGTCCTCAAGTTTCATCCATGTTGTAGTATATGTCATAATATCCTTCTTTTTTAAAATTTTTTTGATTTTTGATTATTTATTTATTTTTCTTATTAGTCATCCACTTTATCCACATCAGTGTATACAGGTCAATCCCAATCTCCCAGTTCATCCCACCACCACCACCACCAACCCCCGCCGCTTTCCCCACTTGGTGTCCATACGTTTGTTCTCTACATCTGTGTCTCAATTTCTGCTCTGAAAACCAATTCATCTGTACCATTTTCTAGGTTCCACATATATACGTTAATATCCAATATTTGTTTTTCTCTTTCTGACTTACTTCACTCTGTATGACAGTCTCTAGATGCATCCACGTCTCTACAGCCAAGTTCTCTCCTTTTTATGGCTGAGTAATATTCCACTGTATATGTGTACCACAACTTCTTTATCCATTCGTCTGTCGATGGGCATTTAGGTTGCTTCCATGACCTGGCTATTGTAAATAGTGCTGCAATGAACATTGGGGTGCATGTGTCTTTTTGAATTATGGTTCTCTCTGGGTATATGCCCAGTAGTGGGATTGCTAGGTCATAGGGTAATTCTATTTTTAGTTTTTGAGGGGACCTCCATACTGTTCTCCATAGTGGTTGTATCAATTTACATTCCCACCGACAGTGCAAGAGGGTTCCCTTTTCTCCACACCCTCTCCAGCATTTGTTGTTTGTAGATTTTCTGATGATGCCCATTCGGACTGGTGTGAGGTGATATCACGTTGTAGTTTTGATTTGGATTTCTCTAATAATTAGTGATGTTGAGAAGCTTTTCATACACCTCTTGCGCACCTGAATGTCTTCTTTGGAGAAATGTCTATTTAGGTGTTCTGCCCATTTTTTTTTTTTTTTTTTTTTTTGCGGTACGCGGGCCTCTCACCGTTGCGGTCTCTCCCATTGCAGAGCACAGGCTCTGACGCGCAGGCTCAGCCGGCCATGGCTCACGGGCCCAGCCACTCCGTGGCACGTGGGATCTTCCCGAACCAGGGCACAAACCTGTGACCCCTGCATGGGCAGGCGGACCCTCAACCACTGCGCTACCAGGGAAGCCCATTCTGCCCATTTTTTGATTGGGTTGTTTGTTTTTAAAATATTGAGCTGCCTGAGCTGTTTATATGTTTTGGAGATTAGTCCTTTGTTGGATGATTCATTTGCAAATATTTTCTCCCATTCTGAGGGTTGTCTTTTCTTCTTGTTTATGGTTTCCTTTGCTGTGCAAAAGCTTTGAAGTTTCATTAGGTCCCATTTGTTTATTTTTGGTTTTATTTCCATTACTCTAGGAGGTGGATCAATAAAGATCTTGCTGTGATTTATGTTGAAGAGTGTTCTTCCTATGTTTTCCTCTAAGAGTTTCATAGTGTCCAGTCTTACATTTAGGTCTCTAGTCCATTTTGAGTTTATTTTTGTGTATGGTGTTAGGGAGTGTTCTAATTTCATTCTTTTACATGTAGCTGTCCAGTTTTCCCAGCACCACTTATTGAAGAGACTGTCTTTTCTCCATTATATATGCTTGCCTCCTTTGTTATAGATTAGTTGACCATAGGTGCATGGGTTTATCTCTGGGCTTTCTATTCTGTTCCATTGATCTATATTTCTGGTTTTGTGCCAGTACCATATTGTCTTGATTACTGTAGCTTTGTAGTATAGTCTGAAGTCAGGGAGTCTGATTCCTCCAGCTCCGATTTTTTCCCTTAAGACTGCTTTGGCTCTTCGGGGTCATTTGTGTCTCCATACAAATTTTAAGAGTTTTGTTCTAGTTCTGTAAAAAATGCCATTGGTAATTTGATAAGGATTGCATTGAATCTGTAGATTGCTTTGGGTAGGATAGTCATTTTCACAATATTGATTCTTCCAATCCAAGATCATAGTATATCTCTCCATCTGTTGGTATCATCTTTAATTTCTTTCATCAGTGTCTTATAGTTTTCTGCATACAGGTCTTTTGGTTCCCTAGGTAGGTTTATTCCTAGGTATTTTATTCATTTTCTTGCAATGGTAAATGGGAGTGTTTCCTTAATTTCTCTTTCAGATTTTTCATCATTAGTGTATAGGAATGCAAGAGATTTCTGTGCATTAATTTTGTATCCTGCAAGTTTACCAAATTCATTGATTAGCTCTAGCAGTTTTCTGGTGGCATCTTTAGGTTTCTCTATGTATAGTATCATGTCATCTGCAAACAGTGGCAGTTTTACTTCTTCTTTTCTAATTTGTATTCCTTTTATTTCTTTTACTTCTCTGATTGCCATGGCTGGGACTTCCAATACTATGTTAAATAATAGTGGTGAGAGTGGACATCCTTGTCTTGTTCCTGATCTGAGAGGAAATGCTTTCAGTTTTTCACCATTGAGAATGATGTTTGCTGTGGGTTTGTCGTATATGGCCTTTATTATGTTGAAGTAGGTTCCCTCTGTGCCCACTTTCTGGAGAGTTTTTATCATAAATGGGTGTTGAATTTTGTCAAAAGCTTTTTCTGCATCTATTGAAATGATCATATGGTTTTTACTCTTCAGTTTGTTAATATGGTGTATCACATTGATTGATTACGTATATTGAAGAATCCTTACATCTCTGGGATAAATCCCACTTGATCATGGTGTATGATCCTTTTAATATATTGTTGGATTCTGTTTGCTAGTTGAGGATTTTTGCGTCTATATTCATCAGTGATATTGGTCTGTAATTTTCTTTTTTTGTAGTAGCTTTGTCTGGTTTTGGTATCAGGGTGATGGTGGCCTCATAGAATGAGTTTGGGAGTTTCCCTTCCTCTACAATTTTTTGGAAGAGTTTGAGAAGGATGGGTGTTAGCTCTTCTCTAAATGTTTGATAGAATTCACCTGTGAAGCCATCTGTCCTGGACTTTTGTTTGTTGGAAGATTTTTAATCACAGTTTCAATATCATTACTTGTGATTGGTCTGTTCATATTTTCTATTTCTTCTTGGTTCAGTCTTGGAAGGTTATGCCTTTCTAAGAATTTGTCCATTTCTTCCAGGTTGTCCATTTTATTGGCATAGAGTTGCTTGAAGTAGTCTCTTAGGATGCTTTGTATTTCTGTGGTGTCTGTTGTAACTTCTCCGTTTTCATTTCTAATTTTATTGATTTGAGTCGTCTCCCTCTTTTTCTTGATGAGTCTGGCTAATGGTTTATCAATTTTGTTTATCTTCTCAAAGAACCAGCTTTTAGTTTTGTTGATCTTTGCTATTGTTTTCTTTGTTTCTGTTTCATTTATTTCTGCTCTGATCATTATGATTTCTTTCCTTCTTCTAACTTTGGGTTTTGTTTGTTCTTCCTTCTCTAGTTCCTTTAGGTGTAACGTTACATTGTTTATTTGAGATTTTTCTTGTTTCTTGAGGTAGGCTTGTATAGCTATAAACTTCCCCCTTAGAACTGCTTTTGCTGCATCCCATAGGTTTTGAATTGTCATGTTTCCATTGTCATTTGTCTCTAGGTATTTTTTTATTTCCTCTTTGATTTCTTCAGTGATCTCTTAGCTATTTAGTAATGTATTGTTTAGCCCACATGTGTTTGTTTTTTTAATGTTTTTTTCCCTGTAATTGATTTCTAATCTCATAGCGTTGTGGTCAGAAAAGATGCGTGATATGATTTCAGTTTTCTTAAATTTACTGAGGCTTGATTTGTGACTGAAGATGTGATCTATCCTGGAGAATGTTCCATGTGCACTTTAGAAGAAAGTGTAATCTGCAGTTTTTGGATGGAATGTCCTATAAATATCAGTTAAATCTATCTGGTCTGTGTGTCATTTAAAGCTTGTGTTTCCTTATTAATTTTCTGATTGGATGATCTGTCCATTGGTGTAAGTGAGGTGTTAAAGTCCCCCACTATTAATGTGTTACTGTCAATTTCCTCTTTTAGAGCTGTTAGCAGTTGCCTTATGTATTCAGGTGCTCCTGTGTTGGGTGCATATATATTTATAATTGTTATATCTTCTTCTTGGATTGATCTCTTGATCATTATGTAGTGTCCTTCCTTGTCTCTTGTAACATTCTTTATTTAAAAGTCTATTTTATCTGATATGAGTATTGCTACTCCAGCTTTCTTTTGATTTCCAGTTGCATGGAATATCTTTTTCCATCCCCTCACTTTCAGTCTGTATGTGTCCCTAGGTCTGAAGTGGGTCTCTTGTAGACTGCATATATATGGGTCTTGTTTTTGTATCCATTCAGCGAGCCTGTGTCTTTTGGTTGGAGCGTTTAAGGTAATTATCAATATGTATGTTCCTATGACCATTTTCTTAATTGTTTTGGGTTTGTTTTTGTAAGTCCTTTTCTTCTCTTGTGTTTCCCACTTAGAGAAGTCCCTTTGGCATTTATTGTAGAGCTGGTTTGGTGGTGCTGAATTCTCTTAGCTTTTGCTTGTCTCTAACGCTTTTGATTCCTCCATCGAATCTGAATGAGATCCTTGCTGGATAGAGTAATCTTAGTTGTAGGTTCTTCCCTTTCATTACTTTAAGTATATCATGCCACTCCCTTCTGGCTTGTAGAGTTTCTGCTGAGAAATCAGCTGTTAACTTTATGGGAGTTCCCTTGTATGTTATTTATCATTTTTCCCTTGCTGCTTTCAATAATTTTTCTTTGTCTTTAATTTTTGCCAATTTGATTACTATGTGTCTCGGCGTCTTTCTCCTTGGGTTTATCCTGTATGGGACTGTCTGCACTTCCTGGACTTGGGTGGCTATTTCCTTTCCCACGTTAGGGAAGTTTTTGACGATAATCTCTTCAAATATTTTCTCTGGTCCTTTCTCCCTCTCTTCTCCTTCTGGGACCCCTATAATGCGAATGTTGTTGCATTTAATGTTGTCCCAGAGGTCTCTTAGGCTGTCTTCATTTCTTTTCATTCTCTTTTCTTTATTCTGTTCCACAGCAGTGAATTTCACCATTCTGTCTTCCAGGTCACTTATCCGTTCTTCTGCCTCAGTTATTCTGCTACTGATTCCTTCTAGTGTATTTTTCATTTCAGTTATTGTATTGTTCATCTCTGTTTGTTTGTCCTTTAATTCTTCTAGATCTTTGTTAAACATTTCTTGCATCTTCTCGATCTTTGCCTCCATTCTTTTTCCGAGGTCCTGGATCATCTTCACTATCATTATGCTGAATTCTTTTTCTGAAAGATTGCCTATCTCCATTTCATTTAGCTGTTTTTCTGGGGTTTTATCTTGTTCCTTCTTCTGGTGCATAGCCCTCTGCCTTTTCATCTTGTCTCTCTTTCTGTGAATGTGGTTTTTGTTCCACGGGCTGCAGGATTGTCCTCTTATTCTTAACTTTTATCCTCTAACTATTCTTATTTCTTCTTGATAGGGGCTTGATGTATCTTCTTGTATCTGTAGCTGCTGATTGATTTTGTAAGCAGATAGGGTAGGGGGAGTCCTCAGAGAAAGAGAACCAGACATGGCTTTCTTGACATCATAATTTCCTTCCTTTTTAAGGCTGAATAATATTCCATTGTCTGTATATAGCACATTTGCTTATCCATTCATCTATCATTGGACAGTTGGATTGCTTCCATGATTTGGATATTGTAAATAATGCTATGTAAATGGTGTACCAATGTCACTTTGTGACCCTGCTTTCAATTCTTTGGAATGTGTACCCGGAAGTGGAATTGCTGGATCATTCGGAAATTCTATTTTTAGTTTTTGAGGTTCCTCCATAAAGGATGGGTTTTTCTACTTCTGCAAAAATGTCATAAGGATTTTTATAGGGATTGCATTGAACCTGTAGATCTCTTTGAGTAATGTTGACATCTTAACAATATTGTCTTCTAATCCATGAACACGGGATGTGTTTCCTTTTACTTATGTCTTCTTTAAATTGTTTCAGCTATGTTTTGTAGTTTTAATTGTGCAAGTTTTTCACCTCCTTGGTTAAGTTAATTTCTAAATTAGTTTTTCATACTATTGTAAATGGAGTTGTTTTTGTATTTTCTTTTCAGATTTTTCATTGTTAGTGTGTAGAGACGTGACTGATTTTTGTGTGTTGACTTTGTATCCTGCTACTTTGTTGAATACATTTGTTCATTCTAACAGGATTTTTTGGGTGGAATCTTTAGGATCCTCTACATATAAGATCCTATCCTCTGTGAACAGAGATAATTTACTTCTTCCTTTTTTATTTGAATGCCTTTTATTTCTCTTTCTTGACTAATTGCTCTTCCAGTACAATGTTGAAAAGAGGTAGCAAAAGCAGGCATCCCTATCTTGTTCCTAATCTTAGAGGAAAAGCTTTCAGCTCTTTGCCTTTGAGTATGATGTTTGCTGTGGGGTTTTCATATATGGCTTGTATTATGTTGAAGTACTTTCCTTCTGTTCCTAGTTTGTAAAGTTTTTTTATATTGACAGGGTGTTGAATTTTGTCAAATGTATTTATGCATCAATTGAGATGATCATGTGATTTTTCTCCTTCATTCTGTTAATGTGGTGTATTACCTTGATCAATTTTCATATGTTGAACCATCCTTGCATTCCAGAAATAAATCCATCTTGGTCATGGTGTATAATCTTTTAAATATGCTGCTGCAGCTGGTTTGCTAGTATTTTGTCGAGAACTTTTACTTGTGGTATCTTTGGCTGGCTTTGGTATCAGGGTAATACTGGCCTCATAGAATGACTTGGAAAGTATTCCCTCTCCTTCAATTTTTTTTGAAAAGTTTGAGAAGGATTGGTAGTAGTTCTTTAAATGTTTGGTGGAATTTACCAGTGAAGCCATTGGATCCAAAGCTTTTATCTGTTGAGAGATTTTCTATTACTGATTCGATCTCATTAGTAATTACAGGTCTACTCAAATTTTCTATTTTTTCTTGATTTAGTCTTTGTAGGTTTTATATTTCTAAGAATTTGTCCATTTCATCCATCATTTTTTGGGGGTACAATTGTTCATAGTACTCTTATCCTTATTTCTGTAGATCAGTAGTAATGTCCCTACTTTCATATCTGACTTTAGTAATTTGATATTTTTTTCTTAGCATATATAGCTAAAGTTTTGTCAATTTTGTTGATCTTTTCAATTTCTGGTTTCATAGATTTTTCTCTATTTTTTTCTATTCTCTATTTTATTTACTCTCTGCTGTAATATTTATCATTTCTTTCCCTCTGCTAATTTTTGATTCTTCTTTTTCTAGTTCCTTAATATGTACAGTTAAGTTGTTGATTTGAGATATCACTTGTTTTTTTAATATAAGTATTTATAGCTATAAATTTCTCCTTTACTGCTTTCACTACATCCCATAAGTTTGGGTATGTTGTGTTTTCATTTTCATTCATCTCTAGAAAATTCAACTATTTTAAAATTATCCTTGTAATTTCTTCTTTGATCCATTAGTTGTTCAATAGTGTGTTGTTTAATTTCCACAAACTAAAAAAATTTCTTAAATTTTTCATTGTTGATTTCTAATTTCATCCTACTGTGTTTAGAGAAGACACTTTGTATAATATCTATCCCTTAAAATCTACTGAGACTTAATCTGTGCCCTAACATTTAGTCTATCCTAGGAAACGTCCCATAGACACTTGAAAAGAATTCTGTTGTTGTTCTGTACATGTCTGTTTTATCTAGTTGATCTATTGTGTTAAGTCCTCTGTTTCCTTACTTATCTTCTGTCTTGTTGTACTATCCTTTATTGAGAGCGGGACATCGAAGTTTTCAACTATTATTGTAGAGCTATTTATTTCTCCCTTCATTCTGTCAGTTGTTTTTTCATATATTTTGCTGGTTTGTTATTATGTACGCAAATGTTGTAATTGTTATATATTCTTGCTGTGTTGAAACTTTTATTAATATATAATGTCCTTCTTTATCTCTTGTCATCTTTCTTGATTTGAAGTCAATTTTGTCTGATAAAAGTATAGCCATTCCCACTCTTTTCTGGTTACTATTTACATGGAATGTTTTTTCCCATCTTTTCACTTTCAATCTATCTCTGCTTTTGGATCTAAAGTGAATCTCTTTTAGACAGTATATACTTGGATCCATTCTGCAAATCTCTGTCTTTTGATTGGAGAATTTAATCCATTTCTGTTTAAAGTAATTGCTGATAAGGAGAGACTTCTGTCATTTTACTATCTGTTTTCTGTATGCCTTACACTTTTTTTTGCCCCTCATTTCTTACATTACTGTCTTCTTTTGTGTTTAGTTGAATTTCTGTAATCAAATATTAAAATACCTTTCTCATTTCCTTTTGTGTATATTCCATGGCAATCTTCTTTGTGGTTACCATGGGGATTGCATTTAACATCCTACAGTTATAATACTCTAATTTAAATTTACACCAGCTTAATTTCAATAGTATACAAAAGCTCTGCTCCTTTATAGCTCCATCCCCACCCCTTTCTGTTGTTGATGTCACAGAATTACTCTTAATGTACTGTGGGCCCCCAAAACTAATGATTCTTTTAAATGCATTAGTCTCTTAAATTATGTAGAAAACAACATGTGGAGTTATAAATCAAAGATACCATAATGGTAAATTTTAGACTAATAGTTAAAAAATATTTATTAGTCTCTTAAATCAAGTAGAAGACAAAAAGTAGAGTTACATTTTTACAATATTTGTTTTTATAAGTGCACATGTATTTACCTTTTGTGGTCTTTATTTCTTTATACAACTTCAAGTTACTGTCTATTGTCCTTTTGTTTCACCCTGCAGGGCTCCCTTGAGCTTTTCTTGCAGGGCATGTCTAGTGGTAACAAATTTCCTTGGCTTTTAACCTTGAAATGTCTTAATTTCTCCCTCATTCTTGAAGGACAGTTTGCCAGACATAGTATTCTTGGTCAATGTTTTTTTTTTTTTCCTTTTAGCATTTTGAATATATTGGCCTACGGCTTTCTGGCCTCCAAAGCTTCTAATGAGAAATCTGCTGATAATTTTATTGAGGATCCTTTGTATATGACAAGTTGCTTCTCTCTTGCTGCTCTCAAGAGTCTCTCTTTGTCTTTTGAAAGTTTGATTATAATGTACCTTGTTGTGTGTCTCTAACTTCATATTACTTGGAGTTCATTTAACTTCTTGGATGTTTTTCATACCTTCATCAAATTTGAAAAGTTTTCAGTCATTATTTCTTCAAATAGTCTTTCACCCCTTTCTTTCTTTCTCTTCTCCTTCTGGAATTCCTACAATGCATATGTTGGTCGGCTTACTCATGTCCCACAGGTACCTTAGGCTTTGCTCACTTTCCTTCAATTATTTTTTCTGTTCCTCAGACTCCATAATTTCCATTGTCCTAGGTTCAACCTCACTGATTCTTTCTTCTGCCTCCTCAAATCTGCCTTTGAATTCCTCTAGTGAATTTTTCATTTCAGTTATTGTACTTTAAAGAATTTCTGGATTCAGAGCTTCAGAGTAAGCACCAGGATTTCTTTTTGGTTTCTTATAGGTTTTCTGTGTCTTTACCGATATTTCCACTTTGTTTAGTAGATCTGCCATTAAGTTTTTTTCAGGGGCATTTTCTGTTGGCCTATTTGTTCCTTTGAATGGGCCCTACTTTTCTGTTTCTTTTGTTTGTATGCTTTATGATTTTTCTTGTGAAAACTGGACACTTGAATCTAGTAAGGTAGTAACTCCGGAAATCAGATTCTCTCCCTTCCCAAAGGTTTGCTAGGTTCTTGTTATTGTTTTTATGATTGTTGTAGACAATCTCTGTGCCAAGGGTCAGCCTAAGGTGTGAACTTAAGGTCTTCTCAGGTCTTTTCTGAGCCTATGCTTTTCCTTGGGTGCAGGTGTTCACTTTCTAATTTCACTCATGTATGTAGTTGTTTTTGAATACTCTAGTCTTTAACGTCTGAGGAAAAAGAGAAAAATGAAGGGGGGAAATAGGGCACTGGTCTTTCAAATAGGCTGGGAATTACCTCCGCTGGAGTAGAGGGGGAGGGACTTGCAACAATGGGAGAAGGTGTAACAACAATGACTGTCCTTGTCTTTGTCTGCACCTCTGGGATCAGAAGCAGCAATCAGTGATCAGAGCACAGATCCCCAAGATTTGGAGGATCTTGGAGGACAGGGCCCTTTTTACCCACGCCAGCTCCTGCAACTGTGTGCAAGCTGCTCCAGGAATATGTGCACAGCTGTCTGTCACATGGCTGGGGGTGGGGGATGGGTATCTGAGCTTAAATAAACTGAAATTAACTTCAATTTACCACTCAAGCCTTCCCCTGGAAGTTGCAAGCTTCAATAGATCCATAGTTCCAAAATAGTTGCATCAAATAGATTCTGCCAGTGCAATTGTTGTCCAGGTGTGGACAGATTCCTGATGCTTCCTAGAATCCTCACTTTTCAACCTTTTTAACACTTGGTTTTGTCAATTTTTAAATTTAGCCATTTTCTTAACATTATCAGTAGTCAGAGAAATAAAAATTAAAACTATAATCATATATTCTATACATCTATTAAAGGGGCTCAAATAAAGAAAAATATCTGATAATACCAAGTGTTAGTCAGGTTTGGAGCAACAGGAACTCTTATACATTGCTAGTGGGAATGTAACATGGTACAACCGTTTTGGAAAACATTTTGGCAGTTTCTTATAAAGTTAAACATATAAATACCATACAACCCAGAAATTCCATGTTTAGGTATTTACAGAAGAGAAATGAAAGCATATGTTCACACAAAAACATGTACAGGAATGTTCCTAGCCAAAAACTGGAAAAAAATCCAAACATTTATCAGAATGAATGGATAAATAAAATGGAGTATATCTATGTAGTAAATACTTACCAATTAAAATGAATGAACTACTGATACAGGTATCAACATGGATGAATATTAAAAAATTATGCTGAGCTAAAGAAGCCAGACACAAAAGATATGGCATGATTCTATTTACACACAGTTCTAGAACAGGCAAAAATAAGTTATAGTGACAGAAAGCAGATCAGTGGTTTCCTGGGTTGTGTGTTGGGGGATAGAGAGGAGGTTGACTGTAAAGGGACAGAAAGAAACTTTTTAGAATGATGGAAATCTTCTATACCTTGATTGTAGTGATGGTCATACATTTATTAAATACACCTAAGTGTACTTTTAAAACAGGTCCATTTTTTGGAAGGAGACTGTACTTCATGGAAAAGTGTAATCATTCTGGCCTGGTGGTTGTTTAACGGTTATTCATTGCAGATTTAATTTGCATTACCCTATGACCAATTATATTGAGTACCTTCCATATACTTACTGCTATTTTGATATTTTACTAGTCACGTTTCTCCACAGAAGGCAAACTAGAGACCCAGGAGAGTCTGTAGTAGTTCCAGTCCAGTCCAACAGGCTCAAGGCCCAGGAAAAGTCAATGTTTCAGTTCATTTCTGAAGGCAAGAAAAAAACCAGTTGAAAGCAGTCACGCAGAAGGAATTCTCTCTTACTCAGCATTTTTGTACTATTTAAGCCTTCAACTGATTGGATGGGGCCCACCCACATTGGGGAGGGCAATCTTCTTTACTCAGTCTACTGATTCAAATGTTCATCTCTCCAAAAACACCCTCACAGACACACCCAGAATAATATTTGACCAAATATCTGGGCATCCTGTGGCCCAGTCAAGTTGATACATAAAATTAACCATTATAAATATCCTCTTTTGTAAAATACTTATTCAAGTCTTTTGCCCATTTCTAATTGGGTTGTCTGTCTTTTCCATATTGATTTATAGGAGTTTTTTATATATTCTGGATATAAAGTCATAGTTAGAGAAATGTACTGCAAATTGCTTCCAATTTCTTCTCTCTCTCAGTGGTGTCAAATTTATCAGTCTTTTCCTTGTAGTTAATGATTGTTGTGTGTTATTTCAGAAATGCTTGCCAACCCCAGGTCATGAATTCTACTATCTTATCTTTTAGAAGATTTATTGTGCTTTCTTTTCACATTCAGGTCTATAATCCATGTGAAATTTATTTTGGGTATATGGTGTAATGTAGGGATACATTTTTTTTCCCCCATAGCTAATAGGCTCATAGTACTTACTGAAAGCACCATCTTTTCCCCCTCTGAGTCACTTTTGCCATAAATCAGGTAACCATATCAGGTCCACTTCTGGACTCTCTGTTTCATTGGTTTATTTAATCTATTATTGTGCCAATTCTTTTTTTTTTTTTTTTTTTTTTTTTTTTGCGGTACACAGGCCTCTCACTGTTGTGGCCTCTCCCATTGCAGAGCACAGGCTCCGGATGCGCAGGCTCAGTGGCCATGGCTCACGGACCCAGCCGCTCCGCGGCATGTGGGATCTTCCCGGACCGGGACATGAACCCGTGTCCCCTGCATCGGCAGGCAGACTCTCAACCACTGCGCCACCAGGGAAGCCCTCTCGTGCCAATTCTTTTAAAATTATTATAGCTTTAAATAAGTCTTGATGTTTGACAGTATAAATTCCCCTCCCACTTTGTTTATTTTCTTTAAGAATGTCTAGGGACTTATCTGGTGGCACAGTTGTTAAGAATCCGCCTGCCAATGCAGGGGACATGGGTTTGATCCCTGGTCCAGGAAGATCCCACATGCCAAGGAGCAACTAAGCCTGTGCGTCACAACTACTGAGCCTGCGCCCTAGAGCCCACGTGCCACAACTACTGAAGCCTGCGCACCTAGAGCCTGTGCTCCACAACAAGAGAAGCCCCCACTCGCCACAACTAGGGAAAGCCCGTGTGCAGGCTCGAGGACCCAACACAGCCAAAAATAAATAAATTAATTAATTTTTTTTAAAAAAGAATGTCTAGAAGGAACATTCTTGGCCTTTTGCATTTTCAGATAAAGTTTACAATCAGCTTGTTAATTTCCTTTAAAATTTTTTCTGGGATTATGACTTGAGGTATTTGAACCTAAATCACTTTGGGGAGAACTGACATCTTTATAATACTGTCTTCAATCCAAAAACATCGTATATCCCTATGTTTATTTAGGTCTCCTTTTGTTGCTCTCAGCAATGCTGTGTAGTTTTTAGTATCAAGATCTTGCACATTTTTTGGTAAAGTTTACTCCTCATTGTATTATTTTTATGCTAATGTAATGTATATCATTAAAAATTTTAATTTTCTATTTATTTTTGCAAATATATAGAAATACAGTTAGTTTTTATATATCAACCTGGTATTTTAAAACCTTGCTAAATCACTAATTTTAATATTGTGATTAATTTTAATATTTTATCTGCATATTATTTTGGATTTTTTGCTTATGTAATCATATCATCTGTCTGTGATGGCAGTTTTATTTTTTCCTTTCCAATTTTTATACTTAGTATTTCTCTTTCCTGTCATACTGCACTGGTTAAGCCTTCCTGTACAATGTCGAATATAAATGGTAACAACTGACATCTTTTTCTCGGGAAATATTTATTTTTCATCATTAAGTGTGATGTTTGAGGAAGGCTTTTTAAAACCATATTAAGTTCCCATCTATTCCTAGTTTGCTAAATATTTTTTTATCATAAGTGAGTGTTGTATAAAATGGTTTTTTAATGTGTTTATTAAGATACACATTTATTTTTTCTCATTTATGCTGTTAGTGTGGAGAATTACATTATTTTCTAATGCTAAATTAACCTTGCATTTTTGGCAAAAAAAATCCCTTTTAATTATGGTATATTATCTTTTGTTGTATTGCTGTATTTGGTTTTCTAATATTTTATTTTGAATTTTTGCCTTATGTTTACTCAGGCTGTTGTCCTATTTCTTTTCTTGTAAGGTTTCTGCCAGGTTTTGAATTCAAGGTTATAAAGGTCTCATTTAACAAATTGGAAAGTGTTCTTATTTTTTCTATTCTCTGGAAGAGTTTGTGTAAGATTAGTGTTATTTCATCCTTAAATATTTGAAACAATTTGCCAGTGAAGTCATCTGGCCTTGGAATTTTTTGTTTTGGCTGTGTTTATTTTATTTCAGTGGAAGTAAAGAGTGTGTTTTGAAATCCTGTCTGTCCCAGAGACCATGACACTTGCTGGTCCTTCATGTCTCAACATGGCTGCTCCTTCAGCGATTCAGTTCTTTGCTCAAATGCCACCTCCTCAGAGATGTCCTCCATGACTGCCCCAGCTAAAGTAGCACCCACTCCTTTCAGCTACCATTTCTTTTTTTGTAGACTTGTGTTCCCTAAAATTAACATTTCCAAAAAACTGTTTATTTACTGTCTTTCTCTCCTGTTAGATTTTGAGCTCTGTGGGGCAGGAACCTTGTCAATCTTGTTCCCCTCTGAATCTTTAGCACTCAGACATAGCAGTTGCCCAACAAATATTTTTCAAGTGACTAAATGAATAAAAGGAAGCCAGATAGAGATCCTTTCCCCACAAAATCACCAGAAGACAAGAGCAATTATGAGGATGTTCATCATCAAGTCTTACCTTTTTAACAATAAATATCGCCTAGGGTCTCCATCAGACTTAATACAGAAAAAAAAAATCTGCTATATAATTCTGTAGTCTTTGCCAAGTTATGATGTCATTTTGAAACAAAATGTAATGAACATAAAAATAAGACTTCTTCAGTTTCTTTCTTTTGAAATTGGAACTGTTTAATGTTTTTTTTTTTTTGGTTTAATGTTATTTTTTAAAAGTATAGAACAAAATGTAACATGATGGTGAAAACATTCTTCTTAACATTGTTGAAAGCACCTCCTTATATAGCATGTGAGGGACAACTATATTCAGTTGGGAAAAGCTTACTGAATTCTGGCCTGCTGACCTTGTAACAAGCATGTTAGATGAGCTGCTGCAAGGGTTCAAGTAATCTTGCATCCTTCAGGATTATTTTGATTATAAGTGACAGAAAACCCAACTGAAAGTGAGCAAAACGTGGATTTTTTTTTCTCATGCAACAGAACATTCCAGGGATAGGGTTAGCTTTAGTTTGATCTAGAAGCTCACATAATGTCACTGGATTCTGCCTCTCTCTCCATCACTACATTGTTCTCTTTTGTAATGGCTTCATTCCCAGGTAGGTTCTTCCCTCATGGCTAATAACTAAAGTTCTAAAAGCTCAATTTCAGGGAGTGAGGACTCCTGTGAAAACTCCTTCACAGTTCCAATTCCAGTGGTAAAGAGAGCAACTGTGTGAGCAGAACATCTTGAGAATGAATTTTCTTGACTCTCTTGAGTCATAGGCCCATCCCTGAACCAGCCACTCTAGCCAGGGTAGAGCTCATACTATACTAATAGTCTTCTGCTACTTGTTTTTCACACTTAACATTATGTTTCCAAGATCCACCCATGTTGTGTTTGTAGCTATAGCACACTCATTTTCACTGCTGAATAATATTCCATTGTTATAATACCCACAATTTATTTATTTATTTATTTTGTTAATGGACATTTGGCTTTTTTTTTCCTGTTATGAACTGTGCTGCTGTGAAGATTCTTGCAAATATCTCCTGGTTCACATGTGTAAGAGTTTTTCTTGGGCATGTATCAAGGAGTGGAATTGCTGGGCTTTACAATATAGAAGTATTCAGCTCCAAAAGGTAAATGTCCTGATTTTCCGTTTGGCAATGTTTCATGAGTATTTGTCTATGGTATTAAAAATTCTTCTTTACATAATAGAAAAAAGCAAGGTAAAAGGATAAAACATTATTCAGATGCAAGATGCTGTTATATTTGTGGATATTGTCTGACCACAGCAGGATCTGGTTATATTTAATAGCTTTAAGACAAAGGCCACACTCACATATATTGTCAATAAGCATCAATCATTTATACAGAACCCACAATATGCTGGTGTGAACTGTTAAAGACATACAAAGCTGGACACTAGTTAAAGTGGTAAGGACATATTTTAATCAGCAATATACTATTGCAGTAAGGAAAAGAGTCCAGCATGAATGGAACTCAACTTTGATTTGTACAGAGGTGACTGGGCATTTCAAAGGGAGAATCAGAGAATAGGGAGGGGGTTAAGCTCTGCTGAGTTAGGGAAGAATTACCATAAGTGGGAAGGAGGTGTCAGTCCATGTGAAACTCATCTGGATTTGCTAACTGGTGCTCACTGAAGTTAGGCTCCTGCCCTCCCACAGAGGCTAGGAGACAGGGACCCTATCTTCAGGTGTTGGCTGGAAAAAATGGTAAATTCTTTTGGCAGCCTTGAGTTTTCTCTGGCAGGTACTTTAAGAGGGGCTAGGGTCACCTAAGGATGTGGCCCTGAGCTGTTAGAAACTATGTTGGTGTTTTGCTCAAGTCCTTACAGGCTGAGGTTGAGGCCCTAGAAGAGAACAGGGCTCAGAGGAGCCTGGCTAGAGTTCTGTAAAGGAGAGAATCTGTCAGAAGTGAGAGGAAAGGTGTGGTGAGGGTGGGAATAGCACTATTTCTCTCCTCTCTACCTTTGCTTACACCATTCCCTAGGCCAGGAAAAACCTCCATTCTCTCTCTTTGCCATTCTAAGCCCTATTCATCCTTACGGCTCAGTTAAGGTGTCACTTCCCCTGGGAAGGCCTCCTTGACTTTCAACCCACCAGACCAGGTTAAATACCCTTAGCATCCTTATATAGCTCTGTCAGGCACTTAGCACATTACATTGAAATACACTCTGCTTCCTCACCAGATCATAAGGACTGGGTCTCATTCATTTTGGGCATATTGTGAGCACCAATGTATGTTGCATGAGTGGGCACTGTGACAATCCAAGGTCCACTCTCCTTATGTCTTGGACACAGAAATAGCCTCCCAGCTCCTCTCTGCTTCCCTCTTCTCTACCCAGAGGGCTAGAGAGATCGTCTATAAAGGTAAGTGAGCTTATGTCACAGTTCGGCTTCAGATCCTCCGGTGGCTTCCATTTGCATGAGGAATAACTTCAACTTTCTTGCTGTGGCCTGAAGGACCTGCAAAGTCTGGCCCCAGCCAACTGTGAGTCTTATCCCACCTGAGCTGGATCATCCTCTAGCAGTCATACTCCCCTTCTTTTTATTCTTCAAACACCAGGCTTGTTTCCCGATGGAGCCTTCAGATTTGTTCCCTCTCCTTAGAATGTTCTGCAGCCAAGACTCTGCAAGGCTGACCCTTTCTCATCATTCATGTTTCAGCTCATCCAGCACCTCCTCTGAGAGGCCCTACCTGATCACATTCTCTCTCCCATCACACTGCTTTTTTCGTCATTGCCCTCCTTACAAACTGGAGGTGATTTATTATATTTTGTTTCCCCCACCAGCTTGAGAACTGCATTAGGGCAGGGATCTTGTCTGCCGTGGCTGCCACTGTGCCCCCAGTACCTAGAATAGTGCCTGGCACTCAGATGGTGTCCAATGAAGGGTAAGAAATCCGCGCAGGCAATTGTGGGATCGCTTTCTCCGGCAGGAGCCGACTCTGACCACGTGGGAGGAGAGAGGGCGGTGGCTGGGTGCGTGTGGGGAGTGACAGCTCAGTCGAAGGCCCCGCCCAAGCCCCGCCCATGTCCGTGTCCTCCTCCTCGGGTCTCCATAAAGTTCATTTGGCGGCGCGCCGCGCGGGGGCTTCTGGGAGGGCCGGTCTCGGCCAATCAGGAAGCGCGGGCGAGCGGCGCGAGACGCGGCTGCCGCGTTCTCTAGTCCGGACCTGAGCGGCTGACGCGGCTGCAACGCTAGGTAAGGTTGTTTGTGGCCCCGTCCTTTCGACACGGGGCTGGTCCTTGAACCCAAGGCCCAGAGGCTGGGCGGAGCCCGGTCCACGTGCTCGGAGCCGTGCTGCTCACACTTCCCCTTCGCCTCATGGCAGCTGGCACGCCTGACGCCAGCGACACAGCGCCCTGTCGTACCGCCCCCCATTATAGCGTCGGGCTGCGCTCCGGGAGTGCTTTGTATCTGCCCTCTTTCTGAATGCGGAGCCTAGGCCCCCTGGCGACCCTCTTGTCCCACTACAGCGCTCTGCCGGCGCGCCACGCCCCCACGCCCACCCCTGCCCTGCGAGCCCACCCTTGGCTGCATCGGTGCCCCTCCCCACCACCACACTCCGCCTGTTATCTTCCCGACCGCGCCCTGTCAGCTCCCTCGCTCGTTCCTCGGGGATACTCTATCGGGAGGCGTTTCCGTCCCGGGAAAGGGACTACCGTGTGAGCCTTGGCCTATCTCCTCTGTCTGCATCCAGCGGAATGCTCCTTCCCGTGCAGAGAGATGCTAGTGATTAGAACCTGGAGGTGGCCCGCACTTTCTCTGGGCCCACAGCACCCCATCCTCTGCAAAGGCAATGCCTGCATTTACTCTGTCTCTTTTAAAAATTACGGGGCCGACCGCAGGGGTCTTTGTTCCAAGTTTGGACGACCCATTGACAGAGCTGCTGGTCCAGGTTTGCCCCTTTGTCGGGTGTGAGAAGAGGTTATGATTTGTTTAGACCAAAATGTCTTTCAAAAAGGGTCACCTTTCTGTTCTGTTTGGGGGCTGTGAGAGGGTGCCCTTGGGCATCGTATCTTTTCTTCTTTCTTTCAGTTATTCTTCTTTGTGAATTTGTGTTTGGGACATTTTCAATTTTTATTCGTGGTGATCTCACTCGAGGCTCATTGTTCTTAATACCTGTTTATTAGGTTAACAGATCCCACATGAATATCTCCAGCCTGGGCCTCTCCCTTGACCTATATCCAGCTGCCTACTTTAATATCTCTACTGTGATGATTTGTAGGGAACTCAACCTGAACATTTCAAGATAGGGCTAGCAAGGTTCCCTCCACCTCTCTTCCCAGACTGCTTTTCTTGCTGGTTTTTTTTCCTCAGTAATGTAAAAGGCTCTGACCGATAACCTTTGAGTCATCCTTAACTGCTGTCTTTCTTTCTTCACGTGCAATGCTTGGCATCCTGGGCCAGGTCACCATCACCTCTCTCCTGGATTATTGAAATAGTCTCCCATCTGGTCTCCTGGCTTCTGCCCTGGACCCTATTTTCAGCACATTAGATAGAAGGACCCTCCAGTGGGTCCCCATCTCATTTAAAGATGAACTCCTTACAGTGAGTTATATGGCTTTACATAATCTGACCCACTGTTACTTTCCCACTTTCATTTTCTGCTACCCTCTGCTTCCACATGGCAGACATGCTTCGACCTCAGGACCTTTGTGCTTGTGATTCAATATTCATATGGTTCGCTCCCTCACTTCTTTCAGGTTTTTATTCAAGGGTCACCTAGTGAGACATTCCCCACTTCTTGTCTTCCTTTATTGCTTTAGTTTTTA
This sequence comes from Kogia breviceps, assembly GCF_026419965.1. Lineage (NCBI taxonomy): Eukaryota > Metazoa > Chordata > Mammalia > Artiodactyla > Physeteridae > Kogia > Kogia breviceps. Next base: position 30,954,595 of record NC_081327.1, read on the forward strand.
TATTTTACTCATTTATCTGTGTATTGTTTGTTTTCCCCCTCTAGAACGTTATCTGTTTTGTTCCCTGATGTATCCCCAGCACCTAGACCTGGCACACAGTATGTGCTCAACAAATAGAAAATAAATCCATGTTCCTGACACTGTTAGAGGCTCGGGTATCCAGCGGTGACTGAGATAGGCCTGCGCTCACTGAGCTGCTGTTTCTGTGGAGCACATCACCAGCAATAAGCCTGCAGGGGTAGCATGTAGTGGCAGGGCCTTTTTAAAAAGAGGACAAGGATGTCTGAACAGAGACCTGTTTGAAATCAGAGAGGGGAGTATGAGTATCTCGGGCAAGAGCATTCCTGGAAGGGGAACAGCAAGTGCAAATATCCTGAGGTGGGAACATTGGAGATGTGGTGAACTTGAGTGTCTAAACCTGCTTCCTGATGGGCTGAAGTAGAAAATAAGGTAGAGAGAAAGATAGATGTGCCAAGGAGAGGGAGGGGTCAGAGCAAAGACCTGGAGGTGAGGACCTGAGGTATGTTCAGGGAACAGGTCACTTTAATTCAGCAGACATTTATTCGGTAACTTTTTTGTACCAAACTTAGCAGCTGAGGATTCAAAGCTGAGCAGTCTGTGGACCTCACTCTACAGGAATTCTCCATGTAGAGAGAGAAACAGACTTGGGAATAAAATCATCACAACTCTTCCACCTGGCCAGGGAAGAACAGTAATAGATGGTTGAGAATAGTGTGGGAGGGGTTTGAGGTAGGTAGGACTGTCCTAGCTGACTTTGCAAGGTACACAGGAGTTCCCATGTGCCAGGGTATGTTTGTGTTCTAGCAGAGTATACACCTGTATGTGCCAGTGTGTGAAGGGAGGAAACAGCATGAGGCATCCCAAGGAGTAGAGAATTGCTAGAGTACCTTTGTGGGGAGGCAGTAAGAGATGAGGATGGTAAGGGTGGCAGTGCCCATTCTTTGGAGGGTGCCCCTACTGGCTGTGTCAAAGCATGAGCACTTCCCTCTATAGGAGATGGTAGGTGTTCCTGAGGGTATAAAGGCAGGGGAACGTTTCAGAAAGACCTCCCTAGCCAAGGGGAGTGTAGGTTAGAGGAACAAGAAGGCTTAGACTTGTTGAGATAATCCGGAGAAAAGCGTGAGGTTAGAGTGGGGGCAAAAGAGATGAGGGTTCGACTTTCCGAAAGGTTTGGGAGATAGACCTGGAGGTTGGATATTCTGAGAGGAAAGGGAGCCTGAAGTGGTTTCTGGCTGAATTGACTGGTGCTAATCGTTTTATCAAGAGAGACTGGAAATGCAGGAGGAGGAAGTGGTGCTGGTGGTGGTGGCGGTGGCAGCTAAGAGGGGAGGGTAGTGAAGCGTTTGGGATAATGTGTAGTTTGAGGCATCCACTGGTCAGCCAGCTGTAGATGTCAGGTGAACAGTTGGAAATATTAGCCCTGGGAGAGAGCTGGGCTGGACATAGAGATATGGAAGTCACCTTTGTTTTGATAGGTCAGTGTCCTTGCCTGGGCCCAGGGCCCAGATAGACCTCCGAGGTCCATGGATGGACTTTCTGGGGAAGGGCAGCATTGAGCCTCCTGGCACTGCCTGCTCAAGAGTGTGTGTGTGGTTCTCTTGGATGCACATGTGTATGTGAACGGATTCAGAGAGGTCTGTAGCCATCTGGGAGATTAATGGCTGTGGTAGGAATTGTAGTTGAAGTTCAAGTGGATGTTATCCAGAGAAATATATAGTGTGAGAAGAGGAGGTCCAAGGATAGAAGCTCGGCATTTGAGGGGTGGGTAGGTGAAGGAGACACAGCAGAGGAGGCTGAGAGAGGGGGGAGGAGGAGGAGAACCAGGAGAAGGTGGAGTCTCCACATCTTGGGAAGAGAGAGTTTCAGGAAGGAAGGAGTGGTCAGGGTGTCAGAGGCTGTGAGAAAGGAAGGATTGAAGAGTCCATTGGATTTGGCAGTTGGGTCAGTGGTGACTGCTGGGGAATTCAGGAAATGGGAGGCAGGCAAGCAAAAGTTAGATGGCAGTGGTGATGAATGAATGATGTGTGACAGGGGATGGCCGTCTCTTTATGAAGGGAGTGGGAGCCAGAGGAAGACATGGGGTCAAGGAATTTTTTAAAAATAAACTTCTTATTTTAGATTTGTTTTAGATTTATAGAACACATGCAGGATAGTACGGAGTTCTCTATACCCCTCACCCAGTTTCCCCTACTGATGAGGAATTATTTTAGGGAAGGAGAGACCTAAATCCTAAGAGAAGGAACCAATGAAAGTGGAAGGAAAGGACAACCATCACTTCCTGAGCTCTGGCTGTGCGCAGGTCTCTGCCATGGGCTTTACTTCTATAATCTAATGCCATCCTCACGGCAGCCCTGTGATGTCAGGCTTACTCCCTTCCCTGTCTCCCTCGTTTCAGTAAATGGCACCTTCATGGTCTGAGTTACTCAGGCTTAAAGCCTTGGCATTGTCCTTGACTTCTTTTCTCCTCTCAAACTCTACATCAGCAATTCATGTCTACACTAAATCTACTCTTAAAATATAGTATCCATGAATCAGACCCACTTTTTGTCTCTTCCACCACTATCACCCTGGTCCACGTGGCTCTCAGGTTTCACATCTGGGTGATAGAGTAGCCTCCTGACTGGTCTCCCTGTTCTTACTTTGTCCCCTCACGCCCCCTGTCTGTTCTCCACACAGCAGTGGGAATGAGCCTTAAAGCAGGCTCAACCCATCACGGGCTCCCATCATAAGTAGGCTGAAATCCAAAGTCCTTGGTGCTGGGAAGCCAACATGATGTGACCCTGTCCCAATGCCTTCTCCCACCACCCTTCCCCATGATTATGTGCTTCAGCCACGTGGCCTCCTGCTCTTCAACTATGCAAACTACACTTCTGCCTTGTTTCCTTGGCAAGAACATTCTTCCCCCAAATATCTACATAGCTCACCCTCTTACTTCAATCAGGTCTCTGCTCAAAGGTTTCCTTTTAAAAGAAGCTTCTCAGAACACCCCAGCTAAAGCAGTCCCACCATCCACTCTGCCACATTTCCGTGTTTTACCTCCCTCATAGCACTTATCAATACTTGGCATCATGTGTCTATATGTTTATGCATTTTTATTGTCTGTCTCCTAATAGACATAAGCTCCCTGAGGCTGGGGAACTTTGTCTGGTTTTTCCATAGCTCCATCCCCATTGCTTTGAAAAAACAGTACCTAGAATGTGGTAGATGCTCAATAAGTATTTGTTAAATGAATGAAGGAAAGCTGCCATATAAACCACTATGGCCTGAGTGGCTTAAACAACTGAAGTTTGTTTTTCTACAGTTCTGGAGGCTGGAAGTCCAAGACCAGGGTGCCACATGGTTGAGTTCTGGTGAGGACCCTCTCTCTTTCTGGCTTGTTGGTAGCTACCATCTCAAGTGTGCTCACGTGTACATGGGGCTCTAACTTTGGTGAACTTTACAAGGCAAACACAGGAATTTGGAAAATGAGTCATTAGGCATTTTGGGAAAGGTTTGCTGAAGGTTATTCTGACAGTTAGTGACTGTATTGAGGATCTTGCTACTGTTTAAGGGCACTGTTGGAGTTATATATATATATATGTATTTTTAAAAAGGTAAAGCTACAAAATACTTTAAATTTTAAGCTGTTTGGGGGAGAAGGAATCTAGGTATTAATAGATGATAACATAAGGCAAATGAGGAGAATGTCAGCAGGGTGGTGGACTAACAGGTCCTCACGCTTTGTCCCCCTATAAAAACAACAAAAACAGCAAATAAACAACTATATATTGACGAAAATAGCTCTGTGAGAGCTCCAGAGTGAAATAAGGAGGCTGCAGAAACCCTGTGGAGGGACTTCCCCGGTGGCGCAGTGGTTAAGAATCCGCCGGCCAATGCTAGGGGACACAGGTTTGAGCCCTGGTCTGGGAAGATCCCACATGCTGCAAAGCAGCTAAACCCATGCACCACAACTACTGAGCCTGCGCTCTAGAGCCCACGAGCCACAACTGCTGTAGCTTGCGCACCTACAGCCCATGCTCCGCAGCAAGAGAAGCCACTGCACTGAGAAGCCTGCGCACTGCAATGAAGAGTAGTCCCCGCTCGCCACAACTAGAGAAAGCCCATGCACAGCAACGAAGAGCCAATGCAGCCAAAAATAAATAAATAAATAAAAATTTACAAAGGAAAAAAGAAACCTTGTGGAGCACAAAAACAGATGGCTGGCCACATAGAAACGTGTAAGGCAAATAATTAAATGGAGTAGAGAGGAATCTAGATGAGGGGAGATTCCTGTGGGATGGGTATTGAGGAAAACCATTTTGGTAAGTAGGACTTGAATTCGTAGTAAAACGATAGCTGATGTTTGAGTGGTTACTGTGTGGCAGGTGAGGAAGGTACGTCTATTTTTCCACTTCACAGGTGAGGCCCAGAGGGAGTAATTAACTTGCCCAAGGTCACACAGCTAGAGGGTACAGTTCTTGGCTGGATCTCAGGGGTGTGATAGAAGGTGAGTAGATGTTACTGGTTGTGAAAAATGGCATGAGCACAGAGCAGTGTATGCACGGGGATGGTCAGGGACAGAGTGAATCACATTACTGGTACCCAGGGTTTCTCCAGAAACAGTGCCTCCTCTGGATCCCGTGAATGGAAGGTATTGAGGGCTTTTGTTCAGGAGTAACATAGGGAAAGTGATGGTGGAAAGAGGAACGTGGTCGCAGTGAGCAGGTGTGCAGTGGGAGGGACTGGAACTTGTGTCTAGCAGGAACTTGGGCTTAAAGGGCGGGAAGTCTGGCCTTGTGTGATGGTGATGAAGATGGAAGCAACAGTTAGACTAACCTTATTGTGGTAATCATTTCACAGTATTTATGTCTATAAAACCACGTTGTGTGCCTTAAAATTACACAATATTGTGTGTCAGTTATATTTCAATAAAGCTGGAAAAGGAAAAAAGCAACAAGATGCTGCAAAAATAAAGTATCCCTTGCTCTCTAAATCTGTTTAGGTAATGAGAGATTTGGAGAGTGAGGGATGTCATGTTATCTGAGTCTAGTATTTGGTTTCCTGAGATTTTGTCAGGGAGAGCAGTAGTTTGGATAATGAGGAATACCTGCCTGCTTTCTCTCAGAAATGTGTTTGCATCTGTTTTGGTTTCTGAGTCTGGAGAGTGGAGAATAGCTATAAATAAACAGTCCAAGTTCATGCACAGATGCAAGGAGAAGGGTGAGTTGGAACTTGAGAGAGTGCAGCCCAGGTACAGGTGAAGGGGTTTGGGCGGGCGTCTGGTGGCGGCGGCGGTGGTGGTGGGTGGATGACTGCATTTTGAGGTGCACTGGGTGTGGCAGTTGTGGGTTTGAGTGGAAATGCACAGGCAGTGCCTGGAAGCTCCTGGTTTGGAGCGTGAGTTCAAGAAGCAGGATGGGAGTGTGGATTTGACATTCATTGCCATCGTGGAGTCAGGGGCAGTGGTGAGACAAACACTCTGAGGCAGGGAGTTTAGAGCAGTTTTAAAATGAACAAGTTATTAAAAATTAGAAAAGGTCACATACACTTAATGGAAAGGATTCAGATTGATAGAGGGTTATACAATGAAAAGTAGAAATCTCCCAAATCTTAGCTTTGCTTTCTCTCTGGAGATAGCTAAGTTTCTTGCTATGCTAATGTTATGTTTCTTGCTATTTCTTCTAAATTCTATCTGTGAACAAACCTTAACATATATATATATACACTTAATATATGCTGAGTGTAAAGCTTGATGAATTTTTATATATTTATTCAATCATGTGGCCATCACCCATATTGAGATATAGAATATTTCCAATACCCTGGTGTCTTACCTTCAGCTGCCATATAAACCACCATGGCCTGAGTGGCTTAAACAACAGAAGTTTGTTTTTCCACAGTTCTGGAGGAAGTCCGAGACCAGGATGCCACATGGTTGGGTTCTGGTGAAGACCCTCTCTCTTTCTGGCTCGTAGGTGGCCACCATCTCAAGTGTGCTCACATGTACTTTCCTGGGTGAATGTATGTGTGGAGTAGGGGTGGGAGATAGAGGAAGCAGCTTTCTGGTGTCTCTTCTTTGGAGGGTACTGATCCCATCATGAGGGCCCCCTCTTCATGACCTCATCTAAACCTAATTACCTCCCAAAGGTCCCTTCTCTAAATGCCTTCACATTGGGGGTTAGGACTTCAACATATGAATTTGGGGGGGACACATTTCAGTCTGTAGTACCAGAAAAGTTCTGTTGTGCTTCCTCCCAGTCATTCCCCATCCCCACCAACCCCCCGGATAACCAATGTTCTGAGTGCTAGCACCACAGATCAGTTTTTTTCTCTTCTTAAAATCCATATAAATGGAATCATGCAGTATCTTTTTTTGGTGTCTGGCTGCTTTAGTTCATTTTTATGTCTGCGAAATTTATCCCTGTTGTTCCGTGTAGCTTTAGTTTGATCTTTTCCATTGCTGTGTGGTATACCGGGGAATGACTACCACCATTAAAAACTCAAATGGTATAATTCTGTATATACAGTGTTTTAAGATTATTTGGGGTCAGGGGCGTGCAGGGGACTCAGACTTTAGAATCTGATAAAAACTATAGTGCTTCTCATATTTTTTTAAAAATGTATGCATATATTTCCCAGGGTTCCTGGTGCCTGTGATGCTGATGTCATGGCTCTCAGGACAAGAAGCCTTCCTTAGTTTACAGCAGGGTTTCTCAACCTCGACACAATTGATGTTTTAGTCTGAATAATTCTTTGTTGTGCAGGTTGTGCTGTGCATCATAGGATGTTTAGCAGCATCCCTGGCCTCTGCCATCTAGATGTCAGTAGCACATCACCTCTCTCTCTCAGTTGTGACAACCAAAAATGCCTCTATATATTGCCAGTGCTCCCCAGGGAGCAAAGCTGCCCCCAACTGAGAACTGTTGGTTTCGAGAGACGAGCCAGAGCCAAAGCCTTTTGGAGGTAGACTTGGTGATCTGCCCCTGTTTATGCCGGCTGTAATATGGGGCCAGTATCATTCCTCAGGTTCTTTATACAGATACTTTTCATCACCGCTAAAATGGGGCTGCTCCTTCCAAGGACACATTCATTAAGTGAGTTTAAAGACTGAATTAAAATGTCCCACGTCTGTAGATTCTTCATGGCGGGCAGGACCTTAGAAATCACCTGAGCCAACCCCTTCGTCTCACCTGTGGTGAAAGTGGGATCCAGAGATGAGGAAGGTCTGGTCCCAGGGTCAGAGAGCTGATGCGGGGCAAAGCCAGGATGGGGTGCACAGTTCTATCCCAGGCCTTCTACTCCAAGAATTTGTCAGGAGGTAGGCTGTGTGGTTACTTTATGTTTCTGTGTGATGCCAGATTGCTTCTCTTTGCTCATTGAAGATGAAATAATACAAGTGTTATTTTATGTATCAAGAAAGCTGATACTACACACTCCTTACTGCAAACACTGAGTCATCCAGGCCCATACTTGTACTGAATCACCCAGGTCTTTAATATCTCTTCTGTCTAGGGTAATTTATTTTAGTTCCTTGTCTTTTTGTTTTGTTTAGATTTATTTTATTTTATTTATTAAAATTTTTTTTCAACCAACAGCATTTATTTACAACATGTTTACAAATAAATCTATATTACTTAAAATAGAGAACAGCTATTAAGAAAATTTTTTTTTCACACACACACACACTCTATTTTATTTTTACAGGAGATAAATAAACTGACACCAAGCATTGTAAATGGATGACCACAACAAAAGCAATAATGATTGCAATTACCAAACATGAAACACACTCATACTATATCATAATATTGACATTCAGTCCAGTAATCCTCCACTGTAACAGCTCCTTTACTTTGCAGTGAAAATTGATTTGTATATTTTTTGCCTCTGAGTCCTTGTGGGATTTTTTTTTATTATTATTCAAACAGAAAGTCACAAAAATTATAATCATCCTCATCAGTTCACTCAGTCCCATGTAATTAATTTTTTTTCATCTTGATCTTTTGTTAGCACTTTTATAAATTCATCAGTTTTCCATTAGAGTTCTGAAAATGCTTATTCATTCAGTTCAGCAGTATAGTCAGTTACCAGAAACCTGTACTTGTCAGAGTCTTTTCCATGAATTCCTTGAAGATGAAACCCTTTTATAGGAACATATTTGCAAAAGTAGTTCTTTGTTTTCTCCAGAAGTCTACCTTCTGAATAATGATTAAGTCTAACTCTTTTACTTAGTTTCATAGGACTGTAAAGAGTTATCCAACAGCACTTTTGTTGTTGTTGTTAATCATCATTTTCCTCTTCTAGAAGCATCTGAAACAATAGTATCTGTTAGGATGTAATTTTCTTTTGGTTCTTGTAATTGACAGCCGACAGATATAGTACAAAGTAGAATGATGCTGTCATTTAACCATAGTTTATGTATTCAGAAGAAGAGAGGAGAGCAGAACCAGTCTTCAGCTTTTGACACCTCCTGTGAGGCTTTCCTCATTAATCTTGGTGTTGGACATTGAACACTGTTCTTGTGTTTTAATCCTGTTACAGTCTAATTAATAATAAGTTTGAGGGCAAGATTTCCACTTGAAATTCAATGCTAAATTTCTTCTGAATCACACCTTCATTGTGAAAATTTGAATTTATAATTAAAACCATAGTTGATAGTGGGGAATGTAAAAATTGTACATTTAAAAATTGCAGGTGTCTCCCAGAAGTGCTTACTGAATGATATGAAGGTGTGATTAAATAAGTCATAATTTAGTATCATATATTTGCTAGAAGATTTTTTTGAAGCAGAGACGTTTATAATTGACAAAATGTTGCCAAATAGGCAACTTTGGGAAAAAGCTAAAATAGCATTTTACAGTGACATAAATCAGGAGAGTTCATAAAATACTTTCTGTGTATCATCAACCCCTTGAAGGAGGTAAGCATTATCTTCTCCTCTTTAGAGATGAGGAAATTATGAGGGGAGATTTGGGTTTTATCCCAGGGGTAAATCAACTGATTTATTATGAAGGATGAATGGCCAAGTAAAGAGGTACATAGGGTGGGGTCCAGAAGAGTCCTTAGCACAGGAGCTTCTGTCTTTGTGGAACCGGGGTGCACCATTCTCCCAGCGTGTGGATGCATTCACCAACTCAGAAACTCAACAAATCTCATTGTTCAAGAGTTTTTATAGAGCTTAATCTGCAGCCCTTGCTTCCCCTTCCCAGAGGTTGGTGGGTGAGGCTGAAAGTTCCAACTCTCTAATCACTTGGTCTTTCTGGTGACCAGCCCCATCCTGAGGCCACCTAGCTTAGCCTTCCCAAGTTACCTCATGTGCAGAAATTCAGGTGTGCTTAAAAGGGGTTCCTTGTGAGTTACAAAAGACTCAGAACTTCAGGACATTCCAAGGGTTTTAGAAGCTGTGTGCCAGGAACTTGGGGACAAAGATCAAATATATTTCTTATTATACTACACTACTCTTTTTTGGCTTGATTAAATATTTAACATGGTTATATTGGGAATGTGGAAATGACCATATTTTTCATAATTAAGACACATGTTAATAGCAAGTGAACCAAAATTATTTGATGTATTTTTGCTCTGCCCTTTTTTTAAGTTCATTTCATCCTATATGCCATTTGGAGATTTTTTTTTTTTCTTGTTGTTAAGAATGTTTATGTGCCTGGAAGGGACATTTTTTTGGACACTGAAAGACAGGTGAGTGCTGACTAATTTGAGGAAATGGACTCTGCCCAGTCCTTGGTTTTAGCTCTAGGTGGGAGCTGTCTCTCTAAAGCTGTGGGCTTTAATTTTTTCCCCTAGTTAATTTCTCAGCATCCTCTAGGTGTGGTGAAGAGGTCTGGATCTTGGGAACTTTCCACTAAGAGCATTCACCATTTCTATTTATTTATTATTTATCTTTAATTTTAAAAATTTTTTTGGCTATACCACAGAGCATGTGGGATCTTAGTTCTCAGACCAGGGATTGAACCTGCACCCCCCTGCATTGGAAGCACAGAGTCTTAAGCACTGGACCGCCAGGGAAGTCCCACCATTTCTAATATAGCAGGGTGTCTGCAACCTCTGAAAAACAGTGGGTCATTGTCCTTCATTTTGATGGGGAACTTTTTATTGAAGTGCAGTACACAATCAGAAAAGTACATAAATCATGAGTCTAGCTCAATGAATGTTCTCAAAATGAACACACTATTAAGCAGCACCCAGAATAAAAAAGCAAAGTTACCAGCCCCCCAGAAGCCTCCTTTCTGCCTCCTCCTGTCCCCCCCGCCCCCACCCCCACCCCCCTGCCACCAAAGGATAACCAGTCTCGCCTTCTAACAGCAGTGATAAGTTTGCCCTTCATTTTAAGGCTTACCCGGTTGTTTGAGGAGGTCTGTGGAGGCTCAGTAGGACTTCTGCCAAGAGGCACGGAGAGCAGTTTGTTGCTCAGGGCCCTGGTACCCTGCCATGCTCTCTGAAGCACCTTTCAGTGTTTCCAGAGGCCTCTCAACAATCAGGCTCGGAGTCATGCTGACAGAGGAGCCTTAGTGCTGTCTGCCTTGCTGGCCTTTTCCCATCCCCCCAGTTTTGCTGCATTTACTGTTCCACATCCCACTTCTGTGGGTTCGCAGTGTGGTTTCTTCCTGGCTCCCTCCTCCATAGCTCCCCAGGGGTGCAGCTGGCATCCAGTCTCTGCGTGTGTCTTGGCCAGATTTTTTTCCCAACACAGAGCTTGGACTTCACCCCCACACCTCCCTTCCCGCTAATCATTCTGGTTCTGACTATTGGACAAAGCTAGTGAGGTTATTTTCATGATCAGTTTTCAGTATCTTGGGTCAAAATTGATACTCGGTTGGTTTAACCCCTATATTTTGTGGCTAAATTGATATTTATTTTGCAGAAGGGTTAAAAATCGTCTTTAAATTTGTAAAATTAACCATACGTTTAAAAATTTTAATGAGATGATGACTATATCAAAGTATACATTTGGAAACTTTAATAACTTTTTTGTAAATCAGTTTCCACTGGTTGAGTTATAATGCAGGACAGATCCAGTTTTTCCCAAATATGGTATCATATACATTTCTCTCTTCCTTCAGACAGACATCGAACAAGCTTATTTTCTACTCTAAACTTACATAGCACAGTTCTTCCTGTATGTATATTTGTTCTTTTAGTTTGGAATTTGTTCACCTGAAAACTGGGCTGTTTCTTGTAAAATATCACTGGGTTTTTGTCTGGGTATTTAGAGGGAAAAAGCACTAGTCTGGACCAAGTGTAATCTGAATTCATGCCATTTGTACTGTCTCTGCCTTATGCTGTGCAGCCTCAGAAATGTTAAGTATCAGTTGGTAGTCGGAAGGGAATGTTTTTGCTTTGGTCTCTGCTTGCCAGTGGGTGCTGATTTGGCAAGAGTGCATAGGAAGCCTTCAAGAAGAACAGAGTCTCCACAAACGGAAGAATAAAACTCCCATTCATTCAACATATGAGAACCTACTATGTGCCAGGCACTGTTCTAAGAACCTGGGGCACCTCTGTGAACAAAACAGGCAAAAAAACCTATCCTTGTGCAGTTTACATTCTAGCTGGGGATGGGGGGGAGTGCTGAGGGTGGTTGCAGGTTGCACTCTTAAATGTTTTGTTCTAGGTCGGCATCAGAGGCAAGCTGACAGTTTAGCTGAGAGAGATAGGGAATCCGCCATGAGCATATCTGGGAGAGATGCATTCCAGGTTGAGGAAATAAGGAGTACAAAGAAAGCCTCTAGGGCAGGAATGTGCTTGACCCACTGGGGGACCAGCAGGGAGGCCCCAGGGTGGCTGGAGCCCAGGAAAGGAAGGAGGACAGGACTGGAGGTGAGTCTAGGACGTAAGAAGAGATGGCTTGCTTCTGTAGGGCTTCACTCTGTACAAGAAGTTTAAACAGAGGATGGATGTGATCAGACTTTCAAAGGATCACTGGTCACTGTATTGAGAAGACACTGTAGGAGACAAGGGCTGAAGCCAGGAAGCCAGGAAGAGGTGAGAGTGACTTGGATGGGGGAATGTGGTGGGAAGAGGTAGATTCTGGGTGCATTTTGATGGTAGATTTGAAAGGCTTTGTTGGCCTATTTGGATGTGGGATGTGAGTCAGGGAGGCCCTTAAGGATTTTGGCCCAAGCAACTGACTGGAGCAGGCCAAGGAGCAGGTTTTGTGGATGAAAGGTTAAAGCTCAGTTTGGGGCATATTAAGTTTAGGATGTTGTTTAGAGATTCAGCCTTTATTTTACTATGGTCAAAATAATTATATTTAGTTAACTTTTAAAAATTTATTGGACCATATTAAAGTAAATCATGACTTTTATTTTGCATTTATTACTTACCCTCAAATCCATCACTTTAAATCTTTGTATGGGCAAGTCATATGAGAAGTTGAGCATTTCCTTTTGTCTAAATTTGTCTGACATGGAAATGTTACGTGAAATGTTAGATATATTTTTTTCCTTTATTTTTCTTCTTTTTTTGAACATAAAAAAGTTTTGTTTTATTCAGGGAGTTCCAGAATTTTCCTTATGAAGGAAAAAAAGTATTTCCTTCTCCTTGGCTCTGTTAGACAAATTATTTTTATCTTAGAGTAAAAAAAAGTGTAGGGGTAAGAGGCAGCATATTTCTTTTTTTTTTTCCTCTTTCTGGTAAGTGACCATGTTTCTGGTATTTCATAGAACATCACTGACCCTATAGGTTTCTGAGGAAAAACATTTCTCCATCAAGCAGGAGCCGTCGTTTAATTATACTCTCTGCTTCTTTCTTCTTCTGTCCCCGAGAATACCCTTCTCATTCTGTGATCCACATTTTCTCACAGGTAGAGGTGGTCAGTTACAGCTTGATTCTATTAGGTAAAAAAAAAGTGATTATCTAGAAACTTTAGGTAAAGAGTTATAGTGTATATGACTTTTTGTCTAAAGATTAAAGTCAGCTTGGCACTTCATAAAGAATACCAAAATGTCTTCATGTTTACTCCAGCTGAGCCATTTTTGTTTTAACCTTGTGCCCTTGCCTTTAAAGTTAATGTCCTTTAATGTTCATTTTTAAAAGTCCTTATTCTGCTGCTGTGGATTTATGGTGGAAACCATGCCCTTTTAACATTAACCTGAGCTTCATAGCTGAGATATAATTATATATTACATTAACATTGTAACTACAATTCTAGACCACAGGGATTTCTAAAATACAATAGAAGCCATGGGTTTAAAACAAAGGGGAAAAATATAATCAAGAGCTACTATTTAAAGAATATTGTTCTTTTTTTTAATAAATAATAATTTTGTTAACCTTTTAGCAATGTAATTTTTTAAAAATGATGTTGATACTATTTATCTTGTGTTGACTTAAATAGCGGTAGGAGTTAAAAACTCCTTCTCTTAGTTATGAACCTTATACAAGGATGGTACAGTGTATAGAATATTCATAAATGTGTAATATGCATTAAATATCAACATTGTTGCGTCCAGAGCCTGTGCTCCTCACGGGAGAGGCCACAACAGTGAGAGGCCCGCGTACCACACACACACAAAAAAAATATCAACATTGTTCACAGAGCTTTCCTCAGTTGTTGGGGAAACAGGTGATCTTGCTAATAATATTCATGGTCTAGAAGCCAGCTGCTACTTAAATTAGTATAATTATTAGTTGCAACAGTATCTCTAAAAGTAGTAGGTATATTAACAAGTCATATTCTGAATGTCATATATAAGAAGCAGACATGGATCTCTGCTCTCAGAGATAAAGCTGAAGAATGAGTGAATGGAGACTTGGACATGAATTTGAAAAGACTGTCTTTTATGTTAGCGAAGGAGACTAACGGGATTAGTCAGAAGACCTGTGTTCTTCTGGTTTCAGTTCAGCCTCATTGCAGCAGAGAGTATTCTAGGCACAGAACTGAGCTCTGTGGACTGGAGTTGCTTCTCTGTCTTCTCAGGATCCTCATGGAGTTGTTTGGGAATCATATGAGATGAGAGGGCCATATAAATTGCCAGCCATCTGCGGGTGGAGGTGTTTTTCTGTCTAAGACAGGTAGAGGGAGAGGAAGTTTGAGTGAGGGTTCTTTACGCCTCCCAGAGGTTGCCACCATGGCTTCTGTTGCCTTGTCAGCTTTGAGTCTGAAGTGAGGCAGGAATTCTGATCTGTGCCTTAATATCTTTGCATTTGTTCTGGTGGCAGAAATCAATCTTGGGGCTATCAGTATGGACAGAAATGATCTATTTCTTCTCAGTCTGACTAATTTTCTCTGTTAGGCCTGTTGTTCTTGGGCTATGTTCAGGAACAAATCCTGCTTGTTGATGAGCCGTCTCCTTGTCTGTTTACAAAAAGTCCTAGTGTTTCGTTAAGCTTGTGACAGGTTCAGGCAGTGTTTGAAGCCTATCTTTCCTCTTGATTTGGGTCTCTTTCTTTTTCTCCCCCACCTAGGATCTGCGTCTCCAATGGATACTGAGGGGTTTGGTGAGCTCCTTCAGCAAGCTGAACAGCTTGCCGCTGAGACCGAGGGCATCTCAGAGCTTCCCCATGTGGAACGGAACCTACAGGAGATCCAGCAGGCAGGCGAGCGCCTGCGTTCCCGTACCCTCACACGCACATCCCAGGAGACAGCAGATGTCAAGGCGTGAGTACTGGTGGGGAGGCAGCACTGGTGCTGGGTGGCTGGGGGGCAGGATCTTCTTCTTTCCTGCCTTGAATTTGGATGTAGTCTGTAAAAGACAGATACAAGCCAGAGTCTCAGGAATTAAGAGAGGTTTTATAAACAGGTCAGCAGCCTTGCTTTGTCTCCCTGCCTCCTAGGTTTTCCAGCCTGTCTGCCTGACCAAGCTGCGAGCCCGTATCACAGGCAGAGATGATCAGGGTGAGAAAGGGCGAAGAGCTTTGTCATATAGAAACCGTCCCAGTCGTTCCTGCTTGGGTTCACTGACTGTTGGTCATAAATGGCTCACATAGTATATTGGTAAATGTGGGTCACACAGATAAGTGTTACTCTCCAAGCCAGAGAGGGCCCAGTGATGAGCAGAGTTTTTAAGAGTACTTGGAAGAAACTGATCGGCAGTTAGTGATGAGAAGCCATCCAAGTGAGGAGTGATCCTGTCTGCTTACTATCAGAGACCCCAGAGGCTGCTTCTAAAAGGCCTTGGAAATGCAGTGCCTGCCAGGTGATTGTAGAAGAGGAAAGTGGGTGAGCCCCAAGAGAGTGCGGCAGGAGAAAAGTGCAGGTTGACTGGCCAGTGGCTGCTGCTGCCTCACAACATGCTTTGGGTTGTTGATTCCACAGACATGTGTTTGGGATCCCCACTGTGCCAGGCCTGGGCTGTCTCTGGGACTAAAACCATGAATTAGACATGGTCCTTGCCCTCAAGAAGCTTATTATTTGGTGAGGCAGGAAAAAATCTCACCTCTTTCCATAAGAAATATGATTTACTGATTACTTACTATGCATCAGTAAGATTTTGCTTAATCCTCACAACAAATAGGACTGTGGTCCCTGTATTACCGATGAGCAGCTAAGGCTCAGAAAGGGCAAGTAACCCTCTCAGGTCACACAGCTGGTGAGTAGTGAGTCAGCATTCAAACCCAGTGAGGTTGACTACAGAGTGTATGCTTCTTCAGCCCTGATGGAAGGGTCATGGGAGGATGCAGAGGTGTTGTTACTGGTGACCTTTCTGGGTCTGGAAAGTGGCTGAGATTCTCTGTGGGAAATACTATATGGGAAATTGTCAGTCATCTGCTCAGTGTTCATTCCTTAAACTTGATAAGACCTAAGTGCTGGTGTTAAGGTGGGGACATTGTTTTGGATACACAGTAAATGTCACAGAGGGTGAGTGTAAGGGCTACATTTTTTTTTTCCAACTAATCTTGAGAGCCGAATGTTATGGCTGCTCTGCTGAGTCAGTAAGGATGTTGTAGAAATTCTTATGTAGGCCTCCCCAGAATTTTATTTATTAAAATACTAGTTAGTTTTTGTTCTGTTGGTATTGGTAAAGGCAAATCAGGGGAACCCTGTCAGGGATTTTTCACTATCCAGCCTTGTAGCTAAATGTAGCCAACTGCTCTACTACACTTTTCCCCAGCACCCCATCCAGCCTTTAGACATTTCTGCTAACTTTCCCTCCCTGCAGGCTCCTGCTGCTGCTGCTGGTTGCCGGCAGTTACCCGGGTCTTTAGTGTGCAGGCTTTTGCTTGTGTGAAAGGATGCTGCTGGAGCGAAAGGACTGTGATGCCAGCTGAGTTGCTATAGTTATAATTTAATTGCATTAGCTTTACAGCCTATTAAGAGCAAAAAGGGAAAATGTTTTCTTGGGAACAATTATCAGCCATGCTCTCTTTCTGGTAAATTTCCATTCTTCATCATCTCTTTCTACCTTAAATTCATCATTTTAGGGAGGAGGAAGTTGGAACATTGAAAGAATGGGTATAGGGTGGGGCAGGTGCTCAAAAAGAAACCAAAGGGCTGATGACTGTATTTTTCCATCTCCTTGAGAGGCAGAGACATAAAGTGTGATGTGAATATTTCAGTACAGGATGAGGGCAGAGGAGAGAAGTGAATAGGGAAAATTTTCTTACACAAAATAAATTTTGAAAGAAATTCCTGTCTTCAAGATTTTAGTTAAGATTAGCTTGTAGGCCTAAGAGTGAATTGTTCTGTGTTGAAATTCATTTGTTTAAATAGACTTTGTTGGATTTTTCGTTTTAGGGAACAGATTTGCTGGCTTTTTTGCATGTGTGATATTCTTAAATTGTAAAATATCTTCACACATAAAGAAGAATATGCATAACGTATATAAAGGTATAAATCAGGGGTTGGCCGACTAAGACCCAGGAGCCAGATCCAACCTGCTGCCTGTTAAAGTTTATTGGAACACAGGCACACTTACTTGTTTATGTATTGTCTATGCTGCTTTTGTGCTACGGTAGCAGAGTTGAGTAGTGATGACAGAGACTGTATGGCCGGCAAAGCCTGAAGCACTTACTGTCTGCCTTTTACAGAATAAGTTTGCTGACTCCTGGTATAAATAATAGGAAAATGAATGAATACTCCTGTGCACATGGCACAGTTAAGACATGGAATATTATCACTAGCTGTGAAGCCCTCCCTGGGTACACATCGTCAATTGCATCCCCCCTTTTTCTCATTGGAGATGCCTCATTGGATTTTTCCATTCAGCTCAGAAGCCAAACAACCTAGAGGTGTACAAAGAAAAAGGCAGCAATCATTCTCTCTCCCTAACTTTACCCTCCAAGGTAATCAGTGTTATTAATTTGCTTATTCTTTCACACTTTTCTTCATGTTCAAGCAAAGCATGTATAAACATTTATTTGCCCACAGTTAAACAGCAGATTATAACTTTACTATGCTCGTACTAACCTACCTTTTAAAGCACTTAACTGTTTGTCAGACATTGTGCCAAGTACTTTACATGCATTATATACTTTCCTCTTAAAATAACCCTGTGAAATAAGTGTTACTGTCTCTGTTTCATAATTGAGGAGAGTCAGATAGCAAGTGGTCGTCACACCAGAACTCAAATCCAGCTTTTGGGCAGTGAGAATCCCTCACGTTTGTAAGGCACTTTCAGTTCCCATAGGCTTATAATAGGTGCTCTCTTGACGGGTCTTCACAAGCCTGAGAGGTGAGAGAGGCAGGGTTTTCCTTCACATGTTACCAGGAGAAAAAGGAAGCTCGGAAGAGTGATACACCCAGGATTTTCAGTCAGTAAGTGACTGGTGGGACTAACTCAAGCCTCTTGACTTTTTTTCTGCTCCCCATGTATACTGACTGAGAACAGCTTTTGTCCTCCTGTTCTCCTGGGACTGGACTGTTTGACTCCAGCCTCTCTGGCTCTGTGCTCAAGAGAAGCTGCCTGGCTTACAAAAATTGGGGCAGGTTGGGGGCAGGGAACCTTCGGATTTTTCCACCCTTAGAAGCTGAAAGTTTCTGGTACAGCCTTTATTTGTAAAACCATCCCTACCCTAGATTCCCTGCCTCCTTCATCGTTCCTCCCTCCCCCTCCCCCATCAGGACTTCTGCATATGCACTGCACAGGCCCACGTACTGCACAGTTCCTCCAGGCACCAGCCACTTGGATGACCTTTCTCTTCTCATAATTCTAATAGCTAATTTTTAGAGGCAACCCTGGTATGCCTTAAAATCACCGGGCACTGGATACGTTCTCACGTATCTCTGGTGGAGATAGAGTGCCTGCGGTACAGAATTTGGCAATAGCTAGTGCATTTACTTTTGACCCAGCAATCCTGCTTCCAGGGAATCTCTCCTAAAGATACACTGGCAAAAGTACGAAAAGATGTGTGCACAAGGTTATTCTTTGCAGCATTATTTGTAATAGCAAAAGTTGGAAACAACTCTGACATCCATCAATATGGGACTGGTTGAATATTGGTACATGTGCATAACTTTTCAGTGGCACAAAGGAATGAGAATATACACTGCCATGGATGGAGCGACTCCAGGCCATATCGTTAAGTAAAATAAACATGCAAGGTGGAGGAAAGGGTATAGTACTTTATCATTTATTTAAGAAAGCAGGTGCAAGAAAGTCCATATTCATGGATTGGAAGACTTTATATTATTAAGATGGTAACACTTCCCAAATTGATCTATAGATTACATGCAATTCATATCAAAATCCCAGCTGGCTTTTTTGTAGCAATTTGTAAATTGATCCTAAAATTCATATGGAAATTCAAGGAACCTAGAATGACCAAAACAATTCTTTTTTTTTTTAATTGAGTATAATTGACTTTCAACACTATGTTAGTTCCAGGTGCACAGCATAGTGACTCGATATTTCTGTACATTACAAAATGATCACCACAATTAGTCTAGTTACCATCTGTCACTGTACAACGGTATTACAATATTATTGACTGTATTCCCCATGCTGTGCATTTCATTCCAGTGACGCATTTATTTCATAATTAGAAGTTTGTACCTCTTAATCTCCCTCACCTATTTCACTCATTCCCCCCACCTCCCTCCCCTCTGGCAACCACCTGTTTGTTCTTTGAATCTATGAGTCTGTTTTGTTATGTTTGTTCATTTGATTTGGTTTTTAGATTCTACATATAAGTGAAATCATATGGTATTTGTCTTTAAAGCTTGAAAACTTTAAAACTCTTAAAAGAAACTATTAGGTGTAAATCTTCCTGACCTTCTTGGATGTGAAACCAAAAGCATAAGTGACAGAATTAAAAATAGATAAACTGAACTTCATCAAAATTAAATTTTTGTGCTTTAAAGGACACTATCAGGAGAGAAAACAACCCACAGAATGGGGAGAAAATATTTACATATTATAATATATGTCGAATAAGTACCTGAGATTTACTATAATCAGGTATGGTAAGATATGCAAACATGGGTATGACATGACTGTCATGAAGGAAGAAGTTTCTACTCACATTTCTTTTTTTTCTTTATTTGGCTGCATTGGGTCTTCATGGCTGTGTGTGGGCTTCCTCTAGCTGATGCAAGTGGGGGCTACTCTTCATTGCTGTGCACGTGCTTCTCATTGCAGTGGCTACTCTTGTTGCGGAGCTCGGGCTCTAGAGCGCAGGCTCAGTAGTTGTGGTGCACGGGCTTAGTTGCTCCGCGGCATGTGGGATCCTCCCAGACCGGGGCACGAACCCGTGCCCCTGCATCGGCAGGCGGACTCTCAACCACTGTGCCACCAGGAAAGCCCTCTACTCACATTTCTCTGGAAACAGGAGGCAGGGCGTGCCAAGCAGGGCCACTGAGGGAGCACTGAGGTCAGTCAGGGGGCAGAGGAAGCAAGGGGAAAATGTGGGCAACAGCCTTTACTGTGGTTTCTCTGGGAAGGCAGGGTGAGCAGGCTTAGGATTGGCTAGTTTGAATTGCCTCAGTGGGCTCTAGCGTAAAGGCGCTGTCTCTAGTTGTCTGGTACCTCACCCTGAGATGATTAGGACAGGGGATAGTGACCCAGTGAAGAAGGTGGTTGAGGTATGATGGGCTCTGGATCGATTAGTGTGTGTATGTTCTTATATGCCTATAACATATATGCGTATGTTCTTAGGCCTCTAGGAATTAGCTAACTCTGGGAGAGGCAATCGCTCCAGTGCCAGCAAGACCCCAGATGTCAAAGCAACAAATATAGGAAATAAAAAGGTGTGATTAATATAAATGGTGTAAACAAACAAAGGGTTACCTATAGGAAAAGGGAAAAAATAAGGTGAAGATGGACTTTTTTATAGATTTGACTTTGGAATTGTGTAAATATTTTGTGTAATTATAAAACAAAATTAAATTTCAAGAAGGGAATTCCTAAAGAAGGAAAATAAATGCTCATTCAGTTGGTGACATAATCATTCAGAGAGGAACATTTCCAAGTAATATCTTAATCGGTCTTCAATTATGATATTGTTGGTAGAGGGATTGATACTGCTGTTTTGAGACTATTGTGTGTATATAGGATAAAGCAAATAAGTAGTTAAGGTGGTGATGCTGAAAACTGGGACTTTGGGTATGAGAGAAAGGAGATACAGATAGAAAATCTATGAGGTTAACCCCAAACTTTATGTTTTTAATTTTGAATTGGAAGTGTCAGTATGAACTCTGATGTAATTTATCTTAAGGAAACTGAAACAAAAGTAAAAACTCTATTTCTAGCTCTGCCTATGGAAAGGCTTAGAAACACTGTAGCAGTGAGCAATCTTAGTGCCCAGATAGTGGTCTCTAAAAATCCATTTCTTAATAAAAAGTAACTGGGGATCTTTGGAGAGTTTACTGATTCCAGGTCTGGGGCAAGTCAGTGTAAGATGAACTTGTCTTGTCATACCAGATGGCAAGGAAGTTATGTAGGTCAACTTGAGTCATGTCAAAAGAACTCAGAAACCAACTTGAAAAGGCTTCTACTGGCCAAAGATGAGATGATTTTGAGCATGATAAGGATAATAACTGCAGTGGATTGAAATACATCAAATATGTTTAAACTCATGAGTTCATAATGATACTAAAGCAAAACTCATCAGTCACCTTTGGAGAATGCTAGAGAATCAACTCATTATTCAGAATAACCATATAGTTGATGAAGAGTCTCTCTGAGGGGAAATATTCCAACTAATAGAGACAGAGTACCACCATTTTGCAACCTCTAAGGAATTAATGCATCTAAACAATGATCATCAGTGTCTGATAACATTCCAAAAAGAGGTAATCAGATATTACATACCTCTTGATAAAAGTCTGAAGTAATTGAACCAAAAAAATAATAATGATGCCACCTGAAACTAATCAAACCATTAGCACTTACTTTCAGTTTACAGGAAATTGGATAGGAGAGGCGGAGGAGCATGTTAAATTACATCATGGGGATGCAATCAGTAAAACCTGTTATGTGGGAAACTGCATCCTTGCTACTTTGAGTCTGGTCCATAGATCAACAGCATAAGCATCAGCTGTGAGCTTTTTAGAAATGGAGACCCTCAGGTCCTATCCCAGACCTACTGAAACAGAATATGCATATTAACAAGTTTCCCAGGTGATTCACATGCACATTTCAAGTTTGAGTAGCCTTGCTCTATGGAACAAATAATCTAGAGTCTCCAACAAAGAAATTGTAAGAAAAAAAAAAAATGAGATGGAGGGGCAACTCAAAGATTAAAAGATTTTTGGAGGCATATCAATTACTTGCAGGTAGAGAACTTACTTGTATTCCATTCAAACAAACACATTTTTAAATTATGAAATAATTAAGAGAATATTTTAGATTTACTTTGAAATAATCTGGGTGGTAGAGAGAGGAAAGTAGGTAAGGATGTAGATGAAAATAGAGTTTGCTACGACCTGCTAGTTTTTGAAGCTGGGTGATAGGTACAGGGTTTATTATTTTAATTTTATATTAAGATTTCTTTCTGTAATAGTTTAAAAAGGAGTAGGCTAAAATTGCTATAATCAAAAAGGTAGTAACGGGTATTGGCAAGAGTGTGGAAAAAATTAGAACCCTTGTACATTGTTCATGGGAATGTGAAATAGTGTAGCTGCTTTGGAAAATAGTCTGGCAGTTCTTCAGAAGGTTAAACAGGGAGTCAATATATAATCTAGCAGTTCCACTCCTAGGTGTATACCCAAGAGAAATGAAAACATATGTTCACACAAAAACTTGCCACTTGAATGTTCATGGCAGCATTTTTTATAATAACCAAAAAGTGGAAACAACCCAAATGTCCTTCAAATGATGATATGTTCATTAATATAAAATATAGCATATCCATATGATGGAGTACTATTCAATAATAAAAAGAAATGAAATACTGATACATGCTACAACATGGATGAACCTTGAAAACGTTATGCTCAGTGAAAGAAACCAGTCATGAAAGACCACATATTGTATGATTCCATTTATAGAAAATGTCCAGAGTAGGCAAATTTATAGAGACAGAAAATAAATTAGTGGTTAGGGGGAGATTTGTGGAGACATGAGCATTTTATTGATACATTCCCATGACTGCTGATGGAGTGGGGGAAATTTTGGCAGGGAGGGGTGATGAAAATATTCTAAAATAGATTGTGGCGATCGTTGTACAACTCTGTGAATATACTAAAACCCATGGAATTCTACACTTTAAATGGGTGAATTGTATGATATGTGAATAATATCTCAGTAAAGCTGTTATAAAAAAGGGAAGGAGAGCCTAATACTGATACCCGTGCTCCAGGCTTCACCCAACACTGATCAGAATCATTGGGAGGAAAGTTGTCTAGATGATTCTAATGTGCATCCAGGACTGGGAACCACTGTACTAGAAAGTTAGCCATCAAGGATTGTTAGAAGAGAGAGGCAAGATTATCTATTTGAAATGATAGCCTGGAGGGGAAGCCTCAGGGATGGCATCATAGCTGACCAGTCTGCACGGAAGAGACAAAAATCTACAGTGTGGAGCCTTCTGAGTGCACATTATCTATTCCTGTGGTACTAAGTAGAATGGAAATAAGCATGAGAAGTCTTTTCTTTTTTCCAATAAGTCTGTTAGTTCAGAATTGGTCATCTTCAGTGTAACACCCATAGGTGTTAGGGTTATTTGTGCCACCAGGTGGTCTAGCTTCTTCTAAG
This sequence comes from Kogia breviceps, assembly GCF_026419965.1. NCBI lineage: Eukaryota > Metazoa > Chordata > Mammalia > Artiodactyla > Physeteridae > Kogia > Kogia breviceps. The sequence goes on from NC_081327.1 coordinate 30,977,685, forward strand.
TTACTAAGAATGAGCACAGACTTTGTCAATGGGATTTGGGGGTACTAAATCATAATCCAAAAGCAACAGTCTAAACAATTAATTTCCCTAAGTTTCTTTCTTCCAGAGAGTGTTCTAGATATTAGTGAGAATCTATAATTTTTGTTTTGCTCTCCCATTGTTACATTGCTCCAGATGAGTAGACATAAAGCCAGCTGTAGTGTTCCCATCCCTCTTCAAAAGCATTTATTAGTCAGGTGACAGCTTCCTCTACTGTTGGACTGGGCAGCGGAGAGGGAATTTGAAGATGTACTGCATGGTGTTTGGCTTTTGAAAAGAAGCTTTGGAGAACTGGCTTTGGATTCTGGTTTCCCTGCCCTCTGCAAGTTATTGATTGCCCTGGACTTTCAGTTTCCTTAATTAATGAATGCAGTTTAGACTAGGTTCTCCTGAAGATTCTAAAATTTTGTGGTTTACTACATCTGCCTTTATAGAGGCTGTAAATACAGGATGGTAGTAAAGAGTTTGTGCTGTGGAGCTTGGTGACCTGGCTCTGCTGTTTCCTGGCTCTGTGACTTTTGATAAGTTGGTTAACCTCTTTGCACATTGGTTCCCCCATCTGTAAAATGGGGATTGAGAATAATATCTACCTCACGATTTTCTTTACTATAAAGTGTTTGGAGCAGTCTAGCCTGTATTTTATTGATATGCTATCAATTTATCCTAGACAGGTCCCTCGCTCTAATTTAGGCATGATCAGAACTCTCTCCTACTACCAAATGCAACGTTGTGTCTGTTATCCCAGGTGGTAGATCTTTTTGGAAAGGTATAAAACAACCATACAAAGGTGTTTGGGCAGTATATAAGAAGTTTTAGTTTCATACTAAAAATACTCTCTAGTATTTTAGGAAGCATATTAGATGTTCTAATTCTACTTTTTTCTCCCTGCCCTATATCCTCATATAGGTCAGTTCTCCTCGGGTCTCGGGGACTTGACATATCCCACATCTCCCAGCGACTGGAGAGTCTGAGTGCAGCCACCACCTTTGAGCCTCTTGAGCCTGTGAAGGACACAGACATTCAGGTAAGGGCTGCCAGGTACCAGGACTGGTGCAGGTGCAACCCTGAGGATGCAACCCAGGCTGAAGGCCCTGGCCTTTTGTTCACCAGCTGGTTTAGGAATACCACATTTCTTTGTTAATTCTCTTCCTCAGATATTAAGAGAATGGGAGGCTCAGCTTTGGAGGAACGTTGGATTATTTTCAGAGTGCTCTGTAAGGCTGAATTTAGGAAAGCATTTCCGACCTGCACTTTTTAAATTATTGTAATTATGAGCACAGATTTTTCTTCCTTCTTTGGGCTTAATCCAAGGCATGGAGACATTAGTTGTAAGTTTCTCTTGCTTTCTTTGCTTGATCTCAAATAATTTTACTATTCGTCTTCCACGTTTCTTTTCTACATCTTGCTTGTATGGCTTGGCAAAGAGCTGGGGAAACAGAATACTATTTACTGAAACCTACTCATCGATTTCTAGGAAGTATTTGGCTCCATTAGTGGCACCAGGAAATGGTCTAATAGAGCACTCCTGTCTCATTTAACCTAGCATGCCACTGGCACAATTGATTGCTATTTTAATCTAATCAGAAACTGGTTTTTTTTTTGGTGTGTGTGTGTGTGTGTGTGTGTGTGTGTGTGTGTGTGTTCAAAATTGTTAAGGAAAAATCTTGTGATCCATTTAGTTGTTTGGGTTTTTTTAATATTTGTTTATTCATTTATTCATTCATTCATTCCTTCAGGCTGCACCGGGTCTTAGTTATGGCATGCGGATTCTTTAGTTGTGGCACATGGACTCTTAGTTGCGGCATGCATGTGGGATCTAGTACCCCAACCAGGGATTGAACCCAGGCCCCCTGCATTGGGAGCACAGAGTCTTACCCGCTAGACCACCAGGGAAGTCCCGTGATCCATTTAGTTTTGAGGAATTGGAACACTGACTTGTGTTAGAGTGAAGGGATAGTGGGATACCATTTTTATCATTGATTTACCTTTGAGATGAAAGGATGCAGGTCCTACAAAGGCAAATCCTAATACAAGTGGATCTGTTATTTATTATTTGGGCTCAATTTGAATTAATACTCTTTATCCCACTACCCTTCCGAGAACTGTTTTAAACCATCTACAGTAATGGCCATATTGTATTGTGTTTATTCCACTTGAGAAACCTAAAACCCTCAACTTTGAGTTGAGAGTTCAGTAACTATAGATATTCATTATTTTCCCTGTTATTGATATGTTCCCAGAGTATGAAAATCCAGGTTTTTTTCAGTTTTATATACTAAATTATATTTGCCTGTCACCTTATAGATGCCTTCTTATTTCCATGTAATCTTTTTTTAAAAAAATTAATTTATTTTTATCTGCGTTGGGTCTTCATTGCTATGCATGGGCTTTCTCTAGTTGCCGCAAGCAGGAGCTACTCGTCGTTGCAGTGCGTGGGCTTCTCATTGTGGTGGCTTCTCTTGTTGCAGAGCACAGACTCTAGATGCACAGGCTTCAGTAGTTGCAGCACGCAGGCTCGGTAGTTGTGGCTCACGGGCTCTAGAGCGCAGGCTCAGTAGTTGTGGTGCACAGGCTTAGTTGCTCCGCGGCACGTGGGATCTTCCCAGACCAGGGCTGGAACCCGTGTCCCCTGCATTGGCAAGCGGATGATTCTTAACCACTGTGCCACCAGGGAAGCCCTTTCCATGTAATCTTATATGGCATGTATACTTGTCTCTTTTTTTTTTTTTTTTAAGTTTTAGCTGTTGCTCTCCCCACCTTCTATTTCAACTGCTTGATGCCCTAGAAACAAATACTTACTCCCATAACAGGTGAGTGAATGAGATATAGCTCAAATAATTTGAATAATCACCATATATGTGGGGAAGTATTCCTAATAGTGTGGAAAGAAATGGCACTTGCTGAAAGGTTATTTGTTTGTTTGAGTTGTTTTTAATGTTTAAAATGCCAAATAAGTTGTTTATTTTAAAAACTGCTTTTTAGATTTTCTTTGGCATATTTGTAATACATATTTAGAATACCCAGCAACATTTAGTGATGCACTTCATGAATTCCAACTGATGTGGTACAACATTTTTTGCTTTGAGATATTAATGATAGGTTTATAAATGTATTGAGTCATAATGATTATTTATTCTAACCTTCTACTTTATGCATGAACACTGTCCTTCAATAGCCCCATTAGGTGGCTTCCTAGCAATGCATGCTTGGTCACATCAAAGAGAGTTTCTTAATTTGGAATGAGCACGGCTAAGAGTTTTGGTCCTGCACCACTGGGAAGTCTTTGAACTTTGAGAGGAAGGATACCTCCATTTCAAAATTTAACCTCTCAGTTGAGCTTTTCTGGAATAGCTTAAAAAATGGGAAATGGTCACTCCAAGGTAAGTTTTGATTAATTGGGAATTGATCATCTAGACCTGAAGTAAAGATTTAAGACTAACTAATTTCAAAATAAAATCCTCTGTTGACTTCATCTTCTTGCCAGCAAAGGCTTAAAGGAGAAAATTTAACTTCTAAAGGGCTGAGTCTTTGGCCTAATCTGAGATAGCTCTAGTGATTGATAGAGATTGGAGTTTTAAGTTGTATTGTGTGGCTCAGCTGATCTATGCCTAAACTTCCTGTACACATAGTAGTATCATGTCCTTCCCTGACTTCCTGTGTAGTAGTCAGATACAGGAGCCAAGCCAGCTTTCGCCCTTAGCATGGAGTGGTCCTCCTTTTAATTCTTCTCCTAATGTGTTGGTTGTCTAGGAAGAGTTAATTTGGACATTTTCAATTTTTCGTTTTTAAAAAGGCCAGATATACTTTTTGATGGACGTTTTTTTCTCACTTATTTTTACCAGCTTTACTGAAGTATAATTCACATACCATAAATCTGATTGATTTTTGTGTATGAGCTTTTGTTTTCCAACCAGTGCAGTTTTTGAGATGAGAATGTACCCTAATCCCACATACTGAGTATCAGTCAGAGTGAATTTATTATGTCAGCTTATAAATTCATAAAAGGAAATGCTGAAGTATCTTTGACAGGTGCTGTTCAAGACTTTGTACCATCCATTGTTTGCATTACTTATAAGCTTGGAAAGGCATTTTCCCATGAATAGGTTGTCCTTTTCTGTTTGGTAAACATTGATTGCATTCCCTTCTTTTTCTAATGGAGCTTGAAATTAATACAGGTTTTTTGTTGTTTGTCATAAACAGTGATGTTGGCATGCATTGATAATGCATTTTTAAAAGACTGCTGTGGCCAGCAAAGGTGACATATTTAAATAAACCCACTAAAATATATGTATGGCTGATGCTAGTGGAATTTTTTTAATGTTTATTGATTTAATTTTTGGAAATGGTCATAAAGAAGGCCTACACATTTTTGTAATGGAGCTGAAGAGCCATAACTGTTAAGAGGACATGGTACTAAAACAACTATACTGCTCTATGCTGAGTGACTTTGTGGTGCTTGCAAGTATAGTTCCTCTCACAGAGATCCACTTGCTCACTTCCGTCTTTGGAAAAAAATATAGAGGGCAGGCTGCACATTTTTACTGTGGTCTGAACAGACCTGATATACCATGGATGATGTGTATTATATAGTAATAAAGTGCACAGTTACACAGTTCGGTTATATTCTGGGCTTTTTCACTAGATTACATGTATTTTTCAAGAAGGCTCTGCAGAAATAGCCTGGGTTGGCCATAAAAAATGGGAGCTGCAGTTTCTCGGCATTAGGCTGTAATATTTCCAAATGGCATTAAACCAAAATATAATAATATTATTGCTGAACTTACTGTATTAGATTCCTATGGCTGCCACAGCAAATTGCCACAAACTTAGTAGCCTAAAACATTAGAAATGTATTCTCTCACAGTCTGGAGCTCAGAACTTTGAAATCAGGGCGTTGGCAGCGCCCTTCGAAGGCACGAGAGGAGACTCCATCCTCTTTTAGCTTCTGGTGGCTCCTGACATTCCTTGATCTGTGGCAGCATAAATCCAGTCTGCCTCCATCGTCGCAGGTTTTTTGTCAGGTGTGTCAAATCCACTTCTCCCTTCTCTTATAAGGACACCAGCCATTGGATTTAGGGCCCACCCTAACTCCAAGGTGGTCTCATCTTGAGATGCTTACCTTAATTACATTTGCAGAGACCCCATTTCCAAATTAGATCACATTCACTGGTACCAGGAGTTAGGACTTAGACATATCTTTTGGCAGTACCCACTTCAACCCACTATACTTACAGTGGCAGAAAATTTAAAACTGTCAATTAACTGTAATAAATGAAACATCTTCAAATCTAACTCTGTTTCATGGAGGAGTTTCAGGATAAGACATCTATTTCTAGTTGTTCCAGGGACTGCAAACCTCAACCAAGTATCTGATCTCATCCTCAGCACTCTTTCAGGCCTTTGGAAAGTGAGGCTGACTACCCTTGTCTGATTCCAGAGTTTAGTCATAGTCATTCTCTCCAAACAGGTTAATGTTCTATAATGTGTTTAAGAGATTTCTCAAGAGACATTTTCCAACTAGAAACAGTCTGATTTTTTTTTAAGTATTTTTAAGTACTCTAGTTTACAGGGTAAGTATAGGTAGTATTAAACTGGGGGGCGAGCGTGTGAGAAAGAGATTTCCACTTCAGCTAACCAGGTTACCAAACTCTTTCATTTTCCTTTTATACTTTAGGCCTTTGCTCACCCCCTTCCTTTAGCGTGGAGTAGCACCTCTGAAAATGTCTAAGCCATGATTTCAGTCTGACCCTCTTAAGGCTTTCCTAGATGCCACCTCTTTCATAGTCTCAGATCTCTCTTCCCATGGCCTCCAAATATAGCATGTTGGCTTTACTGCTTAGGAAAAAACAAAACTTTCTGAATGCTCCCCCACAAAGTAAACCTCTTTAGATTATGTTGTTGGAATTGACTTAGCAACCAATTTAAATCTTGATAAATGAAAATGTAGCCCCTTCTACACACAAAAAAACCCTATATGGAACTAAATGTCTTCATAATATGCTAAATTTCCAGATGGAAATCTGTCCTGTATGAATAAAGAGAAAAAGAAGTCTTAAAAAGAGGATAAAATAACTATAAGAAAATGGTGCAATAATAATTGACTTGTTAAAAACTTGTTCTACTTACCACACTATATCTATAATAAAATATTCATTATTTCCTTCTTTTTTCTGTCCTTGGAAATGTAGAGTATACTCAAACCACTCGTAGCTTAACTTTTAAGTAATCAGAAGAAGCTAAATGGCTTTGGTAAGCATAAAAATGAATCACTGGTGGTATAATCCCATATCACCTAAATTGTTATTTTCATGGTTTATCTTTTAATTTTATACCTTCAGAATTAAGGTACTGCTGATTAAATGCAGCTGTGTATTACAGCTAAGAGGAAAAGTAGTTGTCTTGAGTGCTATTTGTGTGTTTGTAGTACTGGCGAGTTGTTGGTAGGGAATTGGTTCCAGAAATCCTGTGGCAGTTTATTGAAAAGAAGTTCAGACTTTCTTAGAATGATTAGTATGCTAATAGCAGTTCTTCAGGATTAGTACTGGCAAAGTATTAATATTGAGGGAAAGGTGCAGTAAGCTTTCCCTAGATCGAATTAGTTGAAGGAGGGTGCATTCTGAATGGGTGAACAATATCTTAATTCTGGAATTATTTTTAAAGAAATGTAGTTGTCATTTTCATCTGTTCCTAGAAACTGAAACTGCTAAGTGTGTGTACCAAGGAGAGGTCTTACCAAAGCTGCTTTAGTAAATTAAGGAAGAGATGAGGTTCTTTCATAAGAGTTGCACTATTTGCATACTGATAATTTGTATAGCAATTCTGAGAAATGGTTTAAGTAGGCAAAACATACTTATCTTCCTTATTGTTTCTGCTCTTAATATGCTTGAGCCGTCTTTTCTGCAAATAATAATGATCTAGCCCAAATTGGATGATTAGAAATTTTGAATTGATGGACTCTGAAGGAATAAAACTTTGCTCTTCAAATGTTTTCACATAATATAAAAATGTAATAGACTGTTGCATGGAATCTAACAGTGTGAAGATTTTTAGTTAAGCATTTGATTTATTGACCTCCTTTGTTATATTCCTCTTGCTCCTAAGAGAGTCAGTGGGACGTTCATGGTAACCTTTCTTATGAATTTTTAGAGGACTTTAATGGATATTTGAATCTTGCCCTTTCCCAGCTTATAACAGCTGCATATCCTGGACTTGAAACAACCTATAGGTAATGCTCTTGGGTTCACTGGCAAATGAATCCAATTCCCACTGGATCCAAAGCCCGTTAGTTAGAGAGAAACCCTTTTCTAAAACAAATACCAGGTACGTTTTAGGCCAGAATTCAGTTGTAGTGGCTGAGGTGTGTGTGGAAAAGACACACATCACACTGTGTCCTGTGTTCTTGTTCAGGGCAGTAGCTGTGCTAGGCTTCTTCTCTTGTGTAAACACTGCGGTGCCCACATCACCCCCACTTAATGAGTATATTTGCTCTTCCTTGTCATTAAACCCTGACCCAGAGTAAATCTCAACGCTGGTAAAAACTAGTAAACATGTAAAAAGGAAAAAATAGTGTCTTCACAGAGGCAGGTTAATGTGCCATCCTATTTTGTGTTTATAATTAGGTAGTCTAATGCTGACTGCTGTGGTCAGTACTGAAATGGTTTAATTTTTCTGCCTGTTTGTGATAAGGGGAAAGGTAGACATTATGGTCTGGTGGCAAAGTATGCAGTTGTATTAAAGTGTCCTCTGAATGGAATTAAAAATGGTAACTTTGGAATAAAAATGGTTGTTAAAGGCATCATCTGTGGAAAATGTGAAAAACTGCTTTTATGTGAGCCAAGGATATAAGATTTCAGCTTTTTTACTTAACCATTCACACTTACTCCTGAATGCAGGGCTTTCAGAACAAGCAAGTAAATGGATGCTGAATGCATTCTGTGCAGGCAGGAAATGACAGGCTTTTTTGTCTTCTCAGAGGTTTCTTATATCCTGTAGTGAGCAGGGGAATATCAATTACCAACTTAAGAAAGAAGTTGGAATGGTTCTGTAAGAGTATTTTGGAAGAAGCCCACGGCTAAAATATTTATCTAACAATTTAATAGAGCACTTCAAGTATTGGCCAGGCCCTGGTGCCTTTGGACTGGAGTTGAGTCATCCCCTCCCTCTTTACCAGCTTCTCTTAACCTGCCGATATCTATTGATGCCCCGGTACTCTGGAGATGGGGAACATATATTGTTATCTTCAGTCTGGTATCTTTAAATTGCCTGGTTTCAGGAATCAGAAATGGGCTAAACTGTTTGATTTAAATGGGGGTTAAAACCTTGTCAAATATTGAATGTACTACTGTAGACCAGTCTGTCATTCTCAGATGGCAGCCCTTGACCCTGTGCGCCACTTTGATCTGCTTGCCACAGCGCCTTGTGATCTCTTATTTCCATTTCGGAGTGTTCATTCCAAGGCTTTCCAGGCCAGCAGCCTGATGCGGCTCCTTCCACTGGTGGTGGTTACAAAGTGTGGCTCCCTAGTTATAAAACTTTGGGGCCCAGGTTCTTCTTGTCACCACTAAAAATCCACATTCTGTGAAGGAACCGAGAGAGGGGCTCAGACAGGAGATACTCTTGGTTTTGCTTTTTTCTGTTTGTTGTTTGGCAGGGACCAGGAAAAGAAGCTGGGAGGTAGAATGGGCAACATCCTCTACCGACAAGACCAGTACTATAATTTCTTTTGCTGCAGAGCTCCCAGAACCAGTGTGTATTGCTTCCTTTTTGAGCATTTTCCTGTCTCGCAAATGGTTGGCTTCCATCTTGTACTTAAGATATGGAGCGGTTGAGTGAGTCCCATGCTCAGGGTGAAGGCAGCTCCTGGTTTGTAACACTAACAATGAGCAGCGGTGCACGTGCTGCTTCAGTTATCCTGGAGGGCAGAAGGGCTAGTCCCCGCTTCTCACCATGGAGTGGCTGTGAGGCCGAGATGCCATCAGCAAAATCCCGCCTGTGCTTTTCAGAAAACCACAGCACTTGAAGCACTGCAGCAGAATCTGCTGAGCAGGGCTGGGCATGACACAGCTTCCAAGAAACTGTACAAAAAGAACCTTTGTCTTATAAAACACATTTACAACTAGAGCCACGCTATTCGTTTAGTTCATCACACAAACGGGAGGATTAGGTCAGCAGAACGTAAGTGGGAGTGTGGATTCACTGGCTGATTTTTATTACTACCTGATTTGATTTATTTCTTTGAATGACACTAGCACAAGGATGTGGGGCAGAGTTTTCTCCATTCCTCCTTTATCTATTTTTTTAAAATTGTCTAATTAAAAAAGCTGTTATTATCTTAGGGACAGGTAGACACAGCCATGGAAGGTTATAATATGCTTGATTTGCTCAAGGTACCATAATATACTTGTATGATATTATCTGGGAGTGCTTTCTCATTTCTTACTCAGTTCTCTGTTAACCACAGTGCATATGAGTCTGTCTCAGCAGAAGCAGTCTCTAAATGAGCAGGGCCTGGTGAATCCTTGAAGGTTTAAGGCATTCACAGTAGCACTTGGCTCTGTGATGAGGCCCCACACTGCCCCACATGTCTTCATGTTGAAGGAATATGGTGATGGGTGTTGTATTCAGAAGGTGCTTACATATTCCGTGCTTCTCAAGTTTCTTTTTTCCCAGTTTATCTCAGACTGAGAGATACTTTTATAAAATACAGTAAATATGAATTACTAGAAAAAAATGAAATAAAAGACATGCAGAATATAAGCCTTAGGTTTTGTTTTTTGTTTGTTTGTTTGTTTTTGGCCATGCCATGAGGCTTGTGGGATCTTAGTTCCCCAACCAGGGATTGATCCTGGGCCCCAGCAGTGAAAGCATGGATCCTAACGATTGCTAGGGCCAGGGAATTCCTGTAAGCCTTAGTTCTTTAAATTAAATTCAATGGACATAAAATTACTCTATCAGATTGCTATACAAGTTTCTAAATGCTGATTCTCAGATTTTGTACTTACCTGCTGCAGACTGGGAACAAACTACTTGTGGACGGGTGCTTTTTCAGCTGTACTTTGGGTAGTACTAGTTTGCGTAGCTGTGTTTTCTTTCTCCTTCCCCCCTCCTCCTCCCTCCCCTCCTCCCCCCCACTTTCCCTCCTCATCTGTCTCCCCTTCCTTTCCTGTCTTCCTTCCTTTCTTTTGTTTAGTTTACTTGTTGGTACAAGTGAAACATGGCGGCAAAGACAATTTTGAATTCCGGTTTTCTGTTTTACCCCTGCTAAAATAGGGAAGACAAAGCTAAGGTTTACTTAACATTTATTGTGTCCAGACATTGTACTGAGCACTTTCTGGGTATCCTCATTCAGTCCTTCCAGTAACCCTCTGAGGCAGTTACTATTGTTAACTCCATTTCAACAAGGAGGAGCCTAAGGCCTAAAAGGCTATTATGCCAGACTTGAAGTCCCTTCTGTGGGTTTGAGTTCAGTACTATGCCCTTATTCCCCTAGGTTTTAAATTTCATTTAACTTTCAGGTTATATTTGAAGGAGAAAGATGGTAGAAATAGGAAATAGAAGTATAATTGATCACTCATTTAGAGCAAAATAAAGAGTATAAAGCCCACAGAGAATGGATGTGGTGGGCATCGCTCTTATTTATATAAGCTTAGTAGTAAAATAATGTTGATTGAGGGAGAAGCTGGAATGTGCTTTCTAAACTTTAATACAAACACTGCTGGTTTGGGGGGAAGATGAGTTATGCAGGAAGGCCAAATGTGCTTCCTCAGTTTATCTCCAGGTGCTGGTTTTTTTGCCATAGTTTTCTGCTTGCTGAGCTGTCAGTTTAATTTACTGTCTAAAGCCCAGCCTATTATTTCTCAGTTTTGCTGCCCTACAGGTACACTGTAAAGGATTTCTGTGAAATCCTGGAGCAGCTTTTAGTTTTGAAATGCCAAGGCTTTGTGCTTATAAAAATAGGTTGGGTTCAGCTTCTTGCTTGATCATCTTTGTTTTGTTTTGCTTCTGAAGCTGAGCTGGAGTTAGAAGGATGATGCTAGGAGCAATTTAAAGGGCACATCAAATTTTTACTGTAATCCTGAACTATTGATTGTTGACCTATTTGTAGGTTTAATGCAGACCCATTTCCTTACTTAGCATCTGACTGGCCATTAAGCTCTGGCAGTGTGCCGGAATGTTGAAATCTTGCATCTTATAATATGATTTGGCTGCCTATGGGTATTATGTGTGTTTGGCTTTTAAAGACACAGGCAGAGCCCTCAACTTGGTGTGTGCTCCAGAATACAGGAAAGAATTTCTGCACAGCAAAATTACTCACTTCTAGGAGACAGCACAAAAGTGAGGAGTTGACATTCAGCAGAACATTAATACCTGAAGTCATGCAAATTGGTACTCTTTGGACTAACTGACTCTTAGAAATAAGTGCAGACTAACATAACAGAATCTTGAAGAGGAGACCAGCAGGGAACTAACTGGGCAGGGGTGGTGGTGTGCAAAGAGTAGGTCCCAGCTAAGCAAGCACTGCCATGTAAGTGGTCCTCAGCGTGTGCCTCCTGGTGCCGCTCTCCCAGTGTGAAGTTGAAATTAGAATCTAGCTGAGGTGCAGGTACAGTGCCCTGCTTATGGAGGGAGCTGGGCTCAGAGTGATTGGAAGGGAAGCAATCATTGCCTATGAAAGACTTTTACCCTCCTTTTCACAACCTGGATGCCTCTTGACTGGAATTGAGGGTGAGTGAGGGCTGAGGGAGTTAGATGACAAGAAAACATTAAATTTGGGATTTTAAGGGTGTGAATGAGAACTAAATGGCATTAGAAGGGAAAATTCACTTTTCCCTGTAATTACAAAAGCAATGTCCTTAGTTCACAGAACTTGGAAAATGGCTCCATAGTGTACTTTCTTGACTGCCACCATTTTGGAAGTGTTGAATTGTCTGGACCAGGTACTTGAAGCTGTAGAACATCTTTGAAGTGACAAGGAAAATTGATTTATTTTAACAGGGCAGTGAGGAATTAGTCCATGAAGTATGTGTTAGAGATAGACCATACGAATGGCCCTCATAGTTCAGAATTGGTCAATTCCTATAAAGTAATATACAGTCTTTTCCTTTATTCTGTAATGGAAAAAACTTCCTAATGTGTGAAAAGGGATCTGAGATGTGCAGATTTCATGAGCAACCATTATGTCATTTCACTCTCCCCGTCAAACTGTTGGGAAAGGACTTCCCTGGTGGTGCAGTGGTTAAGAATCCGCCTGCCAACGCAGGGAACACGGGTTTAATCCCTGGTCCGGGAAGATCCCACATCACGTGCCACAGAGCAACTAAGCCCGTGTGCCACAACTACTGAGCCTGTGCTCTAGACCCCGCGAGCCACAACTACTGAGCCCGCACGCCTCAGCTACTGAAGCTGACACGCCTAGAGCCCGTGCTCTGCAACAAGAAAAGCTACCGCAATGAGAAGCCCTCGCACTGCAATGAAAAGTAGTCCCCCTCACCACAACTGGAGAAAGCATGTGCGCGGCAACAAAGACCCAACGCAGTCAGAAAAAATAAGTTAAATAAATAAAATAAAATTTTAAAAAATTATAAAAAAAACTGTTGGGAAAAATAGTTATTGAGAAGTTCTATGACTTTGTCCTAATTTAGAATTTTATGTGAACTTTGAGGGACACACCATAATAATCTTTCCATTAGTATGATACTTTGCAGTGGGCTTTGTCCATCACTGTCTTGTTCCTTACTGCAGCGTTTGAGGTGAGGTGAATGGGTGTTAGCATCGTCTTTATTTAGAAGCAGAAGAAACCGAGATCAAGATAGATTAGTTATTATCACAGGTGGAACTTGAACCCAGATGCTTCTTAATACCTTGCCCTGTATCCTTATTATCATGCCTTGCTGAGGAAGGCATCAAGGGGTGGACTGGTTGGATAAATTCCTCCTCCTCCTCCTCCTCATCACCATCATCACCACCACCACAAAGATGCTAAGCTAGTTCTTTTGTCACTGGTCAAATTTCTTGATGTTTTGGTTCTGTCTTTCCCCTTAGACCTTTTATTACTTGTTTTCTTTGAAGTGACATTTCCATTTATTCCTTTCCATGTGAAAGATTTGCTGGTTAACTGAATCAGTTGTACGTATGAAGATGCTACTTAGAAGGGTAATACTATAGACTGAATGGGGACAAACCTCACTTTTTCCATCTGAGATATACTTTGGAACAAAAAGTGATACTGAACAAAAGTGTTGGTACTGCTGATATATTTTACAGATGCCCTTTATGTGAAGGGGCCCAGGGTTTCTTGAGATTTGTCACACTAGAGCCTATCAGCCTTGTTTGTGCTGAGTAGGTCACTGGTGCCAAGCAAATGCAAAGTGGCAAACCAGAACAAATATCATATTTGAAACTTTAGGTGGACTAGGCTGTCAGGGTTAAGAGCAGGTTAAGGGGGAGATTTTTTGTTTTTGTTTTTGCCTGTTTTTTGCTTTCTGTTTCACCCTTCCTGATTCCTTCCTTCCTTTGGACTATCCTCCCCTCGTTCATTCTTTTCGTCTGTTCTTCTTGTCTTTTCTCCTTTTTTCCTTTCATTCTTGCTTTCTTTCTGTCTTTTGCATCCCTCTTTCTTTCCCCCCCTGCCCGTCCCCCCCCCTAGCCTTTTAGACTGGCTGGCATCCAGAGCAGCCATTGCAAATGGGAGTGTACCTCCTTTTTTGCAATCAAGTGGCAGCTGTGAAATCATGGCTGTTAGAATGGCTTCTGCAGCCTGGCAGCGTGCAGCCACCAGCACTGTCTTGCTCTGTAGAGTGAGTCTAGGTGTGGGGTTGGGCTGGGCCTGGTGGAGAGGCTGGATCTACAGGAGCCTGGCCTTGCTGGCTGCCAGAGGTGGGCCTCTTCCTCACATGCTCTTGTTACTTGTGTTTTCTGCTTTTGCATACCCCAGAGAGGTGGAATTTAGTTTATCCATCTGGCTAACCTGCTCATGCTTTGCTCTTTTAATGGGTATCCTGAAGTGCATTTCCTTATTTTTGGCCCTTGCCTAAAAGCCTCTGCTAATATTCTACTTTTTTGGTGCCTGACTCAGCTTGATATTGAGGGTGTATAAGACTTTTACGTTATAGTACATAGCTGTTTTGGGTGAGGCTGTTTCAACTTATTTGTGTTTTGAGGATTGATCATACATTAAAGCCAAATCCTAAGTAGAGAAGATGATGGGGAGGAAAATGACCAAGGAAAAGGGCACATTTGATTTTGTTTTTCATGTTTTAGGAATGAAGTTATAAATTAATCTAGCTCTCAACTTCATATATGTTCTTCACCGTTTGTTAACTATTCATCCTACTAGCTCATATTTTGGGGAAAGGGGGAGTGTTATGGAATAGGGTTTGTTTTGGAGCAGCAAACATTGCAGAGCCCTTCAGGCCTCCAGGTTTTTCTTTGGGGGTTAGGAGGGGAAAGGAGCTACAAATCTCACCTTTGTCTTTGTATTAACTTTCTACTTCAGGTTGGTTTTAATTTCCTTCTCCATTCCTCTCATGCCCTGAATGCATTTGACAACAGGAAAAAAGCTCTTTATCAGTGATCCTAAAGTGTGGTGCACAGATCAGCAACATCAATATCACCTGGGAGCTTGTTAGAAATGCAAATTCTCAGGCCCTACCCGAAAGCTACAAAATCCAAATCTCTGGAGGTGGGGCCCAGAATGTGTGTTTGAACAAACCCTCCAGCATGAGGTCCACTGGGTTAAGTTATTACAGAAGTCTAGTTAGTATAAGTAAACCCTTTTCTAGCCATCTCTGCCAACTTTTATACTTAGTCCACCTGTGGACCAACCCTGAACTTTCAGCCTGCAAAGCAGTGTATTTATCTTCTAAGTGTTTGAGTCCATAAAGAATTTGTAACCACTCATGAAGGACACAGTGGTCAATAAAATATGTTAAAAACTTATATATATTAAAAACCTATGACTTATAATTAGTCATTGATTTTTTTTTTTACCATGGAGGTATTGACTCTGATACCGAGGCTGTAGCTTAAAATACACTGCCTAAAAAGCAGTCAGAGCCCAGTGGGGAATGAAGAAGAGAGGGGGATGGAGGAAAGGGAAGTGGAGGGATTAATAATCCCATTTTAGTTAATCATCACTTTCCTCTCTGATCACTGTGAGCGGATGTGCTACTGCTTCTGCAAATGTTAATAATTCATGGATGGACTGTGCCAAAAGAAGGCCTTAAATCTGGTCTCTCAGCAGATTAAATACACCGTCTGCCATCATTAGGAGCCAGGAGAGATGAAAGATGGACTTGTTGTTTTTATTCATTAACCTGATTTTCTCTACCTTTCTCCTCAGCTCCTCTCATCCTCATTTTGTTTACCTTTTCATTTGCTTCTCTTTATAACCCCCTCCTGCATTGAGTGAGCACTAAAGATCTTGGGTCTACTGTTAATGACATTAGATTTTACTTTTCCTTACCTGCTAGTAACAACAGATGCCATGAGAGAAAGCAGAGAGGCAGAATAGGTATTTCCTTGGAAATGTCTAAATCAGTCTGAATATTTAAAAAATGTATTAAAATGTACAGCCTATGTGTCTTAGAAATCATTTGAAATGGCTTCTCTTTGCTTTGAAGAGTAATCCTGTTGTATAGGCAGTTGAAGATATACATAGTGTTCTTCATATAGGTGTGGTAGCATTTTCCCATTTTACAGATGAGGAAACTGAGGCATGGTGTGAGTAACTTGTGTAGGGTTACCTAGAACCCAGTTCTTTTGACTCCCAACATCAGCATGCTTTCCACTAGGTTTAATAACCTCTTGCCTTTAGAAATCATATGTAGGTAGCTTTACATGGTTTTTCACCCATAAGGCTTAAGTAGAACTTAATTAGATTAAGTGTGACTAATATATAGGTAGCTTCACAGGAACGCTTCAGGTTAAATTCTAAATGTGAGTTTGCCCAGAAGCACCACAGTTGGAGAAGGCTGACGACAAGCTGCAGTTCTGTAGACATTTCTCGAGCATGTGAATAATAACCTTCAACAACTTATAGGTTAATCAATAAATATATTTGAGCACTTAACCCTGTGCATGATGCTTTGTTAAGCACTGTAAGTGGATATAATATAGTCCCCATCTTTATTAGATCTTCAGTGTTTTAGGTCTACCGAAGGGGATTCAGCTACTTGAAATGTCCCAGTATTGACTTAAGGATGTGAGATGGCAAAATAGTAGAACTGGAAATGTTTTAATCACCTCAGTAGTTTGCTGGAGGACTTAGTATGTAAGAAGCATGTTAGTAAAACTGGACCATTATTTTTTTAAATGATTTTCACCTGTGTCACTGCTGGAAGGATGGTGGAGAGAATGGTATGGGAAGAGCAGATTTTAAAATCAGCCTAGTTTTCAAAAAATTGTTTTAGAATTGCAGATCCTCATGTTCCTGTTGTAGAGATGTGGAGGGTGCAGTACTGAGATGGAAACCTGAGCTGAGGTTCTTACAGGGAAGCATAAGCTCCTGGGACCTAGACCAGGCCACCTGTCCAACTTGCCTTGGTTGTCTGTCCTGACCTAAAAGTGGTGGGTGATGAAAGGCAGGGCCTCCTCTCACCTCTCCCACCCCATCATGTAGGACCAACATCCCATGGGACATCAGTCACCATGTTTTCTGTTGCAAATTCATTTTGTTGTTATTTTGCATATAATTTTTAACTCTCTTTTTTTCTTATACAATTTTTCTTAGAAAAATTTCAGGAACTGATATTTTATATGTCAGTGAATTTGAAATTCTCACCAGATAATGAAATATATACAGGTTTTCCCTTGTTTAAATTACATTAAGGATTGAGTAATTTTAGTAATCTTTTTCTATTGAGGAGTCTTTTTTTAAAAATCAATTTCTGGCCTCATCAGTATTTTCTAGTTAATAACAGAAATAGTAAATAATATGCAGCAAAAAAATTGCATGAAAATTGAGGTTTTAGTGTCTTTTTTCTAAAACAATAGTAATAATATGATAGACCTTGCTTTAGGAAGCAAATCCAAACTCTGAATATCTGCATTTATTAAAGAAATCATGGGGCAATATTTAGCTTTAGTATTCCTTCAAATAACAGCTTCTCTACTGAATTTAAAATAGAAGTTGTTTTAAAGAGTTCTATTTACAATCAACCTGGTAAGAAATACATCAGTTGTGTAAAGTACATTGGTAACAAAACTAGCAAGCCAGAAGCTGTTCTTTTCTATCCACCATCATCCTCCATGTAAGAACTTCAGAGTCCATGAAATAGAGTCCATCAAGCACACACGCGGCCAGGTTTTGTTGGTACAGTGTCCCATAGTGCTGTGCAGAGAACTCAGGCCCTGAACCCAGGACCCGGACCTGTGAGAATCTGAGTTTCTCTGTGCCTTATTTTCTTAATCTATGCCACAAGGGAAATGAGTCACCCCTGAAATTTTATGGCTACAACAAAAATTAGTCTATATTTACTGTATTATTTCATTTATTATTATTGAGGTAGAAGTTCTTCATATAGTCTACAAGTTCTTGCCAAAGTCTCTTGTTCCCTTTATCTAAATACTAAGGCTTGATTAGATGCTGTGAGTGTGTGTGTGTTTGTGTGTGTGTGTGTGTGTGTGAGAGAGAGACAGACAGACAGAGACAGAGACCCAGACCCAGAACTAGACTGACAGAGAGCTCTTATTCTGAATTTCTGAACCTTGGGACTGCAGTGAATTGTCCTGGAGGAATGTTTGAGGAGAGCTGCTTCCTCCTCCCATTTTAGCCCATTCCCATTAGTAACTGCACTAACTGAAGAACTACTTCCTCAAAACATGTTTAAAGTAGAAATCTTACTTCTCTAATTACCTTCACCTACCTGCCTTAAAGTTTCTGGCCCACTTCTAAACTGTGTTCCCACCCCTTTTGGCTTATAGGCTTACCAAAGCAGAACCCTGTTCTGGGCAGCAGGAACTCATCAGCTTCTCAGGCAGAGAGCTTTCTTTTCCCTGTTGTTTCTTGACCCCTGAGCAGACAAGTCTGTATGTGAGCAACAGAGAGTGGACCTTAATTTGTTTTACTGCTAAAAAAGATGTGCAGACATCCTCTGACTCTTTAGTGACTGCATAAATCTAGTGGTCCTCACTTAATACTCAAGGCGAAATGTCATTGATAAAATTAGCAGGTTGCTTTTTCATTCTCAGCTGATTTGTCAGGACAGATCAGCTGTGAATGCCACACCACTGACTTTGGCTAGGACCATCTCATTTTCCCGGAACCTCCTTGGCTCTAGATGCAACTGAGAAGGAAGCCGACTTTGGGAATTGATTACTGTTGGTAATGTTGCTTAGTCACAAAGAAGAATTTGGTGCCTCTGCACATTGGCCAGGAACCACCTCAGCATCTGCCTTAGTTACCTAAGGCTGCAATTATCTCAAGGAACTGAAGAGATTTGAAAGAACAAACAATAAGCGAAAGTAATATTTCGCTCCCCTTTAAGTAGATGCTTCCATCTCCCTGGGTGGGACCTAGTGAACACTAATGAAAATCAATGGTTTTGTTGCATGCCCATTAAGGACAGCACTATGGTAGGCACTGATAACAATTAGAATAAACATAAATTCTGGATACTGCCCCCTAGAAGCTCATTGTTTTCTACCTGGAGAGCCCAGACTAACATTCCTATAATAGGGTCAAACTGTCCAAGACTCTGTAAAGTGACTGGCAAAACTGAATGGGAATGACATGAGACTCTACATGCCATACGGAGTTCAGAGGAGAGGAAGGGGTAATGACGGATGACTTCAAGGGTGATTGGGGAAGATCCCCTGGAATAGTCAGGATCCCAATAGACCTTGAAAGCTTAAATGGGCTTAGCTTGCAGGAAGTGAAAGAAGATATGAGAGTAATAACCTGAACAAGGTCAGCAAGGTGAGAATAGAAGTTATGTGCTAAGAAATAAAGTCTGTCAGTGAGGGGAGGATCAAATGTGAAAGGAGTGACTGCCAAGCAGTGGAGTGTAGGCAGTACATGCTGTTAAAAGTTTTGGAGTAGGTAAATGTCAACACGGAAGGAGGGAGGGTGTGGAAACACTAATGGAAGTTAGCGTGGCCAGTGGAAGGATACCTGCTGTGGTGTTGTTCAGAGGCAATTGCAGTAATCCAGGCACAGTGATGATGGCCAGGACCAGGTTGGTGGCCGAGAAAACGGAGAGGAAAAGATGTGTGAGAGACATTTGGAATAAAACATCTGCCGCACTTGGTGCCTGATGGGCTTAAGAAGGATGTTCAGAAATAACTCGAGGTTTGTCGCAAGAGAAGGATTGGTACTATTGGTCGAAGCTGAGGAATTAGGAGGGTTAACTAGATTGAGAGTTGAGATTTTGTTTCAGTTTTTGATGTTCTGGCAAGACATCACCATGGAAATGCCCCTGAAACACTTTAAAGGTAGGATAAGAAACACTGCTCAGAAAATAGCTCCAGACAGAATTTTCCAGAGCCACTGGTTTAGAGGTAAGAGTTGTGGCAGTGCAAATGACTGTACAGGACAGGAAGCATGTAGCATGGGGCAAGGGACCAAGGTCTCAGCAAGGAGAGAGGAGCCGGGAGGAGGTTGGTGATGGAGGCTGGGAAGGGAGCTGGGAGCCGGCTGTGCCTCAGAAGACTAGCAGGTAGGGGACAGTGACTGCCCAACCTCATGTGGCCTCTCATTTTTAACTCTTAAAAGCACTTACCCACCAGTGACATTACTTGATCTTCCCAGCAACCCAGTGAGCCTGGCAGAAGGCAGAACACAGCTAACCAGCGTTCTGTAAAAGTTTGATTTCTGGGTAGAGCCCAGCATATTGTTAATGTACTTTAGAGCTTTACAGTTGTGCACTTGAACTTCACCTAGTGATTTTTATTTTATTTTATTTTATTTTATTTTATGTTAGTTAGTTAGTTTTGGCCGCATCACGCAGCATGTGGGATCTTAAGTTTCCCGACCAGGGATTGACCCCATGCTCCCTGCAGTGGAAGCATGCATTCTTAACCATTGGACCGCCACGGAAGTCCCCACCTAGTGATTATTATAATTCTACTTGAACCATAGAATTTCAATGGCTTCCTTTTTCTATTCTATAATCTTATTTGTTAATGGTAACAGGTTTGTTTGGTTTTTTTTAAGGAGTATTAATGCCACCCCTTAAAAAATGTCTCCTCATCCTCAGTGTGTTTCAAGCATGGGCTTAAGGAAATTGGAACTGTTTTCCCCCTTCCTTTTTTTTTTTTTTTTTTTTCCTTCTCAGATGTTTCAAACTAGTTAACTACATGAGGGAGAAACTCTGAGAGTCTTTGGAACCTGGATATCTTAAGTTGGAGGAAGTGTTCCTACTATTTTCGGAAAATTTTTTCTTTCTTTCTTGGTCCTATACCTGTACTTTGCTAAGAAGTTCTTTAATGGACTAATTGGGAGAATCTGTAGAGAGATGGAAATAAAAACAACAAACTTGAAACTTCTATTAAAGATTCTCATTACAGTGAATTCTAAGGAACTACTAAAGGCATACTTTGTTGGAATTTTATATGGAATACTGTTTAAAAATTCAAGCCCTCACCTGAAATTTGGAGATCTTTCAAGTACACAAAGACCTAATACACTTTGGTCATTGTGGTAGTAAGATCCATCTGTCTTTACACTTGGGTGTCTACATTTTTTACATAGAGTATGTGTGTATCTGATGTACAAATTAGCTGCCGTTGTAGTTCAGAATGGTGCAGTGTACAGAGGATTTTGAAAAGATCGTATCGATCCCCTTTGGTAGAAAGAAGCAGACATCATCTTTGCATTTGTATAAGCAGGCGCATTTATGTCCCTTATATTAATAAGTGCTGAGTCCACTACTTGTCTGTCCTTTTCTCTTTGTTTTAGTTTTTGGTGCTTAGGGCTATATAAAGCCAAAATACAGAATTAAACAGTGGACTACCAAATAGGCATTTAGGAATGGATTAATTCATCTAGTGATAAATCAATTGGAAAAGTACCTCCTTTGTAAGGTGGCTTCTGTCCAGCGTTTTAATGACCTCCACATACTTATTCGGACTTGGAGTCTGAGGCAGGTTAGTTAACACTTCTCAGTAGTCTCTGCTCCGAGGTCCTTTGCAGTCAGAATATTCTGCAGCTCATCTGGTCTCCTTGGGGTATTCATAGATTGGGGAAGACTGAGGCTAAGCTGGTTTATGGTTTATTCTAGCATAAAGATATATCCTCTGAATGTATTTCTTTGGCCATAGTGGCATGGAAAAATGTGGCTCCATGATGTGGGTTTTTTAAGTAATTGAAGGGGGTTTTCTCAGTCCCGTGTAGTGAACTTCAGATGCCTCCCTCAGGAATAGGTTTTAACCGTCACTGAAGTGGTTTGACTGTAAGCACGCTGGGGTCTTTAAGTTCTTTTTTTTCTTGCCCCTTCCATCCCCAGGCAGAGACTCCTATTGCTGCATATCTGCTGTGTTCCAATGCTGTATTTATTTGATCAGAAACAAAAGAGTTTGCTTCTTGCACTGGTTCAGACAGAGGTCCCCCAGGATTGTCTTTTGTTCAGTAATTGGAGCATAAGCTGAGCCTGGTTAATTTCAAAGCTACCCCCAACACTATCCCTCTCCCTCCTTGTGCGATTTTGAGCTGCTAGTGCTATCTTGTATTGGGTCTGGAACAAAAAAGCTTGAGTTGTTGAATGTTAGCTACAACTACTGTGACATCTGCTGTGGCACCAAATAGCACTGTTGGTGCAGTTAATTTTAAGTTAGGAGAAGAAACAAAACTAGAAAGCTCTTCAGCTCTTGTTAACACATGCACCTCCAAATTATGCATTTGGTGCTATCACAATGAATGAAACAAAGGAAATCATGGGTTGATTTTTTATGTTAGTAACATAAGTTCTTTCATTGTTGTTCACTGTTCAGACACCGGTGTGTTCTTATGTTCATTCTTTTTCCCTTTAGTTTTATTTTTTTCAGTGCAGAAACGTCTGAAACATCTCAACTATGAACATTTAATTGGCAAAAGTTCCGATGTAAGAAATACAAGTTGATAATATTAGTTATTTATCTTTTAAAGCAGCAAAGTCTGTAACCTGGTTCTGCTTCTTTAAATACCAGAATGATTGTTATAGATGAATAAGAACCTTAAGTAGCCAAATTCTAGATACTAAGTAGCCAAGTTAATATTTGTATAAAAAATGTGTTGTGAAATTGGCAAATCATGTGTCCTTCAGGTTCCGCAGTATAGGTATTGGTTTTGCAGCCAACACATTGCATTGTAGGGTTTGTGGGTTTTGTTTTTGAAGATGGAAGGGTCTTTTTCTCGATTTTTCTTTTGCAATCTGCACCATAATGACTGTCCACTACCTTACTGGCCTGACTTTAATCATCTGATGCCTGGTTCTCAGTGCGGTTTCATCTCTGCTTTTGCACAAGCTTTCCTGTAATTGCACAGTTGTTTGCCGCATTGAATTTCTTTTAGTGACAATAAAAAACACGTTAGTGTTTTGATGTAGTCTTTAATTTTCAGGTTATACATTAAAACACGGAGGAAAAAAAAATCCCTTTCTGAGGAACATTTTAAAAAACCATTACGTTAGTATGGGAATATTCATTATTTACACATCATATATTTTTCCCTAAATGTTATACAGAGAAGTGACAGTTGAGCTGAGCATATGTTAATAAAAGGTCTGCATTTTCCTGTGTCACTGACAGTTTCATTGGCTGTATATTCCTGAAATGCAAATAACCTCGTTCTGTTAAAAGCTGTAATTAATCTGAAGAGTTATTTAAACAGTATCGAAATATTTTAACTGCTGAGAGGCCAAACATATAAGATGGTGAATTTACTGTTCTGTTTGAAGGACAGTGCACTTGATGAGGGTACAGTGATCTGAGATGCTTGTGGATGTTGGATCTACAAATTCTGTAGGCTAAAATGGCAGAATCTGCCTGCTGCTGTATAAAATCTTTTAACCACCATTTATTTTAGCATCATGGCATGTGCAAATTCCTGCTGCTCAGTTAAGGGACCAGCTTCACAACTGGTGTTAAAATCTGTGGCCACAGAACTGCATCACAATGCAGCAAATGCATTTTCCACATTAACCAAACATGACAGCTGAAGCGATTATTAACCATGCAAGATGTCGGAAGTCATCAAAAATTCACATCAGAGTAATTGCAGTGGCTTGGGTCAAAAAAAAAAAAAGTATCATAGCATTCCTTGCCTACATGTTGTCTCTCCCCCTCTTAAATCTTAACTTGGTACAGTCCGTTAACAATAAAATACCCTTCTGTAACCTATAAACTGTTACTCCCATCAGTTTGTGCTTTCAAACTGATGGCTGACTTCTCTGAATTTGTCTGGAGCAGCACAAATAATGATGCTGCGCCCAGGGGCTGTGTGCACCCTTTTTAAGGGGATCCTGCAATCTCATTGTCTAATTAGACTCTTTAGTGCTTCAGTCATACCAGCATTTGCAGGGTGTGCTCTTTTCCTTTTTCTTCTTTCTCTCTCTTCTGTCTCTCTTTCCTCTCTCTCCTCTCCCCTCCTCCCCCCTCTCAATTCTGGCTGTTCGAAGTGGGAAAAACTTGAGCACTGGTTCCAGCAGAGCTCATCCCACACAGAAGGTATGGAAGAGCTGCGTGACCAACAGCGTCGACTGGTCTGTAACTCCTTAAATTTGAGAGCTGCAGGTAGGATTGCCTATGTTTCGTAAAGAAATTAAGATTATTGCGCCCTAGTAAATACATTGATAGCATGTAGTTGCAGTACCTCTGAAAGACAAAGTCTCGGTTTGCTTAAAATTTTGAGATGAATTCAGAAGCATTTAACTCATTCAATAGAAAAAGTACTTTGATTCTTCTGAGAATTATTCAGATTTGTGCCGTTAGTTTACATTTTTCTTTAAAAAAATCTGTTGGGTGGGGCAGAGAAGCATTTGCTTAAAGATTTAAATATTTGGTTATTTAGGATTTTTTCAGGCTTCATCTTTAAGTACTAAGTAGTGTGGTCTTTCTTTAGGATTTTTTTGAAAAGATGCATACAAAGTGCAGAATTCTTACAAGAGGTAAAATATTAAAATAGAATTTTTCTTTGCTAAAATCAGATCCTTCTTTGGGATTGTAGGTGAGTGTGTGTATGTGCGTAGAATGCTTTACCAAGGAATTCAGTCATTTATATTATGTTAGGGAAAAAGTACTATTTGATATATCTGGAATTATCTCACAAGAAATGCTTTAGCATAAGGCTTTAAAATGTGGATTCTTAAGTATTATCAAATGTAGGTGATTTGAATTAAGATAGTTACTTTTCATATCCTAAATTCATCCTCAAAAGAGTGTGATATGAATGCTTTAAGTATACTTCCAGTTTTTGGTGCAGAGAATGTGATTTGTGTAAGTGAAATGAAAAACTTCCCAAGTCATGTAAGCATTATCTGGAGGGTGGTAAAATTATAAATGTTGCCTATACCACTTTTAATACCTTGATTAATATCAGAGATAAAATACTTTTAATTCAGCATTAAAAAGCAGCTTGATTGTTGTCTTCCCTTAAAAACAAGCCCCCCCCCCCCAAAAAAAAAAGACGGTGATGTGTAGCTTTTTACCCCAAGGAATGTATTTGTATCATGGGACCTGTAGGGTCTGGACTTCTTTCCGAAGCATGGACTTGGAAACTGCTCACCTAGTTGAGAGATTTAGCTCCCTTCAGAGGTGTGGGACTTTCTGTACTCTTAACAATAGGAAGACTTGAGGAGCTGTCAAGTGGGGAATAGAAGAGAGCTGCTCAGGGAAGGGAGAGGAACTGTGAGAATTTGACTTGTCTCCGCGTTGGAGGTCTGGATTTACTCATGACTAAGATTCCTTTAAAACTCTGACCCAGTGCAGCATTACAGAGAATTGATTTCTGGGATGAGACAATGAGCTGTGGTTTGCATTTTGTAAAGATGGAGGAAACCTCTAACACTGACCCTGTATGGGAGATGACTCAGTTATCCGTGCCTTGGTACAGTCGCAAATTATTTTCCTTTGTCTGAAGTGGGAGGATGCCAGTGCCTTCATCAGAGCTCCTTAATTTAATGTATGGAAAATGTCTCAGCCACCATTTTTAACAATTAGCTGTATCATGGTTGAGGTGAGCTGGGTTCTGAAGGCAGCTGCAGGGCCATTTCATTTACATTAGGTTCTGTGGCACGAGAGCTTTGTTACTGTAAAACTCAGAAAATGAAATTGCACACTGCATAAAAGAGTTCTGTAGGAGGGTGGAGAGCATTCCCAGAAAGAAAATGGAATCCTTTTGTCTACAGTAAGTATTTCTCATACTCATAAAGTGGTGAGAGGTTGAAAATTTGTCTTTGGTTGAATGGGCAAAATAGACTTTAAAATGAACGCTGCAAATATTAAAGGTATAATACAGAGATTGTTAGATGTATTTTTTAATGTATGTGTTAGAAACCAGGTGTGATACATATTGGTGTGTGTGTGTGTGTGTACATATATATATATATGTGTATATACTTGAAATATAGGTTTTGTGAGTGGTTTTAATACATGCTTTTAATTAAATATTCATTGGTAATTTAAGTTAATGAGAGGTATGAATATTATCAGTAGTCAAAGATGAAAATGACACTTGAGAGAAGAAAGAAATCTAAATATGGTATATTTAAGAGAGTCCAGGCTTTTCACTGTCTTTTATAGTTTATTTTCCATTTATGAAGAAAATTGCTGGATTTTAGGGTTTTTATTGTTTTGGGGTTTTTTTAAGAAAATGCTTCCATGTTAATGATCTATAATAGCTGATTAAAATATATAAGAAAAATGTTTTAACAAAAGAAGATTTTATCTTAAAAGATCAGTAGATTGAGGGCTTTCACTCTCATTAATGGGGATAATTTTTAGTGCCTTCTGTTTAATTAATAGTTGTGACTTCAAAGCTACTTGTGGAAAACTCTTGTTTGTGATTGTAAGCTTAGAAATCTTGATTCTTAAAATTAATTGGATTTGACTCAGCTTATTCCTTTGTTCCTTTATGCTGTTACTAAGAGGAAACAAGTGGATTTTAACTTTGATTTGTGTGTTTATCTTTTTAAAGGCACTTAACCCTGAGGAATTTATAGTAAGTGTATTTTACAGTAAACTGTACCATGAAGAATTTGCTCAAAATGCTTTAGTAGCTGTTTCAGGAGTTGAATCTTCACAGAACTAGATAGCTTTTAACTTGATATCAAATTGATAAAGCCAACTGTTCTTCCAAGTCTTGTTGCACTAGCTGTTGTTCATCCTGCTCACTGAATGCTGTTTTCTCTAATTAGGAGATGTCTTTGAAACTAAGGGAGAGGAGGATTTTCACATTAGTCTTTTCATTGAAATAAGAAGGCTCAGTTTTCCTAAGCCCTGTTTAGAATCCCACAAAGATTCCGTAAATCTTGCATTAATCTTATGCTTGTAGCATAAGAGCCTAGATCTCCATATAATTTTGTTAATCCTGAGAAGGACATGTAATATATTAATTGTTTACTATATAATGGAATGCAAAGGGATTCTTTTCCTTTGGTTTTTACAAGGCTTGCACTTTGAAATAAGACTTTTAGGGCAGCAAATTAGAACTCCATTTTACTGCATCTTTGCTTGCATAAATGTTTGGTTGGATGACATAAAGGGTATCACAGAGCCTTCCTTTGAAATTTTTAAAGTAAAACTTGGTTGAAGGTTCTGGTCTTATTTTCTTTCTCTGGCTTTCTGTAAGCTATGTACCAGGTACTCTGAGGACATAGCAGAGACCTAGTTGCTTCCCATTTTCTTTACCCCCATCATGGTCTACTCAAGTTTGGCTGCTCGGAAGAGGCTCTCCTTTCTGGTACTTGTAGGAGATTCCTAAACCTCTTCAATCTGAAATTTTAGCCTGGCTGGTAGTAAAGAGCCAGGGGTTAGTTCTTTTTGCTGCAAAAAATATACTCATACCGAACCTTTGGATGCTCTGGCAGTGCCAAAATGTAGATAAGAAAGCCTGTTGGCCAGCCCGCTAGGAGATGTTCGTGGCACTAAGATGGCAGTGAGGAAGGAGTAAAATGGCGTCACCAGGAACACTGTGATAAGAGGTGGACCGCACGGGTCATTTTCCTTCAATCAGATTTGAAGATACCTCTAGCAGCACTGCCCTGCCAATTTACAATTACCTTTTATTCTGTTAGAAGATAGAAATTTTGAGGTTTTCCTGAACTAAAGACTTAATTAGCACTTATATCTAGATAGCTTCTGATTGTTGCTTTCAAGAAATTGGTGAAAAATATGGATAAAATAAAATTTTAAATAGCTATTTTCTATTAATACTTCTGAATTTCCTTGCTTTGTGCTTTCTTCTTTTTTTAATGGTGAAAATGTACTCCTTTCAATATAGGATGAATTTTCAGAAAACAGGGCAGTATGCTTCTCCTTTATGGCAAGACGAAACTATCATTCCTATGAAAATACTTTGTCTTTGATTCTGATTTTTGTTCTAGCTCTCTGTGGGCTTTGGTTATTTTAAATATTAAATATATGTTGGCTGCCTTCAAAAACAAAGTTTATTGTATTTCTTGTGTGGTTTTAAGGTATGGATTATTTCAGAAGTGAACTATAGTCATGACAATGCTAATTTCTTACCTGTTCCCACCTCTCATGGAGTTGGAATTTCTGGAGCTGGCCTTAGAGTTTATGTAGTGCAGTCAGCTCATCTTACAGTCAGGTAAAGCAAGGTTTACTGTCATTAAACAGCTTTCTCAAGGTCATACATCTGGAAAGCTGTCAATTTTGCCTAAATCTAGGCCATCAGACTCGTAATCTGTGCTGTGCCTCTGCTTGCATTTGACTCTTTCTCTTTGTGGACTTACTGGTTGGTGATGGATCTTATGGACTGAGCTTACAGCAAAGTCTGTCTTTGCTCTAGCAACCTACTCACAGAGATGTTCCTTCGCAGTCTTACCGGAAATGGCTTACTGAGCTGTGCTTGGAGTCCTCCTGGTCCTTTGTTGTAGATGATATGCATTTATAACCAAACAATTAAAACAAGATATATCCTGCAAGTCAAGCGTTTTAGGTTCACTGTGTTGCTCCACATGAAGGGCGAAGTGCTTGTCTTCCGGGATGGGCACAAGCATTCTGACATGTCCTCCCAGCAGATCACTCCTTTATCTCTAGGTCCCACAGTGCAGGGTTGCCCCTTCTCCTCCTAGTGTGCATGAGCTGGGTGAAAGGTTTTAGCTCCCTGTAAGTTTGGGGCAATTTGTATTTGAAAAGTGGTCTTGCCCTCTCTTTTCCTGTTGCTTGTATTTGCCATTTTAGCTAAGCAGTGTTTTATGTTTTCTGTACCCATGGTGACAGTGGTATTGCATCCTGCAGTATTCCCTCAGCTCTGACAAGGCAAAGTCAAAACGCTTCCAAACTTAATTAGAGTGTGAAATCCCAAGTACTGTTAGCAAAGGGGTACCATGACAGATTCCATTTAAGGCAACGGGAAGTTATGAAAGAGAAAGTCTGTTGTTTTAGTGGTCTCTAGACAAGTGAATTTTTGAAAAAGAATTTCTGAATAAGAAGAAACTGCAGCAAAACCAAAGCTCCGTTTTCTGTGACAGCCATGATGATCAGTGCTCCAATCCCATCAGCATAAACAGTGCTGCATAGCGGGAGGAGCTGCGATTTTCGACTGCAGTGTAAATGACTGACACCATGTACCAGCAGGGAATTAATATGACACGTGGTTCCCAAACATTGTCTTGACTAACGGCGTTCCTTATGCTTGCTAAGTAGAACTCAGGCTTAATCCTGAGTGCTGTGGAAACCAGCCTGGCAAAAACCACTCAGCTCCCACCTGACTGCCTCAGAGACACACCCTCTGCTGTCTGTCTTTCTCATGGCCCCCAAATCTTGCTTTTGTCTCCTGTTTCCAAAGGGAAAAGACACTAGATCTGACAAAGCAGGCAACCTGTATTTTTAAAAAATAATACAGGGTTATTTTAATAAGTTCT
The DNA here is from genome assembly GCF_026419965.1 of Kogia breviceps. Classification (NCBI taxonomy): domain Eukaryota; kingdom Metazoa; phylum Chordata; class Mammalia; order Artiodactyla; family Physeteridae; genus Kogia; species Kogia breviceps. The sequence goes on from NC_081327.1 coordinate 31,006,742, forward strand.
TTCAGAGTGGTTTTGGGGGGCAGTGGGAGGGGACTTTGGCCATGATAAAGACCGTGATTGATGCATTCCCATTTTATATTGCAGTGCGGTTTTAGTACTCAAAGTTCTTTGAACGTGGACTAATCCATCTCCAAGATGGAAATCAGTTCCCCAAAGGCATATTAAAACATTTTTATCATCCCTTGGTGTAGCCTCCTTATCTTATCTTTCCATCACCTAAGAGTGGCTGTAGGATTAATATTTTTTAGATCTGTTCATACCTTTGGGTAAGGAGAGGGTTCTTCAGCTGGTGGGTTTTTTTTTTTTTTTCCGGTAGGCGGGCCTCTCACTGCTGTGGCCTCTCCCATTGCGGAGCACAGGCTCCGGATGCGCAGGCTCAGCGGCCATGGCTCACGGGCCCAGCCGCTGTGCGGCATGTGGGATCTTCCCGGACCGGGGCACGAACCCGTGTCCCCTGCATCGGTGGGCGGATTCTCAACCACAGTGCCACCAGGGAAGCCCCTTCAGCTGATTTTTGAAGCCACACATACTTTGGCACACTGTTTATTCCATTTGCAAAGCTAGATTGAAAAGTTTTCTCTTTAGAATCCTCCCTGTTTTTGTGTCCCCAAAGGGTGGCTCTAGCAAGTATGCTAGTTTGGGGCAGGGTGGGGCAGGGGTACGGGTTTGGGGGGCAGGGAGAGGAGATAAAATGCTCAGAGTTGCTGTCCTTGCTTTCTCCTGTGGGGCCACCTCAGCATTCTGAGAGCAGTTGGCTGGCTGCTCTCCCTCCCTCTCTCCCTCCCTCTCTTGGTTTCTAGTTTTCTTGCTCCTCTGCCCCCTTCCCAGGAGTGGAGAGAGAGGATGGCCAGCAGAGGTCCAGCGACTGCAGCATGGCACATCCTGCTGCATCACTAGGGTGCAGGCTCTGGCTAGTTTTCTGGAAGTGGTGAGGTATCAGTGCTGAGCAAGTCACATCCTCTCCCCAGACCTCTTGTGACCAGCAAGGGAAAGTTGCTTACACAACCCCGAAAGGTTATTGCAGGGCTCTGCTGGATTTGGGAGGAGGGGGCATTTCTGCTGAAAAGCATTTTCCCTCCCTAGTTGACTAAATGGCCCTTATTTTTTATTTTACTCATTTATATTATGCCCTTACTACTTGCTCCCCCTCTCCATGGAGTCTCCCAATAACTGAGCTGGACAGATGCTTTCCTTTCCTTGATGGCCAGAGATAGATAGCAGGGATGCCCTGGGCCCTCTAAAAGGGACAGAACTGGCTTTGCAGTACAAGAGACTTAAATGGCCCTCACAGGATTGCAGACCTTAACCTTGGCCTTATTCTCCAAGCGCAGCAACCAGATCTGCTAAGCAGCCCCAGCTTGATGCCTTGGTGTAGAACTAGGAAGAGGCATCCAGTAGTTATATGCCTACATTGTGTTGGCAGGGGAGGTGTGCTACACATCCTTGCACCCCTCACCAGTGCCCTACAGAAATGACATGTCCCCATTCTCAAAGGTGACCTTCTCCTTCTGGATCACACTGAGTCCTACTTCTTATATTCTTTCTTTACCCAGTGATGAAAATCTTGGAAGTTTGGGTGTTTGTTATGTGACAGTTATTTCCTCCTCCCCCTCCCTCCCCCTTCCCTTCCCCTTTCTTTCCTCCCCCACCTCCCCTTCTCTTCCTCCCCTTCCTCCTCTTCCTGCTCCTCCATCTTCCCTCCTCCCCCATCTCCCCCCTCTCCCTCTCCTAAGATGGGAAGGCTAATTCTTGAAGCTGTAGGCCTGAGGTCCTTGCTCCTTTTCCTCTCTCAACTCCCTTTCCCCGTCTCTCTCCCTCTCCACTCCCGACCCTGTGCTTCTTTTTGTTCTTTTGTGGGGTGGAGAGGATAATAGGGAGGGATCCACAAAGGCTATTAGATGGACTTACATGAGTGGGTCTCTCGAAGGCTTATGGCTTTTCCAGAAGGCACAGGGGAGACGGAATTGTGTCACAGTTGTGTTGGCATGGCTGCAAGAGATCAGGCAAGCCAGTACACTTGAGTTAGAATGCTGCCGGTAAGGCCCTAGGTGGGCCCAGGAGGAAGCACTGCTCAGAGTTCTGTATTCTTGGGTTTAGAATCTCTTTGCACACGTTGAGTTCTCTTCAGCCTGTGAGAATTTGTAGACCATCTTGTAAACCAATTTGGATTATATGGGAGCAAGTGATTTGCTTTGCCTTAATGGGCGCAAATCCATCATGTAATTGTGTGACCCTTTGTTTAGGCCAGTAGCAGAAACCATGTATGAAATGGGACCCTGCAGCCTAACAGCGACAGATGGCCTGGTGTTCACACAGCACCAAGGTCTGCCACCTGTGACTCCAGAGCTGCCGGTAGGCCGATGGGTCTGCTGAACTGGCAAATGGTGGGACGGACTCCACAGCCACTCTTGCAGGGTCTGCTGCCACCTGCTGAATGAGGGTGGCTAGGCTTTTGCATAAATGCACAGTGAGAAATCATACAACAGCATTAAAAATGTATTCCAATTGACAATGTCAATCTGCCAGCTTAGCACTGCTTTCTGAAGGGGTATTTTTTTAAGATATATATATATATATATATATATATATAATTAAATTTTAAAGAGATATATATCTTTTAAATTTAATGCAGTCTGAAAAACTTTTATTTAATGTAATCTGTGAACAAACAATTTAAAATATTAAAAATTTTGGTAGAAAACAAACAGTGGAACTTATTCTGAATATCTGAGTTGGAGAATAAAGCTTGGATTTGCTATTTTGTCTGTACTTCTTACAAAGGGAGATCCAGTCTCTCTTGGTCCTTTTAAGCTGACATTTTATATACTCTTATTTTAATGCATTAAATATTGATCTAATAAAATAACCAGGCATGCTATAAAACCATATGAATGTTCCCCAAATTTTGAAAATGCCCCAAATTTTAAATTTCTCTGTTCATCTTTTGGGCTTTCAGTAAAGAATATCTCTTTGCACCTGAAAAATTCCTTGAGGGTTCTCTGTAGGCACCACAAAGGGAGCTAATGAAAAGCATGTCCACACCATCTGATAAGCCCAGCAGCTCGAGTGCTGGCAGGATTTCTGTTGTGCTCATCTGAAAACAGTATCTTGCTTTGTCCTTCCTCACTTTCTCCTTTAGTAGCAGTTTTACCTTTGTAAAAATTTTACCCAAGAGAAGACTTCAGAAGAGGTCATTCGTTCAGAAATTGGGAAGAAGGTTTGGGAGAGGTTAAGGGAGTGGTATTTTATTCAGAATGAGCTCGAGCAAAATAATGGGTACAGCTCGTATTCCTGTCTTGAGAGAAAGTGGACACTTCTCCATTTCACTATCTAAAGTTCTAAGGAATACTTGTAGTGCTTATTGGAATTCTTGTTTCATCTTGGAATAGACCCTCTTGATTATTCTGTTTTTTAAGTTTATTTTTTGCCCTGCTTATTTTTCCTTTCATTTTTCATTACCCTCCTAGCTCCTGCCTGTGTCTTGGCAATTATTTTTCCAACCACAATGACCATTAACTACGGTCACTGCTTACTTGTGTTAATATTATTTGGATTTGGAATGTTGGTTATTGACTTCCTATAAATTTGTATATATTTTATGTATTAAATGAGAGAAGAGACAAGATTTTTTATAGCACTCACCATGTGTTTTTGTCTCATGTCAGATACCTTCTGATAGAAAGTCAGGCCTGCTATGGCTGCCTCACTTTACATTTTGACAGGGTGGATCACCAGTTGGTCTGTTGAAGGGAAGAGACCTAGAACGGTCTTTTGTGTTTTGAGGGCCATGTAAACTAAGGCTTTTGTTTTGTGGGGCCAACTTAGACTAATTATTTTATCTTTTTTGTTTTATTTTTTAATGGTTAGGAAATCTGTGTGTGCTTCAATTCAAACTGTTTACATAACTGTTCAATAAATCGCTTATTTGTTGTTGGTGGAAAGCAAAGAACTGGGAAAGAATCAATGCAGGTTCTTTTTTGCCATCGTACTTTCCTAGCTAAAGTGGATACTAAAATTTTTCTCACAGAGACCCTTCTTTCTTACAGCTTTCACTTTTGGAAAGCAAATAAATGAAGAGAATTTGGCCATTTGACAAAAACAAACATCATTTGCCCACTCACTTTTTCTATAGTCATTTATATTCCGAAACCCAGAGTCTTCGTGGTGATTAAAATAAGGCAGTTTTTCATACTTGTCTTTCTCAACCCGAGCCATTTAAAAGCCAGTTTGGCTGCCAGGTCCCTGAGATGTGACTACAGTTTCGATAAGAGACTTGGCTTACCTTGCAGTTACATTCTGGGTTGTTCTCAGACAGCATACACTGCAAGGCAGCCCACTTCCTCTGTTAAAGATGGAACATGTGGCTGGAGATATTGCTTGTGCAGGTGTACAGTGTTTATTGTTCCACAGCAATAAATAATAATAATATTTTGGAACACTATAGAGTTGGCAGGCTAGAACAGTGATTTCTCCAGCTTTTTTGTCTGTGATCCATAGTAAGAAGTACATTTAACACCATGACCCACTTCATACATACAAATAAGTATATATAATTGAAAGAAAGTTTCACAAAACAGTATTTACCCATACCACATATCTCTATTACATTTTATTTCATTTAAAAAATGCTGGTTGATTTCATAACCCAATTATGGGTTCTGGTGCACATTTTGAAAAACACCATTCTAAAGGAATGCCCCAAACTTGTTTCATTCCTCACCTAACTATGTGAAGTAGGGGAGGAAAGGAATAAATATGCAAGCGTAAAATAGCTGTCTAGCTCATCTTGACTTGCATGGTAGAGTGGAAAAAGGTAGAAAAGGGGTCAGAAAATTTGGATTCTAAGTCTGAACTTGAATACTTACGAACCAGGTGATCTTAATATGAAACCACAGTGTTTTAGAGTTGATAGAAGCTCTGGAAACCATCTCACACAGCCCTTTAAGAACATACTTTAAAGGATCATCCAGTTAAGTACTATTGAGAGACAGTTTAGCATTGGGTTAAAAGTAAACCAATGAACCAAATGTGTGTAACACACTTAGCACAAAGTAATCACCATATCCATATAAGTGTTAGCTCTTACTAGTACTGATATAAGAATTAGTATTCTCTGAGCCTTCAACCTCATCATCTGTAAAGGGGAACTAATAACTGATGAAGAAAACAAATTTAAGTATATTTTGCTCCCCTCCTGGACTCCCATCCTTTTAGAGATAAAAGGAAATTTATCTTTATTTTCTAAATTTAGAAGTTTACTATTCCCTAAGTATTTCAGAAACAGTTGGTCTTTTGAGAGTTAGAGCTGTGTTTGAATTCTGCCTCTGCCTCTTCCTGGTTGGAAACCCTTGTCATGTTAGTTGAATGCCAAAATCTGTTTCTTACCTGTAAAATGGGATTGACGGGGGAGGAAGGAGAATGGAGTGATCATGTCTACTCTTTCATATTGTTAAAAGATTAGCAATAATGTCTTTAAATTGCTTGGAGCAATATCTGGCCCTTAATTGCTTCTTGAATGGGAGCTATTATATGTTACAGAAAGCTTAAAACCAAAACCCATTCAAGGAGTCAGTTAGAAGAGGGTCTGTTTCCAGGACTCTGACAGAGAGGAGCGGTATACAGATGGTAAGTCAGGGGTAGTTATCTTACTTAGCAGGCCTGCAGATGTTTATGGAATGTTCTTTATTGAGTAGGCCAGCAGTAGAAAGGCTGGGTGGGAGCACTTGTTGGCAAAAAGAGAAGATATTAACGATGAGGTTCTATTAGGGTCAGTTAGGTGGCTGGCATCTCCAAATAGGAAGTGAGCTGTTGGGCCTTCGCTTTGACCAGGAGTCTTCAGTGTGGCAGGGAGCCCCACCCAATGAGTGAGGGCACCTCCTAGTACACTGTTCACACCCCAGCTCACCTCTATAGAAAACCCATTTTCTGATAAACTATAAAAATATATCTCTGAGATGAGGGGCCTGAGAGGTGCCTCACAGGAGGAGCTGGAAGGAAAAGGAAACACACACATGGAAAAGGGAAGTAGAAGAGATCCGTGGGAAACTTGGGCTGAGGGAGGTATTTTCTTGCCCAACTTATTAGTTCTTTAATTTGTTATTCTTTCTTAAGGTATATATTCTTTACAAGAAACTAACTGCCACTAGATGGCACACGGATCCCAGCACTATTCTGACTGTATGTTATTTAAGATTCTTTTCAAAAGATAGGTCACTAATACGTTGTTTTTAAAAATAAAATATGATAGGAGGGGACTACTTTACATAGGTTACATAAGGAATAAAGGATGAAAAATTAAAATTCAAAATCTATATATTTTGTGGGCTTGGTTTGTGCTATAGAGAAAGCTCAGTTGTAGAGGAACATAGTGGCTCATGATCTTTGTTCATATGTAGGTGATGTCTGTAATTTGATTCTCATGCACAAATGCTTCATTTAATTTATTAAGTGAGATTTTTGGAAGGTAGGTTTATAAAGAAGAGAGTAGTCTGCCCCCAAAGCAATGCCTTTTTTTCTTCTTTTTCTTTCTTAACCACTACTTGAAATTTCATTTCTTAGAAATTTTGAAATTGTGTTTCTTACAGAATATTATGTTGCTTTTAAACAAATGTGTCTGATTATTGCTTTGCATTTGTGTTTGAATTGCGTGTATGTATATATGGGTTATACGCTGACACGGATGCAGTTAAAAGAATGGGATGGGCTGGTCACTGGGATGAGCAGAGAAGCCCAGAGAGGGGGTGGGGCACTTGGCACACTCCCTGCCACCCCAGTGAAAAAGAAAAAAATGACACCAGGCCTTGTCAGGCAGTGGTTATCGCCACCACTCTGACCATCAGCAGCAGCCATGAAAAGGTGCAACAAAGCACAATCTGTGGCCTTTGTTCAGGAACAGCAGTTGAAGATAATAGTTCTATAGCTTTGTTTATAAACTGTGACACTAAAGCCTTTAGTTTTAGCCATTGAAGACCTGCTCAGACAAAGGGAAATCATAATAAAGATTTGTTGACTTGATGTGATCATTTGCTGCGAAGGGTATGAACAAGGTCCATTAAAATCCTTCCCACGATTTCGTGTCTGGCTCCCTTGCAATGGCCAGAAACAGACACATGGTGAGAAGCTGCCCCCTTCTGATTGGATTACATGGGGTCCTAACTTTATGTGCTCTGGTTTATTGAGGCCATTATGTTAGAAGCAAGTGGCCGAAGCTTCCCTCCACCCCCGTGCCCCCACCACCGAATATCAGTAGAGGTGTTTGGAGCAGCCTCTGTGTCGTGTCCTGAGAGCTGCCTCAGGGACTGCCCTGGAGGAGCCCATGAGGGAACTGTTCCCGAGCTGCTGGCCATTGTCTCTGTCCATTCCAGTGCACTGCCCAGGTTGGGATGTGACAATAGATGTGGAGAATCCTGTGAAGATTAGTAATATTTTACTTAAATATATGTCCCCACTCTTATCCAGCCCCCTACCCCTGTTTTGTTTTGTTTTGTTTTGTTTTAAGAATCACAGCCTTATATCTGCAACTGTTTGAACAAAATATACTAAAATGTTACAATTGTTGAAAGATAAATAAGTGATCAATAAATTAATCAATTAACCATGACAGTAAGCTTTCAAGAAAACTGTCAGATGTTTTAAAATTTAGCATGTCACTTTAAAAACTTTAGCTTAATTCTACTTTGTATTATATTCCCCCAAAGAGTTCCTAAAACAAAAAGAGCAAAAACATGATTCTGAAAAAACAGATGATTTGGGACATGTATAAATACACCCATAGTGTGCTTGACCACAGGTACCTTGCATTCCATAGTGTAGGTGGATCTAATGTATAGGGTGACTCAGAATCTTTCATATTACAACCAAGAGTTTGGTCTCTACTTATTAGTTAATGTATCATCTTCCTTGTTCCTACTTGGCCCCCACATCCCAGGCTGTGGGGGAAAAGCTTCAGAACCCTGTGTGAAGGGCAAGGCATCGGCATGGAGGCCCACTCTGTCTGCATCTGTCCTTTGCCCTCCTCCCCAGGATCTCAGGTTGAGCAATGAGGACAATAAGTAGCAACTAGGAAGTCACCCTGGGCATCTTTAATGTCGCCAACAGATCTAGATCTAATCAATCCTAATGCTAGAGCTACATGTATTGAGCCTTGGGCCAAGCACTTGATTACATTGTCTCATTTAATATTCATTTTAACATATGAATAAATGAAGGTTGAGAGAATCTGGGTGACTTGTCTAAAATCGTCACCCATGCAAGTAGTAAATGGGGGAACCATGATGTAAAACTAGGTCTGTTGTGTTATCATGAAGTTGCATTTTGCAGACATTTAACCCTGTGTGTATTAAACCAGCCTTGTGGGCCAGTTCCTCTTCACCCCACCTGTATTAAATAAGCAGCAGGTGTCATCAGGCCTGAACTAGGGAGTGCACATAGCACAATACCAGAAGAAAAGCATAAATAAATGATTTTTCAGGTATCCCAGCCATTGACAAACAAGTGAAAAACACCCAAACAAAGGGATGGTTGATGCCTTCCTCAATGTTAGGAAGAAATTGAAGAATTAACTGAAAACAACAGAGAAATATAGACCGAGGAACAGTTACAGGCACTGTGACTGGCTACATACCAAAGCTGTATCTATAATATGGGCCATATTCAAGTTGAGAGAGTTTTGTGAGGGTGAAGGTAGGCAGGGTAGTAGCAGATATCCTTACAGGTGTTTTTCTTCTTTTTCCCACAGTGTGCTTTTGATTATTTGAAGGTTAATTTTGTTAATTTTAACCTAAATTGTGTCATTTCTCTCCTCCTTCCTAGGGCTTCCTAAAGAATGAAAAGGACAATGCCCTGCTGTCTGCCATCGAAGAGTCCCGGAAGAGGGTAAGAAATGAACCCAAATGTATATGTATACTGTTGTGAGGGCAGCAGTGTATACTGGGGCGTGGAGGTTCTAGAAGCTGGATTCTGTGTTCCAGGCCCAGTTCTCTTGATAGTTCACCAGAGGGAGTTCTACAGGAACCATTTTTGAGGAAAATACCACGCTGGTAACTCTATGTGTATTTAGTGACTGCATCTGAAACACTGGGCTGGTCAGTTAATTATTAAGTTAATCATAAAATGGAAGGGCCAGACAGTTCTTTGGTTTCATTGTTACAGTATAAGTGGTATTTTGGTTTCTAACTGAATCAGCAGTTCAGAAAAGCAATTATGATATTGATAATTTTCCTCAATTTCTTTTCCTTTTATCACACAATTTGACTTTCTACACCACCTTTTAAATTAACAATTTCTCCAAGCTCTTTGAAACAAACAAACAAAAAACATCTTGATATTCGAGAGGATAGTAAATAAGTCAGCCAGAACAGCCATTATATGTGCAGCAATATTTCGCAACAAGCATTCCCTCAAGATAGTCAAAGATCATTTACTAACGTGAGTTATCTTCATTTGTTTGACAAGGATTAAAAGATCAAAACCTTTACCAATACATTCCATTATGGAGTAAGATTTTCAGGCCCCCGGGGTCTTTTGGGGAGGGAGGAGGAAGGTTAGCGATCATGTGGAATTGGTTCTAAAAATGCAGCTTTTCCCAGGAAGGAGGCTGGAAGGTTCACATTAGTCTGGAAGGAGTAGCTGTCTCTGCAAGGAAGTAGGGGTGAAGGGAATCTTTGTTTTGCTGTTTACTTATGTAAGCTTTAGATCAAGTGAAATGTATTTGTGTATTACTTATGTGGTTCAAAAAATAAGAAAGTAAAAAAAAAAATGCATCTCAGTGTGCTTTATTAATATATTCCATATAGGTGGAAGTGTCTGAGTAGGGCTGATATGAGTGAGACAGGGCAGCAGGGGGGCTTGCCAGCTCTAATTTATAAGAATATGTTTCAGAGACATTATTTAAATGACTGATATGTTTAATTATCAGAGTAAAATTCCCTAAAATTTAATTAATTATATTTTTGGCAATAGTACTTATTCCTAGAAATAGAGAAATTCACTTGATCCAGATTTGAAAATATTTTTTTTAAGGTTTTTTTTGGTTCACACTTGGAGTGAGTTACTCACCAACATTGATTCTCCTGCTGTAAAGGACCGATGAAATTAAATTAGGATTGTCGAATGCCACCGAGCCTTATTAATCCATTTACCCTGCGGAATGTGTTTCTGAAATTGGCAGTCTCTGAACGTTGTGCCATATTGAGACTAAATGTGCAGCCAGCCAAAACATTTAAGTGACATACCACAGTGCAAAATGTGTGCATATGTGTTTGTGAGGGAGATGTTCCGGTGTTGGGAGCTGGCCCTGGTGGGGGAACCTTTCACCTGTCTGGATACCAGAGGCTGCTGCTGAACAAGAATCATTTTCAAACAAAAAGGCGAGCAGCTTTTTGGCATTATTGGTGGTAATTTCACGTTTGAATAACTTGCCAGTATCCTGCTGAAATGCCAAGAAAACAAGCTACAAAACCACAAATGTGTACTATCTTTTCGCATTTGGTGCATCCCAGCAAAAACAGAACAACATTATCAGAACATATGTAGAGTTTCTAAACGCCAGCAACAGCTCAATAATAAGTGGGTGTGAAGTCAAAGCAGGTTGCCCTCTTCCCTTTATGAAAATGGGGTTCAAGTGCTCCCCACCTGTTCTTAATTCAGTTGCCCAGTTCTTTCCCTGCCTTCCTTTCTTAACTCTGTTCAAAGAGATATATTTCCCCACATAACTTGAAAGATTCGGATTTAATTTTTTTTTTAATGTATCTAAGGTCTGCCTGTCTTGACAATGACAATCTTTTTTTTTTTTTTGGTTGCACTGGGTCTTAGTTGTGGTATGCAAACTCTTAGTTGCAGCATACCTGTGAGATCTAGTTGCCTGACCAGGGATCGAACTGGGGTCCCCTGAATTGGGAGCACAGAGTCTTAACCACTGTGCCACCAGGGAAGTCCCCGGATTTAATTTATAATAGCTTCTCCACTGCTTTGTCATTTTCTGTGGTTTGTCTTTCCTTATCCCTGCTATTCCTGTTTCTCACCTTGTCTCAGACCCTCACTGTCCTCCTTTTGTCTTAGTTCTTAGCTCTTTTGAGTAGCTCTGTTGATTCTCTCTTATTAGCTCCTCTAGTTGACATTCTTCTTTGCACCTAATCTGGTGGTTCAGATGTGCGTCTAAAGGGAATAGACTGGAAGAGGGCAGATGGGTGGCTGATCATCCCTGATTAGCCCACAAATTGGATGTTCCATTATCTCTAATGTAATTAAGATAAGCTTGGGGTGGCATGGTGAAGGGAAGAGAATTTTAATGTTGGGCCATTTATTTTTATTTGAAGCTCCTTATCACACTAATGATGAATGGAACGACAGTGCTGTTTGTTCAGGTTGTGGAGCTGTTTCTAAATGAGTAGCCTGGCATATTTCTCAGATACATCTGAGGATTTGAGCCCAGAAAGCTGCCAGTTTTCAGAGTATTTCCTGTGTTCTTGAAGCAGGAGTTCTTGGCACACGGGTGGGCAGCTTGATTAACAGGGGATGGTTAATTCCCACCGTTGTCGCCCTGACCCTTACATGATGCCTGGAGTCTGCCCCTGCCATCCTCATCAACAGTGTCTCTGAGACAGATTGTGTTTTCTTCAATTACCTTTAGTGCTCTGCCAGTCTTCATCAGCCAGAGGACTTACCCTTAAGACAAATTCTTGTGACACTGTGGTGTCTTGGGTCAGTGGCAGTGCTTAGTCAGTGCCTCACTTCCTATTGCAAGTTTGGAAAGCTGTATGGTATGCCAGCCCTCCACCTCCTTATTTCAACCCTCCCTGGTCCTCCTGCCCTCTTATTTTCCCTTTCAGGGACAGGTTCAAGGTTAAGGAGGTGGATGCCCACTAAATGGAAGAGTTTTAGAGAAATGTGATTCAACATGTGCACTATTTCTGGATAGCTTCTAGGGAAGCTACCTCTTCCCCTCCCCTCTATCCCACCTCTCTTTTGCAGCTTACTTTTCTCTGTTAAAAATGCATAGCTTTCGTGTTTAAGGTCACTAATGTAGCAAGAGAAAATGATTTTTCTCCGGGTATTTTTTTCAATCCAGGCTACTTGAAGTGGTCCATTCTGCCTGACCTTCAGTGAGAAGAAAACCAGATGAAAGACTGTTTTTAAAGTTTTTAATAGTCATTCCTTCTTTTGTCTTCACAATATATATTAGAAAAGAGATCCATTGATAGATAGACCAAATCAAATTTGCAAGATGTGCCAACCCTCTTCCTAATCATTTTTGTGGGTGTCTGCTCTCTTTTTCACATTTTAATAAATATTGGTCCACACTCAAACATCCCATTTGTAGAAAGAGTATATGATTTTTCTGATAGCTTCCCAGAGCTCATATATATGAATATTATCAGTATAAATTATCTGCATTGCCAAAGTAAAGCAGGCATTACTAATACTCATTCCCTTGGTGCTGCCTAATTAGATGCCAATCTGATTGTAAATGAAATGGCTTTTTCAGAAGTGGGCTTATGCTGATGGGAAACCTGGTCTGCCAGTTGAAGAATAATAGGCTAAGAATGGTTATGATTCAGTTTGTCTCTATAAGTTGCTTTAATCTCCTCCTCAGAGGGGTTTTGGTTTTGCTTTCATTTTGGGGGGGTTTTCTTTTCTTGTTTTTTGGTGTGTGTGTGTGTGTGTGTGTGTGTGTGTGTGTGTGTGTGTGTGTTTTCTCCCTCCCTTCTTCCCTTCCTCTTTTCTTTCTTTTTTTTTTAACCACTCTCCTAGATTTTTTTTTTTAAGTTTTATTTTATTTATTTATTTTTGGCTGTGTTGGGTCTTCATTGCTGCGTGCAACGAAGGGGGGCTTTCTCTAGTTGTGGTGAGCAGGGCTACTCTTCGTTGCGGTGCACGGGCTTCTCATTGCGGTGGCTTCTCTTGTTGTGGAGCATGGGCTCTAGGCACATGGGCTTCAGTAGTCGTGGCATGCAGGCTCAGTAGTTGTGGATCACGGGTTCTAGAGTACAGGCTCAGTAGTTGTGCACAGGCTTAGTTGCTCCTAGGCATGGGAGATCTTCCCGGACCAACGCTTGAACGCATATCCCCTGCATTGGCAGGCAGATTCCTAACCACTGCGCCACCAGGGAAGCCCCCCCTTCCTCTTTTCTTTGTTTTCCTTCTTTCTCTTTTTTCTTTTCCTTCTGAGTGCCTTTGTTTTGGCAACCTGCTGTCTCACCAGCAGATAGAAGTGAGGTTTGCCAGACATTTCAGTAGTGACTTTGAGAAAACTGATAGGAGACCTAATTGCAAAAGGCTCTGTTTTATCTTTTACTGATTTGCTTCCTCATATGAAAATATTACTGTTTCTTAAAAAAATAGACACTGGGAGAATCTTACTTTTTGTCTTATCTTAGAGGCTCGTTAAATCTTAAGATACCATTGACTTTATAATCTGTCATTATTTTATGTACTACAAAGAAAAAGTACTTCAATTTAAGCTTTTGATATGCTATCAATTGTAATATATAGCCTAATTTCAGAGGTTTTAAGAAGATATTTATCTTAATAAGCACATGAAAAGATGTTCAACATCACTACTCATTAGAGAAATGCAAATCAAAACCATGAGTTATCACCTCACACCCATTAGCATGGCTACAATCAAAATAACCCAGAAAATAGTGAGTATTGGAGAGGATGTAGAGAAATTGGAACCTTTGTGCACTGTTGATGAGAATGAAAAATGGTACAGCCTCTTTGGAAACATTATGCAATCGCTCAAAAAATTAAACATAGGAGGACCATCTGATCCAGCAATTCCATTTCTGGATATGTATCCCAAAGAATTGAAAGCAGGAATTTGAAGAGATACTTGTACACCCATGTTCACAGTAGCAAGATTCACAATTACCAAAAATTGGAAGCAACTCAAGTGTCCATGGATAGATGAATGGAAAAACAAAATGTGGTGTGTACACACAGTGGAGTATTATTCAGCCTTAAAAAGGAACAGGGGCTACCCTGGTGGCACAGTGGTTGAGAGTCCGCCTGCCGATGCAGGGGACAGGGGTTCGTGGCCCGGTCCGGGAGGATCCCACATGCCGCGGAGCAGCTGGGCCCGTGAGCCATGGCCGCTGAGCCTGCGCATCCGGAGCCTGTGCTCCGCAACGAGAGACCACAACAGTGAGAGGCCCGCGTACTGCAAAAAAAAAAAAAAAAAAAGGGAACGAGACTGCATATGCTATAACATGGATGAATCTTGAGGACATTTTGCTAAGTGAAATAAGCCAGACATAAGAAGACAAATACTGTATGATTGCACTTCCATGAGGTACCTAGAAGTGGTCAAAATCGTAGAGACAGAAGTAGAGTGGTGGTTGCTTGTGATGTGACTGGGGGAGGGTGGGAATGAAGTTATTGTTTAATGGGTGCAGAATTTCATTTTTGAATGATGAAAAGAGTTCTGGAGATGTATGGTGGTATGTTTGCACAGCTGTGTGAATGAACTTAATACCACTGAACTGTACAGTTAAAAAGGGCTAACATGGTAAGTTTTATAGTTAAGTGCATTTGGCCACATTTTAAAAAAATTTAATGTGTTAGACTTGATGAAATAGGGCATGTTGCAAACAGTTGTCAGTAAATTCTTTAAGGATAATTTAAAATAGATTGCTTTTGCTCCACTTATGGAAAGATGGCAGATCTGGAGGGCTTTGAATTTCTGTTGCGCTTCAAGAGAAACCGTGTTCTTTGTCTTCTCATTTGGGTCATCTCTCTCTGCTCCTCTCCAACAGACCTTTGGCATGGCTGAGGAGTACCATCGAGAGTCAATGCTGGTTGAGTGGGAGCAAGTGAAACAGCGGATCCTCCACACCCTGCTGGCATCGGGAGAAGATGCCCTTGACTTTACTCAAGAAAGCGAGGTAGGTTGAGTCCAGAAGGTAAACCATGATGAAAACTGTGAGGTCAGAGAATGCTTGTCTGCTTGACTACTGACAGTCCTGGCACGGTTGATCACTGTGTCCCCCTTGAAGCCCTCTCTTCATTGCCTTCCAGGTGCCCGCATTTGCCTGGATTTCCTCCAACATGCCTGGCTGCTTCTGCTCAGCCTCTTTTGCTGAACTTTCCTCAAATTCCTTGACCCCTAGTTGTTTGTGTGTCCCAGGGCTTAGTCCTTGACCTGTTCTTGTTTCTTCTTCAGTCATGCCCTGTTGATCTCATCTGGGCTTGTGGTATTAAATACCATCTATGTAATTGAAGACTTAAATTTACATCACAGCCCCAAACACCCCCAGACTCATTTTTCTAGTGGTCTTCTTGGCTATACTCAGATGTCTCAGAGCCATCAAGCTAAACATGTTTAGAACTGAGTCATGGTAGCAACTGCCCTCAACTCCCTCCTGACATCAACCTTCTTTTCTCACAGAGTTTATCATTTTTATAAAGGGCAGTTGCAGTTTTTCACTTGCTCAGATCAAACACCTCAGATTCATTTTTGTCCTCCCTTTCTCTCACCTAGACTCTCTTATGTGTTGGCAAATCCACTTAACCCTACTCTCAAAATATACCCAGAATCCAGCCACTTCTTACCACCTCTGCTGTTAGCACTCTGGTCCAAGTCACCATCATCTCTTGTTCACATTATTGGACTAACCTCCTAACTGGTTATTTTCATTATCGCTATGTAACCAATCACTCCAAACCATAGTGGCTGAAAACAATCATTTAGCTTAGCTGAGTTTACCAGAAATAGTTCAGGGTCTCTTGAGGCTGTGGTCAACACTCATTGCAGGGCTAAACTCGGGGAGGATCCACTCCCAGGCTCACTCACTTGCCTCTTGGCAAGCCTCAGGTTCTCTCTGGCTCTTGGCTAGGGACATCAGTTCCTTGTCATGTGGGTCTCTCTTGTGTTGCTCACAGCATGGTAGTTTGCTTCCCCTGGAGCAAGAGTGAGGGATCCAAGGAAGAGTTAAAGGGCCCCCAAGACAGAAACCACAGTCTTTCCATGACTTAATCTTGAAAGTAATATCCTGTTGCTTTACTTTGATCAAGGTAAGTCACTAAATTCAGCCTCTGCTCAAGGAGAGAGGATTAAACGAGGGCTCGGATCCCAGGAAGTGGGGATTATTGGGAGCCAGCCATCTTAGAGGTTGTCGACCACACTGGTTTCCCTGCTTTTGCCCTTGTACAGTCTTTTCAACACAATAGCCAGAGTGACGCTATTAAGACACAGGCTAGATCGTGTCACTCCTCTGTTCGGGATCCTACGGTGACACCCATCTCGTTTGGAGTGAAAGCCAGAGTCTTACCATAACCTCTAAGTCCCTACCTGACCTGGTCTTGTTGCCTCTCCCAGCTCAAGTTGTTCTGCTCTCCCTGTTGCTCTTGCTGCTCCAGCCAGACAAGCTCGTCGCAGGTTCCTTGAACGAACCAGGTAGGCTTGCTCCTGCCTCAGGTCCTCTGGGCTTCCTGTTGCTTGTGCCTAGAAGGCTCTTCCCCCAAATAACTGTATGGCTGTCTCCCTCACTTTCTTCAAATATTACCCACTGCCATCTCAGTGAGGCCTTCCAGGGCCTTGATATCTGAAATCCAAGCCAACCTTTCCCCATTCAGCACTTTCTATATCCCCTTTTCTTGCTATATTTTTCTTTTTAGCACTTCCTCACTTTAAACCATTGTATATGTTTTATGTCTTTATATTGCTTACTGTCTGTTTCTCACAATAGAATGTAAGCTCCATGAAGGTAAGGATTTTTGTTTGTTGTGTTTACTCATATCTCCAGTACCTAGAAGAGTCCCTGGAACATATTAGATGCTCTAGAAATATTTGTTGAATAAATCATTTGGCCTTAGCTAACTTTGTGCTAACCAGAGTATTAGGGATATGTTGAAACAGTGTGCTTTTAGAGTGGGTATGTTTAATATGGTTTATTTTAATTGCCAGTGTTCATTGATTGGTGGTGGTAAGTTGAGGGGTTTCTCCTCTTTAAAATCTAATTTTTTTAAAGACACTGTATTAATATGACTCAAGATCTAAAGTACCATGTCCCCAGAAGCTCATTCCCTCCCCGCTTTGCCTCTCCCTGGAAGTAATCACTCTTATTATTTTCTTGTGTAATATTTCCAGAGTCTCTTTATATGAATACAAGGCAATATATTATCTTCCCTCCTTCTTACACAAAAGCTATTTTACTATATGCTCTGTTCTATATCAGGCTTTTTTCACTTATTTATCCTGGAGATCTTTCCTGAGGGGGACTTGAGGCTGCATCTTGGGATCAGCAGGAAGGAGTGTCTTGCTTGATTAGTGATGTCTACCCTTGTGCCAGTGGGAGCTGTGACTTAAGCACACATTTACCACGCTGGTGTTGGGGAGAGAACAGCCCTGGGGTTCAGATCCTAGCTGCACCACTGACTAGTTCTGAGACCTCATCCAAGTTATTTAACCCTGCAGACATTTAATGTCTCCATTGGTGAAATGGGATTATTGGGAAGATTAGTGATAACATAAAGCACCTGACCCATAATGAGCGTCCCTTACTATTGTTTTAAAGTAAGTAGTTTCAGATAATTTGGAGATGCAGGTTAAAAATTATAATGTCACAAAAATTATAGCATTAGACTTTTCAAGTAATATTGCCAGTGCTTCCTGATAAATCGTTTCCCCAGAAGTTGTTTCTTAACTAGCTAGCATTCTTTTCTCATGGGAGATAGGGCAACTAAGGCTCAGAGAGATGTGTAATGTGCTGGTGAGATCCAGGACTGTTGGCTTCTAGACCATTGTTCTGTTGAAGTCTGGGTCAAAGGTGGGCAGCTTGGCAGTGTGTCATGCCTGCAGGGTAACTTCACACATCCTGTATCTACAAATTTGCTCCTGATTTAAAACCCAGTTTTTCTATTAAATTAGCCCCCAAAATAAATAGATGCTAAAGTCATTTATCTTAGGAAATTACTCATTAATGACCCTGTTCCACATTTCTTAGACTCAAAGATTTCAAAGAAGAGTAGAGTCTTTGGGAAAAAAGAGCTAATGTATAAAATCCTTGGGCAGCCTAATGTTTCTTTCTCAATTTCTCGTGAGTCTGGGCAGATAAGTAGAACAGCTCATGGTTTTATAAACTTCATTTTTAAAAATTGTGTTAATAGGTTGTAGTCTGTATTGGGATTTGGAAATAATTATAAGCTGCTAATGAGATATTCTTTCTTGATTGCTCTTGTCTTAAAAATAGCCTAATCTATTTAGTAGACTCTGCTTCCTTGACCTCGAGTCCTCCCTTTTGGAAGGGAGTTATTGATACTTTTGCTGTTCTGTGTTGTGACACCTAGCAGAGTGGATAGCTTTGCTGAAAAAGCTGGCAAATGATGCAGATGGTTCTTCAGATAATCCAGGGAATTGCCATTTCTGGAACCTTGTAGGTTTTGTTGTTTGTTGCTGTTTTGAACTTTTTTCCTGAAGTATAACATACATACAGAAAACTGTGCACTTTTTAAGTATACAGCTCAATGAATTACCAAAAGGGAACACACCCAGATGAAGAAACAGCACTGTCGGCACCCCAGCATCCCCCGTTCTGTGCCTTTTCATTCACCACCCCTCACCACCACCACCAAGAGAAACACTGTCCCAGGTTCTGATGTCATAGATTAATTTTGCCTGTTTTTAAACTGTGTAAATGGAGTCATATGGTATGTACTCTTGTTTCTGGCTTTTGCTTAACATTCTGTATATTGTTACATGTAGTTGAAGGCTATTCATTCTCATGGCCGAATAGTATGACTGCAGTCTGTTTATCCATTTTGATGTTGATGGACATTTGGATAGTTACCAGTTCTTAGCTTTTATAAAGAGTGCTGTTGAGAGCATTCTTGTACCTGTCTTTTGGTGAACATACATTTGCACATCCATTGGGCACATCTAAGGCGGGCAGTGCTGGGGCAGAGGGTACACATATGTTCAACGCTGTTCCAAAACGGTGTCTTAATGTACCCTCCCACCAGCACTATGGGAATTCTCTTTGTTCCATATCTTTGCCACGCTTGGTATTTTTTGTCTTTTTCAATTAAATCATTCTGGTGGATATGTGGAAGAACCATGTGTTTTTACAGGTTTTTTCCATGTAATTTTCTTCAAAATGATGGAAAGGTGGTATTATCTCCACTTGGTCAGGCACCTTCTCTACCCTCTTTGTAAGAAACCGCAGAGTGTGAAGGCCTGAGACAGGCTTTGGAATTCAGCAGGCCTAAGTTCCCGGGAACCTCCCTGTTCTCATCCTCATTGTAAAAGGTCTCTCTTGAAGAACTGTTGGAAGGAATGTAGAACATGTGTAAGGTGCCTGGCCCAGATCTGGTATAGAGTGCACACTCAGCACATCGCAACACTGTTTATGGTGGTGGCTGGTATTTGGTAAGCTACACACTATTAAGTTTATTTTTATCATTTTAATGTGGATCTATCCCTTTTTAAGTGTCCCTTAACCTATTAAGTCACTAGGAATGAAAAAAAATCTCAGGACATAAGTATAAGAAATAATTAAAGTATGACTTGCCATCTAAACCATTCTTTCCTGGGCACTTTATTGTCAAGAATAAGGTTGTTGGAATCCAGAGAGTCATTAGCTAGGAAAGGTTTCCAGTCATTTTGAACTGACCTTATATTTGAAGGAAAATGTCCAACTTTGGTTAATTTAATATAAAGAGAGGCTTGAGGCTTTTATTTTTAAGCAAAAATGAACTAGGAGATGGTGGTTCCTGAAACATTTTTCCCCCAAGCCTTGCAATAACAGAAGAGCAACAACACATTAGTAATATCTATTCCTGGCAAGTTTTAATAAGGGAAATGATGCTTCAGTAGCATAAATTCAATTTGGGAAGTTAATTTCCTTAGGATATCATTGAAGAAAAAGGTATAATTTTTAAAGAAAGGTGGGAATCGAAAGATTGTTAATAACTTTACAGGTTGTAGTCTGAATAAAAATGATGTGCTTTCCTTGAAAACACTAGGTTTAGTGAAATAAGCCAGACAGACGGAAAAATATTGTAGATTCCACTTACACGAGGTACCTAGAATAGGCGCAAAAAACAAACAAAAAAAATGATGTGCTTTGAAGCAAGATAGAGACTCCTGGCTAAGAACTCCCATGCCCTAGTCCTTGCGTCTGGCCTGTGGGGAAGAACACCCCCCAGCCTGCGCTCCTTGCATGACACTACAGGCTTTGAGCATCGTTGAGAATCCTTGATATATCTTAGGCAACATTTAAAAGTAAATTTTTATCTAGCCTCAATGTGTCGTGGCTGTATTGATATTAGACATAGTCGGTGGATGGTGCTTTAATGTACTGTCTGGAAAATGGCTCAGCCTAGCAAGCAATAGACTCAGTAGAGAAGCTAAGTTGTAGCTTAATCATTACAGATAATGATGTGATGTGTGAACAGTGTGTGTTGAATGAGTCTCTAATTTTGATCACTGACTTAATACCGTATTTCACCAATTCCCAGTTACACATCTTTTCTATATTTTAACATCTCTGAAATCAAGATACACCTTTAATTCAGTGGTGTGTCATAGTTTGTCAGCACTTTTCTTTCCTAATGGTACATAAATAACATGATGCCTTACAGTTGATGGTGTATTCGATTTGATGGAATAGAGTAAAAATATAGACTGACAGTATGAGTTTGAAAACCCCAGACTAGATGATTCCAAGCAGTATTTTATGGCTCCCTGGTAGTTTCCTAATTTGTTTCACGTATTGGAATTTGAGTAGGATTTCAAGTATAGAAAGTGCTCAGCTGCTCTTTCAAAAAGAAGTTTAAAGAACCCAACTCAATGGGCCCTTCATTTTGACATCAGGATATATCACATGAACACCTTCTTCTTGCACAGCGTTCTAATGGTAGAGATAGAGATAGAGATTGTGAAAATTCAGCTGCTCTCCTCTACCCCCAACCCAAACATAACCTCTGACATTCTATCCTTCCAATGCCCTCTCAGGTATTTATGTGCACATTTATACATATATGTCCATCTGATCAGTTTATTATCAATTTACTCCATAAATGGCACCATTTTATTTTATTTTTTTTAATTTTTTTACCACATTACTTCTTTATTTATTTTTTTTAAACATCTTTATTGGAGTATAACTGTTTTACAATAGTGTGTTAGTTTTTCCTTTACAACAAAGTGAATCAGTTATACATATACATATGTTCCCATATCTCTTCCCTCTCGCATCACCTCCCTCCCACCCTCCCTATCCCACCCCTCTAGGTGGTCACAAAGCACAGAGGTGATCTCCCTGTGCTATGCGGCAGCTTCCCACTAGCTATCTAATTTACATTTGATAGTGTATATATGTCCCTGCCACTCTCTCACTTCGTCACAGCTTACCCTTCCCCCTCCCCATATCCTGAAGTCCATGCTCTAGTAAGTCTGTGTTTTATTCCCGTCCTACCACTAATCTCTTCATGACATTTTTTTTTTCCTTAGATTCCATATATATGTGTTAGCATACGGTATTTGTTTTTCTCCTTCTGACTTACTTCACTCTGTATGACAGACTCCAGGTCTATCCACCTCATTATAAATAACTCAGTTTCATTTCTTTTTATGGCTGAGTAATATTCCATTGTATATATGTGCCACATCTTCTTTATCCATTCATCTGTTGATGGACACTTAGGTTGCTTCCATGTCCTGGCTATCGTAAATAGAGCTGCAATGAACATTTTGGTACATGACTCTTTTTGAATTATGGTTTTCTCAGGGTATATGCCCAGAATGGCACCATTTTATATAATAAATGCTACTACTTAGCATTATGTTTTGATTTTTTTAAACTTATTTTGGAGCTTTTTCTAGGTTAGTACATGTAGGTGTCTGTCATTTTTTAGTGGCATAATAGATTTCATTGTATAAATGACCCAAGTATTCTTCCCGTTTTATGCATGGAGAATGATGCTCCAGAAAAGTTAGATGTCATTACCCAAGGTCACACAGTTGGGTTGCGTTTAGAACCTGGGTCTTCTGGTGCCCAGTCGGTGTTTTTTCTGGTAGTACTGGGCTTCTATGTACAGATACTGTAGCCAACTATTGTATTTTAATTACTTTGGTTCTGTTTTGCTTACATAAAGCCAAAATTTCCACTTGGAAATTAAAAACTCTCTTTCTTCTGTATTATCATCACATTTTCTTTTTACTCTGTACTTGTTTTGCTAGAAGTGAGTGCTACATTCGTTTTTCCCTACCTACAATGTGCTCTCCTTGGTAAAAGAGATTTATTCATCCCTGGATATGTTATGTACAAAAGTAGTTGCTTAATGAAAGCTTGCAGTTCCCTCCTGCCACTCTCCAACCACATCCTGCCTGTTCAGGAATGTTCTCTTAGAAAATGGCTGTTTGGGGAACACCAGGTATACTGAGAAGACCCTTCTCATGTCTGTGCTCCCAGAGACTGCTGTTTCTCCACATTATCTCCAGAGTCCTGGGTGAGCCCCTTGTTCTCTCTGGCCCTGCCCACCCATCTTCCCTGCCTTTCTGGTCTCTGATTCTGTGCTCCTGTTATCCCCACTGTGCTCCGATCAGGCCCCAGTACAGAGAAAACCTGAAGAGTTTGGAACGTTATTCCCACACAGCATACTGGTGTCTCCTTTACCAGCCCTCTAGCAGCTCCTGGCTTTGAAATTACATGGAATGTTTGCTGGTTCCTCTGCTCAGGAATGTGCATGTACACATCCTGTTGATGGATAACTGACTTTGTGTGTGGTGAAATAGAGGCTTGGCCAAGGGCAAATGAAGGGAAGGTACGTTTGAAAACAAGGGCATTAGGCAAAATTAATTTAAATGGAAATTTGGAGGCCAAAAAACCAACTACTTTTTAAAATTAGGTTTTTAGTAGTACTGGAAAATATTTCTCAAGGCTGTTTATGTATATGTAGCTGAAACAACTGTGTCCTTGCAGAAGCGTTTAGTGCCATTCCCCCTCTCCTCCCCGTTTATCCCCCCCAGTTAGGTTACTGGAATTAACAGGCTTAGTGCTCTGTTCTTTGAAAAGACTCGGGGATCATCAACTTTCAGAGAGTTCTGTTCCAGAAAGATGGCCACATTATAGAACAGTCCTCAAATGCAGTGTTACTGGGAACACTCAGAATTAGTCCAGAAATAGAAAATGAGCTGGTGGGAGATTCTTTTCCTACAAGGAATGTGTTTTCATTGTAGAGGAGTGAGATGAGAATTTCCAGCCAGCACAAAGAAAATATCTTAGGTTATGTTTCTGTAGTGTCCATATCTATCCACTGTTCAACATCTGATTTAGTCCCGTGTTCATTATGGTTTATTTTTTATTTAAAAAGTGGTAACAGCTAGCGTTTACTGGTCAAATGTTGGACAGTGAGCTCTTTCTACTTATTCCTACTTACTCCTTGTGAAGTAAGTACCGTTTTCTTCCCATTTAATTTAAGATTATTTCACAAATCTATGAGGTAGATACCATTGCTGCCCCTGTGTTACAGCTAAAGAAACCCAGGCTCAAAAGAAGCAATATACTCAATCAAGATCACGTAGCTAGTGAGTAGTGGAGCCAGGATTTCTAACTGCTACTCTCTCTTGTTCTTCGATGGCCATCCTTGGACAGTTGCCCCGGGCTGCCCTGGCTGGCAGTGTGGCCCCAGGCTGTGGGCACAAACCACGGCTCCACTACTTCCTATTGGAGTGACCTCTGGCAAGGTGCTTTCTATGCGCTTTGGTGTCTTCATCTGTAAAATTGTTATAATAAAAATATGTTTCTTAGGGTTGTGGAGTTAATACACAGAAATTAAGACAGTGCTTGGCATATAGTAGTTGCTCAGTAAGTGTGGCTGTTGTTACTATAACCTGATGGTTTTCAATCATTTCAGATAGGAATGCTTTCAGCTGTGAGTACCAGAAAACTTGAATTTCTGTAGGTTGAATAGCGATTTATTTTTCTCACCTAAACAAGTCTGCAGGTGAGGGCCTTAATTCAGTAGCTCTGCAGTGACGTCAGAGGCACCTCCTTGTCTCTGTATGCCACCATGTTTAGCACGGCCACTTACTTCGGACTCACAAGCTGATTGCTGCAGCTCTAGACAGCCTGTTTGCATTCAGGGGAGAAAGCTGAAAGGCCATGCCAGGCTCTTTTTTCTCCCTTTATCAGGAAAAGCGGAAGCTTCACTAAGCCAGAATGTACTACCAGGCTTGTGCTTTCATCCGGTTGGCTAGAACCAGGGTTCATGGCCACTCCTAGCTGCAGTAGAGGCTGGGAAAGGGTAGTGTGTAGGGGTCAGCTCATGAGGACGTATTGTTAGAGTTTCAGGAAATTTGCCATCTAGTTGGTACTACTTGGGATAGCTTGATTTCTGCCATGGTGGGAATATTTACACCAGAAACCAGCAAATGCTACAAATCAAGCCCCCTTTCCCAAGCCAGTTGTTAAACATTTACCAGCACACCATTGGATATATTTAACTCCATATGCCAGAGTGGGAAGTGGCAGCAAGTAGAAGTGAGAGGTAGGGATGTGAAATGGTCATTGGGTCAGCCAAGCAGCAGCATCTTCCAAGCTTACCATTTGATGGGGAGAGAGTTAGATGCCAACATATGGAAAAGTTTGTTAGTCCGTTTTTTTAGAAAGACTAAAGTTAACCTTTAGCTAAGCTTATTCCCTACTATAAACAAGTATGGATCAAAATTAGGTGTATTCTACTAGGTATATTAGTTATATTCTTAAATTTCCAATACATTGGTTTTTACTGTACTGTAGTGAGATCAAATTCGATATATTGAAGAGTAAACTGTTTAAAGCTCTTTTAATACCAATGATTGCAGAAAATCAGAGCTGGGGAGGGCCTCTCGAGATTGTCTAGGACAGCCCCTTCATCAACCAAAGGGAACCTGAGGCTCCAAGGATATATGCTTTGCCCAGATGCCAAGCAAGGGAGTGGAACAGTCCTCCTGGAACCCAGGTGTCCTGACAGTCCAGTGTTCATTCCAGAACCTGAGGGTTTACAACCCACCTTTCTGCTTCCTGTTTCTTCCTATTCTCTGTCCTGCCCCAGTGCATGCTTATGCTGGTATCCCTTTTACCAGCTTTGGTGGTGCTAGGAAGTTTTGCTGCTATCTGCCATGTGTCTCCCAGGAAACCTACTTTAAACTGCTTTGTTTTAGATTTTAGAGAATAGAGCATTGCTTTTCTTTTTTTTTTAATGAGAGAAGCTTGAAGAATTTGATCTTTGCTACAGTACAGTACAAACTAATATTGGAAATTTAAGAATATGCCTAATATACCTAATTGGAACATACCTGATTTTGATCCATATTTTTTTTACAGTAGGGAATAAACTTAGCTAAAAATTAACTTTAGTCTTTCTTAAAAAAGACTAATAATTTTTTCCATATATTGGTGTCTAACTCTCCGCATCAGATGGTAAGCTCTTTGGGAACAGCCTCTGTGGGCTGTCTTGTCATCCCTGTGGGGATGGATGTGTACACACTGTGCATGTGGCAGGCAGGCACTTGGCAGATGTTTGCTGAATGAATGAATGCCCAACTTAGACTGGCTTCATATCTTCAAATGCATAAAGTTCATCAGTAGCTGTTGTCTTAGTGTGGACTCTAGATAGGAAATGTCTGAATCCTGGTATTGTGACCCTATAAACTCCATTTCCTCAGCTGTCTGATACGAGTGATGGAAATAGGAGACCCACATACACCACAGCCTCACTGGTATAAAGACATGGAGGGGGAAGATGAGGTGGACTGGGGGATTGAAACCGAATGTTACAAAGAGGTGCCTTTCCAGAAACAGTTACTGAGATATCCTTACAGCTTCTCCAGCCTCCTGTTATTTTTGAGTTGAGTCCCATGCCTGCTCCCTTCTCATGTGATCATGGTAAGAGAGTTGCCTTCTATTGAAGCCCCTAAAATCATCGTTTTGAGGAATCCTGAGTAGGAAACAGAAATAGCTTTGTTAAAGACAAACATATGTTTGTAGTTTTTTTTTTTTTTCTTTACATGACTGAATGCTGTTCTGAACCAATTCTAAATGTGTATTTATCTACAGCCAAGTTACATCAGTGATGCGGGACCCCCTGGTCGAAGCTCTCTGGACAGCATCGAGATGGCCTATGCCCGGCAGGTGAGTGTGTTCTCAAGGAAGATCGAATCCAGGAAAATCCTCTGTGAGCCCACTGGGAAGTAAAAGAGAACACAGACTTCATGTGAAAGTCCAACCCTGAAAACAAGTTGGGTTTTCGTTCAGAGGACGTGTTAATATTTTACCATCTAGGTCCCTGGAGAAATCTATCAAATTGGGTAATGGAATGACTCAGGTTTGATTTAGGGAAATTGAAATCTGCCTCACACACTGACCAAGGCATCTCATTTTGCATTTGGCAACAGCCCATGTACAGTAAAGCTTTGAGTAACTGCACTGCTGTGTAAATGGAGTTCTGTATTAACTGATCACCTGGTCGGCAAATGGTGTTATCAGAAATGCTTTTTCACCCCACTATAGAGAGAAATTTTCTAAATGCTTTTCTGCCTTGGTAAGCATAGTGTACTCACCATTACCTGATATTACTGTCCTGGAGAAGCTTATGATATTTGGGGGGTTGTGGTTCTTGTGGTAT
Organism: Kogia breviceps; assembly: GCF_026419965.1. Taxonomy (NCBI): domain Eukaryota; kingdom Metazoa; phylum Chordata; class Mammalia; order Artiodactyla; family Physeteridae; genus Kogia; species Kogia breviceps. Next base: position 31,033,349 of record NC_081327.1, read on the forward strand.
ATCATGACCATGTGATAGTTTGAGTGTGGATTGAGACACTTTGTGGTAAAGCTCAGGGACTCTGTTGACTGAAACTGCCCTTAGGACAGTACATACCTGGAATTGACTTTTTGAATAAAGTAGTGCTGGCCACGTGTGCATTTTATTCTAATTTGCCGCTTTGCTGCACAAAGTATCAAGAAGGGAAAATAGTCTTGTTTCTTGAATTGAGGGTGGTGGGCTTCCATCCCCTTTAAATTGTCCTGCACCAGCAGTGACCAAGGAACATCTCTTCTGTCATGACCAACTCCCGCGATTCTTTTTTTAAAAAATAAATTTATTTATTCATTTGTTTTTTATTTTTCTATTTTGGCTGTGTTGGGTCTTCATTGCTGCACATGGCTTTCTCTAGTTGAGGCAAGCAGGGGCTACACTCCTTGCGGTGCGTGGGCTTCTCATCGCGGTGGTGTCTCTTGTTGCAGAGCACAGGCTCTAGAGTGCAGGCTCAGTAGTTGTGACGCATGGGCTTAGTTGCTCCACGGAATGTGGGATCTTCCCGGGCCAGGGATCAAACCCATGTCCCCTGCATTGGCAGGCGGATTCTTAACCACTGCGCCACCAGGGAAGCCCTCCCGCGATCAGTGCCACTGTGGCCCTCAGCATCACTCACTCAATTCCTTTCTTCCGTCCAACCTGGGCTGGGGTGGGGTGGGGAAGGTGGAGACAAAAACACATGGTGGCTATAGAGGTGAACAGGGGGAGGGGAGAAACTGCTAGACCCTGTGCCTTTGACAGAGGGGTGCCTTAACTGAATTATTTGGTGAGCTGATGGTATTATCGGAGATCCTTCTTATACCCCTTGTTGAGAAGAATGTTCTAAATGCTCTTTTTAAGCCTCTCTTCTTCAGCATACCACTGCCAGTTCTAACTCTAGGCATCTGAAACCAGCCACATCAGCTTCCCTCACATAAGTCCCCCTCCTTCCAACTCCCTCATGTTTTACTACTGGGCCTTCATTTATTTTTTTCTCCAGTTTTTAGATCTCTCTCTTTCTCCCACACTACATCTACATTTTTTAAAATTTCACTTTCATTATGTGACTGACTTCCATTGCCACAGGCACCATCAGAATTCAGGCCTAATGAAATTACAAGCTTTTGAGGAGAGAAACCATGTATCTTCCATGTCTGTGAAGACTAAAACTTCATAAAACTAAGGTTTACTAGCACTCAGGACACTGGAATGTCATGTATCTGTTTACATGGCTATCCCCTCCAGTGGAGAGCGAATCTTTATATCCCATGTTGAACACAGTACCCCAGGGAAGGCTCCTCATAAATGCTCATTGAGTGAATAAACACCACGTTCTGGTTTAAAAACCGTTTCATTTAATCTTTATAACACTCCTGGAGGCTGCATGATACTGTCCCCCATTTAGAGTAGAGGGAGGTAAGGTTCCACAGGGTCCTGACTTGTCTAACATCACTACCTTGTTTAGTCCTTGGTAGAGCAAGGACTTCAGATGCAAAGAGTAGAACTTACTAGTTTTTACCATCATTATGTTGGTTTTTTAAAAATAAAATCCAAAGTAATATTGACTTTTCCATTCGTTGAACGTCACATAGTTCCTTTTTCTTCAGAAAATTTTACTAAGGAGCTGGGATTCTTTCCCAGAGAAATGAGTACTGCAGATGGGCAGCAACTGCTCTTCTAAAACACGTGGAGGGCTGTGACCTGACAGTCCTTACTAAGTCCACAAGCCCTGGGCCTGGGGCCATTCAGTCCTTTTGCCAGAAAGATTACCAAATGTTTCCCTGGGTTCCTAGGAAGCAGCAGCAGGAGACCTTCCACTTTGGTCCTTGCTCTCTGGGACTGATGGTCTGCTGGGCAGAGCAATGCAGAACTGCCCATGGGACTCCCCCGCAACTCCCGAGACCAACCTGCTCCCACTCCTCAGATGTTAGGAAGCCTGGGCTAGCGGCTAGCTTTGGTGGGTGTCGATGCTGCTGTCTGAGGCTCAGGCACAGAACTGGGAAGCTGGCCGGAGGCCTTGCCCTCCAGGCAGTGTGGATAGCTCAGCCACTCTGAGGAAGGAAAACTTCTGACCATTGGTCAGAAGCTGGTTTCAGAACTGCTTCAAGGGGTTCTAAAAAGAAAAGGTGAAAATAGAATTTGTGCTATTTGATTTTCCTTTCAGATTTATATCTATAATGAGAAGATTGTCAACGGACACCTGCAGCCTAACCTTGTGGACCTCTGTGCTTCCGTCACAGAGCTGGATGATAAGGTAGTACCCAGAGCTGACCCGAGGAGACGTGGGGTCTGGTGTTCCAATGGGATTAGCAGCTTGCTGACTTGGCAGAAATGTGCTGAAGAGAAACTCTATGCCATGGAAGAAGATGTTAACTGTTCTTCAGAGTTTTATTTTAAATAATTTTGGGGTGGTTTTCTGATGATGATCCTATATATATAAATATATGTATCTTTATGCATCTCCAAAAGGCCCGACGAAGCTGTGTTTGCTTTGAAGTCCTGTCAGGCTCCAGCTCCTCCCTGCCAGTTTCCCTCCTTAGACAGACTAACAGACTCTTTCACGAGATGTGAATTGTAAAGGTGATGCAGTTTTCACACCAGTGAGCCCCTTGAACTTGATTCAGGTGGGGTCTTTAAAAGCCACTGGTTCTGTTCCTCTCTGACTCCCCATCTTTATTCCTGTCCCTCAGTTCTTATCCTTGGCTAATTTTCTCCTGCTGGGGGAAAAAAATTAAAAAGGGGATGGATAGATTGGTAGGTGGGCAGGAGGAAGGGAGAAAGGAGGAAAGGCTATAATGGAAGCAAGCACTCATACACACTTTTTTTTTTCCTTCAAAAATGCTTTATTTTTTTTAATAGTAAATACAAGGCAATACAAACCAATCTAAAGAAAATAAGAATTTATCTACCATCTCACCACCTAAAAAGGGTCACATTTAGGGTGGATTTTCTACAGTTTTTAAGTTTTGAGAGAAACACTGAAAACAGGATTTTCTCTTTTCCTTTGGAAAAGGTGTAAACCTGCTTTTTCTCTAATCGCTACTGTCTTCCAAGGACAACATCTTCCAATGTTTTGCAGAGGGTTCAGGGAACACATTTTTAGGAGAGGTTTACAGCCAGGAGGATTCTGGGAAGAGGGAGTCCAGCTGTGTGGTGGTAACATACAGGAGAGATCACCAGTGCCTTTCCTGGGAGGCCACAGGAAGCTGTCTTTTGAAGGGAGTGAATAGGCAGGAGAAAAGGAGGCTGTGCCACTCACATGGTGGGTGGGGTAAGAGCAGTGGCCCCTAGAGAGCCTCTGGGAGGGCAGAGCCTGTATTATTTAGGTTAAACTCTTATTTTAAGCCTTAAAAAACCAGTGACCTTGTAAGGACTGAAATGCAGTTACTTGAGTTTAAACTCCTAGAGCTTTGGATGATTATAAATGTATTCACTCTCTCTTAAGGGATAACCCACTGAGATTCAGTGTTCTTGTTAGTTTTATGTGGTCTTAATTATGTAGGTGGTTATGTCAGACCTGGAATAGTAATGGATCTGAAAACCAGCTCGGGACAGGGGCTGCTTGCAGGGAAGACAGGAGCCTGGCAGCTGGCTGGGAAGAGGTGCGTCTTCTGTACTGAGCTTGAGCCTGAGGGCCTCAGACAGGACGTTAACCTCTTCCCCCTCCATGTCCCGCCTGCCTTTGAGTCAGATTGCCGCGATGAACCGGGCAATTTCCCCAGCCCCACAGCATTGTCACATGCAGTCTCATTTATGTGCAGAACATCTCTGACATGTGGACCATGGTAAAACAAATGACAGACGTGTTGTTGACACCGGCGACTGATGCCCTGAAGAGCCGCAACAGCGTGGAAGTGCGCATGGAGTTCGTCAGGCAGGCCTTGGGGTACCTCGAGCAGAGGTAAGGCAACGGCAGCACAGAGGCTGGCTTTAAAATCCCCCAAAGGCAGCCGTTCTTGCGTTTCAAGTAGTCCTCAAGCTAAGTGCTCTGTAGCTGGTGTAATTTAAACAAGGTTGAGCAAGTCTGAGAGGTGTTAGGCTGTTTTCAGAAACACTTCTCTACCAGAACTATTTATGTACTGATATAAAATCATTTTGAGTGGGAGCATTGAGCACTGTTAGGCTTTTTTTTTTCTCTTTGTCCACTCTCTGTCCCTCAGTACAGAGTCACAATTATTAGGGCACAATGCCTTGGGTCAGGATCCTTGTCCCTCCTGTGGTTCAGCCATTACTGCTTAGGCTCTTTGTTTTCTCTAGGCATTTTAATTTTCCCACCCAACATTACCACCTTCAAACCTTAGGAAGGCCCCTTGATCCTTTCTTTTCCTTCTGGCTCTACTTGGTTAATCCTTGTGAGTCCAGATCCTTCCCTGCTGCTAATGCCTCTGATTTGTGCCTGGGTTTTTTTTGCCATCTCCTCACTAATTGGAGTTGGTCACCAAGGGGTTTGTGGCTGTGCCCTTGTGCCCTAACTATTGTCCCCCTCATTGGTAGGGCCTGTGCCATTCATCCACTCCCTGTGGACACTCCTTGTTCTGAATTGGCCAGCAGGGGTTGTCATGAGCGTGCAACAGACCCTCTTTATTTCAGAGACAGGGTGCTGGGCCTCTCTCTGTTGGCTCGAGAAGAGAAAGCCAAGCTGAATACACTTGTTCAATTGCAGTTCTTTGCTGCTGAGCCCATGCAGCTGCCAATGGCCTTGTAGTGTGGTCACCCTCTGTCAACAAAATAATACTTCATTAGGAAGTCAAGGTAATTCAGACCTGGTACAGCAGAGAGAGAACAGGTTTTTATACCGAATACTAAATTAATTATATAATAGCTACATGAGATGGAACACCATCAGACATATTAAACTCACTAGCCTCCATACTTTTGTTAAGAAAAATCTGGAACTCCAAATGGTTTTTTATTGCTTCTGGCACAGGGCACAAAGAGTTCGTAAAGTATTATATCAGGCTTTCACTAAATTTTTGTAATGTAAATTTCTAAGTCTTCAGCCATAAAGAACCTAATGTATATAGTGGTATTTGCTACAAGTCAGCAAAATATGAGTCAGAAGTTCTTACAGTATATAAAAAACATTAGAATTTTATTTTTTAATGTGTGTACATATATGACTGCTCATGACTGCTTTTTCTTCAGTAAACCTCATCCTTAACGTTGTTGCTTGACTTCACCAGTGGTACCAGGGTGCAGTTTCTGGTTTTATATATGTAAGCTATCCCATTTCTTTTACTATTCTTTTCATTTAGTTTTTTTGGAATTACTTTGTTCCATTAATTCCTTTAGCAGCACTTGGAGCTATTTAGGAGTTTCCTGTGCACAACTATTATATGCTTATTTTCTTTTTCACTCTAGTAGCATCATTCTCTGATGGCATCCTTTTTAAGATTTGTTGACCCTTTTGATAAAGGGAATATTTCAGATAATTGTACTCACTAAAAAAAATATTTTTTCTGATGCTAATCCACTGACGGTGTAACATACATACAGTATTTCAAGTGATGTAATACATCAGGTGGCAAAGTAGACCTGGTCCCAAATTATTTTGGGGGTGTAAGGCTGAAAATGTTGAGAAAACATAGCCTTGGTCTGTTTCCTGCCACATTCCAAATTTGAAGCAAGGTACACATTTCTCAGCTCTCAAGGAATTTAGGCTCTGAGGCCCTTTCCAGCATGTGAGTTGTCTTCATTCAGGTTTGAAGAGACCATAGTGGGCATCTGTCTGTCCTGGTTGCTACAGGACTCTTCTGTAATCTCTTTTCCAACCTTTGCTTTTAAATACTTCCAGTGATGGCGAACTCGTTACATTTTCTAAATTGAACTGTGTTCATTTTTCATTATGAAAATACTACATGACTGTTATAGAAATTTTGGAAGATGCCAAAAAGAGGACCTGAAAAAAGGGAGCGGTCTCCTCTCCCCCACCCAGAGACCCCTGGCATCTTGTTGTATTTCCTTACCCCCACACCACCCCTGCCGCCTTTTTGGACATATGAATATTTTGTTTGATATGTATCTTTTACACAGCTTATGATCCAAATGTGTACAATATATGGTTTTATATAGTTTGCTTTTAAAATTTTTTGTCAGTATCATTTTTTATGACTATATCAATTTCCATTGAGTCTGTTTTCTATAATTGACAGGTGTTTTTCTCTGCATATCTCTCTCTCACTCTCATGCTGTCTCTCTCAGTTGGTTATTATACTTCATGTGGTATAATATTAATATTATTATGTGGTTGAACATATGAAGCACCTGACTTTTTGAGGCAGTCTGTTTTGTTTTGGACAAGAAACATATTTAGAAAGTTCTTCAATGTATTAACCCCATGTTTGGGTATCTATAACTTGAACCATTTAATCTTTTTTTTTAGATGTTGGGGGTAGGAGTTTATTAATTAATTTATTTATTTTTGCTGTGTTGGGTCTTCATTTCTATGCGAGGGCTTTCTCTAGTTGTGGCAAGTGGGGACCACTCTTCATCGCGGTGCAGGGGCCTCTCACTATCGCAGCCTCTCTTGTTGCGGAGCACAGGCTCCAGACGCAGAAGCTCAGTAGTTGCGGCTCACGGGCCTAGTTGCTCCGCGGCATGTGGGATCCTCCCAGACCAGGGCTCGAACCCATGTCCCCTGCATTAGCAGGCAGATTCTCAACCACTGCACCACCAGGGAAGCCCCATTTAATCTTAATATAAAAGCAATTTTAAAACACTGTAAAGGATTTTAAGAAGCCTGCTAGCAAATAAACAGGAAATGATAGAAAATCATTTGCAACCACCAATGTGACAGTGGGTTCAGCAAGGACCACCAGTGGAAACTATTGGGTGAAAGATTATTGGTGAACAGATTATTCACATGACCTCCAAGTATTACCCCATAGTGTACTTATTAATTACAAAGGGGAAAGGAGGTGCTTTTACAGCAGTGAAATCTGGTGGACAACACCTTTAACCAAGTGATCAAATTAAATGTTACAAAGAAGGGCAAAATGGTATTACCTGCCTCATTGTGGCAGTACCAGCATCAGCTGTGTAGGTAGAGTTCTTGGCAAAAAAAGTTGAACCTGAATCAAGTCATGAGAAACTATTCAGCTTGTGGGACATTTTACCAGGTAGCTAGTAGCCTGGATTCTTTTTAAAAGGTCAGTGTCTTTATATAAAAAGTGTTAGAATTACCCTAGATTAAGGGAAATGGAAGTGGTATGACAGCTAAATTTCATGCATTCCCTTGACTGGATCCTGGATTTAAAAGAAAAAAAGGATGTTATTAAGAAATTTGAATATGTGTTATATTTTAGATAATAACAGTATATTAATGTTAAATTTCTTAGTGTCATGATAGTATTGAGGTTAGGTAGGAGAATGTCCTAACTAGGAGATACATGGTGGAGTATTTACAGATGAGGTAGCCCCTGATTTCTATATTCCTATAACATTTTCAAATGGTTCAGAAAAAAAGTATGTGTGTTTGTATATGTGTGTATATCTACATGTACATATAGAGAAAAAAACATGCATACAAATATTAACAATTAGAGAATCTAAGTAAAGGATATATGAGCATTCTTTGGACTATTCATTTTTTGTAGGTTTAAAATTTTTTAAAATGAAAAGTTTGAAAAGATCCCACTAGAGCATTAGGCTGTGAGCTGAAGCAATTATTATTCTGCACATTAGCCTTTAATGCATTTGAAGTCCACTATTATATTGCTCCAGGGATTCTTTTGAGTATCTGCAGTGATGAGAAATCTTCACAGTGGTCCACTGCCCAATGAATAAATAATGTAGTTTGCTTCATTAAGCACGCACTGTTTCCTCTTCTATGTTAGGTTGAAATCCAGGCCCTTCCCTGTGGAGTTCACAGTCTAATGTTGTGGGTGTGGACATAGATACGTGTAATATGTGTTTTCAACCTCCCTTTTTTTGCCTTTAAATTTTTTCCAGTTATAAGAATTACACCCTTGTGACTGTCTTTGGCAACTTGCATCAGGCCCAGCTGGGCGGGGTGCCTGGGACTTACCAGTTGGTTCGAAGTTTCCTGAACATTAAACTTCCAGCTCCCTTGCCTGGACTTCAGGTATTGGCATCTTTCTCTATGTGATCAGTTACTTCCCCAGAGCAGTCTCTCTCTGATAGGCATTTTCAGTTTAAATGAGGTTATGTGTGGGAACTGCTATATGGAGAAGAGACCAGAGGGGCCGGGGAGAGAAGCTAGGAGACCTTGGGAGACTGGTGGTGCAGGAGTCCAGGTGATAATGGTGGTCGCTCAGCTTAGGGTGGAGGAGGGTGCAGGGGGATGATGTCATTGGGTTCTGGACATGTTTTGAAAGTAGACCCAATAGGACTGTTGAAGAACTTGGATATGGCAGAGTCAGGGCTGACTTCTGAGATTGTTGGCCCAAACAGCTGAAAGAACAGAGTTAGATATGGGTCCTAGAACGTGCCTTTCTTCTCAGCTCACAGTCTAGTTACAGTCAGATATAGACACTGTGCAAAGTGCTGAACCGGAGCTGTGTACCAAGGGTGGTGGGCTGCAGGCTCCTGGCTTCATACAGGAGGTGAGGCCCACACTTGTGCTTGAAGAGTAGGGGCTTGCCAGCCAGGGGTCTGGGAAAAGGGTATTCCAGGAGGAGGGAGGAGCGTGAACAAATGCATGGAGGCGGTAAAGAATATCTGGCGTATCGGGTGTGTGGTAGGGCTGGGCCAGCTGGTGACGGCCTTGAGCACCAGGCTCAGCACTTAGGATGTCAATTGCTCAAAGGGGTTTAAGTGAGGAAGTGACACGATCAGATCTGGGCTTAAGAAAGAGTGCTGCCGAGGGAAGGGTGGAGGGGCCAAGAAAGGAAGTCTGAGGTCCACTTTTCTGGAGGAATTGGGGAGAAGCAGAAAGAGGAGTAACCACAGGGCTGCTGCGCAGGTGGTGACAAAGCCACTTTTAGAAGAGAGAAGCTCTAGTGCTGGGAGAGTGGGAACAGAGCTGCTTTCTTAGATTCCCCAATGCATAACGTAGCACGGTGTCCAAAACAAAGATACTCACTAAGTGAATGAACAACTAACAGGTGAATGGAAGTGCCAGAATCCATTTAACTAATCATTAATGGTTAACATTTTATAAACTCAAGTATGATGATAGTCTCTTATTGGTCAGTGAACGTCCTTAGCCTGAGTGCATGTCTGTAAATTATCACAGAAGAACATGTCACCTCATTGCTGTGGGTACTGGGGTTCCATGGAGAACCCATGGCAGTCTTTGAATCCTGTGCACACAGTGCTGTAAAGGAAAGGCTCTCGAGCCAGACTGCCGCTTACCAGCTTACCTTGGAAAAATCATTTAACATCCCCATGCCTCAGGTTCCTGGTTTGTAAAACAGAGAGGAGGAGGCCATTCATGGTCCCTGCCTAGTGGAGTTGTGAGATTAAGTGACTTAATACAAGAGGGCTTAGCTGAGGGCCAGCACATCGAAAGTCGTCAGTTAAACCTTTCCTCTTTTAGGATGGAGAGGTGGAAGGCCATCCTGTGTGGGCATTAATTTATTACTGCCTGCGCTGTGGAGACCTGCTTGCCGCTTCACAGGTGGTCAACCGAGCCCAGCACCAGCTGGGAGAGTTTAAAACTTGGTTCCAGGAGTACATGAACAGCAAGGACAGAAGGTACGATGAATGAGATGGTGCATCTAGAAGAAGCCACGTGGAATCAGCAGGGTGGCCCCCACTGGCGTTGCTCTCTTTTCCTTGTGCATGGCTCCAAATAAGTTTCTGCTTGGGAGAAAAATGAAGTTTAGAAAGCAAGTAGAACTCTGTAGAATAACAGTTGAAAACATAAAAGAGCCCCATTCTGACACCATGTGTACACTTACAAAGTCCCAGGCACATCAAGGATGCTTTATTAAATGAAACTTTGTTGTATTACACTTCACTTGTTCACATTTAGTGCTCTTCTGGTTGACCCAAATGACAATATACACTTCATACTCAAAGGCCAGAGTTAGAAGTTAGCAAACTTGAGACATAATCATTGGATTAATTCAGTAATTTTTTTTTTTAGTTCTCTTGCATTAAGGAACTGCTAAGCATTCATTTTTCTCTGGTTTTTGTTAATGTAATAGGACTTAAGTTCATATGCTAACCCAGTTTAAATATATATACATGTATGTAGAAGAAATAATGGCGGTTACCCGTTATACATGTGGAAAACCAGGGTTACTTTTTCGGCAGTGTCAATAATGCCATGTCCAGAGATTGTCTTAAACCATAAGCCCTGTCTTGCTCATGTTAGAGAGTGTAAAGTAGGGACAGTGTTTAGGGTTCCCCCAGATGCAGACCCTGAGGCAAGGGTTTGAGTGCACAGAGTTTATCTGGGAGGTGATCTCACAGGGATAAGGGAGTGAAGAAGCCAGAGCGGGGCTAAGGCACTTAAGGGACTGACTCAGTCTTGCCCATCACTGCTTGAGGGCTGCCGGGGAGGTGCGTGGAGGATTAATTCCCCATACCTTCTCAGGTGCCTCTGACAGCCACTACTTGAGGAAGCCAGTGGGCGGAGACACAGCTGCTGGTAGCTGCAAGTCTGGTTAAAGTGATGGTGCCCGTGGGTATGGGTGGGACAGTGTTACCCTCCGTGAAGGAAGGCTTCGTGACTCTGCTGTGTGGTTGGGACCTGGGTGCTTTCAGATGCCCATGAAGATCTTAAGCATATGTGTCTGTGTGTTCCCTTGTGTCTCTAGATTGTCCCCAGCTACGGAGAACAAGCTCCGACTGCATTACCGCAGGGCCCTGAGGAACAACACAGACCCCTACAAACGGGCTGTGTACTGTATCATTGGCAGATGTGACGTCACCGACAACCAGAGCGAGGTGGCCGACAAAACTGAGGACTACCTGTGGCTGAAGGCAGGCGCTGCTTCCCTTGCCCAGTAGGGCACTCTCCCCTTCCCCCTGCGCACACATTGCACACAGATGTTACTGCTTAATGTACGATGCCAATAAGGTGACTGGGCTAGTGGATTTCCTGTCTCCTGGCCCATTTTTTATTGTGTAATATTCGCAACCAGTAATACATTAGCGTAGCCTCGAGCATGGCAGCTAACCAGTTACAAGTCTGCACCCGGCTCAGGAATTAGCTTGTACCAATGCCTGTATTTCTCTTGGGGGTTTAGTTGAACCAGGTGTGTTTCGATGACGACGGCACCAGCTCCCCACAAGACAGGCTCACTCTCTCTCAGTTCCAGAAACAGTTGTTGGAAGACTATGGTAAGATACCCTGAACATAACTACCTTCCCTCTCTTGTCCACCTAAGGTCACTGCTTAGCTTTTTTCTGGGAAAATCCTTCATCTCTGAACTCTGTCTCTCCTTCAGAACCCTCTGGATCTTCAAAACAACACAACAAAACAATGAGTTCAAATTTGGATAGAGGCCACGCACGTGGCGGTAAACAGAGTATGTGACTTACATGGTCGTTGACAGTAAACTCTTCCCACTAGTTCTTTGAACTGCTCTAGCAGACACTGGCTCAGGGAGAGACATAAGAGGACTTGGCTACTGCTTCCTCAGAGACCTTGCAGTGACTATATCTGAGCACAAACAAGGGAGAAATAGCTTTTCTTTCTCTCACTGTTTAAAAATTTGGGGAAGAAAAGGAGATTCCAACTAGTGGTCCGCAGTATTGAACGCAGATATCTGTGAATCTGAGTAAACCGAAGCTTTGAAATCATTCCTGTCCTTATTGAGTGACTTACCAGGATAAAGGAGAGAAACAGCCCCTTATGTATTCCATTTTAAGGTCCTGAGCTCTGTTTCTTGCCCAACTAATGCAAGCAGTTTGGGTTTTACAACACAGCCCCTGCTCGCCAATTGTTTTGTGAGGTCCGGAGACTGTGGAAACAGGCCACGGCTGGAGTGGCGTCCACTGTGTCCAGAGCCTCTGCATCCATTCAGGCTCAGGCTGGTGCTTTTGTCCCGCCCAGCAAGTCCTTTGAGCACTCAGGGCTTCTTCTGGGCTCGGGGCTGCCAGCAGAGGCTGGCTCCTTCTGAGTCAGTTTTGACCTCCTCTCCCCGGGCAGGCGAGTCCCACTTCACGGTGAACCATCAGCCCTTCCTCTACTTCCAAGTGCTGTTCCTGACTGCGCAGTTCGAAGCTGCCATTGCCTTTCTCTTCCGCATGGAGCGGCTGCGCTGCCATGCTGTCCATGTGGCGCTGGTGCTCTTTGAGCTAAAGCTGCTTTTAAAATCCTCGGGACAGAGCGCTCAGCTCCGTGAGTATTTGTTGACAGTGGTACATCCATAACACGTCCCCCTGTCGGGTGGCAGTGGACACATAGCTGCAGCCAGCAGGGATTTGGGCAAGTGGTACCAATCATTTTAGAGTGTTATAGACGGTTGGGCTTATGAGATGATTAATATGAGGGTTCTTGCCTTTCCCCCCCTCCATTAGTATTCCCTGAGGTGTTTAATAGATAAAATGCTGTGCTAAGTGCTAGTTTTGTGGCCAGTGAGTCAGGTCGCCTGGAGGGTGGTGCAGGAGAAACAGTTCCTAGAGTCGTGAGACTGGTTCCCATTAGGGCTCTAACTGGAGACATTGGAAGGCGCAGCCAGCCATCTTGTGTGCCTACCTGCATGGGGTGGAGTCCGGGGAGGGAGAGAAGATACCTGTGCATGAATGGCTGCAGCTTCCTTAGTAGCACAGCAGACTCACTCCAGAGCACATGCCGTAATGGACAGTTGTCACCATCTTTTCATTCAGAGACCAGCATACTAGAGATTTACTAAGAAATGCCACTTTCTCCAATCTGAACTTGGGATGAAATTGAGGACGGGTGGTGAAGGGAATTGGCCTAAGCTCACACTGGCAAACATTGGCTGGGCTGCAGGAGTAGGTGCCACCACTGGGTCTTTGGACTCAGTTCCCCTAGCTCTTGGTTGCATGGGTCAGAAGGGCAGTGTGGTTGTGACCAGTTCTGTCCTCACTGGTGCAGTCAGCCACGAGCCTGGCGACCCTCCCTGCATGCGGAGGCTGAACTTCGTGCGGCTACTCATTCTCTACACCCGGAAGTTTGAATCCACAGACCCGAGAGAGGCCCTCCAGTACTTCTACTTCCTCAGGTTAGACTGGCTTTTGACTATTTACTTCAGCTGGTTTTGATTTCTGCCACCATGAGAATGACAGAGACCTTGGGGCCACACCAGAAACCAGGTTGATTTTGTCCCCTTCTAGAGATGAGAAAGACAGTCAAGGAGAAAACATGTTTCTGCGTTGTGTGAGCGAGCTGGTGATAGAAAGTCGAGAGGTATGTCTGTTAACTTTTCTCCACAACCCCATGATTTCCAGTGTACAAGTTCTCATGCTGATGTGATACTGGATGGTCACCTCAATATGAGTTCGGTGGATGTGGCTGAGGTCAGGGGGGTGTTAGAGTTTTTTTTGGTTTCTGACAATGAAAATGTTGATGCAGTCTCACTGTTCTCTAGTTTGTGCAAGACTTCTCCCACCTCCCCTACTCCTCTAGTCTTTAAAGAATTGTGGATTATGTGTATATCCTCGTCCAATAAACTGAGTAAACTTTTTTTGTCTCTGCAGTTCGATATGATTCTTGGGAAACTAGAGAACGATGGAAGTAGAAAGGTGAGTTAAGTGCACGCCAGAGGTGTGTTAGTTTGCAGTTGGGGATTTATAATTGTCCAAATAATACAGTTAGATTTTAGGATTCAAGGTACTGAAGATGCAAATCTGAGTGAAGTTGCTTAGTTTTAAAAACAAAAAATGAAAATTACAGGCCTCAAATGATGACCTTGATTTTACATACATTTACATTTCTCCTTAAAATATGTAAATTTGTGGTTAGTTTTTTTTGTTATGTTCAGAATACTCATCTGTTCACACCTGCCATATTTTCAGCTGAGAAGGCTACATTTCTGCCATTCTTGGCTCAGAAAATATGCAACAAAGGAATTGGTTACTGCACCTACTCTCCCCAAGAGGGGAAAGTTACAAATGCACTTGACCTCTCTCACAAGATAGTTTTTGAGGGCTTAGAACTCTGCACTGACCCCAGAGATGCAGCTGCTCCCGTGAGCCTTAGCAGTTCCCTAAGACCCATCCTGGCTATTGGGCAATGTAGAAGGGGCAGAGGCCCTGGTGTCAGAGACCCCTCCTGACCCACTCAGGCACTCTCCACATGCCTCTCTTAGGGACTCACTTTCCTCATTTGTAAAAATGGGTGGTTTAGAGCCAGCAGTCTCAAGATGACCTCCCACTGCTCACACCATCCAGAAGAAGACCAGTGGCAGTGCTGGTGACAGTGGCCATGCTTACGGAGCAGTGACAACTGCCAGGCCCCTGTGCTGAATGCTTGACATGTATTTTCTCACCTAATCATCACAAGAACCCAACACTGTGGGAACCATCATCTGTTTTTTAAGGGAGGAAGTGGAGACAAGAGAGGTTATTTCCCTCAAGATCACACAGCTAGTAAGGTAGTGAACTGGAATTTGAGCCCAGTCCTTCTTGACCCCAGACCCCATGCTCTTCACTGATCTCCTGTGCTGCCAGGGTGGCGGAGCAGGTCACCCGACTTGGTCCAGGGCTGATGGAGAATCAGATGGCCAGTCAGACGTCACACAGTGCCCTCTCTCTTTGCGGTTACCTCAGGCCTCTCTCATACTTTCTTGACCATTTGGTTGTTGTTGAGTGATGATGCAAATTTTTTTTTTTTTTTTTTTAAGTATCCTGACACCACTTGCCATATATTTTTTCAGGACTGGATTTCTTTTGCCATCTGTCTTAGAAAACAAATTCAGAATCTTTCAGATACTTTCTCTGAGCCTTCTGATTTTTTCCCCCTAGTGCCTACTCATCAGCAAAATTAAAATCATTGATGATTTCACCGATTCTCTAGGTCATTTTGGAAAATGAGAAAGCACAGTCTTACTGGTGACTCCTCTGTGCTGCCTTTGAGTCTGCCTCTTCATGGGTAGTTTCCTTGGTCCTTTTCATATGTTTAATAGGACCATATATCTTCAAGAAAGCCAGAGTCTAGCTGATGAAATATGTGCATTGCCCAGGGCAAGTATTTTCAGTTAAGGTAGTTTTGGGATCTCACTTGCTTCTCTGTTTAAAATAACAGCTCTGTCCCCCTATTTCTCTCTTCCTCCCCTCCATAATTTGTCTTGTCAGCCTGGAGTCATAGATAAGTTTACTAGTGACACAAAGCCTATTATCAACAAAGTTGCTTCCGTGGCAGAAAATAAAGGACTGTTTGAAGAAGCAGCAAAGCTTTATGACCTTGCCAAGGTAAAATGTGCTCTTTTCTTTCTTCTGCACTTAATAGATCTGTGGGCAGCCTTTTGGCATTAAATGCACAAACATTTCGCTGGTGCCATTGTTGTACCCCTCTCCCTGCTGAGGCATTTTCTCCTAGTGCTTAGGCAGTTAATAGTCCAGTCAAGGTGAAATTCCCATTTTACAGAATTATTTCTGCCCATAAGGTCTTTCTGGCCAAACAAGAGTGACATATTGAAAGGCTGTCCCGCGGGCACTGAGCAAAGTCTCCCTTGGCAGCAGAGGAAGCACCCATCACGCTTGGGTGGTGAAGCTGCTGGTGAAGATGCCTGGTGCTCACCGTCCAGGCAGCCGCACACATGCTGTGACCAGTGTGTGTCAGGGAACAAAACCACAGCTGAGGGGTTCTGAGAGAACTGGAGGAAGTAGCTCTTCGTGAGAACATGTGGGGATTACTGATGACTGTTAGGGCCTGACGAAGAGTACATTCTCTCCTTTTATCAACTGACCAACGTGGGCAAAAGAGGGTTATAATTCATTTTTCTTTTCATTTAAAAGTGTTTTGATTGAGGTCTAATTAAAAAGTAGAAAAATGTACACATATTCAGTGAACAGCTTGATGGGTTTCCCACAGGTATGTATCTGTGTCATCACCACGCAGATCAAGACACAGAACAAAAGTTCCCTCTTTGGTTTCGGTTATTTAGTTTTTTTCCTCTTATTGATTATTTTTAATTGATTCCTTTCTTAATTAAAAAAAACCGAACAGAATGCTGACAAGGTGCTGGAGCTGATGAACAAACTGCTCAGCCCCGTCGTCCCCCAGATCAGTGCCCCGCAGTCCAACAAGGAGAGGCTGAAGAACATGGCGCTCTCCGTCGCGGAGCGGTAAGGCCGGGGCTGACTCGGGCGGGTCCCGGGGTTCCCCGCGCCCACCCAGACGCATCTTCAGCTTTACCGTAGCATCAAAGAGTTCCCCAGCGTGGCTCTACTCACTCATCCTCCCACCAGCACTGACAGTTTGAGAGTTCCTGTTCCCCCACGTCATAATCAAACTGTCACTTCGCACTGACACTTGGTAAACATTCTTGCCAAAAGGAAGGGTATGAAAGGGTATCTCAACATTTTAATCCTGTACGTGAGATTTAATTCTAGGCATTATACTCATCTATATGTCATTAGCAGCCATCTCAAAGGCATTTTGGAACAAAGCTAGTGATGGATGGATGGGGAAATTCTTAGAGGTGTAGTGGCCTGTGTTTCAGAAGCTACCTTCTTCCCCATGAGTTCGAAGAGTTGTCATACTTTAACCAGTGTAACTCCCAGGCTGGGGCAATAGTTGTCACTTTTTGTGCCCTCTGCAGATATGCCTAATAAAGTGACCCAGTGAAAACTGGGTTGGAGATGCTTGCTGAGATGGGGGCTGAGGCAAGAGAACTGTGCTTCACACAGAACATTTATAGGTGGATTTCTGTCAAACCCGCCATCAAATGCTTGGCCATTTCAAAAGAAACACTGTTTTCCACTCCTTAGTTCACTTCATCTAGAGAGTTTAAGAGGTTTTGACATTTTTTAGATGCTATCCTCAAGTTATAGATTGCACAGAAATTCCTAATATACCCCCCTTCCTTCTTTTTTGTCCTTCAGATATAGGGCTCAGGGAATCAGTGCAAATAAATTTGTGGACTCCACGTTCTATCTTCTGTTGGACTTGATCACCTTTTTTGACGAGTATCACAGTGGGCATATTGACAGAGCCTTTGATGTAAGTTTCAGGAGGGGTGTTTGAAGTGGAGGTTAATGTACGCCCTTGAAAAATCAAAACACTTCGTGAGATTCATTTAAAACAAAGGAAATGTCACCAGTATGCCTGTTAAGTGAAAAAGGACAAGTATGATCCTGTGAATCTAAAAGGGATTTCTGTGTTGCTCTTTTTTCCCTTTTTTCTCTTCCTTTCTTCTTCAGTCTAAAAACAGAGAGGTTTCTCAGAGTAATTTGAAATCTCTGAATTGTAAAACTGCCTCAGAAAAGGAGGATAGGAATTGAGTCACTCAGCAAGTTAGAATCAAAGCCTTTGAATGAGGGGATTAGCATTTCCTATTAAGAAGCCCACTATGAATGTGTTAGATGCTGACTGTGTGTTTGAGGAGATGAAATGACTGTGATGGTTGTATCATATGGGACCGATGGGTTTTGTTTTAAATAGATAATTGATCGCTTGAAGCTGGTGCCTCTGAATCAGGAAAGTGTGGAAGAGAGAGTGGCTGCCTTCAGAAATTTCAGTGATGAGGTGAGTCGTTTTCTTCCTGAATTATAAAATTCTTTTCTCCCCCACTTCTACTGAAAGCTTTTGTTTTAACGTAGCCAATAACTTTAACAGTCCTACTACAGTCACCATCCAGACTGAGTTTTCTGAGTCCAATTTCAGGTATCCTGGGCTGGTTTTTCTGTGAGTACACATATCCCCATCAGATTATTGTCTGAATTCCTGACTTAGAAAATACACTCGCGTTAGAGACCAGACATGTTCTTGGGAGAAACAGGTTTCTTGTTGATCCTGTGGGATCTGGTTTGATTCTTTATTATGCACTTGTTCTAGAGGGTGTGTCAGTGCTTAACTCTGATCTTGTCTAAGTAGTTCCTTTGGTTACATGAAATATGCATCATGATTCACGTTCTTCTTTCCCTTCTCTGAACCATTTTGTCTCAAGAAGCAGGTGCAGTGACCATGGACTCAGTTATCAGCCCAAGAGCCCCAGAGCTGCTGTCTCTCTGCAGGGTTCCTAGCATGTTGCCACTGCTTAGCCCAAGGGTGCTCAACTGGGCTGCACACTGGAATTGCTAGGAGACCTTTAAAAAAAATCTTTGTGCCCAGGCCCAGAAATTCTGGTTTCCCTGATCTGAGCTGCAGCCCAGAACGCTCCTGATTATTCCCATGTGCAGCTAGGGTAAGACTCTTCTCCAGAACCACAGGCACTGAGGGCCAGCTGCCTGATTCCAGGATGTTCCTAACAGTGTTTCAATTTAAAACCATTAGTAAGCTCATTCCTTATATGAAAGCATGTTTCTGTTCTAGAGGAAGAAGGAAGGCCGGCTTCTGCACATGTGGTGAGGCAGCTGCCTGCTGTGGTACACACAGTTCAGGAGGTCTTACCTCTTGCCAACCGTCCCTTCACACCTGCTGCAGTTCTACCCCTAGCCACTCCTTCTTCTGTTGTTTTTTGCCCTCCCCTGCTTACATCATTCAGTATTTCATGGACTGAAGTGTTGTACCAGGGCCTGTCCTCATAGACACTCCCAAGGACTCTGCTCGGGCTGTGCTGGTCCCATGGAGACAGTCTGGTGGGTCTGAGACAGCGGGGAGTGGTAGGGAGTGGAGAACCAGCGTGTGCGTCCCTGCCTGCTGACATTCACATGCAGGCTTTTGCTAATCACTCTTGCTGGCCAGACGTAGTTGGATGCTTTTTGCTCCTGCCCCTGCCTAGGAGGACTGGCCTAAAGAAGGGAGCAGGAGAGTGACCTACCTGACCTTCTGAGTAGCATTGCCTGAGCTTTGCTTTCACGCTTGACATTTCAATGCCATCAGCTCCTTTTTGGTGGCTGTGTGGCACTCCACCTGGCAGCTGTGGAGATGTGATGTGAACAGGCCTTCCTGGAGCACTGCTCCCCCCTCCCCCAACCTGTGGTCGGCCTCAGGGCTTGGTTCTTTCTCCTTACTTCATGTGTGTCCCTCTGTGCAGGTCAGGCACAACCTCTCAGAAGTGCTTCTCGCCACCATGAACATCTTGTTCACACAGTTTAAGAGGCTCAAGGGGACAAGTCCATCGTCGTCATCCAGGCCCCAGCGAGTCATCGAGGACCGTGATTCTGTAAGATCCCAGCCAGATGGTTGGCCAGAACCATCGCTGAGAGCCACCTTTCTGGTTTGCTGTCCATTGCACCTCATGAGACCACTGCTCATGACCCTGAATTGCTCGTTTCTTTACTACCTGGCAGCTGGGTAAAGTTTGTGTCGGGGGCTCCCGGAAGAAATCGAACATTAATGGGGTTGCTACTCTTCTCAAGCTAAAAAACAAAGATGTGCCAAGTCAGCGAATATCACCTTTAAAAAAATCAAAATGCTAATTTATACTGATTCCACAAGAATTCCTGCCCATTTTTAAATAGAAGGTCATTTTATGAGTCTCAGTTCAGCACTTTCATGAAAACCATACTTACTTTTGGTCAACAATTTGGTGCAAACCCCTGTTTCTACTGTCATCTCACAGTGACTCCAGAGAGGTACCTAGGACAGTTGTTATCCCCATTTTACAGTTGAGGGATCTGAGGCCTGGGTCAGGAGGCGTCTTGCTTTTGTGGGCCCCTCAGGTGGTAGGTGAAGGAGCCACGTCTGGAAGCCGGGTCTGTCTGACACCAGGGCCAGTGCCCTTTCCACTGCCTGTGGGGCCTCTGGCATTGCTTGGGTCATGCAGAGTCAAGGTAGATAGAACCCTGGGATTCCAACAGCATATGGTGTACAGTTGATTTGACAATAGGGGAAAGAATGGTGTTTGACCCAATTAAACCATTAAAACAGGCAGTGTTTTAGAATTACCTTTACCTTAACATTTGCACTTAATGTTTGGTGAGTCTCTCAGTATGGTGTACAACAGCCATACTTGATTTTGGCAATCAAGAAACTAGAGCCTTGAAAATCTGTCTCCCGCCTCCATGGATATCTGAGAGCTCTCTCCGCTATGACCCCTACAGGCATTGTCACTGTCAGAACCTCTGCCTCGTGAGTGATGGTGGGAATTTTCACCTTTAGCAGCATACATAGCAGTGCTTGGAAGCGGTTTTCCGACGTGGTAGGCCCATCCGTGTGTGCACGAGAGGCAGCTGCAGGTCTGCCATCTGCCCTTGGACAGGCAAGAGCGTGCCAGCAGTGGGCTCACTCTGCTGGGACCTTGGCAGCAGTGCTGTTGTGAATACAACTACTGAAGTGGTGGGCATTTCTGATACTCTCTGTACTGCTTACAGGTCAGAGCAGGGCTTGCTCACAGAGAGCAGAGCTGGTGGTCTGGCAGGTCCATTTTCCACATCTGAAGGGAACTGATTGAAGACCAGCTGGACTCACACGCTGTGTGTTTTAGTCTCTCTTTTTTAGGCACTTAGTTTTTACATATGCTGGATAAAGCCATTCTTCTGTCTTCCTCTTACCCACCGCTCTCCTTTGTAATGAAAGGAAGGGATGGGTGGAGTCGAGGAAAGACTTAATGTGTAAAAGCTGCCTGCCCAAGCAGTGGCCTCATGGTTTAAGGTGCAGTGCTGCCGGGGAATGGATGGGTCCCTTGGCCTGCATACCCCTAGAGCTTATGTAAAGTTGCTGCAAGTTAGGCAGGAGAGCCCGTGCACAGTTTTGCACTTTTAAAGACAATCTGATGGATACTCTCATCATAAAGTAAATTTCTTTTGGTTTGGACATTAATTAGGACCTTTACTTGCCAATTTACTTCACATATCAGGTAAAAGGCATTTACCTTTCAGTTTTCTTCTTGAATGGTCCTTAAGAAGCCTAGTAAGTGACCCTTGAATTTTTCTTAAAATTCTCATTACTGGTCCAAAAGATGTGTCTAGACCCTCCCTTTCTATTCCAGATATGGTTTCCTTTCCTGCTGATATAAGCTTCCAACACACCTCAGTGTGGGGCAACCTGAAGCTGTTCTCTTACGTTTCTTTATTCAGTAATTTATCAGTTGGAAATTGGAGTGAAGTTCCTATTTTTGTTGTTGGAAACACCTGAGTTTAAATCTTTTTCCTTCCTGGAGCAATCCAGGAATCTCATAAATATTGTTGCCTGAGAAAAGAGGGCCCAGCATTTCTGTCAGGAAGGAAGGAATGTAAGGAGTGAAAGGAAGGAAAGGGGGAGACGCAGGGGAGGAAAGAGCTGGAATGGGCCTCACTTAGGCACGACTGTTGCCTCTGGTAGTGCAGGTGCTTCATGAGGGTCCTAGAAAAAAACTCAGGACCCCATGGTAACAGTTGGACAGAAACCAGCCAGGAGAGAGAGAGAGGCTCAGAGAAGTAGAGCAGGCAGTCTGAAGCCCAGAGCCGTGTTAGCAGCTGGTCAGACATGTCAGGCGAGGCAGCTTGAGCGGCACACCCATCCATCTTTTGCTAAGCAGAAGGGCTTTGGAACTGAGGCCCCGGCACCCGAGCTTTGCTAACTCTGCACCATGTTGGAGGAACATGATGGTGGAGGGTGAGACTGTCATCTGCCCACCGGGAATCTGCCCTGACCCTAAGAGGTAGAAAATGGAAGGCCGGGGTGGTGGTTCCCAAGACAGTGCCCTGACCCGGAAATTAACTGGATTTCTTCTCTTCTTCCCCTTTCTCTCAGCAACTCCGCAGCCAAGCCCGAGCCCTGATTACCTTTGCTGGGATGATACCCTACCGGACATCTGGGGACACCAACGCGAGGCTGGTGCAGATGGAGGTCCTCATGAATTAAGTGCGATGCTCCAAGGGGCTCCTGGGGCTGCTCGCTGTCAGTACCTCAGGCGTGTGGGCCTGCCAGGGTGGGGGTAGTTTCTGGTTTTGTTTCTGTTGTGTTAGTTTTGTTTTGTTTTTTTGTATTATGTATTTTTGTCAACACCAATAAATTTCTTTGATTTGTATTTCTTTTCACATTCTTTTATTTTCATTGTTTTGTTTTGTTTTTCCTTTGAAATTTTGTTCAAATTTTTATTTGTGTGGGAGGAAATGTCTTCACTAGTGCTCGGGCCAGAAAATTATAGGCTTATATAGGCATCTGTGATTTGGTTAAAGTTGACCTTAAATGATTAAAAATTCACCCAAAATGAGCAAGGAAATGAAGCCTTTGGGAGTTGCTTTTATTTAGATATAACATTCCCTGTAGCAGGGTCGCAGTTTGCTTTTCACATTTTTATTTGAATGTGAAATCCAGTCTCAACCTTGGTAAGTTAAGATTTGTGTGTGAAATACCAAGCACTCCATGTCCTCTTCCCTCTTATCTCACCAAGGTGGGCCTTGGTGTCCAGGGGTCCAAGACCATCCTCCAAATTATTTGCTCTGATCCCAGGATTAATTGGTTTGCTGTTCTGTTGAAATCCCACTGGAGAAGAAAACATAGGCCTAGGAAACGATAGCCTAGTAAATGAACCTTGTCGGGGTCTCAGCTGGAGCTCGAGGGAGGGCAAACCTGGCCCCTTCTCCCTCTGTAGCTGCAGCACTGCGAGGCAACTGCTTGGCCTTGTGTACTCTCCTCTTCAAGAGGACTTCTAAGCCCCTCTTTTCCCTTCTCTGGTGCTTGGTTCTTCTGCTTGGACAGCCTCCCCTCTCCTTCTGTTTCCCACTCATGAAGCCAGTTGGCCGGGCCGGCTCATGGATCTCATTGCATTGGGCATCAGCACCATGGGTGTGTGGTCCCTGAGCAGAGGTTGTCCTCCATCATTGGCCCTGTTTCTCCCGAAGCCTTGGACTAAACTAGAGAGGACGTGAGGACGAGTGTTTGTACCTGAATGGACCGGCTGGGACTACGAGAAACTGGGTATGGTCGGCTCTACTGGTTTTATGGACTGCTCCTGAGGCGGGCTCTCCTCTCCCAGGAGGATGTTAAGATCCCCAGAGTCTCCAAAGGTACTTTTTGCTTCTAGGGAGGAAACTCTGTCTTGTCACAGGGCATGGTTACCCTCACAATCCTCTGGTTATAAAAATACAAATTGTTGCCTTGCCTTGTAGTAAAGAGCTAATAGATAGATAATGGGGCCATCTGCTGTTCATCAGTCGGATCCCCTTATATCGATCAAGGATGTAGCCTAAAGGGCTGTCTCCCTCCTCTAGTCCCGTCTATTCACCTTCAATTGGGCTTTACTAAGAAAGTCGCAGAAGGCAAGCACTGCAGGGGACTTGCTTTAGCAAGTTGTGCCCAATTTATATGTGTTGATTATATTTTAAACAAAGCAAACAATTTGCTTCAACAGTGCCTTAAAAAGAGTATTCTGAGGACTTTTCATAAAGTGTGATTTAGGGTTCTTTTTTTAATACTAGATCTTGTAGATAGAAATATAACAGTGCCATAAAGGAGAGAAGGCATAAGGTGTTTAAATATGAATTTGCTCCCTGGCTCACCTCTTGTTCATCATTCTCATTGTGAGAATTAATTGTAAATTTGCCTTTCCTTGCGTCATGCAGTTCTTCCAGCTCCGAATAGGAGAGCTGCACGTGAGCCCTGCATAGGGGGATGAGGTCCTCTACCCTTGGACAGAGGGAGAGGAAAGCTGCCCTGAAGGGGGAGCTGGGTGGAGTTGAGAGGAACGCAGTCCCTGGTTGGCATTTGAGAACTTGCGTAGCAAGAGACATTTATAGGAGAAATAAGGTAACTTGGTTCATACCAGAGGGGCTGGGCCAGGCTCATGGAGCAAACCCAGGGCTTGTCCTGTCAGCAGATTCTGTGGTAAAGCAAGGCCTGCTGGGTGCAGACATGCAGGAGACATGAGGCCGAGTTTAGAAGGCCACAGCATCAACAGGTTCCCGTGTACTCATGGTTACAGCTTGTGCCTAGAAATCATGGTCCTGTGATAGGTTATTAGGTTAAAAGTCATCCTTAGCTCATTTGGTCAGGGAGCTAAATCCTTTCCCTTGATACTCGTCCATGATTTCACCATTTACCCAGAGAAACTGAGAGAAAGTGGCCCTGGGAGTCTTTCATCTTCCCAGGATGAGATTCCAATCCTGACAAAATCAAGGGTACTGGGAGGCTGACAGGGTCAGTGCCTGCCTCCGAGTGGCTCATAATAAACTCACTGAGACACTCAGAGGGATGTACTGACTTGATCTGAGTCCCTTTCAGAGGCCTAGGGATTTGATTGCATGGACTCTTTTCCTTTGATTTTTTTTTTTTTTTTTTTAAACAACCGTGGCCGCCTAACTTCTAAGGGAAAACAAGTGGAAATAGTGAGCTCTCAGAGCAAATCCTTTGGTTTTATCACTCCTGAGCTGGACGCGTTCATCAAAGAGCAGGAGATGCCCATGCACACTGAAGCCAGAATGTAGGCCCTGCTCCTGCCCTCCAAGAACTTACAGTCTACTTAGGGACTTGTAATGGCAGTAGAGCAGCCAGTATTGTTATTCTTTTGATGAATCATGTACATTCTAGGGTTTAGGTTACTTGAAGAAGAGTACTATAGACTTTCCCACAGAATCCCGCACTTGCTGATACAGAGGGAAAAAAATTGAGGAGCATTTACTCTTTGGATTCTCACCCCTGCCCACTTTGTTTGAGTGAACTGTTTCGGCCAAAGCTTTAATACTCAGTTTAACCATAACGTGCAGATGTGCCAACGTCCTACCGCTTTACTCTGATCCCCACAATCATTGTTTCTCCATTAGGCATCTGAACCTTTGTCTAGCTCATTAGATAGTTCACATCACTGCCACATTTCCATCATGCCACTCAGGAAGTGACTCGGGCATGCCGAACGCTGAATAAAACCCCAAGCTGGGACATTGTCCCAGGCCCACCAGAGTGCTGGCAGGCCCCAGCCTGCCTGGACTCTCACTTAGCCTCAGTCAGTCATAGAGATTGACTGAGCCCTGTGTCCAGCAAATTGGGAGAAAACGTTATAAAATTCCTAATGGAGATGTGCACTTTATGGTATTGTTCAAGATGCTCATTTTATATCAGAAAAAAAAGGCTTTTGTGCCTGCATTTCAGGAATATCAGGAAGAAGTCAGCAACTCATTAGACGGAAATTGTGTAGCTCCCTGCAGGAAAATGAGGCTGTTTTGAGGTCCTGGATGGTCCCCCGTTCTTCATTCTTTGTAGGTTGAATTCAGAAGTCACCTGTCTCTGGCCCATCTTCTGACAACTTCATAGTATACTAGTATCCCTCACAGGACAGGGACAGGAGGGAAATAAATGTCTTGCCACTTGTTTCTAACTAAAAAGATTGGTGGAAAAAAGCTCAAAACCACTAACTAAAATGTTTCCAAAATTATTTTCAAGTGATCTGTGCTTCTCCTTGCCTTGTTATACATATAACTGTTGTGACTGGCTATAGCTCAGGGAGGGCCTGCCTAAACAGGCCTGGTGTGTTGATGTGTCAGCCTAAGTTCAGTTCAGCAGTTACAGTCCTGCATGTGCTGGGCTGTGCTAGGTAGCTGGGGATAGCCAGGGTCATCAAGTCCCCATCCCAGAGTTGTTCAGAAGTCTAAGTGGGCTCTTTCTTTCCTTTTTTTGCCAGGATCATCTAAGTGGAAATACTGTTGGTTCTAAGTGGCTAGCCCAGGAAGGGAGGAAAATTTTTTGCCCTGATCTTGATTTTTGAAATAGCTTCTGTGTGCCCTCTCCTAGGTATCTAGCCCACGATGGCTCACTCAGCAATGGTTTGAATGAGCAGATTCTTTGCTTCAGCCTCCTGTGCCAGCCCCCTCCCCACATCCTCTGTACCAGCTCCACATGCCTGGATTCAGACTTAGGGGCCTTTAACGGGCATTCAGTCTGAAAGAAGGTAGAGGGGAGTGTCTCCTGGGGTTAGATAAAACAGGACTGATCCTTCAAAGAAGAAAACTTGCAGAGCTGCACAGTCTGCAGGGAAACATTGAGAAGAAGGGGGTGGACATTTGATTTACTGTTAACAATGATAAAGGCCAGATCTTTAAAAAAATTAAAAGCTTGAGGGGCTGGCAGAAACCCAGCATTGCATATTGGCATACTCTATATGCCCTGTTGCCTTTGCCCTTGGGGTCCTTGAGAGTCTGTTTCTTAGGATGGGGAGGGCAAAAGAGTTTGCCTCAGACAGTGGCTTCTGTTTGAACAGGCAAGAGGGGAGCCCGTGATCCCAGAGGGGACTTCTAACAGAGAAACAGACATACTGTAGCCTGTCGGCTGGCCACAGCAGAGCCGGCCTAGGCAGGCTCTCAGGTGGCATCCAGGGCTGCACGGCCTGCAGGTAAGGCCCCTTCATCTGCCCCAGATTTAGCAAATAAAAATACAGGACACCTGGTTAAATTTGAGTTTCAGATAAACGGTGAATAAGTTCTTAGTATAAGTTTGTCCCAGTTTTTTCTGGCTGCCTTATTCAGGCTGGCCTCTTCTGGCATCTGCTGCATAGAGGCTTCCAGGCTTGGTACAGGCTGCCAGGAGCTCTCCAGCTACATTGGATTACCCTGATTTGTTGTACTGTTTGTGCCTCTGTGAGCAGCAGAAATGACAGTGAGATATGAAGTCACTGGAGAGAGGGTAGTAAGGGGAATTCAGTTCTGAAGAGCCAGGCAGGCTGACTGAGTTGGATGAGTGTGGGCCCCCGTTGACCTCAGCTGCTAGCTTCTACTGGGTATTTTTCCATCAGGAATTTCAAATGTGTATTTTATAAAGAGAGCAAGGAAGCAAAGTACAGCCTTTTCTCACTTGATCAGTAACTTTGATTAGAGATGTAGAGGGGGGAGAATTCTTTGTTTGGTTGACTGATTATTTTCCTTTCACCTTTGCTTTGCTGACGTTGTCACTCTGTGTGCTATTTGTGGGAAGAAGGGGCAGGGTGGGAGAGAGTCGGTATATGTGTTCTCACGTTCCTTCCTGTACAGTAACTTCTGCATTTACTCTGTTTAGGATGGTTCCTTCACCACCACCCCTGTCTGTAGCCAGTAAATTTCCAAAATGTTCTCCTTAAGTGTCATGTGCCCCCTTTGTTCAGTCCTTCAGTGGAGCAGAAACCTCTCTCAGGCCTCCTTTCCTGGGAATGTCCTTAACTGAGGCACAGCCTGGGGCTCCTCGGAAGGCAGCGGAAGTGCCTCTTCCCAGCCTCTAGGGGTGACTGGGCGTGGCCCCTTCTCCACTCCCTGCAAGGAAGGCTAAGGCCTGCTGGGCCCCTGGGTCCTCGAAGTCCCCACAGGTTTCTGTAAGTACAGGACTCCCATCCCAACTCTGAAGTCTTGCTCTCCCCTCACCAGCCTCAGAGTTCAGTCCCCTGGCTAGGGATCTGAGGGAGGTCGGTCTGGCTGGAGGTGTGGTGGGACAATAGTTCCAGAGCATTTTGATGATGACCCAGCATGTGGCATGCATTCTGGGGCTAGGAGCTGTTAGAGCTCTGTGACCATTGACACTGGGCTCTCAGTGGAAAGCATTTTAAATGGGGGTCAATAGCCAGTTATTGGCCTTGGGAAGGGGATGCAAGATTGTTTTGACGGTGGGAGAGACTTGGGCCTGGTCACAGGACAGATGCCCCCTGCTCTCTTGGGCAGTATCTGCCTGTGTTTCTGACCAGGAAGGGTTTTCAGGGTCTGGGGTTCGGGCTTCTGCCTGGGGATGTGCAAATGGCTGAGGAGGTAGGGGGTCTTCATTTCTCTCCACCTGGGAGACCTGATCCTAACGAGAAGCTCGGGAGAGACAGGCTCCAGCTGCCTGGTGGCAGGAGTACTCTCTCCTTGAAGGAGCTACATGGAAGAGCTTCAGCCCATTCCCTTTGCCTGGGGCCCTCAGCTTGTTTTGGCCCCTGCGACCTATGCGAGGCCACTTCCTGATGTATCACCTGGAAATCTGGACCTCAGACAAGTGCCCATGTAGGGCCTACCCCGTGTAGGGCTTAGTGGTCTCTTCCACGCTCTGCAGCACCTCCTGGAGCAGGGGCTGGCAAGAGCCAGTGGCTGGAGAGGGGAAGCTGTCGAGGGGCTGGGGGCAGGTGGAGAGCTGGCTGCTGCAGTAAAGCGTAGCCCCGTTTACCCAGATCTCAGAGCTAGAAGCTTTTCAGCGGAGTCCTAGTTAAAACCTTTAAAATGCCACCCACGAGGAAAGAGGACAAGGTTAGGGCCACTGGTCACCCCAAATGAGGGGTGCTTTAGCCATTCCCTTGGAACAGCCAGATTTCCATAGAAGCCCCGGGAAGCACACAGCCACAGAGAAGTATGAGGACTGATGGTGGGCAGTGAGGCCCCAGAGCCCAGGAGAGCTGCATGCTGGCGGTGCTGTTGCTGGGGTAAGACGTTTTCCTTGGGGAGGTAGGCTGGAGAGCCCCTCTGCCCAGTGCTGCAAATGCCTCCGCCCAAATGGTGCTGGCCCAGAGGCATCACCCTCACCACCGAGCTGACCCTCCTGCACTCAGAGTGGGTCCCTGGGTGAGCTTTCATACTGGTCAGCCACACACATCAGCTGGCTTGTATTTTTAGGAAAATTAAACCAAACCCAAAAGGGCATTTTGATTCCCTAAATATGAATGTTTGGGATGTGGCCCTCTGGTGGCCAGCAGCAATTATTAGCTTTAGAAAGCACAAAAGGCCTAAGAAAGATTTCGAGACTTCTTTGGAAACTAAATTCTGAAAGGAAAGAGCTAAGCAACAGTGGGGGTCGGGGGGAAGAATAGGAAATGAATATTGGGGGACCAGCCCAAGACTAAAGGCTCTCCAAGCACAGAGCCCTGAATGGAACAAGCCCACCAGGCCTCAGGGCCTGGCATTTTCAAGAGACACCACAAGTCTTGGAGCTGGCCTGAAAGTTGGGCTAAAATCCCCATTTCACCATCTGGTAATCATGTGACTGAGGGCAAGTCGTTTGACTGCTTAGAACTAGATTGCTCAGGTATAAAGCAGGGATACCAGTCATACTCCATCAGGCTAATGGGAATATGAAGTTAATTTATAGAAATCACCTACCTATTGCCTGACATACTGTGGGCCCTCAATAAAGGTTAATTTTGGCCACCCTACTCCCAGTGTTGTATAGATGGTTCTCTAGGGCTATAGGTATGTCCTCTACCATTTGGCTTCTGCACTTCACAACAGGTTTTTCACATGGGTGCAGGGTGGACTCAATTACCCCCACCCCAGGGATGGCAATCTTTTTGCTTTTTGCAAGAGACAAATTTAGGTTAAAATTAGTAAGCCAAAAATTTGCTACAAGGGGACCAGCCTCGGCATGTCAAGTTCAAGTTGTGATTCCTGTTGATTCAGTGACTGCTGAATGAAGAATGCAGTTCAACAAATGTTTGAGCATCTATCCTGTGCCAGGCATTGTTCTAGGACACAGTGGTGAAATGAATTGACATCCCTGCCTTCAAGAAGCTTACCTTTTACTGAGGTGAGACCAACAGCAAAGGGCCTCTTCCTAGGTGAGACTGAGTTGCAATTCCTGCTTTCGTAAGCTCATGGTGTGGTGTGGTCGGCGGGGAGACGAGATAAGCAGGTGTGTGCGTGCGCACAGACACTATAATAAAATAGGAAGCCTTAGGAAATGCCACAAGAAAGGGCTAGATAGAGAAGATCAGATTTCCTGTGGCTGGGGGGTACAGGAGCCATCTGCACTTGACCAGGATCCAGACTGCAGACGGGTGGGTGGGGTGGGGGGCCGGCGTGGTTTGGGTGTGGCCACCCAGACGTCCCAGAATGATACAGTGAGCTCCACTCGAGCTCCCCACTCGGCCCCAGCAATCTCATGCAGCTGTTAATCTCTCCTATGACCTTGAAGCTGGGGAAACAGCAGGACTCAGGTGAGTTGAGGGGCCCTGGAGCCAGCTGGAGAACTGCCAGAGGTCACAGGCCTCACGTGCAGCCCTTCCTGGCTGAACAGAAACCTGATTGAGGGGCATCCACCTTGTCCAAGAGGTGAGTATGTGGGGTTTGCACCTGGGGTGTGTGGTCCATCAGGCAGAGTGACGAGGGGTGGTCTCATTTGGGGACACACACTTGTCTTACAAATCAATAACTGTAAAGCTGTCTGTTGGCCTTAGGCCGCCTGCTTATATATTTATTCATGAGTCTACCCAGGATAAAAAAGCTCTTTAAAATCCTTTTACAACATGAAAGATTATTTTTAAGAAACCCTAAATCGACATTACCTTTATCAAGAAAAGCCAAAAAAAAAAAAAAAAAAAAAAAGCTAGAGTTTGTACTGTGCACAGCCTTAGTCAACACATCTTTCTCAAGCTTATAGCCCCAGCTCTGCCATTCTCAACCCTGGATACTGATTAGGATCACCTCGGGAGCTCTTAAAAATACTGGCTTCCAAGCCCCTGCCCTCTGAGTTTCTGACTTAATTGGTCTGGGGAGGGGCCTAGGTGCTGACTGGTTTTTTAAAGTTCCCCAGGTGATTTTCATGTGCTGAGTCAAGAACAGGGTCAAGACCATTGTTCTGACTGGAAGCAGGGAGTGAAGTAGGCCCCTCTAAACGTGGACTCCCCCCACCCTCCTCAACACAGACTTTCAATAAATCATAGATTGCCAGAGATGCACTAAATAGGAAGATGAAAATTCGAACTAGTTAGGAAAAATATGTGCCATACCTAGGGCCCATTGGGTCAACTTGCCTATTGTGTATCCACCAAGGTCAAAGCTAGTTGTCTAGGATGGTTTTTGATGTTGATGGTTAATCAGTAAAAATGGCACCAGTTGAAATGCATTACTGTGGGTGGGGTGGGGGTGTGGCAGGGACGGCAGTGTCCATTTCCCTGGAAATCACAAATGAATGACCATGTGACAACTCTGGCCGAATCCCTGGGCCCTCATCAGGGGTGTTCTTTCCTAGTGTCCACCTGCCCCCAGCCTTCCCGTGTCCACCTTTGGCAGGTACAGGCCTTGCCGGGCTTGTCCCGAGCCTCTCCAGCACTCAGTGCTGCTGCTAACAAAGCTTGCTTGGAGTGAGGACTTGATTCCCGCTCCACGCGAAGCCCCTCGGACTTCCTGCTGTAGGGCTCCATACCCTGAGGACTCGCACCCAGCCAGAGGGACCGCGTCTGGAGGGCAGAGTCCCTTTGGATCCAGCCCCTTCCCCACTTTAGCACAAATGCATTCCGGATGGCAAGTGTCATCTTGCAGATGAACCCTGGGTGAACACCGGCAGAAGATCCTTTGAGATATATATTAAGGAGGTCAGTAGCTTATTTCAGGTGTCTGGTAAAGGGGCAACAAGATGATGGGGGAGACCCTCTCTCTGGGCGTCTGGGATACTCTGGACGTTTGCCCTGTGGAAGCCCGAGTTGTGATGAATGCAAATGACCAAATCCAACTCTCTTTGGGTTTCCACCTTCTGATCCCGAGCAACCCTTCCCCGCAATTCCTCCTAATGCCCTAACTTTTTTGTTTGTTAGTTAATAAATTTTAGTGCTTGCCCTCACTAAAAAGCATTGCCTTAAATAGTCAAGGATGAGTTGGTTTCTTCCCCCACCTCCACCTTTCTTTTCTGGTAGCTAAAGAGCTGGGGGAAGGGTGGGGGGCAGAATACACACACACACACACACACACACACACACACACACACACACACACACACATATATATTTGCAGAGCAATATTAATGTCCTCTGAAATGCTTCTTTCACAAGTTCCCTCTCTCAATCATCAAAACATTCATTGAGAAGAATTATCCATTAGGCAGATGATGAAACTAAGGCACACAGGCCTGAGGTCATGAGGTAGGTGGTGCAGAGCCAGGTCCAGGCCTCCTTTGACTCTTATCCTTCCCACTCCCTCTATGTGTCTAGGGCTGGACCCAGTTTGGGGGATGGGGTGGGGGAAGCTGAGCTTTTAAAGCAGTTCCATGATTCTAGGTCCCCTGGTCCCAGCTCCAGTATCAGGTCAGAGGCTCCTGAGCTCCAAAAGATGCCATTAAAGAGTATTCTGATTAGGAATGCACTGTGGAGTTCAAAATCGAGCAGAATGGCCATGTTTCTCCTCTATTTTTTTCAAGAAAAACAAAAAGGTTTACAGGAAAGTTAGAAAAACTGAAGGTGTATTTAAAAGTGAAAAGCTGGGGTAGGAGAAACAATGGGTTTGGCTCCTTGGTCTCTTGGAGAGCACATAGGCTGAGTCATCAGGGTGAAGAGCACATGGTCATGCCTGTGACTACAGGACCGAATTTCTGTTAGAATCACTGCTTCAGTTTGTGTTGATGCAGCAGGAATGAGCTCAAGCCACCTTCGTTTTGGAATCTTTTCCAAGCTTGGGTGGAGAGATCAAGGGTTGATGGAGATTTATTTTCTTTATGAGACGAGGAAGAGGGGGAAAAAAGTGAAATATCACTCTTTTTATCAGATAGTGACTACTGATTATAATTCTACTTTTTGCCTTGGCTGCCAGGAAGCTCCAAGCTAACACATGGCACTCTCCTGCCTTAAATGTTTATCTCTTTTTGCCTTTATTCTAACTGTGCTACTTCATACATCCCTCTGCATCATTACCCCAGCCATAGGAAGTCATCCCTTCTCTGAACCCATGTAGCGTTTTATCCAGGGATTTCTGCCTTTGGACCTTGGGTTGTGGCTGTTGTGGTCATTACCTCCTCTGAGGAACTATATGCTACTTGAGGACAGTGATCGTGCCCTGTCCTTCTGTGTATCCTCCAAAACAGCCAGGCTGTGTCTAATACGTTATTAATACCTACAATTACTTGTGGAATGAATGTTGGCTAAAAAGACTTTTTTTAAAAAAGCAAGTCTCACTGTGAAGAAAAAGGAACCAGGAGTTGTTCCTTTAACAATGAAAATATCTTAATCATCAAATATGTTTCCCTTTTGCTTTAGCTGCCAGTAGCTTCAAGGTACTTCAGTGTTCAACTGCTGTTAACACTGTCCGGATAGAAGGACCAGGATTGCAATAGACACACTTATGTGGTTTGCAAGGCTCAAGAGCAATCTCAGTTTTCTTGGTCCTGGTTGCTTGCAGAGGTTGCCGTCAGCCTCTGGCTTCCCAGACCTTTCCAGTGCCAGACACCTCCACTGTTGCCCTTCCCCCTATACTGTATACAGGGTTTTGTGTCTGCTCCCCACTTCCTCGCTACCATCAAGTCTGTGCGCCCCCCTGTGGGCAGGGACCCAGCCTCCATCATTTGCAGCCCTGGGGCTCTGCATGGCGCTGGCCCAGGGCAGCCATCGGTCGGGGAGGATGTTTGCCCGGGCTTGTCATCACTGCCTCAAACCCTCGGAGCCACATCCAGAGGAGGAAGCTCGCCGAGTTCTGGTATCGTTGCTGCAGCTGGTGTTGTGAATCAGGCCGACGAGCAGCGCATCCTCTTACCCGGCTATTTCACGACACCAGGGTTGCATCATACCCATCCTCTCCAGGCGAGCCTCGTGGGACCGGGGCAGATGTGGACGTGGGGATGGGGCAGGGGGTGGTGTGGGGGTGGGCGAGTCTGCGTGTGAAAGATTGTTCTCTTTAGCCCACTGGGTCTCAGCCTGACTGCCCCTCAGTTCCACCTGGGGAGATTTCTAAGAATACTGATGCCGGCCCCTCACCCCCTTTTCGGCCCCAGGCCCATAGTATCCCCAGCGGGGGAGTCAGCATTTGTCAGAGTCTCCAGTGAGATGGTTGAGTGTTGTGTGCGGTCAGGAGTGAGCCCGAGGGCTCAGAGCTGTGCAGTTGTCTTTTCTGCCTGACTGTCACCGGAGCCCCTCCCGGCCCTCCCTGGCCCTGTTCTTTCTTCCTGGCACTGCTCACCACCCCACTATGCTCCCCACCAGCTTTCCAGAAACAGATGAGATCTGATTCCCCAGGACAAAGGCCAGTCTCCTACCCTGGCATTCAAGGCCCTCCTTGCCAGGTGTCCCTACTCAGAAATGACACCACATTTCCCCCACAGAGTCCTCCCTGTTCCCCTCTTCTCTCCAACTCCTGTCCTACATGAATCCGTGTGCTGGTTCTATCGGCTCTGCCTTCAGAATATACCTCAACTCCCAACACTTCTCACGACCCTGCCATCCACATCTACTCCCCGGCCCGGCCACCACCTTCATGCACCCACAGTGGCCCCACTAGTCTTGCTTTGCCCTTGCCTCCCTCCATCCAATCTCCACACAATGACCAAAGTGAACTTTGAAAACTATAAATCTGACCATCACATAATAGAACGTGGAACTTCTAACCCTGGCTTATAAGGCCTGGTGTCCCCTCTTCCATGTCTCAAACCCATCTCCTCAGTCCCTCGGCTCCTGCCATCCTGGCCTCCTTGCCATCTTGAAGCCCCGACCACACTCATACCCCAGAGCCTTTGCACATGCTCTCTCCTCTTTCTGGAACCCCTGTGCTCACACCTGCTCACTTATGGGTGTCTCCTCCTTATTGTTGGATCTCAGCTCAAATTTCTCATTCTCAGAGAGGCCTAAATACCCCTCCTTTAAAAAAAAAAAGCTTTGTTTTCTTCATAGCACTTATCACTGAATGTACCATGATGATTGCTTGTTTACTGCTTGTCTGTCTCTTCCACTAGAATGTGAGCTCCAGGAGGGCAGGGCCTTTGTCTTGTTCCCTGTGGTGCCTTCCTTGCCTAGCACAGGGTGTGGTATGCAGTAGGCACTCAATAAATATGAGTGACTGAAGAAACAATCGGACCCCTTTCAGCCTCATCTCCCACCATTTCTTCCCTCCCCCGCCCACCACGGCACCAGTGAGCTCCAGTCCCACCACCTGGTCCCTCCCACTGACCGTGCCTTCCCAAGCCCCATGTCCCAGAAGCCCCTCCATCCTTGCCTACGTCTCCCCTCGAGGTTCCCCCTCCTCCAGGGCAGCCTCCCTCCTCTGCTAGCCAGTTGCTGCGATCTCCTTGCTGGTTAGTCTGCCAGGCTAGGCTGTGAGTTCCAGTGCATAAAGGCTTAGGTGCCTCTGGTCGTAAAGACAGCAGGCCCTTCTGTCCTCACCATTTCAGCCCCCTGTGCCTGGGGTTTTCCCTTCCAGGGAATTCCTGAGTCCTTCTGTTCCTTTAACACCCCATTCTTCCTCCTCTGAGAACCAGGAGAGGCCAGGGGCCCTAAGTCACCCAGCCAGGGGCCCTTGAGGGAGTGAGAGCCAGCACTGATGTAGGTGTCATTTCCATTTGGCTGCTAAGTGGGGGCTGAGGGGGCTGAGGGAACGACTTGCTCAGAGCCCTGGAGAAACTGACAACTGAGATGGGAGCCTGACAGCCCCTGAGGCCAAATCCCAGGGCTTCACTCAGGATTCCTCCAACTTCCACTCCTGGTCTCAGACCTGACAGGCTCTGGGCAACCTGGCAGCTGAAGCCCTGGAAGGCAGGAGTCGTGTGTGACCCACATGGTGCCCCCATCAAGAAGAGTGCTTCTGTGAGCATTTCTCAAAAGGATGGACTTCCGTCCAAGGGCAGGAAGCCCCTTTCTTTGGCCTCTGTGCTTTGGGACAAGGAGTTCCGACAGTCCCTTCAACTGTCCTATTGATAAGCCTTTTGAGGGGTCCTGCTTAAATCCCCCCACCCAGAGACATACAGGTATGGGGGGGCGCAGGAAAGGCTTCTCGAAAAAGCACATGCTCCCCTCCAGGGCTGGGAGGGAACTTGGAGCTGACCCAGGCCTGGGAATTGTGGAGGGGGAGGAGGTGGCTTGCTCAAGGTCATCCAGCAAAACTGTGGGCCCTCACTTTGCCGGGGCCCCAGTGCTGCTGGAAACCAGCCTCGGTCCCTTTGGCCACTTCCTCTCCTAAGATCTTAATCACGAATTTTCCACAGCTGCTCCGGGGACAGGGTGTGTAGGGACAGCATAAGAGCATGTTGGTCAGCTGTGATTTTCACCAGTCAAGTGGCAGTTAAAGATGGAGAGGGCGATAAGGTCTGTAAGCTCTACCCGGAGGCCACGTGGGAGGGAAGAAGTAATTGGCAGATGGGGTGGGTCGCTGCAGGGAAGGTGGAAAACTGACCACGGCTGTGGTCCTGGCCGTGGAGTCCTCCTCACCTTGGAGCCTTTCCCCCTGCTGGCAGCTGGCTTGGGGGTTGGGGACACCCTCCTGCAGAAGCCTCTCTGAGGAGGGGCCAGATGTCCTGGAGAGGGAGTAGGCAAGTCTGGGGGTCTGGGGAGCCCCGAGAAGAGTCTTTTAAAGAAGTGAACACATAGTAAATATATCGACTTTGCAAAACGGTGCACAGTGATCATAATCTTTTGGGTTTGTCATCGAGGACCAGCCGTCCTCAGCTCACCTCTGTGCCTGGTTGAGCTGGGAGGACCCCAAGGACCTACACTTTGTCCCCATCCCCACCCCAGGGGTGGTTCTCTCAGCCAAGGGTTTCTGTGGCAGCCTCTCTTTGCTTCTGGCTTCCCTTCGTTACTCATTCAACAAGCGTTTAATGAGGACCTGCTCTGTGCTGTTCTAACTGCTTGGGAATGTCAGTGAACAAGATGGGCCCAGATCCCTGCTCCCGTGGGCTGGTCTTCTAGCAAGTTGTATGAACTTTATGCCCCCCTCTCCAGAAAAATGCACTTAGGTATGAAAACTTGTCTACAAATTTGTGGGGCTCCTGGACCCCTGTTGAGGCACCCTCATCTTAGAGGGGTGATTCCCTAATGCAGCTTGCTACCCTAACACAGTCTGAGCATTTCCTCCTGTCCTGGGCCCCTCTGGACCAGGAGTGAGGGGGCAGCAGAAGCCAGCCAGGCCCCCCACAAGTTCTCAGTCCACTGGTGCTGACTTGCTGATGGACGTCATGGAGTTCCGGGGGGCTCTGAACATCTCAGAGCTGGTCTCTGGGGATGTAGGTGAGCTTTGAGAGCCCAGCCCAGGTCTGAGAGGCAGGGCAGGGAGGTAGAGAAAGCGTGTCCCTCACGAGGAGGGCCAGAGCCTGGGCATAAGCCAAGCTTAGAAGCCTGTGGCTGGTGGTGGCCTTGAGGCCTCCATCCATCCCTTGCCTTCAGAAGAGCAGCTTGTCCTCCAAGACTCCAGTCAGGGGTCTGTCCTGTCCCTGGTTGTCCCCACCCTGACCCTCCTCCATATGCATCTCTCCCATCGCCGCCCTCTTCACACAGCGGGGCTGGTCTCTTTCCAGGTCTATTTCCCCCACTAACTCAGCAGCCCTGTGAACATAGGCCTGTGCCTGCCGTCTGTGTTCCTGCCTCCTGTCTCCACCCATGACATGGTCAATGGTCAATGAGGTTTGTTAGTTGAATGGCTGAAAGATGCAAAACCCAGCAGGGATAACAAAGAAATGAGTGGTTTTCCTGTGAGCTTTAGGCCACCCACCCCCAGGAAGCAGACTCTGAGACAAAGGTGAGCCTGCAGGGCACTCACTAGTAGAGCTCTTGGGGTCAGTACCTCTGGGGAGAAGAGAAGGAAGCAGGACAGGACAGAGGGAGGAGTGGGCTACTGTGTAGACAAAGCCTCAGCTGACCCTGGGGACTTCTGGATGTGGGGTGGCTCCTCAGATCTGGGGGCAGGACATCAGGCCTTTGCATCCCATACCTATCATTGGATGAGAGAGAGCTCCATGGAGGAACTTGGCCATAGGCAAGGCCATTGCCATAGGAGCTGCCACTGAGACCCCTCTCAGCAGCTGGGGGTTGTCCTTTTCTGGTGGCACATCAGGTGGCCACCACACTAACTCTCTCATAGTAAGAGAGACTAACCTTATATATATATATATATGTATGTGTGTGTGTGTGTATCTTTTTAAATGTCATACCATTCATCTATTCGAACATACTAAATAAACAAAATATAAAACTAAATACCATATACTGAAACAAGAGGTTTTTGAACCTGTGTGGAGTGGGTCCTCAGACCATCAGGCTGTCTCTGGGGACCTCATAGAGTCCCTAAGGATCCTCTTGGTGAGTACTCCTTCCTAGGGTCCAGCTGCTGATATCCACTGCCCCCAAACTCAGAAGAGCCTCTCTAGGACCCAGGGGCTGGGCATGCCTCCCTTCTCTGGTGACCCAGCTCCGGCTCCCAGTCCAAGGCCATGTTGCTATCTCCGAGATCAGATGGTGGGCAGGACAGCATCAGTCACGTGCTCTGCCTCCCACCCTGTCCAGGGACCTTGCTCGCCAGCTGTGGGCGGTTTGAGCCAACCTCTCCTCCTCCTCCCTGCTGTGGCCCCAGCCTATAAAGCCACCCTGCGTGTCCCCGCCGACCCTGGCCCCCTCCCCCGACACCCAGAGCTACAATGGCAGAGCTGCCAGTGTCGGAGACGCCCAGGGACCCTGCTCTGTGCAGTGGGCGCTTCACCATCAGCACGTTGCTGGGGGGAGATGAGCCCCCCCCACCGGCTGCCTATGACAGCAGCCACCCCAGCCACCTGACCCACGGCAACACCTTCTACATGCGCACCTTTGGCTACAACACTATCGATGTGGTGCCTGCCTACGAGCACTATGCCAACAGCACCCTGCCTGGCGAGCCCCGAAAGGTCCGGCCCACGCTGGCCGACCTGCACTCCTTCCTCAAGGTAAACACCGTCCCAGAGGAGTGGCCCTTCCTGCTGTGTGACCTTGACCAGTTACCTTACCTCTCTGAGCCTTGGCTCTGTCATCTGTGTCATGGGGACAAACAGGTGTCTTCCTCATGGGTTGAGAGGCCCACATGGAATGTGGGTATGGGAGCTGTACAGCTCTGGGCACATGTAATATTCATTGCCCAGTCATTAGCGACCCAATCAAGCAATCTAGGGTTGCCCAGAGAGGTAATGAGCTCCCAGTCAGTGGAAGTTTACAGAGTTTACACTCACTTCAAGCAGATGGGGAGAGGAGGGTAAGAAAGGTCTGCAGCAAAGATGGGGCTTGCTGGTTTGCTACTTGGGAGGCTGGACGGTGGAGGGTGGGGAGGCGGGGGAGCTGGATTGTCATGACCCCTGCCTGCCTGACCTGTGGTCTCTGCGCTCCCAGCAGGAAGGCAGCCACCTGCATGCCCTGGCCTTTGACAGCCGGCCCAGCCATGAGATGACCGATGGGCTGGTGGAGGATGAGGCAGGTACCAGCGACGAGAAGAACCCTGAGGAGCCTGTGCGCTTTGGCTGGGTCAAGGGGGTGATGGTGAGTGGGGTGTGGATGGGATATCCAGGGATGGGGGTAGGGAGACAGAGCTCCATTCAGGCTCAGCTTGGACTCTCGGGCCTTAGTATACAAGGCAGACCCAAGACTCAGCCCAGACCTCAGTTTCCCCATCTGCCTAGTGACCTCAAATTTTCTCTGCTTTTGTACTTCCTGACCTCCGTTTACCCCCCAGACTGAGACCTAAAACCCTGGGGAAGATCTCTGTTTGTCTGCTCAGTCATCATGTGACCTTGGACAAGTTACTTAACCTGTCTATGCCTCACTTTCCTCGTCTATGAAATGATGAGCATTCAATGAATTAATAGATGTAAAGCGCTTGGATGAATGCCTACCTTGGAGTTATTGAGAGAAACTGTGTTTCCCCAAAGAGCCACCAGAGGGCAGTACTAAACACAAATCCACAACATTGTTTTCTCATTCTCCACGATGGGAAAGAGAAGGTTTGCTGTTTTAGGCCCCAAGAGAGCAAACAATCTAATGTACTTGGCTTTGGAAGACATTCTGGCACTTTACAGAGGGGATCGCATGAGATCTAGGTGAAAGCTTCCCGCTCTGGGAGGCAGGAAGCCTGGGTTCTGACCTTAACTCTGCCAACTGCCTGCTTGGCTGTGCCTCTTTCTCCATCTGAACAGTCAACCCCCCTCTAGCTGCAGAGGCCCATAATCCGGAGTCTGGGTCTCCCTCCCTCACTGTGGTGGCCAGAGCCTGGTGTAGGCCCATTCAGTACCTCAGAGCATATGGAGGGCCTTAGAAATTTCCCAGGCCTAAAATTTTGAATCACTATGTTATACACCTGAAGCTAATATAATATTGTAAATCAACTATACCTCAATTTTTTTAAATAAATTAAATTCAAAAAAATTTTAAAGACTTAAAAAAAAGAGAGAGAAAGAAAAAAGAAATCCCCCTGGGCTTGTAAATGCCACATGTCCCCCACCCCAAGACGTGGCTGGGGCCAAAGACCACACCAGCCCCTCCCACATGGGATTCCAGCCTCAGTTGTGGCATCTGGCTTTGCTTTAAATTCGGAAGCTGAAGTCACAGCCACCTGAGCCCTGATTTCTGCTTGTATGTAGGGCATTGGCTCAGTTGGCATTTGCTGAGTTCCCCTGAATGCCAGGCTCTGGGCCAACAGCTGGCCACTGGGCCATGACTGGGGCTGGCAGACACAGGACCCTGGGCTTGGAGCAGGGTGAGGGGTGATAATGCTTGCTGCCCATCCTCAGGCCTCGATGGAAGGAGGGTAGAAGAGTGGTGGGAGGGACAGGTGGGTCTCTGGGTACCCCTCCCCTCCCTGCCCCACAGAACCAGAGAGGCACTGAAGTGGGCACCCACTAAAGTGGGTGAAGCAAAGAAAGAGCCCAGGTGTCCCCTAGGTGCCCGATGCCATGCCAAGACTGGGGACAGGGACTTATGTGCTTGACCTGGGGTACTCAGCCGCCCCCCAGGTGGCCTCTGACCCCCCTCTCCTCCCAGATCCGTTGCATGCTCAATATATGGGGTGTGATCCTCTATCTGCGGCTCCCCTGGATTACCGCCCAGGCAGGCATTGGTGAGTGCTGCCTCTGGGGGGCAGGGGGAAGGTGCGCCCGGGTCCTGGTCCTCCCAGGCTCCACGGGAGCAATCTTGAACTTGGGTTACAGAGCCCACGGGTTACAGAGGTCAGGGCAGTGTGGCCAAGCAGCACTGGACATGGAGTCAGCAGGCCTGGGGGCTCTCCCTGGCTCAGTTTGCCCTCAATAAGTCACTTAACCTCTCGGAGCCAAATTTCTTCTGCAGAGAATCTGGGTTAGGAACTCACACTGTGGACAGACCAGCTGCTAGCTCTGTACCATGCTGTGTGACCTTGGACAAGTTTTTAACCTCTCTGAGCCTTGGTTTCCTCATCAGTTAAATGGGGACAATAACTGTCCCCACCTCACAGATCTATTGTGGGGTTCCTCTGATGCACATAAAACAGCACAGGGTTTGGCACCCAGAGGTGCTCATCAAGTGGTAACTATTACTTTATTTTTTATTATTAAGAGAGGAAACCTACCCTTCCATACGTAATGATCCTTTACATGTTGGCTTATCAGCTCCCTGGCTATTTAGAATATACCAGGAGGTAGACAGAGACCATTTTTCATATGAGAAAAGTGAGGCTCAGAGAAGGAAAGTGACTTAAGTCATGTGGTGAATCAGTTGGCTGGTTCAGCTTCCTCAAATGGCTCCTTCTGAGGAATGCCCTGACTGAGTTTTGGGGCGATCACCTCCCCACCCACCCCCACAGTCCTGACCTGGATCATCATCCTGCTCTCGGTCACGGTGACCTCCATCACGGGCCTCTCCATCTCGGCCATCTCCACCAACGGCAAGGTCAAGTCAGGTGGGCCCCACCCCAGCCCCAAGGTCCTCCTCGTGTAGGTCCCCGAGTCTTCACCCTGGGAACGGGTCTCTGAACCACTCCCTAACCTCCACCCCCACCCAGACGGGGACACCCCAGGCTGCCCCTGTTGATTCCAGATATAGGCTTTGGGCAGGATCTCCACACCTATGGGATGGGATGGCCTTGGTTGTCTCCTCCCTGAACCCCCTGGGCCCCATGCTCACCCGCTCCCAGCCTCAGCTCTGCCTGCCCCAAGTCCACCCCAGCCAGCTGACTCCTCTGGTTTCATGGCTCCTGGCTCTGTCCCCAATAGGTGGCACCTACTTCCTCATCTCCCGGAGTCTTGGCCCAGAGCTAGGGGGCTCCATCGGCCTCATCTTTGCCTTCGCCAACGCTGTGGGTGTGGCCATGCACACTGTGGGCTTCGCAGAGACCGTGCAGGACTTGCTCCAGGTGAGGTAGGGGCTGGACCCCGGGCAGATGGAGCCCCGGCCGCCTGCTGCATTCTCCTCCACACCTTCTGGGCCAGGCCTCCCTGCCCCTCGACCCAATTTGGCCTTTAGGGACCAAAGCCACAGTCCCATCATTGTGGGTGACTCTGATGATCTCTTCAAATAAAGACCATCCCCAGAAGTCTCCTTCAGGGGTGCGCGTCGCCTTTAGGGCCAAATTGTCCAGACCCATGCAGTAGCTGCTTTGGAGGACTTGTGGGCAGGGGAGGGGTTTGAGTTTGTGTTTTCCTATGAGAGGGCAAACATAAATGAGGTAAATCACGGTGGAGGAGCCTGGTGGGGTGGGCTGTTCAGGGGCAGCACGCAGCCTGGCCTGTCACCTCCCCCAGGAGTACGGCTCACCCATCGTGGACCCCACCAACGACATCCGCATCATTGGCGTGGTCACCGTCACTGTGCTGCTGGCCGTCTCCCTGGCTGGCATGGAGTGGGAGTCCAAGGTGAGGACAGGATGTTGGGGAGGGATGTGGGCACGGTCGAGTGCGGAAGCGGGAATCGCGGGACCTGGTCCCGGTCTTGGTTCCGCCTCTTGTGTGTGTCAGATGAGCTTTAAGTTCTGCTGCTGTGACAGAGACCCTAAAGAAGGGGGCCTTAAGCCAGAATCATTCATTTCTCTCTCATGGAACAGTCCAGCTCTGTGTGTGTGTGTGTGTGTGTGTGTGTGTGTGTGTGTGTGTGTGTGTGTGTGTGTGTGTGTGTGTGTGGCCCCTGGGGACCAGGTGTTCGGGCGCCTTCCATCCTGTGGCCTCTCTACCCCTGGGGTGTGGCCCTCATCCACCTGGCCCATGACGGCCTCCACCTCCATGTCCACAGCCCAGTCATCAGGAAGGGGAAAGAGGGTGGAAAGGAGGGAACCCCCTTCCCCTTTCCTTTTCTGCCCCGGCCTGGAAGTTGTACATATTCCTCCTGTTCACTTCCCGTTGGCCGGAACGCGGTCCATGGCCACACCTCGCTGTAAGGGGGGCTGGGGAACGTGGTCTTCATCTGAACCTATCCCAAGCCCCGAGTCAGAGGTTCAGCATGAAGTAAGGGAGGAGATGTTGGGCTGCAGCTGGCAGCCTTGACCAGCACAGCCCTGGCCCCGGCCGCCCCTCCTCTCGCCCCCTGGCTCTGACGTCCAGCTCCACCACCTCCCCGCTGTTCCTTGAATGCACCAAGCTTACGCCCCCATCATTCTGCTGCTCCCTTATCCTCCTCCTTTAGGACCCTTGAAGACACCTTCTCAGGCCACCCTGCTAAAGTAGCCTCAACCCAGTCCCCGGAACACCCCCGTTCTTACTCTAGATTCATCCTCCTTATTTATCAGCAAGACAGGAGCCTTGCTATGTCGCCAGCTCCTAGAACAGAGCCTGTGGAGTAATGGGTGTTGAATGAATGAATGGGAGAGGAAGGGACCTGGGGCAAGCTCTTCCCTGCTGGGGCTCCCTGAACAAGCGGAGCCAGACTGTCTGACCTCCAGCCTCCCTTTCTCCCAGGCCCAGGTGCTCTTCTTCCTCATCATCATGGTCTCTTTTGCCAACTACCTGGTGGGGACACTGATTCCCCCTTCTGAGGACAAGGCCTCCAAAGGCTTCTTCAGCTACCGAGGTACGTGCGGGTTGGGGCCACTACCCGTGGCTCTGGGGACAGGGACATCTGCCCACCAATCTGGCCCATTATATGGGACAATCTGCCTATTATATGGGCACCGGTGTTACCGAACCAAACTTGGGTCCGCTTACCCGTGCGCAGTAAAGCCAATCGACTGACACTGGGTTGTGGTGAAGGAAAGTGCAGCGTTTATTTCAGGGTCAAGCAAGGATTTCAGGGCAGCGAGTGCTTAAAAGACCCAAACTCCCTGAAAGCTTTCAGGGAAAGGTTTATAAAGATAGAGTGAGGGAGGGGGGGTGTGGGGTGTGTGATCAGCTGGTGGACATTCTTCTGATTGGCTGGTGGTGAGGTAATCGGGAGTCAACATCATCAGCCTTCTGGTTCCAGCTGGTCTGGGGTCTACGTGCTTGTGGGCAGCACGCAGCTTACTCCTCCCACCTGATGGGGGTTTCAGTAGCTGCAAAACAGCTCAAAGGATTTGGCTCAGAATATTATCTATAGCCCTTGAGGAAGAACTAAAAGTCCTTGACTTTGTTTAATGGCTAAGCTACTATTATTTTGTCTTGCTTGGCTGTTTTCTTCCTGCATGTTCTCACTTCTCTGATTAAATGTATTCTTTGACTAAAGCTTATCTACAGACAAAAGGCAGGCAGAGGACATGGGTGGGGGTCAATTCTGGGAAGGCCCCATAGGGTCCTGCTTGGTTACATGGGGACGCTGGCACCCCCGACTCCCACAGCCAGGAGCTGCCATGGGAGCCTCCTGCCTGCCCGGCTGGGCCCAGAGAAGGGGCCCAGGCCTTCCAGGAGGCCCTGACTCAGGCCTTGTTTTTCCAGCGGACATTTTTGCCCAGAACTTGGTGCCTGACTGGCGGGGCGTGGACGGCAGCTTCTTCGGGATGTTTTCCATCTTCTTCCCCTCGGCCACTGGCATCCTGGCGGGAGCCAACATCTCCGGGGACCTCAAGGTGAGCAAGACTCCCAGCCCTCCTGCTTCCTGGCCCTGTCCTACCAGAATGTCCCACTGGGCACTGAGCGGAGCCCTGAGACCCCAAGGCCAGAGCTTCTAAACTTCTGTGCGACTCAATCCAAGCCAACCCAAATCCATCCCATTCATCTCACTCCATTCTGAGGTTGTTGATTGGCACCACAGCACTCTAGGCCTTGAGGGCCACATGCAAATGGGCTAGTCTCCT
Source organism: Kogia breviceps (assembly GCF_026419965.1). Taxonomy (NCBI): domain Eukaryota; kingdom Metazoa; phylum Chordata; class Mammalia; order Artiodactyla; family Physeteridae; genus Kogia; species Kogia breviceps. The sequence continues at coordinate 31,078,052 of NC_081327.1, forward strand.
CCCTCGATCCTGGGACTCCCAGCCTGAGGGGAAGACTGACCCAGCTTGACCTTCCAAAACTCAGACGGGATCGGGCACATCCTCCCAGGGCTCTCCATCGTCTTGACGCGGGCAGGCTCCTTGGCTCAGTGTGTGAGGCCCCAGCCCCACGGGAACTGTTGCTGTTCCCATGACCCCTGCCCCAGCCCTGAGGATCTACTGCTTTGGCCCTGTTGCCCTGTCCCTCCTCCACACCTTTGCCTCTGCTGTGCTCTCTACCTGGGACTCGCTATCCTCATTTCTTTACCTTGCAAAGTTCTGTTCCTCCGGCAGATTAAAGCCTCCACCCTTACACCTCTCCCAGCCCTTTTGTCAGCGTCTTGGTTCCCCTAATTTAGTGATGTCAGGCCACTTATGTCTCTGCCCAGCCGCATCTGGAGAACTGGGAACTACCTCTATGTCCCTATTCCCAGCTCAGGGTCTGACACGTCCTAGCTGCTTGGGGCCTGTGTGTTGAGTGAACAGTGGTGGGATGTGGCCAATGGGAAGTGTTAGAGCGGAAGCACAATGCGCACAAGTGGGGGAGAAGTGCAGACTGAGGTGGCAGCGGCTCCAGCAAAACTTCTGGCTGGAGGTGGGGCTGGAGCTGGGCTCTGAGAGACAAGAAAGCCAGAGGAATCTTTGCCAGAGGGAGGTTATCAAAGGAGCTGGTACACAAGTGGGGATGAACAGTGAGAAGCGTGGCTCTGTGCTGGGGACCTTCACCCTCCATCTCCAGTCCCGCTCGAAAGGTGCTCCTTGATGCATTTTCTTAAATGAAATAAGAATTGTGCACTGGAGGCAATCTCGAATTGCAGTGTGGCTCTAGCAGGACCTGGAAATCGGAGGGAGGCCGTGTTTGCCTGGCTCCTCTCCCTTCTCTGGGGAGCGGCCAGCAGGGGCCTGGTCTGCCTGCCCCGAGTTCTCTGCAGAGCTTGGGCTTGTGCTCAGGTGGCCTGGTTCCCCTCCCAGCCCCTTTATAGATCATCATAGCCTGGGGATTTATCTAGATGCTTTATCAAGCTTCTTAGGTTACCAACCGGCCCAGTGTGCAGGCATCAGGGCCAGGCAGCTGTCTCGGAGCTGGGGGCAGGGGCAGGCATCTTCTGTCTTAAATGCCCTCAAGCCCTAAAGGGACACTTTTCTCCTAGATCTGGCCCCTTGCCCAGACGGTGGGGCAATATGTCCTCAGCGAAGAGCAGCTCCCATTCATGGGGACTTTATGCAAGTCCCTTAAAACCTCTCTGGACCTCAGCTTCCCCAGCTGTAAACTGGGACTCACACAGCCCTGGCTTCCCAGGGCAGGGAGCAAGGATTCAACGCGCTAATTTACATAGAGTGCTTAGAACAGTGCCCAGCCCAGAGGAAGTGCTAAAGGCTGGTTGTCAAGGTCAATGTCATTTTTACCATGTGGTCGGCACGGTGCCTCCTTCTTTAAAAATAATATCTGTGGGACAGCTGTAAGCTTCTACCATCATCACCCCCATGTTACAGAGGAGCAAACCCAAGCTCAGAGAGGGTCAGGGGCTTGCCCAGGGTCCCACACACAGGTGTCAGAGGATCTGGAATGCAAGTTTCTAAAACAAAGAGACCTCAACTTTATCACCACAACTCCATCATTCACCCAATATTTGTTTGAGCACCTGCTTTGAGGCCAGTGTCTTGTGGATGCAGCAGTAAACAAAAGAGACACAAATTCCTGCCCTCATGGAGCTGACATGCTAGTGAGAGAGACAATCAACAAATAAATAAGTAAAATCTGTAGTTTGCCTGACGGTGGTTGAGCGATGGGGAGAAAAATCAAGCAGAGAAGTGGGGAGGCAATCCCTGGGTCAGGGGTGCAGAAGCACGGTGTGAATTTACACAATGTGACCAGAGACTCCTGAGAAGGTGACATGTGAGCTGCGACCTAAAGGGGTGATGACCAAGTTGTCATTGTTACTATTAATCCTTTACGTCCCCCAACCCTTTAGTGCTTACAGAGCAGTCTCATGACCATGATCTCATGTGGGTTTAATCCTCACAGCCACCCCGTGCTAAGGCCAAGAAAAGCATTATTAACTCAATTTGCTGATGGGGGGGGATGGGAGCTCAGAGACAAGGGACTTCCTGGTGACGGCCGTGGGATCTGTGCCAGGCTGGTGTTGTCCCGGGTTGTGTCGCAATACAGTCCCCACCCCTAACTGTTCACATTTACAGGCGCTTGCTACATGCCAGGCTACTTTCTTATTTCACAGATAGCGGGGGAGAGACACTGAGGCTCAGAGAGGTTAAAGGGTTTGTTCCAAGGCACACAGCCAGGAAGAGATAAGCAAGATGTGGACCCAGATATGCCTGATTTGTGAGTTGGGCTCTGAGATTTCAAGCCAAGACATGAGGGTAGGATGGAAGCCTGGTGTATTCATTCCTTGTGGCTGCTATAACACGTTACCACAAACTTGGTGGCTGAAGACAACGGAAATTTATTCTCACACAGTTCTAGAAGCCAGAAGTCCAAAAAAAAGGTGTCAGTAGAGCCATGCTCCCTCTGGAGGCTCTAGGGAAGAATCCTTCCTTGCCTCTTCCAGCTTCTGGTAGCTTCCAACAATCCTGAGCTTTCCTTGGCTTGTAGCTTCATCCCTCCAATCTCTACCTCTGTCTTCATGTGGCCTTCTTTCCTCTGTGTGTCTCTGTGTGTCCTCTCCTCTCCAAGGACACCAGTCATTGGATTTAGGGCCCACCTAATCCAGTATGACCTCATCTTAACTAATTACATTTGCAAAGATGCTATTCCCAAATAAGGTCATATTCTGAGGTTCTGGATAAATGTGAATTTGGGGAGACACTATTCCACCTACCATAGGTGAGCTGGGAGGTTGACCTGGTCTGTTGGCCTTGGGACCAGGGACTCAGGGCAGGGCTGGCTGGCCCATGGTGGCAGGGCCCCCAGAGCAGAGATCTCAGCAGCCCGGGGTGCTCCAGAGCCTCCAGCTTCCCTCCAGCTCTGCTCCCACTTCTCTCTGACCTGCAGCGCCCTTCCTCCCACCCCAGTGCCTTCAGAGCCACGTAAATCGTCCCCTCCACCCTGAGGCCTTCCGGGGTTCCTGGCAGTGTCTCCCCCACCTTGTTCCCCAGTGCACTGTGATCCTCTCTGTGGCGGGCACCATCTGCCCTGTGTTGGCAGGATCCCAACTGTACCTCCTCCACTTGGGCCAGGGCTCCTCAAGGGCGGGTTCAGGGCCTGGCCATCACAGATTGACCATGGGTTCCAGCACAGGCCTCCGAGTGTCTGAGGTAGAGAGCTGGGCCATGGCCAGCTTTGCTTCGACTTGCCAATGAATTTGAACAGTGTCATGGTCCCTCCAAGCTCTGTCACCTGTGGTTCTTCCTGCCAGCTGAGCGGTGAGCAGAATGGCCCAGAAAAGGCTGGCAGGTTTACGAATTTACTTCCTGTGGCTGACATGACCTTCCCCTCCAAGCTAGGGTCTGTGCCTGGACGGGAAACTTGCCATAAAAATCCCAGCCTGCGTTACTCCACCCAGGATCAGCACCCCCGGGGGGCCCTGAGGCTGTGGACCTTGGCGCGGTCAGGACCGAGCCGCTGGGGCTCAGTGAGCTGGGCCTTGCTCACAGCTCCCTGGCCTCAGTTTCGCCACCAGCCACTTCTCAAGAAGCTATGTTTGAGAAAGTGCCTGGAAGAATGAAACACATGACGTGGATGTGAAGGTCTGCTACTGCTGCCAGGAAAGCACCAGCAGAGTTCTTTCTCAAAGAGGAAGGAGAGAGTTTGGGGCTTGTCTATATATTGATTGCTGTAGAACCAGACAAATCAACTGGTGCATAATAGTGACTGCACGCAGTGAGCCCAGCTGGTGAGCTGGGCCCTGGTCTAGGAGCTTGACAAGGATTAATTGGTTTCACCAGCATCCCTGTGAGGCTGGAGGGGCTGAAGCGTGGGAGGACATGCACACTGCCCAGCGATCACCTGGATTTGACCCCAGGCAGGCTGACTCGGGAGCCCTCCACCTCACCCCACCCTTCACAGCCCCCAGAGCAAACGTCAGCCAGATGTGCTCGGGGACTAGGCCTGGGGCTGCTTGGAGTTCCTCTCTCTGCCTTGGGCTCCCAGGGCCCTGAATGTGGTCTCAGCCGTCCCCTTAGTTCTGTCCTGTCCCCCTCTGTGGGTCCTCAATCTCGAGGTGCCTTCCTCTCAGCGCCCTGGGGAAGGAGGTTCTAGGGGGCCAAGGTCAGTGTTTGCTGCCCCACCCTCAGCTTGACAAGGACAGGGCCTGGGAGGAGGCTCAGGGTCTGCCTGATGCCCTCTCTCCCTCCCTCCTCCAGGACCCTGCTGTAGCCATCCCCAAGGGAACACTCATGGCCATTTTCTGGACCACCATTTCCTACCTAGCCATCTCGGCCACTGTTGGTAAGCTGCCGACCCAGACCCTGGATGGGTCACAGGGTGCCATCTGGCTCTCTAACAAGGATGGCTGGGCCGGGAGGACATGGCAACCCCAGGAAGTGGAGCCTCGGACTTTATTTTGGGGGGCACCCTGGGGGGTGGTTTGTGGTGGAGATGGAGGATCACCCCAGGCTCCTCTGGTCCCTTCAAACCTCAGGTTACAGATTCCATGGTATGAAAATCCTATAGGAAGAATCATGTTCCAACTCCAGGAATAATGATCAAAACAATGAGGAGGAGGAGGAGGGGGAGGAAGATGACTCTAGCAACTGACTTATTACCACGTGCCCAGCCCTTTACCTGCCTTATTACATTTAATCTGGGCACTGTCATTTCTGCCACTTGACGGAGGAGGAAACAAGGGCTTAGAGAGGTTAAGTGACCTGCCCAAAGGTCACAGAGCCTGGGTGGTGGAGGCGGGCTTTGGACCCAGGCCTGGGCTGTTGATACTCGCCTCTCACGGAGATCCTCACACATGCTCTTGCTCCCAGTAACCACACCGTGAGGTGAGCTGCTCACAGATGGCCAAGGGACATGGCCCAGGTCATAGCCACTTAGGGCCTGAGATTCAGTTCTCCACTTTAAGGAGGACACTGTGACCTTAGGTCACTTAAGCTCCCTGGGCCTCTGTAGAATGGCAATGACAATAAAAGTAATAGTAATACCTGTTTCCCCAGAGTGTTTAAAGTCCTTAACACAGGGCCTGGCACATCGGAGGTGCTCCTGCATGGTAGCTAAAATCATTGTCATCATCATAATCATCATTATTATTATTGTCATAAAGTAAAGGAAGAGCTGGCCCATCAGCAGCATGTCGCCCTCTGCAGAAGTGTCTGGTGTTTTGGGGGTGGGAGGGGAGGGGAGAGGAGGGAAAGGAGGCCTCCCCACGCCCTCCTTCCTCCTCAGGTTCCTGTGTGGTTCGAGATGCCTCCGGGATCCTGAATGACACGGTGACCCCCGGCTCAGGCGCCTGCGAGGGGCTGGCCTGTGGCTACGGCTGGAACTTTACCGAGTGCTCCCAGCAGCACAGCTGCCGCTTCGGCCTCATCAACCACTACCAGGTACGCGCGGCCCTGCCAGACGCAGGGAGGGCCGGGTGGAGGCTGGACTGGGCCGTCGTAGACAGGGTTTTGGGGGCTGGCCCCAGGCTTGGGAAAAGAGCTTCAGGTAGGGGCCTGGGCCCAGTTCCTGCCCTGGTGGGCACTGGGTCCCCAGTGAGGGTTGCAGACTCAGGTGGCAGCTCCCAGACTCAGCCCCTGCCTGCAGCGGGGACTGGGGTGCCCTGGGTGGGGGCTCTGGGCCCCACCCCTCACCATGGGGGGCCCAAACCCCATGTCCCTGCAGACCATGAGCATGGTGTCGAGCTTCGCACCCCTGATCACGGCCGGCATCTTTGGGGCCACCCTCTCCTCATCCCTGGCCTGTCTCGTCTCTGCCGCCAAAGTTTTCCAGGTGAGGCTGCAGAAGGGGGCGGGAGTGTCTAGGAGGCCAGGTGCAGGGGGCCCCAGGTGACTGCCACAGAGGCCTGGAGGCGTCATATGACCCCGTGTCTAGACTGAAGGAAAAGGAGCTAGTAAAGTAAACGCTTGCAGGAAGCAGCCCCTTCCTGTGCCGGGCTTTGAAGAGCAGCTGCCTTTCCCACCCCTCACTCCCTCTGTGCAGCCTGGCACCCCGTCTGCAGCCCCCCTCCCAGTTTCCCTCTGATGTGATCAGCCCCTTTTGCCCTTTCAGTCTTCGTGGTGAGGAGGGGAGGGCAACAGATCAGTCCCCTTTCAAGAGGCAGAAGCCAGGACCCAGTTCTGGAAGTGCCCTGCTGAGGTCACGGAGAGAACAAGCAGGGCTTGGGGTCCAGGTGGCCACAGGGGAGGGGATGGGACAGGTCCCGGCCAGGGGGTGAGCCCGTCGTCCTGTGCCCACAGTGCCTGTGCCTAGACCAGCTGTACCCGCTGATTGGCTTCTTCGGCAAAGGCTATGGCAAGAACAATGAGCCAGTGCGCAGCTACCTGCTGGCCTATGCCATTGCTGTGGCCTTCATCATCATCGGTGAGTGGCCGCAGGGTACGCAGGGCTGCCACCTCTCCCGGCCAGCCGTGAGGGCCATGGGGACAGGGCCCGACGTGCTTTTCCTGGCTCTGCATTCCTGTGTCCTGGCAGCTGGGACCTCCCTCCCCAGGTCTGAGCTAGCCCCCAGGAGCACATTGGGAGCACGGGACAAGCTGACTGATTCCTCCTCGGGAGCCGGTACAAACAGCTGGATCACTCTCTCTGTAGGGGTAGAACCTAGACCAACCTCATTTCTCAGATCTTAAGCTGCTGGATCCCTTGGGCTCCAAGGTAGGGGATGCCTTAGGAGAAAGATTCCAGTTAATCAGTTAATTAGATTGACTTTCTATCCTGGCTTTGCCATATGCCAATCGTGTGACCTTGAAAAAAATCATTTCACCTCCTAGAGCCTCGGTTTCCTCATCTGAAAAATGGGAATAATAATGCATAGAGGGTGTGTCACAGATGGGCAGAAAGAGATCATGTGTGTAATCACACACACACACACACACACACACACACACATGCATTCATATACGCACACACTCATGTGTGCACACTCCCCAGTACTTCCTGATTTACTTAGCCAACAAGGCAGAATTTGCTAGGAGAGAGGTGGCCCTACCAAGCAAGGGCAATTGCCGTGCCTTGGCATGATGACCCGTGGTCCCTGCTCCCTATGCAGGAATGGGGTCAGGATCAGCTGTTGGTGAACCTCCCCAGGCTGGGGGACACCTTCCTGCCACAGCTGAATCCCTGCTCTAATACTTAGGCTGGCATCACCAAGCCATGAGACATAACCCAATGGTCTAGCCGCTTCCACTCAAGGGAAACTTTCTGGACACTAGATACTCCTGGATCCTGCACCAGATGAAGAGGCAGCAGGGCCACAAGCAGGGAGTGGAAACGCCTAGCCAGGCCTGGCATTCCCAGATGTTCCTGGATGTTTCCTGCTCACCCTGCTGTCCACCCCTGCCTCGGCTTTGATGTCATTTTATCTGGGCGGTTCTGACTGTACCTCAGATGGAGGATCACAATCTCAAATGCTCTGGGGCAAAAGGCTCTTGTGCTAATTCAATGGCCTCATGTACAGAAGGCCTGGCACGTAAGAGTTGTTTGTCTTGTTTTGGGATCCACAGAAGCAGGCCCTGAGGCAAGGATTCACATGCAAAAGTGTGTCTAGGGATGCCAGGGGTTACAGCAGAGCAGGGGCTTGTGAGACAGGGAAGGGAAGGAGCCGGCTCTTGAGTGGGTTTCCATTGTGGGTGGAACTGCGACACAGTCTCAAGATTTCAGAAAATAGAGAACGTGTGTCTTGGGTCACACTGTAAAGTGTATTTCTTACTATAATTTGTGGTCACACAAAGAAGTGTGATAGCTACTGTTCTTGGCCATCCTGTAGCCTAATGGGATCTACCCTCACACTGCTCTCCATCCTCTTTAGAACTGGCAGTTTGCAGTTTACAAAACACTGGACTTTGATATTCACAAAATGATGGACCCATTTCACAGATGAGAAAGTTGAGACTCACCGAGCCTCAGTGGCCCATCTGGGGTCCCCTTATCCTGAGAGGGAGGGTACCAAGGACTCCTTGGTGGAGTTGCCCAGCAGACTGTTTCCTCTCTTCCTTGGGTCCCTGAAGCTGAGCTCAACACCATCGCCCCCATCATCTCCAACTTCTTCCTGTGCTCCTATGCCCTCATCAACTTCAGCTGCTTCCACGCCTCCATCACCAACTCACCCGGTAAGCAAGACCCTCCCCCCTCATGGGAGGAGGCACCTGGGGCTGGGGTATGGAGCGGGGAGTGGAAGGCATGGATGCAGGTGGGTAGACCAAGGTCACCTCTCAAACTGAAATCAGTTAAAGGGACCATTCATATAATAACAATAATAGCAGCTATCCTTTATCAAGCACTTACAATGTACACTATACATGGATTCATGCACTGTTTACAGTATGCAGAGACTTTTCTAGTGCCTTCCTACACCAGTTTTTTATAAATTTTTGGCTGGGTTGGGTCTTCGTTTCTGTGCGAGGGCTTTCTCTAGTTGCGGCAAGCGGGGGCCACTCCTCATCGTGGTGTGCAGGCCTCTCACTATCGCGGCCTCTCTTGTTGCGGAGCACAGGCTCCAGACGCGCAGGCTCAGTAGTTATGGCTCACGGGCCCAGTTGCTCCGTGGCATGTGGGATCCTCCCAGACCAGGGCTCGAACCCGTGTCCCCTGCATTGGCAGGTGGATTCTCAACCACTCCGCCACCAGGGAAGCCCCCCTACACCAGTTTTAAGGGAGTCAGAAGTCTGACTCCCCAGAGAGGGAACAGAATCATCAGTCACAGACGGGGTGGCTGCAGGTTGTACGTTGCCCGACTCCAGGGAGCGCCACTCATAGATGTTATAGATTTGTATGTTTATTACGAAAATTTTCTGGCAGATGGCAATAAAGAGTCTCAAAGAAAGCTTTTTCTAGTTAGCCCCAAATCGCCGATGGGCTGGTCCGGGGGCCACCTTTTCCCTAGACCATGGACCATGGTGCCCTGGAGTTGTGCCGTGGAGCGGCTGTCACTAGTGGCGGCCCTGGCATGGCCTGCAGGTGTGGGGCTAGGCAGAATCATGTCCTTCCCCTCCGTCTTATCCCCTCGGCTCTGTGCGAGCCCCGGAAACCAGCACTGCTGTGACATTGGATGTCCTGTGGCTGTATTTGGCCGGAGCTGGACACCTCCCCCTTGGTGTAGCCTCTTCACACGGCAGGATGCCAGCCAAGGCAGGTGTGTGGCCCTACCAGAGCCTCCAAGCCCGCCCCAGGAAGCAGGGTGGGTGGGCAGGCACAGACTGAGCCCCCAGCCCTGGGCACTACGGGCATTGCCACCCAGGCCCTGCCCAGCTATGCTGGCCCAGAAGGAGGCTCTGGAGTGCTGAGCGTACGTCCTGCCCTGTGCCCCCCACCCAGGGTGGAGACCCTCATTCCGATACTACAGCAAGTGGGCGGCGCTGTTTGGGGCGATCATCTCCGTGGTCATCATGTTCCTTCTCACCTGGTGGGCGGCCCTCATCGCCATCGGTGTGGTCCTCTTCCTCCTGCTCTATGTGATCTACAAGAAGCCAGGTGTGCGGTCGCAGGCTGCCCAGGGGGTCAGGTGTCCCTTCTCGCCCTGAGACTGCCAAGCCGTCCTGCCTGTCAGCTCAGCCGGAGGGCCTGCCTCAGGCGCTGTGCTCTCAAGGGGCCCCCTCTGGTGCTCCAGCCTCATCCCTTCCCACGGGTTGAGGAGCCCCTGGGAGTGTGCCCACTCAGAGCCCACACCTCTACTACTAGACCACCCCCCCAGACACGCAGGCCCTGACATTGCCTGCCCAGGTCCATCCTCCTGAGAGTGGCCGGCCCACTGGTGTGCACACCAGACTGAGGGCTGCCTGACTGAAGGGCAGCCAGTCAAAGCCTGGACGTGTGGGCAGGGATGTCTACATGCATGCAGGCAGGGATCCCAGGGTGACAGCAATCTGGGGGTGGGATGCAGAATGCCAGGAACGCCTAGCACTCTGAAGTAGAACCTGGCCTTTCAGGCCATTGTGAAGATCTTTTCGTCAAGGGAGGAGAATATTTTGTAGAGTCAATAGCTTGATGCATAACTTTTAAATGCATAGCCATATTGCATGCGCGAACATTAGGAACAGATCTACAGGCTGTCTACCTGCTCCCATGGTGCTCGGTTCCTGAAGGAGGTCAACATATGTATGTCTGGTTTCTCCCATGACTTCTAACCTTGCACACACCCCTCAGAGGTGAACTGGGGCTCCTCGGTACAGGCTGGCTCCTACAACCTGGCTCTGAGCTACTCGGTGGGTCTCAACGAGGTGGAGGACCACATCAAGAACTATCGGTGAGTGCCGCCTTGGGGACGCCTGGGATGCAGGGCTGGCCGTGACCCTGCTCCGGGAGGCTCCAGGCCAAGGCCTGTCACCTGTCACCAAGGCCCTGTCACCAGCAGACTCATGGTGGGCACGGTCCCCTCACAGAGAGGAAACAGGGTGGAGGAGCACTGCCCAGCAGTCAGGAGGCCGGGGCTGACACTGCCCAATGGGGACCAAGCAAGTCTAGTGACTTCTCTGTACCTAAGTTTCCACAGCGGAATATGCTCTGGGCAATACAAATGCAAAGGGCAATACAATCGTCCCTCGGTATCTGCGGGGAATTGGTTCCAGCCCCACCTCCCCACCCCCACCCCCACCCCCCAGATACCAATATCCTCAGATGCTGAAGTCCCTTATATAAAAAGCCTGGCATAGTTGGCCCTCGGTATCCGTGGTTCCACATTCACAGATTCAACCACCACCCTTGGTTGAATCTGTGGATGCGGATACACAGGGCCACCTGTGTTTGTGAGGTGCTCTGGTGTTGTGATCATGAGACTGACTGTGAAGAGCCTCTCCCGAGTATTCTTCGAAGCTGATTCCCCTCTTTAGTGAGGAAAAGTGTGCACCCAGGACCCCCTTCCCATCAGATCACCATGTTAATAATCGGATGTATCTATGCTGCATTACCGCTCAAAGTGCCCTACATAGCTTCACGTATACGAAGTTACTAACCACATTCACAGATGAGAACACTGAGGCCCAGAGAGGTTAAATAACTGGTGCCAGGTCACACAGCTGGAGAGTGGCTAATTTTGTCTGGCTCCAGCTGAGTCTGGTAGTGGCCCTTGACCATGGCCCTTGGCTGCCTCTTGACCCAGAGGCTGACTCACCCACCCAGTGTCACAGTGATCTCATAAGTGATGGGCCTCCCCACTCCCAGTCTTTATTCTTTTCACACCCTGCTGGGCTGGGCAGGGCAGGAGCACCAGACGGAGCAGCAAGAGGGTGCTTTGCCCACATGCAGCATTCGGTGGCCTGAGCAGGAAGCAAAAAGACACCCAGTGTGGTGGCCACCAAGAGAGCTGGAAAGGAAGCATAGACGGGAAGACCACAGGGTGGTTCACCTGTCCTAGGAAGGGCATCCTGGGAGGTGGTGGAACGCCAGGGGCACCTGTATTTGGCATCCAGACGCCCAGCTCTGTCCTGACGGCTCACACCCTTTTCCCTTCCCCTCCTCAGCCCCCAGTGCCTGGTGCTCACGGGGCCCCCCAATTTCCGCCCGGCCCTGGTGGACTTTGTGGGCACCTTCACCCGGAATCTCAGCTTGATGATCTGCGGCCACGTGCTCATTGTGAGTGCCCCCTGCGGCGGGGGGGGGGGGGCTGTACTCCGGGAGGAGCCCCTGGGCACCAGGTCCACCCCCGGGGGCAGCAGGAGGGGCTGTGGTGCCCAGGGCAGTTTCTGTCCCTCCCCCATCCCTCTCCCTGGCTTGCCCTCCTTGTCCTGCCTCTCACCTGCTCCCTTCATCTTCCTTCCACCCTTCCCTCTCCCTCCTCCTCTGCTTTTCCTCCCCTAATTCCATAAAGGAGAACCAGCAATGAGTTCAGGGGACAGCCTTCAGGGCAGGAGAGGGGCTGAGTCTCAGGCCAGAGGGTGAAGGCCACCCCTGATGTCACCTGCCCCTGTCACCCACAGGGACCCCGCAAACAGAGGATGCCTGAGCTCCGGCTCATCGCCAACGGGCACTCCAAGTGGCTGAACAAGAGGAAGATCAAGGCCTTCTACTCTGACGTCATTGCTGAGGACCTCCGCAGTGGTGTCCAGATTCTCATGCAGGTGTGCGGGCCCGGGGCTTTCTCACGGGACTTATTAGTTGGTGTGACAACCTGGAAGGCGGGATGCCGTGAGGGGCTAGTTGGAGCCCCTTTTGCTGCAACAGGAGTCCCGCCTTTCTTGCCTTTCCAGATGTGCTGATTCAGGGCACTTGCTCAAAGTGCCCAGAGCCTGGGGAAACTGCCTTGGAGGCCTGTGGGAGCTGATGACACATTTTGTGATTTTGTGTTTTTTTCAGATATAATGTATACACAGCAAACTGAAATAGTGTATAGTTTGATAAATGTTTACATCTGCAGACACTACTCAGTGCTGTGAAACCACCAGTCAGATCAAGTTCTAGAACATTCCACTGGGCAATTCATTTTACTATTCAGTTTTCTCATTTGTAAAATGGGATGCATGAATAAAATAACAGTTGTTAATTCTGAGTCAACATAGGGGAATCCTTTTCAATATTTCTCAAAATTAAAACAAAGAGAATACGAGGTCTCCTTTTGGGATTATAAAAATATTTGGAGAGTAGGTAGAAGTTATGATTGCACAATATTTTAAGTATACTAAGCGCCACTGAATTATATACTTTTAAATGGTTGATTTTCTGTTATGTAAGTTTCACCTCAAAAAGTAAAAAAAAATTTTAACATGAAAAAAAAGAGAAATATAAAAGATGTAAGGATTAGATGACCCAGGAATACTCCAAGCTTGACATCCAAATTCAAGTCCCTTGTTATAAGAAATAATTTACTAGAGATGCTGGAGCTGCGATAGTCCAGAACTTATGGGACAGTCCACCCGCTGGCCCCAGCTTGGAGAGGCCACAGGGGAATAACTCTGGCTGTAGCTTCACCTTTCTCATGGGTGTGTCCAGGCAGACAGGACCCTGAACAGGCAGATGTGTTTCCTAAGCCCCCATGACATGGCAGAGAGGACAGCTGGGGCTGAGACAGAGCCCCACCCTAGTCACAGAACAGAGCCCTGTGGGGCCTGTGGCCTGGTTCCTCACCTCATGCCCTCCCTCCTCTCCCTCCACCCCGGGCAGGCTGCAGGTCTCGGGAGGATGAAGCCCAACATTCTGGTGGTTGGGTTCAAGAAGAACTGGCAGTCGGCTAACCCGGCCACAGTGGAAGACTACATCGGCATCCTGCAGTGAGTGAGGGCATGAGGGAGGCAGAGCCTGTGGTCTCTCAATTTGGGCCTTTGGAGTTTCCTGGGCCTTGGGAAATAGAGGGGGAAGCAGTGGGTACTATAAGGAGCTGAGTCCACTGGTTCGAAGCTGAGGAAGAAAAAGACAGTCTGAGGGTTCCCCACTCTGACCTGTGAGTCATAGACACCAAGATCAGCAGAAACAGGCAGGTAACACAGTGAAGTGGGCCCAGACTGGGCATTAGGGAGCAGTGGGGATTGTGGCAAACTGGAGAGAACAGCTGCTATTTGGCTTCAGCTAATCGTGCCCAGGCAGAAATGTGGGCCCGGTGTTGCTAGATCTAGTTTTTCAGAGATGATGAAAATGTGGGTTTTTAGGTGAAAATCTTGTGTCCACCTGGGGGCTGCAGAAGACCTGCAGATGGCCAGCTCTCGAGCTGTGAGGTGGTACCTCTGAAACCAGGCCTCCGAGGAGGCGACAAGCTTGGGAGATGGGACCGAGGGATAAACTCCCTAGGGATTTTAGGGTTAACTCCAAACTCTTTCTCCTTCAGCTCTTGCTGTGCAAGGTCCAGAAAATGCCTACCTGAGTTGTTTTCTGCATTGACGTGGTACAGAGAGGCAGTGTGCAGGAGCATTTAAAGAACACGAGGCTGAGTGTTGGGGACCTGGGCCCTGCTTCCAGGTCTGCTGTGAACCAGCTGTATGACTCTGAGCAGTGCATCTCACTGCCTCTAACAAAATTACAACAGGAGGCGGTGTATACCTGCTTTTCAGGAACCCCCAGCTTCAACATGCCGAAACTCCAAATTGCTGGGGCCTGAAAGGCCCCTGTCCCAGTGATATGTAATTAAAGGAGTCCAGAGAGGGCAGTGCTTAGCCTATTAGATTAGCCCTAGTGGTGGGCTCTTGGGCCCTGTGTCAACCAGGCAGTAAATATACTTGTGGGGTAGGAGCCTTGTAGACATTTATATAGACAACCTATTGATATCTTCATGAGCGAGGCCATTCTTGTGTGCATACCTGTCCTCAGGGTTTCCAGACTCAGCTATTTAATTCTAATCCCAGTTGGCCACTTCCTTAGTGTGTGTCATGGGCAAGTTACTCCCTAAAACTCAGGTTTTGCATCTGTCAAATGGAGAGAGTAATTCCCATCCCCACCTCTGTTGGCAGAGTTGTGAGAAGTAGCTGCATGTATCAGGAGGACAGGGCCTGGCCCTAAGACTGGACTGACTTAGTTTTCCCCAAGTACAGGGTCTGTAGGGTCCATAGTGCCGCAGACGGTAGAGCTAGAGAGGTCCTGGGGGCCTTTCCAGTCCTGCCTGCACATTATACAGATGGGGAGACTGAGGCCCAGAGAGGAGGCAGGGTATGGGGGGAGGCAGGGTCAGCTCTAGACACCTGGCCTCCTGGGGGCTGGGGGCTGGGGCCAAGGGGATGCTGACCCCACCTCCTCTCTTTCCAGCGACGCTTTTGATTTCAACTACAGTGTGTGTGTCATGAGGATGCGTGAGGGGCTCAACATCTCGAAGGTGATGCAGGCGCACAGTGAGTACACACCCCACCTTCTTGACACCCTGTCAAAATCAGAGCAGGATATCAGGAAGTTCTAGAACCCATTTTTTTAAAGTGGTACAGGGAAGACGGGGAAATTAGTAAATAAAAGGTCACAGACTCCTAGAAAGTCAGCTTTTGATGGAGATCATCAGGTTTCTAAATGGAGAAACCAAGGTCCAGAAAGGGGATGTGATGAGCTCAAGGTCTTGCTTCCAGCTGGGGCCAGAACCAGAACTGGACCTCAGAGGTCCCCGAATCACGATGAGAACTTTTGTAACCAGGTGGGATAAAGAGGATCTAATAACCAGGAAAAAGGAAAAGAGGGGTGAGAGAGGGTCACGTAAAGACAACAGACTATGAAAACACACCCAGAAAGGCCATGAAAACTGGGTGTTTTGGTCTCCAGAACCAGGATTGGGGCACTGAATAGGGATGTGTATTACATTTAAAGTCACAGGTAAACAGGCAGATCTGAACGAGTAATTTTTAGAGGTGTGAAAGAAAGAACACATATGAAGACAAATGGGGAGGCAGTGCTGAGGGAACCGAGAGGTGTGAACGCCACAGGCTGGCCTGGGTCTTGTTCATCCAGGTCACCAAGGGCATACCTGGCACCCAGCGGTAGTTCATTGAATATTTATACAACCAGAATTTACGGAGCAGTGGCCACACTCCTGACCGAGGCTGCTCTAGGCGCTGGGCATGCAGCAGGGGGCAAAACAAAGTCTGCCCTCGAGGAGCTGACATTCAGGCGGGAAACGCACGGACCCAGGACTCACTTCAGGCAGCGACAGTATCCTGAGGTGTCCTGAGGAGGCCAACACAGGGCATGCGGGCAGGAGGGCCTCTCTGAGGAGGGGGCTTGTGGCTACAAGGGGAGGGCTGGAGAAAGAAGGCTCCCGGCCCGGGGCCCACTCACCACGCCACCCACCACTGAGGCCTGGTGGGAAGGAGCACAGCCTGTCTGAGCGCCCGAAGGAAGCCGGGCGGGGCCGAAGCATGAAGGAGGCAGAGGCCAGATCTGTGGGGGCTGAGAGTCAGGACCTTCTTCCCAGGGTAAGGGGGAGCCCCAGGCAGGAGAGCCTGGGAACAGAGCTCCCCCCTTTTTTGCAGTTAACCCCGTGTTTGATCCAGTGGAGGATGGCAAGGAAGCCAGAGCCAGTGGAGCCAGGCCGTCTGTCTCCGGCACGGGTCAGTCCCACCCACTCAGAGGCTCAGGGCGCTCTCACCCTGGGAGCAGCTAGCGACGGGCCACCGGGGAACCTGGGCGAGGGCAAGAGGTTTTCGCTCGTGACAGTGGCGCCTGAGACCCCTGGGATTAAGCAACAGGGAGTCGGGGGGTTGGGGGGGCAGCAGGATAAAGACTGCCAGCCCTGCTGGAGAATTCAGTGTCCAGACATCGTGGGACACCCACCCAGTGGGCTCTGGGGCCCAAGTCCCAACCCCTCCGAGGCCCCCCTGGCCAGGCTCCAACCGGGAGGGGCAGCGATTCTCTGGCAGGCAGGGGAACCTGCAGTGCAGGAGTTGGGGGCATCCTGTGCACATCTGTGAGGGGCACAGGGGAGTTTTTAAGAGAATGACCCCAACCCCCCAGTGCCAACCAGAATCCCAGGAGAGAGAAGCTGGGAGTAGGGGAGGGGCGCGTCCCAGCCCTGCCCGTCCCGGGTCCCTGCTCCCGGAGTCTCGACATCAGGAGGGCCCATTGGCAGTGCTCCGGGCCAGTCCCCCAGTGCATGCCTGCAGCAGGGGCTTCCGGCCACCACATGCACAGCCCCAGTGACGGCAAGCCCACCTCCCAGGGCAGCTCGCTCTGTTCTCAGACACACTTGGGTATTTGGATGGGTTCTGCTCCCATGTGACCTGCTCCTCTGCTCCTGCAGTGGACCCCGAGGCCCTGGTGCAGGAGGAACAGGCCAGCACCATCTTCCAGTCGGAGCAGGGAAAGAAGACCATCGACATCTACTGGCTATTCGACGATGGAGGTCAGTGCCCAGAGGACGCTGGATCCACCCTGTCCGTCTCCCCTCTATGACTTACTCTCTCAGCATGCCCCTCCTGGTCACTCTCGACAAGGCTTCTGGTGGGACCTTGGAGCCCAGCAAAGGGAAATAGGGGCCCCTGGGCCCACCACTGGGCTCACAGGAGCCTGGCTGGGCCCCTCTCTTGGCCCCATGCTTTTCAACTATAAAATGGGAGACTTGGGGGAGCAGCTGAGGGCAACATGAGGTGGAACCTTCAGACTGGACAGGCCCTTGGGGTCACAGGTAAATGACATAAATGGGAGAGATGGCCTGGTGCACAGGAAAGCTGTAGGGATGTTCTTCACTTCCCAAAGCAAAACACTCTCTCCCATTTTTCCTAAAGCATATCATTCTCAGCTTTATTGTTCCCACTCTTGATTGAGTCCTAGATACAGAGAAAATGTTTTGTTCCAGTAAGATATATCCTATTATATATAGGATGTGATAGATCGTATTGAATGAGCACTTACTGTATGCTTGACACTAAGTGCTTGCATGGGTTAACCTAATGCAATCCCCAGGTAGGAACGATTATTAACCCCCTTTACAAATAAGGAAACTGAGGCACAGAGTAGTGAGGTCATTTGTGGATTACACAGTGATAAGTGACAGCAATCTAGATTTACATGTGAAATATCCCAATTATTAAATGCCAGCTCACTTATTTAAAAGCATCGTGCAGGCCAAATAAACCCTAGCCCACAGAGCCCCGTGTTTCACCCCTGGTTTAGTCTGGCACACTCATTACAGAGGTGGGTACACTGAGGTCCAGAAAGGGGAAGGGGTTTGCTGGTGGCAGAGCAGGGCGGGAACTCAGAGAGGGCTGGATCCTGAGAGCATTTTCCTCTTGACTCATGAGACCCTCCTTGCCAGGCCTCACCCTCCTCATCCCCTATCTCCTCGGCCGCAAGAAGAGATGGAATAAATGCAGGACCCGCGTGTTCGTGGGGGGCCAGATCAACAGGCTGGACCAGGAGAGAAAGGCGTAAGTGGGGGGCACTGTGTGGGTCTCACGGGACCTGTAGGTATCACCCCAGCACTACCCCATCCTGCCCCCGCCCTCCTCCACTGCCCCCGGGGGCTTGCCCCTCTCAGGTCAGAGCCGTGGTGAGGAAGCTCTGGGCAGGAGCAGGTTTCTCTCCATTTCAGAGGTGGTTTTGGTGTCCTGTCCCCCTTTAATAAGATGCACATACCCTAGTCCCGGCCATGACAGGGAGAGCTGTTAAATTTTAAACCCACAAACCTCAAGGAGATTTGTGTGAAATGAAGGATGGAGAAGGCCCCTCCTCCTCAGAAATGAGGCGGAGCTTAGAATCTTTCAGGGCAACGTCCCCCCAAGCTTGGGTTGCTGCCCGTGGTGAGACCAGAGGTGACTTCAGTGGCTATGATAAGGGGCAGCAAATCCTGAAGAATCTCTTGGTGAGAAGTGACTTAATTCTCCATTTCTGTGGCTGATTCTCTGTCTAAACAACAGGAAGCAGGCCTGGCTGGAGTGCTTGGCAGGAAATGGCATCCGCCAGAATTTAGTGACGTTGGTTTACTGGCTTTATTGGTCACATCTTTCTGGCAAGAGATGCTGGTTTTCTGTTTAAATTGTGATGACAATTTCCTTTCAAGATGTATCGAAGTAAGAATGTGAGTTGACTTAAGCTGAGAAGGAAGTAAATAGTAGGCAGGTACACAGGTGTGGAGGTGGCAGGAATTGGGCAGATGGCACATATGTGCCTAGATTTGGGCACCTGCTTCTTTAGAGCAAGGTCAAGTGAGGTCTAAGGTCGTAGGATGGAGGACTGCTGGAGGGTGCAGCCGGGCTGGGAAGGATGGGGTGGGTGGCTTGCCTCAAATCATGCAGTTAATTAACCAGAGAGAAAACCCTGCCCAGCCTTTAGTGCCCGCCATGACGCCCCAGGGTCAGTACCCCGTGGCTTGTGCCACTTTAGTCCTTTGCCAGGACCACATCCACAGGACCCCTTCTGAATCACCCACTGCGTGAGTTAAGGGCGATCAGCAATCCCATCTCGTTGTCCTCACCCCCCACCGAGAACTTCTCTACCGGAGGGCCCTTCTCAGCAATGCAGAGGAGAGCATTGCCTGGGAGACGCAGCATCCGCTTCCCTGTGTTCTCCAAAAGGTAAACACACCTCGAAGTCTGCTTTGCCCTCTCGGCTTCCTGTTCCAGCTCCAACTGAAAGCTGGGTTCAGCAGGTTTAGTTTAGTTCAAGGCTGCAGCACTGTGGGGTCACAGGATGTCTCTCAAGCAAAGGGTGTGAAATCTCCTCTGCCTCCCAGCTGACTCTTGACCAGGCCACGTCCTCTGCCTTCCTCGTGACTGCCTCCACCCAGGCCCTGCCCAGGCCTGCCAACCAGCACTGCACACCAAGGTGTTTGCCCACAGCTCTGCTTTCCTAAGTGCACTCCCAAGTTCAGGGACCAGCAGTGGCTTGACAGCTGGGCCCCAGCCTGCTCCTTCGGGCTGATCTCCTTTTTGTCCCCTGGCGTGCTCCACACCATCCCAGGCAGCCCCTCACTGCTCCCACTCCATCCCCTGCACCCCTGTGTCTTTGGTCATTTGGACTCGCCTCCTGGGGTGCTCACTCCCCACCAACTAGTCCTGGGGCATCACCAATGCTGTGTCCTGCCCCGGGATTCTGATGCAATGGGCACGGGCGGGCTAGGGCCGAGGCACGTGTACTGTTTAGAAGGCTCCTTGGGTGATTCCAGTGTGGACACCCTCTTTGGCCTATAACAATCTTACCCACCATCCACCATCCAGCCAGATCACCAACTCCTCTGTGAAGCCTTCCCTGACTGCCGCAAACCACAGTTGGCGTCTCCTCCCTGTGGATGCAAAGTCAGGGCCATCTGGCTTGCTGCTCCTGGTTCTGTACTTAGTTCATGTGTGTTATCTGTTTCCTCAGCCACCTGAGGAGTTTCCTGCAGTTCGCCTCCCGTCCCTTAGACCCTTCCTTCTCAAAGTGTGGCCAGTGAACCAGCAGGCCTCACATAACCTGGGAGCTGGTGAGAAATGCAGAATCCCAGGTCCCAGCCCAGACCAGCTGGATCAGAATCTGCACTGTAACACAATCCCCAGCAGGTGCTCAGACATTAAAATGTGAGGCGCCCTAGTCCAGAGGTGGCCACCAGGTACTTAGGACAATTCATTTCCCACGTCACTCGTCATCACCTGACCTACTTTATCAATATTCATTTATTGTCTGCCCTCCTCCCAGGTTAGAATGTAAACTCCCCGAGCGCAGGGTTTGTTTTGCTTGCTGCTATATCCTCCACAGGAGCTCATAAAAACTCATTGAATGAATGAATACATTAAAAAAAAGAAAAAAATCTCCATCTCCCAGGATCATTTCTCTGCTGAGCAAGTTCCGGCTGGGATTCCACGAAGTTCACATCCTTCCTGACATCAACCAGAAGCCGCGGGCTGAGCAGTGAGTTTTCTGTGTTGGGGGTTCTAGGCAGAAGGGTCAGCCCTTTCTCTCTGGTGAGCCAAGGGCAAGGACATGGTCCTTCCTGCCCCCACCTAGACTGGGCTCATGGAAAGAAAGAGGAAGGGTCGAGTGTGCAGCCGTTAATTTCTGTTCGTGTTTCTTCCCCCTGCCTGCTGGTCCTTTGCATATCAGCGCTGTGGTCTTTGCCAGAAACACACCTGGGCGGGAGGCTGAAGAATGTTCGCATTTATGCTTTTCACACACCAAGTGTTTTTAAAGCTCTTACTGGTGCAGATCATGGCTATTCTGCTCCTTAAGCAGAAGCCGGTGTTTCATCTGCCAGGGACCCCCCCCCCCTACCCCACAGTCCTGGGAGCTGGGGGAGTCTCCAGCTTCACACTTCAGGAGCCCAGGCTGCTTGCTATTCACAAAAGGCTGATTTTACCTACACTGGTTTTCTTCAGTTTTCTCCAACCCCTGGATTATTTTCATAAAGCAGTGGTTCTCAAACATCAGCATCACCTGGAGGGTTTGTGAAAACACAGCTTGGGGGTCCTACCCCGAAGATTCTGAGTTAGTAAGTCTGGGGTGAGGCCTGAGAGTGTGCAGTTGTAACAAGCTGTCCGGTGCTGGCACAGGCACCTCACTTTGAAAACCCCTGTCTTAGACAATCCATGTAACATGCCTAACTCGGCGCCCAGCCCAGAGTCGATGATCAGTCAATGCTGGATTTGTGGCTTCTGCCTGCTTGTAGCTTCCGAGCTCTTTCTGCATCTTGACCTTTCCCTGCAGTCCCAATCCACTACAAGCTGCCTCCTTCCTTCTCTGGGCATTGCTTAGTTTAAGTGCCTGAAAAAGTGACTGTGACAGGCCCAGCTCATCCCTTCCTGCCAAGCTAAGGTAAAGGCCACTGGAAGGCCTATTTCTTGGCTACCTTTGGTCCAATTGGCTGTGGCCAGGAATGGCAGAATCGTATGCCCCGAAATACACAGCTAGAGGGTAGCTCCTTCTGCAGGGGCCATGGCAGAGGCACATCCCCCCCACGGGGCTGAGGGGTGCTGGAGCAAACAGAACGGAAGGTGCAAAGGCCCTGAGGCAGAAACATGGCAGCTGCAGCTCCTGAAGTTATATTAACCCACTGGCACTTGGAGGGGGGAAGATGTCGAATGGTCTGAGGGACCACTCCCCCTGCCTGCCCATGCAATGGCAAGTGGGCGGACTTTAAGCAAACTCCTGTGTGAATTTGTATCAGGGCTCAATTGTGGGGCCAGAAGGGATGATTTACTCTCCTAATGATTCAATATTATATTCTTAAAAGAAGACATTTACAATAGGATTGCTTTATGTCAATCTGTCTACGTGAGGTTTTCCAGAACTCTATCTTCTCAATAAAGTAAGGTCTGTCCTGACCTCTTTAGCCCTTGTTTACCTGGAGAGGGAAGGAAATCAAGAAGAGAAGAAAGGAACTATTTAATAGTGATGGATATACTGACTCTCCCATTCTCTCAGGGCTGTGCTTGAGCTGCAGGGGCAGAGATGAGTAAATTGCAGCCCTGCCCTGCAGTATTTACCCCGGCTTAGGCATAGGGAGGACATCAAGAGCCATCGGAATGCTGCAGACAGGGACCAGAATGCACAGGAGGATAGGGTCATCTCTGCTAGTGAAGGAGCAGAGCCTTGAGAAAGGCCGTGAACAGAGATGGGGGAAGACCTTCCTCAGCGGAGAGGATAGCGCAAGCCAGCGTGCAGACCCCATCCAGCACATATTATCTTTAAGCCCCCTTTGCCCCTGCATCTGCCTCCACCTCCTAGACCATTTCTCTCCTCCCTTGCACAGCCAACCTTCTCCAAAGTGATGCTACACTCTTTGTGGCCGCTTCCTCCCCATCCCTCATTCTCCAGCTCACTCCAGTCTGGCTGCCCTCCCACTGCTCCACTGAAATCACTCTCTCCAGCCTCGGCCGTGACCTCCGCACCACCAGATCCGCAGAGCCCACTGCTATCCTCATCTTTCTCTGCCTCTCAGTGGCATTTGACACAGTGATCCTTCTTGAAACTGTCCTTCTTTTGGCTTCTAAGACGCCACCCTCTCCTGGTTGCCACCTACCTCTGTGGTCCTCCTCTCAGTATCCTTTGCTGGCTCTTTCTCCTTTACCTGACTTACACTGGTTGGCATCCCATTCTCCCCCGCACTCACCTTGCTCCGGACACATGGGCTCCTTCGCTGCTCCTCAAACAGCCCAAACATGCTTCTGCCTCAGGGCCTTTGCACCTTCAGTTCTGTTTGCTCCAGGACCCCCTGCCCTGTGCATAGCTGGCTTCAGAAGGACAGGCATCCTTGGGTCCAGGGAGGTCTTCCTGCCCAATTAGTCCCCATCCCGGTACTCAGTTTGTGCCTTCATAATACTTCTTCCAATCTGTATTTATTTGCTTATTTGTTGCCCAGCACACCGTGAGCTCTGTGAGGATGGGCTATGTTGTCTGATGTGTTCTCTATTGTGTAGCACAGAGCCTGGCACAGCATAGTGCTCAGTGAATACCTGGGGGATGGAGGTGGATCACAGGTTGGTCTTCGTGGACGACTTGTGGAAGTTCTGATGACGGGAAGTTCTGACCCACCCGTCAGCGCTGAATTCAACACAGAGGCTGCTTTGATGTAAAAGGCAGCGTCAGAATGGGTTTCAGCCTGAAATGTATGTCCCCGTGGCACCCACTTCCATCTCCCTCTGAGGACCTGGTTCCCCTGGAAATGGGCATCTCACCCGGTCTCACTTGCTCTCTCTGTCCCCAGCACCAAGCGGTTTGAGGACATGATTGCGCCCTTCCGCCTGAATGATGGTTTCAAAGACGAGGCCACGGTCACCGAGATGAGGCGGGACTGCCCCTGGAAGATCTCAGATGAGGAGATTAACAAGAATAGAATCAAGGTGCAGGAGAGAGAAGGGCCTTGCTGGGGTGGGGTGGGGGTCCAGGGGCTCCCCGGGGTCAGCACCTGTGCCCCATCTGTCCTGGGCTTCCTTAACCCCCTCCCCGACCCTCGATTCTACTCTCCCTGCCCCAAGCCTCTGAGGTGTCCTCAAGCTATACATGCTCGGGCTGACGGGTGACCCAGTGGTTGATCTTGGAGCCTCCTTGGCGTGGGAGCCTGGTCTCCCTGCCCAGTTTGAGTCCCCCCCACCCCGGCCGTGGCAATGGACTGCCCAGAGTCCTTCTCCCTCCCCTCCCCTGTTCCTCCACGTGTGCAGGAAGGGATGCATAAGGCAGGTGATGAAGGTCAAGGCAAAATTTGTCCTGTGGGCCAACAAAGCTGGCTGATCTTCTCCCCTTAGCTGTAGACCCCGCCTCGCTTCCCAGGCAGCACCTTCAGGATGCTGACAGGGCCTAAAGGAGAGTGTTGGCTGCCAAGGCCATTTTTAGGTGGGGTGAGCAGTTGGGGGCCTGGGGACCACCGTTCTGCTCCCCATGTGCTCTGGGTCAGTGGTCCTGAGGGACAGTGTGACATTTGGTGACTTCTGGAGACATTTCTGGCTGTCACCTCCGGGAGGGGTGGGGCGGGATTGCTACTGTCATTTAGCGAGTAGAGGCCTGGATGCTGCTAAACATCCTCCAACCCACCGGACAGGTCCACAATGAAGAATGATTCCACCCAAAATGCCGACCGTGTGACATTTAGGTGAACTCACTTCCCCTCGGATTTCCATTCTCTCACATGGGGTGTCCGTCCACTATGAGACCCTGAGTGTCAGTCATTTCTGAACAATTTAGAGACAGGCCTTGGGGTGGGAGGGAGCCCCACACAACCCAGCGCCCCCCCCCCAAGCTTTGGGGAATTCCCTGACCCAGCATCCCTGAGGCCCCAGACCCTCCCACAGCTGCCCAGCTCCTCGGAAAACGCTGAGTAAAGCGGCGTGTCCACAGAAGGCTCTTGCCTACTCTGTTACGGCAGAGGTGGAGCAGCTCCACCCCTGCTCCAAGTCCGCCTTATCAAGTGCTTCCCCTCGGCCTGGAGCTTTTGCCTAGATTATCTCCCTCAGGCCTCCCCAGCTTCCCTGGGAGAGGGCACTGTTGTACCCATTGCACAGCTGTGGACAGTGACGCTCAGGGAGGTGAGTTACCTGCTCAGGCTCTCGGCCAGGAACTCTCAGGGCTGAGATTTGAACCCAGCTTTCCCAGCCACGTGAGGCGCTCTTCCGTGCCATGATCCCGCTGGTCATGGTACTAAAGTCAGGAAGGAAACACCCAGGGGGCTTCTCCAGGAGGTGAGCTTGACATTCACATACCTTCTCGGGGGTGGGAGAGTCTATAATAATTTAGGGGCAACAATTCACACACCTGGTTTGAGATGTTCAAAGAGGTCCCTGGGCCTGGCCGGGACCCCTCATCGGACATGGGAAGTGACCACGTGGCTTTTCCTCGCCCAGTCCCTTCGGCAGGTGAGGCTGAACGAGATTCTGCTGGATTACTCCAGGGATGCCGCTCTGGTCATCATGTAAGTAGCACCCTGCAGAAGGAGAAGCCTGTCGCCGAGCCCAAAGGTGTCAGCTCTGCAGGGGTGACCACTGGCTGAGGACCCAAGCCTTCTCCTGTGAGGATGCAGGGCCTCAAGCTCCTGTAAACACAGCCTGGGTGGCTTCTCGGCTCGTGGCCGGGCCTACATCTGCCCCATGCCCCTCTCCTGAGTGCCAGCTGGCAGAGGTCTTGGGCCCCAGTGTCCTGGGTCTCACCGACTTCCCTCACCACCGCTTTTCCCTTATCCACCGCTTTTCCCTTATCCACCGCTTTTCCCTTATCCACCGCTTTTTCCTGCCAAACTTGGCTTGGCAAAGGGGACCCAGCTCATTCCAGAAGAAAATCTATTCCTAGTTGTTTGGGAACCACCCAGCCCTCCTTGACCACCGGCCACCCCCAATTGATGTTGGTGCCAGGTCCAGGCAGTGGAAGTAGAGCCCGGCCCCAGCCCTGGCTGTCCCAGGCTCCGTGCCTGTCAGCTCCTCCATTGCTGCTGCTAGCGTCTGGTTAGGAGCTGCCTCGCTAGGGCAGGTATTGGCTGAGGCTGAGTGGAAGATGAGGGGAAGGTAACAGTGGCACAGGGAGTCTCAGGGTGGCAGAACGTGGCTGGGAAAGGCCCAGCTCAAGAGGCAATGTGGGCATTTACCAAGCGGAGTACCTGACATTTCCTGGGGTGAGCCACCTGCAGATTCCAGATTCCGCAGGACAGCTGGGAAGCCTGCGGAATCTGTTTGTTCATACCGGGAAATCAAGATGGAGCACACGATTTCCAGGGCCCCGCACACAATGAAAAGGTGGGGCTCCTTGTGCAAAAGTGATTAAGAATGTCAAGATAGTGACAGCAGAGCATGAAGCCCAGCCTGGTACCCTTCTCAGTGGGGGGCTTTGTGAATGCGCAGGTGGCTGCCCACGAAGATGGCTCTATGAAGCCATGCTTCCTGGAGCTTTTAGGAAGATCATTTTTTGTACAAAGAAAGTGCTTCATGTTGCCTTTGATGTGGGGACTGTGGTATAAGGAAAGTGGGTTTATCTCCAAGCCTCTGGCTAACATCTTGCAGAAAATGTTTCTCGGGTCAGGTTAGCCCGGCTGTTGACTGGGTCAGACGGCAAGATGGTGGCAGTGGCTTCATCCTGGGATTGCTCCCCGAATTTCCCTGGGTGTGGTACCTGTTGTGTGCCAGCCAGGGGGTGTGGGTGTGCCAAACTACCTCGTCCTGAGTGCCATCTCAGAAACAGATTTGCATTTTGTCTCTGCCATTGGCCAGCCCACTGTGTGGCCTTAGGCAGGTAACCCTCCTTCTCTGAGACTCAGTTTCCCTGATTATAGAGAAGAGTTAAACTAAATTATTCCCAAGATTCTTTTTCACACTAACATGCTATGACTCTAAGCTTATTCGCCACTAAAATGAGTCCGTCTCTCAAGCAGTAAGATGGGGAATTTCATCCCGGGAGGTGACTACCTGCTGGCACCTCTCCCTTCCCACTCCTCCACCCCCTGGATCTCATAGGGAAAACCAATCCCCCACCCACCAGTCTTTGTGAGACTGGCTGATACAAATAATCAGGAGTCCAGTCACCTTAGAGGAGAGGCCTGCACACAGAGTCCCACCCATGGCGGCAGCCGCAGCTGTTGCCCAAAGGGGCCCTGGCTGTCAAGCCAGCTCCGCTGAGAGGGCGCAACAGCTGCGCTGCTCAGTCTCCAACCCGGAGACGTGCCGTAAAAAGTTCACTCCGAGGGTCACCTTCATCAGAACCACTGGGAGACCATGGGAAATGGTAAATTCCTCAGTTCCTTCCAGATCAGGGCCTGGGGTGGGGCCCAGGAGCCTGCATTTCCCAGAAATTCTAAGGATGAAAAAACCCTCCCAAGCCTCCATGAAATGACAAAAATCACATTTTCCAGCGTGTCAGAGAGCGCACTTGGACTCTTTTCTAGAGCAGCTTTGAGGCCTAACTGGCCGTCTGCTAATCAGCGGTTTATCTGATTAATGGCCCACATTTGAGCTCAGCTAACCCGGGCTGCTGATAAGGGAGCCTTGTAACCAGCCCAACAACCTTTGACCACACTAACAACCTACTTCTGGCATAACTTTTGGGTCTAGACCCCTCTTTCTTCTATAAAAGCTCCCTCCTCAAAGCCAAATAGTAGTAGTCAAAATAATAGTAATCAGCATTGCATTTTATCAATTGAGCCTCTATGACACTCAAGGCATTGGGCCTTATTCATTTTATTTTTTTATTTTTAAACAATTATTTTGAAGTATAGTTGATTTACAATGTTGTGTTAATTTCTGCTCTACAGCAAAGTGATTATACATACATACATATATATATATATATATATATATATATATATATACATATACATTCTTTTTCATATTCTTTTCCATTATGGTTTATCATAGGCTATTTTTTTTGTTTGTTTCTGATGTGGACCATTTTTAAAGTCTTTATTGAATTTGTTACAGTATTGCTTCTGTTTTATGTTTTGCTTTTTGGCCATGAGACGTGTGGGATCTTAGCTCCCTGACCAGAGATCGAACCCACACCCCCTGCACTGGAAGGCGAAGCCTTAACCACTGGACCGCCAGGGAAGTTCCTATCACAGGATATTGACTATAGTTCCCTGTGCTATATACAGTAGGACCTTGTTGTTTATCCATTCTACATATAATAGTTTGTAACTGCTAATCCCAAAATCCCAACCCACTGGGCCTCATTAATTTTCAAAACTCTGAAGTGGTTCTATTTTACCCCCATCCCCTCCGCAGCGCACACACTTAGGAGATGAGGAAAGTGAGTCTCAGAGAAATTCAGCACCTGCCGGGATCTCACAGCTGTCAAGTGGCAACTGGGTTTTGAAGCCTTGAGATGCTGATTCTGAAGCACGGTTATCTTTCCGCATCTAGGTTTGATCCAAGGCTGCCTTTCTTTGTGGCTAAGAGATGCAGTTCTAAACAAAAAGCTCCTTTGTTCTGGAGCAGCTTTATTTCTTAAGATTAGTAGCTTACAGCACACACATCCTGTGAACATAAACAGAGCGTGTCATCGGCTGGCACCGGGGGAAATTGCCGAGGGAATCAGTAGCATGGACAGGTGCACAGGGTCCGCTCGGGGAGGGAAAGGCCACAGCAGGAGCTATGGGAGTCCCCTGCCCTGGATAACGCAGCCACCAGTCCCCTCGTGGTCTTTGAAGTTTCTGAATTCAGTCCCGGAAAATGATGTAGAAGTTCCCGGAGGGCATTTCCAGCCTTTAGCGTAACTGTTAAATCAGGAAAGTTTGCTTTCCGTATTACCACTTCCCTTTTCCCTGGAAAGGCACCAGACAAACACAAACACAGTCTACTAACTAAAGTGACACTGGCTTAATGGAATGTCCTTGTTCCCACCGGGTTCCCCAATCCTGGGGACCCTGCTTTTCAAGGGAGGATAGTGTTTGTGGCAAGTGAAGCTTTGAAGATGGAATTTTAAATAAGGGACAGCTGTTTAGGGACCTCAATTCACCTTCTCAGTGGAGGTGGGAGTTGCAGTGCGCAGGGACCGCTGGGATGGAAAGATCCCAGAACCCCGGGTCAGGTCCTAGCTGTGCCACTCACTGGCTGGTCAGCTCGAGCTGGTAAATAGTAATACGTGGTGACACCGTGAAGTGCTTACTCTGCGTGAGCATTATTGTGCAGCACCCTTCCTGAGTTGGGTTTTCGTTAGAGCTTACAAGCGTCCATGAAGGAGGCGTGTGTGTTCTCACTTCGGGGAAGAGAAAACCGAGGCTCAGGGCCAGTGAGCCATTTGTCAAGGCCACGTGGCTGAAGAAGTGGCAAAGCCATGACTCCTACAGCTTCTCTGACCCCAGAGCCAGGCTCTGAAGCCCAGTGTCGTACAGCACACTCCTTTCTGCCCACTTCCCCACGGTGGTTCTGAGGTTCAGATGAAATAGTACCTGCGGATGTACTTTGGGTAAACAAAGTGCAGTCCCACGTAAGGTGCTGCTGCCAGCTGGCAGCTGTGATGCTGCCACCTCCAAGAGCCACGAGCAGGACGGCCGCAGGCATCACCACGCGTCTTTGGAATCTCAGTGTGGTAGAAAAGTCACTTCCCAACGTAGCCATGAAAATGTGGCTGAAGAGCATTCCCAGGGCATGTTGTTATTTGCACAGCATTGCAGTTCGGACAAGGGGCCCTCCCCAGGCGACGACAGAGTCCTGCTCCCAGGGCCTTACCTACGGGGCAGGGAGCAGGACCAGGCCACTCAGCTGAAACACGTGAACATATCACTTTGTTGTGGCGACAGGCAGGTGTGTAGCTGGAGAGGCGAGGCTGGCATGACCTGAGTGGCCGGATGAGTGGCATACAGCCTCACTGTGTCAGACTGTGTTCTAGGCACAGGCGGATAAGACAGACCCAGCCTGCTCGTGAGCGAACATACATACAAGTGGGGGCAGACAGACGACACACAAATAAATAAAAATAGGATTTGAGAGTGTGGAGTGCTATGAAGATAATGAAACAGGGTGACATGATAAAGAAGGATGGGAAGATGGGATCGAAGAGGGTGATCAGAGAAGGAGGTGCCCTTGAGCCAAGACCTGAAGGAATTGAAGGAGCCAACCCAGGAAGAGCTGGGGACACTGCCTTCTGAGTGGAAAGAACGTCACATGCCAAGGCCCTGGGGCAGGAGCAAGCTTGCCATTTTTTTCAGGAGTGGAAAGGAAGCTTCTGTGACTGTAGGGGTGTGAGCGAGGCTGTGGGTGGTGGGAGGTGAGGTTGTGGAGGCTGGTGGGGACCAGATCATGGGGACCTTACAGGCCGTTGCTTTGTTTAGAAATGCATTGTGGGAGTTTCCTGGCGGTCCAGTGGTTGGACTCAGCGCTTTCACTGCCAGGGCTCAGGTTCGATATCTGGTTGTGGAACTAAGATCCTACAAGCTGCGGGGCGCGGCCAAAACAAAAGAAATGCTTTGCGGCTGAAGGTACATTTCAGGTCATGCTTTCAAGGAGAGCAGCAGGTCATTCTTAGGGAAGAAAGAGCTCTGGAGGGGCTGATAAGCGGAGACGCTGTTCAGAAAGCAAACCAGGAATTGGGTCATGTGGGGAAGACCTCTTGGTAATTCCCCATCTGCTGCTTCTTCCTGCCCCACAGCACCTTGCCCATAGGGAGGAAGGGGAAGTGCCCGAGCTCGCTCTACATGGCCTGGCTGGAGACGCTGTCCCAGGACCTCAGACCTCCGGTCATCCTGATCCGAGGAAACCAGGAAAACGTGCTCACCTTTTACTGCCAGTAACTCTGGGCTTGGCTGCGCCTGCCCAAAGCCAGGGTGCAGGGTGTGCCCGCCTGTCCACGGGGACAGGACACATGCCCCATCGCACTTTAAGTGGTAGCATCTGATGATCTGATGGAAGAAGCTGGTAGATTTCCAAATTTCAGCTGGACCCCACTCCCATCAGGCAAGACCTCTGGGCTTTGTCTTTCTGGGCTGGAGAAGTGGCAGGTGGAGCTGTCTGGAAAACTCTCTGGTGGATTCATATTCCTTTTAAGTTTTCTTTTGCTCTTGATTACAACAAATTAAGATCTCAATCTTTGATTTGTATACAAATTTGAGTCAGAGTGCTGAGTTGTGGCAGTTTCTACAGACCTTTCCTGGGAGCACCCCATAAACACACCTCCCCCCTCCAATATCAGGAGAGTGGGCACCCCACCTACAGCCCTTACAGGGGGAATAGGGGGCTGGCTCGTTGAGCCTCCATAACAATGCAAATTTATTTAACCACCTCTCACTTCCTTTGCTTTCAATAGCATGTCTTCAGTGTTTTGGTTGGTTCTTTGGTAGACCGGGACTTTCAAACTTTTTCAGACTGCAACCCACAGTAAGAAATCTATTTTACATTGAGGTTTGGAACAAACACAGTGAAACTGAAGTGTCACAAAACAATCCTTATCCTTACTATGAGTGATGCACTTTGGTATTTTCTACGCTTTCTATTTCTTGTTCTCCTTTTAATGTTGGTTGCAATCCATTAAAATGAGTTTGGGATCCCCTAATGGGTGCTGACTCATGATTTGAAAAATACAGCTTAGACTTTCCTCTGTGCCCTGTGTTTTTCTATACAACAGGGAGCTCATCTAGTTGGAGAAAGGCCAAGGTGGGCATCACTGCCGTTTCCCCAGCTCATCCCACAGGGAAGGAAAGGGAACCAACGAAAACACCAGGAGGAGGGGTATGGATGGTGGGTGTGTCAGGAAAGAGCTTCAGAGGAGGGGCATGGTTTAGGGAGTCTCATGGAGGAGTGTTAAATTTCAGGTTTGGTTGGGGGGTGCAGGTTTGGTGGGTCAGGAATGGGGAAGCAGAGAGGTGGGTGTAAAGATGGCAACGTTGGGCAAAGAATCAGAAAGGTCCAAACCCAGCCCAAGGCTGGGT
This sequence comes from Kogia breviceps, assembly GCF_026419965.1. NCBI lineage: Eukaryota > Metazoa > Chordata > Mammalia > Artiodactyla > Physeteridae > Kogia > Kogia breviceps. The sequence continues at coordinate 31,109,326 of NC_081327.1, forward strand.
GGAAGGACAGGGAGGAGGAACCACCAGTGAGAGATGGAAACAGAGTAAGTAGCAGAGGGGGCGGCAGTGAGGGGAATGTAAGATGGGGCTCAGAGAAGAGAGAGAACCTGGGGGAGATGAACCTTGCTCAGGTAAGTGTGTTCAGGTTACTGTGGATGGAACCCCCCCCCCCCCGGAGTGTTTGCACCACCACCTGGGTTGCAGGAGCAGAATGTACGTTAAGATATGTCCAATGCTGGTGGGTGAGGCTCTCTGAAAGGGCATGTCAGCTCAGACGTACCCAAGCAGCATAAAGGTAAGCTGTTGGCGGATTCCACTGGCTGAGCCTTCTTCCAGTAGCACTGGGGGGGGTGGGGGGGGGGGCAAGGAACCAGGCATCTTGGGCTGTGGTTGACCCCCTCCACGTGCACTGAAGCACTCACTTAGTCATGAAGGCGAAAGTCTCTTTCTTGGGGTTGGGACTCAAAGGACTTTAGTGTTCGACCCACTGCAGAGACCAAGGCCCTGGGTTCCCAGGCTGTCCTCTTACTACATCAGACCTTTGCTGAGGGAGCCTGAGCGCCTGGCTGAGCTCCTGACGGGCGGAGAGGGGGCTGCCTCTGAGCCGTTCAGTGGACCTGGACCAACTCCAACTCCAGATAAGGCAAAGGCTCCATCAGGGAATGCTTGCCTTTCTAGAGCCACATGGAAAACCATTTCCTGGCAAACAGGTGCTCTCTCTTCTGACCTCAGGGAGACACTGATCCAAGAACAGAGAATGCTTTGTCTTTGGGAATTAAAAAAAAAAAATTCACCATGATGGAAACCAAATTTTGAACAATGATAATAGCTTTGTTTAAAAAAAAAACGACTTTGGGGGCTTCCCTGGTGGCGCCGTGGTTAAGAATCGGCCTGTCCATGCAGGGGACACGGGTTCGATGCCTGGTCCAGGAAGATCCCACGTGCCGCAGAGCAACTAAGCCTGTGAGCTACAACTACTGAGCCTGCGTGCCACAGCTACCGAAGCCCATGCGCCTAGAGCCCGTGCTCCGCAACAAGAGAAACCACTGCAATGAGAAGCCCGTGCACCACAGTGAAGAGTAGCCCCCCACTCTCCACAATTAGAGAAAAGCACACACGCAGCAATGAAGACCCAATGCAGCCAAAAATAAATAAATAAATTATTTTTTTAAAGCCTTGGACTTCCCTGGTGGTGCAGTGGTTAAGAATCCGCCTGCCAATTCAGGGGACACGGGTTCGAGCCCTGGTCCAGGAAGATCCTACATGTCGCAGACCAATTAAGCCTGTGTGCCATAACTACCAAGCCAGTGCTCTAGAGCCCACGAGCCACGACTACTGAAGCCCACGTGCCACAACTACTGAAGCCCACACGCCTAAAGCCCGCGCACCACAAGAAGAGAAGTCACTGCAATGAGAACCCCATGCACCACAACGAAGAGCAGCCCCCGCTCGCCACAACTAGAGAAAACCTGTGCACAGCAATGAAGACCCAACGCAGCCAAAAATAAATTTAATTAATTAATTAATTTAAAAAAAATTTTTTTAAGCCTTGAGATAACAGTAAGGTGAAAAACAATGAAATGAATAAAAATACATTTATTCAGCCAACAGAATTTGTTTTGGAACACACTGTGTTTCAACTATGCTGAGTGTTATGAAAAAACTGTGTTGTTTTTTCAAACCTGGATTGAACTCTGTGCTGAGCTTCCACTGGTTCTGTAGGTCATATTGTCAAATTTCCACGTGGACATTTACAGGAGCCACTTATTTTCCCTTTGCTTCTCTTACATGTGTTTGCAGACACACAAGGAACCTGTTTTCTTTTTTTTGGTGGCTGTGCCACACGGCATACAGGATCTTAGTTCCCCAGCCAGGGATCGAACCCGTGACCCCTGCAGTGGGAGCACAGAGTCTTAATCACTGGACCACCAGGGAAATCCCTTTAGTCTTTTTAAAAGTCTCCCAGAATTTTCAATCTTGCCTCAAACCGAGGGGCAGAGAGATTGAGTGGAAAGAGCCACAGCGTGGCCACCAAGGAACCTGGACTTGAGTTTCTATCTCCCCCCAAAACTGGCTTGTGACCTCAGCTATGCCCCCTTAACCTCTCTGAGCTTCGGTCTGTGAAATGAGAGCATTGGACCAAAGCAGGTGTCACCAGCCAGCTGGCCTGCTGCTGACTGTGGTTTGGCCCACGCGTGGTTGATCAAAGTTGTGGAAGTGAGGGGAGGGGTCTGGGGGAGGACACATTCTTCAGTCCTCCCCCACTTGGCCCACCACTTCCTGCTGCCCTACTGTGTGCTCAGACGCTCTGAAGGCCCTCCAAGTCATTGCTGGGCATATTGGGCCCTGAGAGGGTACGAGATTGTGGTCTACAGTGTGTGTGTGTGTGTCTTTCTCTGCTTTTAGACGAGTAGATACTCCACATCAGTGAGTAGTCCACCCTTGCACTGTGCATGGAAAGCCACAGAGAGCTGGGTCATCAGAGCTGGGACCCAGCCCGCGCCAGCAGCCACAACGGCCACTGCAGAAGGGACTCCTCATTTATCTCCCACAGGATCCACTGCTCAGGTAGCTCCTGATTTTCCCCTTGGCATTTCAGCCTCCAGATTTCACATCTGCTTTCAGTTCCTGCCCAGACTTGTTGTGGCTTTGACGTAAGTACAGCAGCACCTGTTTTCCACCAGATAGGCTCTCTGAGCTCCGCCTCCCAGGCAGAGAGCCTCAGGTCTCATTAGAGCATGGAGAGCCCCATTTGGACTGAGTTCCCTTTTACACACCTGCCTGGCCTCTCGTGTGGCTAGGAGGGAGAGGTGGGTTTCACAGGGAAGGGAATAGCTGGAAACATTCCAGAAGAACCACCTGGCTGGGAGGCCCCCAAGCACATGCAAAACAGCCAGGTTTCACTTGTAGATGTGTATAGCTCAGGATATCAGAAAATACATACTGCCCACTTCAAAAGTGTTTACAGAAATGGGGCCCAGGAAAGCCCAGCCACCGGCTTCATTGTTAATTGCCCACTTGAAGTGAGGGTCAACCTTATGACTAAAAACACAAGCATGACATGAGCGCACCTTCCTGAAAGGGGGCCACAACAAACTCAGTTTCTAAAAATACCACGTGGTAGAGCATTGAGAAGAACCACCTGGCTGGGAGGCCGAAGAGCAGAGCGTCATACGGACGAAAGATGGTGGCAAGAAAGGACAAGTGGTTTTCATTTTCTCATAGGAGAGTTACAAAATAAAACACTCCAAGGATGCAAAAGAGGGAGCAAACACTAAGGTCAAGGGAATTAAGAAACTCTCTCTAGAGAAAATGGTATTTAAAATAGGTTTGAGCAGTTGATAGGATTCTATAGACAGAAATGAAATCTGGGATTGGGAGAAGGTAACCCAAGTGGCAGGATGCCTTGAGCAAGGACCAGAGTAAGAACAGCTTACTGGGTGTGTTTGGGGAACAAGAAATAAACCAGTCTTCCTGGTGTATGAGGGATGCGTACCCGGGGAAAATAAGACTGAGAAGGTTGTAATGTTCAAGGCCCCCACTGAGAGGCTGAGGAGCTCAGGACTGACTCAGGGGCACTGGAGGGCCACTGCAGGTGAAGGGGTGATGGGAGCCTGAGGAAGCTTGGCCAGACAGGAGATGAAGGAGGCTGGAGGAGAAACGGCAGGGCACCCAGAGAGGAGGCTGTGCAGAATTGCAAAGGCAAGTCAGCAAGTCTCAACACTCTAAGAGTGGTGAAGAGCAGGGAAAAGATGAGGAAGAATAGTATCTTCCAGAACAGGGAATTGCCTGGATGTATGTGTGGAAGGAACAGGGCCCCAGGAGTTGAGCCTGGGCAGCTGTAAGAATGAACAAACCATGTGATAAGGAGGGTGAGGTAATAGGCTTTCTGCTGGAGAAAATGAGCAAGTAGGTGGGTTTGGTTTTGGACACTTTAGTATGAAGACATCCCAGTGGTCAGAACTGTGGTCCCGGAGCTCAGGAAGAACTCAGGGTGTCCACTGTTAGCCTGACAGTGTAAGAACAGAGACCATCCGTAGATTTGGGAGTCAACACTAAAAGACAGGAAATCGAAGTCATACCTTGGGTGAGATCACCAAGAAAGAAAGTAAAAAGAGTGGAGAGGGCTGGAGGCTGGACCTTGGGAAGGGCTACATTTAGGGGTAGGAGGAAGAATAAGCAGCCAGCAAGGCAGCCTAGAAAAGATCATTGGTGAGGCGGGAGAAAAACCCAGGTAACCAAGGGCCTTAGAAGGTACCAGAGAAGAGATCGAAAAAGCATAGACTCGTCGACCCTCATGGCAGCCGACTGCAGAAGCGAAGCCGCTGCTGAATTGCAGTTCTGGGAATCACTGGGAGCCTTACAGAGAATAATTTGGTAAGGTGGTGGTTCAGGTACCAGAGACTGAGGAATAATCGGTGGAGGGGAAAGGAAAGCAGCAGACATGCACATTGACCTGTGCTTCAGTAACCCAGCAATGGAGAGGAAAATAAGGGGAGAAAAAATAAGGTGGAAACTTGGAGGAGACTCCAAGAGAAAGGAGACTCCAGGGAAAGCATTTTGATTGTTGTTATCTTAGGGGGTGTGTCCGTCAGGATCATGGTAGGCTCTGCTGCAGTAATAAATTACCCACTAAATGTTAGTGGCTTACATGACAAAGATTGATTTCTCTCCTACAAATATTCTTACTCTGGGTAAGCCCTTTTCTCCACCTCAAGACTCAGTGATCCAAACTATTCCCATCTTGGGAGGATATCACCTCAGCCAGTAGCTTCTAACTCACTGAGGAAGGGAAAAGAGAGTAGGAGGGTCATGCCCTGGCTTTCAAATGCTTCAGCTCAGAAGTGACCTGTTACTTCCACTCAAAGTCTATTAGCCAAGTAAGTCACATGGCACCACCTCCCTGCAAGAGTCTGGAAAACTGGGGGTAACGTGAGTATTCATCGAGCAATCAATGTCTCTGTTACAGGTGGGAGTGATAAAGAGAGATCTGGGTGTATTTATAGGTCTGACGGGAAAGATTTAAGATGCAATGAAGAGAATAATTGATGAAGATGTAGTAATGGTGAATCAATAAAATGTGGTGGAAACTTTGCCAAGCAGCAGGGAAGGCATAGCTGATCTCTGCTAGTCCAAGGGTGCAAAATTCTCAGGACGCCTGCCCTGGTGCCTTTCTCTGGCAGGTCTCCCGAGCACCAGGTCAGAAAGCAAATGTGCAGAATGCAGGGGACACGTTCCCCAGTGATGGGACTGTCCAAGCAAGAAGGATGGAAGGCCAAGGCACGAGGAATTCAAGGAGAATGACCAAAGTGCATGAAAATGGCTGACCACGAGCTCCAAGATGGATGGAGACACCAGAATTGAGCTGCAAGAGTTGAGAAGACTTGAGGGGCTGGTAGCAGGAAGACAAAAAGGATGCTCAGTGAGAATGGGAGAGAGGGAGACAGAAGAATACAGGGTAGTTTGTGGCCAGTATGTGTGCATCTCAAAGTTTTAGATTCTGCAGGAGGTAAACATTTTTACTTTTTTATATATTTTTTTATTTTGGGCTGCATCGGGTCTGTTGCTGTGCACAGGCTTTCTCTAGTTGTGGTGAGCGGGGGCTATTCTTCGTTGCAGTGCATGGACTTATTGTGGTGGCTTCTCTTCTTGCAGAGCGTGGGCTCTAGGCATGCAGGCTTCAGTAGTTGCCGCGTGGGTTCAGTAGTTGTGGCCTGCAAGCTCTACAGCGCAGGCTCAGTAGTTGTGGCGCATGGGCTTAGTTGCTCCGTGGCATGTGGAATCTTCCCAGACCAGGGCTCCAACCCGTGTCCCCTGCATTGGCAGGCGGATTCTTAACCACTGCACCACCAGGGAAGTCCCAGGAGGTAAACATTTTTGAGCAAAATCTAGGATGTCTATCATTTGACTGTGAGCTCTGTGTAGGTGGCAGTGGGATGAAACTTTTAGTTACTGGATGGTAGGAAGACCTGGAGGTCTCAGGGCCGGCGCAGCTGGAGGGTATTCACGGCATGTTTACCAGCTGGCATGGTGGTATTTCAATATCTTAACTGCTGAAATGGCTGAGTGAGTGCATATCAGCCCTGTTACCACATCGACTCATCTTTGCACCCCAGCACCCATCACAGGGCTTAGCACAGAGTAGGCACTCAATAAATGTTTGTTGAATGAATGAATGAATGGCAAAGGAATGGATTATGCCAATGAGCGGTGGGAGCAGAGCAGAGATAAATGTAAGTAGAACTGAATGAAAGGGAGTATGATCTGGGAGCTGGGATTATTAAGATGGGGAAGGGATGGGAGGGAAGCTTGTGATCTTGGAAGAGAGCCCTAGAGGTCAAGAGATTATACTTGCAGTCAGGTAAGCCTTCCGGTGAGAAGTGGCTGCTAAGATGCACACCAGCCTAGAAGCAACAGTGGGGAGGAGGAGGAGGAGACAGGGCTGCCTGCAACGGGAGATGTTCAAGGGTCCCGTCTTGGAGAAAGGTAGGGTTGGTTAACATAAGGAGGTTCGGGGAATTAGGGCAAGGTGCAGGGGGAGGGGGCCAGAGCTTGTTTACAAACAACCAGACCCGCAGGTGAAATCTTGCTGACCTGAGTGATTGATGTAGGCCTGGGGCAGGGAAAGCTGATGGAACCAGGGCAGAGATAAGAGGGGAATGAGTGGAGATATTTGTCATGGGCTGGGAAAGGAAAAGTCCAGAGTTGAATGGGAGGGCTGAGCAAGGGAATTTATGGAGGAAAGTAACAAGTCCCATCATTTTAACAAGAATATTGCTATATTGCTATAGCTCTCTGTAGTCTTATGCATCTTTGCCTAAGTGCTAGGTCTAGTCTGAAACCAGCTTGGGGAAGCTGGGGGTTTTGCTAGAGAAAAAAGAAAGAAACTAGCACACAGTCAGAATTTTACTTAGAGTACAGGAAAGATTCTGTACTTATGAAAAGGAACTACAAAACTTAAGATGAATAAATATGGGCTTTTTCTTTTCTTTTTAAAGTAAATTGCTGGACTACAGTCAGAATATTTAGAAGAGGGCTGGACTGGCACCTGTGATGGGGAAGTGAGGGCTTTTGAGGTTTCCTGGGCCTCAGAGTTCAGCCATGATCTTGCCCAGGATGCAGGCCTGGAGGGCAGGGCCCACCTGAGTGGTGTTTATCCTGGAACCAAACCCAAGCAGCCAGGAGAGTCATAAACCTGGAGCTGCCTGCACCTGCAGTCTAGAGAAGAGCCAAGCATGTGCTCTGTGAGAGAGATTATTGAAGCAAGCAGACACCACCCATTCATCTACCCCATCCTTTTTGCGATAATCGGAAGGATTTTTGTTGTCTGGTGGTGGTTATTTTATTTGGGTTCTTCCCTCCATTGAAGGAAAGGCTGTGAAATAGCATTCAACAGGAAAGAGGGAACCAAGTAGGACTTTTGGTTTTTTCAATTGTATAAAATAAAATTCACCTCATAGTATCAATAGCACTATTTACAATAGCCAAGACATGGAAGCAACCTAAATGTCCGTCAACAGATGAATGGGTAAAGAAGAGGTGGCAAACATATACAATGGGGGAATTCCCTGGTGGTCCAGTGGTTAGGACTCCGCTCTCACTGCTGAGGACCCGGGTTTAATCCCTGGTTGAGGAACTAAGATCCCACAAGCTGTGCGGTGTGGCTAAAAAAAAAAGAAACCTATACAATGGAATATTACTTAGCCATAAAATAGAATGAAATAATGCTACATGCAGTAACATTGATGGACCTAGAGATTATCATACTAAATGATAAAAAATATATATATATACACATATAGATGTACATTTACATAGTAGGTATAACTGAATCATTTTGCTATATACCTTGTAAATCAAGGTATATATACCTTGTAAATCAACTATACTTCAATTAAAGCATAAAAGGAATTAATGTCTACTCCAAATATATGTGTGTATGTGTGTGTGTGTGTGTGTGTGTGTGTGTGTGTGTGTGTGTGTGTGTATATATATATATATAAAATTCACCATGTTAACTATTTTAAGGTGTGTAATTCAGTGACATTTAGCACATTCACAATGTTGTGCGACTATCACCAGTATCTAGGTCCAAAAAATTTCCATCATCCTGAAAGGAAATCATGGACCCATTAAGCAATCACCCTCCATTAACCCCTGGCAACCACTAATTCCAATATTATTCCATGGCTGAATAATATTCCATTGCATGGATAGACCGCATTTTGTTTATCCATTCATCGGTTCTTGGACATTTCAGTTATTTCTACCTTTTGCCTATTGTGAATGTTGCCATGTTGCCACTGTCATAGACAAGTTTTTGTTTAAATTCCTGATTTCAATTCCTTTAGATATAACCCTAGGAGTGGAATTGCTGGGTCATATGATAATTCTGTTTAGCTTATTAAGTAAATAAACCCCAGGTACATTTTTAAACCTTATAAGGGCTGAGTTTAGAAGTGCACCATGCATGGACTTCCCTGGTGGTGCAGTGGTTAAGAATTCGCCTGCCAACGCAGGGGACACGGGTTTGATCCTTGGTCCGGGAAGATCCCACATGCCACAGAGCAACTAAGCCCGTACGCCACAACTACTGAGCCTGTGCTCTAGAGCCCGTGAGCCACAACTACTGAAGCCCGTGTGCCTAGAGCCCGTGCTCCGCAAAAAGAGAAGCCACCGCAATGAGAAGCACATGCACCGCGCAATGAAGAGTAGCCCCCACTCGTCTCAACAAGAGAAAGCCCGCAAGCAGCAACAGACCCGACACAGCCAAAAATAAATAAAAATAAATAAATCTATTTTTAAAAATTATTTTTTAGGGCTTCCCTGGTGGCGCAGTGGTTGAGAGTCCGCCTGCCGATGCAGGGGACACGGGCTCGTGCCCCGGTCTGGGAGGATCCCACATGCCACGGAGCGGCTAAGCCCGTGAGCCATGGCCACTAGGCCTGTGCCTCCGGAGCCTGTGCTCCGCAACGGGAGAGGCCACAACAGTGAGAGGCCCGCATACCGCAAAAAAAAAAAAAAAAAATTATTTTTTAAAAAAGAAGTGCACCGTGCATTTAACTACCAGGCCCACTGTTGCCCCCAGTGGTCAGTCTTGACTGGCCAGACCCCTCAGTGTCTCCCATTCAAGAGATACTTGGGGTTCTCAAAGCCAAATCAGTTTTCATTCTCTTTGATTATAAAAGTGTATGTAACATGCACTTAAAAAAATTTTTTTTTATTTCTATTTTTTTTGCGTTATGCGGGCCTTTCACTGTCGTGGCCTCTCCTGTTGCAGAGCACAGGCTCAGCGGCCATGGCTCACGGGCCCAGCCGCTCCGCGGCACGTGGGATCTTCCCGGACCAGGGCACGAACCCGCATCCCCTGCATCGGCAGGCGGACTCTCAACCACTGTGCCACCAGGGAAGCTCGACATGCACTTTTAAGAAACAGATATCAGAAAGTAACAGGGAAGTGGGTGTCACACTCGAAGTTTGGGCCTCCCAGTCCGAGATACCGCCTTCCTTTATCAAACAAAAACACTTCCTGATCACTGACCACATTGTTTGGGAGGATTTACTGTGGGCGCTACTTCTGGTGAGGAAAGAAAGCTGCTTCCGGCTTAGCATGGGCATGGGTCACCATGGGATGGATTTCATGAGTACAGAACAGGACGTCCATTTCCTGGCTAAAGAAGATGGCTCGTGTGTGTGGCCAAATTAGGATTTCAGAAATGGCCATAAAAGTCAAGGTTTCTGGTTGGAGCTTGAATTATTTGGGAGAATCTCTACAAACCAAGTAAAGACAAGAATTCCAAGAAAAAAGTACAGAAGTTCAGCAGGGCCTAAGACACCAGATTGTTTGAAATAAAGCACATGCGCTGTCAGTGACCTTTTGCCTGCTCAGGTTCCGCAAACGCTTCTAGACCCTCACAGCCTGAGTACAAAATAAAACAGGTCTCGGCTCCTTTCCTCTCCCCCCTCAGAATTTAAAGATGAATTAGGTCACAGCAGAGACATAGCACCACAGAGGTGCTTCTAACCATCAAGTTTTAAAATTTCCATAGTCTTACATTTCCACATTTCCAGAAATCTCACTTAAGAATATGGATTTTCCAAGACTTCCCTGGCTGTCCAGGGATTAAGACTCTGCACTTCCACTGCAGGGGGCATGGGTTCTATCCCCAGTGTGGGAACTATAGATCCTACATGTTGTATGGCGCGGCCAAAAAAAAAAAAAAGAGTATGGATTTTCCTTGAACTCACTATCTTTCTTTCCCTGAGCCTCTTGACTTTCTATTCTTGAGAGGCACAAAGGAATATATGTTGTATGATTTCATTTATATGAACTTCTAGAACAGGCCCGACCAAACTGGAGTGACAGAAAGCAGACCAGTAATGTCTGGGACCAGGATTGGTGGGGGGGTGAGCAGGTTGGCTGGGAGGGGGCACTGGGGAACTCTCTAGAATGATAGGAATGTATCTGGAATGATAGGAATTCACACAGGTGAATACACCTGCCAAAACTCTTTGAACTGTACATTTAAGATCCATGTATTTCACTATATGTAAATTATACCTCACTACCAGTTAATTAAACAATAAAAATTTCATAGAGTTACTAGCTCTGTAGCCAAGTTACTTAAACTCCCCGTGCCTCAGTTTCCCCAGCTGTGAGATGGCAATAATAAAAGCATTCTACTTCAAAGGTTGCTGTGAGGATTGAAGTTGTGCGTCTGGCACCTGGTAAGCACTCCCCCGTGTTAGCCATTAGCTCCGTTCCTGAACCCATCTTTGTTCCCGGGCCTCTTTCCCTCCTGCTTTATTTCTGCGATGTCTTTTTCTTTTTCCAATTTTTTTTTCACATTTCCTTTTTTGCTCGACACTAGCACTGATCTACATTTTCTCTTGAACGAACCACTCAGGTCTCGTGGCCCCAAGTCTCTCCCCCTCGAACCCAGCCTTCGTAATGATGAAGATCCATACAGATTCTGATCACGTCCTACTACTGAAAACCTTATGGCCCACAAAATAAAGCCAACTCTCAAGGGTGAGCATGCAAAGTCTTCCCTGAACTGGTCCCAAGAATTCTTTCCAGTCTTACCTCTTGCTGACATCATCATTATTTTCTTTTTAATTTTACTTTATTTTATTTATTTATTTTTGGCTGCTTGGCATGGCATGCTGGATCTTAGTTCCCCGACCAGGGATCAAACCCACGTCCCCTGCACTGGGAGCTTGGAGTCCTAACCACTGGACTGCCAGAGAAGTACAGACATCATCATTATTAGTATTTTAAAATAAACTCTGTCCTTACTGCCACACTTGACCAGTGGTTTCCAAAGCTGGCTCTTGAATCAGTACCGACTTAGATGCCTCAGGCCCCATTGGGTAGGCCTGACATGGGACCAGACACCCATCCTATTGTTTTTACATGTTTACATGCGGGCATAGTGTCCATGCAGTGAAATGCATATATCTTAAGTATACAGCTAGATCCATTTTGAAAAACATCTGTGCCTGCCTACCCCACACCCTACCAAGACAGAACTTTTCACCACCTTAGAAAGTTCCTTCATGCCCAGTGGTGTATTAGCAGAGGTGAACAACTGCTTCCCCGGGGCAAAAAGACTCTGCTTTATTGCGTTTCCTGATCTCTGTGGTGTGAATATTCCTACCATGGCCAATTTCAGGTTGTCAGTGTGATGACACTGAAAGCAGAGTCAGGAAGACAAGCTCACATTCGGTTCTTGAAAACCAGCACCAGCCGACTTCAGCACAGCCCCTTCCAAGTCCGTCTCTGCCACCCCATCCCCAGGCAACCATGCAGCTGTTCTCCATCACCATAGATTCATTTTGCTTATTCTAGAGTTTCATACGAATGGAAGCATTTAATATGTATTCCTGTTGTCTGTTTCTTTCACTCAGCACGGTTTGGAGATTCATCCATGTTGCTACATGTATGGTAGTTCGTTTCCTTTTATTACTGAGTAGTATCCCATTGTATGGATATACAGTAATGTTTATCTGGTCTCCTGGTGATGGACACCTCGACTGTTCCCAGTGTTTGATGCTATGAATAAAGCTGCCATCAACACTCTTGTGCAAGTCTTTAATTTCTTTTGGGTAAATCCCTGTGAGTGTAATAGCTGGGTTGTAAGTTAGGTGTATGTTTAACTTTATGAAAACTGCCAGACTGATTTCCACAGTGGCTGTACAATTTTATACGCCTACCAGCCAACTATGCGAGTACTGATTGCTCCATATCTTTGTCAATATTTGGTGTTGTAAGACTTCACTTAAAAAAAAAAAAAAAGTTCCTCAGGTGATTCTGTTTCACAGCCAGGCTTGGGAACCTGTGGACTGGACTCCTTGCAGTTTTCCTAAATATGAATGGCTAATATTAATTGAGCACTTGCTAAGTGTCTGGCTCTTCCCCAAGACCTTTAACAATGCTATATCATTTAAATATCACAACAACCCCGTGAAATAGACACGATTATTCTTCCTGTTTTACAGATGAGGACAATTAGGTACAGAGAGTTTGAGTAACTTGCCTAAGGTCACGCTCGTAAGTGACACAAGTCGGCTTAGAAACAGGCATTCTGGCTCTGGGCCCATCAGTTGAACCACTGAACTATACTTGCCCATACAAATTGTTTATACAGGTCCCCTGTTGGGCTTATCAATAATTGCTGCCATTATTATTTTCATTCAAATCCTACTCATCTTTCAAAGTTCAGCTCAAATTCCACCTCTTCCATCCAGTTTTCTCTGTCTCCCCCTCTCCTCCTGCCTCTGTGTAATTCCTCAATGTAATCATAAGTCCTTCAGAAAAGTATGAGACTTTTGGGTGGTCTTTTATTTCTGTTTTTGACTGTCTTATCATGCTCGCTGTATTTGTAAGATCACTGAGAACAGGGTCACTCCATGTTTATCTCTCTATTCCTGGCATGTTGACCTGAATTTAATGTTTTTATAAATATGGTTGGCCCTCTATATCCACGGGTTCCACATCCACGTATTCAACCAACCACAATGGAAAATATTCTGAAGAAAAAAATTCCAGAAAGTTCCAAAAAACAAAACTTAAATTTGCCCCACTCTGGAAACTTTACATAGTGTTTACATTGTATTTACAATTATTTACACAACATTTACATTGTATTTAGTAATATAAGTAATCTAGAGATGATTTAAAGTAGATGGGAGAATGGGACTTCCCTGGCTGTCCAGTGGTTAAGAAAGACTCCACACTTCCAAGGCAGGGGGTACAGGTTCAGTCCCTGGTCAGGGAACTAGGATCGCACATGCCATGCAGCGCGGCCAAAAAGTTAAAAAAAAAAAAAAAAAAAAAAAGTATACGGAAAAAAAAAAAAAAAAAAAAGAAAGAGGGCTTCCCTGGTGGCGCAGTGGTTGAGAATCCGCCTGCCGATGCAGGGCACACGGGTTCGTGCCCCGGTCCGGGAAGATCCCACATGCCGTGGAGCGGCTGGGCCCGTGAGCCATGGCCGCTGAGCCTGTGCGTCCGGAGCCTATGTTCCGCAACGGGAGAGGCCACAACAGTGAGAGGCCCGTTTACCGCAAAAAAAAAAAAAAAAAAAAAAAAAAAAAGTATACGGGAGGATGTTGCATTGGTTATATGCAAATATTACGCCATTTTATAGAAGGGAATTGAGCATCCAAGGATTTTTTCTATGGGGGAGGGAGTGGCGGGGCGGGGGGAGTCCTGGACCCAATCCCCCATGTATACGAGGAACAATTCTGTACTATAGGCAGAATCACAAAAGTCCTTTACAAGGAGCTGTCTTGTTGAGAGATAACTCAAGAGGGAATCACAGAAATTGGATTGCCTTTTCCCTAAGGAAAAACACACCCCTTTACTTTCTTACTACTGAGCGAAAATGGATGTGCTGTTTTAAGGGGACCTGACGCTTGTCACAGCAGGCTACAGGAAACCATGTTATGTGGCCTCCTTAATTACCCAGTGTAGCTGTTATCTCTTGCCTGGCTGCCTGCTCTAAGGCTTCTGCTTGTTTTATCTGGCCTGGCTCCACTGGTTAGTTTCTAGCTAGTTGGAAGACTACCAGATTGTAATCAGTCATTTCTTCCATCCTGATGTATGAAAAACAGGACCAGCTACATAATTTGTGAGACCTGGTGAAAAATGAAAATGCAAGACTTCTTGTTCAAAATTTATTAAGAATTTTCAGGGCTTCCCTGTGGGGACGCAGGTTCATGCCCCGGTCCGGGAGGATCCCGCGTGCCAAGGAGCAGCTGGGCCTGTGAGCCATGGCCACTGGGCCTGCGCGTCTGGAGCCTGTGCTCCGCAACGGGAGAGGCCACAACTGTGAGAGGCCCGCGTACCGCAAAAAAAAAAAAAAAAAAAAAGAAAAAAAGAAAAAGATTAGGAGACCCTGCACACACCCTAATCTTGTCAGCAACCCCACCCTTTAGAAACTCCGCAGAAGAAAGAACGTGAGACTATTACCGCCTAGATCCTTATTGAATACCCCTGACCACAAGCCCCGAATATGAGACCTCTCCCTATTCCCCAGGGAGGGGGGCACAGTTCTTGAGGTGCTGGCCTGCTGTGTTCCCTCTTTGCCTGACAAAGAATAAAGCCACCCTTTCTTTCTCCTCCAAAACTCTGTCTCTGTATCTCATTTTGGCATCGGTGTACAGGGAGCCAATATTTTGGCACCAATCTCAGACTTCTAGCCTCTAGAGCTGTGAGACAATACATTTCTGTCCTTTAAGCCACCCAGTCTGTGGTACTACACCCACCAACCACACCAGGTTCCTCCTGTTACCCTCCTTAAATTTGCCCCACTCTGGAAACTATTTACATAGTGTTTACATTGTATGTACAATTGCCAAGGTCCTGACACACCTGGCAAAACAGATGTCCCAACAGGATTAGAACAAGGATGGGCCAGCACAATGTCAGTTTTGTTTTTCAAGACCTTTTTTCCTACAGAGGGAGGGAGTGTCTACGTCAGCCAGGCCTCTGTGGTCACATTTTAGGAAAACTGAGAAAACTGCCTTCCGTGTCTCAGCCCCAATTTCAAGGAAGTATGTGTTAGTATCCTATAAAGTGAGGCCTTTTTCGAGCGTCTCCCAGCCTAAGCTGGAATGTGGCCTGCATGCCACTCATTAGGATGACGTCCCACAGTTAGGGGTACAACGTTCAAGTCTGAGGTCACAGATGAAGTGGCAACATTGGCTCGGATTCCTGCATCCTGAACCCCAGGAAGAATCTCCCTTCTTCCTGGCCCTTTTAAGGCGCGTCGGGGGCACCCTTTCATGTGGGCTCGCAAACGGGGCTTCCCCAGCAGTTCTTTGAGCCGAGGCCAGGATGGGGGTGGGGAGGCCTCCCCTGTGGGGCCTGACGTCCCGGGCCACCCGGGGAAAGAAAAGGGAAATGGGACTGGTGTCAAAAGGGCGGAGCTGCTTTTTTGTGAGGAAACAATTTGCAGAGGCTGCCAAACCGGAGAGTCGGCAGGGTCGGCCCTCCCTAAAGCGCCGTGAGCAACCCGAGCCGGGGAGCAAGCCAGTGTCTCGGGGTGTGGGGGGCGCGTGGGCCGCGCGCACCCCAGCACAGACGCCGAACCCAGGCTCCCGGGCCGCAGCCGCGACTGTGGGTGACGCCACGGCGGCGGGTTGCATCAGCCTGCGCCCACGTGCTCCGCCCGCCCTTCCGCCCACGGAGCCGGGCACCGATTGGGCCACGTTGGGGCAGTGCTCTCCGCCCCAGCCAATGGGTGGCAGCCACAGAGGGTTCTGACCGCAGAGTCCGGGCGCGGGGTACCTATAAAAGGTCCCCGAGACGGGCGCGCGCGCTCGAGAGACGCGAACCGTTTTTGTGGAGGTTGTGGCGGCGGAGACACTTGCTGCCTGGCGTCTGGGAGCGCCGTCGAGCCCACAGCACCGTCGACATGGAGCCCGAGCCCGTCACGCTCCTGGTGAAGAGCCCCAACCAGCGCCACCGCGACTTGGAGCTGAGCGGCGACCGCAGCTGGAGCGTGAGCCGCCTCAAGGCCCATCTGAGCCGCGTCTACCCCGAGCGCCCGGTGAGAGGAGCCCCCGGCTCCAGCTGCCAGCACTCCCCCAACCCCGGCGGTCATCCTCGCAGCCCTCCTCGCGTCCCCCTGGGATGCCACGTCCTCCTCCCCTTTCCCTGTAACTTCTTGCTTCGCCGGCCTTCCCCCGACGGCTGGTGCTCCCCAGGTCCCCTTTCCCAGGCCTGTGGTCTCCCGCTTTCTGCCCCGCCGCCGTAGGCGCCCTCTGACGTGGCCCAGAGGCTGTCACTTCCTCGTTCTAGGCCGCCATCGTCCCGCCTTCCTGACGGGCCGCCTTCCCCTGTCACCTCGCGTCCTAGGTCCCCAAACTCTAACGGCTGTCACACTCCCGCCGTACCTCTTCAGACCCCTTCCCAGTCCCCTAGATCTGGCTTCCAGCCTTAGCCAAGCCGCTGAAACAGCAGTTTGACCTTGAGTGAGTCATTTCACCCTCCAAGCCTCAATTTCCCCAAAACGTCCGAGTGACTGGGTGTACCTCGTTAGGAATGCATCCGATGGGTAGGAATAAGGACACATAAGTGCTGCGAAATGAGTTTTCTGAATGTAGCCTCTCATTGCAGAAAGGTGAGGGCAGGGGCCAAGGCCCGGCCAGTGGCTAGAGAAACATGGTGAGCGCCCGGGCAGCGTGTCCTTAAGGCCCCACACCCAGGAACAGGACGTGGCGCTTCCCCTCCCAGTCCGCCTTCTGCCCTGGTCCCCTCCCTGTGAGCTGGACTCCACAGCCTTTGCTTACTCCCAGGGAGGAGCCCGGTGCACTTTGCAGTAAAAAGTGATTTAGAAGGAAAATAGGTGAAAGTAATCTCCTGGAGTCTGGGTTTTAAGACTCTGGTCCCTCAATTGCAGAGACTTCCTCGCTTTGTTTTGGTTGACACATCTGTCAACATCACGCTTAGGGCCCCCCTCCCTCCCCACCACGTGATGGAGGCTATGAGGTGGACCTTCCTGTATTTACTTTCTACTCTAATATTATGTAAGTGTCAACAGTGTTCTTTACTGCCCACAACTGTAATTCTCCATCAAACAGGAGAGGGCATCAGGGCAGGACAAGATTGTGAAATTGTTCTTTCTTATCTGAAGTGTTGCAACGTGTCAGGTTGTAGTTTATGGGTCAGGTTGTTTTTGTTCCATATAGTCAAGAACGTGGAAGTGAGTTTCCCTTCCGAGTTGTTCTTTTGAAATATGCTTATTTAGTTAATAAGCTCTCATTCCTCTAGCATTCGCCTTGGCACTATTTGCAATTTCACCATAGCTGCTCCCAAGAAACAGGTGGCAGTGCTGCTGCAAGGATGGCTATTAAGTACACAAATTGGCAAAGCAGGTGTAGCCTCTAGTTGCGTCATTTGGTAAAAGGTGGTGTTTTGGAGGAGGGCTTCCTTGGGTGAGGAACATAATTCCTATTAAGTCCGAGGATCCAAAGTTGTAAATGAAAGGTCTCTCAGGTCTGTATATTTGTGTTTAAAAATTTTGGCTGGAGCACATTCGTCATTTGCTTTCTAATGTGAGAAGCCTTACTTTATAATAGTTGTTTGCTTAATATATTTTTTTTAAAATCAGCCTTCTGGATAAAGATGCAGAGTGTCGGTTCAGGCCTTTAACAAGCCTCAAATCACGGGCACCTGTGGTTTTCAGACCTTTTCTAGTGTGAAACTCTTTAATACAATGCAGGACCCCACCTATACAATAATATTTACAAGTCCAGGTTTATAGCATTTACATATGAAGTTCAGTCAGTGAGAACAATGATGAACACAGCATCCAATATATTTCTGCAGTTTGTTATAGTTGCCCAGTGTCCCCCCCAAAAAAATCCTGATTTATGCAGATAAATAGGTACAGTTATTTTTTTGTTTGTTTTAAACAGCTTGCTTTATAATCTTGGGCTACTTGGCAGGAGCAGCTTTATTCCAAATTTTGCATAATTGGTTATTTTGGCAAGAGTAGATTGAGAAGTTGCTGGTGAGCTCCGGTGTACTGACTTTGGTATATATCACTTGAAGCCATTATTTAAGTCCAGTTTTAAATTTTATTTGTTTATGTTTGGCTGCGTTGGGGCTTTGTTGCTGTGCGCAGGCTTTCTCTAGTTGTGGCGAGCGGGGGCTACTCTTCGTTGCGGTGCGTGGGCTTCTCATTGCTGTGGCTTCTCTTGTTGCCGAACACGGGCTCTAGGCGCGCGGGCTTAAGTAGTTGTGGCACGTGGGCTCAGTAGTTGTGGCTCGCAGGCTCTAGAGAGCAGGCTCAGTAGTTGTAGTGCACGGGCTTAGTTGCTCCGCGGCTTGTGGGATCTTCCCGGACCAGGGCTTGAACCCTTGTCCCCTGCATTGGCAGGCGGATTCTGAACCACTGTGCCACCAGGGAAGAACCTTAAGTCCAGTTTTTAAGGGAATTAAAAATGGATTTTCAAAATGAGATTTGTATAAAAGTGTGTGGCCCGACTGTGGTTTTAAAATCACTGGAATGGAGTAGAGGGTTCAGAATCTTGACTCTTCAGCAGCAGGGGACCTTAGACAAGTGAATTTTAGACTTTCCGCCTTAAAATAGGCATGCTAAATATCTCATAGGGTTGTGGTGTGGAATGTTACCACACACCGTCTCTCCTCTTTAGCTGCATTTGTATGTTGGGAAAAGTCTCTTTGAGGGCTTAATTTAGAATTGCTTCATGTTATCTTGGGACAATCTTAGGTGGTTTTAGGGAAGGCTGACTTTGAGTTTTCTCTGAGACCAAACTTTGAGTTTTGAAGTTCGTTGCTGTAGGAGCCCCAGATTTGTGCTTTTTGTGGCAGAAAGCAATTTCCCTGGGAGTTAAGAAGTCAGGTAGCTTGCCATAGGTTTTGTGGACTGGAGGTAGTTTGCCATCCTAAATTTGTTTGCATGTTAGAGATCAGTTTAAAGTTAAGTACTTCCTAAGTAAAAGTTTTGTATATGGGGCCTTCGGAAAAATGTTTTCCTATGATACTGGGAAAAACACACACATTTAAATTATTTGTATAAAACAGTTTCTTCTATGTTGGGAACTTGAGGGGGCTAAATGCTGATCTGTGCTGCTCTTTCTTTCCATAAGCGTCCAGAAGACCAGAGGTTAATTTATTCTGGGAAGCTGTTGTTGGATCACCAGTGTCTCAGGGACTTGCTTCCAAAGGTATCACTAAATATATAACTTTTGAATGTTTTTGAGCACTAACAAGGTTGAATTCATGTCCTGAAGTACCTCGTTATTACTTTCAGCAGGAAAACCGGCATGTTTTGCATCTGGTGTGCAGTGTGAAGAGTCCTTCCAAAATGCCAGAAGCCAGCGCAAAGGTATGTCTGCTTTTTCATGATGATAGCAGTTCGTGTCATTCAGACTCTCAAGGTCAAAATAAAGGAAGTTGGATAAAACTCTTAAGTCTTTTTATCATATAATATTTTGTCTCTTCCCCAGTGAGAATCAGGAATAAGAAACTGTTATCAATACAAGTGAGAGTTTACTATAATAGTAGTAGACTATTCCATTAGTGTTGTAGTGGAAAAGTGGAGTTCTGCAGTACACTCTTTTCTGGAATTTGATTTGATCTATAGTGGCTGTGTATCTAGATCACCGAACTAGCAAGGCAATCATGAATTTAGCACATCATCAATTTCTTCTAAGGAACCATTGATTTTTATAAAGAGTAAAAAATGACTATATTTCCTTTGGAAATTTTCATTGTGATTGTTTGGATAGGAAAAGGCTGCAGTCTTTATCAAGTGATCTCTTAAGACTTGCTTATGTTAGATGGTCAAAATCCCTCATTTTTCATTTCACAGTGTTAGTTCAAATATACGGTATTAAGATAACTTCCCTGGTGGCACAGTGGTTAAGAATCCACCTGCCAATGCAGGGGACATGGTTTCAATCCCTGGTCCGGGAAGATCCCACATGCCGCGGAGCTACTGAGCCTGCGCTCTAGAACCCAGGAGCCACAGCTATTGAGCCCATGTGCCACAACTACTGAAGCCCTCCCATCTAGAGCCCGTTCTCTGCAACAAGAGTAGCCACAACAATGAAAAGCCCGCATACCGCAACAAAGAGTAGCCCCTGCTTTCCTCAGCTAGAGAAAGCCGGCACGCAGCAACAAAGACCCAATGCAGCCAAACATAAAAATAAATAAATAAATTTATTTAAAATGCATATATACAGTATTAATATCTAATGTGGTGATACTCTAAATTTGCATTACACCTGTACATCCTGAAACATCTGAATATAGTGTAAGAAATTCTTTAGGTTGCTGGCTGGGTTGTGTTTATAAATCTTATTGGTCAAATTTAATTTCTTAGTAAATTTAACACCATAAGATGTATAGAAAAAAAAATATAGAGAGAGCATTAACAGGAAACTTTCTCACCAATGATAACTTCATTGGGAGATTTTAGTGAAACTACAGCATAGCTACTCTAGGAAAAAATATGGATTTTTTTTTTAGTATCTGTATTGATACTGTGTTGAACAAATTTTAGAATATTCACGTAACACTACATCTGTTTGATTTTGTCAAGTTCAGGGGTCAGGGTTGGGGACATAAGCCATTCACAGAGAAAGAATCCTTGAAGCTTGATTTCACACAGTTGCATCAGGCCTTTTGTTCTCATGTTCATGTTACACTTATCTAGGTTGCTGAATCCATAGGGCAGCCCGCTGGTCTTAATCAGGGACAGTCTCCTGGGGATTCCTCAAGTGACGGTTTAAGGCAAAGGGAGGTTGTTCGGAACCCTTCTCCCTCTGGATGGGAGAATATCTCGAGGTGAGTGTTGTAATAAAGAAGCAGGTTGTACAACATGAATATGCATTATTTGCACCAACTTAAGAATAAGCTGTGTTTATACTATATAGTCACAGAATTTTTAAATGGACAAAATTTTGCTTTATAAGGGCTTCACTTTAAAGATCTCTTCTGTATTTAACTTTCCTTAATACATAGCCTTTTAGGAACATCTAAAAAGTGGAGATGCATGTCCTGAAAATCTGGGCATTTCTCCTCCTACGTGGGTGTGCTTCACACTGTGCTGACCTCATGGTGGGGAATTAGTGCTGGTGCAGAAAAGCAGCTGTTGTGAGCACTGTGCAGCTGCTTTGCCGAGTGGCTTTGTGCTTTGTCTGTCATAACAGCGGGTGACAAAAGGTGACGGGATCGGTGACGGGATCGTTTGAGAAATGCTCTGCCAAGTACCATGTCGGTGGTGCTAGGAGAAAAGGAGCAATTAGAGCTTTTCTTTAGTGCAAAAGCCAGATGCGACTAAATGCTGTGATGTTCGGATTTCACAGCTCTTAGAACACCTTACTATGAAAGATCCTATGGGAAAAAAACAGTTTATTAACTACAAGTTGACACTCTGTTACTCGCTGAGTCCCCTGCCCACCGTTTCCTAGTAGTTTTTAATATCTGATTATTGATAAAGTCAGGTGTTTGAGGAATGAAGAGTTGGTTTTTTTCTTAATAGAGGTTTTCAAATATACAGGAAAGTAGAGGGAACTGTATAATGAATCTCTATATAATGATCAAAGTTTTGCCATACTTGCTTTTATCTATTCCTGCTTCCCATTTTTTCCTGAAGTATTTAAAAATAATTCCCAGACATTATGTCAGTTCACTTCTACATACTTCAGGATATAACTCTAAAAACCTTTTAGTTATTTTACGTATCTGCAGTGTCATCATCATCAGAGCTAACAAAAGCACATTGTTATTTTCTCATTTCCATGTACTGTATCTTTTTTAAATGATCAAAAACAGTATCGTACCAAGACCTTAACCAAAGGTTAAGGTTAAAATTAAGGTTAAATTTGTATTAGAATACAAATTTAGAAATACTCTGGGTATGGAATTTGGTTAAGTTCCATACCTAGCATATAAAGTGGATAATTGAATTCATTATTGGATAGAAACACTTAAAACTGCTTCCCTTTTTCTGGCTATGTGATTTGAGAATTGAGGCTCATATCTGACTATGAATTTTACCATAATAAAACTTGATTTCATCCAACAAATATTTATTGGACAGCCGGTGCATATAACTTTGTTCAAGGATAGGAGTTGACCAGCAGAGACGACCACATAACAACTCCTGATCTTTCTGCAGTTCTGTTAGTTTGAATTTTGTGAAGTGATGCCGAAGGAGTTCCCTGTGTAGGGCTCACAAAACCAGAGGTGACTCTCACACACCTGCCCCAGGCTGCGCTGGATGATAGAAGCATGAGTTTGGTGTCAAACAGGTCTCAAATCCAGCCCTACTACTTACAGGTTCAGTGACCTCATGCAGATCCTTTGTCTTCCCTGAGCTGCACTCGGGCTCCCCTCTGTAAAATGGCGGGGTGGAGAGCTCCCTCCCCACAAGGCTGTTGGGGATCCCGTGAGATAACAGCCCGGCGTCCTTACAGGGCACAAGTGGTCAGTAAGCATGCATGGGTGGTGCCACACGTAACTCTGCTCCCCGTATAGTTCAGATCTAGGGGTGAGGGAGAAATGGGTGTTGGGAGGAAGGGAGTATTTCCTGCAGAAAAGACTTTCGGAGAGGTGTGACTTTTTAGAGCTGCTCCCTAAAGAATGAGTAGTGGGGTTTAGACCTTCAGTGAGACTCAGCAAGTCTAAAATATGGGTGGGGATCCACTTAGACTGAAAAGGTCCAGCTTGTTTGTACCTGATGGTGATGACATCATGAGACCCCCAGTGTTGGGCAGAGGGCTCTTGTTTTCCCATGGGATCCAGACCATGGGAGGGGGGCTTTGTCAGTACTTTCTGTGATTGTATTACACAGGTGCGTCACCCAGAAATCTACATGTAACTATCTTAAAGCTCAATCTTCTGTCTCTTTGTTTTGAATTCCTGATTGTAATTTAAACTTAATTTTCATTTATTCATACTAAACCAACTCAAAAAGAGCATTTTTTGAAATCTTTCATTAGGCCTGAAGCTGCCCAGCCGGCGTTCCAAGGCCTGGGGCCTGGTTTCTCAGGCTACACAACCTATGGGTGGCTGCAGCTCTCCTGGTTCCAGCAGATATACGCACGGCAGTACTACATGCAGTAGTGAGTCTTTCCTCACGATGCTGGGTGTGACCAGGGCTCCCAGAAATTGAGGGAACTCCCATCCATGTTACCCATAAAGTTAGGAAGGGCGGGATGAGTGTGTTTTCATCACTTATCTGCAGAGTCCTGTTCTGTGGGTGGAATAGAGTATAAATGATAACTACTGATTTGTGTATTGATGCATAGTTTGCTGACTGATCCATAGTTCGATGACTTTATTTAGAATATGTTTTTTCCTCTCTTTTTCTTTTCAATTTGTGATATCTTTAACATTTTATGAAAATCTTAATTTGCTACTGCACCAGTTTTCATGGTGACCTTGGAGTTTAATTCCAGATGAAATTTACCAAGCAGCTTCTCTTAGGAGTAGAAAAGGCATTTATAGATATGACTATTAGTAAAGAAGTTCTTCACTAAGTTAAAGAAAAATCAAGTTTGTATATGCCTACTTAATAGTAAAAGATCCCTGTGTAATGAGCTTATGAGAATAAGTCTTCATGGTGCCTTGCTCTCAACAGTATTTGCCTCTGTCATTTTTATTTTAGCTTAGCAGCCACTGCTGCATCAGGGGCTTTTGTTCCCTCGCCAAGTGCACAAGAGATACCTGTGGTCTCTGCGCCTGCTCCAGCGCCTATCCACAACCAGTTTCCAGCTGAAAACCAGCCTGCCAATCAGAATGCTGCTCCTCAAGTGGTGGTTAATCCTGGGGCCAATCAGAATTTGAGGATGAATGCACAGGGTGGCCCTATTGTGGAAGAAGATGATGAGATAAATCGAGATTGGTTGGATTGGACCTATTCAGCAGCTACGTTTTCCGTTTTTCTCAGTATCCTCTACTTCTACTCTTCCCTGAGCAGATTCCTCATGGTCATGGGGGCCACCGTTGTTCTGTACCTGTAAGCAGATGATTTCGCTTTCCCTTTTTTCCTTTACTACAGATTACACTATGTGGTGACTCAAACCAAGTACAGGTTTTCCTCTTTTTTGAGCAGTCTCAGTCAATATTTAAGGAGGTGTATTTAAATGGTACGTCATTCTAGGATTTTCAGTGCAAAGAATTGATGGCTTAGTTGCACATTGCCAAAAACAATTCCTGTGTTAATACAGGAACAACATTCTCTTCTTTTCCTCTAGTTAAGTTACCTGCCAGGCTCATAAACCACAATAAAACAGCTATATTGAGGCATGGAAAGGAAAATTGTATTTGTGTTGAATAAGAACATATTTATCTTTTATCAGGCTACTGCTGCCTTCTAGGATAAAGGTCCTGACCTTTATCAGCAATGACTGTGGCATAATCCTGAAGGGCCAGAGATCCATCACAAACCTGGCATTTGGCTTTATCCATGGCTTAGAGCAGTGGTTCTCAACCAGGGTAGTTTTGCATCTGCCTCTACCCCCGCCCCCAAGACGTTTCGCGGTGTTTGGAGACATTTTTGACTGTCACGGTGAGGGGGGTGGTCCTGCTGGCATCTGGTTGGTAGCTGTTAAACATCCTCTGGTGCCCAGGACAGGCCCACAGTAAATATCCAGCCTGGTATGTCAGCAGTACCAAAGTTCAGAAACCCTGGCCTAGAGTGATATGTCCTTGTATGTGGTGAAAACTGACAGAAGAAATTTTTCCTCTATAGGAAAAATGGATTTTTATTTTAATTTTTAAAAATCTTAAAAAAGAAATATTTAGAATAATGCATTAAGTACTCATATCCAGTATTAATCATTGTTATATTTTGTCATATCTGCTTCAAGACTTGGGTTTAATTGGATTTTTCAGATGCAACTTTTAGTTAATTCTTTAAATTCTATAGTCTCTAGAATCATATATGTAGGTGACCAAATCTAGATCTTATTACTATGTTATTACATATTATAGTCACAGCTGTGTATGTATTTCCCCTTCCCCCTCTGTTCAGGTTTTCATTTGTAAGGTTTAGGTCAGATGAAGAGTATTTATTGAGCACATTCCATGTGTCAGGTGCTGTTTATGTTGCTGGGCACATGATAATGAATAAAGCCTAGTTTCCATAGTGCCTGTCAAGAACCAGACCGACCAGTGAGAAAGTCTAGGAGCCGGTGTGGTGGAATGTCTCTGCAGATGGGCCTGGCTGCGAGCTTCTAATCAGGTTCTGCTCTGAGGGGGACCTCATCTCACTGAGAGGACCCTTAAATTCTTGAGTACATGTCACTCTGATGTTCACTAAGATGGACTTTATATGCTTCCTTTGAAGGCATCATGTCGGGTGGTTTCCATTTCGACAGAGGCCAGTTCAGAACTTCCCGAATGATGGTCCTCCTCAGGAAGCTGCAAATCAGGACCCCAACAATAACTTCCAGGTATGGAGCTTCTACTGGAGCCCAGCGATCTTGGTGTGAAACACCGGGCTCTCGAGTCCTTAATCTTTAGATACTTTGTGGTGTACCATTTTATTAGGCTCAATATTTCAAGATTTTTTTCAAATTTATTCTTATAGCATTAGCTATTTTTAAAACATTGTGTCATAAAATCCATCAGGTATTTTTGTCATGTGGCAATTTGCATTTTGGCATATATAAGTAATGTTTTTTTAAAACTCACTATTTTTAGTGTTCATTCTCAGTAATGATATGTTATACCATGGAAACTGCTAATGGAGAGTTATTCTAATTAAGGATTAGGAACATAAGCCTGTCTCACAGAATAGATTTCCTGGAAAATAACATATAGAAATAGAATTTTTAGGGACTTCCCTGGTGGTCCGGTGGCTAAGACTCTGTGCTCCCAGTACAGGGGGCCTGGGTTCGATCCTCGGTCAGAGAACTAGATCCCACATGCCGCAACTAAAATATCCCACACGCAGCAACGAAGATCGAAGATACCGCATGCTGCAACTAACACCCATCACTGCCAAATAAATAAATATTTTAAAAAAGAAATAGAATTTTTATAAAGCAGTTTAATGTATAATCCTGAAGGATATTCTTTTTAATATAAAGTGTCACCCTCGAATCTGTTTTTAGAATCCTGTGTTTCCAGTTTTAGTTTTCTTTTAAGTCGGGACACTGCCAAAATTAGAAAAATATCCACATTTAATGAAGTGGCTAACTTAATTACTAGTTTAATAGTAGTTGAAAATCTAGTTATAGTACTTCATTTGATTGGATACTTGCTGCCGGGAATATTGAAAACTCTGAGAGTGTTCCAGCACAGTTGTGCTATGGAGGCTGGAGAAGGAGCTCTGTCCAGCCGGGGATGTTGTCCCCGGGGTCCTGCCTGCCTGGCTTGGCTTATGGGGAAAGGGGCCAGGGAGCCACTCTGCCCTTTCCTGACATTGGGTGCTTGTCACGGTCCTCTTTTCTCCTTGTGTTTTATTACCTGTAGGAAGACCCTGATCCTGAAATTGCAGACCCCAACCGCCTCCCTCCAGACAGAGACGTAGTAGATGACGAGCAGACCAGCCCTTCTTTTATGAGCACAGCCTGGCTCGTCTTCAAGACTTTCTTTGCCTCTCTTCTTCCAGAAGGCCCCCCAGCCATAGCAAACTGATGGGGTTTGCTCTCTGGCTGCTAGAGGCTTTGGCGGGCATGGACTGGATCATCTGGTTCCGGCTAGATTTCCTTGCCTGGACGTGGCGATGGCACAGAATTAGTAAAAGAATCAACAAAGAGGATGATATGCTTTTGTGATTCTGCAAAAGCAGAAAGTAAAGCGTGAAGCCATGATACAAATTGATGAACAAAAAATGCCTAAGGCTTCTCATGTCTTTATTCTGAAGAGCTTTAATATATATTGTTGTAGTTTAATAGACATTGTAAGTAGAAGGCATTAGTGTCGCATGTTTATGCCTGAGGAACTTTTCCAGATGTGTGTGTCTGCATGTGTGTTTGTACATAGATGTCATAGATGCAGAAATGGTTCTGCTGGTACGATTTGATTCCTGTTGGAATGTTTAAATTACACTAAGTGTACTACTTTATATAATCAATGAAATTGCTAGACATGTTTTAGCAGGACTTTTCTAGGAAAGACTTACGTATAATTGCTTTTTAAAATGCGTGCTTTACTTTAAACCAAGAGGAGCTTTGCAGAGGTGAAAACCTTTGCTGGGTTTTCTGTTCAATAAAGTTTTACTATGAGTGACCCTGGCAGAGACTCCTGTCATCTTAGCAGTTTACTCCGTGTCCATCATTTCTGGTCAACAGCTGAGTTGCTGATTTTTGAGTAACCTGAATATTGTGCTTCTTTTTATTAAAGGACTGTTTGTACTGATGAAGAAGATTAAGTAAGGCCACGAAAGTTTTAATTTACTAAGATTATGCTTGTGTTTGCCCCCCATTTCCTGATTTAAACAATACTGGCTTATGTTGTAACCCATCAGAGTTAAATTCCCACGATTTAAAGTTAGTGGCATTAAGTACCTTTCACCTGCTCACATGTCATGCTGAGCTTACTTTTGGACTTTAATCCTTCTTTTAAGTATTATTTTTGAGACTAATCTGAAAAGCAAAGTGCTGTGTACTTTTTAACATGAGTGGTGCTGTAAGTAGAATGCTAAAGGCCTGGGAGTGTTGTTTCGGGCAATGTATAATCAGCTTCTTGTGTCATGGTCATGATCATTTAAATGAATTGTGACTGGACACATTGACATCAAATAAACATTCACTGAGCAATTCATAGCCAGATGCTGGGTAGATACAAAGCTGTTTTATGTATGGTCGTGCTTTAAAAAGCCAACTAAGTTAATTATGTAAGGAGTGAAATGGCATAGAGTTTCAGATAACACCAGACCTCCAGGACAGAGGAATGGTCAGTCAGGAGGCAGTGATTTTTGATGAGTTATGAAGGCAATGTTTGCTTGAAGGAGGAAGTGACTTGAGACTGGAGGTTTTATAGTTTTACAAGTGAGGAAGTAGGGGACAGAAAAAGCCTGAGGAGCTGGAGAGAAGGGTCACAGCAGAAGCAAGAGTGCAGAGATGAGACTTCCCTCCTGCCATGAAGCTGGATTGATGAAAGTGGTCATTAAGAGTTGATAGGAAGGCCTTTTAAAACTGTTGGGTGGAAAATCCTATCGTTTTTCAGAGCAAGGGGCATCATCGTTTGGAAGAGGGGCCTGGAGCCCCAGGCAGCTGGCGGTGCCCAGCTCCCGTTTCTGAAGGAGTGAGGCCTCTCTCCCTGTGGTGTCGGGTTGCATTGATTAAACTCCAGATTCCACCAGCCCAAAATAGTTCCAAGATGGTGCTCCTGAGGACAGCTGACAAGGATTCAGATTGTCCCAAGCCCTACTAATACAAGAGAAGAACCTTCAGACAAGAGCCAAGGCTTAAGAGCACTGTTGGGTGGGAGACATGGCAGAAATAACAGTGCTTCCACAACTGTTACTAAATATAGCATAAGGATGTACTACATACCACTGTTAATACTTAGGAAATTATTGGTTTGGGTTTTGTTGTTAAGTAGCAGTTAAAAAGCTAAAAGCACAAACCGAAAAATTTCCAAATGTTAGCTCAAGCCACAGTGGCTTTTTAAGTTTGCGTTTCCCAAGGTGTGTTTTCTTGAATCCTACTTCTGTAGAAGAAACACTCCAGAAAATGAGCCCATGATCAAGTAAATTTGGAAACCAGGTTGATTCCAGTTGGTGGATTTCTTCACTGCAGGATTCCCGGGGCCTTTAATATGCTGATGTACTTTTGAAGGAGGGTGTGTGGTCTTCGGCCCCTCTGTTCTGTGAACCTGCCCATGACTGAACGGAGTGCCAAGGTTGGGGAAATGCAGTTGTTACTTTTTTTTTTTTTTTTTTGCGGTACGCGGGCCTCTCACTGTTGTGGCCTCTCCCGTTGCAGAGCACAGGCTCCGGACGCACAGGCTCAGCGGCCATGGCTCACGGGCCCAGCCACTCCACAGCATGTAGGATCTTCCCGGACCGGGGCACAAACCCGTGGCCCCTGCATCGGCAGGCGGACTCGCAACCACTGCGCCACCAGGGAAGCCCTGCAGTTGTTACTATTAATCAACATCTTGTTTGGCATTCTAAGCAGCAAACAGATGCATGGTGAGAAGTGATGGCATACATCCATAATGAACAATGGAGATAAATATTCTTTATATGGCCAGGGAGGGGATCAGAAGCCATGCGGATCTTTGGTCTAACTGAGAGGGAGAGGTTACAGGTCATCTTTGTCAGAAGTAGCTCCTTTACCCATTTCTAAGGAAGTTAACCCTTTGTCAGAAGAAACTGTAGTGGCCTCCCTGAGGTAGTTACCTTGAGAGACGCTGCTGATTCTTCTCGGGACCTATGCCCACCCCACCTCTCTTGGCACTTAGACCTATAACCAGACTCAAGTCCCAGCAGGCCTCAAGGAGTGAACAGCTTTTTGCTACACACTGAAAGAGCTGCATGATTTTTCCAACTTATATAGATCTTGGGGGGTGCGTGGGAATGGATATTAATGGGTGTGGGTTAGTGGTGGAAGCAATATTGAGTTGGATCAGGCTGAATTTATTAACATGGACACACTAAGCAGAGATTCTGCATTTACTGTTTTAGCATGAAGAGTGACGAAGGACTCTAATAGTTTAGTTGGCTGAAACATAGTCTAGCAGTTGGCCTTCACTCAATGAAGTTGAAGTGCCAGGATCACTTTAGGGAACTGTAGCAGAAGGTATTCTGAATCTTAGGGAGATTGGAATGTTAGAGTGGATTTTTAAAAAAATATTTATTTATTTATTTTGGCTGCGCCGGTTCTTAGTTGTGGCATGCGGGATCTTCATTGCAACATGTGCGATCTTTTAGTTGCAGCATGAGGATTCTCACTTGTGGCATGGCTGCGAGATCTAGTTCCCCCACCGGGGATCGAACCCGGGCCCCGTGCACTGGTAGCATGGCGTCTTACCCACTGGACCACCAAGGAAGTCCATCGGAGTGGATTTATCATGTCAGACCTGCTCACCCACCCTGAGAGGGTCCAGAGGACACACCTTTCACCACGACCGTGAGAAATAAATTTGTGAGGGGAGCCCAGCGTCATTGCAGAGCTCTGTGGTCATTCTTCTCTGTAGGTCAGAAATTACAGTGGGAACCACAGTTACTGAACTAGGATCCTTAAATGCAATAGGGATAATCGGATTCCAGGGTGTCAGGGGCCAAGTGATAGAACTTAAATCACCAGAGATAAGGTGGCTGTGGATACCATTATGGTACCAGCAGAGTCTAAAAAGAAATAGAATTGTTGGACTTGCAGAGACCTAGGGCATTGGCCAGTTGATCATGGTATCCCTTGGAAAGAAAGGAATGGGCAGGCTAACTGAATTCTTGATCTGTGTAAGCAGAAGTGAACAGAAGTCTCAGTTGAATCACCCGAACAGAATTAGCTTCTCCATCAATTCCTGGACTTGAGACAGTTTCCAGACCCAGAAACCCTTGAATGAAGGGGGGCAAGTCTCCTTGAGGAAGGACCCTGCAACACTGAAAACATTTACACTGTTTCACCTAGCCTTCACCTAAAGGAACCCGAAGCTTTTTATCAAGGTGAGTGTGCATTGGGGAAAAGGAAATAATCAGACTTTGGGGGGATGGCTGGACACAGCCTCTAAACTAAAACGAATTCAAGGAGACCCAAAACGTGACTGTGGTCCGCCAGTCAAGAGTAGAAACTTATGGGGCTTCCCTGGTGGCGCAGTGGTTGAGAATCTGCCTGCCAATGTAGGGGACGTGGGTTTGAGCCCTGGTCCAGGAGGATCCCACATGCCACGGAGCAACTAACCCCGTGCGCCACAACTACTGAGCCTGCCCTCTAGAGTCCGCGAGCCACAACTACTGAAGCCCTCCCACCTAGATCCCATGCTCCGCAACAAGAGAAGCCACTGCAGTGAAAAGCCCGCGCACCTCAACGAAGAGTAGCCCCCGCTCGCCGCAACTAGAGAAAGCCCGCGCTCAGTAACAAAGACCCAAGGCAGCCAAAAATAAATTGTTTTAAAATGCTCAATTAAAAAAAAAATACAGTAGAAACTTATGGAGGTCGGGTCCATCTCACAGTAGGTACAGTGGGTCCCTGAACCCATCTTGTGGTTATGTCCCCAGTTCCAGAATGTATGGTTGAAATAGACACACAGGCACATCTTGTTTTACTGTGCTTCACTTTATTGTGCTTCGCAGATAACTGGGTTTTCTTTGCAGATTGAAGGTTTGTGGCAACCCTGCGCTGAGCAAGTCTATCAGGACCATTCTTCCAGCACCATTTGCTCACTTTGTGTCTCTGTCAGATTTTGGTGATTCTCTCAATATTTCAAATCCTCCACCAGCAAAAAGATGATGACTCGCTGAAGGCTCAGATGATGATTAGCTTTCTTTAGCAATACAGCATTTTTAAATTAAGGTACGTACATTGTTTTATTGGACATAATGTTATTCCACACTTAATAGACTACGGTATAGTGTAAACATAACTTTTACAGGCACTGGGAGACCAAAAAAAGTTCATATGACTCACTTTATTGCGATATTCGCTTTATTGTAGTGGCCTGGAACAGAACCCGCGGTATCTCCGAGGTGTGCCTGTACTTAGCAACAGGCAGAATCCCCACATTGGTTCACTCACGTGTGGAGTGAGGCCTATTATGGTAGGAAAACCAAGTGGAAGTCATGAGAACTGCCTCTACCTAGGAAAATGGTAAATGAAAAACAATACTGCATCCCTGGAGGGACTGCGGAGATCAGTGCCACCATGAGGGACTTGAGAAATGCAGGGGTGGTGACTCCCACATCTCCATTCAACCCCCATTCTGTCCGGGCAGAAGACAGATGGATCGTGGAAGATGACAGCGGATGATCAAAAACTGATGACTGCAGGTGGTGGCTCCAATTGCAGCTGCTCTTCCAGATGTGGTTTCATTACTTGAGCAAATTAACACATCCCCTGGTTCCTGGTTTGCAGCTACTGATCTGGCAAGTGCTCTTTTCTCAATACCTGTTAGTTAAGACCACAAAAAGCAGTTTGCTTTCAGCTGGCCAGACCAGCAATACACCTTCACTGTCCTGCCTCGGGTAGATCAACTCTCCAGCTTGATGTCATTATAATTTGGTCTGCAGGTATCTTGATCACCTTTCCCTTCCACAAAATATCTCACAGGTTTAACATCGATGATGTATGTGGATTCCATCTAGAAAACAAGAAGTAGTAACTATAGATATACTGGTAAGACATTTGCATTGTCAATGGTGGGAAATAAATTTCACCAAAAGTCAGGGGCCTTCCACCTCAGTGAAAGTTCTAGCGATGCATTGGTTGGGTGCGTGTCAAGATATCTGTTTTTTCAGTGAAGGATAAGTTATTGCATCTGGCTCCTCCTACAGCCAAAAAACCAGGCACAACACCTAGTTGGCCTCTCTGGATATTGGACCTCTCTGGGTGTGTCACTCTGGCCCATTTACCAAGTGACCTGAAAAGCTGCCCATTTTGAGTGGAGCCCAGAACAAGAGAAAGATTTGCACCAGGTCCAGGCTGCTGTGTGCACTGCTCTGCCACTTGGGCCACAGGATCCAGCAGATCTCCTGGTACTTGAAGAGGCGGGGGCATGCCAGGGATGCTGTCTGGAGTTTGCAGCAGGCCCCTACTGGTGAATCACAGTGGAGGCCCTTAGGATTTGGGGGCAAAGTCCTGCCATCCTCTGCAGATAATCCCTTTACTTTCGAGTAACTACTGAGCCATTGGATTTACATCTGCAAAGACTCTATTTCCAAATAAGGTCACATCCCAGGGTTCTGGATGGACGTGAACCTGGGGGGACACAATTCACCCCACAACAGGGAGAATGCTTTCTGGAGACACAACACTGATGTCATTGAACTGGAAGTTCAGACAGCTCCTCAAGCCTCCAAGTCATCAGGCAGAGAAACGGAGTTATCATATTGGCTAGGGTGACTGACCCTGATTACCAAGAGGAAATTGGGCTGCTACTATACAATTAAGAAAGAAGATGTGTAGAATACAGGAGATCCCTAAGGGCTACCCTGCCTTAAAGTTGATGGAAAATGCAATTAAGGCAGGACTACTAATGGCCCTGACTCTTTAGGAATGAAGGTTTGGGTCACCCCAGCAACCATGACCATCTGAGGTGCTTGCTGAGGGTGTGGAATGGGTAGTGGAAGAAAGTAGTTGTAAAGACCAACTGCATCTATGTGACCAGTTGCAGAAATGAGGCCTGAAATTATCATGAATTATCTTGTAATTTTCATGTAATTCATCATCTTGTGCTATTTGTATCTTCATACACAAATTGTATAGATATATAGTAAGTATAAAGTAAATCTTTTTGTCTTCTTATCTCCTTATCATGTAACATAACATGAATTAATAATAGTTAACTTTACATAACAGGATCTTTCTTCTTTGGCCACGCAGTCTGCGGGATCTTATTTCCCCGACCAGAGATCAAATCCGTGCCGCCTGCAGTGGAAGCACAGAGTCTTAACCACTGGACCACCAGGGAAGTCCCTACATCACAGGATTTAAGTTACAGGATCTCATAGAGAAGAGTAACTGTCACCCACGGACTTGGCATCCTCTCCTGGGGAAAGGATCCGTGTATTTTGGGTTATAGGCAGGAGAGTTGCATCACATTCAATGGAAGCAAGTCTCTGTTATTTTCTTTATCTGGAGATTAAGTGTGGTTTAAGGACGTGTGCGCGGGTAGCAAGCTGATAAAAGGTGAACTGGGCTAGGCCTAGTCATTCAATCAAACACTAATCTAGGTGTTGCTGGGAGGTTATTTTGCAGGTGTGATTAAAATCTACAATTGATAGACTTTAAAGGAGATTATCCTCTGCATCTGAGTTGGCCTCATCCAACTAGCTGAAAGATCTGAAGAGGCAAATTGCCGTTTCCAGAGGATGAAGCCGTTAAGGCCTCAGGCAGCAGTATCAGCTTCTTCTCAAGAGTTTCCAGCCTGCCGGTCTGCCCTGCAATGTCAGACTCACCTAGCCAGCCTCTACAATCATGTAAGCCCATTTCTTGAAAGACAGGAACAAGCAAATAATCTCCTATGGGTTCTGTTTCTCTGCTAGAATCCTGACTGATAAAGGGTCCCAGCTCTGGAGGTTAGGAGTCCCGCTCCTCAGCCTGATGCACCATACTGACCAGCGGGGTTGCTGCCAGGCAGGCTGTGTCCCTTGTTCAGAATCAGGTGCCCCCCGGTTCTGCTTGAGACCAAAGGCATATGGGGGCGGCTCCAGAGAAGGTATAAGGCTTTGCTGTGTGCCTCACAAAGAAGGTTTCCTGTTCCGGAAGTGGGAAGAGGCAGCCTCCGCTGGAAGCACGTCCTTAGGGTGGAAGGGGTGGGATATAACGGTGCAGGGAGCGCGAAGTGAGGTGGGGCTAGCTGTCTCCGACGTGACACATCCAAGAGTGGCTTTGCCCACTGTGGGTACCCAGTGGCCCGGCAGCAGCCGATTCGGACGGTCTGATGCCTGTGGTACTCAGGCAAGCCTGAGTGTGCAGGAGGTTGCGTTCCCTGCCACACAGCTGGCTGAACAAAGAGCACGCAGGCAGGCACATGTCATGGGGTCAACACTCCCAGTTATGCGCTCAGGGCCTTCCTGGTGCCAGGTGTTCCTGCCCTCATGGAGCTTACATCCTGGCAGGATGACAGAGACTAAAGAAGGAAACAAGTGGACAAAAAATGACAAGTACTGGGGAAAAAACATAGAAAAGAGATTAATGGGATGGAGGACACTCTAGATAGCGGTGGGTTTGGGGGAGGACAAGTGGTTAGACAGTGGTCAGGGAAGGCCTCTGAGGAGGTGACACCTGAATGATGAGCTGGAGCAAACCAAGCAAAGATTTGGGGAAAAGTCTTCCAAGTAGAAAGAGAGGAGAGTGCAAAGGTCCTGAGGTAGGAACAAGGTCAGCATAGCCAATGCCTTAGCAGGTGGCAGGCGGCTGAAGTTGAGTGAAGGGGGTGGGGGGGGGAAGGGATCCAGAAGTGGGGGGACAGATGCTATAGGGTCTTCTAGGCCATCATAAGGAATGTGGGTTCTAGTCAAAGTGAGATGGGATCCATTGGAGGAGTTATAAGGGAGGGAGCAGTATGGTCTGATGGATTATAGTTCAAGGAGCTGGAGTTTTCCCGGGGTGGGGGGAGAGGGAGGAGAAATGATTTACACGCAAGGGGTATAGGGGGGAGGACTGTTCACTGAGAACCTGCGGGGAAGGCCTCAAATCCAGGGTCAGAGCAAGGAGCTGAGGACATGGAGGAGAGTGCCAGTGATGACAGGAGGCAGGTGGGAAGATTTGGGGTCAGGGAGGACCAGGGGGTGGGTTGGCTGAGGTCTGCGGGGAGCTGCAGAGGGTAAGAGTCCTGGTGTGGGCTGACTGGGAAACCCGCATCTAGGTGGTGCTGGAGACAGGGAGGCGTTGGCGGGATGAGGCCAGCGAGGTTGTCCCTAGGGCAGGGCAGAGAGGGCAAGGGCAGGAGAGCTGGTTTGAGCCCTGGGGCCTCTCCAGGCTGAGCCCCTGCTCCCTAATCCAAAACATAGGCCCCTAGGACATAAAAAACTGCTACAGGGGCCATGAGGCTCAAAATAACGCAGTGTTCTCCAAAGGCAGCAAACGTGCCCTGGGGTGGGTGTGCAGAACCAAATCTAGAGGGTCTGTCCCTTATTTTAATAACCGTGTTACTTTTCAATGTATTAGGTAAGCATATTTTTCTACTTAAAGTGGAGATACGAAGTTCCCTTTTAAAATACATTTAAGTTAAAAAAGCGAGTCAGTTTAAAAAGTTAAGTAAGTAACAGTCTAAAGCATGTGCAGAGAAGGCAGAAATCATGACCGTAGTTTTTGAGTGATGGAGGTCAGGAAACACTGAAAGCTTTGTGAACATACAGCTCATGAAAATGTTTTTAAAAAAAGACACGAATCTCATCGCAATCGTTTGTGTTGGGTGGCTCTCGTGGGTGCATGTGCACACGTGTGGGCGTGTGCGCCTCATAGGCAGATGTAGCTGGGGTTGGTGTGTATCGGCCTGTGTGTTGGGGGCCCACGTGTGTACATGGGATGTGCACATCCGTGCACACAAGGTTATTTGCATGTGCATGTGCATTGCTTTATCTGGGCAGGTGTGTGGGTACAGGTACACCAGGTATGCGAGCATCTTGAGTTACAGCCGCCTCCCCTCCCAGCCCTCAGCTCTACCCAGTGGCACTGGGCTGGGCCGGAAGCCTGGGGCCAACTTGTCTCCAGCCACCAGGGGGCAGCAGAGGCCGAGCAGGGCCTTCTTCAGGACGGGTCTCCTCTGAGTTTGGCACACGAGGCCCTCTGAAGTCTCCCTCTGTCCTGTCCCCACTTCCCCTGATCGCCCCAGGTCTCTGCCAGATTAGCCAGTGGCCCCTGGCTGAGGCTTGCTGGAAGACCTAGGACTCAAAAAGTGGACCTGTGGTCGTAGGTGGTTTGGGACTCTTGGGGTCATGGGGGGAAGGGACCCGGGTCCCTGAGGTGCTAGCATCTGGAATTCTGGGGGTGTGTACAGCTGGCTGGCCACTTCTGACTTTTCTGCAGGCTGGGCTCTGGGTCTCTTCTCAGGGGTGCTCTGTAGCTGTCTCCCCTACTCTCAGCCCCAAGCCTGTTCAGAATACAGCTGAACCCTTGGGCTCAGCCCTGGCTTGTGGGGAGTAGGCCGCTCCAAGCCTCCCAGGTTGGCATCACAGGGGCAACTGGATCCTAGAGCCCTTCGGCTCTGTCCCCGCATCCAGGGCCACCACCCACACTAACAGGGAAGAGCACCCTCAGGTCAGCCCAGTGGCGGCAGTAACTAACCAAAATCCTGGGAGCTCCCACAGTCTTTCCATCCACAAATACGTAATGAGGTCCCACTGTGTTCCGGGCACTGCTGCAGAAACTCACCTTCTAGTGATGGGTGACTTCTTCTCTGCCAGCCTTGAGGACCAAGGCCTCGCTAGAGCAGAGTGTATTAACACCCAGCAGCTTTCCTCCCAGCCTGGAGAAGAGGATGAGCCATGATGATAAGACAGCCGACTGTGGGCCAGGCAAGCAATACCTCCTTCAATTCTCCCACCAACCCTAGGAGATGGCGTAGAATGCGCCCATTTTATGCTTGAAGAAACAGAGGCTCTGAGAGGTTAAGTGGCTTACCCAAGTCGCACAGCCGGTGAGTGGCCCACGCTGCGAGCCACATGTAGCCTGCTCACATTCAGAAGTTCTCTTTCTTTAGAGACCCCTGGACACGGCGTAGACACAGCGGCCTACTCTTTGATGTGACTGAATATGAAGGAGCAAGTCAGTCCCCCGGGGACTCAAGGGTGACTTTATCTCCCCCATCCTTGCCCTCACCCCCACCCCAGGTGACCAAGTTAACAATCTAGTGTGCGTCCTTCCGAATAATCCGATATGGACCTACATATACATAATCAGGGTCTGGGGCTGTCATCATTATCTGCTTTAGAGACATTTTTCTCCCTCAGTGAAACTGTGGTAAACTGAATAATGCCCCCCTCCCCCCTCCCCCCACTAAAAAGATATCCCAGCCCTAATCCTTAGCTGACATTTTGCACGTTTACAATCATCATGATGTAGGATTCCATTTATACAAAAGGTCCAGAGCAGATTTGTAGTTGCCAGGGGCTGGGGGGTTGGGAGCAGTGACTGCTGATTGGGTATGGAGTTTCCCTTTAGGGTGAAGAAGATGTTCTGGAATTTGACGCTTGCACACAACCCCGTGAATGTATTAAATGTCACTGAACTGTACCTTTTAAAATGGTAATTTTTTTTTTTTTTTTTTTTTTTTTTGCGGTACGCGGGCCTCTCACTGCTGTGGCCCCTCCCGTTGCGAAGCACAGGCTCCGGACGCGCAGGCCCAGCGGCCGTGGCTCACGGGCCCAGCCGCTCCGCGGCATGTGGGATCCTCCCGGACCAGGGCACGAACCCGTGTCCCCTGCATCGGCAGGCGGACTCTCAACCACTGCGCCACCAGGGAAGCCCTAAAATGGTAAATTTTAAGGTATGTGTATTTTACCATGATAAAAGTAAATAAAAAAGGATTAAATGAGAATGTAAACAGCATATAGCTCAAAAATATAGCTGATATTATGATGATTATTAAGTTTTAAAAATTTAAGTTGCAGGATTCTAAGTTTGAAGGGATAGATTTTTTAAATTGAAATATAGTTGATTTACAATGTTGTATTAGTTTCTGGTGTACAGCAAAGTGATTGATTTATATATATATATTCTTTTTCAGATTATTTTCCCATACAGGTTATTACAAAATATTGAGTATAGTCTCCTGTGCTATACAGTAGGTCCTTGTTGTTTATCTGTTTTATATATAGTAATGTGTACCCATTAATCCCAACCTCTTAACTTATCCCTCTCAGCCAGGGATAGATTTTTTTGTTTTGGTTTTGGTTGGTTGCTTGGTTGGTTCTATTTGTTTTATTTTGCTTTTTAAACCTTTTTTAAAAAAATTAATATATTTTATTTATTTATTTTTGGCTGCATTGGGTCTTCGTTGCTGCATGCGTGCTTTCTCTAGTTGCGGTGAGCAGGGCTGCTCTTCGTTGCGATGCGCAGGCCTCTCATTATCGTGGCTTCTCTTTGTTGCGGAGCACAGGCTCTAGGCACGCGGGCTTAAGTAGTTGTGGTGCGTGGACTTCAGTAGTTGTGGCCCACGGGCTCAGTAGTTGTGGCTCGTGGGCTCAGTAGTTGTGGCTCGCGGGCTCTAGAGCGCAGGCTCAGTAGTTGTGGCTCATGGGCTTAGTTGCTCTGCGGCATGTAGGATCTTCCCAGACCAGGGCTCAAGCCATGTCCCCTGCATTGGCAGGTGGATTCTTAACCGCTGCGCCACCAGCGAAGCCCTTATTTTGCTTTTTAATCCATTACCCCCTGAGCCTCTCACACTCCCATGCCAGACCCCCCAGCAGCCAGCTGCACTAAAGGATGGGCATGCCTCCCTCTCTGCTGTGGGTACAGCCACGACCGCCAGAACCCTGGCCAGGGCGCCCTCAGTCACTGCCCTCCACGACCCCAGGAGTGAAACATAAACAGCAGCCAGGAGGACAGTAGCCTGCCAGGGAGTCTTCCCGTTTCTGGGAAATGGAGCCCATTAACGAGGCTCCTGAGCCCCAGCCCGTGGATGGGGGTGTTGGGGATTCCTGGGCGGAATCTCTGTCCTCCAGCCCCCACCCTGGTGAGGCCAATGGGTTCATGCCTGCTCATCATACCCTCGCGATGACTGTGGGTATGTACCCCCCGGGGGCTGGGTGCCCAGGGGAAATAGGACCCCCCTAGCTGGGCCTTGGGAATCAGTGAGGCTCACCCAGCTCTGTGAGTGGGTGTATCATGTGGGCCTAGGGAGGGATCTGCCCGAGAGCAGGCTGGGCAAGCCCTCCCTTTGTGGATAGCACCCAGTCACATCCTTGCGGCCCTGGCTCCCTGCCTGAGGACTCTTGAGAAGGAGAAATCGGCTGTTTGGTCTCAGTTGCTAAGGGGAATTCTTGGCCCCATCTGTGAGTGAAACACTTTATGTTATAGTTTTTGAAAAATAATACATTCATGTGACCCAAAATTCAAAAGGTATGGAATTCCCCCACCCCTTTCTCCCAGACACACAGTTCCTCCCAGAGGCAGCCCATGTTTTCAGCATCTTGTGTACCCACCCAGAGATACTTTGTGCTGATCAAGCAAAAGCCTATATATATAGGACTCTTTTTTTTTTTAGTTGGAGTATAATTGCTTTACAATGTTGTGTTAGCTTCTGCTGTACAACGAAGTGAATCAGCTATATGTATACATATTGGGTCCACTGCCTTTATCTCCTTGGATGCAAAGGGCAACAGTCAACATTTTCCCATTTTACAGATGAGGCAACTGAGGTTCAGAGAGAGCCAGTGACCAATCCACGGTGATGCAGTGAGTGAGTCTGGGGCTAACTAGACCCGATCCCTGACTCCCAGTGTGTGCTCCTACCCCATCCCCACTCGGGGCTCTTGTGAAAGAGAGGACTTGTGAGAGCCCTCTGCACAGAATACAGACCTTATAGTTTAGGTCCTCCTTCTAATGTCCATCAGCTTCATCATCTAGAATATGTTAGTGCACCTCTCTGAACTCGGATCCCTCGCCTATAAAATGAAGATAATAATTGATAGCTCCTTATGAGTTTATCATAAGAACCAAATAAGATAAAGCATGTAAAGAGCTCAGCACAGCACCTGGCTTTTCTACGCCATTCAACAAGCTTTTTGCGGGCCTACTATGTGCTGAGCACCTACTATGCGAGGATACAGTGCAGCCATGCTCCTGGCTCAGGGAGCTCACAGCCTGGCAGGCTCACAATAAGAGCTCAATGAACAGTGGATGTTATTATTCAGCAAATAGTCATCTTGCCTCCTGGTTCTGGGAAGTGGAGGTGAGACCACCATACCTGAGTCTCCACCCAAGTCTAGAATGTGGGACCATGAGAGGAGGGGCTGGCATCTTGTTCCTCACCCTCTGTGTCCCTGACTGGGGTCACATTCGTTGAATAGGTGCTCAGTAAATATTTGTGGAATGAATGTACAGAGGCAAAAACCTTTGTGGAGGAAAGCCCCTCACTCCCCTGCCACACAAACACACACACGCATGCATGGACACACACACAGATTGCTCCAGGACGGGAGGACTGACAAGTGACTTGATTTCCTTTTCTCTGTGACTTTTGACTATGCAGATACCAGTGTTATATTTTAAAACTTAATTGATTAATATTTAAAAATGGAATGGCACAAGAGCTCATCCATTGTGAACAATGCTATGTGTCCTGTGACTGGTACTGAAGAGAATTCAGAATGGGAGGGGATGGCAAGGACGAGGTACGTACTCCAGGAAGGCGTCCTATAGAGGGTGGCCACAGAGACTGAGACCGTGGCACTAGGAGCCATGATCATGGTCAGCATGGCTCCTATTACCATCTTAGGACGTGGGGTTAAGTTCAGTGTGGCAGAACGCTATTCTCTCGGTGTGTCCCCAGGCCTCCTGCCCCGCTGGATCTAGGCTTCCCAGACCTCCAGAGCTGCAACTGTGAGGTGCCAGGTGAGTGCCAGCACCTCCCTCCGTGTGTTCGCCTGTTGGTAGAGCTCCCGGCGGTGCGGGAGGGGGACACTGACGGTGAGTGCGCTGCTCGGGCCTGGGTGTGGAAGGCGTTCACTCAGAGTTGTTCCCTTCCTACCTCTCAATCCTCTGGAAGCCAAGGACCTGGGAACCCAGCTGGCAGGAGTGGTCCTGACACTCCCCAAATTCTGATTCCAGGCTACTGTAATCGCAAAGAGAACTTGAAGGGTGCCAGCATGGGGCAGGGGTTGTACTCCAAGATAGCCCCTGGCCTCATTCTGCCCCAGAGACAGGCTGTCGGTGATGGAGGATGTTTGGGAAGCTCCAAGGAGGGCAAAAGCTCTGGGGAGACAGCAGGTCAGTGGGGGCAAAGAAAGAGCCCAAGGTGGGGAGGCCCTCTCACTGACTGCTGTGTGGCCTCAAGCAGCTCGCTTCCTGTCTCTGGGCCTCAGCCTCTTGCACAGTTCAATAAGGGAGGCTAAGGGCAATGATCTCTTAACCAGGATACCGAAGTGTGAGGCACGTACCCCTGGGGACCGGCAAGATGATGCTGCGCGGTACACAGATGCAGCATTAAGTACCCTGGTACCAAATTCCAGCGAGGGAAAACCCACAAAGCTGTCTCCCTTTTTGAACTGAGTTTTTTGTTTGTCTTTTTTTTTTTTTTTTTTTTTTTTTTTTGCGGTACGCGGGCCTCTCACTGTTGTGGCCTCTCCCGTTGCGGTGCACAGGCTCCGGACGCGCAGGCTCAGCGGCCATGGCTCACGGACCCAGCCGCTCCGCGGCACGTGGGATCTTCCCAGACCGGGGCACGAACCCGCGTCCCCTGCATCGGCAGGCGGACTCTCAACCACTGCGCCACCAGGGAAGCCCTATTTTTAATTTTTGAGGAACCTCCATACTGTCTTCCATAGTGGCTGCATCAATACGCAGTCCCACCAACAGTGCACAGGGTTCTCTTTTCTCCACATCTTCTCCAGTTTATTTTCAAGTTTTCCTTTTCAAATCTATCTTTTGTCTTTTCCCTCTGGAGTCCTATGCTTTCATTATAGCTGTATTTCTTTAATCATTAAAAAATTAGTTCCTTTGTAGTTTCTTCCATGTTCTATTATGTCAGAGCCTTGGGGTGCTTATCCTCTTGTTGGTTGTGTTTGCTAGCTCTCTCTCATGGTTTCCTGTGTGGCTTGTAATATTTATTTTCTTAGAAGCTCGCCTTTAGTGGAATTTGGTTTTTCTGTGGACAGACTCTGCTCCCTGAATCACCCGCATTTCCTTACAGAGTAATTTTGCACTTATTACTGCCAGGGACCCCAAAGGTTATATCATTCCTTCCTTCCTGGCTTTGTAGGTCAATTCCTCAGTTCAGGAAGTCCTATACCATGCTGGCAGTATAAATACATAGATAATTCAGAG
This sequence comes from Kogia breviceps, assembly GCF_026419965.1. Taxonomy (NCBI): domain Eukaryota; kingdom Metazoa; phylum Chordata; class Mammalia; order Artiodactyla; family Physeteridae; genus Kogia; species Kogia breviceps. The sequence goes on from NC_081327.1 coordinate 31,151,914, forward strand.
CTGCACATCTGAATTATGCTGAACCTGAGCTGCAGGCTTGGGTTCTCCAGTTATACCCTCCCAGACCCACCTTGACATTTCTTGTGGCTTCCTTTGGTGGGTGAAGTCATTTGGTCTCCTTTTTACTGAGAGGAGGTATTTCCATCCCCCCTCCTCATCTCACTTCTCTCCTTCTGACAGTGTTAAAACCCCACGCTAGTGTGGTCTGAACCCACATCCAGTGCTTGTCTCTCTGGGCCACCTTACTTACGGTTTTAGCTCTCATTTCCCTCTTCATCTTTAGTATCTGGGATTGTCCCTTTCTTTTGTTTGAGCTCAGCTGTGTATTAAATAAAAATTTTTGTTGCAAGGTACCTATTGGTTCAGTTTTTTGATGGGGAGAGGTCTCCCTGAGCCCAGCCCAACAGTCTGCAAATCGGAGGTCCTACCCACCTGCCCAGGCCACCTCGGACCGTACTTCCCAGCCCCTGGCTGCCTGTGCATTCTGTGCATTGACCATGTTCCCCAGCCACCACAGGGCTTTTGCACATGCTGTGCCCCCCTGCCCAGAGGCGTCCCCTCTTCCTTGCCCCATCTGATTACTCCTTATCCTCAGGGAGGGCCTCCCCATTCCCTAACTAGGTGAGATTTGCTTTCCAGGGCTCTCAAACCACAGCCCGGTGCATCCATCCTTGAAGACGCTCCTCAGGTGCCATTTTACATTTAGTTCTGGGATTATGTGATAGACGTTGAGCCTCCTGAAGGTAGAGACCCAGGTCTATTGAGCTCTGCACTGTCCCCCATATCCTCACCCACGGCTGAAGTATAGTCAGCATTTCATGAATGTTGTTACACAAAAGCAATGGCAGCTTCTTTTGGAGGGTGACCATGTGCAGGTCCTTCTGCAAGTTCTTTATGTTGATTCTCTCATTTAATCCTTGCAACAACCCTCAGAGTTAGGTACTATTATTATCCCCATTTTACAGATGAAGAAAGTGAGGCACAGAAGGCCTTTCCACACACGAAGAGATGGGCAGGGCAAGGGATTACTTCACTATCACACAGGTGAGAAAACCAAGGGCCAGAGAGGGCAAGAGTGATGCCCAGGTCACTGGCAAATTAGTGATGGGGTGGCCTGGGCCCCAGCCACTGCTGTAGCTGCTTCCTTTTTTTCTCAGCCCTGGGAACCCTGAGTCAGCTTTGTCCCTTGTGTCTCCAGAGGCAGTGGCCACAGCTGTTCTGATGGTCCCCCATCCTAGCCATGGGTCCCCCTCTGTCTCTCCCACTGCTTTCCCATAGCTTCCCCGCCAACCAGGCCCAGGTAACTGTCTAAAGACTCAAGATGTCCAAGCTCTTCTGTCAGAACAAGGGTATCATGGTTCTTCAGTGATGGTGTAATTTCCCTCCCTACGCCCAGGCAGGCAACTTTTTGTGGCTTACACTTTTTTTTTTTGGCTGCACCAGCAGCATGTGGGATCTTAGTTCCCCGACCCAGGATCCAACCCACGCCCCCTGCATTGGAAGCACGGATTCTTAAGCACTGGACCACCAGGGAAGTCCCTGAGGCTTACACTTAAAGAGGTGAAGTGGGTCCAGACAGAGGAAGGCAGGGAGATGGGGAGGCCGGTAGTTGGCAACCCCTCCACAGATGGACCTCTGAAACCTCCAAGTTCTTCTCACTGCTTCTGCTGTGATTGGTTGTTTCTAAAACATGTCTGTCCTCCTGATCATCAAAATCACACGATACAATTTATGAATGGGGTACACATGGGAGTTTTGACAGTTTTAGTAGTATCTTATTTCTTAACCTGGGTGGTGGGATGTGGGTGTTTTTAACATAGGTCCCCAAACCACTGTCCATCTCCATTAGGGCCACATGACTTTCCAAATCCAGAATTTTGTGTATTTTAGAAGGTCGTACAGGTACATGCACACTGGATATATTGCAGGACACCCGCATGGGATCTGGGGTGGTACCCCACAATCAAGTCCATTGATATTTCTCTGCATATGAATTTTCACATAAAGCAAGATAAGTGCTATAAACAGCCTTCCATCCAAATGGCCAGGTTTGCTGACAAACTTAAGAAAAAAACTTGTAGTCTTCAGAGCGTGTTTGATTTTGTCATTGTAGGTAAGGAATTGATGATCAGTACTACTTCTAATGCCCCTCTGCATGTCTTCAATATTTCTTCATACATGAAAACGACAGACAAAAGTTATGTAGGCACATAGTGGAAAACAGAGAAAAGTATAAAGAAAAAAAACCACCACGGTCATTCACAACCATGGCACATTTGTCATAACTTAAGAGATTAATGTTGGTATATTGCTATTAACCCAACTCCAGACTTTGTTTGAATTTCACCAGTTTTTCCACTGATATACTCTGTCCCAGGATCCAATCCAGGTCAGCACATTGCATTTAGGTTGGTTTTTTTTTTATCTTTTAAAATTTTGTATTATTTACCTTTTTAAAAATCTAGGAATCTGAAAAGTTTAGAGTACTCTTAACACCCAGCTGTAAACTCCACCTCCCAGAATATCCCATTTCATTTCCCCTCCCCTGACTTTTCTCAGAGTCCCCTCTTGTTTCTGGCTGCTGAGGACTTCGCTTCTTGCTTTTGAGTCTGACTGTGGACATACATGCTTTTTAGGAATCTGTTAACCAAGACTTCTATGTGCTGGAGTGCTTCCAGAAGGCAGTTTGAACTGGCTCTTAAGGGGCAGCGGGAGAGCCAAGCGCAGGTGTCTTGGCTGGGGAGGAACAGTGACGGGCCAGAGGGAGGAAGGACTCCCAGCGTGGCTAAGGGAAGGGTTGTTTGGGGTAAAGGAGTTGCAGATCAGGCCAGGAGTTAGGTTGAGATCATGTCAAGGAGACTTAAAGGCCAGAAAGAAGCAGTAGAAGCTCCAGAAGGCTTCGGGGTGGGGTGTGGAAGGAGATGCCTTGGTTGGTGCTGGTGCGGGATGGCTGGATTGGGAAGGCATCCAACTGAGCCTCTGCTAAAATGGTAGAGAGCAGCATGGCCCTCGAGGGTCAGCTGGACCCACGACTTCACTGTACAAAGGGAGTTCCAGAGGCTGAGAACTAGAAGGACATTTGTTCAAGGTCACATGTCACATTCATATCAGAGTCAACAGTTTCTGTGGCCCCAGCATTTTTATGTATGGATGGATGTATTTTCAACAATATCTGTTGAGTTCTTACTCTGAGCCAGGCCCATATGGTTCATGACTTTGTGAAGCTTATAGTCTAGGGGACATAGGCAGAGATAGTTAATAACTAGCCAAACAAAAGACTATATAACCACTAATTGTGCCCAGAGCTATGAAGAAAAAAGGGGTGGGTGGTTGGGTGCTTATACAACTCACAGCCGCAAATCAAGAGGCTATCTGAAAGTTATCTAGTGCTATGGGTCTCAAACTTTGGCCTGTATCAGAATCACCTGCAGGGGTTGTTAAAACACAGATTCCTGGGCTCATTCTCAGAGTTTCTGGTTTGGTGAGCCTGGGGTAGAGCCTGAGAGTCTGCATTTCTAACAAGTTCTCTCCCAGGTGGTAAAGGTAATGCTCCTGGTTGAGGACCCATACTTGGTCTGTGGAGTGTAAAAATGCAGCTAAATCCAACTGCCAGCAGGGAAGTGTCACCTTGTTTTGCTGATGGTTTCATTTTGGAGGTGGAGGAAGTGAGCCATGAGGGAAAGTCCTGGTGCTGGTTCAAACCAGGAAGAAGCTGTTGGGAATGTGGATGAGTGAGAATCCAGGAGAGGACTTGCCACATAATCCCCAGGCGGCAGGCCCTGGGGAACTCCCTTTTGTTTGTAGAATATCAATGCTAGGCTGACCCCAAGAGTCCCCAGGGTCCACCTCTCCCCACACCTCTCCCATCGCTCAGCATAGAGAGTTGAGGGTCCTGGGCTTGGGGGTTGCTCTCTGCTCTGAGAAGGGCCCCTGCTCACAGTGAACCTAGTTTCTCTCCCCAGGATACCACCTGTTGGGCTGCAGTCTGCAGGCCTGTGAGCCTTGTAGTTGCCCAGCCTCAAGACCATCGGGGGTGGATCTTGGACAGGGGATCTTAAGCAAAAGCAACCGAGGTTATGGCCAGACAGGGCGGGGGTGGGGCGGGGAGAAGGAGGCTACTATTCATAGGGTAATTGACATCAGGTGGGGTCATCAGTTACCAGGGAAACCAGCAGCGGGGGCGTGTCCCTCACGGACCCTCAGGTTAACAACCATCAGGAGGGCAGTTGTTTCCCTTTAATAAACTAGCAGGTGGAGCCACTCTGGCCTAAGGATTAAAACAAGCACTAGCCGGGCAGGGGGCAAACGCTGTTAAAGTGAGTGGGGTGGAGGTGAAGCTGGGACTGGTCGAGCACGGGATGGACAAAGAACAAGAGAATTTCTCAAGTGGCCTGACCACACTCCATCACTACCATCCAGGCCTCCTACTCCAGGAAGGAGATCTTAAGCCTCTTGGATTCCCAGTATGTCTGCAGAGAGGGGGTGAGTGGTTGACTCAGCAAATCCCTCCCTGGTCCCTCTGATATCAGGCACAGGATATTGGTGGGGAAATATGGCTCCTTCCCTCCAGGACTTAGGACCTGACTTCTGGGGGGAGAAGACTCCTACCTAGAGTCTTAATTCAGAGGAAGAAGCACCATGAAGGATGGAGGGAGGGCATAGCCAGAGGAGGGCCCTGCCCGAGCAAAGGCCTGGTGGCTGGAATGGCAAATCTCATGAGAGAGCTCAAAAGGGCTCTCTCAATGGAGGGCCCTAAATATAGACGGAAGCACTTGGAATAATTCCTAGAGTTTCTTTTCTGGGGGATTGGGAGCACAATGGAGGGCCAAATTCTCATCTTTTTGACTTCAGGATTAAACTGACTTTTTCCACGTTGACCAGGGTAGGTGGTCTTGGGTGCACCTGGAGAAATAAGCGCCACAGCGGGACTTCGCAGGCGGGCCGGTGGTCAAGCCTCCGCGCTTCCACTGTAGGCGGCAAGGGTTCTCGGGGAAATAAGCTCTCTCATTCCTTGAGGTGTGGCCAAAAAAAAAGCCCCATGTACCTCATGTCTTAAAGAAAGCGGACACAGAGTTCTAAAGGAAATCAGGCAACGGGACCAGATGATCCCTCCCTTATCTTGTGACCCTTCTGCCTGTGTGTCTGTTGGGACGACGCTGAGGTTGCAGAAATGGAACCCTGGTGGTGTGGATTAGGGGGTGGGGAGGGCAGGAGAGCACTGGCCAGCTGGCCGCTCCCCGGGCCTTGGTTCCTTGGATGGGATGCAGTCACAGCCCTCCCCAGGGCCTAGGAGGGACCACTTGGGAGAGGTCCCATTGGGGGGTGGGGACAGGAAGAGAGGGTGTGTTGAGATGTCATTTTTCATGGGCATATGGATGAATGCCCTGCAGGCTGTGGGGCCGTCTGCCCCGTGGGCCACCTCTGTGCCCCAGGGAGCGCTCACAGCGGGCTTGTCATCTGGGGAGCAGTGTTGAGTCTACCCAGAGCCTCCTGTGGACAAGGATCACCACAGTGGGCACCCCTGAGGTCATGTCTTGAAAGTCTGGGCTGGAGGAGGCTTTGGGGACACATGCCTGACAGGGAGGCTCTCATTCATATTCTAGGCCCTTCCCAGGCAGAGCTGCAAGTGCCCGATTCTCCGGTCCTCGAAGCTTAGCAGTCCTGGGTCCCCTTCCCTCAAGGGGCCTCCTCCTGTGGGTGGCAATGCACACCCATGACTTGGCCAGAGCGTGGATCCCTGTTCCTGCTTCACTGGAGAATAATGTCTCTGCCACCCCATGGATAGCTCAACCCCCCTTAAGGGCATGCGTCTCCTAATGGCACGTGATGTGGCAGGAAGAGCCCTGGGCTGGGAGGCTCATTCACGCCCAGCCCCGAGCCTCAGTTTCCCTTCCTATGAAATGAGAGAGTTAGACTTGATGATCCCCAAATTCCCTTTCCATGCTGACCTTGTAGGATATTTGTCCACATGAGATGACCCTAATGGTGGAATCTCAGGCTCCATTACTGGTGCGTGCAGGGGGTATTTTGGAGAAGGCCCTGCCCAGGGCTTTCTGTTTCCCCACAGGATACGTTGAGCTGACCCTGCTGTCTTTTTGAATATCTGCCTGTGCGTGTGGCTTTGGTAGAGAGAAGGGGAGCGGGAGCTGGCTGGATTTCTTTTTTTTTTAAGGAGAGGTTTTTAATATTTATTTATCTATTTATCTATCTATTTATTTACTTATTTATTTATTTATGGCTGCATTGGGTCTTCGTTGCTGTGCGCAGGCTTTCTCTGGTTGCGGCGAGCGGGGGCTACTCTTCATTGCAGTGTGTGGCCTTCTCATTGCGGTGGCTTCTCTTGTTGCAGAGCACGATCTCTAGGCGCACGGGCTTCAGTAGTTGTAGCACACAGGCTCAGTAGTTGTGGTGCATGGGCTTAGTTGCTCCGCAGCATGTGGGATCTTCCCGGACCAGGGCTCGAACCCGTGTCCCCTGCGTTGGCAGGCAGATTCTTAACCACTGCACCACCAGGGAAGCCCTGGCTGGGTTTCTTAGCCTCCCCATCGGTCAGCAGAAAGCATCTCTCAGACCATCTCTCTTCCCTCCCCCACAGCACTGGGCCCTCTTCCCCACCCACCCACCCGAGGTCCCATCTCCTGTTCTGACCAGCTTTCTGTATGAGGTGTCACTCATTCTGTGTTCCACGTGGTTCCAGTGCTGGATAGGAAATATGGGACCATAGGGGCTTCAGATCCAGAGGATGGCAGGGAGGGTAGGGAGCCCTCACAGAGGTCTGGTTTCTGGTAGAAGAGGAGGAGGATGGAGCCTCTAAAAAGCAAATCAGACTTTAACATGGAAAAGTAAACCTCTTATGAGCACCAGCCAGACCACCTTATGATGCTCAAAGCGTGTCTTCTTCTCACTCAGGCTAGAATACAAAAGGTTTCTTTCTGCCTTCTCAGTCTTGGGAGGTACCAGGCTCCAGGGAGGGTGTGTGAAGAAAATCCCTTGCTGCCACATTGGCCAAATGGAAGGGGGAAAAGCATAGGAAGACACTGGCATGTGCAAAGTCCCTAGGAGGAACCATGTGAGAGTCAAGAAACTTAAAGGAGGCCGGAGTAGCACGGAGAGCAAAGAGGAGAGGGAGAGAGAGGAGGTCACGGCCCACATCATGAAGGGGCAGAGGGGGCCTGGCCTTTATTTTGATGGGCAGGAGAGACGGCCAGGAGGCAAGATCTGGGGTGGAGCTTCGCAGAGGGACACCTCTTCAGGTTTGGGAAGACTTGAGGGGAAGGCACCATCTTCTGAGCCTGGTTCCTTGCTCCTTGGTCCCCTCTAAATGCTCTCTTGGGCCTGTTTCTCTTCCCCCCTCAGGGTCCAAAGCAAGGGTCTGACCCACTAAGCTGACCAGGAGTGCTCCTGGGGGCTGGAAGGCAGGGCCCCTGGCACAAAGAGTCAGAGTGGTTTCACCAGTCCCCAAGTCCTGAGTCCAACATGGAACTTCCAGGCCTTGGGATGTAAGCCTTCAGGATAGTGACACCAGTTGGGAGACTCACTTTACCCAAGACAGCACCCCCAAGGGGGTTGGGAAGCCCAGGCCCCCAACTTGATGCCCCAAGGACAGTATCAGGATGACCTGGCAGCCCTGGGCAGCTCCTTCCACAAAATGAAAACTTTCACCATCACAAGGGGCAGACAGCTTGCTTGGAGTCTTGCCCCTTGTGGACCCCAGCCCAGCTGGGACCCTAAAAAGCCCTGGGGCTCATGTCTGCTCCAGAAAGGTACAGCCCCTCAGCTTCCTTGGCACCCCAGGCGCAGGAGAGCATCTCAGCCAGGTCTGCGCAGGAGGACTTACAGACGTGGAACCCCAGAGCTTGCCAGGACAGCACCAACCTGCTTGACCCCTCCCAGTCCTGGCCCTTCCATCCAAGCCCAGAAACTCAGACCTAGGCCTACAACAAAAGACCGGGAAGTCCCCCAGCATGGGTGCGGGCATTTGCTGCTTCCTCCAGGGAGGAAACAAGGGCTGCCCAAGGCCAGGTACTGTGGAAGCACATTCTGCTACCTGGGCTGCTGACCCAGGACAGGATAGGCCCCTGGTATTCGGGACCAGCCTTGGGCAATGGGGAACGCAGAGGGAAGGCTTGGCCTTCAAATCTGGGTCCAAATCCCAGTATCCTGAAATACTAACTTTGGGTTCCTCTGTGCCTCAGTTTCCTCATCTGTTAAATGGGCTGATAATAATACCTTCCACATAGGGTTCTGGTAAGGACTGGGTTCGCCTAGAGGGAGTGTCACATGGTGACCAAGAGCAGGGGTTCTGGAGCTGCCTTGCCTGGGTCCAAATCCCAGATCCTGTGCTGCTAGCTGTGTAATCTCGGCATGTTACCCTTTCTGTCTCTGTTTCACCTGTAAAAATGGAGATAAAAGGGCTGCCATGCGGATTAAAGGAGCAAGCCCATGTACCCAGAACACTGTCTGGTATGTCCTAAGTGCTCACAAATGCCACCTATTGGTTATACTCCACAGAGTTGGTACTTGGCACACAGAGGTGCCCAGTAAATGTGGGCTCCATCCTCTGGTCGCCCTGACTCTCACATCTTGTGTTTCCTACCCCCAAATCCAAACACCCAAGATTCCCTTTGATTTCCCACCAATAAAATCTTATTAGCTTGTTCACACTCAAGTGTAAATGATGGACGGCCATTTAATTTATACCAGAGGAGCATATGCACACCTTCAGCCAAAGGAGCAATGTGCTGATGGTGGACTCCAGGCCACAGGCCAGGCTGGGGATAGAGAGCATTTGGGAAGGTAGCTCTCCCAGAGTCCTTCAGTGATAACCTCCTCAGCAGGCCAGGTATCTCCAGGCTGGAAAGAGTATTGGGTTTAAGACCCAGCTCTGCTCCTGACTGCTGTCTGACTTTCAGCAACTCACTTGACCTGTCTGAATCTCAGCTTCCTCATCTGCCTAATGGGATAACTTGTCTTCTGCCATCCTCAAGGGGGCTGTCCCAAATTAAATGCATCTGAAAATGGTCTGCATTTGTCTCTCAGGATTGTGGTTATTTGTCCACGTGTCCATCTGCTCTTCCCAGCCTGGATAGGGAGCAGATGTTCAGTGAACATGAGCTGAACTGCAGTGCACATCCTGATCTCGGGGCATAATCCCTCCCGTGCACCCAGTCACAGCCACATTCGCATTCTCATCCATTCCCCACCATGCCCCGCAGTGGCCTGGGGAAGCTTGGAATATCCCATCTAGCAGATGAGGAAACTGAGGCCTGGGGGAGTCAGGGCATTCGCCTGAAGTGGTGGAGCTGGGAATCACCCACAAGCACTTGACTGCAAAATCCGTGCTGTCACGTGATTTCTGGATATCAGAGTTGGTGCTGGAAGGGGAGTAGGTTCCCTTCTCACAGGGATGTGGGACCGGCAGGAGACAAAAATACAAGGACACCTACTGGCTTCAGGCACAGGCTACATTAGCCTGAACTTCTGGTCATCAGATTCTCGTGACCTCTGCGTGGAGGGGTTCTTATCATCCTACAGATGGCAAACTTCAGGCTCAGCGAAGTAAAGGCATTTGGCCAGTAAGTTGAAGAGGAGGATTGAAGCCAGGGGTGCCTGACACTGATGGTTGTGCCTGTGACCGTTACCATGCAGTGTCCTCACCCACACTCACACACACCCGGCTGGCTTGAGAGGCAGGGGGGATAGAAGATCTGGGAGTGAAAGCCGCTGCGCTGTGGGGATGTCACGGGAAGGTGGGCAGATGATCTTCCTGGAGGGCAGACCCGTCCACAGGGATGGATATATCCTCTGCAGGACAGGAGCTCCTGTCCCCGGAGGAATGCAAAAAGCCAGGGAGGTCATAGTCAGCTCTGAAGGGGTGGTGGACTAGTGGCCACTCAGGACTGCTGCTGACCCCCGCCTGGGGGAGGCTTCTCACCTTCTTTCTGCTCCTCCTGTCCTCTCTGTCCCATTTCTTCCTCATCTCTGCCTGTGTCCCTTGTGTGACTTGGACAAGTTCCTTCACCTCTCTCCTAAATTCATAGCGTTTAACACCATCCAAAGGGCCAAGGGCTCAGTAAGGGCAATTATGGTCGTTTTTCTTTTCTCCCCTCCCTCCATCCTGGCGAACACTGAAGAAAAGGAGGCTGGACCCCCTGGGTTCTAAGTCTTCTCCTTCCTATCCTGTCCCATTCCTTCTTAGTCTCCAGGGAGGCAGGGAGAGCCGAACTCAGCCTGGAGTCTACTGGCGCGACCCGGGTGTGCCAACCCCCATCCCTTCGCCTCAGTATCGCACCCACGAAAGGGGCGAGCGCTCGCCGCGTCCCTTGGTGCCATCTCTGGGTGTCCTCCGCACAGGTGGCTGAGCTCCAAGAGGCGCGGGACGGGGGCCCTGCAGGAGCGCGTGTGCAGCCCCCGCCCATCCCGCGCTCGCGCCCGCGCCGGGGCACCGAGAACCCACGTGATTTCCCGGCAGAGGCAGCCGGCTCTCAGCGCCCGCCGCCGCCAGGCTGCTCTGCGCACCTACTTTCAGTTTCGTGCTCAGCGCGGCGAAGCTGGGAGCGCCGCCGGGAGCGCCGCCGGGAGCGCAGCCGGTGAGTGCCCACCACTTCGCGGGGCGGCGGGACCGGGGTGCAGACGCCGCGCGGGGCGGGGAGCAGGGGATGCCAGAGGACTCTGGAGCTGGGCGTACCCATGGCCAGGTAGCTGACCTGATGGATGGTCGGGCCGACGGATGGCTGGACTGATGAACAGGTGGGCAGATGGGGAGCTGGTGGCGGGGGAGCGCTCAGCCTGCCACCCTGCAGAGTTTGGGGGATGAGTTTCGAGCCGCAGAGAAAAGCAAGTCTGGGTCACCCGGGTTGGGTTTCGGGACGCTGCTGCGTTCCTGCTCCCTCCCATTCCTCCCCACCTTCGCGCCGCTCCTGTCACCTCCTGGAGCTTCAACCGCTAATTGTCTTTTAAAGAATTCAGAAGTCCGCGCTGCTCATTGCGTGGGACTTCGTAGCCTAAAAGAGCTTTTTATGATGGACAATTCCAAACGTGTGCAAAAGTAGAAGGAATAGGGGCTCCCTGGAGGCGCAGTGGTTAAGAATCCGCCTGCCAATGCAGGGCACACGGGTTCGAGCCCTGGTCGGGGAGGATCCCACAAGCGGTGGAGCAACTAAGCCCGTGAGCCACAGCTACTGAGCCTGAGCTCTAGAGCCGGTGCTCCGCAACAAGAGAAGTCACCGCGATGAGAAGCCCACGCACCGCAAGAAGAGTAGCCCCCACTCGCTGCAACTAGAGAAAGCCCACATGCAGCAACAAACGCAGCCAAAATAAATTAATTAAAATAATAAATAAAAGTAGAAGGAATAGAATTAGGTTGAGCTGTACAAATATGTCAGTTTTGATATAACCAAGCCCCACGTAACCGCCACTTAGGCTTCAACAGTCATCACCCCAGACCAGCCCAGTTTCGTCCCTACCACACTTCATTTTGAAACAAATGGCAAACAGACATAACAGCATCTCAAACGAACTTTCCCACAAGGTACTAAAATAAGGAGTTTTTAAAAAGACATAACCACAATACCATCAACATAACTTTAAACATTTTAACAGCAATTCCTTAATGTCAAATCTCCACAGACTATTCCTGATGAACGTTTTAACCTCATAAGTAATAGGTGAATACGTGGGTGCCCTTTTGTTTACATGGGTGTCGTTTTGCTACTTGCTTTTTGCGTTTCCAAGTCGTTTTCTGCCATTTTCTCCCCCGGGGGGCCAGGACCTGGAGTTTGCTGGGATGGCCATTTGGGGAGGTGCAGGGAGGTTCCCCCACCTTCAGCACCGTTTGCATCCATTTTATACGTTGGGGTTCTTATGTTTCCTTTTTAAGAGGTTGGAGGTTCTGCAGGCTTCAAAAGCAGTTTGAAAACCAGTACTTCCCAGCCTCCCAAACCTGGGGATGGCAGGAGGTAGGGTGTACCCAGGGCCAGTACATGGAGCCTCATCCCTTCAAATTGCTTTTCTTTCTAAGAAGCAGTAAGCTCAGAAAACACTAGGCTTGGTCTCTTACCAGAGAACAGAGCGGGGCGGGGTAAACCTGATGATTTCATGGTGCATGCAGGCCCCTCATCCAGCGTGCTTTCCTCAAAACTTACCAATAGCACCGACTGGTCATTGATTATGCCCACCTGCCTCCCCTCCAAAGCACAGCACCAGGACTTCCCTGGTGGTGCAGTGGTTAAGAATCCACCTGCCAATGCAGGGGACACGGGTTCGAGCCCTGGTCCGGGAAGATCCCACATGCCGCGGAGCAACTAAGCCCGTGTGCCACAGCTACTGAGCCTGAGCTCTAGAGCCCGTGCTCCGCAACAAGAGAAGCCACCACAGTGAGAAGTCCACGCACCCCAGTGAAGAGTAGCCCCCGCTGTCCGCAACTAGAGAAAGCCTGTGCAGCAACGAAGACCCAATGCAGCCAAAAACAGAAACAAAAACAAAAAAACAAAGCACAGCACCAGCTAGATTGGAGCCTGGCATGGGAGGCAGAAGGACCAGGGCTCTCAGCACCTTGAATTTGCTTGGTGACCATGGACTAGTTTATCTCTCAGAACCTCGGTTTCTCATCTGTAAAATGGGGATGATAACACGTCCTTCAAAGTGTGTTTCATGGGTTGGATGAAATGAGGCATGCCCTGTGCATGGTCAGCCTCAAGGTACCGCACCAGCATGAGGAGTGATGGGTCCTTGATGAAAGCAGACAAGCGGAAGGGAAAGTTCCTTGGAAGAGTTTCCCAATATGCTTAGCCTTATTCCTCCACCAGATACAGAGGTGCCTGGATGTTTGTAGGGCCAAGTCAGTCTCCTTACACCGAACACATATACCCACCTCCCCTCTGAGAAAAATTCAGCCAAATTACTTAGTATGTCTTCCCCTGTCTGTTATGGATTGAATTGTGTCCCTGAAAAAGATACGTTGAAGTCCTAACCCCTCTACCTCAGAATGTGGCTTTATTTCGAAAAAAGGTCGTAGCAGATGTAATTAATTAAGATGAGTTCATACTACAGTAGGTGGGTCCTTAATTCAATATGAATGGTGTCCTTGTAAGAGAGGAGGCCAGCATAGGAAAATCGAGACACGGGGAGAAGACACCCATGTGATACAGACAGAGGTTGGAATGAGGTTTCTACAAATTAAGGAGGTCCAAGAACTGCCCAGAAACCACCAGAAGCCAAAAGAGGCATAGCAGGGCCCACCCCTAGAGGCTTCAGAGGGAGCATGGCCCTGCCCACACCTTGGTTTCAGGCTTCTGGCCTCCAGAACTGTGAGAGTATAAATTTCTTACATTTTAATCCACCCAGTTTGTGGTTCTTTGTAGCAAAGCTGGGAAACTAATTTGCCATCCCAGAATCTCTCCTCTGCTTTCCACACAGAGTCCCATTAAGGATTAAGCAAATTAAATACAGGTGCAAATACTTTGTAAAAACTTTTTGGAGGCCTTCTAAGGATGTAAACTACGGGTTTTCTTTACCAGATCTATTTTTTGAGTGTTGCTGGTAGCCCAAAGTCTGTCTTGGATGAAACTCAGTCTTCAAGGCAAACACCCAAATGATTTGAGAAGGAAACAAACAAACAAAAAGTCTGAAAAAATGATCAGTCTGATGGTTAGTGCAGGCTGTCTGGAGGAGGGAAGGCTTTTGGTTACTCAGACCACCCTGAAGATCATATCTCTGCCATCCACTGCCCTTAAAACCAGGAGGAAGCAATGAGGCAGGCAAGCACTTGGTTATATGTGGGACTTGTTACCCATAAAATAAGCATGCTTATGTAACCTGTATGCCACCTGGGGTTTTCTAGATCCTTGAGAGCTGGGTGAAATTGTCATGAACCCCCATTATGCTCCTTTGGGAGCCCCTAGGTATTCTCAAGATCTCTGTGGATCTGGAAGGTGGAGATGAATGTCAGCATAGTTCTTCTGGCCACCTCTGACCCCAGACTCTTCTGCTGTGCAGTCATCCTCTCTCACTAGTAGAGCAGGGCATGAAACCAGTAGGTTTCCTGGGGTGAAACGATGGGAGACCTGGGGAAACGTGAGTTCACTTGTTTACCCTGCCTGTTTCAACCCTGATTCTCTGTGATGGGACTCCTGCTACATCCTGTGAGTCACTCCAAAGTCTTCTGATAAATTCCCAGACACAGGAGTCTTTCCCAGAAAGGTTTTTAGCAGCCCTTCCAGCTGGGATGCCTCTGACATTTGGCAAAGGAGAACCTCAATAAACTTGAGGGAATGTTGAGTTCACACTCAGATGACCTCTATTCTCAGTTTGGTTTTCTTCCTTCCAGACTTTTTTCTATGTGTGCATATTCCTATCTTTTTTAATGGACTCATAACATAAAAACCAAAATGGAATTACACTTTTTAAACAAAATAGCATGGAATTATGTATTAAAGGAAGATTAAATGCTATGATATCCTTTTTTTAATTGTTTAGTTTTTAGTAGCTAGTTCATTCGCATAGTACAATAATATAAAACAAATAAAAAGGTATAAAGGTATGTAATGAAAAGTAAGTCTCCCTCCCTCCCCAGTCTCCTGGCCGCCTGATAACCCTTCCTGAAAACAACCAATGTTATCAGGTTCTTATGTCTCCTTCCAAAGACAGTCCAGGTGGGCACATGGAGATATATATATGTGTGTGTGTGTGTGTGTGTGTGTGTGTGTGTGTATGTGTGTGTGTGTATACACACACACACACACACACATATATATACATATATCCCCTTCTCACAAATGGTAGTATACTGTATATAGTGTTTTTTATCTTGTTTTTTTAAATTTAATGTAATTTGGAAATCTTTCCACATCAAAACAAAACAAATCTGCCTTTTTTCTTTTTCTTTTTAACAGCTACATAGTATTTCAGTGCATGGTTGTTCCATAATTGATATAACTGTTGTTGGGCATTTAGGTTGTTTCTCATCTCTTGTTATTTCAATCAGTGCTGTAACAAATATCCTTGTTCAAGCATCGTTTTTGCCTACATGAGAATAAATCTTTACGGAAAACATCCAGGAGTGTGTTCGCAAGGTCAAGGGGAAAATATGCAGTTTGAACTTTGATAAATCTGGCAAATTACCCTCCTTAAGTGTTGTACTAATTTTCACTCCAACATGTATGAGGAGACCAGCTTCCCCCCCATTCCCCAACATGTGTTATCAAACTTCTCCATATTTGCAGGTCTGGTAGACAAGTAATGGTGTCCTATTTTTTTTTTCATTTCTCTTATTATGAATGATTTGGGGCATCCTTTCAAATATTTAAGGCTCATTTATAGTTCCTTTTCCATAAACTGTTCATATCCTTTTCGTACTTTTCCATTGAGTTGTTGGTCTTTTTCCTATTGAGCTGTAAAAGCATTTTACATATTAAGGAAATTAGCTCTTTGTAGTATGAGTATACTGTCATCTTAAGTGGCTGCATAGTTGTCCAAAGAATGGCTGAACCATAATCTTTGTTAAACATTAAATTGGATCTTGTTTTCTCCTACTACATATGGACTGTTTCCTCTGTTTTATATATATAAAAAAAAACAAGAGGTGACATTTTAATTCTTTCCATAGCCCTTCCCAGAATTCCTCTCAGGGAAGGAAGTATTTCTGGAAAAATACCTTGATAGGATTGGGGTGGGTGGGGCCTGTGTGCAAAGAGGTCAGCAGGAACCAGGACATGGAGGGGCAGGGCAGACTCATGGCATGGAGCATGTGTATGGGCTGGGAGTGCAATATTTGCTCCTGAAAAGAAGGAAGAAGGAGAGAGGAGAGGAGAAGGTGGAGAAAAGGTAGGCCACACAGGAAGAAGACCCCCAGAAACTTCTTGGGGGTAGGATAGCCAAAGGTCATTTTCGCTAGGGTGATGCCCCTACTTCCTGCGAGGTGGTTAACTGACAGCACAGACTCCAGCACGGGCTCCACTCTGCAATCATTAACCCGCTCAGCACACATTTGCTGAGTTTCTACGTGCCAGGCCCTGCACTAGGTACTGGGCTACAGCTAGGAGTACGACAGAGTCCCTGCCCCGGGGAGCTGATGTACCAGTAGAAACAGACAGTGCACAAGTTCACAAAGATGTGCGGTAGACATCAGGTAGTGGTGACTGTGGTGCAGGAAGACAAGGCAAGCGAAGGGGCCGGCATGCTGGGGGCAGAGGGAGGGTTGTGTTTGGAGCAGAGGGGCCAGGCGTGACCTTCTCATAAGGGGCTCTTGGGACAATTGAGCAGAGTGAGGCAAGGAGTCATGAACCATGATGGTGCCTGGAGTGGAGAAGGGAGGGGAGGAGGGAAGGGAGGGAGAGGAGGAGGAAGGGAAGGAGGAGTTGTTAAACTCACAGTTGTTTAAGCCTCTTATGAGTGAATTTTTTACCTGTAATTTAACAAAGGGCTGGACCTAGAGCAGGAGCCCTCTGTCTGAGGAGCTCTGCCTGTGGGGAGGCTGTAAGCTTCCCCAGGCCATGGTATTTCAGGTGGCTGTCTGAGCCAGTTCATCTGTAGCAGGAAACATGGGGCTGCCCAGGTTGACATCCAGCCTTGCGGTGAACCTCCTGGTGACCAGAGCTCTGCTCACAATCTGGATGGTTTCCTTCAGCTCCGCTCCCAATGTGGACTTCTAAAGCGATATATGGACTTTATTTTTATTTTTTTTATTGTGTTAAAATACACATAAAGGGCTTCCCTGGTGGCGCAGTGGTTGAGAATCTGCCTGCCGATGCAGGGGACACGGGTTCATGCCCCGGTCCGGGAAGATCCCACATGCCGCGGAGCGGCTGGGCCCGTAAGCCTGTGCGTCTGGAGCTTGTGCATCCGGAGCCTGTGCTCCGCAATGGGAGAGGCCACAACAGTGAGAGGCCCGTGTACCACTAAAAAAAAAAATAAAAAATAAAATACACATAAAATTTCCCATCTTAACCATGTTTAAGTGTACTACAGTTCAGTGCTTTTTTTTTTTTTTTTGCGGTACGCGGGCCTCTCACTGTTGTGGCCTCTCCTGTTGCGGAGCACAGGCTCCGGACGCCTAGGCTCAGCGGCCATGGCTCACGGACCCGGCCGCCCCGCAGCATGTGGGATCCTCCCAGACCGGGGCACGAACCCACGTCCCTTGCATCGGCAGGCGGACTCTCAACCACTGCGCCACCAGGGAAGCCCCAGTTCAGTGCTTTAAAGGACATTCATGTTGTTGTGAATCCATCACCACCGTCCATCCCCATGACTCTTATCATGTTGTAAAACTGAAATCCTGTGCCCATTACCCAGTAACTCCCCATTCTTCCCTTCCCCCAGCCCCTAGCAACCATCATTCTACCACCTATCTCTATGGATTTGACTACTCTAAGTATCTCCTATAGGTGGAATCATACATTATTTGTCTTTTGAGGACTGGTTTATTTCACTTAGCTGAGATGTCCTCAGGGTTCATCTATACTGCAGAATTTCCTTCCTTTGAAAGGCTGAATAATATTCCATTGTGTGTATAATCACATTTTGCTTATTCATTCACCCATCAATGGACACTGGGTTGCTTCCATGTTTTACCTATTATGATCAATGCTGCTATGAACATGGGTGTACAAATATCTCTTCAAGACCCTGCTTTTAATTCTCTTGAATATATATCCAGGATCCAGGGTCATAGGGTAATTCTATTTTGAATTTTTTGAAGCACCTCCATACTGTTTTCCACAGAAGCGACACCATTTTACATTCCTACCAACAGTGCACAAGGGTTCCAGTTTCTCCACATCCTCACCAACACTTTTTGTTTTCTGTTTTTTTGATAGTTGCCATCCTAATGGGTGTGAGGTGATATCTCGTAGTTTTGATTAGCATTTAATGATTAGTGATGTTGAGCATCTTTTCATGTGCTTATTGGCCATTTGTATATCTTTGGAGAAATGTCTGTTCATGTCCTTTTCCCATTTTTGAATTAGATTGTTTTGTTGTTGTTGAGTTTTAGGAGTTCTCTCTATATTCTGGATATTAATTCTTATCAGATATGTGTTTTGCAAATATTTTTCCCATTCTATGGGTTGCCTTTTTACTCTGTGGGTAGAGTCTTTTGATGTATGATTTTTTAAATTTTCATGAAGTCCAATTTTTCTGTTTATTCTTTTGATGTCTGTGCCTTCGGTGTCATCTCCAAGAAATCACTGCCAAACCCAGTGTCACAGCTTTCATCCTATGTTTACTTCTAATAGTTGTATTATTTTAAGTCTTATGTTTAGGGCCTTGATCCATTTTGGGGTTTTTTGTTTGTTTGTTTTATTAAATTTTTGTTTATTTATTTATTTTTGGCAGCATTGGGTCTTCATTGCTGCACGTGGGCTTTCTCTAGTTGCAGTGAGCGGGCTTCTCATTGTGGTGGCTTCTCTTGTTGTGGAGCCCGCCTTCTCTAGGCGTGTGGGCTTCAGTAGTTGTGGCACTTGGTCTCAGTACTTGTGGCTCGTGGGCTCTAGAACACAGGCTCAGTAGTTGTGGTGCATGGACTTAGTTGCTCCGCAACATGTGGGATCTTCCCAGACCAGGGATTGAACCCATGTCCCCTGCATTGGCAGGCGGATTCTTAACCACTGTGCCACCAGGGAAGTCCCCCTTGATCCATTTTGATTTAGTTTTTATATATGGTGTTAGGTAAGGGTCCAACTTCATTCCTTTGCATGTGGATATCCAGTTTTCCCAGTACTATTTGTTGAAAAGACTGTCCTTTCCCCATTGAATGGTCTTGGCATTCTTGTCAAAAATCATTTGACTATATATGTGAGGGTTTATTTCTGGGCTCCCTATTCTGTTCCATTGTTCTGTATGTCTGCCTTTATGCCAATACCACACTGTTTTGATTACTGTAGCAAGTTTTGAAATCAGGAAATGTGAGTCCTCCAGTTTTGTTTGTTTTTTTTTTCAGGATTGTTTTGACTATTTGGAGTCCCTTGAGATTCCATATGAATTTTAGGATGTGTTCTTTAATCTCTGCAAAAAAGAAGTCATTGGGATTTTGATAGGAATTGCATTGAATCTGTAGATCACTTTGGGTAATATTGACTATTTTTTTAAGGAAAATACTTTTTTTTATTTTTAGTTTTTTAATATTTACTTATTTATTTGGTTGCTCCGGGTCTCAGTTGCAGCTTGCCAGCTCCTTAGTTGTGGCACATGGGCTCCTTAGTTGTGGCAGGCGGGCTCCTTAGTTGCAGTTCGCCGGCTCCTTAGTTGCAGCACATGGGCTATTTAGTTGCCGCTCACCAGCTCCTTAGTTGCATCTCGCCAGCTCCTTAGTTGCAGTATGCGGACTCCTTAGTTGTGGCATACAAACTCTCAGTTGTAGCATGCATGTGGGATCTAGTTCCCTCACCAAGGATTGAACCTGGGCCCCCTGCATTGGGAGCATGGAGTCTTAACCACTGCACCACCAGGGAAGTCCCAATATTGACATTTTAACAATGGTGAGTCTTCCAATCCATAAACATGGGATGTGTTTCCATTTATTTATGTCTTATTTAATTTCTTTCAGCAACATTTTGTAGTTACATTGTACAGATCTTTCACCTCCTTGGTTAAGTTAACTTCTAAGTATTTTATTCTTTTTGATGCTATTATAAATGCAATTGTTTTGGTAATTTCCTTTCCAGATTGTTATCTTTCCTATTTGGAAACACAACTGATTTGTTTGTGTTGACTTTGCATCCTGCTGCCTTGCTGAATTCATTTATTAGTTCTAACAGGTTTTTTGTGGAGTCTTTAGGATTTTCTACATAGAAGATCCTGTCATCTGCAAACCGATTATTTTACTTCTTCCTTTGCAATTTGGATGTCTTTTATTTCTTTTTCTTGCCTAATCGATCTGGCTAGAACTGCCAGTTCTGTGTTGAATAGAAGTGGTGAAAGCAGACATCCTTGCCTTTTCCTGATCTTAAAGCAAAAGCTTTCAGTCTTTCACCATTGAGTATGATGTTTGCTATGGGTTTTTCATATATGACTTTTATTATGTGGAGTAGTTTCCTTCTATTCCTGGTTTGTTGAATTCTTTTATTGTAAAAGGGTGTATAATTTTGTCAAATTTTTTTCTGCATCAATTGAAATGATTGTGTGGTTTTTTTCCCTTCATTTTGTTGATGTGGCTAATTACACTGATCAATTTTCATATGTTGAACCATCCTTGCATTCCAGGAATAAATCTCACTTGGTCATGGTGTATAATCTTTTTAATTTGATGTGCTGAATTTGGTTTGCTAGTATTTTGTTGGGGATATTTACATCATTGTTCATAAGGGATATTAGTCTCTAGTTTTCTTGTAGTGTCTTTGTCTGGCTTTGGTATCAGGGCAGTGCTGGCCTCCTAGAATGAGTTAGGAAGTGTTCTTCCTCTTCAGTTTTTGGGAAAACTTTTGGGAAAAGTTTGAGAAGGATTTGTATTAGTTCTTTTCTAACTTTCTGGTAGAATTCACCAGTGAAGCCATCAGCTCCAAGACTTTTCTTTGTTGGGAGATTCTTTTTATTGCTGATATATCTCCTTACTAGTTATAGGTGTATTCAGATTTTCTACTTCTTTGTGATTTAATGTTGGAAGGTTTTGTGTTCCTAGGAATTTGTCCATTTCATCTAGGTTAGCCAGTTTGTTGACATACAATTGTTTGTAGTATTCTCTTACAATTCTCTTTATTTCTTTAGAATTGGTAGTGATGTCCCCACTTTCTGATTTTAGTAATTTGAGTCTTCTTTTTTCCTTAGTCCAAAAGGCTTGTCAATTTCGTTGAAGTTTTTGAAGAACCAACTTTTGGTTTTATTGATATTGTCTATTATTTTTCAGTTCTACTGTTCCTTTATCTACACTCTAATTGTTATTATTTCCTTTCTTCTGTTAGCTTTGAGTTTAATTTGCTTTTCTTTTCTAGTTCCTTAGGTTGTAAAGTTAGGTTGTCAATTTGAGATCTCTCTCTTTTTTTTTTTTTTTTTTTGCGGTACGTGAGCCTCTCACTGTTGTGGACTCTCCCATTGTGGAGCACAGGCTCTGGACACACAGGCCCAGCAGCCATGGCTCACAGGCCTAGCCGCTCCGCGGCATGTGGGATCTTCCCAGACCAGGGGATGAACCCATGTCCCCTGCATTGGCAGGTGGACTCTCAACCACTGCTCCACCAGGGAAACCCTCTCTTGTTTTTTAATGTAACATTTATAGCTATAATATTTCCCCTTAGCACTACTTTTGCTGTGTCCCATAAGGTTTGGTATGTTTTGTTTTTGTTTTCATTCATCTCTGTCTCTAAGCATTTTCTAATTTCTGTTGTGATTTCTTCTTTGATCCATTGGTTGTTTAAATGTGGGATGTTTTGTTTCCACAATTTTGTGAATTTTCCAGTTTTCTTTATGTTATTGATTTCTAACACCATTGTGGTCAGAGACTATACTTTGTATGATATCTATTTTTTAAAATCTATTGAGACTTAATTTGTGCCCTACATATGGTCTATCCTGGGAAATATCCCATGTGCAATCAAGAATGTTTATTCTGTTGTTGGGTGGAGTATTCTGAATATATCTGTCAGATCTTATTGATTTATTGTATTGTTTAAGTCCTCTATTTCCTCACTTAACTTCTGCTTGATTATTCTATCCATTATTGTGAGTGGGTATTAAAGTCTCCAACTATTATTGTAAAACTGCCTATTTCTCCCTTCAGTTCTGTCAGTTTTTGCCTTGTATGTTTTGGTGGTCTGTCATTAGGTATGTAAATGTTTATAATTGGTATATCTTCTTGCTGAATTTAACTTTTTATTAACATATAAAGTCCTTCTTTGTCTCTTGTAACATTTTTTTGATTTAAAGCCTACTTTATCATATATTAGTACAACCACTCCTGCTCTCCTTGGGTTACTGTTTTCATGGAATATCTTTTTCCATCCCCTTACTTTCAATCTGTTTTTGTCCTTGAATCTCAAGTGAGTCTCTTGTAGACAGCATGTAGTTAGATTGTGTGTTTTTATCCAGCCAATCTCTGTCTTTTGATTGGAGAGTTTAATCCATTTACATTTAGGTTATTACTGATAAGGAGAGACTTATTTCTGTCATTTTGCTGTTTGTTTTTTATATGCCCTATAGCTTTTTTTGTGCCTTATTTTTTTCATTCCTCTCTCTTTTTGTGTTTAGTTAATTTTTGTAGTGAAATGTTTAAATTCTCTCTTAATTTTGTGTATATTCTATAGCTATTTTCTTTGTGGCTAACATGGGGATTACATTTAACATCTTAAAGTTATAACACTCTGATTTGAATATAGTGGCTTAACTTAAATAACATACAAAAACTCTGCTACTTTACAGCTCCATCCCCACTGCTTTCTGTTGTTGATGTTACAAAATTACATCTTTATACATTATGTGCCCCAAATATAAAATAATAATGGTTTAAAAACACATTAGTCTCCCAGTTTATGTAGAAAGCAAGATTTGGAATTACAAACCAAAGTTACAGTATTGTATAGTAGCCTTTACACTAATAATTGTTTTTCTTTACATGTAATAGTCTCTTAAATCCTGTAGAAAACCAAAAGTACAGTTACAGGGCTTCCCTGGTGGCTCAATGGTTGAGAGTCCTCCTGTCGATGCGGGGGACATGGGTTCGTGCCCCAGTCCGGGAGGATCCCACATGCTGCGGAGCGGCTGGGCCCGTGAGCCATGGCCGCTGGGCCTGCGTGTCCAGAGCCTGTGCTCCACAACGGGAGAGCCCACAACAGTGAGAGGCCCGCATACTGCAGAAAACCCCACAAAAGTACAGTTGCAAACTATTGCTACAATAATACTAGCTTTTATAATTATCCATGTACTTACCGTTATTGATATCGTTATTTTTCCTTATGACTTTGAGGTACTGTCTAGTGTCCTTTTATTTCACCCTGCAGGACTCCCTTGAGCATTTCTTGCTGGGCACATCTAGTGGTCATGAATTCCCTCATCTTTTGTCTATCCGGGAATGACTTGATTTCTCCCTTACCTTTTTGTTTTATTGGTTTTTTTCGGCTACATCAGGACTTAGTCGCGGCACACGGGATCTTTGTTGAGGCACACGGCATCTTTTGTTGTGGTGAGCAGGCTCTTCATTGCAGCATGTGGGCTTCTCTCTAGTTGTGGTGTGCAGGTTTGTTTTTTTTCTCCTCTCTGGTTGTGGCACACAGGCTCCAGCGTGTGTGGACTCTGTAGTTTTGGCGCGCAGGTTCAAGAGTGGGTGGGCTCTGTAGTTTGCAGCACACGGGCTCTAGTTGAGGCACACGAGCTCAGTAGTTGTGGCATGTGGGCTTAGTTGCCCCACGGTGTGTGGGATCTTAGTTTCCCTGACCAGGGATCAAACCCATGTCCCCTGCATTGTAAGGTGGATTCTTTACCACTGGACCACCAGGGAATTCCCTCTCCCTTACTTTTGAAGGACAGTTTTGCCGGATATAGCATTCTTAGTTGACAGTTATTTTCTTTTTGCACTTTGAATGTATGGGCCTACTGTCCTCAGGCCTCCAAAGTTTCTGAGGAGAAATTTGCAGATAGTCTTATTGAGGAACCCTTGTATTTGATGATTCACTTCTCTCTTGCTGCTTTCAAGACTCACCCATTGTCTTTGGTTTTTGAAAGTCTGCTTATAATGTGTCTTGGTGTGGGTCTCTTTGAGTTAATTGTCTTTGGTTTTTGAAAATCTGCTTATAATGTGTCTTGGTGTGGGTCTCTTGAGTTAATTTTACTTGGAATTTATTGAGCTTCTTGAATGTTTATATTCAACATTTTCATCAAATTTGGGACGTTTTTAGCCATTATTTCTTCCATTTTTCTCTCTGTCCTTTTCTCTCTCTTCTTCTGGGGCTCCCATAATGTGTATGGTGGTCCACTTAATCATGTCTCACACATCCCTTAAGCTCTGTTCACTTTTCTTCATTCCTTTTCTTTCTGTTTCTCAGCCTCGATAATTTCCTTTGTCCTATCCTGAAGTTCACTGTTTCTTTCTTCTGCCTGCTTAAATCTGCCTTTGAATCCCTCTATGAATTTTTCATTTTAGATACTGCATTTTTTCAGCTCCAGAATCTCTTTTTGGTTTCCTTTTAGGTTTTCTATCTCTTTATTGATATTGACATTTTGTTAACACATCATGTTTTTGACTCTCTTAGTTCTTTAGGCATCTTTAAGACAGTTGTTTCAAAGTCTTTGTCTAATATATCTGTCATTACATTTTTTTCAGAGACAGAGTCTTCTGAATTGATTTTTTCCTTTCAGTGGGCCATTGTTTCTTTTGTATGCTTTGTGATTTTTCTGTTGTTGTTGCTGAACACTGGACATTTGAATCTAATAATGTGGTAACTCTGGAAATCAGATTCTCCCCCTTGCCAGGGTTGCTGTTTTTTGGTTTTTGTTTTTTGTTTATCGTTTTTCGTTTTTTGTATCGTTGTGAACTGTCTCTGTGCCCAAGATCAACCTGAGGTGTTAACTTAATGCCTTCTTATGTCTTTGCTGAGCCTTTCCTTGGGCATGTGCAGTCACTTTGTAATGTTCCCCATATGTGCAGTTGTTTCTGAATGTCCTAGTCTTTAATGTATGGCTTCCAAAAGGGGAAAAGCAAAATTGAAGGAGGGAACAAAAGGCACAGGCCCTTTAAATCTCCCAGAGGTCAGTTCAGCTGGAGGGGGAGGGGCTTGCCACCACGGAGGGGGTGGTGGAGTGACAACAATGGCTGCCTGCTCTGTCTGCACCTCTGAGATCAGAAACAGCAGTCAACAATTACGGTACAAATCTCGGTATCTGGAGGACAGGGTCCTTTTTACCCACCCTCGCTCCTGCAAACTGCGTGCAAGCTGCTCCAGGAACATGTGCACAGCTGGCTGCCACAAGACCGAGGGGTGGGGGGGTGGCTACCTACTACTGTGCTAAGAGCTGAAATTGACCAAAATGAACCAAAAAACTTTTCTTTATTGGAGTAAAATTGCTTTACAATGTTGTGTTAGTTTCTGCTGTACAATGAAGTGAATCAGCTGTATGTGTACCTATATCCCCTCCCTCTTGGACCTCCCTCCCTCCCATCCAACCCATCTAGGTTGTCACAGAGCACCGAGCTGAGCTCCATGTGCTATACACTAGCTGTCTGTTTTACACATGGTATTGTATTTATGTCAAACCTAATCTCCCAATTTAAAATTAACCAAAATTTAAGAGTCCAGATTAACCCTGGAAGCTGGAAACTTTCAACAGACTCCAGAGTTCCAAAACAGTTATACCAGATTCTGCTCATACAATTTTTGTCTAAGTGAGGAGACAGATTCCTGGTGCTTCCTACTCGGCCATCTTCCCCGAATCCTCACTGGAACCATTATTTTCAACATGTTTGAGACCGTGTTGCTAAATTCCTCTCCTAGAAGACTGTGTGGATATAGAGGTTGCAGGCAGCTGGAAAACTGCCTGATGCCTCAACGCCCCATCTCCTATGGGGAGGGATGGAGCCTCTACCATCACAAAACCCCAAGCCCCCATCAACCCCTTGCCTGGGTGGTTCCTTCTTCCCCTTCATGCCAAATGGAGGGAGGATTCAAATCATGGTGAGCTGGTACTCTGAGGTATTCAGATCTTGTCACTGCATCTTGTTTGAAGAGAGAAATAGCTTGCCGTTTTATTGGTCTCACAGTGGTCTTTTCCCTAAGTTCTTGAAGGTGTCCTGTGCATTTCTCAGCCTCAGAATTCTCTTCTTGAAATGGGCAGGTAAATGTTTGCCTCGTTAGAGACTTACATGGTAGAGTCAGCAGGATGATGTTTAGGAGGTGCATGGATGAAGCGTTGGCTGAATCATAAAGTGGGAGCAGCTGTCCTCTTTTCACTTCTCTTTAATCCTTCCTGTTTCGTCAAGGAGAAAGTCTCAGTTGGCTGCTGATGTCTGTAAGGCCTCTTACACTCCTGATCACCCTTTCCACGATGCGAGGCCAGGCCTCAGGCCATAGGCAGCAACGCCCAGGTCCCGTTCAACGGGCATCATTTTGGTTTTGTTTCCCTTGAGTTTCTCTTTTAGGGGTTACCTTCCATGCAGGGCAAATGATACTTTAGAAAACCAAGTTCAAAGTGAAATGATTTCTAGAAAATTTTTAAGGAAACACTACTCTGATTCTCAGATAAGGCAAAAAGTCCTCCAACATGGGTAAAAAAGTCTTGGAAATTGTATTTCTGTCCCTAAAGGGTAAGATTGTGGGAAAGTTCATGTTATATATTTCCGCAATGTTTAGAACTTTTCAAATGAGTGCAGATTATATTTTATAGCAGAAAAATAATCAAGAGCTATGGGAATGATCATGTCGTTTGGAAAGAAGATCATTGGTTGAAGGCAGTATGGTGCTTCAGTTAGGAAAGCACCTCTGGGTTCAGCAGAGGTTTTATTTTTTATTTTTTTTTTGTAGTATGCGGGCCTCTCACTGTTGTGGCCTCTCCCGTTGCGGAGCACAGGCTCCGGACGCGCAGGCTCAGCGGCCATGGCTCACGGGCCCAGCCGCTCCGCGGCATGTGGGATCTTCCTGGACCGGGGCACGAACCCGTGTCCTCTGCATCAGCAGGCGGACTCTCAACCACTGCGCCACCAGGGAAGCCCTCAGCAGAGGTTTTAAATCCACTCTTTGCTTCTTGACTTCCCAGAGTCCACTTCTCCATCTGTAAAATGAAGGCAATATCTGCCTTGAAATGTTGATTGAGGATCCACTGCGGAAATGCAGGTGGAGTACTGTAGCCTGATGCCCAACCTGTGCTGAGAACCCAATATATGAGATTAGCATCAACTAGCATCAGCTGCAGATGGGCAGTCCCCTCATTGTGTTGTAATCTTTATATGCATCATTGTCCTCCATTCTCAGAATGACCCTGTGAAGTAGATGCAAAATCATCACCGCATTTGCAGATGAGGAACACGTGGTACAGGGAGGTTAGGAAACTTGCCCTAGGTTGGGCAGCACAACATGTTGAAATCAGGATTTGCACCCAAGCCTCCTGACCCCAAAGGCTCTTTTATCAGCTCCACAGATCCCTGTGAGATGGGCTGATATTAACCCTGCTTGACATACAAACGAACCATGGTCCAGAGAAGGCAGGGACTTGCCTGGTGTCACCTAACAAGTCTGTTTGGGGCAGTGGGGCTCAGAACGGAGGCTCCAACCAATCAATCCCCTAACCCCCAGTCTCAGCCCCGAGCCTTTCTTCTACCCGTGTTTTGTGTGTCTGGGCACTGTCGGCTGGCATGGGAGAACATCGGTCAGGTGATCCATCCTGGAAGCAGAGATCCTCTTGTAACTTCAAAGAGTCCAGCTTTCTGGTCACTGATCTTCGGTCTTCTTTCACTTTCAAAAAAATGTATTCAGTTTAAACCATACAGGTAATGCATGACTAAATTCTCTTTGCAGAAAGCTAAGCACCTTCTACGTCAGGCTGAAATCTCCATTACTCACTGCTTCCCGCCCCAGGTCTGTCCTCTCCCAGTTTGAGGTAACCAGTTGGGCGTGTTGCCTTCCAGAACTTTATCTAAGCCTTCGCATTAAAAAAACAAGGGAATTCCCTGGCAGTCCAGTGGTTAGGACTCTGCACTCTCACTGCCATCGGGGAACTAAGATCCCACAAGCTGTGCTGCGTGGCCAGAAAAAAAAAAAACCTAAAACAAAACAAAACAACAACAACAACAAAAAAAACCCCAAAACACTTAAATTGGGCTCACTCACTGCGAGGCCCTGTTTTAAGTGCTTTTCTTGTATTAACTCATTCACACCCCTGTAAGGAAGGTACTGTTATTACCCTTGTTTTATAGATGAGAACATTGAGGCTCAGAGAGGCTATGCAACCTGCCTGAAGGCTCACAGCCTGAAAATAGTGAGAAGTTTAGTCCCAAATCTAGACAGCCTGGCTCCAAAATTCATGCTCTTACCCTCTAAGTTAAAAAAAAAAACATGTTATTATAGAACTGGAGTATTGGTGTTTTGTTTTATATGTATTCTTCAGACAAATGATGTCATATTATGCATATCATTATACATGTGTCTTGTCTAGTCAGTAATACATATGGAGGATCCAGCCACATGAGTCGTTCAAATGCAGCTGCAGGATTTTCTTATGTAGTGCACTCTGTGCCTTGCGGGCCTTGTGGCTCTCCCTGTAGATTTCTGCCAAGCAGTTTGGTTATGGAGTCAAAGGGCGGACACATGTTTTTTGTGGTTTTTTTTTTTTTTTTTTTTTTTTGGCTGCGTTGGGTCTTCGTTGCTGCACACGGGCTTTCTCTAGTTGTGGCGAGTGGGGGCTACTCTTCGTTGCGGTGTGCGGGCTTCTCATTGGGTGGCTTCTCTTTTTGTGGAACACAGGCTTGAGGCGTGCAGGCTTCAGTAGTTGTGGCTCACAGGCTGAGTAGTTGTGGCGCACAGGCTTCAGTAGTTGTGGCTCTCAGGCTCTAGAACGCAGGCTCAGTAGTTGTTGCAACGGGCTTAGTTGCTCCGTGGCACGTGGGATCTTCCCAGACCAGGGCTCAAACCCGTGTCCCCTGCATCGGCAGGCAGATTTCGTAACCACTGCACCACCAGGGAAGCCCAAAGGCCGGACACATTTTAAGTTTTAGAAATCATTGCCAATTTGCCTTTGAAAGCGGGCAGGCCAATTTCCAGACTGTGAATTCGAACCTCAGGATCTAACTTCTCTCCTTTACACCCCAAGCCTTCTTCATCCCCTAAATTCCAAAACCAGCACAAGATTCCTCCGGGATCCTCACTGACCGCATGGCTGGAGATGAAGGGGGATTCCCAGACCTCGGCTCCGTTTTCAGTTTGGTGTGGGCATGAGAGGAGGTGGCAGAGCCACTGAGCGGGGGCCTGATGCAAAGTGCAGGAGGAGTGTTAGTTGTCGGTCGACACCCTTAGGGTCTCATCTAAATATGGCCACCTCGGTGGCCTTCCCATCCCCAGCCTCTTAGAAGGCAAGAATCATTCGGCTCTGGTTTGCTGGGGAAGCAAGACACCGGGTACAAGGGAGCAAGGAGCCACTGTCCCCGCTGGGAGCGGAGAGCTGGGTGACAGCGTGGCCTGCAACAGTCGTCCCCAAGCTCACCTGGGCTGCTTCCAAAAGTGCTGAGGCCTGTGTTCTGCCCTCAGAGGTTGTGCTGTGATTGATCAGGAGTGTGACCCATTGGAAGTTTCAAAACCCTGGATGATTCCAACATGCAGACAAGTTTGGGACCCACTGCCCAGGACTGCGCTGGGCAGGACCCTTCTCACAGAGGCCTCACCAGCCACTTCCTGTAGGTTCTGGGCCCAAACTGCCAGGGCTGAGCTGGAGAGGCAAGGCCACTACCTGGCCACCTGCTGTCTGAGCCAGGCCAGGGCTGCCTGTGGACACTCCAGTTTCGGGGTGGGGGCGGGTACATCCAGAAACCCTAGGGGATCTTTTGGTGGAGAGTCTGAGCCTTCCGAGCAGGAAGGTAGCTGGGGTAAAGGAGACAGTTTCAATTCTAGTGATGCGGGCTGGGGCCCAGCTTCCTGGTTTCCAGTGACAAGGAGAGAGAAGCCTTGTCGGATTTGGAACAGTGACCACCCAGGCCCAGGCCTGAGGCCCAGAGTACAGGCTGGTGCCACCTCCACAAGGGCTTTGAGGCAAGAAGATGGTTGTTCAACTTCCACTCTGCGACTGTCTAGCTAGTGCCTTGGGGAGGTCCCCTCACTGCTGGGAGCCTCGGTTTGTGCTTTGGTAAAGCATGTGACTGCATTTTAAGTCCTGCAGGACCCTGTCATTGTGAGGGATAATAAAGAGGATTGTTTTCAAAGGAACATTGGGGGCTTCCCTGGTGGCGCCGTGGTTGAGAGTCCGCCTGCCGATGCAGGGGACGCGGGTTCGTGCCCCGGTCCGGGAGGATCCCACATGCCGCGGAGCGGCTGGGCCCGTGAGCCATGGCCACTGAGCCTGCGCGTCCGGAGCCTGTGCTCCGCAATGGGAGAGGCCACGGCAGTGAGAGGCCCGCATACCGCAAAAAAAAGGAACAGTATTCTCCTATGTCATCATCCCCCCATGGAAATGTGCCGTGCCGAGGACCCGTCTTGCCTGCTATGCCAGCTTTTGTGGTTGCGGGAGGAGATGGCCACTGATGTCCCCTTGAATGTAACTCCCGTGGGGCCTCATGAGAAGAGGGTGATTCCTGGGGTGGGGCTGCATTGGTCCCCCAGAAAGAGCCCACTGGGTCAGTCTGGTCCTACTTCTGCTTCTTATTTGCTGTGAGTGTCAGCAAAGCCTTCCTTTCTCGGGACCTCTGTTTCCCAATCTATGAAATGGGCCTGGCATGGACCCCACTGCCAGGATTCTTCCAGCTCTCTTCCCCTTTGCATCTGGGCTCAGGCATCCTCTGAAGCCTCGGACTATGATCAGCCACCCTGCGGGAAGCAGAGGCCCTGGGTTCCCAGTCGTCAGCCCTGTAGGGCTTGGCGTGGAGGTTGCCCAGAGGGCTTGGGGGCCTCTGTGGACTCTGGTCCACCCTGGGGTCCCCAGGCCTGACCTGTTCACTCAGTCCTGAGAAAGCGACTTCAGTAGCACTTTCTTTTCTCAATTTCAGTGATATTTTGGTCCAAATGTCTTGAGTGGATGTCATGGCCGGGGATACTGACCCCACCAACCGCATCCTTCCTGATCCTGACGTTAGCATTGGCAGCCTTCTTATTTCTGTCCCTCTCTTCCAGCTGCCTGGCCTCAGTCGCCCCCTTCTGTCCTCTTTTCTCCCACCTGGGCCCAGGGGCTGGGGCAGAGCCCTGGAGTCTGCCAGTGCCCGGGGGGGACAGGGCTTCCAGCCTCCCACAGACCCTGATCCTCGGCCTGACCCTCCCAGACAGCCCCGGGAACAGGGACAGTGCGGGAGTCCAGCTCCTGCAGGTCCAGGGATACCCGGGGGATGGACAGCGTCAGCGAGGGGAGGTTAAATAAATCAATAACACTGTGTATGTGCAAGCATGGTCTCATCTTTTATTTTCTCACAGTCAGATTTATATACCCTAAGTGATTACATCATCAGGTGCTTAGCTAAAACCTCAGAAGATATTTATAATAGATTGTACCTAATATTTCTGTATGTACTTTTAAAAATAATTCTAAAGGTTCTCAAAACATCATTGTTTTTTCTTAGAGTAGGTTCAATCCGTACTAATAACAAAGCCAAGCTAATATGTAACAAGCCATTAAAAGAAACTATGGAGGAGGACGTTTCCTGACCTTTCCTATGTGTCCCAGAGGTCCGCATGGACAAGTCTTAACAATGTACCCCTAAATCATCTACAATATATTTCACAATTTAATCTATCACTGTGTTCTTCTGGGCAAGAAGCCTTGTCTGAATGGATTAGTCAACGATTCCAATGTTGGCAGTCGACTCTGTATGATTAATTTATCCTTATACCAGAACCAGCAATACCCATAATCACTTATTACTCCCATGTAGGGCCATTGTTTTTTTATTATTGGTGTTTTCCTTAGAAACAACCCTACATTTCCAGGTTGTTTGTTTTTTCTCCCACCAGCCAGGGGCTGTTGTTAACAAGTTCCAATTCGTAGGTTTTGGTTTGGGAGGGGGAAGAAGATGTTTTACACAGTTAAGCTTGGGACGGGGGGCAAACCCCCCATGTACTTTTTCAAGGTGGAAACACAAAATTACAAAACAGCTCAGAAGAGATATAGTCAGCTTCCTGGGTGCAGCACTGCCCTGCAGCGCTGTCTTGGCTCGTTGTTCCGTGACCCTGTCATGGCACAGAGGCTCCAGGTTGGCTTCCAACAGGACAGCAGGTGGTGTCCCCCTTGTAGAGATGAGGAAACAGATCCCAGCAAGTGGGAGGGGTGCTGCCAGCACCTGTTACTCCTGAGCCCCAGCCTCAAGCGGGCTTCCTCTCCCTCCAAGCAGGAAGAGGGAAGAAGCAAAAGAACAGCAGCCAGAAGTATGCAACTCAAACCATATCCTCTCCTCTCTCCCTTCCTTCCTTCTACCCTGTGCTAGGGGCTGGGGCTACATAGGAAACAACAAGAACAACAACCCTGGTAATAATAGCTAACTGGCCAGATGCCTTGTCAGGGGTTTTGCCTGCTTCATCTCCCAGCGACCTTGCCAGGTAGCTATTATTACCCCCAAGGCTGACCTGGCTGGTGCTTCCTCTCACCAGTCTACTGGACCCCCTCATAGGCCAGTCCCCCTTCCCCCATCCATTGTGGGTGTAGGCCCACTAACACCTGCACCCCGCCCTGAAGGATTGCCCTTGGCTGATAGGAATGCCCCTCCTCCCCCCGTAGGCGTGGCAGACGTGGCGGATATGGGCGGCGGAACAGCGCAGCCCCCTTGCTTCTTGGCCGGACAAACTCTGGAATGTTGCTCACATCCCAGAGTTCCCTGTGGTCAGGCTAAAGCTAGACTGCTCCTGAAACCACATCTGTGCTTAACTTCTTCCCCGACCCCATCCTGCTTCCCTTCCCACCTTAATAAATAACTTTGACAGACACCCCTGTCTTGGGATCTGCTTTTAGCAGCCTGACCTAGAACATCCCCATTTTACAGATGAGGACGCTGAGGTACCAAGCCATGGAGTAACCAGACCATAGCCACACAGCTGGTAACTGTGCAGTAGAGACTCAAACCCAGGGCCCTGGTGCCAAGGTATTTGCCCTTATCCAGAATCAGGCAGTGTCCCTGCCCTGGAGGTGTACCCAGCTGCTGAAGGAAGGGTGGGCCAAGAGGAAATGATGATGCAGAGTGTCCAGCCCTGCTGTGGAGGAGAAAGGCGAGACTGCTAGGGAGGGAAGCCCAATACTGGGGGTGCCACGCGGTCTGGGAAGGCAGCTGAGAAGGGAGCAAAAGCCGATTGGAGCTGTGGGTCCAGAAGGAGAAGGAAGAGTCTGCAAGATGGAAAAAAACAGCAGGGCATTCAAGGCAGAGCAGGGCATGTGTGCAAGGCAGGGAGTTGTGAAAGAGGATGGCGGGGTGGGCATATGGGAAGATCGTGCCCATGGAAGCATGGTCACATGGCAGGGCAGCACGGGTGGTGTGAGGGGGCCTGGACATGGCCAGGACCCAGACGGTGAAGGACCATTTGTTTATTCATTCTTTGAGCCTTTCTTTGGCACCTGATGTGGACCTGCTTTGTGGAAGTCATGCTAACGTGGTGCCACTTCATCTTGCAGGTGGTGGGAAACCACAAGAAGTTTAGACAGAAATGAGGCCAGACCAGAGCTGAGTTTTGGAGACAACTCTGGCCAGAGGCGTGTGTGCTGGCGTGCGTGCACGTCTGCATGCATGTGGACTGGAGGTGGGGGGGTGTCTCCAGGCGCAGGGAGCAGCGAGGGCAAAAGCCCTGGGACTGGGGCAAAGGAACTGGCTGTGATTTCTTCACTCCGGCCCCTAACCTCCACAGCAGTGGCGTTCCCTGGGTGGCAGGAGAGATTCCCCAAGAGCACAGCGATGAGGGCAACGGAAGGGGCTGTCTGCTTAAAACTGAAGCCAGGATGGAGAGATCCTTCCATGCCCCCCCCCCTCAGTGAGACTAGCACCCCAGCAAGGTCCCCTGCCCTTTTCCCTCTTGCTTTCTGGACCTGGAGTGGCACCGGACTGCAAACCCACATGCCTGGATTCCCTTGGCTGCTGACTGTTTCTGATTGTGTGATGCTGGGCGTTTCACTGCCTCTCTCTGAGCCCCATGTTTGATCGCCCTATCCCAGGGATGCATTGGTGATTCTTAGGAGTAACACTTTTTTTTAGCCGGTGATCCCGGTGCTAAAATGCAAATATGAAGGCTTGAGAGTTTATTGAGGTTTATCTTCTTTGTTCTATTAGCAACGCTCTGCTATCTTGCTTTCTGTAGAACAGTAATAAAATTTTATGCATTTGGGTAACATGAACCCATAAACTTAACATCATTTAAAAATTGTTATTTTAATTCATATTTAAATTTTAAAACTGCTAGCCATGCATGGAGAAATCGGTAGAAGCACAGTGACTAAGAATGTGTCTCTCATTCTTTGATGGCTACCCCAAACCACATAGATACCAATGTAGGAGATTTGAAGGACAACCAGTATAGGTGAGGTAATAGATATATTTGATTTTTTAAAAATTAATCTTGTTTAGGTAATATATGCATACAACATAAAATTCTAAAAGTTCCCCTCCCTGGGGACAATTACTATTATGAGTTTCTTCCAGAAATATTCATGTATTTAGAAACATACACATCTTATTTTTCTTTACACGAATGCGACATAGGTACCTTATTCTGCCCTTGACCATTTTTAAAATGTGATACATCTTGTTCCATATCATTCCACATAGTTCTGCCTCTTTCTTTCTTTTTTTTTTTTTTTGCAGTACGCGGGCCTCTCACTGTTGTGGTCTCTCCCGTTTCGGAGCACAGGCTCCGGACGCGCAGGCTCAGCGGCCATGGCTCACGGGCCCAGCCGCTCCGCGGCATGTGGGATCCTCCCGGACCGGGGCACGAACCCGTGTCCCCTGCATCGGCAGGCGGACTCTCAACCACTGCGCCACCAGGGAAGCCCCTGCCTCTTTCTTTTTAATGGCTGCATAGGATTTCATTGCGTGGATGTGCCATAAGTTTTCTTTCTTTTTTTTTTTTTTGGCGGCTTGGCCTGTGGGATCTTAGTTCCCTGACCAGGGATTGAACCTGTGCCCTCAGCAGTGAAAGAGTGGAGTCCTAACCACTGGACCCCAAGGAATTCCCAGGACCTTGTTGTTTATCTGTTCTTCTAGTACTTTCATGGTTTAACTTTTTACATTTAAATTTTGACTCCATCTAGACTTTATTTTGGTATAATTTGTGAGACAGAAATCCATCTTTATTGAAAAAGAGTATCTTTTAAATGTTCAAGGAATATTTTTAAATTTCTCATATACCAAGCCAAAAAGGGAACTCTCAACATATTCCCAAAAGCAGAAATTATATAGGATTTACTCTTTGTACAGTATAGTAAAGCAAAAAATTAATGACAAAGATTTTTAAAAGAACTCACCCCTCTATTAAATGACTCAGTTCAAAATTATAATCTACTAGTAATGTAATATAAATTTGCTATAAACAATATAAATTTATGGAACTTGGCCAAAAGTTCTTTTAAAAGGAAAAAACTCAAAATGGCCTAAGGTGTAAAGTTCAGAAGTTTAAAGAATAACAGTCTCAGTAAATCAGGGGAGAGAAATAAGAAAATAAAAACAAAAATTATAAAACTAGAGAAGGGAAAATTCTACAGAATTGATAAAAGAAAACAAAAGTTTGTTTTTAAACATAAGATACCAACTGCTGGCAAATTTAATAAGGAAAGAAAGACAAAGTAAGAGAAATTAAATTAAGTACAAAAATGTGAAGTGTAAAAGTACAAGAGGGAATTCCCTGTTGGTCCAGCGGTTAGGGCTCCACACTTTCGCTGCTGATGGCTGGGTTCAGTCCCTGGTCGGGGAACTGAGATCCTGCAAGCTGCGTGGTTCAACCAAAAAAAAAAGGTACAAAAAAAATATTATACACAACTGTGTGCTGCATACTAAGTTTGAACATTCTTGACGAACTAAGCAAATTTCTCAGAAAAAATCCATAAATTGCCAAAAGTTAATTTAAAAATAAGTGGAAAACAACCAACACAGTAAGAGGAATGTTAAAGTTATCACCTTTGATTTTTCTTTTAACTGTTCAAACCACTTGATGGTGTTGAGAAGAACTTTGGCTTTTCCTCAGGGTGCGATAGGGAGGGGCAAATGTATGTGGTGTGGGCCACATTTTGACTTGACCTTCTGGCTCTCAGTGAAGGATGTGGGGGGTAGGCCTCCTGGCTCAGGAATCCAGGTGAGAAATGATGGTGCCAGGTCTAGGTAGCAGTGGAGGAAGTAAGATTCTGTGATATGCTTGGAGAACTTAAGCCACCTTTGGCCTGAGCTTGAGGAAGATTGAGGCCACCCTTCACTGGAATGGGGAAGGGGGTGGGTGGGAGGGACAGTTTGGGAGGGGAGATCAGGAGCTCGGCTTTGGACCGGGAAATTTTTTTTTTTTTTTTTGGCCACACCCCACAGCATGGCGTGCAGGCTCTTAGCTCCCCAACCAGGGATCGAACCTGTGCCCCCTGCAGTTGAAGCATGGAGTCTTAACCACTGGATGGCCAGGAAAGTCCGCGGAAATTTTTAAATGCATAGGAGGCATCCAAGAGGAGTAGCTGTGAGAATTAAAATAGATAAAGCCTAAAGGCACTTGCCTGGCATTTAGCAAATATTCATTACATTATCTGTTCAACTTTTTCAACACTTTCCCAGTGAAAATGTAGTTTTGTCCCTATAACACACACAGAAACATTAAACAAAAAGCAGAATAAAGTATTTCCTCGGTGTGTATGAATTACTTTTTAATTTGAATTTTCAGTCTCTATCTGTCATACTTAAATGCAGATACTTATCCTCACTTATTGCCTTCCTAATTGTTTTTGTTTTAGTGTTTCACATTCTGTAGGGAACTTCCATTCATGTGAGCAGCACTGCTGGTTTCTTGTGCTTACTCAGCATTGTGAATTTCTCTTCCTTACACATTGGGGAAATGTCTATTCTTGTTTTTAATGTGAACGTTTTATGGCTTTGAAAAAAAAATTGAAATGCACCCGTTGAAAAGTTTTAATGGGACAAAGTGGTCCAGAAGAGAATGGTCATCCTTCCGTATCCCCATCCTCGGTTGCTCAAGTCCCTTATATAAAATGGCGTAGTACAGTTGGCCCTCCGTATCCGCGAGTTCCACATTTGAGGATTCAAATCCACAGATGCAGAACCCACAGATACAGAGAGCGAACTGTACAGTGTAAAGGGCTCTCCTTTGCCTGGGTCCCCCAGGTTCCCTCCCCAGACACAATCCTGTCACCAGTTACTTGTGTAACCCTAGACTTGGTCTCTATGTATGCAAATGCACACAGCACATTTAAAACATACATGTGCCATAGCTTTTAAAAGTTGAATTCACTTACTAGTAAACTTTGGAGCTTTTTTCACTTAGCATGTTTTTGCTGTTCATCCATGTTGCAGTATGTATTGTTACTTTGTTCCTTTTTATTGCTAAATAATATTCTATTGTATAGATATACCATATTTTGCTCATTCATTTGTGAGTTTTTGAACATTTGGACTGTTTTCACTTTTTAGCTATTAAGGATGATAAACATTTGTGTACATGTTTTCGTGTAGATGTATATTTTTATTTCTCTTGGATATAAACCTAGGAGTAGAAAATTGCTGGATTATAACTCTCTGTTTAACATTTTAAGGAATTGCCAAACTTTTTCAAAGTGGCTGCACCATTTTGCATTCCCACCAGCAGTATATGAGTTCCTGTTTCTCCACATCCTCATCAGCACTTGTATTATCTTCTCTTTCATTACAGACATTCGATGGGGGTGTGAAATGGTATCTGGTTGTGGTTTTAATTTGCCCATACAGAAAACTTTAATTTAATTATGTAACTAAAAAATAATTCTTAAGAAAAAAAGGAAATCCCCTGGCTGTCCAGTGGTTAGGACTCCGCGCTCTCACTGCCGAGGGCCCAGGTTTAATCCCTGGTCAGGGAACTAAGATCCCACAAGGGGTGCAACGTGGCCAATAACAATAATAATAATAATAATTCTTTCCATTTAAAACAATTGTATTACTATGTGTTTTTTATATAGTTGATTTACATACAATGTTGTGTTAGTTTCAGGTGTACAGCAAAGTGATTCAGTTACACATACATATATATACATATATATATTCTTTTTTTAATAATCTCTTCCATTATACCATTATAGGTTATATATGTGCTGTGTTTTGTTTGTTTTTGGCTACATTAGATCTTCACTACTGCGTGCGGGCTTTCTCTAGTTGTGGCGAGTGGGGGCTACTCTTCATTGTGGTGAGCGGACTTTTTATTGTGGTGACTTCTCGTTGTGGAGCACAGACTGTAGGCACACGGGCTTCAGTAGTTGCAGCGCGTGAGCTCAGTAGTTGTGGTGTGTGGGCTCTAGGGCACACGGGCTCAGTAGTTGTGGCGCATGGGCTTAGTTGCTCCACAGCATGTGGGATCTTCCCAGACCAGGGCTTGAACCCGTGTCCCCTGCGTTGGCAGGTGGATCCTTTTTTTTTTTTTTGTATAGTATTTTTAAATAAATTTATTTTTATTTATTTAGTATTTTTAGCTGTGTTTTGCCTTCGTTGCTGCCTGCAGGCTTTCTCTAGTTGCGGCGAGCAGGGGCTACTCTTTGTTGTGGTGCACGGGCTTCTCATTGCGGTGGCTTCTCTTGTTGCAGAGCATGGGTTCTAGGCGCCAGCGTCAGTGGTTGTGGCATGAGGGCTCAGTAGTTGTGGCTCGTGGGCTCTAGAGTGCAGGCTCAGTAGTTGTGATGCACGGGCTTAGTTGCTCTGCGGCATGTGGGATTTACCCAGACCAGAGCTCAAACCCGTGTCCCCTGCATTGGTAGGTGGATTCTTAACCACTGCGCCACCAGGGAAGTGCCTGGTACCATAAAATTTTAATGACAGTTACTTTATAAAATGCCTTTGTTTGGAAGCCTCTTCGTTATTTCCTGCCTCTCCCAATGAATAGTCTTTGATATAATTGCCTTCGTTTTTTTTCTTTTTATCTAATTCTAATTCAAAACGTTTATTATGAAATAGTTAAGACATACAAACACTTCTCATATCTGCCATTTTTTGTCTAAAAGACCATTATTATAATTTTACCAAGTTCTCAGAAGTATCCTACTGTAATATATTTAAGGCATTGCCTTAAATATGTCTGTTAACTTAGAGGGTTTTTTCCTTTCACTTTCTGCAGTCACAGGCAGGCTTGTCTTAGTCTGTTATAGTGGTTCTGGCCGTCATAACAGAATACCATAGACTGGGTGGCTTACACAACACACATGTATTTCTCACAGTTCTGGAGGCTGGGAAGTCCAAGATCAAGGTGCCAGCAGATGTGGTGCCCAGTGAGGACCCTCTTCCTGATTTGCAGATGGCTGCCTCCTCCCTTTATCCTCCTCACGTGGCAGTGAGCAGAGAGAGGAAGCACCTCTCTCCTGCCTTTTCTTATAAGGGCACTAAACCCATCATGAGGGCTGCATCCTCATGACCTAATTACCTCCCAAAGGCTCCTTCTCCAAATACCGTCACACTGCAGGTTTAAGCTTCGTCATATCAGTCTGGGGGGAACATAAACATTCAGTCCATAGCAAGGCTTTATTTCAATTTGCTCATGCTTCTCTCCATTTCTTCTGTTAGAATTTGAAAGTTTTCTTTTTAAAAAAACCATTATTACCTCAGTAGCTCTTTAACAGGCTGTGTTTTTTTCTCCTTGTTTCTAACTACAGTACTTATCTCTGTTATATTAGAATATGTTCTCCTTTTTAAAAATTTATTTTATGAAGTGTAGTTGATTTACAATGTTGTGTTAATTTCTGCTATATGGCAAAGTGATTCAGTTATATATATATACATATATATATACATATATATACATTTATATATATGTATATATATATAGTCTTTTTCCTATACTTTTCCATTATGGCTTATTATAGGATATTGAATATAGTTCCCTGTGCTATACAGTAGGACCTTGTTGTTTATCCACTCTATACGTAATAGTTTGCATCTGCTAATCCCAAACTCCCAGTCCATCCCTCCCCCACCACCCCTCCCCCTTGGCAACCACAAGTCTGTTCTCTGTGAGTCTGTTTTGTAGATAAGTTCATTTGAGTCATATTTTAGATTCTACATATAAGTGATATCATATGGTATTTGTCTTCCTCTTTCTGACCTACTTCACTTAGTATGATAATCTCTAGTTCCATTCATGTTGCTGCAAATGGCACCCTTTCATTCTCTTTTATGGCTGCGTAGTATTCCATTGTGTGTGTGTATATATACATATATATACACGTATATATGTGTGTGTGTATGTGTGTATATATATATATATATACACACACACACCACTTCTTCTTTATCCATTCATCTGTTGATGGACATTTAGTTTGCGTCCATGTCTTAGCTATTGTGAATAGTGCTGCTATGAACATAGGGGTGCATGTATCTTTTTGAATTATAGTTTTATCTGGGTATATGCCTAGGAGTGGGATTGCCAGATCATATGGCAACTCTATTTTTAGTTTTTTGAGGAACCTCCATATTGTTCTCCATAGTGGCTGCACCAGTCTACAACAGTGTAGGCGAGTTCCCTTTTCTCCACACCCTCTCCAGCATTCATAGACTTTTTAATGCTGGCCATGCTGACTGATGTGAGGTGGTACCTCATTGTAGTTTTGATCTGCATTTCTCTAATAATTAACAATGTTGAGCATCTTTTCATGTGCCTATTGGCCATCTGTGTATCTTATTTGGAGAAATGTCTATTTAGGTCTTCTGCCCATTTTTTGATTAGGTTTTTTGTTTTTTTGTTATTGAGTTGTATGAGTTATTTGTATATTTTGGAAATTAAGCCCTTGTCCGTCACATTATTTGCAAATATTTTCTCCCAGTCCGTAGGTTGTCTTTTCATTTTGTTTATGGTTTCCTTTGCAGTACAAAAGCTTGTAAGTTTGATTAGGTCCCATTTGTTTATTTTTGCTTTTATTTCTATTGCTTTGGGAGACTGACCTAAGAACATTGGTACGATTTATGTCAGAGAATGTTTCGCCTATGTTTTCTTCTAAGAGTTTTATGGTGTCATGTCTTATATTTAAGTCTTTAAGCCATTGAGTTTATTGTGTGTATGGTGTGAGGGTGTGTTCTAACTTCATTGATTTACATGCAGCTGTCCAACTTTCCCAGCACCACTTGCTGAAGAGACTGTCTTTTCTCCATTGTATATTCTTGCCTCCTTTGCCTAAGATTAATTTACCATAGGTGTGTGGGTTTATTTCTGGGCTCTTTATAGAATGTGCCCCCCTGATGTGGATTGATCTAAAGTCTGGAACTTTGTTGTTACATTCCTCATACGTTGGAGATAATCAATGCACACTACTCTGATCTTTTGCCTTTCTTCCGTTCTTCCACGTACTTTTTAGCCATCTTTTTTCTTCTCTATTCCTTATTGTTAGACAAGATCTCTAAAGCTGTATTACGTAGGCATTTGTGCCAGAGCATCATTTTATTTTATTTTTTATTGAGATATAGTTGATGTACAATATTATGTAAGTTACATGTATACAACATAATGATTCACAATTTTTAAAGGTTATACTCCATTTATAGTTATTATAAAATATCAGAGCATCATTTTATTGTCCTCTTGGTGAGATAGTGATCGATGCCTCTGGGTTTTCTCACTAAGAAGAATGTTTGCTCTTGATTATTTAAAAACTTCTTCATGATGTATTAAGAGAAAAGACTGCACATTCTAACCTCTTTGGAGTTTTATTAGGAAAGGAAGCTGACATCTGTGGTAAGGATTATTCCATTTTCATCCAATAAATTAGCTGTAATAAGTCTGCTGAATTTGAGGGGCCTGCAGTGACGTCACAAGTCACTGTAAGGGGAATGTTCAAGTTGGAAGAGGAAGAGGGGCATCCTCTGGGCCAGATACGGTGGGAGGTGACACCAGGGAGGGCTGGGCTGTGAACAGTCCGGGGACAAAAAGAATCTTGGTTGGGGAAGAAGAAGATCTGTACCTGAAGACGAGGAGACTGTTTCTGGGTCGATGTCCTCAGCGGTGTCAGGGGTAGGGGTCAGTGTCTTCTTTACAGGATTCCTCTTGGAACTTGGAATAATGATGGGGAGAGTGCACTGTCTTCTCTCTCTTAGGAGCCTGTCCTATGGAAAGAACATGAAAATCCAGCTCAGGGACTTGGCCCAGGAACCCATGAGACCCTCTCTGTGGACATCCTAGAACATCTGTGATGAACCAGGAAGCCAGGTAGGTGATCATTCCCCTTTGCCTCCTCTCTTTCCCTCCCATCCACTCCTTCATCCCCCACCTCCTACTGCCAGGACTGCTCCCTATGGCTCCCTGGACTGCCCCCAATGTAGCAAAGTTACCCTTAGTCACCCTTCAGCATGAGAATGAGAATTATCAGACAGAGAACATCAACAAGGGCCTGCATCAGTATCTACCCTTTTCACGGATGGTGTGACCAAGGCCCTGACAGAGAAGAGACTTGCTCATATTAAGAGTGTATCAGTTAAGATAGGCTAGTGTATGCTGCAGTAACAAACAACCTGCGAAGTCCCCGTGGCTTATGACAACAAAAGTTATTTCCTGGTCTCCGTTCTTGTCTAATATGAATCGACTGGGGCCTCTAGTCCACACTATCCTCTTTCCCAGACCCAGGCTAAAGGAACAGCCAAGATCTGGAATACTGCTGGCCACTGTGTTAGAGGAAAAGAGAGAACAAGGTGAACTTCTGCACAGACATGACATGGGTCATTCTTTAGCATATTTCATTGCCAAAGCAAGTTTCGTGGCCGTACCCAATTTCAAAGGGGCAGGGAGATGCGATCCAACCAAAGGCCTAGAAAGAGAGTATCTGTGAACAGAGAAGTAGTTACAGAGCTGGGACAGGCGCACCCGTCTCCGAACTCTGGGGCTGAGGCTCTTTCTACTATAAACCTCTGTCTGCAAGGCAATTTCCCACAGACTTTCACAATGGCCAATAATAATATGATGTGCTTTTTCTTCCCGGGATGGTTGTTTTTAAAGAGCTTAAGGTCTTACCCCCAGGGGATAGAGCACTCATGATGGAAACAACAGCGTCATGTTAGACTGGCCAGAGGGGAAGTTTGAATATGAAGGACTTTCCCAGAAATTATACCATCCAGGCACTCCTCACTTCCGC
This sequence comes from Kogia breviceps, assembly GCF_026419965.1. NCBI lineage: Eukaryota > Metazoa > Chordata > Mammalia > Artiodactyla > Physeteridae > Kogia > Kogia breviceps. Next base: position 31,194,769 of record NC_081327.1, read on the forward strand.
CTGGCACCTTGCTGCCCTGGATGATTTCTTTATGGGCCACGTGATTTTGGACATTATAGCCCAGAAAAGAAGCTGTGCCCTAGGCCATGGTCACATCCTCGTTCCAAGATCACACAAAGGGCAGGGATTAGCCCTTGTCTGGTGCCACCTAGGGATCCCAAGCCTTGGAAATTTACTGGCCTGAGAGGTAAGAAATCTCAGTTCTGAGCCTGGCTCTGCCATGGACTTGTATGATGACCTTGGGCGGGCGTGTCCTTTACCCTTCCTTGGCTTAGTCTTTCCATCTCTTCAGTGGGGATGGTGATCCCTGCCCATGCCGTAGATGTGAGCATGTCTCATGAATTCTAAAGCCCTGTGCCTGAGCAAGGAGTTGTTGTTATTAGTTGAGTTGGGGAAGGGTGACCAGAGAGAGCTGGGGACATGTGCCCAGTAGGCCTCTGCCGAGAGAAGCTGGCGTCTGAACCCCAGGACACAGGGTCTTTGCCCCAGCCTCTGGAAATTAGTATGGCTGGCCCCTGGGCAGGCCTCCTACCTTTTTCAGAGTTAGAAGTGGAGTCTCTGGAGTTGTGATAATTAGATGAGACACGTAAAGCATGTAAAACAGTGCCTAACACATAGTAAGTGCTTTCTGAGTGTTTGCCTCTATTATTAAGGAAATAGTACCAGAAAGTACATTTGGAAATGTTATAGTATATTCCAGTGTATTATGGATAACCAGTTAATCTCCCACTGTTGGATATTTAGGTTGCTTCCAATTTTTAACTATTAAAAATAATCTTGCAGTGCACAGCTTTGTAACTAAAAATTCTGTATACCTCCATGATTGTTTCCTAAGGCTAGAATGTTAGAAATGGAATTGCTGAATCAAAGGGCCTACAGACTTTTTAGGCTTTCACTACATGTGTCCCTTGCCTTATTTTAGCACTCTTACCAGCACGTTGTTTGAGAGTTCCAGTTTAGAAGGGGAGAATTTGCTTAGAGAGAGAGAGGAGACAGTCTGTATTAGCTAGGATTATATTTCACTGTGAATAGCAGAAAGGCCCAGGCAACAGGGGTTTACACAGAATAGAAATGTATTTCCTTGTCATGTAATAGAAATTCAAAGTCAGAGAGTCCAGGGCAGGAAAGCTTTACCCTCCATCTTCCTCAGTACTGGCTTCTACCTCATAATCCAACATGGCTGCCCAAGTCTCACCCATCACATCGGCATTCCAGCCAACAGGAAGAAGCAAAGAATGATATACAACATTTCCGCCTACATCCCATTGGCCAAAATTTAATTACATGGATACATCTAACTGCAAGGGAGGCTGAGAAATATAGTCTATTCCAGATGACCAGGGAATATACAGGGGTTCTAGTACTAAGGAAGAAGGGAAGAAGAGATCTGGGGGGACAACTAGTTGTCTGCCATGAGCTTAGCTCACACAGAGAGCAGCACAAATGGGTCCATGGAAACAAGAATGAGTAAAAAGCATCGTCAGGGCATTATCCATGGGGGATGAACTAGACCATTCCAGAGCCAATACATAGGTACAGATTAATTTTGCAAAGGATGCAGAAGAAGGAGATTAATTTATGGGACCAAGCTCTGGGCAATGGCATTGAGACTCCATGGAGAGGCCACTTCTTTGTCTTCTGTGTCTGTCTCTTCTCTTCCTCTCAGATGTAGGGAGTGGTTTTTGACTGCCCCTCTTGGCTTCCCCCAGCCGAGTTTTCCCCCAGCTCGCCTGCCTCCCAGCTCACCTGCCTACCTGGTCCCTGTAGGGCCGGGCTGCTCATGGACCCCATTAGCCTCCAGCTGGGCACCGAGAACCTGTACAGATGTCTCGTGAGGCTGCTCAGCAAAGACCCAGAATGGCTGAGCGCCAAGGTGAAGTTCTTCCTCCCCAACATGGACCTGGACTCCGGGGACCAGTCCCCAGACCCCACACAGAGGGTCATCCAACAACTCAGCAAACTGCACACCCAGGGTCAGAGCACCTGGCAGGAGTTCATCCACTGCGTGTGCATGGAGCTGGACGTACCGCTGGACCTGGAGGTGCCGTTGCTGAGCACTTGGGGCCACGGAGACGGTAAGAGTGGCCGTGAGAAGTGCAACGCCACCAGCTAGCCCGGGACGTGGGGAGCCAGAGAGGCCCAGGCGAGGCCGGGACCTGTCTGGCTCAGAGACAGCATGGCCAAACCAGGAACAAAATGCCATGTTTCTCTGCACCCCCTGGAGCAAATGCCCCAACACCACCAAATCCTCTGGGGACCTGGAGGTCTCCTCCTTCCACCTTGTACCACCCCCGTTGCCCAGAAAGGCAGGATGCACAGAGAGAAAGGACCAGGTGACTTCTTCCTGCCAGGAAATTCCAAATAGCCTGTAACGTGCAAGAGGCTTCTTTTCGCAATGCAGAGTCAGAGACAGTCACAGGGAGAGCCCTCTGGCTGCTGCTTCTGTGCAGGCTGATTGAGCTCTGTTCTGTCCAGCGAACATTTCTTGGGCTCTTTCTATTTACACAGCACCGTGGGGAAGCACAGAACATTGAGGGGTGACGGTGTTCTTGGAGAGAAAGTGAGAACTGACTCAAGAACTCTACAAGGCAGAGTGCAGGGCAGGCGGGGAGGAACAGTGTACACACGCGTGGATACACACGTACGTGTATGCACATATGCACACGCATACCTGTGTTTGCACAAACCTTTAGATATGCACACGTGTCTGCCCCCAGGTGCCTTCAAGGCTCACCACCAGCTGTGCCCTCCACAGATAGCTGAGTATAGATCTTTCCCTTGCTGGGAACCCACCCTGAGGGATGAGCCCCCAGCCAGACATGGGGCCAGAGCTGGTCCCAGGGCATCCTAGCACATGCCCATAGCATATTATCTCCTTCCCTCTTCCAGGCTTCCCCAGGCAGCTGGAAGTTGGCGAGGAAAGCCGACCAGACTCTCAGCTCCACCCTGGTAAGCCCTGGGGTTGGGGAGTGGGAGTGGGGGTGAGCATGCTAAGTCCTCACCTCAAACCTAGAGCAGGCTGGTGGTGGTGGCTGGTCACAGCCATTTCCCATAAACCAGCCTCCTCATCCTTGGACCCATCTGCACACTTCCCAGGTCCCTCACCATGACTCCCAGACTCACCTGCACCCCCTCTCTGCCCCTCAAGGCTTTGGCCTGTCCTGATACATGTTCCCAGGGGTCTAGCCTGGAGCCTCCTGAGAGAATCTGAAGTTGTCAGCCCTGGACCACTGCCAGAATCCCCCTGTCTGGTTTCACTAGGGAAAACCCGTTCTCACTTCCCTGTCCCCGAGCCTCAGGGCCTCGTGCTCCAGCCCCACAGACTCAGGCCCCTCACCATTCAGACACTCGCAGGCCTGACACTAACCCACAGACTGCCGTCCACACCCAGGAAGCCTCTGACTGATTTTCTGATGGAGAGCAGCAAGGTCAGCGATCAGACGGTCCTCCTCACTGATTCATAGGCCACACTCTATTCAGAATCTTTCTTTCGTTTTTTTTTTTTTTATGTGGTAAATTACATGGAATCAAATTTACCATCGTAACTACTTTTGAGTGTACAGTTCAGTGTATTAAATACACTCACATCATCGTGCCACCACCACCATCCATCTCCATAATTCTTTTCATCTTGTAAAGCAAACTCTACCCATTAAACAATAACTCTCCATTCATCCCTCCCCCAGCCCCTGGTAACCACCATTTACTTTCTCTCTCTCTGACTTTAACTACTCTAAGTACGTTGTATAAGTGGAATTGTACAATATTTGTCCTTTTTGACGGGCTTATTTCGCTTAGCATAATGTCCTCAAGGTTCATCCATGTTGTAGCAGGTGTCAGAATTTCCTTCCTTTTTAAGGTTAATATTCCACTGTATGTGTAAATCACATTTTGCTTATCCATTCATCCTTCAGTGGAGTCTTGGGTTGTTTCCATATTTTAGCTATTGTGAATAATGCTGCTATGAATATGGGTAAACAAATATCCCCTCAAAACCCTGCTTCAATTCTTATATCCAGGATCCAGGGTCATATGGCAACTCTATTTTTAATTTTTTTGAGACACCTCCACAGTGTTTTCCACAGAGGCTTCACCATTTTACATTCCTACCAACAGTGCACAAGGGTTCCAGTTTCTCCACATCCTCACCAATACTTTTTGTTTTCTGTTTTTTTGATAGTTGCCATCCTAATGGGTGTGACGTGGTATCTCATTGTAGTTTTGATTAGCATTTCCCTAATGATTAGCGATTTAAAAAAATTATTTGTTTATTTATTTATGTTGCACTGGGTCTTAGTTGCGGTATGCGGGATCTTTAGTTGCAGCGTGCGGAGTCTTTAGTTGTGGTGTGAGGACTCTTAGTTGTGGCATGCGGGACATAGTTCCCCGACCAGGGATCGAACCCGGGCCCCCTGCATTGGGTGTACGGAGTCTTACCCACAGGCCCACCAGGGAAGTCCCAATGATTAGTGATGTTGAGCGCCTTTTCATGTGCTTATTGGCCATTCATATATCTTTTTTGGAGAAATGTCTATTCAAGTCCTTTGCCCATTTTCAATTGGCTTCTTTGGTTTTTTGTTGTTGAGTTTTAGGAGTTCTGTCTGTATTATGGATATTAATCGCTTATCAGATATATGTTTTACAAATATTTTCTCCTATTCTGTGGGTTGCCTTTTTACTCTGTGGGTAGGGTCTTTTGATGTATGATTTAAAAAATTTTTATGAAGTCCAATTTTTCTGTTTATTCTTTTGATGTCCGTGCCTTCGGTATCATCTCCAAGAAATCATTGCCAGTCCTGGTGTCGTACGCTTTCATCTTATGTTTGCTTCTAAGAGTTTTATTGTTTTAGGTCTTACATTTAGGCCCTTGATTCACTTGGAGTTAGGTTTTGTATATGGTGTTAGGTAAGAGTCCAACTTTATTCCTCTGCATGTGGATATCCAGTTTTCCCAGCACCATTTGTTTAAAAGACTGTCCTTTCCCCCATTGAATGGTCTTGGCACCCTTGTCAAAAATCACTTGACCATATATGTGAGGGTTTATTTCTGGGCTGTCTATTCTATTCCATTGGTCTTTATGTCTGTCTTTATGCCGATACCACACTGTTTTTAATTACTGTAGCTTTGTAGTAAGTTTTGAAATCAGGAAGTGTGAATCCTTCAGTTTTGTTCTTTTTTGGGATTGTTTTGACCATTTGGGGTCCCTTGAGATTCCACATGAATTTTACTTTTACTTTTTTTTTTTTTTTTTTTGTGGTACGCGGGCCTCTCACTGTTGTGGCCTCTCCCGTTGTGGAGCACAGGCTCCGGACGCGCAGGCTCAGCGGCCGTGGCTCACGGGCCCAGTCGCTCCGCGGCATGTGGGATCTTCCCGGACTGGGGCACGAACCCGTGTTCCCTGCATTGGCAGGCGGACTCTCAACCACTGCGCCACCAGGGAAGCCCCCCACATGAATTTTAGAATGGGCTGCTTTATTTCTGCAAAAAATGGCTTGGGATTGTAATAGAGATTGCATTGAATCTATAGATCACTTTGGGTAATGTTGAAATTTTCAACATTAGTAAGTCTTCCAATCCACGAACATGTGTTTCATTTATTTATGTCTTCTTTAATTTCTTTCAGCAACATTCTGTAGTTTTCATCGTACAAATCTTTCACGTCCTTGGTTAAGTTAATTCCTAAGTATTTTGTTCTTTTTGATACTACTGTATATGGAATTATTTTGGTCATTTTCTTTCAGATTGTTCGTTGTTCATGTATAGAAATGTAACTGACTTTTGTGTGTTGACTTAATATCCTGCTACTTTGTTGAATTCATTTATTAGTTCTAACAGCTTTTTTGTGGTTGTCTTTGGGGTTTTCTGCATATAAGATCTGATCATCTGCAAACAGAAATAAGTGTACTTCTTTTTTCCAATTTGGATGCCTTTTATTTCTTTTTCTGGTATAATTGCTCTGGCTAGAACTGCCAGTTCTATGTTGAGTTGAAGTGGTGAATGCAGGCATCCTTGCCTTGTTCCTGATCTTAGAGGAAAAGCTTTCAGTCTTTGACCATTAAGTATGATGTTTGCTGTGGTTTCAGAACCTTTATTTCCATAGAAATATTGACTTTTTACTTATAGCTGTGCATGGCTATAACAGAAAACATCCATCCCATAATCCTAGCTCCCCAATAAATCAAAACTGTTTGCTACCTGGCCCCTCTGTCCCTTATCGCTGAGCTGAAATACTTGTCACCTGGCTGTGACCAGGCCTGGTTGATATTTAGCTAGTGAGTCCTTATTAGTAAAAGACTCATTAAAATATTGAAATAGAAGGGAACTCCTTGGTGTTCCAGTGGTTAGGACTCAGTGCTGTCACTGCCAAGGGCCCAGATCCAATCCCTGGTCGGGGAACTAAGATCCTGCAAGCCGCTCAGAGCAGCCAAATATATCTTACACTAATTCCAACCCCTCTTCGGGACCCCTGGGTTTCCCTGCAGACCAGCATCTAAAAATTTAACACCTGGCAGGGCAAGGGGCCTGCTCCAGCAGCCGTTCTGATTGATCACCAGTGCCCGTCTGTAGGAGTGTCCTGCTTTACTTCTTAAAATTCTTCCATAGCCCTCTTTCTTCCTTCCTCCCCTCCTTTCTGTCTCCCCTTCCTCCTTGTTCTTTTTCTTCCTTTCCCAACCTCTTCAGAAAGGTATTAAAGCGACTCTTGAAAATCCATGCAACCAGACAAGAACTCATGAAACTAGTAAGAGAAGTGAGGAAATTTGGAAGATGTGAAATAAGGGGGATAAAACACACTGGTACAGGAGGGAGGGCACCAAGCCTCCTGGAAGCTCCACTTTTCCAACCAGCAGTGCCCTCGACAGAGCTGGGTGCTTTCCAAGCCATTTAGTGCTTGAGGCTGTTGGCTGTGGGTCCTGCTTCCTGCATTCTGGGCTGGGAGATCCCCAGGCCCAGAGCCTCCGGCCCTCTCACTTGGGCCTGGGACCCCTCTGCAAACAGGAACTGATGCTGATGCAGCCTTTGCCTGCCGCCTGCCTTCACTCAGTCCCTGAGTGTGGATATACTTGTCTGGCTGCTGCCTGTCTATGGAATGGAGCTCCCTGAAGGTGCTGGCTACCCCCTCAGCCCAGGCCCCCAAACCTCACCCCTTACTCCTTCCTTCATTCTTTCCAGGCCTCAAGCGGCCTCATCAGAGCTGTGGGTCCTCACCTTGCCCAAAGCAGTGCAAGAAGCAGCAGCAAGGTGGGTACCAAGGTGGGGAGGGACCCAAACACTGGATTAGATTGCCTTGGGGTAAGGACACAGATCCTGGACTCTGTCCCCTGATAACAGGCTTCCAGTCACGGGCCCCCTGACTCTTGTCTTCCAAGATCCCAGGAGGGAAGAAGAGGAGGTCCTGGGTGGGCAGAGGAGAGAGCTAGGTCTGGCAAGGAAGCACCTTGCCCAGTGGGCCACAGCGGGGCTTCTCCAGAGATGGCTCAGCTGAAGGAGCTCAAAGCAACCCAGCAGGTCACAGCTTCACCATCCAGGCTTCTCCGGGGATACTCCCATGTCCTCAGGGTTGAGGGAGCTCCAGGGATGTGACCAGCATGACCTCAGAACTGGGCTCCCATTGGCCGGTCTAGGGCTGAGCTGGATAGCAAGGCAGAAGCCTTGGGGGCCGCTGGGAAGACATGGGGGCTGCTGTGGACCAGTCAGGCCGGGACAGAAACTTCTGTCATTCTCCACCAGCTGCCCCAGCAGCTGGGAAACCGAGCCCCATGGGGCATAGCCAGAGGATTCACAGCTGGTCAGAGGATTCATATCTGTATAAAATAGAACACTATGTCAGGCGCCCCCCAGCAGGGGTATCCAGTGTCCCCCAACAGTGGCTCCGGGCCCTCCCATGGGCCACCCAAGATCTCCCAAATGACCCAGCAATTAAAGTCAACACCCGGCCATGTAGGTATTGACTATGGACCAGCTTCCGCGGTTCTGACGGTTCAGTGCCTGGCCCTGCAGGGTGTTAGCGCTCATCGTGGGCATCGCCCAACCGAAGTACTGTGGGGACGGGGGCCGCAGGCAGCTTACTTCGATATCACAGTAGAAGCTTGTTCCAATAAGATATTGCAGAGGAAGGGCCCCCTTTCCCCTCTACCATCTCATTGAAAACTTTACACCACTTACATTGTTGCAAAACAAATAGAGCCGTGGTCCACACTTCCCCATTCCTACTTCCCTGTGTAAATGGCTGCCAGAGCCTGTGCTTCTGCAGAACCAATTAATTCTAGGAATTTGGGGAACACAAGAGCACCTGTGTGCACTTGCCACCCCACCCCCCACCCCCATACGTACATGGCCAAGGCTACAGGCTCCCCAACAACCTGATACTGTGGTGAGCGGCGCGGGGAGGCCCCCCGCTCTCATGCAATCTCTCTGTCCCCTGCAGAGCCGGCCAAGAGGTACCTGCAGCTGCTTAAGACTTCTGCCCGGCAGCGCTATGCTGACAGGACCCCCAGGCCAGGGCAGCCGCTTGCCTTCCCCCAAGCCTACATCCCTCCAATCTTGCAATGGAGCCGGGCCTCAGCACCCTTTGACACTCAGGAGGGGGCCATTACAGGAGACCCCAAGGCAGAAGATGGCACCGACGTGAACATTCGGGACCTCTTCAACACCAAGGCCAACAGGGGCCCAAGAGTGACGGTGCTTCTGGGGCAGGCGGGCATGGGCAAGACCACGCTGGCCCACCGGCTCTGCCAGAAGTGGGCCGATGGTCAGCTGGACCGCTTCCAGGCCCTGTTCCTTTTCGAATTCCGCCAGCTCAATGTGATCACAGGTTTCTTGACCCTACCCCAGCTCCTTTTTGATCTGTACCTGAGGCCTGAGGCTGGCCCCGAGGCTGTCTTCCAGTACCTGAAGGAGAATGCTAACGGAATCCTGCTGATCTTTGATGGGCTGGACGAGATCTTCCACCCCTGCTCCAGCAAGGAGACTGCAGGCCCTGAGGACCCAGCATCAGCCCTCACCCTCTTCTCCCGCCTCTGCCGTGGGACCCTCCTGCCTGGCTGCTGGGTAATGGCCACCTCCCGTCCGGGGAAGCTGCCCGCCTGCCTGCCCACCGAGGCGGCCACGGTCCACATGTGGGGCTTTGACGGGCCGCGGGTGGAGGAGTACGTGGGCCTCTTCTTCGGCAACCAGCCATCCCGGGAGGCAGCCCTAGCAGAGCTGCGGGCAAACAGACGTCTCTGGAGCATGTGTGCCGTGCCCGCTCTGTGCCGAGTCGCCTGCCTCTGCCTCTACCATCTGCTCCCCGGCAGCTCTCCAGGCCAGTCTGCGGCCCTCCTGCCCACCATGACCCAGAGCTACGTGCAGATGGTGCTAACCCTCAGCCCCCGAGGGTTTCTGCCTGCCGAGTCCCTGCTGGGTCTCGGGGAGGTGGCCCTGCGGGGCCTGGAGACAGGGAAGGTCATCTTCTCTGCAGGTGACATCCCTCCACCCGTGATGGCCTTTGGGGATGCCCTCGGCCTGATGACCTCCTCCTGTGTGCGCACGGGGCCCGGGCACCAGGAGACAGGCTATGCCTTCACCCACCTCAGCCTGCAGGAGTTTTTTGCTGCCCTGCACCTGATGGCCAGCCCCCAGGTGGACAAAGATACACTGTCCCAACATGTCACCCTCACTTCTCGCTGGGTGCAGCGAACCAAGGCTAGACTGGCCCTCTTAGACCACCTTCCCACCTTTCTGGCGGGCCTGGCATCCTGTGCCTGCCGCCCCTTCCTCAGCCTCCTGGCGCAGCGGGATGAGGCCTGGGTGGGTACCAAGCAGGCGGCAGTGGTGCAAGCGCTGAGGAAGTTGGCCACCCGCAGGCTCACGGGACCAAAGGTTGTAGAGCTGTGTCACTGTGTGGGTGAGACACAGGCGGCCGAGCTGGCTGGCTTCACAGCCCAGAGCCTCCCCCATCAAATGCCCTTCCACAACTTCCCGCTGACCTATGCCGACCTGGCTGCCCTGATGAACGTCCTAGGGCACAGGGATGCCCCCGTCCACCTGGATTTTGAGGGCTGCCCCATGGAGCCCCGCTGCCCTGAAGCCCTGGCAGGCTGTGGGCAGGTAGAGAATCTCAGGTGAGAGTAAAGACGGGAGCTCGGGGGTGGGGGGTGGGGGACCTGGGATCATCCCTGGGAGAGAACTGGACTTGCGGGAGAGCGGAGGCCAGCCAGTCTCGGCAGAACCCTGCCGAGGAAAACTGAGGAAGAATCTTGAATAGCAGAACAGACAGGTCCTTCCTTACTGCCCCGTAGCCTGTGACACAGTGAGGAAGCTCCTTGCCTCTCCAGGAACTCTGGGATCCAGTTAGATCTCATCTAGTTATGGTTTCTGGATTCAGTCTTTCCCTCTTTTTCTCTCAGTCATGGGCTGGAGCATCTGATCCAGGCTGTGCTTTTAGAGCCTCTTTCCTTTGGACAGGGTATTTAACCTCTCAGCCTGAGTTTCTTTATCCCTAAAATGAATCAGTAATAATACCTACTTCATAGGGTTGTTGGGAGAATGAGATGAAATAATGCGTGAAAAACACTTCGTGGCACAGTTCCTGGCACAGAGTAAAGGCTCGATATGTGTAGTAGCTAGAGAAACGTTTAGGCTACAATAACAAAGAATCCCTCCCCCACATGTACAGTGGATTAAATCATGTAGTTGTTTTGGGGTTTGGTTTTTTTTTTTCACTCTTACGGAAGACTCAGAGGTAAGTGGTGCAGGTCAGCGGGATGGCTCAGCTCCACATGGCCATGAAGAGACCCAGGTCCCTTCCGTGGATGCAGCATCATCTCCTTGGGCATCTTGATCTGCACGGTCAAAGCTGGGTCACAGACACATCCGTGCTCTAGCTTGGGGGAAAGTAAAGCAAGAACACGGATTAGATATGCCCGATGGGTTAAAGCTCAGTCCTGGAAATAGAGCACATCCTTTCCACTCACATGCCAGGGCTGACAACATAGTCGGGGTCGTATGGTCACGCTGAGCTGCAGGGGAGGCTGGGAAACACCACCTCTGGCCGGGAAACCATGTTCCCAGTTATAGCTACAGCGGAGAATGGGTTTGGGTAGACGATTAGCAGCGTCTGCCATAATATGTATTTGTTACTACTACAACAATTACAGCAATAACTACTACTATTGCCATTACTGGATTAAATTCCATCTCTCAGAGGAGGGAATGGATGATGAGCTCTAAGCCCTGCCCACCATTGATCTTCTGCCACTTCACCTCTTCCTCTGGCAGCTTTAAGAGCAGGAAGTGTGGGGACGCCTTTGCTGAAGCCCTCTCCAGGAGCTTGCCGACAATGAGGAGCCTGAAGAAGCTGGGGTGAGTCAGGGCTTGGAACCGAGATGGATCCTCAACCGGCAATGCTTGGAACTCTCCCCCCGCCCCTCAGCCCTACACAGGGCAGATTCCTGGTCTCTCCCCCTTTTCCCATCCCCATTCTTCACACTATCTTTACTTACCCTGTAGGTTAGCAGGAAGTAAGATCACTGCTCAAGGCATCAGCCACCTGGTGCAGGCTTTGCCCCTGTGTCCACAGCTGGAAGAGATCAGGTGAGTGATCTCCAGGAGGGCTCTCTGGCTGAGGGGAGGATGCACTGTCCAGGTCCCAGGGCCCCCCTTGAGCCTGGACTGGGTCCTGTATATTCCATTAGGGTCTGGCCACTACTTTTTCAGTGAGACCCAGAGAGGAGAGGCATCAGTCCAGAACTGGGTGGGACTGGATCCAAACACAAGGCTCCCAAAGACCGCAGAGAAGTGCTAATATTTTGGGACATCTTGAAGGAGCTTGAGTTTTGAGGGTCCCTCCCTTCTTTCTGTGACCCTGAGAGAAGGGATGGCGTTGTGTAGGCAGGTGCTGCGTGGGTACACGTAAAGGCATGGAACACACACATACATCCACATCCATGCACATATGTGCACACGCACTTGCACATGCCTGCTCACTTAAGTCTATGCCACACATACATGCACGTGTGCAGCACGCACATGCCTGCACACTTAGATCCACATACACATCTAAGCACGTATGTATGAATATACTCCTGCCCCGTGTCTGTATGAGTAGCCTGAGAAGGGTGGGACCAGGGATCCTCCTCAGCAGCTCTCCGGCAGGACCACTGCTACCTAATATGGCACCTTTATGAGATTTAGAAAAGACGCTCCATCCAGGCAGATGCAGCCCAGCAGTAGGGTGCACTGCTTGTTGAGTGGACCATTAGCTGCGCCAGAGCTCTGCTCTGTCCCCTCTGCTGGGTGTCTTTGTTCATGATCACTCTGGGTGATGGGGGAAAAGATTAAGGTCACTCTCAATAATTAAGAAAGAAAAGTAAATGTCAACAAGCTCACCATTTCTGATCCTTTGTCCTGACCAAGTGATTACACACAGAGGCACCCTTATACTCTTCAGCTGTTTTGTCCCTCTCGCTAGGAACCCAGGCAGGGCTGTTTGTGGACCCCATTTGACAGGTGGGGAATGTGAGGTCAGAAAGGAAAGTGCTTGGCCTAGGGCTTTGGGTGAATCAGGGCCAGAGACGAGGCTGCAAGCAGCTTCTCCTGTATCCCAGTCAGCTCATCACCCGGGAACCAAGAGGCCCTGCTGAACTCAGGCCTCAGGCACATCCCAGACAGAGCCTAGAGAGCAGGACGCTGTGTCCCCTCATCCCACCTCATGAGGCCTTCACAGTCCATCATCTGGATCCCTTGGGCCACCAGGCAGAAACTCTCCCAGAGGGACTGAACTGGGATGGAAGTGAGGCCATCAGAGGGCCTTTCCTCCTAGCTGGGCCTGCCGGATACCACGAACTTCTCGTAGGCCCCTATCTTGTGTCTCCTGCATGAAGATGGCCAGGCCTGTCACCTGCCACCTGGGGCTCCCAAGTCTCCCAACCCCAGGGCTGAGGGACTGGGCCTCTGTCTCCCTATAGTTTTCGGGACAACCAACTCAAGGACTGGGAGGTGCTGAACATCGTGGAGGTACTGACTTGCCTGCCGCGGCTCCGGAAGCTTGAGTAAGCTGTCTTTCCACCACCCCTGCCTGAGTGACCTCCCCCTCCTCCCTTGGAGAGCAAAGAGAGTCTGGGCTGGATGGGATGGGGGATTCACTCCTGACACCTTTGCCACAATCATGCAGCCTGAGCCTCAGCAACGTCTCCGTGTCAACCCTCCTCTCCTTGACGAACGTGGCGGTCACGTGCCCCACCGTCAGGATGCTGCAGGTCAGGTGAGCAGGAGGGGTGGGATCCTGGCCTTCAGGGTCTTGAGAAAAGGGGAGGAGAAAGTGGGGATGGGAAAAGGAGGAGGCCACTGGTCTGTAAGACCTACGTGTGCATGCGTGAGTCTGTTTTACTCACATCAGTATCTCCAGAGCCTAGCTCAGGCCTGGCACCTCGTACTCAATAAGTAGTGAGTGAGTGGAAAGATAAATGGATAGACGGATAGATGGGTGGTTGAGGGAATGAATCAACAAATCTAGGAACAACAGGCAGAGTGGAAGGGATCCGGAATCCCGTGTCGCTCTCCGTGGTGCTGAACTAGCCAGTTTGGGTCACGGGGTAGATGAAGTGTCAATGTCTCTTAATCCCAATACTGTGGCTCCTATAAAAGCTCTCCGCATTCGTAACTTTTATCATTTTTCTAGCAAAAATTGTTTTCCTGACTTTTTAAAACACTCATGATTCGTCTAGCAGCGACATAGTCACAATTTTATGTGTTTGCTATTGAGCACTTTTGCCAGTTCTGTAGTTTCTCTGTCGATTACAAAATCAGCTTTCTCTGGATGTTTGGGGAAGCACAGGGTGCACAGGTAGGGCTGGTGTACTGGTTTCACGGCTCAACGTCTGACCCTGCAGGAAGGCGGACCTCATCTTCCTTCTCTCCCCACCCACAGAGACGGCTACAGAGCTACACGGGTAAGAAGCTAGGGATGGGGTGGGTTTGGGCTCATTCTGAGAAGCAATCTGGGCTTAGGTAGTTGTGGGGGAAGGTGGCAAAAAGAGCTTAGGAAGAGCTGGAATGCGGGGATTTTCCTTGCTACTTCTCCCCTGGGAGATGACTTACTTCTCAGAGTTGGCCAAGGACTTAGCTTCCTCTAGTGTCTCTGGACCACATCCAGCTCCTGTGATGAGCGGGTATCATCAGAAGTCTCAGAGTGAATCAGACCCTTATATATGGAGGACATGAAGATATGGTGAGACTGGAGATACTATGCAGGGAAAACTCTTCCAATTAGAAAAGGAGGAAGGCAATTATGGTACCAACATCTTAGACTTGTTCTGAGAATTAAACGAATTAACACATTTAAAGTGCCTAGAGCACTGCTGGCATCCATTTGCCATACAAGCGCTAGCTGTTCCAGCTGTGCATCGATTCCAGCTTGGCCAGTCCTTACTGGGCAGAAATAAAGAACTTTCTGTGTTTCCCACACACCCCTCCCTGTGAGACTCAGAGACACATGAAGTTGTATGTCCTCATGCAAGTCCTTTCCCTGCTCTGAGCCTCAGTTTCCTCACCCATACAGGGATCTGGGAGGACCAATGTCTTTTTACCCTCTGACTGCATAGAGCTATGGTGTCCAATGCGGTAGCTACTAGCCCATGTGGCTATTTAATTTTATATTAATTAAAATTAAATAAAATGAACATTTCAGTTCATCAGCCACTTGAGCCACATTTCAAGTTCTCAATGGCCACAGGTGGCTAGTGGCTTCCATAGTGGATGGAACAAATAGAAAACACTTCCATCATCGCAGAGAGTTCTTTTGGACAGCACTGATCTAGAAGTCTGTGAAAATCCATGATGTTCCAGCATCCCTGCAGACCCCAGTCCTCCCCTGGCCCAGTCGGAGAGAACACTTGACGGTGCCTTGGCTTCCCGCAGCCTGCACCCACATGCAGTCCATGCTCCTGGCCTTCTGAATCACAGATGGTACATCTACAAATGGAGACTATGGCATCTTAGACAATAGCAGCTTCTTTTCACTAAGCTTGCACTTTGCTAAGCTTGCCTATGCTGGGCACTTTACCATACATCGTCTCATTCAGTCCTTCGATCACTCTATGTGTTGGATGTTGTCATCCCACTTTAGAAAAGAGAAAACTGGGGCTCAGATGGGTGAAGGGACTTACCCAAGGCCATACAGCTATATATGGCAGAGCCAGAATTTGAATAAAGGTCCCAATTGACCTTAAACCTTTTTCCCTGCTGCTTTGCTGAATAGCACCTTTAGTACCTGCAGGCAGCCATCTTTGTTATTCATTCACTGTGGGTCATGCTATAGGGTCTTCAGTTCCTAGAAACCAAGGGAAGAGGTTTGGTCCCTCAGGCCCTGGACTCCTGAGCCCAGGCCAGTGTTGGATTTGTTCTTGCCAGAGACCCAGACCTACGGGGAAATGCCAACCAGAGGAAAGAGGCTCAGAGGAGAAGCCTGGCACTCAGGTACCTCAGTGGGGTGGGATCCATTGCTTTGAGGGGAGGGATATGATATGAAGGGAGGGTCCCTTCCCAGAGGAGGCATGGCAGGGGCAGGGAGGATAAAGGAAAAAGCATATGTGGAGCGGGGAAAGGACATGAGTAACCCATCCCGGCCTGAACATGGAGCACTTGTCATAACAACAATAATAGCTGTAATTTAATGGACCCTTGCTTTGTGCTTGGCACTGTAGTATTTTATATGCATTACCTCATTGTGATTCTTTTGAAAACCCTGCAAAGTACACATTATTAGTCCCATTTGATAGAGGAGAAAACTGAGTCTCAGATAGGTTAGGTGCCTTATCCCAGGTCACCCAGCTACTGAAAAACAACGCCAAGATTAGACCCGGGTCTGCTGGCCTCCTGGCTGCTCCAGCCCCTTCCGGGTAGCCTCACTCAGAGCTACAGGAGGCATAGCGTAGCTTCTTACCTTGAGTCTCTCGGCCCTACCCCCGCTGCAGGCTCCAGAAGTGTCAGCTCGGGGTCCATGATGTGGAAGTACTCATAGCCCAGCTCCGGGAAGGTCCACACCTGGATGAAGTGGAGTGAGTATCATGGGGAACGCTGGGACAGGAGACAGAAAGGGAGGGCAGGGCAGCGTAGGCAAGGCCTCAGCTTTGGGTGGATGGTGTGGGGAAGGGCATGCTGCTTCATTAAGAATTTGGGGGAATCAGATCATCCTAACAGCTACCGTTATTTAGCACCCGTCCTGTCCCAGGTGCTTTTACATACATCCTCTCATTTAATCCTTATATCTCTATGATGTAAGTACTGTTACTATGTGCACTTTATAGTGGAGGAAATTAGCCACGGAAAGGCAAATTTGCTCAAGGTCACAAGGCTAGGAAGAGTCTAGGCTAGAGTTCAGGCTCAGACAGTCTGGCTCCTGGCCTCATCCTCACTGAGATCTGCAAAGCAGAAACCTCATCACATGTAGTCTTGTCTTTCAGACCACAGCCCTCAGGGTCCCCTCACCCTGTCTTCCTCCCAGAGTAGCATGAGATGACCTTCTCTTTTTGGGCTGGAGAAATTCCCATGATGCCCAGCTCCTGAGCAGAGCCTTTGAGAGTGGGGTTTGGGGATTGGTGGAGGTCCTGTCATGTCACCGGGAAGGGACCCCTGCCACGATCATGCCAGGAAATCAAATGGGCATGAAGGTGGGGTGATGGAATGCCATCATGTATTTAGAGTGGCCCCACCTTAGGGCAAGATGGATGGGGTGAGGGCTGCCTTGATGACCAAAGCTTGAGCCTTGACCTTGTCCCATTGGGAGAACCAAGACAGGATTAGAAGGTGGTTTTTACCCAACTCACATACTTCCACCCACCTCGCCACCACCAAGCCTGTCCCTCCCCCAGTTTTCTCACCTGCACGTGTGTCCCATCACCCACCTGGTTACACAGACCAGACACCTCTCAGCTCCCTTGCCCTCCTCCTATAGCCAGTGCATCCTGAGTCGACCTACCCCCTATATAGTTCTCAAAACCATTCTCTTGGGGACTTCCCTGGCAGTCCAGTGGTTAAGACTCTGTGCTTCCACTGGAGGGGGCATGGGTTCAATCCGTGGTCAGGGAACTAAGACCCCGCCTGGTCTGGGACTAAGATCCTACCTGCCATGCAGCACTGAAAAAAAAAAAAAAAAAGTTCTCTTTTCTCCATCCTCTTCATCCACCTCCCTAGTCCAGACCACTCTCATCTTTCATGTGGATACCTCCTCACTAGGCTTCCGTCCTGGCCACCTCCACCTGGCATTGAACTGCCTTTTACTGCCTGCCCCCTTCCCAGTGCTCAGGATAAGCCCAAATCCTAAAAGCCTGTGTGATCCAGAACCGTGTCCCCAACCGCACAAGCCCCATCTGACCCCACCCTCCCACTCCATCTTTAATGCAGACATAGCGGCTCTTTTTCAAGTCCTCTAATGTGCTATGCCATGGGATCTTTGACTGTGCTGTTCCTACTGCCAGGAACACCCTTCCCCCATCTCTCTCCCACCCCTTACCTATTGAACTCCTAGTTTTTCTAGCAAGTAGCTCAAACATCAGGCAAGCTGCTGGTCCCCAGACTAGATCAGATTTCCCTATAAGCGTGGAGCTCATCACAAGAAGTAATTATGTAGGTTGCAGCATAAAGAAACAGTTGCCGATGGGACCTTGAAGTCAGGCTGCTGGAGTTCAAATCCCAGGCCCAACTTTGAGCAAGTGTTTTAACCATGGGTTAACTCATCAGTAAAATGAGGAGAATTATAGTGCCTGCTTCGTAGGGTTGTGATGAGGATTAAATATCCGATAATTGTAAAAGCATCTAGGACAGTGCCAGGCATGTGGTACACAGTCTTTCAATGTTCATTATAATTGAGTCTCATTTGTTGGAGGGATGCTTTGACCGTGTGAATGCTGAGGGTCGAGGGGTAGCACAGGGCATCAGACCCCTCTGTCTCAGCCTCTCAGGGAACCAGCTGGAAGATGAAGGCTGTCAACTGATGGCGGAGGCTTCAGCCCAGCTGCACATCGCCAGGAAGCTGGAGTGAGTCGCCCACCCCACTGTCGACTACCAGGGAGGGCCCAGGAGAGCCCCAGCTGGTCCCCGCCACCCCTGGACCCCGTGCCCACAGTCACCAGAAAGAGTGCTGCTCCACCGACCAGCTCTCCTTTTTCTTCCACCTCCAGTGTAGTAGGAGTGGTTCAGCCATGCCTTGCCTTTGCCTCTGGCATGAGCCCCTCTGTTCCAGTTATAAAAATCCCTTGGGCTTTCCTGGTGGCGCAGTGGTTGAGAATCCGCCTGCCGATGCAGGAGACACGGGTTCGTGCCCTGGTCCGGGAGGATCCCACATGCCGCGGAGAGGCTGAGCCCGTGAGCCATGGCCGCTGGGCCTGCGCGTCCGGAGCCTGTGCTCCGCAACGGGAGAGGCCACAACAGTGAGAGGCCCGCATACCAAAAAAAAAAAAAAAAAAAATCCCTTGAACATGTAGAACGTGTTCACTGTCCATCAGTAGCTTGTATTCCAGTTTGTCCTGACAACAGCCCCGGGGTGGGGTGGGATGCGGAGTTGCACCGGGCCAGCACTAGGGTATTGGGTGGATGGGTGCTGGGCTGTTGGAGTGGGAAGTGGTACGGTGGGATATGGTTTTGGGGTGAAGGGGTGGGTCGGTGTGGTGGTGGAATGAGAAGAAAGGGTAGTAGGCTATTGGGCGTGCTGTGGTGTTGCACGGTGTGGGCTAGGGGTGCCATTTGGGGGGGGGGGATGTGTTGGGGTCTTAGCGTCAAGTGGGAGTGGGAGTGGGGGAGTGTTGAGGTTAGGGTATCAGTGGTTTGGAGTCTTGGCTTTGCGTTTAGACCCTGGCTCTGGCACTCAGTAGCTTTGTGACCCTGGGTAGGTAACTTCATATCTCTTGGCCTCAGGTTCCCCATTGGTAAAATGGGATTAAAATGGTGGTTATTTTTCAGACCAGAAAACTGAGGGTCAGAGAAGCAAAAACAGTGAGCCAGCTTTTACTGCTCCAGCTGGAGAACTTTATTCTCTGCGTGGGGCGAGAGGTCATATGCTTCATGGCTCACCCTTTAAGACGCCCTGGCTAAGGACCCAGGACATCCCACGAGTGACAGCCAGCCAGCTGCTGAGCCAGGAGGAGGCGGCTGGAGCTGTGCGGGGCCGGGGGCCCCAGCCGCCTGCTAATGGCCGTCTGCCCCCTCCTCTCCGCAGCCTCAGCAGCAATGGGCTTTCTCTAGCCGGGGTGTGCCGTGTGCTGAGAGCAGTGAGTACGTGCCGGACCCTGGCAGAGTTACACGTCAGGTAGGGACTCGCAGGGGACCACCATCGCCCCACTCTCACCTCTAGCGCGGAGCTCTTGGGCTCTCCTGTCATTCTCTCTAAGTCTTCGGAATTCTTTCTGGTCCCAGGCCTTTGAGACCTGTAGAAGATGCTGCTCTTGCCCCGCCCACACCCCCTTTACAGCTGGGCGCCCGTTCCCAGCCGCTGTGGGTGTCGGCTGCGCACAGCTTATACCTCCTCCAGAGAAATGCCCTGGGCCGATAAGAGCCAGTGATGCCTGGGAGGTTACACACCCCCTTATCCTCCCAGCCAGGAGCGGCCAATGACAGAGGCAGAGGTATAACCCTCCAGCCCCCTTACCTCCGGTGGGACAAACTTTTAGTGCTATTGATGTTACCATCCAAGCCTACTCTGCTCGCCGCACGACAGGCCAATGAATCGGAGATGAGGGGTTGAGGCAGACCAAGAAGATGGCAGACTCGTGTCTCCGAGAAACCATCTTTTCTGGGTTTAGATGCCAGTTTCTTTTATAGAACAGAGAGGGGGAGGAGATGAGGAAGTAAAAGGGCCATAAGTTTTGCAGATATCCCCTGGAATGGCCAGCCTCGCGGAGGGGATGTGTTCATTTCTTCTTTCCTGCAGCCAGCCACAGGTGGGCGGGGTCAGGATGCTTCCCTGAACAAAGGCACTTTGGTTTAACATTCAGGCAGAGGGGCAGGGTTCTCCAAGGCAGGCCATTATGTACAGACAGTATCCTTTTAGTGAACAAAAGCAACGGGAAGCAAAGGTTAAAGTAAAAGAAACAGATCCAACAGGTAGTCAGATTTGGCTCTTCTGTGTTGCATTCATGCTCCCAGTGGGATCAGGCTGAGGACCTGCCCTGTTCTGCCTCCCTTGGTCCCTTACTGGTTTCTCCTGAGATCAGACCCTCAGTACATCATGTACGCAGTGACCAAGTGACTCTGCTTCTAAGGGAACCCGACCTCAGACGGGACCCAACCTTATTTCTGTAAGTCTCCGCATTCAGTCTGGGCAGCTGAGGACAGATGCTAATTAATGTCAACACAGACCCCACCCATAGGGGCTCTCCTGCTTTAAACACCCCTTAAAGGAGGAAAGAGAAACCAGATTCACCCACGAGGTGGTACTAGGGGCCTTGGTTCACTGTATATAATGATTCAGTAAAGGCCCCTAGGGCATTCCAAATGACACCCCATTCACTTCTAGGAATTTATAATGAAGAAATCACTGCGACTGTGCAAACACTTTGACCTGCAGGGATGTTCACCTCAGTATTGATTATAATAGGAAAAAAATGAAAATAACTTAAATCTTTAACAGTGAGATATTAGTGATACTAGTTAAGTAAACTAAGTTGCCTCCAGAGAGAAGAACTGATGGAACCATGATATAGCTGCAGCTTTAGTGTGGAGGGATGACTCTGGCATATTAAGTAAACATAAAAATTTTAATTCATCAGGGAATTCCCTGGTGGTCCAGTGGTTAGGACCTGGTGCTTTCACTGCCGAGGCCCAGGTTCAGTCAGATCCCACAAGCCACGCGGTGTGGCTAAAAAAAAAAACAAAACCAAAGACTTAAACATTTTTTTTAATTCCTCATTTTTATAGTAAAGCTTTTCAATCAGACTGAAAGCTAGAGAGAATGGTATAATGAACTCCCCAGCTCCCACCAATAACTATCAACATCATGTAACCCTTGCTTCATCTGTCCTTTGAAATATTAATTTTTAAAAGGGAATCTGTAAATTCAATCCCATCTTTTAAGAAAGAAAAAGAAAGAATATTAACTGCATTAAGAAGACAGGAGACTTGAAGGACCCACTCCACGTGTTATCATCAGTGATAATTGATACGTGGAAGAGATTGTGGGTGATTTTTCTTTATTTTCTTCTTATTTTACTATATTTTCTAAGTTCTCCAGAGGGAAGAAGAATACCTTTTGTCATGGGAAATATATATATCACATTCACTTGGAAAGACGAGGTTAGGGATGGTCTGGACTCTCAGTGCCTGTCCCCACCTGGCAGTGGCCTCACCGCACGGGGTGAGTACCACTCAGGCGAGAGAAGACATCAGGGAAAAGTCAGAGGAAGTGCCGCAGCTAGAGGCAGGGGGATGGCACCTTAGCAGTCCCTGAAGGCCAGGCTAAAAATAAGACGCAGCAGCAGCTGGGCCCCCCAGCAGCTGCCTCCTCTCTCCCCTCCTCTCTGCAGCCTGCTGCACAAAACTGTGGTCCTCAAGTTTGCCCCAGAGCCGGAGGAGCAGGAGGTGACCCAGAAAAGGTAGGGCCAGGACCGTCCCCTCCTTGACTGCCACAGCTGGACAGTGTGACTCAACAGCCGGGGGACCTTGACAAATTTACGAAGGCACAAGAAGCCAGCAGGCTTGGCTGGGGATGAAGCCCTAAGGGGAGGCTCAGAGGACAAACTGCCTCCCCATTTCCCAAGTGGTACCTGAAGAGAGCCCTGGGATGCCAGATGCAGACTGCAGACTGGGGCAGGGGTGGGGTAGCCAGAGAGCTACACGTGGGAGACGGAGGCCCTTCAGCCTAAACCCAGAGGATTGCCTGGTGTGTAGCTCTGATTCTGGTCAGAACTTCTGGTTCCCTTTGGCACAAGAACCCTTTAGAGGGTGTTTGCCTCCACCAGAGTTCCTTCCTGGATTGCCCCAGGCCAGCACCTGAGCAGAGACTCAGCTCTTTGCTCCTCAGTGTGCACCTACAGCCTCTTCTGTAGGGTCTGAGCTTTAGAAGGCTTGCTTGCAGCTGAGGCTGACATCTTTGAAGGCACTGCTGGTGATGAGATTGATGACCCTAAGAGCCAAGGTTAACTGAGCACTTACTATGCACCCAGCAGCAAACTAAGACAATTCACCTATGTTCCCCCAGTACCAGGCTAAGTGATTTGTCCCAGGTCACACAGCCAGGAAGCCGAGAAGCCCAATTGGAACCAAGGTCTGACTGTCCCCGGGCCTCATATAGGGATTGAATGGTGGGAAGTGAGGCTAAGGCTGGAGTCTGAGGCAGTGGATGAGGTGTCTGCTCAGCATGGCTTGGTGTGTGTCCCTCCAGGGCTGCGTTTCCTGAGAGCCTTACGTTCCAGATGCCCTCTGATCCGCACCTGTGCGCCCCAAGGATCAGGTACCGTGATGGCCTGCAGGTCCCAAGAATGGTTCCTGCCTCCCCCCCTTCCTGGGCACAGAGCCTGTCCCGGGTCCCCAGTGCCAGCTGCTGCCCCGAAGACACAACCTGCTGTCATGTCCTGGTTTTCCTGCCTCCCGTCTCCCCTGCCCAGCCCACCCCAGAAGGGGCTCACGCAGCAGACCCCCAGTCACCTTCCCTGCCCACGATTCCCACCCCCCTTAGCTCCCCCGACCTCCAGTAGCTGAGGGGTTGTGGGAACTCTGGACGGAGAAAATGGGGAGCATGCGGCCCCTTCGTTCCTGGTCCTGGGGCCTAGGCCTGGGGACTCAGCTCGGCCTCCACAGGGCTCCCATCACAACTCTTCCAGCCTCCTCTCTGATTCTGTGTCCATCTGAATGCCCCTCCCTGTCTGTCTGTCCTCCTCTGGCACTCAATTTCTCTCAATCTCTCTCTGCATCTGTCTCCATCCCTCCCTCTCTTATCTCGGTGTCTCTCCATCTTGGTCTGCCTCTCTCTGTGCCTCTGACTCTCTCTGGCTCTTCTCTGCCCATGTGACATCTCACGTGGGCTGTATGTCGGTCCCTCTTTGCCTGTCCGGGTGCCCGATGAATCCCAGTCCCCTTTCCACAAGCCTCTCTGCCTGTGTATCTTGGGGGGGGGGGTGGCTCGCTCACCTCTGTTGAGCTGGGCAGGAGCTGCAGGGCTGTGGTCCTACCCTCCCTAGGCTGACACACTGTACCCTGCAAGCCCAGCACCTAGAGCACCTCTGCAAAGCACTGGGAGGAAGTTGCTGCCTCTGTCACCTGGAGTGAGTGGTTGCTGGAAGGCGGGTGGTGGGCCCCATTAGTGGGTAGGTGTTAGTGTGTTGCATTTTGTTCTGTGTTTTAAGATCTAGGGTCATCTATTCTTTCCCCGCTGCAATCGGGAACCCCTTAGAGATCCTGGTGAAAGTTGTGACTCTTCCCCCTAAAATACAGGTTCCCCCATATTTGACACTCTCTGAAGCCCAAGCCTAACCCCTCAGGGGTCACAAACCTGAGGATGAGAAACCGAGGGGAGGGGCTTCCCTGGAGGTCCAGTGGTTAAGACTCCACGCTTCCAATGCAGCGGGTGCAGGTTGGATCCCTGATCGGGGAACTAAGATCTCACATCCACATGCTGGGAGACCCCAGCTGACCCACTGCCATGTGCTGAGATCCGGCCTGGCAGCCCAGGACTGTATCTCAGTTTCAGGAGAAGCTGAGTGACGGGTGGAGAGGCGAGCTCCTGCTGTCTCCACCCCCCCACCCCACGCCACCCCACCCCAACCCACCCCCCGCCGTCCCCTGACCTGTTCTCCCCCCCTTGC
Organism: Kogia breviceps; assembly: GCF_026419965.1. Classification (NCBI taxonomy): domain Eukaryota; kingdom Metazoa; phylum Chordata; class Mammalia; order Artiodactyla; family Physeteridae; genus Kogia; species Kogia breviceps. The sequence continues at coordinate 31,218,537 of NC_081327.1, forward strand.
CCCTTCCAGCTTATCAGGCAATGCTCTCGGGGACAAAGGTGCTGCCCTGCTGGCTCAGCTGCTTCCAGGGCTGGGCGCTCTGCAGTCCTTGAAGTGAGTAGCCCTCTGGGCAAAGCCTCTGAGGTTTGATCTCCTCGGGATGAGAGCATGTGTGTGGGCCGCGGGGGATGGAGATGACGGGGTGGGGGGATATTCTGTGTCCCACCTCACTCCCTCCTGGGGTTATCATAAAGGTTACATCAGACAATGCATGCCAACCACCGGGGCCAGTCCCTGACACGTGGCCAGTGCCCAGGACAGGGTAGTTACTACTGCGTTTCTCACTAAAATAGACACTGGTCTCCGTGACTCAACGATCCAGCTGCTGAGTTAAGCCTTCGTTTCTCAAACCTGTCTCCCTGTCTCTGCGCAGGCTCTCTGGGAGGCCCAGGCAGGCAGGGCTGGGAAGCATTACCTGATTAATATAACAGCTGGCAGCCATTCTGGCCCTGGGGGGTGGGGAGGGGCCGTTTGATGGGGGCGGGGCGGGGGGGGCGGTGAGGAGGCGCCCTGGCCAGGTAGGCAGGGAGGGTTTGGACGAGAGAAGACACCTGAACACCTGGCAGAGAGGGGGGAGATGTTTGCTACGGGAGGGAGGCCCTGGAAGGAGGCCGTCAACTCCCAGACTTTGCCTGCAGCCAGCCAGAGTTTCTAGGCCCTTAAAGGTCCCTGTGTTCCTGGCTCACATGCCCCCTCCTCCTCCTCCCTGGCTCTTCTGGGCCCAAGGGAGAGTCTTCCTGGTCGCAGGAACCTGGTCACAGACCCCAGGTTCCCAGCGTCCCTGGACAAATTACATCACCTTCTCTGAGCCCCTGGTTCCCAGTCAGTTAACACATAAACTCTGGAGGCAGTGGCTATGGTTTTCGCTGTAACCAGTGCTGTGGCCTGTGGGCACTGCCTGCTCAGGCCGCCTTTCGTTGGGAAGCTGGGACCAGAGGAGGTTGCCTCTGTTCCCGTTCAGGGCCTGCAGGGGGAGGGGGGCGGGCGGGAAGGCCTCCCCGCCATTGCAGGCAAATTTTATGCAAATTGGAGCTTTCATGCAAATCCCCTGGGGACCTTCTCAATACTGAGAATGCCTGGTGTGATCCCGGGCTGTGAGGTCAGCACTTGCCTGCCAGTCTCTCAGTGCCCGAGGAGTGCAGCGTTAAGTGGCAAATATAAACCACCAGGACAGACTGACCACGAAAGAAGGGGAAAGCTCTGTTCCTGCTCCTTGAACAAGAGGCCCCACATTTTCACTTTGCACTGGGCACTGCCCCTCCTTGATCAGGTGGGGAAACTGAGGCACAAGTCTGGCTCAAAGATTCATCATAGATGGAGGGAACCACTGAGTTCCAATCTCAGCTGTGTCCCCAACATGTCTCATAATCTTGGGCAAGACCTTGCTGCTCTCTGGACCTCAGTTTCCCCATCTGTGCAATGGGGAGTTGGCAGAGGTGCTTTGGCCATCCGGGGTTCAGTGTGTTCCATCGTCTGGGACAGGGAGGGACAGCGCTCCCCTGCCCTGTGCTCTGACCACGAGAGGGTGTTTTTGAGTCCTGAGTGACCTCTGTCGGCATCATCCCTCTGATTCTCCAGCCTCAGTGAGAACGGTTTGTCCCTGGATGCTGTGTTCAGTTTGACCCAGTGCTTCTCTACTCTGCCGTGGCTTTTGCACTTGGACTTCAGGTGAGAGTGTCCCTGGGACCCCACTCTGCCCCTCCTCTGTCCCATCCACGATATAGCATCCTCAGGGCCCTGGTATGATACCAGGTCCAGTGAACATGCAGTGAGTGTCTGTGAAATGCATGAATAGATGAATGAGTGAATTACAGCTCCAGGGACACTCAAATTTCTCCAAATTCACCACGGGGCACAATCCATCGACTCTCCTGTACTTACTCTCTGGGTTGTCCTGGGAGACTTTTAAGGAAACTGGGAGCTCCCTGGTGGGAGCTTGAGTTCTCAGGGACCCATCTGAATTGTGGGGTCTCTGGAGCTGATGAGAGTGTAGAAGGGAAGGCACCTAGCCAAGCGGCCCCGGCCAAGGCAAAGCAGATCATCCATGGTTTCAGGTGAAGTCCACCTATTCCTCCCCTCCCCCCATTCCAAGAATGGGTTTTACAGTAGCAGACAGACCAGGTTCAAATACAGGCTTACTACTTACCTGCTGTGCCGCTTTGAGCAGGTCACTATATCTCTTGATACCTCAGTTTCCTCATCTGTGAAGGAGGGGTAAGAACACTTCCTTAAAACCATAAACAAGATGAAAAGACAACCCTCAGAATGGGAGAAAACATTTGCAAACTAAGCAACTGACAAAAGATTAATCTCCAAAATTTACAAGCAGCTCATGCAGCTCAATATCAAAAAAACAAGCAACGCAGTCCAAAAATGGGCAGAAGACCTAAATAGACATTTCTCCAAAGAAGATATACAGATCTCCAACAAACACATGAAAGGATGCTCAACATCATTAATCATTAGAGAAATGCAAATCAAAACTACAATGAGGTATCACCTCACACTGGTCAGAACAGCCATCATCAAAAAGTCTACAAACAATAAATGCTGGAGATGGTGTGGAGAAAAGGGAACCCTCTTGCACTGTCGGTGGGAATGTAAATTGATACAGCCACTATGGAGAACAGTATAGAGGTTCCTTAAAAAACTAAAAATATGGGGCTTCCCTGGTGGTGCAGTGGTTGAGAGTCCGCCTGCCGATGCAGGGGACGCGGGTTCATGCCCTGGTCTGGGAAGATCCCACATGCCGCGGAGCGGCTGGGCCCGTGAGCCATGACCGCTGGGCCGGCACGTCCGGAGCCTGTGCTCCGCAGCGGGAGAGGCCACAACAGTGAGAGGCCCGCGTACCGGAAAATATAAATAAATAAATAAATAAAAATAAAAACTACAAATAGAACTACCATACAACCCAGCAATCCCACTACTGGGCATATACCCTGAGAAAACCATAATTCAAAAAGAGTCATGTACCACAATGTTCATTGCAGCTCTATTTACAGTAGACAGGACATGGAAGCAACCTAAGTGTCCATCAACAGATGAATGGATAAAGAAGATGTGGCACATATATACAATGGAATATTACTCAGCCATAAAAAGAAACGAAATTGAGTTATTTGTAGTGAGGTGGATGGACCTAGAGACTGTTACACAGAGTGAAGTTAAGTCAGAAAGAGAAAAACAAATACTGTATGCTAACATATATATATGGAATCTAAAAAAAAAAAAAAGGTTCTGAAGAACTTAGGGGCAAAACAGGAATAAAGACGCAGATGTAGAGAATGGACTTGAGGACACGGGAACGGGGAAGGGTAAGCTGAGACGAAGTGAGAGAGTGGCATGGACATATATACACTACCAAATGTAAAACATAGCTAGTGGGAAGCAGCCGCATAGCACAGGGAGATCAGCTTGGTACTTTGTGTCTACCTAGAGGGGTAAGATAGGAAGGGTGGGAGGGAGACGCAAGAGGGAGGAGATATGGGGATATATGTATACATATAACTGATTCACTTTGTTATACAGCAGGAACTAACACACCATTGTAAAGCAATTATACTCCAATAAAGATGTTAAAAAAAAACACAACTCTTCCTTACCTCACAATTTTATTGTGAGAATCAAAGGAAATCATATCGGTGGTGTGCTTTGTATGTATATTTATTGTCCTATTTGCTGAGAAAACAGGCCACCATCCAGGTCTTCCTTGACCCATCCTGTCTGGTCTCTTGCTTCTGCCTGGGAAGGGGGCCCTTGTCCCTTTCTCAGGCTACTGCCTCCTCTCTGCCTGCAGCTCTGAGAGCCAACGCGTCATCCTGAGAGGTGATGGAAGAGACAGGTAAGGAGGGAAAGCTCTGAGGTTGGGGGCCCTCCCCTCTCTCTCTCTGATCTCCATTTCTTATAGGTGACCCCAACCCGACCCCCAGACCCATGCTGACTGTTAGCCCAGGTCTGGCAGGCTGGAATTAATCACTTCTGTAACCCCCTCCCCCATATAAATTTGCAGTAATTAGCTGCTTTCAATCTTTTCTAAGAAGGAGTGCACATGGGAGGGAGGGGCTGACGGGTGATGCTGCAGCAGAGCAGGCGTTAGGAGAGCGGATGTGTGGGAGGGTAGAGGGGAGCTGCTGTGTTTCTGCCACTGAGGACGTTTGCAGCACTTTGCAGCGTCCTGACTTCATATGAATCCCCGCCCTTTCACACTCTGAGTATCATATTAGAGAAGCCAAGAACCGTTGGTGCTCTGAAAAAGTTTCCACAGCTTTGCGGTAAACAAGTTAGTTCTCCTCAGGTGTTCCCGGCTGCCCCCTAGTGGAGCCCGGCACCCTCGTCTCATCTGGGCAAAAGCACAGGGCTTCTCAAGCGGGGCCAGCTGGGCAGAGTGCATTTCCAGCTAATGTGTTAGAGAAAAACACTGCCGTAGCAGGTGGGCTGCCTGAAGCCTGGGTGGTATTGCTTGCCGAGCTAGGGTCTCCATTTCTGGGAACTCTCTGGGTTCTTGAAGCCAAGAGAATTGAGGCACAGATAGGTGGATGATACCTACAGCAGTGGTCAGAAAGAGGAGGGCTCTGTCCTAGCTTCCCTCGACCTGCTCAGGTGCTGCCCACCTGGACAGGTATAAGCTGCTGGCATCCTCACTCTGGCTTCCCTTCCCTGGGCCTCAGTTGCCCCATCCGTACAGGGAGGGGCTTGACTGTCCCGAGGGCCCCTCCCAGCCCCGACTAATGAGTCTAGTCTTCCAATGTGGATGCTTTGACCTTTCCTTTCAAATTGATTTCCCCACTCCTAGGGATCTGTTGGCTGCTGGATCTTTGCCAGAGTTCCAAGCTGGAGCCCAGTTCTTGGGGTTCGGTCAGCGCCGCATCTCCAGGAGCTTCTGGTACCATCTTAACCACTTCTTGCTTAGGGGTAACCACAAAGGGGTAAGGGGTGAGGGAGTGGAGAGCCTGGAGCTTGGGAGGCAGGGGAAAGAGAGTTTGAGAGAAGCGGGAAGAAGTGTGAGGGCTGGTGACGGGGCTGCTGGCTCCGGCATTCCCTGGAGAGAAGATTCTGCATTGTTTTCTCTGAAGACTTCCCAGCTCTGCCATGAGGGGCTGTGAGACCCTGGCTGGGCTCCTCCCCTCTCTGGGGCTTGATTTCCTCACCTAAGAAGAGAGACACGTGAGCTGGGGCCTGAACAGCGTTCTCCGGGGACGGGGTGGGCAGGACCCCAGGCAGGCGGGACAGCTCGTGCAGAGGCCCAGGGCAGTGAAGCCTTGGCTCTGGGGAAGCATTGCTGTGTGGCTAGAGCTTAGTACACAGGGAGAGTGGAGGCGAGTGAAGACATGGGAAAGTCGTTTTGCTTTTAGCCTGAGGATAATGGGGAGCCACAGAGGGTTTTCAGCACAGGAGAGGCTGGCCAGATCTGTATTTGTTAAAGATAAGACGCTGGCAGGGTGGAGGATTGCAGGGAGGCAAGAGGGGGAACCCAGGGGGTGTTCAAGTGGCCCAGGCGAGTGACAACGATGGCCTGGATGTAGGCAGGGGCCGTGGGGAGGACTTGGGACTGGACAAGGGCAGCTGGGTGCCCAGGGGGCCTTGACTGTTTCTGTCGGAGTTGGGGGGACTGGGGGCTGTAAGGGGTGGAGAGTGTGCCCTGTTGGCAGTGCAGGGGCTGGCGGCCTGCAGGTTGGGGAGGACACTTGCTGGGAGAAGCGGAGAGCCCTTGGGGCTGGACAGGGGCCCTGAGCCCTCCCTGACCCCCTCGACCTGCCCGCTGCCCCTTTTCAGCCTCAGGGAATGTCAGCTGGAGCCCTGGAGCCTCTCCCGCCTCTGTGAGACTCTGGAGAAGTGCCCGGGGCCTCTGGAAGTCAAGTAAGTAGGAGGACACAGCCTCAGGGGCACAACGTGGGCGCCTGCCCAGTGACCTGGGGTGGGGTGTCCTGGTTAGAGACCAGGTGAGTCCCTCCTGGTCTCTTCCTGCCAGACCCCGTAGTCCTATGCCATGGGAGTCCCCTAACCCTTTGGTGGAAGGCTCTTTGCCTCCCAGTGGCCCCAGCTTCAGGCACCTCGTCCCTCCCACTGAGAGAGGCCCTGCCGGGCCCAGGGCTTCATCTCCCCATCGGCTCAACTCAGGGCACCTGGGAGCCCCAGTCTGCCCACCCCCCCTCCACCCCTGGAGCCCCACCCTGGCGCCCAGCTGGGCCTGCCTCTGTGGCTGGAGCCTGTCATTCTGAAGGCCCCTCCTCAGGGCATCCCCCAGCCTGGGTTATCAGCTCACCCCAGAACACCTGCGTCTGTGACCAGAGGCTGGGCTTAGAATCAGGAGTCCTGGCTCAGCCACCAACAAGCTGGGTAACTTTGGGCAAACGGCTTTAACCCCTCAGGCCTCAGCTTTGTCATCTGCAAAGTGGTCGGTCAGACTTTCCTTCCCTCATCATCGTTGTAACTTTATTACAATAATTACCTTAAAATAAAGAAACCCAAGACAACCCTCCCTCATCTAAATAACCCCATCCCTCATCAACTCAGTGTTGTCATTTGTCCTGGTGACCTTCTCCATTTGCATATACAAGTTTTTTCCTGTTCGAAATCACAGGCCAGCTGCATTCTGCAGTTTCACTTTACATGGCCCCGTATGTGTTCTTCCGTTTTGGCACAGTTTTTTTTTCCTTGCTTTCTGGCTCCAGTCTCAAATGCCCTCTGGTCCTTACAACAAGCTCATTATCCACGTTGACACCTGGGGTGTGTCCTTCCGTACCTCTCTCCACGTTCAAACGCTTATGGCTATGGAGGAAGGCGGTTGTGATGTTAACAGATACAGGATCTTAACAAGATTTGCGGTGAACTTTTGTCTCATAAGAGAACACTGTGGCTTTCCTAGAATATCAGGATGTGTGGAACCAATGAATTTTCAAATAAACCATTTATTTTAGAAGAGTTTAAGGCTTGCTTTACAGAAAAGTTGCAAAACTAATGCAGAGAGTTCCCCCCACACTTGCCCCTGGTGGTTAATATCACTCATCACCATGGTACATGATGTGTACATTTTGGCATTCCAAATGCCAAAATAAAGGTAAAGGTTCTGTTGCTTAAAAAAAAAAAAAAACAGAAAACAAACAGTGTGTAAACCCCACATTGACCCCAAGCAGAGGCCGTAGCACTGTGTGTATTTGGGGTCCAGTGGAAAGCCACTGGTGTTTGTGGTCAGACCACCCCTCAGTGAACGCCTCTGCCCTGCCTGTGCCCAGAGCCCCAGGCCCAATCCCGGGACAGAGCGGGTAGAGCTGAGCCTACAGCCTGGGCCCTGGCAGAGGCTCGTTGCTTCCAGTTCCAGAACCATAGGTGGCCCCTTTTACTGTTCCCCCCAAGGTGAAGCTGGGTCCCCCTTCAGCCACACAGTAATGCGATGGAGATGGGCCAGCCTCCTGGCAGCCCCAGTGAGGGGAAAGCGCAGCCTGCAGGGGACAAAGAAACAGGGACAGAGAGAAGGGGCAGCAAAAGGGGAGAAAGGCAGAAGGAAAATACAGTCCAAACGCCTCTGGGGGTCAGGAAGTGGCTCTAGACTCCCAGGGAGGGCTGTATGTAAACCCCAAGGTGCTTAGAGACTCTGGTTGACCCAGTCCTCCAGCCAGAGCAGAGACCAGAGGATGGGTATCAGGAGTTTCTCCTAAGTGGACTGGCTTCTGATGAATTATCGAGACAAGTGATCAGCTGGTTGGTCTGGTTTTGGTGGGCAGTCGGGGACCCGAGCTACCCTGCATCTCTCCTTTGCTGACCTGTCACGTGCCTGAATTGCCACCATATGTTCTCTACTTTGGGTTAAGGTGGCATTCTCTTCTTAACAGGTGTGTTCTGCAGGGTACCAGTCTTCATGGCCCTCAAAATGATAATCCTACTAGTCCATGCCTTTTGGGGGGAAATTCACAATGCACAAGGGCAGATTAAAGGCTCTGAGAAGTCCTGCAGCAAAGAAAACTAATGGGGCTTAACCCAGCATTTTCCAAGCATATATGACCTTCCTTTTCCTCCAGCCTCAATGATAACTCAAGGACCCCAGTGTTCAGAGGGGGTGTTTTGGGCAATCCTGGCTTTAGGACCCATTTAGCTTTTCCCAAGATTTCCCCACCTCAATCAGATGCTTTGTTTCACAGATTGTTCTGCAAGGTCCTGAGTGACCAGAGCCTGGAGACCCTGCTGCACCACCTACCCCGGCTCCCTGAGCTAAGCCTGCTGCAGTAAGACTGGTTTCCCCATTTCACTGTGCAGGACTGAGGCTCTTGCATTGCAAAGCCATCCCCTTCTGACCCCTCCCCACTTCTCTTGGGCTGTTTCATCATTTTACCTGGCACAGCTGGGAGCTCAAGTCTGCTTCCAGCTCTTCCCTAATACCTTATCAACCTCAGGGTGGAGTTATTTGACCCCTCTAAGCCTCAGTTTCCTCATCTGACAAATGGGACTAATATTCTTCAACCCTTCCCCCAAGGTTGGGATTCAAACAAGAGAGTTGCTCTAAAAGCACCTTGAAGAATGGAAGGCCTGTGACAAATGGGCCATCATTCTTCTCTCCACCCACAGAAAGGTCACCTACTCCTATAAAGAGACTTTATAGCTGTATGTCATGTATATATCACACACCAGTTGGTTTTTTTTTTTTAATTTACGTATTTTTTAAAATTTATTTTTGGCTGCATTGGGTCTTCGTTGCTGAGCACGAGCTTTCTCTAGTTGCGGTGAACGGGGACTGCTCTTCATTGGAGTGCACGGGCTTCTCACTGCGGTGGCTTCTCTCGTTGCGGAGCACGGGCTCTAGGCACGCGGGCTTCAGTAGTTGTGGCACGTGGGCTCAGTAGTTGTGGCTCGCAGGCTCTAGAGCACAGGCTCAGTAGTTGTGGCGCACGTGATTAGTTGCTCCACGGCATGTGGGATCTTCCCAGACCAGGGCTCGAACCTGTGTCCCCTGCATCGGCGGGCAGATTCTTAGCCACTGCGCCACCAGGGAAGCGTCCACACTCCAGTTTTTAAAGGTCACCATCTAATTCTGTAAAAGGGGAATTTAAGCAGCATCCCCAAAGTATTTAAAACTCTATTTTCTAATTTCAGCTCAGACTGGTTAGAATTTTAAAAGGATTTACTTTAAATATTTTTCCAACAGGGGGCAAGAGCAGCTATAGCTGATATGGAAAAATACAACAGAAAATTAAATCATCCCATTAAAAACATCAATATAAGTACTCCTGCTAAGGATCTCTGGGACACCTGAGACAGCTGACATCACATCCAGGACCTCACTTATCCCTGAGTCCTTTTGGGAGGGGAGGGAGGAGATGTGTGACTTCCCAGAGGTGGGCAAATGTGGCAGAGCCCATGTCAAACTACAGAATCCACTATGGTCCCACCCTGACAGGAAAGGGTGGATCAGGAAGGGTTCCTTTGGACACACAAGTTGTGGGCTAACATGAATAGATAGATAGGAAACCTCAGACTGGAGAGGGACTTCTCTATGCCCAAGTCACACAGCATCAGCCCCCAACTCCTCATCTGTCTTTGGAATGAGGTAACCAGCTCGATCCTCACCAGTGCTTAAGGTTTGTATTGGGTTGGCCAAAAAATTCACTCGGGTTTTTCTATAGTATCTTACGGAAAAACCCAGACAAACTTTTTGGCCAACCCAGTATTATTCAGTCCATACTGTTTGTGCACTGCTGTGGACCAGGCACTACTTGGGGTGTTGGAGACACAGTTGAGAGAGAAAAAAAAGAAGATGAGGTCCCTAGCTTCTTGGAGCTTACCTTGTAGTAGAGGGAGCTGATCAACAAGCAAAGTGAAAGCAAATAAGATGAATTCAGAGAGTGATAAAGTATTTTTCTAGAGAATGTGGTAAAGAGGGATTGTGGCAGTGATTTAGACAACGGCAGCGGTGGTCAGGGAACGCCTCTGAGGAGGGCTGCTGGGGTGCTACCTGAAGGAAGAGAGGGAGCCAGCCTTTTGAAAAGCAGGGAACAGCATTCCAAGGAGATGGAACAGCATGCATGAGGCCCTGAAGCAGGATTGAACTCAATGGGCTCGAGGAACAGGCAGAAGGCCAGTGTGGCCAGAGCACAGTGGCCAGCAGAGTTGTAGGAGAGAAGGTAGAGAAATGAACCCGGGCCAGGTCACACGGGGCCTGGTAGCTGTGGGGAGGAGTTTGGGATTTTGCCCAAGGCAGAGGAACGATTTGTGTTTTCAAAAGCTTAGTCTGGCTGCTGGGTAGAGAAGGGACCCGGGACAAGCGTGGAAGCAAGAGCAGGGAGGGGGGGCTTCCCTGGTGGCGCAGTGGTTGAGAATCTGCCTGCCGATGCAGGAGACACGGGTTCGTGCCCCGGTCCGGGAAGATCCCACATGCCGCGGAGCGGCTGGGCCCGTGGGCCATGGCCGCTGAGCCTGAGCATCCGCAGCCTGTGCTCCGCAATGGGAGAGGCCACAACAGTGAGAGGCCCGCATACTGCAAAAAAAAAAAAGAGCAGGGAGGGGATTGTACAGCCAGGGTAAGAGATGCTGGGGGCTGGGAATTGGTGGGGAGAGAGGGGAGTAGGTAGATTCAGGGTGGATCTTGGGGGTGTAACTAACAAGACAAGCTGATGGAGGGTTTATGGAGCCAGGGAAATGGAGACACCAAGGATGCCTCCAAGGGCAAGATGGAAGCATCTCACTTTCTCTAAGGCAGTGGTTCACAGCTGGAGGGTGATTTTGCCCTTCAGGAGATATTCGGCAATGGAGACATTTTTGTTGTCATAATGGCAGAGGGGGTGGGAGGTCATGCTACTGCTGGCATCTAGTGAGTAGAGGTCTGGAATGCTGTTAAACTTCCTAAAGGACAGCCCCCAAATCCAAAGAATTATCTCTGTAATGCTGAGTTTGAGAAATTTTAAGGACCTGAAGCTTCCCGCTCCTTGTCAGCAAGGACTCACCTATGAGTGCTTGGGATAAAAACAATATAATAATAACAATAAGCATGGGTATCGTGCTAGGTAGTGCACAAGCTTGATATGATTCAGTCCGCACGACACCCTAGAGGAAGGTGTGTAAGTAGTTCTGTTTTTCAGATAAGGAAACTGAGGTTCAGAGAGGTTAAGTCACTTATCCAAGGACACACAGCCAGTAAGCAGAACTAGGACTCAAACCTCAGTCCACTTGACCTCAAGCTCCTATTTCTCCCTCTTGAGTTCCTGTCTCCTTCCTTAATGCCTGGCTGACCCACCAGCCCCCCAATCCTTTTCATTCGCCTCCAGCCTGTCCAGGTTTCTTGCCCACTGATCTTGCTTCGTTCCAACTTGCTCACATAGGGCCCCACCCCTTTCCTTCTCAGGCTGATCGAGATGGAACTGTCCCCAAGGAGCCCCCTCCTGCTGGCTGACATCTTCAGCCTGTGCCCGCGGGTTCAGAAGGTGGATCTCAGGTGAGCATTGCCCTGGGACAACCGGAACCTAGGAGGGTGGTGCCTGGAGTCTGTTGGATGTGAGGGGCTAGGATGGAGATAGTGGGACCAAAGTCAGAGACTCAGCTGCTGGAGGAGGGGGGCCTGCCCCCTGGGGGCGTGCTGAGGCTGTGGTCAAGGGTGGCTGACCCAGGTGCTGTCTGCTCCAGGTCCCTGCATCACGCGACCCTGCACTTCAGGTCTAGCGAGGAGCAGGAAGGCGGGTGCTGTGGGTAAGTCCCCCGGAACCGTGTGCGAGCAGCCAGTGGGGATTGAGGACGAGCAGACTTGCCTCCTGGATGTCCAGAGCAGAGGACAGACCGAGAGGGCTGGGCTCCATCACGGGCAAACAAGGAGTCCACAGCAGATAGGATTAGAGCTCAGGGGCCTGGTCTGAGGAAAAGGACTCCACAACCTGCCCCCCAAGCTTTAAATCCCAACACCACAAGGGCCTGGCACCTTGGGCAAGTTCCTTAACCTCTCCGATCCTCAGCTTCCACAGCTGGAGAAGGGAGACACTATATTGCAGGCCGTTTGCAAAGAGGAAATGAGGCAACGTGTAAAGCACGAGAGGCCCTCACGGTTATGAGTGTCCCCCTGTGCTACACCGCTGACTCTTGGACCAGTGCTCTGTGGTTGCCTTGGTGAGAGGGGAGCCAGCATTGCACAGGATAATGGGGCCAGGGAATAACCTCTAAGTACAGAGATGACATTTCTGGTAGCTATTTGATGCCACTGGCTCACCGAGTGACCTTGGACCAGACCCTTCTCTCTGCGTCTCAGCCTCCTCAGCTGCGAAATAACAATAAATAAAGAGCTGATGTTTGCTGAGCATCTGTAGGGCACCATTCTAAGAGCCTCATGCAGATTACGTCCCATAAGTGTGGTCCTGTGACCACACCCACAGCTGTGGTCATGCAGCAGGAAGGGGTACAGCTGGGACTTGAATCCAGGGAGTCTTATAGCGCTCCTGGCCCAGGGGCAGGCAAACTTCTTCTGTAAAGGGTTAGATTGTAAATATTTGGGGTTTTCCAGGTTTTCCATAGGGTCTCTATCACAGCTATTCAACCCTGCTGTTTTAGCTTGAAAGCAACACAGACAATATGTAAACGAAGGCGTGTGTCTGTGTGCCACTAAAACTGGATGTATGGACACTGAGACTTGAATTTCATGTAATGTTTATGTGTCATGAAATGTTACTCTCCTTTTGATTTTTTTCTCAACTGTTTGAAAATGGAAAGACTATTCTTAGTGTGCAGGTCTTATAAAGCAGGCGGTCTTGGGCTGTAGACTTTCCAATTCCTGTCTTAACGCAACACTATCGTGACTCCTAGAATACCTTCATAGTTTCCAAGACTGTGATTTCCAAAATGTAGGACAAAGACCAGGATGGGATGATTTTTAGGAGGTTGGGCCGATAGTAGAGTACTTCAGCTTCATTGAATTCCTCCCTTTTCAATTCTCTGATTAAGGCCAAGAGGAAGCCTCAGTTAGGTGTTAGCGTGTCTACAACACCTCTTAACATTTGCTAAGCTCCCTTTTAAATAAAGAGAGAGCTCTCAGCAGGTGCCAATGTCTGGCTTGAATTTAATGATGATATTTTGCTCCTATTTCCTGTATCCTTATGCTTATGGTCTGTTTGGGGCAGGCAAAGCCAGTTTTCCATTGGAGTGAGTGATACAGGGTTTCCTTTTCCAATAAATGCATTAAATAAAAAGAATGAGCTGATTTAAAAATATGGAGTAAACAGTAGGGTAATAGGGAATTTAGGACTATGGAAAAAATCATGAAGGAGAGTAACAATGATAAAAATTTTAGATACTGGTTTTAGGTACTTTCTCATTTTAAGATTTTTTTTTTTTAAGTTGCTGGCTGGCCATAAGCTCTTCATTTACCTTATTGTGTAGTCTCGGTGTAGGCCTCTCAAAGACACTTACTATTACTTTTGATTCCAGCATCAATAACCGTCTGCAGGAGCAGACATCACCCTTAGTCTCCTCCACTCCACCCTCATGTCTGTCCATTAAAGTGACCCCCAAGAGCTGTAGTTCACCTTGAATCAGAATCAGTCTGGAGAGCCTTGTTCCTAGAGCTTTAAATTCAGCGCGTTTGGGTTGCGTTCCCAGAAAATGCCTCTCACCAAGTTCCCAAGGGATGCTGGTGGGGCTGGTCGGGGACCACACTTTGAGAACCACCTCCCCAGAGGGAGAATGTCGGTGGGATCTGCTGTGGAGGGAGGTGGGAGTGGTGGATGCTGGATGTTTCCAGAGAATCCAAGCTTGGGTGAGGCCCTGCTGAAACTCAGAGGCCACACCCAGGACTAGCCAGGGCAGAGGGTCTGAGTGGCCCCATCCCCGGTTTGTACCCCTTCCTGCAGCAGATTCACAGGCTGCGGCCTCAGCCAGGAGCACGTGCAGCCGCTCTGCTGGTTGCTGAGCAAATGTGAAGACCTCAGCCAGCTGGAGTAAGTCGGGCAGGAGGAGGGAGAGGAGCCTGGGAGCATGTGCCTCGGTGGCATCGAAGGGGTGTGTGTGCATGTGCGTGTGTGTGTGCACTTAGCACCTCTCAGGACCAGCTAACAGGGCAGGGGACGCCTGGGACTCCGTCATATCCACGTGGTTTCTCTGTCCCCATTTTATCCCTACCATTCCCCACTGCCGCCAGGGTGGAGCTAAGTCAGGGTATGCCCTTGATCTAATTTGGGGAGCCCTTCACAAAGGGCCACAGGAGCCACTTGGCCTCATGTTGCTCAGGGCACCAGAGCTCTGCTGGCTGGTGGGGCCTGAAAGAAGGGATCCGTTGGTTTGCCTGGCAGGTGGTTAAGAGCAACAAATGCCTCCGCCTGCGGAGGGCCCTAGAGGGTGGGGATTTGTGGGCTCTCGTATTGATGAGAAGTGGTATCTGTGTGACCTGTCTTGGGTGCCCAAATAGTGCAGCCCGCATGGGTAGGTGAAAAAAAGCTAATACCTATTGAGTAGTTTCTCCACTGTCCTAGGCGCTTTACATATTCTTTTTATCCTTCCAACAACCCTAAGTACTATTGTCCCCATTTTATAGATGAGAGAACTGAGGTACAGAGAGTTTAAGAAGCTGCCCTAAGTCACACAACTAGTACGATGCAGTCTTCGCTCAAAACTGCTAGGAGTCCAGCTTAGGACAAGCAGGATGTAAAGAGAGCTGTCTACCCGAAAAACCACAATTTAAGTTCCTGTTGTGATGTGGCCAAGGAGAGAAATGTGGCCGATGAAAATCATGTATTTTAAAGAAAGATGAATAAGCAAGATGTCTTTAAGTTTTTCTGTTTTTTCATTATAGAGGGAACTTTTGCTTATTTTAAAGATTACTTTATTAAGTGGCTTCCTGAGACAAACTAGTTTTTCATTTTTAAAATTTCTCAGGAAAAGACAAAATAAACAAGGCTTAAAAGTGTCGGGCTTCCCTGGTGGCGCAGTGGTTGAGAATCCGCCTGCCGATGCAGGGGACACGGGTTCGTGCCCCGGTCTGGGAAGATCCCACATGCCGCGGAGCGGCTGGGCCCGTGAGCCATGGCCGCTGAGCCTGCGCGTCCGGAGCCTGTGCTCCGCAAGGGAGAGGCCACAACAGTGAGGCCCGCATACCACAAAAAAAAAAAAAAAAAAAAAAAAAAGTGTCATAATCAGGGGCAAAATGAGTTCAAAGATGCAGGACAAAAATCAGATATTCCCGGGCATGCTGATTATATTGTTTCTGAAACCGTAGGTAAAACCATAGACTGCTACAATGAAGGGAAATAAGAAAGTCTTCCAGTGCAATTTCAGATATTGCATTCTCAAATGAAAAGAAGAAATCTGATGGATAAATGCATCCTCCAAATATCTTTCTTTTTCCTGAACTTACTCTTGTTCAAAAAGTATGGCTCCCAACGGATGCAGGCCAAGTGCATAGTAAAAGCTAATTGGTTTTTCTCTAACCCCTGAAAGCCTGCTGGAGGCACATGCGTCCTGGGGGTGGTCACCAGATTCCGAAGGGGAATTATCTCTCCGGTGATCATTAGGCCTGGTTAACTGTGGTGCTGGTGAGGGGGATGGTGGTGATAATTCTAGTGGTGATGGGGGGGGGGGGTGCCCAGTAGCAGTGATGGGATGGTGCTGGTGGTGATGACGGCGCCGTTGGAACAGAAGTAGTGCAGAGTGGTGGAGGGGATAACGGCAGTGCCGGGTGGGTTAGAGTAGCAGTGATGGTAATTGAAGAGAAGGCACGTCTGAGCACCAACAACCTCCTCGTACCTCTTGCAGCCTCTCAGCGAACCTGCTGGGTGATGCCGGGCTCAGGTGCCTCCTGGAATGTCTCCCTCAGGTGCCCATCTCCGGTTCACTTGAGTAAGTGATGAGCCAGCCCCAAGGCTAGCAAGGAGGAAGAGTCCCCAGGGCCAAGGACATTAGTGGGCTTCTTTTGAGGCATCCCTAGAGAACTGCAGAGGACAAGGGCTGGGGAGGGGAAAGGGCTGATTCTTACCTTGACCCCTGCCTACCTTGGGGTCCTTTCTTCCTTCCCTCATCGCCCACTATGGGCAGAGCTCCCACCAGACACCCGGGAGAGGCTGTGACTAAAGCTTGGTGACCCAAGTTGACTCCGGGTAGGGAGCAACAGTTCATCCCTTATCAGCTGCTGGATCTCAGTTGTCCTGGCTCTTGGTCCATCCCATCCCTGAAGCTCCTCTGACCAAACCTATGGGACACGGATTTGGGGATGTCTCCACAGCAGGCGGGGTCCCTAGGAAGTCATCCTCACTCACTCAGTCTCCCCAGTGACCTGGGAGACTGATGGCCAGAGCCAGGATACAACCCATTGCTAGGCAACTGGGCTTTGTGCTCTGGGCATCCCTGACCCCTGTGGGGCTGGAGTTGCCAGCCTGGCCTCACGATCACCCGGTCTCAGACCACAGGGGCATCTCAAAGACTCATAGTCTGGTGCCTGACCTGCCCTGTGTGGGGATAGCACCCCTCTGGCCTCTCTCTGGACCTCAGTGTCTCCACCTGGAGAACGGACACTCGGACATTGAGGACGCTCCTCTGGGAGATGACAGCTGGAAGGGAAGAGACGAGGGGGGCTGGGCAGGGCTCCACTGAGGTGCGTCCCCCCACCCCCCCATCCTGAACCTCTTTTCTCCTCTAGTCTAAGTCACAACGGTATCTCTCAGGAAAGTGTCCTGTGCCTGCTGGAGACTCTCCCCTCCTGCCCACATGTCCGGGAGGCCTCAGTGAAGTAAGGAGACGTTGGTGCCACTTGCTGATGGTGGGGAAGCAAGACTCGCACGCTCGGTGGCCCTCCATCTGTGTGACTTGGGCAACCTCTGCCCCTCTCTGAGTCTCAGGGTTCACTGAACGTGGGATCATAGTTTCCATCCTCTGAGGCCCATGTGCCACAGGGCCTAGGGAGGCGACGGGTTAGGGAACACCAGGTTTGGGGTCCTTGAAGAAGGAGGTGGGAGTCTCCTCTGGTCGGCAAGGGTCTCTCCCGTGGCTTCCACCCTCCCTTGCCCCTGCAGACCCAGCCCCCTTCCCTCCCGCACCCCCTGGAGCCTGGGTCCCAAGGATGCCGGCGAAGCTGGGCCCTCGGCTTCCATACACCCCTCTCCCTGCAGCCTGGGCTCCAAGCAGAGCTTCTGGATTCACTTCTCCCGACAGGAGGAGGCTAGGAAGACACTGAGGTAATTTCTGGTCTGGGGGGATGGGAAGGGGGGACGGGGGAGAGGAGGTTGACCCTGTGGTGGCCTCCATGCCTCCTTCCTCTCTGGCTCCTCTCCTCCTTCACACACCCTGCTTCAAGCTACTGCCTGGGTTTGCCTCTCCCCCACATCTGTCCCCAGTCTCCCGATACCTCCAGCCCCTGGGCTGGGCCTTTGTGTGGCATTTGTGCCCCTTAGCCACGTCCTAACTATAAGTCTGGAGGCTTCTGAGTTAAGAGATCAGACTCTGGAGCCACTTGGGATAAATCTTAGTTCTACCACTTACCAGCTGTGTGACCTTGGACAAGTGACTTAACCTCTGTGTTTCAATTCCTCATCTGTAAAATGGGAATAATAGTGAGACCTACCCTTTAGGGTTATTGTGAGGATTAAATGACTTAATATATATAAAGTGCTTGGAAAGGCCCTGGCTTATTTGAGTGTTGTATCAGTTGTTTATTAGTACTGTTATTATTATTCCCCCCCGTAGCCTTGAGCTCTCTCTCTCTCTCTCAGCCTTGGGTTAGTTCCTCTACATGTCTTACTTCACCCTTGGTCGTGGCCTCTGAATCGGTCCACTGCCTCTGGCTAGGCCTCCTCCAATCATCCCACAGCACCTGGAGGGATATCCCCAACACACACATCTGACTGTGGTGCTCCGTTGCTCTAAGCCCTTCGGTGGCTCCCAGTTGCCCTCCCGATAAAGTTCAAATTCCTTGGCCTGGTCTTCTCCCTCAGAGTCTGATCTGGCTGTCACCTCCCACCGTGTTCTTCCTCACATGCCCCCCAGCCGCTGGTCCACACACACACCACCCTCACACCAAGTATATACACACCACATACCACCCCACACACACACACAGCACATGTGCGTACAAATTCAACCACAAGGGATCTTTGTTCACCAAACACGCACTGCCTGATGAAGCTTCCCTGCTTCTGCGTACTCAGCCTGACATTCTCTTCCCTGCCTTTTCCGAGATCAAATTCTCCTAATCCTTTAAGACCCAGCTCAAATATCAGCCCCTCCTGGACACCTCTGGTGGCCCCTGTCCTATGAGAAGGAGCGGCCCCAGGGTACTGGGCTGGGCCCTCTTCTCAGACCGTGTTCTGAGGCCCGTCTGCTGGCCACACGGGTAAGTGGGAGGGCAGGGCCACAGCAAGAATCCCAGTCCCCCCTGCCCCCGAGGGAGCCTGGACTAGGGTGGTACTGGAGACTAGGGAAGCGGTCATGGGTTTGGGGTGTGGAATCAGGCTGACTTGGATTGAAACCCGAATCTGTCCCTGCTTCTTACCAGCTGTGTCTCCTTGGGTTGGCCACTTTCTCCGTCTGTAGGTGATGCTCTTGGGGTTCAGTGAGATCCTACACGTAAGGCGGGGACTCCTGCGTGCTCACATGGTGCACCCAGAGGCTGGCACAGGATCTGCCTTATAGTCAGGGCTCAGTAAATGACTGACTCCTCGCACTTTCTTGGGACGTGGTCTCTCCAAAGAGAAGAGAAGCTCCCAGAGCAGGGGTTGTGTCTTTGGCCTTTTCTCAGGCCTCTGGTCGGGGCCTTCGCCCTCAGTGGAGGCTCCCCCATGGGTCCTGGCAGCAGGATGGCAGTCCCAACAGGCCTCGCCCAAGCTCTGTCCCTTGCCCTCTGCCCTCAGGCTGAGCGAGTGCAGCTTCAGGCCACAGCACGTGCCCAGACTGGCCACTGGCCTGAGCCAGGCCCTGTGGCTGACGGAGCTCACGTGAGTGACCAGGCCCAGCCCGTGGGGGCAGCTGAGGGGTGGAGAGTCCCTGCCAGAACCTCTCTGGTAACTGACCTCTGTCTGCAGGCTGACCCAGTGCTTCCTGGGCCTGGAGCAGCTAACCATCCTCCTGGGGTTGCTAAAGTGGCCGGCAGGGCTACTCACTCTCAGGTATGCCTGCCCGGGACCCTGGGAGGGGGCCGTGGTGGGAATGGGGGCAGAGGTGGGCTCTGAAGTATGGGTCCCCCCGAGGTCATGGTCTTAGCCGTTTCCTGCATCCAGAGCCCTGGCACCTGCATGTAGAACCACCCTGCCCGTTAGTCCCAGAAACCCCCTCAGGTGCAAAGAAGCTGCCCTCCCCAAGGTGGGGCCTATATCTGGGGACTTCAGAAGAAGAGAAAACTGAAAAGGACACCGAGCTGAGGTCAGAAATAACATGTAACAAATATCATGTTTGTATGTGCAACTGCGATCATTTGAAAACTTTCAAAAAAACAGAGAAGTTTCCCAAAAGTAGAAAAACAATTTTGAAAACTCATATTCTCATCACCCAGTCTTGACAGTTGTTCGTGTTTTTCCATATTTGCCTCGTATTTTTACTTTTTAGCTGAAGTGTCTTAAAGTAAGTTATAGATCTCATAAAATATCACTCCAAAATATTTCACCACAAGTCTTTAAAAAATAAGGACATTTTCTACATAATCACAGTTGAATTAGGACACCTACAAAAATCAGTAACAATTCCTTAGTGTCAGGTATTACCCAGTCCAATCTAAAACTTCCCACTCTCCCCAGATGGGACGGCTGGCTCTTTGGATCCAGGATCCAGTCAAGGTCCACATTTACATGGAGTGGTGATGGCTGTTCGGACTCTTAATGAGTGAACCGTTGACAAAACCGGTCCCCTGTGCTGTAGACCGTCCCACTTTCTGGCTCTGTCTGGTGCTTCCTTGTGATGTCATTGAGTTTGTTCCTCTAACCCCTGACCTTCCTGGAACTGGAAAGGCTCCATGGGATTTGTGTCTAAAAATACCTACTTCATGGCCAATGCTGTGCACTTCTCAACTCAGCCCATGATGAGGCATATAGAGTCTGGCTGTTCCCCAACATGACATTTTAAAAAATTGTGGTAGGGTACACATAACATAAGATTTACCATCTTAACCATTTTTAAGCGCACAGTTCGGTAGTGTTAAGTACATTCACATTGCTGTGTAACCGAAACTTTTCATGCAAAACTGAAACTCAGTATCCATTAACCACCCCCCATTTTCCCCTCCCCCCAGCCCCTGGCTTTCTACTCACCTTTCTACTCTGTTTCTGTGGATCTCACTCCTCTAGGTGCATCATACAAGTGGAATCATACAGTATTTGTCTTTTTGTGATGGGCTTATTTCACTCAGCATAATATTCTCAGGGTTCATCCTTGTTGTACCATATTATAGAATTTCCCTTCCTACTTAAGGCTGAATGATATTCCACTGTGTGTACACACCACATTTTCTTTAGCCATTCATCCATCAGTGGACATTTGGGTTGCTTCCACCTTTTGGCTATTGTGAATAATGCTGCTATGAACATAGGTGTACAAATATCTCTATATCTCTGCTTTCACTTCTTTGGTGTAGAATCGTTAGATCACCCCAAATAGCATTTTAAAATAAAACTTGTCTTACTCTAAAAATAATGTGTACTCCTCGTAGAAATTTGTGGAAAACCCAGAAGAACGTAAGAAGAAAATAGTACTTTGAAAAAAAAATTCAACATAACTTTAGAAGCAGCAATGTTTTAAACAGCTCTCTTTTTTCCTGCTTCTAAATTAATGCATACAGGGACTTCCCTGGTAGTCCAGTGGTTAAGACTTCACCTTCCAATGCATGGGGTGTGGGTTCCATCCCTGGTCGGGGAGCTAAGATCCCACATGCCTTGTGGCCAAAAAACCAAAACATAAACAGAAGCAATATTGGAACAAATTCAATAAAGACTTTAAAATAATGGTTCACATCCAAAAGAAATCTTTAAATTAATGCATACACATTGTAGAAAGTTCAGAAAATACTGAAAACTAAAGAAGAAATAAAAACATTTCAAGAGAATTCTACAATTGAAACAATCACCATTAACATTTAATATATTTTTCTCATAGCTCTGTCTCCCTGTTCCTCACCATATGTGTTTTCCCTTTCCATATATATTTTTCCTTTTTTAAATACAAAATTGGGATCATATTTCATATACAGTTTTATTTCCTTATCTTTGCAACATGACGTTATGTAGACCTTTTCGTAAACCTAAAAATATTGTTTAAAAAAATAACATTTTCCCTTTGGATGGTTGCATAACTGTTAGAACAAGGATGATGTTAATTTTCTGTTTTATGCTTATGCCTAATTTTAAATTTTATTGTTTTAAAAATCAGCAAAACCCAAAAAGCCTCTAGGCAGCCCCCTTGGCACTTTCCTCCCCACCCCCACTAACCCTAGGCGACCTTTGTCTGTGTCCACCTCTGTGACAGGGTGGAGGAGCCATGGGTGGGCAAAGCCGGGGCGCTCACGCTGCTAGAAGTCTGTGCCCAAGCCTCAGGCAACGTCACTGAAATAAGGTAAGTCCAGGGAGGAGGCCCCTCAAGTTCTTCATCTTTTCATGACCATTGGGACCATCCGTCATCTAGACATTGGTCTCTTGTCCTGTGGGGTAATAGCTGCATCCCTAGTGAGTTCTCTAAGTCCCCAAGATGGCAGGAGCTCCTGGGGCATATGTGAGGGGCTACACATACTTGTTGGGACTTGTGCAGTAGGCAAGCCGCAGGACCAGAGAGAGGAAGGCAGCCCCAAGTTCAAGACAAAGGGCTGTTAGATCCCAGACAGACACTGCTGGAAGTCCATGCTGGTTGTCTGGAAGGGGCTCCTGGTGACAGTAACACACACCATGGCTCTGTGACCAGAGGTGCCAGAATCCCATGCACTAGCTAAGAGCAAAGGCGCTGGTGTCTCATTGACCTATGTCCAGATCCCCACTGGGTCTGGGAGCTCAGTCAGCTAAGCAGCTCCAGTCCCAGCACAGCCTATACGGGAAAGCTGCTGTGGGCCTCACGCCGGCTACCCCTTCCCTCCTCAGCATCTCCGAGACCCAGCAGCAGCTCTGTATCCAGCTCGAATTTCCCCATCAGGAGAACCCAGAAGCCGTGGCCCTCAGGTGAGACCCAGTACCTGGGGCCCCAAGAGAGAGGCTGGTGATGGAGGGAGGGGGAGAGGGAGGTACTGCTGCTTCTGACCAATAATTCTCATGCCCCTGCTCAGAGTCCTTTGATGCCCAAAGTCTCTACATGGCCTGTGAGATCTGGCCCAACCTACCTCTTCATGCTATCTATCCCTACCCCAAACCCCAGTCCAGGCTCTGGCTAAGCTTCCAGTACCTTAAATACCACCTTGCTCTCTTTGACCTCAGGGCTTTTGCACAGGCTGTTTCCTGCCCAGAATATTCTCTCCTCCCTTTCCTTCTTCATCCTTCTTCACCTGGCTAACTCGACCTCATCCTTCAGGTCTCAGTTTAAATGCCACCATCTCAGGGAGGCCCCTCCAACCCACCCAGACTTAGTCAAGTCCTCCCATCATCCATTCTTACAGATGCCTGGGTTCACAGCTCCTCTAATCCATATAGCACGTTTTTGGAAATTTAAATGTCACCTCTTAGAGGGAATGCAGCCCTGCAAGTGTGCATTTTGAGGACTAGACCATACCTGGATCTCAGCCCCAACTCACTTCCTTGGCTGGGTCTCCTTGTGCCGTGAACAACCTGCACAGCCATACCAGGTGCCCCATCCTGACCTCTCCTTCATAGTACTTCCCATGATTGATTAGTAAATTGGGGGACCTTATTTGATTAGCATTTATTTACCACCGTAAGAAACGCTCCTTGCAGGTAGGGACTGAGTTCCCAGTACAGAGCCAGGTGTTTAGAAGCTGCTGCCTCCCTCTTCACCTCCAGGCTGGCTCACTGTGACCTTGGGACCCACCACAGCCTTCTTGCCAGGCAGCTGATGGAGACCTGCACGCAGCTGCGGCAGCTCAGGTCAGCCCCCCGAAACGCTGTCTGGGGCCCTGAGTTCTCTGATTGACCCCAGTGCCCGCTCCAGGCCATAGGTGAGAGGCTGGCCAGTGCAGGATGGAGATGAGCAGAGCGTGGGGCTGTGCTAGCACTCTTGCTTCCCTCTGCAGGAGAGAATCACACCTGGCCAGTAGGGGAGAGCCCCAGGGTGGCAGAGGGGAGCCCTGCCCCACTGGGAACTCTTGGGTGGGACTTTCCCCTCTCTTGGCCTCCCCATCTTTGTGTGATGTTTGATCCCTGAGGTGTGTCCAGCCTGAAATCCTCTGGAATATGCTTGGGCCTTTTCAGCTTGTCCCAGGTGAACCTCTGCGAAGCCAGTGCTCTGCTGCTACAAAGCCTCCTGCTGTCCCTCTCTGAGCTGAAGAACTTCCGGTATGCAGACAAGACTTTCACTCAGGGCCTCCCCCGCTGCCCCGCCCCCTGCAGCTCAGCCCCGCCCCCACACTTCCTGTTCTCCCCAGCCCTGCGCTCAAAGGAGCTCTGTGTCCCCATCCCATGGGCTGGGACCACACGTGACCCTGGAGATGATGCCAGGGTTCATGGTCATCTATATGACCATGTGGTGCGAAGGTGATTCTCTTTTGAATGCTCTTTCTTTTTCTTTACTTGATTATTTGGAAATAATTGCAAACTAATAGAAAAGTTGCGAGAAGACTGAGAAGAACCTCCATATGCCATTTTCCCAGATTAACCCTTTGTCATTATTTTTTCACATTTGCTCTTTCCTTCCCTTCCTCCTTCCTCACCCCTCCCCTCTCTTCTCCACCTCCCCCTTTCTTGTTCTGAACCATTTGAAAGTAAGTTGCATAATTATGCCCCTTCGCCCCTTAATATTTCAGTGAATTTCCTAAGAACAAGAACATTCTCTCCCCTAATCCAGTAAAAGTATGAAATTCAGGCAATTTAACATTGATATCCTACTATTACCTAAACTACAGTTTATATTCCAATTTTGCCAATTGTCCCAATAACGTTTATTGCATTTTTTTTCAGTCCTGGATTCCATCCAGGATCACACATTGTGTTTAGCTGTCATCTCTCTTTAGTCTCCTTCAATTTGGAATGTGTCCTCAGCCCTTCTTTGTGTTTCATACTGTCATGACATTTACATGCCAGTTATTTTGTAGAATGCCCTTCTGCTTGGGTTTCTCTGCTGTTTCCTCATGCTTAGATTTAGGTTCTGCATTTGGGGCAGGAATATCACAGAGGTGCTGCTGTGTTCTTCTCAGTGTGTCACATCGGGAGGCACATGATGCCTATTTGTCCCCTTACTGGTGATGTTAACTGTGATCACCTGGTTAAGGTGGTGTCTGCCAGGTTTCTTCACTTGCAAAGCTACTGTTTTTCCCTTTGTAAGATACTTTAAGAAGATGTAAATATCCTGGTCTTCCTCAAACTTTCACCCACGAATTTTAGCATCCATTGATAATTCTTGCCTGAATCAAATATCAAGGATGATGGTTGCAAAGTGGAGCTTTTGTAACTCTCAGTTCTCTTTTTTTTTTTTTTTTTTTTGCGGTACGCGGGCCTCTCACTGTTGCGGCCTCTCCCGTTGCGGAGCACAGGCTCCGGACGCACAGGCTCAGCAGCCATGGCTCACGGGCCCAGCCGCTCCGCGGCACGCGGGATCTTCCCGGACCGAGGCACGAACCCGTATCCCCTGCATCGGCAGGCGGACTCCCAACCACTGCGCCACCAGGGAAGCCCCTCAGTTCTCTTTTAATTCAAGTGATCACATCAGGGAGAAGGTCTCCTTTTGGTACCAATATATCTTTAACACCCTCTCCAATACTTGCTACATTTTTTGTTTAAATAAAGATGCAGAGCTCATGGTAAACGACAGTAACTAGCTAGACTTTACAGTGATACCTGATTATGGCATACATTGTGAAGTTGCTACCCGAATGACTGTGGTTTAAAGAAGTATTCAACTAGTCCATGTTCCTGCCTCCAAGATATATCTTGACTTAAAGATTCCCTGATGGGAGAGATTTACGAAGGGAAGGAAGGTCCCTTCCACTGCCCCCCAGGAACCATTCCCCACCCCACCTCCTTGCCCTCTGCCACCAGCACCCAGAGCTCCCGAGACCCAGAGCTCCTACCTGACCTGCCTCCCTTGGACCCCCACCAGGCTGACCTCCAGCTGTGTGAGCTCCAATGGGCTAGCCCACTTGACATCTGGTCTAAGCCACTGTCACCACCTGGAGGAGCTGGAGTGAGTAGTGGGGTGGAAGGGTCTGGGAAGGGATGGCCCAGCTAAAGGCAAGGGGTGGGGAGGACAGTTGTGCCTTTGGTTAAAGTGGGTGGTGGGACTTCAGCCTATCTATCGTTTTTCACCCTGATGAAGCCTGGCAACTCTGGGTGTGGCTTGGGGAAGGCTGAGCACTGGGTTCTTTGTCCCGACTTTATCACTCACTCAGAGTGACCTTGGGCGAATAACTGTGCCTCTCTAGACTTGGACAGCCTTATCTGTAAAATGGGGCTCATCATCCTTCTCTGCCTAGAGTGGCTCTGGGTGTTGGGTAGAGAGCTAAGGGGCAGAAGGGAGCATTGCACGTGTGTGTGTGTGTGTGTGTGTGTGTGTGTGTGTGTGTGTGTGTGTGACTTGTCCCTGGCTTCCTCTGGTGCAGCCCTCATCCAGGGCATCCCTTCTCAGCTGGGAGAGCTGTGACTGCAGTGCCCTCCTCCTCGGGGACCCCAGAGCCTGACCCTTGGGGCCAGGAATGTCCCTGTGGAGCTCAAATAGGAAGGGTGGTCTGGGATCTGTGGACCCAGAGCCAGCCTCCTGGGGGGGACTGAGGTGGTAAGGGGGGCTGATTTGACAGCTCATCTCCAGGGGCTGGGCAGGCTTGTCTAACTCTCACCTCATGCTTTGTCCCCTCTAGCTTGTCTAACAATCAACTTGGCGAGGAGGGCACCAAAGTGCTGATGGGGGCCCTTGAGGGCAAATGCTGGCTGAAGAGGCTTGAGTAAGTGGTGGTGGTTAATGGGGGTGAGAGCAGGGGAGTTGGGAGCATGTCTAAGAACATTTGCATCTCTAGTGAACACCACTGTCAATCTCCTGGATGGACCCAGGTGAGCTGAATGCCCTCCCTTTTCCTTCCTTACCTGGCTCTGGGTGTTATCAAAATGCTTGATCATAAGAAACAGAATACTCAGTCAAAGCAACCCAACCCAGAAATGTATTAACTCATGTCACAGAAAATAACGAGGCAACTGATTTCAGGCTTGGTTGGATCCAGGTTCTCTATTTGTTCCCCCTCCTTCCTCCCTCCCTCCCTCCCTCTCTCTGTCCCTTCCCATCCCTCTCTCCTCCCCACCCCCCATCTCTTGACTTCATCCTCAGGCAGGCTGTCTCTGCAGCTGCAGGTTCACTTTCTACCAGCCAAGTGGAAAGGGAGCACCTTTTTCCCTGTACCTACAACACAAGTCCCTAGAATGAGTCTCACTGGACTAGCCCAGGTCACATGCCCACCCCTAAACCAATCACTGTGGCTCTAAGCACACGACAATCTGATTGGCCAGATCTGGGTCACATGCCCATCCAATTATCTGGACTGAGTCAGGGGTGGTATTTCAGGGGACTATTAACGCAAGACAGGGAAACAAACCCATAGATGACCACTGCCATTTGCCTACAATCGTTTCCTTAGTAACTGGCAACTTTTACTCTCACCTATAATTTGGAGTCACCAAATTCTTAGAAACGCTGGAAACAGCCTCAGTCTAAAGGACAGGTCCCCATCCTGCACAGACGTGACAGTATTGAGACAGAACACTTGACAAGGCATCTTCTGCTTTTAATCTCTAAGTTTATCCGTTGACCAAAAATACACACGAATTATAAAAATTTCCTTCATCATAGAAATATGTGACAACTATCATGAAATCCCTGGCAATGACACCCCCTGGGAAAACTTCTGTAAATGAGCAGTTTGTGAGTTTTCCTCCAGATTTTTTGGGACACATTTTTGAATACAGTTTAAAAGCAGCTCTCTGACTTTTTGCCCCTTAACAATGAATGAAATTCTTCCACTTTGTCCCTCTTTGCATATCCTGGCAGGGGTCAGGGGGGTGGTATTAGAGAGACCTTTGACCAGAGGGTCCAACTGTCTTGCCACTGAGATGTTTCTTTGGCTTCCCCCCATGTGCCTGCACCTCTGCTCAGCCTCTCTTTCTTCTGGAAGCTTTTATTTGGGGTGGAGCTGGAGGCCCAATGAGGTCATTCATTGGCTTATTCATGCGTTTAACATATATGTGTGTTCGCCTGGGCACCCGTGCCAGAGCCAGGAGCTGGAACTGCTTCAGAGAACAGGACATGCGGGATCTTAGTTCCCTGACCAGGGATCGAACCCATGCCCCCTGCACTGGGAGTGCGGAGTCCAGTCTTAACCACTGGACCGCCAGGGAAGTCCCAATGATTCCTTTCTGTCTGAAGGAAAGGGATAGATCTTCACTCCCCGGAGGGCTCTTCCAGTTTCAGATCTGTCATTTCTGAGTGTCTCCTCTCCAACAAGCAGCTCCCCTCAGATCCAGCCAACTTTTCCCACCTGTCCCTCTGGGTGAGATGGTTAGGGGTGTAGGTGCTAGTTAACATCCACACCACCTGGGTTCAACTCCTGGCACAGTGACCAACTGTCCCAGTTTAGCCGGGACTGAAAGTCCCTCATCCTGGAAAACTCCTCAGTTCTGGGTAAACCAGGATGGTTGTCACCTCTTGGTTCTACCTCAGTGTGTGAACTTAGGCAAGGTACTTAACCTCTCTCTGTTTTCTTCCTCATCTTAACTCTGGGGATAATAGCTGGACCTACCCCCTCAGTGACTGTGAGGATTAAATGAGATCACACACATGAAGCACTTAGAACAGAGCCTGGCACAGAATTCACATGCTACAAGTATTGGCTGCTATTATTATTATCATTATTATTATTACTGTTATTATTATTATTCCTCTCTCCTGCCCAAGGTGGGGCCATAAGGAGCATGATCCATGGGTAACACATGGATGGGCCCAGGAATGGGAATCCTACAGCCTTGGGTTCTGATCCTGATGCTGCCACTTTCTGTGTGTGCCTCAGTGTGCCTCATCTGTGAAATGGGGATAACTGTATATCATATCATCTCTAAATGGCCCTTAGTATGTGCTTGGTATGTGGTCGCTATGATTACTGATCAGTAGTCTGGGTCTAGTGTGATTCAGAATATTAGAACTGCTGCCTGGATGACTGTAATAATTCTTACAGAGAAAACAGCATTTGGATTTCTCAGTGCAATTTTGTTTGTACAGTTTGGGGTTTTTTGTTTTTTTTTTTACACTGTGTGGATGTAAGTGGCTGTCTTGGAGATCACTGGGCATTGCTGAGCACTCAAGGTCTGCGTCAGGGACCCAAGCCCAGCATGCCAAGTCCTCCTGTGGCCTCCTCTCCTCCAGCCTCAGCTACCTCCCACTGGGCGGCTCTACCCTGGCTGCACTCACTCAAGGACTAAGCCACATGACCCTCCTGCAGAGCCTCCGGTGAGTGACCAAGTGACCCCATGGGAATAAGTAGGAGGAGGTACTTCCAAGTTCTGCTGGGACCACCCATCTAGGGAAACACTGGGGCACCTCCCTGAGAACCTCTGTGGCTCCTGTCCTCGGCACATTCCTATAACCCTCCCAGGTCGGTGTCAACAGCTCTTGCCTTTTACTGCCACCAGCTTCCTCTGTGCTACACAGGTGACCTGAAGGAGCTGAGCCCAAGTCCTAGCACAACCCTTCATGTGCACAAATAAGTTCATCCTCTGTTCTTGTTCATGTTTCTGATTCACGGATGTGGGTTGCCTAGATTCTGCATTTCAAGCTCCCAGGTGATGCCAGCTCTGGGGGCCACAGACCACACTTTGAGTAGCGATGGTCTAGCCTCAGAGCTGATGACCTTGATATTCTCCCCTTGTGACCCTGGCCACTTTGAGAAACAAATAGCACATGTTCTTTTCATGTGATTTTTCAAAATATGAAATACTGTGACTCTAAACAAACCCAAGCAATAACACAAAGCATTGTTTTGTTTTTATCCAAGTCCCCGCCCCCAACTCTGGCAGGGTAGAGTGTGTAGGGGATGAGCTCAGAGAGTTTGGGGGACCAGGTCATTTCACCCCAAATTAATTTACCGAAAGGCAGTTCCCTAAAAACTAATTTGCAAAACAAAAGACAACTAAGCAAACAACCCTCAGACTAATACCTCTGCATCAGCTGTTTTGTTTCTTCCCCCCATTCACAGAGGCAGGGTGTGGTCAAGTGCAGAAAAGACTATAAATAGACTGGGTTTAAGGAAAAGCCCACTATTTTTATAGATTAGAACAGGATGAGTCATGAGAGACACGTGAAACTGACATTCAGCGGGGCTGGCCTGAAGATCCCTGACACAGGGGCAGAGGCAAAGCCAGGCCAAACCAAAACAATGTGGCCACTGCTCCAGGCCAATGGCTCTGGCCTTTCATTTCCACCTTGCCTGTGAGGCCCTGGGAGTCTTTGGCCCATCACATCTCCTCCCTGGGCCTCCGAATTCTCCTCTGGATACTGGGTACAGTCTGCCCACCTTGCCCGTCCCCCTTCCTCGGAAGTTTTGTGACTGACATATGAGTCTCTGGATGTGTAAAGGCTTTGCAAACTGTAGAGTTCTGAGCACTGCACTTGCAAATGCCTTTACTCCTGACTAAGGCTTCTTGGCCCTGCTTCTCCAGTCTGAGCAGGAGTGATATCGGTGCCGTCGGCTGCTGCCACCTTTCGAAGGCTCTCAGAGCTGCCACCAGCTTGGAGGAGCTAGGGTGAGTTGCCTGTCCCTCCCCCAGACCACAACTTTGGCAGGGGAAGATGACAGAAACAAGGGGCTCCTTGAGGACTCTCTTCACTTCCTCGTCTCGTCACCTTCACCCACTTATATACCATCACCCCAGACCCAGAACCTTGGGAAACCCAAAGATAGGATATGAGAGTGTTGATTGCAGCGAGAAGGATTTAGGTCAGACAACAGGGAGAACATCCTAAACAGAAGACAAGAGTTTGGAGTCCTCACCCAACATAGGGTGAGGGGACTTTTATCACTGTGGCTGAGGCCTTTCTCTAGACATTGGCCTCCTCTTCTGGGACAGGGACACGGACACGGACAGGATTAGATGGGTGGCAGGCTGATGGTTGCAATTCCCCTGCTGTTCTCTCCCCAAGCTTGAGCCACAACCAGATTGGAGACACCGGTGCCCAGAACTTAGCTGCTGTCCTGCCGGGACTGCCTGAGCTCAGGAAGATAGAGTGAGTAGCCAGCCCTCCTGACAGGGGTCCTCAGCAGCCACACCATGGTCCGGGGAGGCTCTGGCTTCCCCCACTAACCTCAGTGTCCAGGCCCTGGGGCTGGTTACCTCCTGGAACTGTTGATCTGGGGACCTTGAGCCAGCCCAGCCCCTGCTCCTCCCCGGTCCTCTCTGTCCCATCAGGCTGGGACAGCATGTGGCGCGAGTGCTGTCTCTTAGGGCCCTAGCAGATGTGGTGGGGTTGGCGGGGGACGGGGGAGTCAAGGGTCTGACGTCTGCCCCTCCTCAGCCTCTCGGCGAATGGCATCGGCCCAGCAGGAGGAGCGCAGTTGGCGGAGTGTCTCCCGCTTTGTAGGCACCTAGAGGAGCTGATGTGAGTGTCTGCCCGGGCGGGCTGCCCTCTGTGTCCCCGCAGGCCACCTGGCCCTTGGGTCCCCCAGTGGGCACAGGGCAGGGGTCTGGAGCAGGCCAGCCTGGTGCTCAATTTCATCCCCTCTCCTCTTCCAGGCTCGGCTGCAACGCCCTGGGAGACCCCACAGCCCTGGGGCTGGCCAGGGGGCTGCCCCGGCACCTGAGGATCCTGCAGTGAGTGGCCCCCTGCCCGCGATGTGTGCAGGGTTAGTGGGAGGGGTTCCCCCAGGAGCACTAGGGGACCAAGGCCCCCATCGGCTGAGCTGCCCTGCCTTAGGGGAAACTGTGGCCTGTGCTGGGGCTGGCTGCCCCTCCCCCGCCTGCTTCTCCCCAGCCTCTGGAGCCCGGGGCAGGGAAATCAGGAGACCCAGCCTCGTCCTGGCTCTGCCACCAGCCCCTTGTGGGGGCCCTTGGCCAAGCCCCTGCCCCTTCTGAGTCTCAGTTTCCTCATAGCTCAGCGTACCCTGTGAGCCAGTCTCCGAGGGTGAGTGAGGAAGTGTCAGCATAGGGATATGCCGGAGAAAAGCTCCCTGCCACTTTACAGTTTCTGTCCATGGTCTCATCTGAGCCCTGTGAGGCCGGGATTTCTATTTGCTCCATTTTCCAGGCAAGGGAACTAAAGCCCGGAGAGGTGTGGAAAGCTTACCCTATTAACACATCAAGGAACCAGGCCTTGAACTTGGGATCTTAGACCCCAAAGCCAGGGCCCTTGATACCCACCCAGGTCCTGTGTGGGTGGGGAGAGGGGTTAGGGTGGCAGCTACCCAGAGACTGTCTAAGGTCTGGCAGTGCAGCCTGAGACAAGGCTCAGGGTGGGGGCATCTAGCCCTCCCCAGTTCCCATACCTGGTCCCCCAGGCTCCCCTCACCCCTTCCCCTTCCTCAGCCTGCCATCCAGCCATCTTGGCCCAGAGGGGGCGCTGAGCCTGGGCCAGGCCCTGGATGGATGCCCACACATAGAAGAGATCAGGTGAGTAGGGGCCTCGGAGCCTGGGCAGGGGGCCAGGCCGGGGGCGGGGGGTGGTCTGGGGCTTCCTCTCACGGGTGTCTCCCCTGCCCTGCAGCTTGGCAGAGAACAACCTGGCCAGAGGGGCCCCACATTTCCATCTGGGGCTCCCACTGCTCCGGCAGATCGAGTAAGTAGCCTCCTCTGACTACCCGGGGAGCTGGGGTGCAGTAGGGGGCAGTCCTTCTCTGGCTGAGCCTGATAGCCAGGAAGGCTTTTGAAGTGACAGAGGCCTCAGGTACGGGGGGAGCCTGGAACTAAAAAACAAGGGGGCACTTTCCTAAGACTCCCAGCCTGCCCCAGATGCTGGCCCCTCTGCTCCCTCCTGCTGTGATTGCAGGGCGGGGAGAGGGGCACTAGGCTGAGGGTACCCCTGACTCAGATACCTCCATCCCGTCCCCTTCTCCGTCTCCAGCCTGGTGTCGTGTGAGATTGACAACCAGACTGCCAAGCCCCTCACTGCCAGCTTCGTGCTCTGCCCGGCCCTGGAAGAAATCATGTGAGTGCTTGGGAGTAGCCCTGAGCTGGGCAAGGCGGGCACCTGGGGGCCTGGTTCCTTCCTCCCTGGAGGTTTTCCCATCTTGTACAGGGAAGGTCATTCTTGCTCCTCTCGAGGAAGTTTTAACACTTGAGCTGCGAGTGTTGTTTGTCTAAGCCATTCAGCCTTTCCTGCCTGTTTCCCCACCTGTGGAGGGTGAGAGGGGCAGTGGACCAGATGGAGATGCTTAGGATCATTTCCCAATTGTCCCTTTGGGAAGCGTCTGGATAGACTACCTCACCGGGTTTATGGAGCCTTGATTTACGAGCCACCTGTTGGTAGTGAGGAGTGGCTGAAAACAGCAGGCCCCCCGACCTGCCCACTGGCCATGCCCACCTCCCTCTTGGCCATCAGAGGTGCTTGGACCTTGGGGCCTGGCAGTACTGCCTCGGGGATAAACTAGATTGCCAGGACGAACTAGCCTGGGACCCTGAGCATGGTGCAAGAAAATGGGATTTCCTTAAGTACAGGACACAAGGGATTACAAGATTTTAGGTTTGCATCCTAAAGATTTCAATTCTTCTCATTACTTTACACCAAAGAGAAAGTCTCAGATCAGGGCTAACTCACCAAACCCTGGTGATTATCCCTTTTTAGCCAGCAGGGGGCAGACCACAGGGTTAGCGCCTTAGGAAGGACGCAGGATCCAGCTAGAAGGTTAATACCATTGTTTGCACTGTATTTAACCTTGTAACTACCTTCTACTTAGGGTCCTTAACACAAGTCTTTCATTGATAGTAGTGATAAATGTTTCCGAAGATCAGTTTCTTAAAGTGAAAAAAAAAAGAGGGGACGGAAGACTGATTTAAAGAAAAATATGAAACAAATAATATAGGCGGTACACGGATGTAGCAAAGTCAGGATGGAGGCACACGCACGGTGGAAGTTTGGATCATGATGTTTCCACAGACCTCGTGTTCTGAACTCTCAGGACAGCCAGCTTCTAAGCTGTCTGTGTTCTGAGGGATGAGCAGCTCGGATATGGGAGGTAGGAAGGAGCCTCCTGTGCCTTGTAAAGTCTTCAGAGAGGGCACGCAGGACCCCGTGGCACGCCCCCTTCCCCGTGGCCCCCAGCCCTCCCCACCTGCCCCCTGTCTCTACCCTCACTGCTCTCCTGCCACTGACATTGGCACCCCTACCCCGCAGGCTGTCCTGGAATCTGCTCGGGGATGAGGCAGCTGCTGAACTGGCCCGGGTCCTGCCGCGGATGGGCCGGCTGAAGAGAGTGGAGTATGAGGGGCACATCCGGGGAAGCCGGATGTGGATGTGGAGGGTGGGGAGGGCCAAAGCGGGACCTGTGTCCTGGGGAAAGCCAGGAGGCCACTGGGTCAGGCCCCTGACTCCCAGGAAGCCCTCCTGGACTTTCTCACTCCTGTCCACTCCAAGCCCCTGTCAAGCTTAGCTCTCCCTGGGTCCCAGCCTTCGGCCTTCCCGCTGCACTGGTGAATGCTGAGTTCTCTAAGCACATGTGTGGGGAGCCTTTGTTCTCCCCCGCCCCCAACTTGGCACAGGGAAGGGACACAGGGAAGCACCCCTCCGGCCGCCTCCTCCCCATCTCACCATCTCACGTCAGTCTCTTTCCCCTTCCTCTGCCATCCATCGGGAAGCCTGGAGAAGAATCGGATCACAGCTTATGGAGCCTGGCTCCTGGCTGAAGGGCTGGCGCAGGGGTCTGGCATCCAAGTCATTCGGTAACAGGACCTGCAGGGGCGGGGATGGTTGGGGCTGGGGTGAGCACACCAAGCTCTACAATGTAAAGGCACCTCCTGTAGGAGAAGGCAGGACCTGGGTCGGCAATTATCAAAGGAGACTTGGACCGCAGCATCAGGGATTTGGCGGCAAGCAGACCTGGATCAAACCCCAGCTCTGCCAGTTGCCGATCGCGTAACTTTGCATCGGTAACTCA
Organism: Kogia breviceps; assembly: GCF_026419965.1. Lineage (NCBI taxonomy): Eukaryota > Metazoa > Chordata > Mammalia > Artiodactyla > Physeteridae > Kogia > Kogia breviceps. Next base: position 31,252,711 of record NC_081327.1, read on the forward strand.
ACCTCTCTGAACCTCAGTTTCCTCCTTTGTAAAATGGAGGTAGTGATAGTATCTACCTCAGAGAGGTGCTCTGCAGAGTAAATGATTATATAGAGCACTGAGTGCAATGCCGGGCACATAGTAAGCACTTAAAATGGTAGCTATCATCAGGGCCACCACATACAGTTGTACAGGTGGTGCACTGAACTTCAGGGTATTGCATCTAAGGGACACCACTCACATAGTAGACGTGTTAGGTTTCTAGTAGTAGTGAAGTGCCTCGCTCTATAAAACAATATATTATGACAATTTCAGACGATGGAAGTAAAGTGTCTTAAAGAAGGGGAGGGTTTCCCTGGGGGTGCAGTGGTTGAGAATCCGCCTGCCGATGCAGGGGATACGGGTTCGTGCCCCGGTCCGGGAAGATCCCACATGCCGCGGAGCGGCTGGGCCCGTGAGCCATGGCTGCGGAGCCTGTGCTCCGCAACGGGAGAGGCCACAACAGTGAGAGGCCTGCGTACCACAAAAAAAAAAAAAAAAAAAAAAAGAAGGGGAGCTTTTTCCTTATTTGCCCAATGTGTCATATGAGCATGGCCTGGGGAAGAAGCTAGCTCCCGGGGAAGAAGATTGAGTGGAGGGGACTTCCCTGGTGATCCAGTGGTTAAGACTCCACGCTTCCTCTGCAGGGGGCATGGGTTCGATACCCGGTCAGGGAACTAAGATCCCGCATGCCGTGCGTCACAGCCAAAAAAAAAAAAAAAGATTGAGTGGAAGAAGTCCGGGTGGGCATGGGGGATATACCATCCAAGGTAGCCACGCTGGCCTGATACCTGCTGCTGCCTGCCAGGTAACTCTGGAAACAGCTCTTACCCTTTGGGGCCTTGGCTTCCCCATCCGTAGGTAGGACAGAGGGCAGAGACAAGACAAGAGAGCGGCTCCCGGTGCTGAGTGTCTGTCTCTGTGCCCCACAGACTCTGGAATAACCCCATCCCCCCGGACATGGTCCAGCGTCTGCAGAGCCAGGAGCCCAGGCTGGACTTTGCTTTCTTCGACAACCAGCCACAGGTCTCTCAGGGCACTTGACGGCTCCCTCGAGACCTTTCGAATCCAGCCGAGTGATGCCAACTTCCACCCACCAGGATAGAGGACTCAGGAAAATAGCCTCAGCTGGCTGTCCCTGTACCCTGCCCCACGAGGGAGAGACACGTTTTTCCTGCAACAGTCATTGGGGAAGACTGTTTTGGCAACAAAGAGCCTAGTATAGCCAACAGACTACCCTACATCCCACGGGACATGCATGACCAGTCAGAAACGTGTAACACAATGAGCATGTCATGGTGTGATGCGTGACACGGAAGGTCACACGTGACAGCATTCCATGTGACATTGCATGAAACCTGCAGTGTGGCCTGTGGGTTAATGTCGTGGGTCTTAGCACTACATGTGATTGGTGGTCCGTATATAAGACATGACATATGTCCGTGTCATGTGCCATGTGGCTGGCCAGATGCCCTCAGGCAGGTCCAAGATCTAATTTATTGCTTTTTTAAACCAAGTGTGTATTTATAAATTGCATTTCCAGAGCAGCTCAGCCAGAAAATGTCTTCCGCCCAGAATGGGATGGGGAGAGCATCCAAGCACTGACCAGCCCAGTGGCCCGAGGGCCAAGGCCGTGGGTCAAGCCGGGGATTTAGCCATGAGGCTTCCAGATGAGTATCCTCCTGCCTCAAGCCTCAGTTTTCCCATCTGTGAACTGGATCACCCACTCTCCCTTAGTTTCCAAGGACTTTAGGCCCAGGTCCAGGTAGAGCCAGCCTGACCTTGGACAAGCCCAGTCCGTGCTGTGTAAGGAATGAAGCTAGGTCTAAGGGTGCAGGGGGTGGGGACTGCCAAAATATTCAGGTAAGGCCACTGGATCAAGCCACTACCTCAGCAGAATCTGAGTGAATTCCCAGGGGCTGCATGTGTTACACATTGTTCTCATTACTTCCAAGAGGGCCAAAGGGTGGCCCTGCTAAACTGTAAGCCAAGTTTGACCAATAAATGTGGGTGATCTTCCAGCCTCTGGCCTGAGTCTGATGTGTCCCACCACCTTACCAAAGTCAGAAGTGGTTCACCCCCTGCCCTGCAGACTGGAGAGCAGGGCAGACTACAGAGAGAGATGCTGAGAGGAGCACTGGCCTGGGAGTCAGGAGGCATGGGGTCAAGTCCAGACTCTGTCTCTATATGTGGTCATGTGATCGTAGGCAAGTGACGACCTCTCTCCAGAGCTCACCTGCACCATGAGGGTATTGTAGAAGCTCATAGTGTTAGAAACAGTCTTTGTTTGGCTTGCATTATATTTACACTATATGTATATTATATTTACATTATATTTTCTGATTTAACTGTCAGTATTTTAAATTGGGAACTTTGACCCAAAATTCAGATTTTCAGCTTCTCGTAGGTGCTAGTCCAGCATTCCCACTCAAGAGTAATCTGCTGGGGACGTATGACTGTGTCCTTTAGATGTGGTGCACATCCCTCAGTTTGCCGCAGTCCCCACTACTCCCCAGTGTATCCCCTCTCACTATTGCTGCTTGCCTGGTCTTTGTGAGAGCCTGGGAACTCCTGGCTAAAGGATTTCCACAGGCAGGTGGTACATCAAGAACATGGCTTTGGAAGTCAGATGGGCACGGAATGGAATGTGACTTGACCCCTTGATGCCTGTCTTCAAGGTCAGGAACTGTTTCTGTACATGTTAGTAACACCTCTAGCCCCCAGGACTTTCAGAGGGGTCAGGGAAGCAAAGTGTGCAAAGTCCCTAGTATGAAGAAGTAGGTACTGGTTACATGCTCGTTCTCTTCCCTTTTAGGGCTGAATGTCGTATGAAGTGAAGAGGTGTTTGAAATGGCAGGAGAACAGCACCTCCTCTCCATCACCTACCTGTGGGTTGAACAAGTCCATATCTGGGGAGCCTTCCTCCAGAGCTGCACTCCACTGTGAAAAGTGGAGCAGAGAGGGTGCAGTTACTACTGAGCACCACTGGAGGGCAGGCTGGCCCACTGGCGAGTCCTGAGATAACTTCACCACTGCACCCAGAATGAAGTTAGGAAGTGATGCGAGAGGCTGTTCCCACCTGGCTCGGGAACCTGGAATGTCCCAGCCGGCTTGTGGTTCACCTGGATGGCTTGGCCCTGACCTTTGCCACCCTCCATGTTGTCCTCGGTCCCCCGCCAAGCATGAGGAGAAAGTCCTCCAGCCAAGTGCCAAGTACCCACACCCCACACAGGGACACTCTTATCGGGCCAGGATCAGGGCACACCTGGCATCAAGTGAGGCCATCAGCCTGGTCCTGGGGGAGGGGATGGGCAGGTAGAGGATCCAAGAAGTTTACCTGGAAACCTTGAGCCCCAGTTGTCTTTCCCTTCCAGGAAATGATGCCGAGGCCATCAGGGTGCACCTTCACGCCGAGGGGGGTTGTACTGCTTCCTCCCCTTGCCTAAGACTGGAGTATGAACTCCACAAAGCCTGAGGAGCCTTTGACCGGGGAGGTCACAGATGAGGAAGGAACAGAGCACCGACCAGAAGCTCCAGCCCAGGTGAACCGCACACCAAGCACAGCCCGGAGCTCAGAGACACTTCATTTGCTGCTTATTTGTTTTCCTTTTCCCTTCTTCTTTCCCCTTTAGCTCTGCCCAAGTTCTAAACTCCAAGAAACTTGCAGCAGCTGCCCTGAAATACACCACAGTACTGTCAGCACTGCAGAGCTGCCTGGGCCCAAATCAGGTGCGGTCACCATGCTCATTTCATTAAGAAACTTCCTCTCCGGCCACCTACTTGTTTGGAGGCCTGGACTATTTTTCTACTCCATGCTGATGAGGTCTCCCTGCCCCTTTCCTCCCCAAGGTAAGCTCAGTTTAAACAGATCTATGAAAACAGATACAATTCAAAGAAATGTAAGGCTCTGGGCCAGTAAGCAGTGTAATCAAAATGGTGCTCCCGGTTTCTACGCGTGAGTGTTCCCACTAAGAAGGTAATCAGGCTGGTAAGTTCCCATGTCTAACTGCCAGGCTGGGATCAGCTCATTTTGCTGCTTTGTCACTTGGCCTCCATCCTATGGTTTTACAGGTTGAATATCCACCTTTCTGATGGGAGTCACAGAATCTTCCTTCCCACCCCCTCCGGTCTCAAATCCTCCCAAATTGCCCCCTCTGTCCTTCCCCTAAAGATACACGTGTCTGAAATCCACTGTCCAGGCCAGTACCTCTCGAACTGAAAAATCATAGTTACAGACACTGCAGTGTGCATTGAATCATCTGTGGATCTCGTTAATTTGCAAATTCTGATTCAGTGGGTCTGGGGCGGAGCCTGGGATTCTGCATTTCTAAGAAGCCCCCAAGTGATACTGCTGGCCCACACTTAGTGAAACTGCAGACCACTGAGTAGATCTCAATCCTGACTGTACATTAGAATCACCTGGGGAGCTTTTTAAGCTGCCTTTCTAAGACTAGAGTGGTATTTAGAAAGCTCTGCAGGTGGTTCTGATGTACAGCCAACGTTGGAGACACACTGGTCCGGAGTATGCTGCCCCTCAGAGAGGCAAGGTAAGCCTTTGCACCTACCTTATTTTTTGTCCTGGTAGATCCTGGTGACCCTCCTTTCCCAGATGAGAACACCGAGACCCAGAGATTTTTCCTAACTTGCCCAAAGGTAAGCTAGTAAGTATAGTAAGTGAAAGCTAGTCAGTGGTAGCACCGGGAATTGAACCTGGGTCTTCACAACCTTTTTTTTTTTTAACTTTTTTTTTCTTTCCAGTTTTATTGAGATATAATTGACATACAACACTGTATAAGTTTAAGGTGTGTGATATAATGACTTGATTTACATATATTGTGAAATGATCACCATAAGTTTATTAACATCTATCATCTCCTATAAGATACAAATAAAAGGAAAAAAAAAGGTTTTTCCTTGAGATGAGGACTCTTAGGATCTACTCTCTCAACAACTTTCAAATTTTGTGACTCTTAATCCCACAGGTGCTGCCCCAGTTTCCTCATCTGTATAGTGAGGCCCAAACAGAATGAGTCAGCGCGCAAGGACCTACTTTCTCCAGCTGCAAAGATAACCTTACGCTTCATCTCTACACTCCCTCAGGTGGGATCTGAATCCTCTTGTCTCCTGCCTCACTGGTTACAGTTCTGTAGGGCTTCACCGTCTGGGACCTCCTCTAGACCCACAGCCACAACCTCAATAACAATGTCCTCCATTTTACGAATAAGGCCCAGAGAGGAACAAGATTTGCCCAAGACCCCACAGCAAGCATTCAGTGGAGCTCAGATTCCAACTCAGGAACACTAAAGGGAGGGAGGACGTTGGGGTGATGCTGGCTGGGGACTTAACTGGTCTGTGGGTCTGTATGTTCAAAGAGAAGGGTCCCCGGGAAGGTGAGAGGGCCATATGACCTTCCTGACCTTGCTTCTGGCCCCAGCCCCTCCCTTGCCTGGCCAAGGCCAGGCCTGAGGGCGGTGGCCCCAGCCAGAGCTGTGTATGCCCTCTGGACACATCCGGAGCTTCCTAGACAAGACCTTGCAGTGGCTGCTTTGGTACAGATCCTCCCAGGATTGGGCCCAGGGACAGCTGGTCTTCCAACCCCCAGCCACGCCGGTACAGCACCCCACCACCCCAGTGTGTCTCGAAGCCCCCCAGAGCTGGAGTCCTCCCTCCCCTTCGGCCCTTGGAAGCCACACCTTATTGCTCATCCCACACAAGCCCCAGCCCTGCCCTGGCTGCCCAGAAATCAACCTTTGCCCTGAGGAGGGGGTGACAGAAGAGGAACTTTCGCAAGAGAACAGAGGCCAACTGGGGTCCCCAGGTTGAGTCCCCTAAGCCAGAAGTATCAGTCTCCCAAGCTGGGCCCATAGGCCCCGCCCCTGCACACACATGCATAGTATAGTGCAAGACTGGGGCTGATGGAGATGTCTGGGGCTGACTGGAGGGCCTGGGGAGGTGGAGGGAGGCATGTGCATCCTGACCCTGGGAGGGGATATCCCTGCATTAGAGTGACAAAAACCTTGGATCTTAAAAGTAGCAATAGCAACATGCTAGCCCTGGGGTCTAGGCATTCCTGGTACCAGGCTAGACACCAGATACTAAATCCATCCTTACATTTTACACAGGAGGAAACTGAGGCCCAGAGCATTGAGTGATGTCACCCAGGCAGTAACTGGACAGGCTGAGGTACAAAGCCGGGGCCGTGACTCTGCGCCTGAGATGTAGGAGTGCAGTAAACCACAGCCGCCTCTCTCCGTGAGATCCCTGAGGGGATGTCTCCATCGATGATGTGTCTCCACATCAACCCCCTTTGTGGGCAGGTGGTATTTTCCAAAGATGGCCACTGTAATCTCTCCCGGCCCACATGCTCTTCCTACAAATGACAATGACACTCCTCTCACCTAGGGGTGGGGTCTATGGAGAGAGCCAGTGACTACAGCAGAAGTGACATTATATGAATTCCAAAGCCGAGTCCAATAAAAGATAATAAGGCTTCCACCTGGTTCCCTTGGGCTACTCACTCTTGGAACCCAGGTAGGTGTTCCAACTGAGGTCCCAGCTGACAGCCAGTATCAATTTTCAGACAAATGTGTGCGAAAACCTTCTAGGTAACTCCAGGCCCTGTCATGGTCTGGCTGCAACTGTTTGAGAAATCCTGAACAAGAACTGCCCTAGCTGAGCCCAGAGGCCCCCCGGAGCCATGAAAGATGATAATGCTTGGGGTGATTTGAGATGTAGCATAGATAACTGGGACACCCTCCATCCTCTCCCCACTCACATACACCTGAGTCCAGCCAGGGCCTGCTACGCAGGTGGTGCTATTTCAAGTCACTTTAATTCACAAGTCATATGTGCATGCATATGGACCTTATATCAGCCTATTTAGGGAAATTGAAGCCTCCCAATTGTGCACAGAGAAGTCTCTATCAGGGCAAGGAAAGACTTCAACATTTTGTAGTAACAGCCCTGTATTGTGCGTGGATTAAAGACAGACTGCAGAATCAACCCATGATGGACACTTGGCCTTAAACAACTGACCTCTGGGCTCTCCTGATCCCTGACATTTTTTTAAAAAGCTTTATTGAGATATAATTCACATACTACAGCATTCACCTCTTTAAAGTATACAATCAATGGTTTTATCTACAGTTGTGTAACTATCACTATAATTTTAAAACATTTAAAATCATTGCTTTCTTTCTCTATGGCTCTGCCTAGTCTGGACGTGTCATATAAATGGAACCATACAATATGTGGTCTTTTGTGACTGGCTTCTTTCACTTAACACAATGTTCTCAAAGTTCATCCATATTGTATATACGTCATACCCTTCTGTGGCTGAATAATATTCTGTTGTATGGAGAGACCACATTTTGTTTATCATTCATCAGTTGATGGACCTTTGGGTTGTTTCCACTTTTTGGCTATTCTGAATCATGTTGCAATGAACATTCATGTACAAGTTTTTGTATGGATGTATGTTTTCATTTCCCTTTCCTAGGAGTGGAATTGCTGTGACCTGTGGCCTTTGTACTCCGTCCCCTTGGCCAGGGATCAGGTATCTTTTTCCCCCTCAGCGGGCCCAACTACCTCATCCTTCAGGTCTCCGAGAGGAAGCCTCGCTGACTCCTCTGGCTGAGTTGGGTCTTTTGAACAACCCTGCCTCAAACCTTTGCACTTTTCATACAGTAATACGATTGCCTGGGCCATGGTCTTGCCCCTGAGAGGTAAGCATCTTGAGGGGAGGCACTCTCTGCTTGGGTTCACCACTATCCATCCCAGTGCCTGGCTCTCCTGCTCTGGAGCCAGGAGAGGAGAGGGATTCTGGGGGCCAGATCAATCAGAAAAGGCTTCCTGGAGGAAGAGGGGCTGCAGCTGGGTCTAAGAACACCTCTAGATTGGTTTGCCCCACAGCTGGGCTGAGGGCTTTGAGGACTTTAGTTGGAAGAAAGATGAGAGTTTGGAGAAAAGAAGGATGGATGGAGGTGGTGGGGTGGGGTGGGGTGGGGTGGGGTGGGGTGGGGCGGGGCGGGGTGGGGGAGAGGCAGGCAGAGAACAAAGCCCAGAGCCCTGGGGCTGTTTAGCAGCCGCCCTCTAAGGCTGCAAAGTGCCTGTGACTCAGACGTGGAGGGAGGTTCACAGGCGGCAGCGTGAGTCTCCCAGTTAACCCTCACCTGCCTAGAATGGAAAACCCACAACCCAAGTGTTCTGCGTTAACTCCCAGATGCCCAGTCCGTGAGCCCCGGGGCCAAGGGCTGTGGACGTGGTCTTGAGATCCCCGAGCCAGCTCTGTCTCCCACAATCTGGTTAAATGAGGCTCCTCTGTCTGAGGCACTGGATAGGGGAGAGGGGCGGGGGGAGCGAGCACATAAATTCTACCGAGTGGCCTGCAGCACGAGCGCCCAGCGACAGACGAATTTCTTAAGAATTGGTGCCTCTTCTAGGGAAAAGAAGGCCACCGCCGAAGGGCGGACTCGGCGCTAAGGTCTCAAGGACCCGCTAGACGACCTCCCGCTGACTAGCCCCAGGCACTGTTCGAACTGTGTTTATCTTATCGTCTCTGTCAGAGAAGTGACGCTTGTGTCATCTTCCCAGTCCCTGGCGGTAACAAGAAAACGCCGAGCTCTTTTACTATTGGAAAAAAAAAAAAAAAAAAGGAAGAAAACAGCGATCCTAGTGCTGCCCAATACAGCCCAGAACCAAACCCCGTGGTGTATCCCCCGAGGGCGCAGCGTTGAGACGAACAGCCCTTGGGGTCGAGGCTGCAGGCGGCGCCCTAGGGCCTGGCAGGCCCGGGCCGACCCCACCCCTCGGATCCCGCGTCGGCAACCCTGAGAGCATAGTGCAGGCAACTCGGAGGTGCCAGCGGCTCGGGCGAGGCCAGCCTGGGGCGGGTGCGAACCGCTGAGTCCTAGCCTGGAACGTTAAGACCCTCGGATCCGGGCCTCGAACGTTCGGACCCTCGAATCCCGGCCTCGAACATTCGGGGCCCCGAGGCACTGACAACCCGGAGTGCCTGGGCGCGCCAGCCGCGGGCGGCGGGCGGGCAGGATATCGTCCCCGCTCCGCCCGTGGGAGCGCTCGCCCCTCCAGGAAGCGCCCGCCTCGCCTCCCACTTCCCGCCCCACGCCCGCCCCACGCCCGCCCCCGCCCTCGGCCGAGGGAGGAGCCCGAGCAGCTGCCGACGCCGCCGCCGCCGCCGCCACCGCCCGCCCGGCAGCGGAGGAGGACCGGACCTCGAGCAGCTGCGAGCGCACGCGAGCTGGCCATGGCCGCGGGGGCAGCGCCCTGAGACTGTCCCGCGCCCGCGGGCCCAGCCGAGCAGGGGAGCTCCCGGGGATGCCCCGGTGGCCCGGAGTGAGCGGAGCGGCAGCCGCGCAGTGAGGGTAGCGGGACCCGGGGTGAGTGGGGCCCCGGCGGGGAAAGGGGCGGGCGGGGCGCCCTGGGGCGAGGGCTCAAGTTCGGCTTTGGGGCTCGGCTTCTGGTGCCAGTGGTGGCTTGGAAGGAAGCTGGGTTCCGCTTCGGGGGACTGCAGAACCCCAAGCCCCCTCCCTCCACCCGCGCTCACCCAGACTCCGGCGTTTGGGTGACTGAGCTCCGACCCGGCCACGCGGGGGCGCTCCGGCTTCGCCCCGAACGCGGGGGAACAGAGGGCAGGGTGCCGAGAGGACGGTGGCTCCGCCCGGGGTTCGAGCCCAGCGGTTTAGGGACCCTCCTACCTCCCCGGAGGCGTCTGGGGGCGTCAGGAAGGTGGAGTCCCGCCACCATCGCAGCTGCGGAAGTGCTGAGTTAAGGGCTGACTCTGGGCAGGCGCGGGGCCCTTTCCTCGCCCCCCCCCCGTGCCCTACTCCCAGCCCCCCAACCCCCCTCCGTCCCCGGCCCCAGAGAACTGCTAGAGAGTCAGCTCCCTGCGGGCGAAGGGGGGAGCAAAGAAAGGGAGTGGAACTGGGCAGCTTCCCAGAAGTCAGGAGTGTGTTTGCAAACTAGTTTTTTCTCAAACGCTGTCTGGCACCTGTGTGTTTGGGGTGGGGGCGGGGAGGGGGGAGCATGGCGAAAGAGAGAGCAAGGCCCTTTTTTCCTTCCTGTTCCTCGTTCCCCCGCAGCGCTGCTTCTCTGAAAAATAGAGGGTTCTTACTTTCCTCTTCCCATTTCATCCCCCAGCCTTGTTGGACAAGCCCCTTTGGGGAATGGGCTGTGATTTGCCCACGGTGACAGGTGGCACTGGAACCCAGGGCCCTGTTAGCCAGGTGGAAGTTCTTCTTACTGTCTGGGACTCCCCCAGCCCCGTTATGTACTGGGTGAAGTGATACGGGCAAAGGATCTAGGAGAATTAGCTGAGTGACCCTTTGTTTGTCTGCCCTTAGTTTTTGCTCCCCTAGGGGTGTGGGCTGTCACTGAGGGATGGGGGGCTTTTTCTGTTTCTTGGAGCACCCACAGCTTCAGTAATTGGGGAGAGGAGCCAAGCTGTAACCTTCGGCAGCTGCACAGCCCTAATGGAGAGCTTGGGAGACCTGGGCCTGAACGCGTACCCAGCAGTGGGCCCCTGGCCTAGACCTTCCTCCCCTCCGAGCCACCAGGTCCTCATCTGTAAAATGGGCTAATCTTCCAGGGCCTGTGCATATGGAGGCTGGGTGCAAACATAAAAAGTGGTTTTATTGCAGTTCCTCTGGTATGGAGCCCAGTGAGTGCTGGGACTGTCCCAGGCATGTGACATAGCTGGCCGGAGTGGGAGGGGTCACCCAGGCAGTTTTCTCCATGGAAAGAACTATGGGCTAAGAACGTGGACACTTGAGTTCTCCTGGCCCTCTGCCGTGTCCTGTTTGGGTACCTTGTCACTCCTAGGGCTTAAGGGCGTTTCCATTGGTAAAATGAAGCAAAATATGACACAATCCAGTTTACAGGGCTGCTGGGAGACTAGAACCTGGGCCAGGGGGCAGGTGTTCTGCAAAGTTGGGTGCACTGGTGATCATGGGACCTCCCTCCCAGAGGCCACGAGAATTAAAAATCCAGGGACGTAAGAAGAGGGTGGAGCTAGAGCCTCAGTTTCTGTACCTGTAAAGTAGTGAGAGCAGTACTCTGTACATCTTTATAATCTTTTAGGGTAGTTGTGTAGTTCTTTATAGGTAGTTGTGAGGATTAAATTAGACAACAAAGGGCTTGTGCACCAGCGCCGTGACTGGTGCCCGATAAGCGCTCAGTTAATGTTAACCATCGTTATCATTATTCATGGGAATATTAGTAAGCCTGATGTGGGTTTCTGATTTAGGATTCCTTCTGGGATTTCCTCAGGCCAGCTCACTCCTCTCTCTCCCACTTCCTTCCTGGAGAGAGGAGCCTCAGAATCCAAATGTTGGACTTCTGGGCTGTTCCAGGGGCAGGCAGGGTCCTGAACAGGAAGGTGCCACTAGGCTGAAGAGAACACCATGGGGGATGGTAGATCCAGTGGAGTGGGGTGGTCCTGTTTCCCCCACCTTGGGCTGGCCTCACAGGGCTCTAAGGGGTGATGGAAAACAGAAGAGCATTCTCTAGGAATTCCCTCAGGAGTAAGGTTGCCAGGCAAGGTCCCCTACTGTGAAGCCCTCAGCCAGAACCAGGGTCCCATCTGCCTGATGCCCTCCTCTCCTCTAACCCTTGCAGGGGCTGCTGAGTCAAGGCAGTCACTTCAGGAATCCATCTCCCTCCAGCTGGGAGAATATGGCCTCAGAGAGGGGGCAGGATTCCTCCCCTCCTGCCGGGTCTCCTCCAGAACACAGGGTGGGCTCTTTGGAAGCCAGGAGGCCAGGTCACCCTAGGGTCTTGGCAGGCAGCAACTGGAGAAGATGATCATGTCCCACCCATGCTGTCCAGAAAGAGGGTATGGAGTCCCACGGGGATTCATGGCTTCCTGAGGTCCTACAGGGCCTGAGGAATGAGCGGGGGTCCGAGGCACCTCCTGGCTCCCAGCCAGGTGTCCTTTCCCTTCCTTGGGCCACCCGACCTCTGCTCTGTGGTGGCATCAAGAGGGCTGTGCAGGCCCATGTCCTGGAGTGTTTCTCCACTAGCCCTGTCCACACGTGCCTCCAGAGCCTGAGATGAAACTAAACTAGACGCTGATCCCTCACTCGCTATCCCATCACCTTGCTTAATTTTTCTGGAGGCATTAGCCGCTCTCTCCAGTCATCTGATTCATTCAAGTGTGTGTCAGTTCTCTGCCCTCCTCCCCAGGGGGTCAGCTCCAGGAATGGCAAGGGCATCCTGTGTCCATCTTGTTCAGCGCTCTTTCCCTGCACTTACCGCCCCTCCTTGTAGCCTCCTGTTGAATGGGTCTGTGATGTTGGGTGATGGAGCCTAGAAGAATCATGAGCTCACCCTTTGGGGTTTCTGGAGGAATCTCTGTCTCACCACACTGAGTGCTGGGGCACTGTGAGAGGGCAACGATGGAGGAGGGGCAAGTGCTGGCCTGGGGGAAGGGAAAGTCGTGAGTCTGGGAGAATGGGAGAAGGTGGGATTCTCCCGGCACTGAAGGTCTGGGGGAGGTGGTCATGGCGGCTGCTGACCTGGGTGGTGTGTCACCTGCTGCCGTTGCCTGCAGAACCAGAGGTCTGGGGTGTGCTGGGGAGAGTTACCCATCCTCCAGGTGACCTGGGCCAAGTCTCTTAACCTCTCGGACCTCGGTTTATTCATCTAGAAAATGGGGAGCTTTAGACCAGGAGCTAGCTGTTCCCTTGCTTTCTTCATGTGGTTCTTTTTTTAAAAAAATTTATTTATTTTTATTTATTTATTTTTGGGTGAGTTGGGTCTTCGTTGCTGCACGCTGTCTTTCTCTAGTTGCGGTGAGCAGTGGATACTCTTCGTTGCGGTGTGCGGGCTTCTCATTACCGTGGCTTCTCTTGTTGCGGAGCACGGGCTCTAGGCACACGGGCTTCAGTAGTTGTGGTACATGGACTCAGTAGTTGTGGCTCACAGGCTCTAGAGCGCAGGCTCAGTAGTTGTGGCGCACGGGCTTAGTTGCTCCGTGGCATGTGGGAACTTCCCAGACCAGGGCTCGAACCCGTGTCCCCTGCAGTGGAAGGTGGATTCTTAACCACTGTGCCACCAGGGAAGCCCCTTTCACGTGGTTGTTAAGGCAGCTGTGAAAGAGGTTGTAAACCAAAGAGGGCTTTACCCAGTTGGCGATTCCTCTTCCACCTTCCACCTGTGGCTTCCTGTCCCTGCCTTCCAGAAAGGCTTCCCTCACATGCAGCCATCTATTCGTCACTCGAGAAATGTGTTGTGTTTTGTTTTAATAGCATAATATATCAAGGGTTTATTTACTGTTTTAGGTAAAGCCACAGATTTGTTTATTCATAGACTTTAAAATTTTTTATTTTATATTAGAGTTGATTTACAGTTTGTGTTAGTTTCAGGTGTACAGCAAAATGATTCAGTTATACAAATATCCATTCTATTTTTAAAAATAAATTTATTTATCTTATTTATTTATTTTTGGCTGTGTTGGGTCTTTGTTGCTGTGCGTGGGCTTTCTCTAGTTGCGGTGAGCGGGGGCTGCTCTGTTGCGGTGCGCGTCCTTCTCATTGCGGTGGCTTCTCATGTTGCGGAGTGCGGGCTCCAGGCACGCGGGCTTCAGTAGTTGTGGCACGTGGGCTCAGTAGTTGTGGCTCACAGGCTCTAGAGCACAGGCTCAGTAGTTGTGGCATGCACATGGGCTTAGTTGCTCCACGGCATGTGGGATCTTCCCGGACCAGGGCTCGAACCTGTGTCCCCTGCATTGGCAGGTGGATCCTTAATCACTGCTCCACCAGGGAAGTCCCATGTATCCATTCTTTCTCACATTCTTTTCTCATATAGATTATTACAGAATATTGAGTTCCCTGTGCTATACAGTAGGTCCTTGTTGATTATCTGTTTTATATATAGTAGTGTATGTATAACCATAAGTTTGGTAACCATAAGTTTGATTTCAAAGTCTGTTTCTGTTTTGTAAATAAGTGAGTCTGTTTCTGTTTTGTAAATAAGTGAGTCTGTTTCTGTTTTGTAAATAAGTTCATTTGTATCTTTTTTTTATATTCCACATATAAGTGATATCATATAATACTTGTCTTTCTCTGTCTGACTTACTTCATTTAGTATGATAATCTCTAGGTCCATCCATGTTGCTGCAAATGGCATTATTTCATTCTTTTTTATGGCTCAGTAATATTCCATTGTATATATGTACCACATCTTAATCCATTCCTCTGTTGATGGACATTTAGGTTGCTTCCATGTCTTGGCTGTTGTAAATAGTGCTGCAATTAACACTGGGGTGCATGTAACTTTTCAAAGTATGGTTTTCTCTGGTTATATACCCAGGAGTGGGATTGCTGGATTGCTGGATCATATGGGCTCTAGATCGCAAGCTCAGTAGTTGTGGCACATGGGCGGCTTAGTTGCTCCACGGCATGTGGAGCCCTGGACCAGGGCTTGAACCCCTGTCTCCTGCATTGGCAGGAGGATTCTAAACCACTGTGCCACCAGGGAAGCCCAGCACCACTTACTGAAGAGACTGTCTTTTCCCAATTATGTATTCTTGCCTCCTTTGTTGTAGATTAATTGACTGTAGCTGCATGGGTTTATTTCTGGGCTTTCCATGTGTTCCATTGACCTATAAGTTTGTCTTTGTGCCAGTAACATACTGTTTGTTTGGGGTTTTTTTATATTTATTTATTTATTTGACTGCACTGGGTCTTAGTTGTGTCATGTGGGATCTTTTCGTTGTGGCACGCGGGATCTTTAGTTGCGGCATGCGGGATCTTTTTAGATGCGGCATGGGGGATCTTTTAGTTGTGGCATGTGAACTCTTACTTGCAGCATGTGGGATCTAGTTCCCTGACCAGGGATTGAACCCAGGCCCCCTGCACTGGGAGCATGGAGTCTTAGCCACTGGACCACCGGGGAAGTCCCAGTAATATACTGTTTTGCTTACTGTAGCTTTATGGTAGAGTCTGAAGTCAGGGAGCCTGGTTGCTCCAGCACCATTTTTCTTAAGATTTCTTTGGCTATTCAGGGTCTTTCATGTTTCCATAGAAAATTTAAGATTTTTTGTTCTAGATCTGCAAAAAATGCCAGTGGTAATTTGATAGGGATTATATTGAATCTGTAGATTACCTTGGGCAGTATAGTCATTTTGATAATATTGATTCTTCCAATCCAAGAACATGGTATATCTTTCCATCTGTTTGTGTCATCTTTTATTTTTTTTCATCAGCATCGTATGGTTTTTGGAGTACAGGTCTTTTGCCTCCTTAGGTAGGTTTATTACTAGGTATTTTATTCTTTGATGCAATGGTAAATGGGATTGTTTCCTTAATTTCTCTTTCTGATCTTTCATTGTTAGTGTATAGAAATGCAACAGATTTCTGTGTATTAATTTTGTACCCTGCAACTTTACTGAATTCATTGATGAGCTCTAGTAGTTTTCTGGTAGCTTCTTTAGGATTCTCTATGTATAGTATCATGTCATCTGCAAACAGTGACAGTTTTACTTCTTCTTTTCCAATTTGGATTCCTTTTCTTTCTTTTTCTTCTCTGATTACCGTGACTAGGACTTCCAAAACTATGTTCAGTAAAAGTGGCGAGAGTGGAATCCTTGTCCTGTTCCTGATCTTAGAAGAAATGCTTTCAGCTTTTCATCGTTGAGTATGATGTTAGCTGTGAATTTGTCATATATGGCCTTTATTATGTTGAAGTATGTTCTCTATGCCCACTTTCTGGAGAGTTTTAATTTTTTATCATAAACGGGTGTTGAATTTTGTCAAAAGCTTTTTGTGCATCTATTGAGATGATCATATGATTTTTATTCTTCAGTTTGTTAATGTGGTGTATCACACTGATCGATTTGCAGATATTTAAAAATCCATGCATCCCTGAGATAAATCCCACTTGATCATGGTGTATGGCCCTTTTAATGTATTGTTGGATTTGGTTTGCTAGTATTTTGTTGAGGATTTTTGTGTCTATCTTTATCAGTGATATTGGCCTGTAGTTTTCTTTTTTTGTGGTATATTTGTCGGATTTTGGTATTAGGGTTGTAGCGGCCTCATAGAATGAGTTTGTGAGTGTTCCTTCCTCTGCAATTTTTTGAAATAGTTTCAGAAGGATAGGTGTTAACTCTTCGCTAAATGTTTGATTGAATTTGCCTGTGAAGCCATCTGGCCCTGGACTTTTGTTTGTTGGGAGTTTTAAAATCACAGTTTCAATTTAAGTACCTGTGATTGGTCTGTTCATAATTTCTATTTCTTCCTGATTCAGCTTTGGGAAATTGTACCTTTCTAAGAATTTGTCCAGTTCTTCTAGACTGTCCATTTTATTGGCATATAGTTGCTTGTAGTAGTCTCTTACGATCCTTTGTATTTCTTTGGCATCTGTTGTAACTTCTCCTTTTTCATTTCTAATTTTATTGATTTGAGCCCTGTCCCTTTTTTTTTTCTTAATGAATCTAGCTAAAGGTTCTTGAATTTTGTTTATCTTTTCAAAGAACTGGCTTTTAGTTTCACTGATCTTTTCTGTTGTTTTCTTCATCTCTATTTCATTTATTTCTGCTCTGATCTTTGTGATTTCTTTCCTTCCACTAACTTTGGGTTTTGCTTGTTCTTCTTTCTCTAGCTGCTTTAGGTGTAAGTTTAGGTTGGTTATTTGGAATTTTTCTTGTTTCCTGAGATAAGATTGTATTGCTATAAAATTCCCTCTTAGAACTGCTTTTGCTGAGTCCCATAGGTTTTGTATCATTGTGTTTTTGTTTTCATTTGTCTCTAGCTATTTTTTTTATTTCCTCTGATTTCTTCAGTGATCCATTGGTTGTTTAGTAGCATATTGTTTAGCCTCCACGTGTCTGTGTTTTTTACAGTATTTTTCTTATAATTGATTTTTTAAAAAATACATTTATTTATTTATTTTATTTTTGGCTGCGTTGGGTCTTTGTTGCTGAGTGGGGGCTACTCTTTGTTGTCATGCGCGGGCTTCTCACTGCAGTGGCTTCTCTTGTTGTGGAGCATGGGCTCTAGGTGTGCGGGCTTCAGTAGTTGTGGCTCGCGGGCTCTAGAGCGCAGGCTCAGTTGTTGTGGTGCACAGGCTTAGTTGCTCCACGGCATGTGGGATCTTCCCGGACCAGGGCTCAAACCTGTGTCCCCTGCGTTGGCAGGCGGATTCTTAACCACCGAGCCACCAGGGAAGCCCCTGGGATTGTTTTTGTAGGTCTTTTTTCTTCCCTTCCTCTTTTGTTCTCTTGTGATTTGATGACTCTCTTTAGTGTTGTGTTTGGATTTCTTTTTCTTTTTTGTATGTATATCTACTGTAGATTTTTGGTTTGTGGTTACCATGAATTTTTTTTGTTTGTTTGTTTTGTTTTACCATGAGGTTTTTGATACAGCTGTCTGTATATATACAAGATTATTTTAAGTTGCTGGTCTCTTAATTTCAAATGCATTTCCAGTATCCTGCATTTGTATTCTCCTCTTCTCATGATTGCTGGTTTTGATATCATATTTGTGTGTGGATGATTTCCTACCTTTACCGTATGTTTACCTTTACCAGTGAGCTTTCCCATTCATAATTTTCTTGTTTCTAGTTGTGGGCTTTTCTTTTCTGCCTAGAATTGTTGTAAAGCTGGTTTGGTGGTGCTCAATTCTCTTAGCTTTTGCTTGTCTATAAAGCTTTTGATTTCTCCATCAAATCTGAATGAGAGACTTGTTGGGTAGAGCCTTGCTTGGTTGTAGGTTTTTCCCTTTCATCACTTTAAATATATCATGCCACTCTGTTCTGGACTACAGAGAAAAATCAGCCAATAACCTTATGGGTATTCCCTTGTATGGTATTTGTTGCTTTTCCCTTGTTGCTTTTAATATTTTCTCTTTGTCTTTCATTTTTGTCAGTTTGATTAATGTGTGTCTCAGCATGTTCCTCCTTGGGTTTATCCGGTATGGGACTCTCTGCACATCCCAGACCTGGGTGACTGTTTCCTTGCCCATGTGAGGGACGTTTTCAGCTATTACCTCTTCAAATATTTTCTCAAGCTGTTTCTCTCTCTCTTTTCCTTCTGGGACCCCTATAATGTGAATGTTGGTGCGTTTAATGTTGTCCCAGAGGTCTCTTAAACTGTCCTCATTTCTTTTCGTTCTTTTTTCTTCTGTTCCACAGAAGTGATTTCCACCATTCTGTCTTCTAGCTCACTTATCCATTCTTCTGCCTTATTTATTCTGCTATTGATTCCTGCTAGTGTTGTTGTTGTTTTTTAATCTATTTATTTATTTTTGGCTGCATTGGGTCTTCATTGCTGCGTGCGGGCTTTCTCTAGTTGCGGTGAGTGGGGGCTACTCTTTGTTGTGGTGCGTGGGCTTCTCATTGCAGTAGCTTCTCTTGTTGTGGAGCATGGGCTCTAGGGCGCAGGCTCAGTAGCTGTGGCACACAGGCTTAGTTGCTCCATGGCATGTGGGATCTTCCCGGACCAGGGCTCGAACCCGTGTCCCCTGCATTGGCAGGCAGATTCTTAACCACTGTGCCACCAGGGAAGCTCCCTGCTAGTGTATTTTTAGTTTCAGTTATTGTATTGTTCATCTCTGTTCATTTGTTCTTTAAATTTTCTAGCTCTTTGTTAAACATTTCTTATATCTTCTTGGTCTGTGCCTCCATTCTTTTTCCACGATCCTGGATATCTTCCTTGTCATTACTCTGAATTATTTTTCATGTAGATTGCCTATCTCCACTTCACAGAGTAGTTGTTCTGGGCTTCTATCTTGTTTCTTCATCTGGAACATATTCCTCTGCCATCTCATTTTGTCTAACTTGCTGTGTTTGCAGTCCCACAGGCTGCAGGATTATAGTTCCTCTTGCTTCTGGTGTCTGCCCCCATCTCGTTGTAGCTTCTTCTTTGTCTTTGGAAGTAGAATATCTTTTGGTAGGTTCCAGTCCTTTTTTGTCAGTGGTTGTTCAGCAGCTGGTTGTGATTTTGGTGTTTTCATGAGAGAAGGTGAGCTCAGGTCCTTCTACTCCACCATGTTGTCTGGGCAGGCTCCTCAGCAAATGTTGTTTGAACAGCTCCTCTATGGACTGTGCCAAAGTTGAGGTACAGCTGCAGAGCTCTGAATGGAGTTGGGGGGATAGAGTGAGGCAAGCAAATGACAAAGAGACAGGAAAACTTAAGATGGTGGAAAATGCCATAAAAAGAATGAAGCAGGGTGAAGTGATTGAGATTGGCGGGGTGGGGGGTGGGGACATCAGGGAGACTTCTGGAGGAGGAGGTGTGACATTTAAGCTGAGATGTTGTTAATCTATGGCATGACATTCTTGGCTGTATCCCAGCTTACCTAGTTCCCAGCAGGAACTAGGATACTTCCTGGATATGCTCCATGGATATTTTTGAATGAATGAAGGAGGGAGGAGTGCCCAAAGCAGAGAAAGGAGCACACACAAAGACCCTGAGGTGGGAACATGCTCAGTGTATTCCAAGAGCCCTTTCTCTCCACCACGCAGCTCTCTGTCTCCTTTGGTGGCTCTTGTGTCTCGTCGGGAGCTAGGGGCATCTGGCCTGCCTTTTGTGCTCTGGCTGTCCCTGCCCCATGACACAGGAGAGTGCATGCCCAGCTCCCAGCAGATGACGCTATCCAACCTCTCCCTCCTTGGGGCCCCCAACAATCTTTCCGAGTCTAAGTCACATCCCTGTGGGCCCCCTGAGGGCTGTGCTGGGCAAGAGCACAGTGGACCCCATCTCATTTCAAACTCTGGTTTGCCACTGACTAGCTAAGTGACCTTGGGCAGTGTGTTAGTTTCCAAGGGCTGCTGTGAAGCCACCACAAACTGGGTGCCTTCAACCTACAGAAATGTATTCTCTCACAGTTCTGGTTGCTAGAAGTCCAAACTCACGGTGTGGGCAGGGCCCTGCTCCCTCTATGGTTTCTAGGGGAGGGTGCCTTCTTGCCTCGTCCAGCTCCGGGTAGCTGCAGGCACCCCTTGCCTTGTGGTGACGTCACTCCAGTCTCTGCCTCCTTCCCATGGCTGTCCTCCCTCTGTGTCTTAACACTGTCCTCCCTTAAGGACATCAGTCATGTGGGGATAAGGGCCCACCGTACTCCAGCATGTCCTCATCTTAACTCTTTACGTCTGCAGCTACCCTGTTTCCAAATAAGATCACATGCTGATCTTAGGGGTTAGGATTTCAACACCTCTTCTGGGGGACACAGTTCAACCTCTAATAGGCAGGTTATGTAACCTCTTTGTGCCTCAGTTCTCTGCTCTATGAAATGGGGTGGTACTAATAGGGCTCATCTGCTGGGGTTGCAGGATGGCCTACACAGAATGGTGGGAACCTCTGGACAGGGCCAGGCACACAGGAAGCACTCAGTCAATGCTGTTATCTCCATCTTCTCAGTGAAGGTTTCCTGGGACCTGGGACCAGGAGCTGAGGAGCAGCTGGCCGTGTCCTTGGCCAGGAGGACTTACTGAGGAGGGCCTGGGGCTGGACTGTGGGCCTCTTGCCTGGGATGTGGAGGCTCAGAGAGGCCGCTCCCCGCTGTCTGGATGAGAAGGGGCAGGTGGGCGCCTCTTCAGTGGGGCGGGGTGAAAGCCATTAACAGAAGGTGGGGAGCTCAGTCTGCAGAGGAACGTGAGCAGGGGGTGCCCAGCCACTGTAGGCGCCCACGAGGGGCTTCGGGTACTGAGTAAGCCCAGATGACCTTTCAGGCCCAGTCAGCCTGGAGTTCCTGGGCAGGAGCTTGGGGCTAGAATCCCAGAGCAGCCCAGCAAAGACTGAGGGGCATATATAGACACCCCAAAGCCGGAAGGGGCCTGAACCCTGACAGGCAGGGAAACTGAGGCAGAGAGAGGAAGGGACTTGTGGGGAGTTCACATAGAGAGTTGGGAGCCCCTGTCTCCTAGTCTCCCCATGGTAGGCCCCTGGGTGGGTGTGGACGCCAGGGGGTAGGGCCCCAGGGCTGGGTCCCAGTCCCTGAGGCTGCCCCGCAGTCCCCTTCAAATGAAGCTACTTTGGAATGACTTCGGCTGGTGGTCATTGTCACCATGCCCTCCTCCCTCCATTAGCTCGGTCCCCCCTCTCTGAGCCTGGCCAGATTCACCCCGAGCTCCCCGAAGTACTTCCTGCATCCCAGAGTCCATCCACGCCCGTCCGCTGTAGCACTTGCTGGGAGGCGAGAGGGCAGGGCGTCGCCAGCCCCACTTTGCGGATGAAGGAGCTGAGACTTAGAGGGAAGGGGTAGCAGAAGCGGGCAGAACCCAGTGCCTGAACCCCTTGGGCGGTAGTGTGGAGGCTGCCTCTCAGCCTGCTGGGCCAGCCCCTGGGGCAACAGGCTGGAGATACCCCGGGATCCAGCCCTTCAGAACAAGGCTCAGCTGAACCAGGGTTCTGGGGATTCGGAGGAGGCCCCCTTCCCCAGAGTCCAGAGCTTAGTGATTTGGTGGTGGCTACAGAGAATAGCCTCCCTCTGGGTGTGGTCTGGCTGCAGCTGGGGGCCTCAGGGGAGCTGGGGGGGGGGCGTCAGGGCTGTGTCTATATTTATCCCCGTGTCCGCCTGGCCGCCTGTTGGGAGTGCAGCGTCTTCAGAGCTCAGCAGCTTTAGCTAAGGTAGGGAAGTGATTTGTGTCAAGATGCTGCCCGCCCCCCACCTTGATGGGAGCACCAGTCTGCTCTCTGAGGGGCTGTGCACCACCTGGCCAGAGCCAGTGCAGCAGTGGGTGTGCAGGGAGGGCCCCAGGGGGTGTGAGCAGCTTGGCGATGGACCCACCACTTCAGAGAACCAGGGCTGTGGGACATTGGGGTGGTAGGGCTGCGGCCAGAAGGTGGTACCAGATAAACTGTAAAGCCTTTCAGCTCAGAGATTCAGAGAACTCCTGATTTCCAAAATCCTAGAATTCCCAAACTCTGGGATTCTGTGAATCTGTGAATCTGTAGGCTTCTGCAATTGCAAGATGCCACGGATCCTCTTCCCTTCCCCTTCACTCTTCCTTCAACTTTCAGCAAACGTTTGTTGAGTTCCCGTTCTATGCCTCTCTGCACTGGAAACAATAGAGATGAAAATAAGATCTTGTCCCATCTTGAAGCTCAAGTGAGGGTGACACTTCCTAAGCCAGTGGTTGCAATATGGTAACAATGTAAGTGCTTCCCTCTCCAGGGCCAGGGGCTCAGGGGGCACTTTGTAGAGCAGTCCCCAAGTTGTGGTTTTTTGTTTTTTTTGTGTGTGTGTGTGTGTTTTTTAAAAAACGTTTTCTTGAAGTATAATATGCAAAATAGGGCTTCCCTGGTGGCGCAGTGGTTGAGAGTCCGCCTGCCGATGCAGGGGACACGGGTTCGTGCCCCGGTCCGGGAAGATCCCACGTGCCGCGGCGCAGCTGGGCCCATGAGCCATGGCCGCTGAGCCTGCGCGTCGGAGCCTGTGCTCCGCAACGGGAGAGCCCAGAACAGTGAGAGGCCCGCATACAGAAAAAAAAAAAAAAAAAAAAAAAAAAAAAAAAAAAAAATATATATATATATATATATATATATATATATATATATATATATACACACACACACACACACAAAATAGAGCAGACTTCCTGCTCAATGACTGTTCACAAACCCAAAACATCCCTGTTAGCAGCCCCTAGACTGCAAAACAAACGTGACCTTCACTGAAACCCCCCGGTAGCCCCTCCGGTTACTCACACCCTCCCCCACTATCTTGCAACGCCCGTCGAGCAGCATAGACTTGTTTTGCCTGGGTTTAACTTCATGTAATGAGATTATACAGGATGACATGGTCCTTTGCGTCTGGCTTCCTGCATTCAGTATGTTCATAAGACCTACTCATATTGTTGCCATCCTTGTGCTTCCTTCATGCTCGTGGCAGTGTAGTCCACTGTGTGCACGTTCACCATTTATTTATCCCTTTTCCAGATGACAGGCATTTAGGGGACTCCCAGCCTGGGGCTATTACAAATAGTGCTGCTCTGAAAGTTCTCCCGTGTGTCTTTTGGTGAACATATTGCGTGTTTCTGCTGGGCGTTGCTGGGTCATCATAAGGGATGCATTTATTTAGCTTTGTAGTCACTGCCAAACATTTCTCCAAAGCGGTTGTAACAATCTACACTCCTGTTGGTGACATGGGAGAGTTCCAGTTGCTCCACATCCTTGTCAACACTTGGTATTGCCAGCTTTTTTTTTTTTTTGTATGTACGTGGGCCTCTCACTGTTGTGGCCTCTCCCGTTGCAGAGCACAGGCTCTGAACGCCAGGTTCAGCGGCCATGGCTCACGGGCCCAGCCGCTCCGCGGCATGTGGGATCTTCCCAGACCGGGGCACGAACCCGTGTCCCCTGCATCGGCAGGCGGACTCTCAACCACTGTGCCACCAGGGAAACCCGTATTGCCAGCTTTTTAAATTTTATCCTGGGGATGGGGGCAGGGAGGCATAGCGACGTTGATTTCTTTTGGTTTTGCTGAGCTGAGTTTGAAGAATGACAGTGCTAAGTGAAGAAGAGGGAAGGGCATTCCAGGCAGATGGAACAGCATGTGCAAAAATACGGAGGCATGATAAAGTACTGTTGGAACTCTGTGTAGTAAACAGCATAGCTAGAGCCAGAAATGTGTTGAGGCAGTTGGAGGGGGGGGCAGCGGCTATCAGGGTGTTTGGACATTGTCCTGAGAACAGTAGGGAGTCCCAGAGAGAATTTTCTCATTTGAGTGAGTACCTGCAGTGTGTCAGGCATTTTGTAATTTACATTTGATGGATAAGAAAACTAAACTGAGACTCAGAAAGACCAAATGACTTGTCCTGAGTCATATTAGCAGAGGCTCTGGAATGCACATCCTTCCAAGCCTCAGTTTGCTCTTCTGGAGAATGGGAGTGGTGATAACACCTCGCTCAAGGATGTTGTGAAGCTATAGAAGTTAAAGTCCATAACACACTGGGCACAGGGCCTGGGGCAGGCGTTATTATTACTCTCATTTTATATCCTGTCTCCATCCCCACAGCCATACCACCCCCTCTTCCCTGCCAGCTGACAGGGTGGGAGTGGACTCTCCTAGCTCCCACAGTTAGGAAGGGCTGGCAGAGAACTCCAGCCTCAGCACCCTATTTTCCTGCCCCACGGCAGGTCTTCTAGGACCTGAAGGTTGCTGTGATGGTTAATCTTATGTATCACCTTGGCTAGCCTATCGTGACCGGTTGTTCAGTTAAACACTAGTCTGATGTTGCTGTGTAGGTATTTTTTAGATGTGATTAACATTTAAATTAGTGGACTTTTATTAAAGCAGATTATCCTCCATTAATGGGTGGGCCACATCTAATCAATCAAAGGCCTTAAAAGCAAAGACTAAGGTTTCTCCCAGAAGAAGGAATTCAGCCCCAAGACTGCAACATAGAAACCTTGCCTAGTTTCCAACCTGCTTGTCTCGTCCTGTGGATTTGGGACTGAAGACTGCAATATCAACTCTAACCTGAATTTCCAGCCTTCAGTTTTGCCCCGCAGATATCAGACTTGTCTTCCCCAACAAGCTCATGAGTCAGTTCCTTAAAAGAAATCTCTCTCTGTATATGTAGATATCCTATTGGTTCTGTTTTCTCTGGAGAACCCTAATACAGTTGCCATTTGTCTTCCTGGATCTTTCTCATCTGGGAGATGGGGTGAAGGAGGCCACTTAGATCTGGATGCATTCAAGGCACGTTCTGACCCTGTAAGTTCAGTAAATGCAGCCATCAGGGCCAGTGGGGACCAGGCACCTGGTTAGCCGAGGGTTCCAGTTACCAGTGTCACCATCTAGACCAGAGGCTGCAAACTCAGACATGTGCCAAGACCTCGTGGGAACTCAGTGTGTGAAGTTGGCAGGGCTTGTATGGGGACCAAGTATGACATCTGCCTAATTAGGCCAAGAGCGGGCTAAACCAGAGCCATCCCTGGTGTATGGTCAGCCACTGGTGGGCCGTGTAGCAGCCTCCCGCCTAGGAGCTTGGTATTCAAAGTGTGGTCTCAGCTGGGCCGCCTCAGCAGCGCCGGGAAGCTTGTTAGAAATGCACACTCTCAGGTCCTTCCCCAGACCTGCTGCATCAGAATCTGCCCCACCTACTCACCCCTCTGGGATCTGTGTGTTATGAGGAGGGCTTGTTAAAGCACAAATGCCATTCTGGGGACTCTGAGCAGGTCTGTCTGTTTGGGGCCCAGGGAACCTGCCTTTCTAACAAGCTCCCAGGAGATGCTGAGGAGGCCCATCCGGGAACCACCCTTGGAGCGGAGAGAGCCTGAGGCCACCTCAGGATCCTCTGTTGTCACCGATTAGACCCCACTGAGCAGGATTTGCTGCATGATGAAGACCCAGGAGCCCTCAGCCCGGGAGAGTAGCACCTTGAAGGGCGTGTGGGTGTGGGGTCTGAGTCTGTTATTCCCTCCCTGGCCCCCTATCTACCACCTTGGTCTCCCTTGGCATCTCTGAGCTGTGTCTTCCAGCTGAGAAAGGGAGCCTAGAACCATATCCTCAACGAGTTTTCACTCCTGATCCCCTTTACATACACCATAAACTTCACACACCTCTCCCCCTGCACCCAGCCATCAAGAATCGCTGATAATAGCACAAGCTGCATAGTGTCATTCTAAATGCTTTACCTCATTTAATCCTCGACATCAGTACCTGATGAAAGTACTTTTGTTGTTCCTGTTTTTATAGAAGGGGAACAAAGACCAGAGAGGTTAAGTAACTTGCCTGAGATCACATAGCAGGTAAATGACAGAACCAGGGATTCAAGCCCAGCAGTCTGAGTCCCAGAGTCAGTGCTCTTACCCTCAGCACAGTACCGACCAGAGGACCGCACCCCTGTGCTCGTAACTGCTGCCAACAAGACTGTAGAGCAGGGGCTTCCCTGGTGGCGCAGTGGTAGAGAGTCCGCCTGCCGATGCAGGGGATGTGGGTTCGTGCCCCGGTCCGGAAGGATGCCGCGGAGTGGCTGGGCCCGTGAGCCATGGCCGCTGAGCCTGTGCGTCCGGAGCCTGTGCTCTGCAATGGGAGAGGCCACAACAGTGAGAGGCCCGCGTACCAAAAAAAAAAAAAAAAAAAAATTTGGATTTCATTAAAATTAAAAAAAAAAAAAAAAAAGACCATAGAGCATTACTTGCTGCAGTTGGCACTGAAAACAGAATTTCATTTTTCAGATATCAGCATGCTTTTTCAGAGGGCACACGATGCCCCCCAGTTCTGACAGGCCATCCCGCTGTTGCACTTGCCCCTGCAGTGGGGGGCACCTCGGCCCTGCCCCTCCCGTCTCCCTCTTCCCCATCTGGGTCCCCAGTCTCCACCTCAGCCGCTGCCTCCCCCGCCCCCTACCGGCTCTCTCCCTGCACCTGCCTCTCTTGGTGTCTCCCGTCACTGCCCGTCTCTGAACTGGGGCCCATGCAGGCCACCTCGGCGTCTCTTCCCCACAGTGGGTGGGGTGCACAGCTGTGCTCCTGGGTCCTGAGCTGCTGGGGCCAGTGATGGGCGGGGAAGTTGGAGTAGGGCAGCCCTAGCTCTTAGCCTCAGCACCATTCTTCCCTGGCTTAGAAGCACCACTGCTCCCTTCTTGGGCCTTGGTTTCCACTTCTGTGAAATGGGACATGAACCCCTCTAGTTCAGGCCTCTTGGAGCAGTTATGATGGTCCCGGGACTGAGAAGGGGCTTTGTAATCTCTCAAGTGCTGCGTGTAGCGGGGAGGTGGTTGTGATTCCTCTGGGGCTGCAGATTAAAGAGCCTGACTGAGGGGCTCCCTTCCTCATTCATTTGCCACAGTGTAGGTGCTGCTCTAGGTGTTGTGGAAACCAGTGATCCCTCCCTTGTGGAACTTACATTCCAGATAGTGCACAAGGCAAATAGACAAATTAGTAAGAATGGTTGTAGATTGCATTGATCTGTGAAGGAACCAGTGTGGGGCTGAGATTGCATTAGCTTGGGTGACCAAGGAAGGCTTCTGAGGAGGTGACATGAAGCTGACAACTAAGACCTGCCATGTGATGGGACTTCCCTGGTGGTTCAGTGGTTAAGAATCCGCCTTCCAGTGCAGGGGACACAGGTTCGGTCCCTGGTCGGGGAGCTAAGATCCCACATGACGTGGGGAAACTAAGTCCGCGTGCCGCAACTTGAGAGAAGACCGCGTGCCGCGACGAAAGATCCTGCATGCTGCAACTAAGACCTGATGCAGCCAAATAAATCAATTAAAAAAAAAAAAAAAAGACCTGCCATGTGAAGAAAAGCATTTCTGGCAGGGGAAAGAGCGAGTGTAAAGGCCCTGAGGCAGGAGAGAGGTTAGCATATTTGCAGAGCAGAAGGAGGCCAGTGCAGCTGGGGCACAGGAAGCGAGGGAGAGTGTGGCATAAGGTGGGGTCAGGTCAGGCCCTGTTGGCCTGGGGAGGATTTGGATTGTGTGACATGGAAGGGCAGCCACTGGGAGATTTTCAGGAAGAGCTGTGGTAGCATCTGATTTGCGTGTTTAAAGACTCCCTCTGGCTTGGGTGGGCGTGGAAAAGAGAGAGTCTGGGGGCTGGGGTTGCTCAGGGAGACCTGACATGGGCCAGGGAAGTGGAAGCGGGGAGATGGGGACGACGCATCTTGGCGGTGGAACCGACAGCAGCAGTAGGATATGGGGGGTGAAGGAAAGAGAGAGGTCAAGGAGGATGGGTTGCTAGGTTTCTGGCTAAAACTGGAATGTTCTAGGCCTGTGACTCAGCACCAGGGTCTCCAAATCCTGTTCTTCTGCCTAAAGGGTAAGATGTCTTAGGAGCCCAGGCCAGGGGACCCCGTGGGAACTTAAGCCTCAGTCTTGTTCATTTTTGAAGCCCAAGAGTGCTCAAGGAATGTTTGCTGAATGAATGAATGGGAGTTCCCAAGCCCTGCCCGCTCTTTGCCTCAGTTAACCCATCTGTAAAAGGGACTGCTAGTTTTGTATACCCGCCTTCCAATTCCTTCTCCGGGGCTCTGGTCACCCCAGAGGGCCTGTGACAATCTGGGCCAGGAGTCAGGACCATCCACGAGCAGGCCCCAGCTCCCCAGGCCCCCTCCCTAGCCTGAAACCTCAAATTACCTGTGCTGCGGTGCTGCACCAGGGAGCAGTTTCCATCTTGCCCAGATGCGCATGGCAGGCCCAACCCTCCCTTAATGACACCTTGCCTGCCTGCCCTCCTGCTGGAGTAAGAGGGGAGGGGGCCCGGCCCAGCCTAAGCCGTGGTTTCTTTTTCCATTGCGTCAGGCCTCAGGGTCTGGCCTGCCCACCCGCTGCCAGCTGGCACAGAGGGGCCCACTCTGACTCCCGCCTGCCCCAACTCCAGACATCATGTGCTCCCCCTTTCGGGGATCCAGAAGGTTCCAAGCAGAGGGTGAGTTGGGGATGGGGGACCTGCCCCTAGCTGGGGGAGGAGTGCCCCTTCCCTGCCTACTCAACACTCACTCTCTCTGGGGCCTGCAAGCTGATCCAGGTGGGGCCACAGTGGGCTCTGAGGAGCCGCGCCCAGCCCGACCATCCCCTGGCCCTGGCCCTCCTGGCCACACCCTCAGCCGGGCTGGAGCCAGTGAGGGGTAGGAGGACAGTGCAGTAACCTAGGCGAGGGATGATGGTAGCTCAGACCAGGGGGAAGGCGGGGGAGAAGTGGCCCCAGAGTGTCCATACAGGCGCTTGCCTTTGCATCTGTTAGCCTGCGGGCATGTGTGTGCGTGTGTATCCGTGTGACGTGCACAAGGAAATGTGTGAACCTGGGTGTGTGTACCTGATACCCCTCAGGTACGGGATGAAAACAGAGGTCTCTGACTTGGCAGCAGGGGGGATGGTGGCCCAAATGGCATCTAGCATGTCATGAAGGGGGCCTGTGAGGTGGAGAGGGGTGGGTGAGCTGGAATCCACCCCATTAGTGATGATGGGAGAGACAGGGGTGCAGGCAGGGTAACCTCAGGGGAACTGGTGACATTGGGGGCACCGGGGTCTTCTTAGCCTCAGGCTCCCTTTGGCCTGGCTGACTCCCCAGATGCCCCCAGCTGGTTCTAGGTCCGCACCATGCCCAGCAGTCCCCTGGCCCTGGCCAGAAGGCCGTACGTTGGCCTGGGAGTCTGGAAAATTGGTTCACAGCCTGCCTCTGTTTCCTGACTCTGTGACATTGTACAGGTGATGTCTGCTCTGAGCCTCAGTTTCCTTATCTGCAAAATGGGGGTGACTCTTGTGCCCCACCCCCACCCCAGGTAGTTGTAAGCATAAACAGGTGTTCTCTCAGCCTCCGTGTGGATGAGTCCAGCCCCCAAACACTTACCCACAAAGGCCAGGTTCCAACTCTTTGACTAGTATCTTATCCCCTGACTGTCGAGTAGGTAACTGGCCCTGCACTGCCCCAGAGGAGGGAGGTGAGAGGAGGCCATTCCTTCTGAGAGCACGAACCCACCTGACCATGCTGACCAGCACTGACTACAAGCTGAGCATGTCACCCGCATGATGTCTCTGATCCTTATTCACTCTGGCGGGGCAGGTCCTAAAATCGCCTCACCCTCCAGAGGGGGACACTGAGGCTCATTCATTCACTCTAGAGTGTTTACTGTGTACCAAGCCCCAAGAACTGTGCCAGAGCTGGGATTCTGCAGTAAGAAGACTACCCAGCTCCAGCCCTCTAGGACCTCATGTTCCAGTCTGGCTGAGAGCTGCGGAGGGCAGCCAGGTCCTGCGGGCTGCAGGCTCCCAGAGGGAGCTGGGGCTTTATTCGGAGAGTGATGGAAGTCTTGGAGGGTTTTAAGCAGAGAGGTGACATGGTCCAATTTGTGTTTTTAAAAGCTCACTCCAGCCCCTGTGGGGACAAGGGGTGGTTAGACTAAGGAGAGGCAGCAGGGAGGCTGGCGAGGAGGTGGCTATCATCCAAGCGGGAAGGACCGAGCCACAGTGGCAGTGCTGGGCCCGCTCCCTCCCCCTCTGACCCCAGCCTGCTTCCTGAGTGCCAGCCCCTCGCTGGGCACACAAAGCCCCGGTCTGCAGGAGGCAGAGTGTGGTCCCCTCTTCTGCTCCAGACACAGCGCCCTGGGCATACCTGGCAGGGAGAGGATCTGGACAGTGACAAAGCCAGTGCTCAGCCTCCTCCCTCCCACCGTCTGTCCCTAGAACAGAACCTCATTATAGTCACACGAGCCCAGAGCATCAGCACAGCACTGCAGTTTGCCTGCAGTATTTATTCTTGTCGTGTAAAAACTAGTTTCCATCGGAGGGGCTGGAGAGCTGCGTGTGGCCATGCCAGGGTGGCCATGCCAGGTCAAGGATGGATGAGCAAATCCGTGACCCGGCGAGGGGAACGGGGAGTAGGGGTGTCCAAAACGGACATCTTGCCGGGTGGCTGACACTGGAAGGCGGGCCTGGGTGAACTTCAGATGTGCCAGTGGAAATAAGATCTGACCACACCTTGTAGGACTGTGTCATGATGTGTCGTTAGCCCGTGAGGAAACTGAGGCACAGAGAGCTGAGGATAAGGACCAACTCAGGCAAGATCTGAGCGATATGGAGCGTTTGTCCATTCGTTGATTTATACACTTACCTTTTTTTTTTATCCAACAAATGTAAACTGAGTGCCTCCTATGGACCAGTCACTGTGGTTAAGCTGGTGATACAGGATGAACAAGACAGATAATGAACAAAGTCAAGTTTTGAATAAGTGACCAGAAGGTAGCTTCCTAGTGGCCAAAGCAGTGAGGGAAACCTGAGCAATTACAAGCTCCATTGTAGCCGCAAGATGCCGATATGTCAGTTGCTCAGGAGAAGCCCAGGTTTTCCTGGCAAAATGAATGGGATGCCTGTGTCCACTGTGATTTGTTGCGGATCTGGCGGGGGCAGCTTGGACCTGTGTGTATCTCACAGGTAAAGACAGACCAAAGCAGAGAATGACTTCAAAGACACACTAAACACACCTACTGCAGACTCCTTTGTCACGCATTTCCTGCCTTCTTTCTCCAAGCTTTTGCCCATGTCATCCCTGCTGCCACCCCGCCGCACACACACTCCTTTTCTTCCATCTTTACCCACCACATCTTGAGGGTCAGGTGGTGACGCCTCCCCAGGGTGGAGTGGGGTAGCAGATGTCTGTCCCCTCTCTGACCTCCAGTGCTGTCCCCTCAGACTGCGAGGAGCTGCTGCCGCCGTTGCCGACCCCCATGGCCTACATGCCGGGTGGAGGGGCCCCAGCGCCGGGGGTGGCCCCCGTGGGCTCCCAGTACTGCGTGTGCAAGGTGGAGCTGTCAGTGAGTGGCCAGAACCTGCTGGACCGGGACGTCACCTCTAAGTCCGACCCCTTCTGTGTCCTCTTCACAGAGAATGATGGCAGGTGGAGCGAGGTGAGGCCCCTCTGTGTGCAGCTGCGGTGGGTGGAGGGTGGCTCGGTCGCTGGGGAGGGGCTCTCACTGGATCCCAGGGACCTGGGGTCAGGCCCTTGGAAGTACTTGCAGTGTGGGCCGGGGGTTACTTAGAATATTGTTATTCTGAAAATCAAATTTTATTTAAAATGTTTATAACAGTACTTAAAATAGTTATATTTGTGTTTATTATAATTCATAGATTTATATAATTTTATATTTAGTGTTTTATAATATTTTAAGTTACTATAATATATAGTTAAAACCTTAGAGTTTTGCAAAATGCTTGTTTTCATTTTTAAAATAACTTTCCCCTCTTATTCCTAAATGAGCACAGTCAGTGAGGAGCAAACAGAGAAATAGGGAACTCAGGCTTTGGTCCCAGAGCTGGATCAAGACCCAGCTCTGTCACTCCCTGCTGTGTGGCCTTGGGCAGGTGGCTATCCCTCTCTGAGCCTGTCTCCTCATCTGTGAAATGAGGATTTTTTTCCCTGCCTACCTTGGAGGGTCCCAGAGCTGGGGATGTTGATGGTGCCACAGCCAAGGACTTCTGAGCTGGAAGACTTTGGCCTGAGGGCTGGGGAAAGTTGCAGCTTAAGGAAGGATACTGAGAAATCCAAACGGTTAAGACTTTCAACGTTTAAAAATGGCTTTGTTTCCTATTCCGAAAGGGGTCTATATTCATTGCAGTAAATTTAGAAAATCCAGGTAGACCTAGAGAAGAAAATCAAAATGGTTGGGAACCCGCCTGTCAGGGAGAACCAGCTGTTATTGGTTTGGTATCCAGCCTTCCAGATAGTTTTACATGCATATAAATTTTCCAAAATATGTTTCTATTTTTCATAGTTATTTAATGAGGCCTCAGTGGGCGTCCTACAGAACATACTGTTGTTTACAAAGAGTTTCCACAGATGTTGGCTCCTTCTTATGATGCCAAGGAAATGGGCTGGGATTGTTGACACATTTTACAGAGGAGAACTGGGGCCCAGAGCGGGGAGGGACTTACCTGTCTCACCCAGCACGTTGGTGGTACAGCCAGAAGTGGGAGGTAGGGCATGAGGTCAGCCGAGGATTGCTGGGGGAAGCTCCAGGCCTGAGGCCAGCATGTCCAGAGTCCCCTCTGACAGGTCTCTGGAACTACTCCGCCCCCCGCCCCGCCCCTCGGGGAGTGATGCACTCCCCCACTGCACCCACCCCCACTTGTGGCATGCCCCCCACCCTCCCTGACAGTCTCTCTCCCCGCCAGGCCAGACACCCTGGCTAAAAATAGCTCAGGGCCAAGACCTCTTCTGTCCCTGCTGCTCTCTGGCCCTTGGAAATGGGATGGGTGGGAGGAAAAATCAGCACAGCCCAGGCCCCAAAATAGACTGTCACCCAGACTCTGCGGTTTGGGGCCTCAGTGCAGAGAGGCCGGGAGGCGGGGTTCCTGTCCCAGCCCCACCAGAGACCCACAGTGCAAGGCCCTGCCCTTCCCCAGGCCTTGGTCTCCACAGTAGGTGGGAGGTGGGGGCCGCTTGGTTCCTGGTTTTGACATTCCAGGGTTTGAGGAAGGTACAGACACCTGCCTCTGGGGAGATGGGGAGCCCCTGACCTCACCTCCCCGCTAAGTACCCCTCCTTTTCTCTGTTTTCTTAGCTTCCATGTAAAATGTGGTTTGAGAAAAGGGTTCTCCCCGAATAAAAAGGATGAAAGCCACAGATGTCAAATCCTTTCACTTTACAGAAGGGGAAACTGAGGTCCAGATGGGAAAAGGGACTCCCTCTGTCACTTAACCTAGGCAGGGACAGGGTCCAACCTCTTACCTTGGAACTTGGGAATGGAGTCAGGACCAGTGTGTTAAAAGTGTGAATGGTAGAGTCAGGAGTGGGCTCAAATCTTGGCCCTGCCCTCTAGCTGTTCAACCTTGGGTGAGTCGCTTAACCTCTCTGTGCTTCAGTGTCCTTATCTGTGAGCTGGGAGTAATGATTGTTTCAGCCACCTGGGTAACTGGCCATGAGTGCCTGGCACAGAATTGGGTGTTCAGCAAGTAAGCACCATGATTCCCTGTAGCCCAAGAAGGATTGAACCAGCTACTTGACTCTGACACCTGTTTCCCTGCCCCCGGCCAGTATGACAGGACAGAAACTGCAGTCAACAACCTCAACCCCGCTTTCTCCAAGAAGTTCGTCCTTGACTACCACTTTGAGGAGGTGCAGAAGCTCAAGTTTGCCCTGTTCGACCAGGACAAGTCCAGCATACAGCTCGAGGAGCATGATTTCCTGGGCCAGTTCTCCTGCAGCCTGGGCACGGTGAGCCGGGCTCCTCCAGGAGGGCGGGGTCAGTGCAGTGCCGCCATAAGTCACCTGGCTCCCACGGATGGGGCAGCTCCCTGGAGAGTCTGCTGCTGCTGCTTTCCCTGGTCCCATTTTGCCGCCTGGCTCCTGAGGTGGCATCACAAATGCAGACAGCCTTGGGGGCCAGCAGGCACAGAAAGGGGGAAGTAGGTAGGTGGGGTTGGGGCCAGGCTGAAGTGTTCCCCTCGGAAGATACTGAGCACAGTGCCACACAGGAGTGGGGTGCCCTGTGGCCAGAGCTTCTCAGTGGTAGAAGTAAGCAAGTGCGGTCTTGACTTCCTGGGATGGGAACATCTGATCAGCAACCAGGACACCCATGATAGTCCCACTTGATGGCTGGCTCACTGTGTGACCTTGGGCATCTTCCTTTCCCTCTCTGGGCCACATTTCCCCCTCCAGCTCACTCCTTGGTGAGCTTATGTAGGTTGCAGGGCTAAGAGCTCCTGATACAAGTTCTGATCATTGTTAATGGCTGTGTGCCCTAGGGCAAGCCCCACACCCTCTGAGCCTCACTTTCCCCATATTTTACTTGGGGATAGTGATGACCTCTCTGCCCAATCTACAGGGATGGTGGGTAAATAAAATGGAAAATGCTTCGAGAGGTTCTAGTGGAGACTGAAATGCCCTGGGCCTTCCAGGAGATGATGTTCAATGAAAAAAGCAAGGGCCCAGCAGTTACGTAAGAAGTGGGGTGTGTCTCTCAGGGTCCCCGCCATGTGTCTACACCCTCAAAGGGTAACGGAGGAGAGAGCTTTAGGACCAGTGGGCAGGGGCAGGAAGCAACAAGGGGTGAGGAAACCTTTACAGGGCTGACACCTGCCAGAAGCACGGCCACCCCTAGCCTGGAGGGAGGGGCGGGGCAGGAAGTGGTGTTGCCAGGTCCTGGGGAGAGCTGTGGCCACCACCGGGAGGCCTCTGGACTGGAGCCGAGGCCGATGATGAGCAACAAAGCTTCCGCCAAGGCTCAGCCCAGCCCTTCTCCCCTCCTGCTCTCCTAGCTCCTGCTGGCACCCCTGTTGGCTGAACCGCAACAAGCTGTAGGACAGGGGGGCCAGGTGATGCAGTCCACAGTGGCATAGAGAAGGTGGAGAAGGGCAGAGAGTGGACCTAGGGAGAAAAACTAGCACAGGGAGACTAGGAACAAGCTCACATTGGCACAAAGAAACACTGGCCTTTTCCCCAAGAAACGGAACCGTGGTGGCACAGGGAGGGTGTGGGAATGGGGTGTACAGAGACAGGTGGGAGGGAGACTTTCCAATGTGTTCCACTTGTCCTTTCTATATTGTATTGATCCTTGAACGCTGTGTGAATGTATTCACTATTCAAAGCAATGAAAATACATGGGAGGAGTCAGGGTTTGATCCTCTCCATCAGGGATCACACCCTGAGGGAGGGTGGGGGTCTCTGGATGACTCTGGGGGAGGCAGTTACGTGGCTAACCTCCCTTCAGCAGTCTCCAGGAAGTGCGCCTTTTCCTGGGGCATCCAGGTCAGCAGAATCTGACTGCTGGGATTCTATCCCAGCTGTGGGACCTCGGGCAAGTGTCTTAACCTCTCCGGGCCTCAGTCTCCTCAGCTGCCCGGTGGGGTTAGCAGTGGTTGCTGTCTGCCTTCCATGGCAGGGATCACGCAGGGGGAGGTTTAGCCAGCGCCTGGCATGGAGCATCGTGCTGTGAGCAGTGCCTGTTGAGGATTTTTCCTCCCTGGGTCTGCTCCCCAGCCCTCAGAGTGAGCGCCTCTTTTCTCTCCCTCCAGATCGTCTCCAGCAAGAAGATCACTCAGCCTCTGCTGCTGATGAATGACAAGCCTGCGGGGAAGGGCTTGATTACGGTACCAGCCCCCCTCCCCGCTCTCTGCAGGCCCCCCCACACTGCCCACTGCCCTCCCCCATCAATGGGCCATTTCCCTGGCAGATAATCACCAGCTTTGTTTGGAGTAAAAAGGCCCAGCTTACAACTTAGCAACAGGTCTCTTAGCAACGGGCTTCTGGCTCCACATATGATGTGTTGGGGCTGCCAAACTGGGGAGTGGGGGGCACTGCCAGGGGTCCCCACGGTGGCTCCCCAGGCAGGGGCGCTACTACTCCTCCCTGGAGGCCTCCAGAGCCCTCCCTGCATCCACTCCCGGCACTGGCCCTCGGGCGTCTTTCAGGCGTTTCAGGAGCGCCTTGCCCATCGGAACTCTGCTTGCGGCTGCAGTGCGCAATGATTCCTCTGATGCACGGTGATCCCTACGGAGCACAGTGATTCTTGCGATGCGCAGGCCCTTTGAGCAGTTGAGCTCTTCGGTCATTAGACTCCCGGAAGGCAGGGAAACCTGGTTTTACAGATGAGGGAACTGAAACCCAGAGGGGAAGTGCCTTTGGGCGGTTCAGCTAGTGAGGTTCGCTCCTGGATTGTCCCTCTTCAGAGCCTGTGGGACGCCAGGGGTTCTGGAGGGAGGAGGGCTGTACCTGTGTGTGTTCACACGGCGTTACTCCCCTGCCCTGGAGCCTTCCTGGCTCCCCACTGCCTGTGGAGCCATGCATTCCAGGCTGGGACGGACCCAGCAGTCTCAGCTATTTTTTACCCCATTCCTGTCCATGGCCTGGGTTCAAGGCAAACTGAATTCTTAGCATTTCCTGCACTTACCCCAGGCCCTCATCCACTGTTCCTGCCACCTGGAATGTCCCCTCCCAGCCTCCCCCACCTCTTGGGGTTTAAAACCTCCCCATCTAAATGGCTCCACAAGCCAGCTGCCCTCCACATGGAAGCCAGCCCAGAAGGACCCCACCCAGCGGGTATGCCATCCTCCAGCATTTCCAGCAGTTCGCCTCCAGACCTGGGTTCCGTCCTCTTGTGAAATGGGGGCAGTAATAGGGCCTACCCTATGGGGTTGTTGAGCAAGTCTCAGCTGGAGGGGAGGAAGGGGAGAAGGGGCCTCTAGCCTGGCCTCTGTCTGTGGTTCTCAGGGTCAAATAGCTCGTTAGGTGAGGCCATCCCAGAGGTGTGGGAGCAGAGGAATTCCTAGCCATGGGAGGGTCCAGCCCACTTGTGTTGCTGTTGGCCAGAGGGCCTTCCCTGCCACTCTGGGGAGGGGGAGAGGGAGAGGCCCAGAGAGGGCAGATGGCAGCCTCGAGGTCACCCAGGTGGTGCATCATTGGCTGGCCTGGGGCAGAGGGCCATGGCTGATGGGGAGGACATGGAGGACAGATGAGTGGTGTGAGCTGACGAGACAGCAGAGGGAGCTCGGGTGGTCCCTTGCCTGCCCTGGGCCTCAGTTTCCCTGGCTACACAGTGAAGTTGTTAGAACTTCCGACACCTTGGTGTTTTGAGGTGGTTGTGTGTGCTCCCTGGATCTGCAGTGGGGACATAAGAGGGTCTGTCAGGCTGCTCGCTGGCCCAGAGCCTCTCCCTAGGGCTCAAGACCACCCTCCATGTTGGGTCCCTGCTTCATCTCCCCCACACCATCTCATGGTCCATCTCTTGAGCCACATTGTGGTTGCTTTCTGATTCCTCATATCCAGAAGAGTTATTACCCACATCTTCTCAAACTGAGGTTTGAGGAAGACGAGAGACTTGTCCCAGGTCACCTGGCACTACTCTTCCCCACCACCCCCCTCCTAGCCCTGGAGAATTGACTCCTGGGGCATCCTGTGTCCACCTTGCCTGGACGGAGGCCAGAGGGAGTCTCAGGACAGACCCTGACCCCTGACGTTCCTCTGGCCTTACAGATTGCTGCCCAGGAGCTTTCAGACAACCGGGTCATCACGCTGAGCCTGGTGGGCAGGAAGCTGGACAAGAAGGTGAGGCAGGCAAGGGAGGGGGCTCTCCATCAGGGAGCAGCAACCCTCCCCCAGCCCTGGGGTTGTGTGAACTGGGACTTCTGGCCACCACCTTCATTGCCCCTCCAGGGACAAGTCCATAGCACACGGCCATACTGCCACCCCAAATTAGGACTGCTTCACCACTGAGGTAGTGAGTTTCCTATCACTTAGAGGTATTCAAGACATGGCTGGAAACCCACTCATTGGGGCTCCCCATCCCATGTAGTGTAAATGCTAGGGTCCTTACAGTAACCTACAGGACCCCACCTGATGTGTCCTCAGCTCCCCCCGACTCCTTGACCTCACCCCTTCCGCATTCCCTACTTTCATTCTGTTTTAGCCAGATCAGCCTCTTCATTGTCCTAGGATTAAACCAGGCACCGTCCTGCCTCAGGACCCTTGCACTTGCTGTCTTTTCTGCCTGGGATGTTCTTTACCCTGAATATTCTCATGACAGGCCCCTCTCTCACCTCCTAGTGAGGCCTTCCCTGAAATTGCAGTGGTCCCTGATTTCCCGCCCCCTCCTCCTTTATTTGTCTCCTTAACACTAATTGCTGCCTCATGTATATTACTTACTCATTTATTTTATGTCTCCCCCTCTTGAATATAGCCTCTTTAGAGTCCATGTTTTCTTAAATAAATGGAGTTTTAAAGGACTCTTCTGCTAGGATAGTTTCAGTTTTTCAGAATCCCACTAAAATAAATTAAAATCCCATCCTGCTGGGTGCCTCCCTCGGCCCTGGGAACAGTCTCCCTCTTGTTGTCCTGCCTCACTGAAGATGCTGGAATTGTAACTTCCACAGGCTCCAGGTCTTAGGGTCTCTGAGCCCAAGCTCCAGTAACCCCAAGATGGGGCAGTTTCTCCTGGGGCTGCTGCTTGGTCCCAGGGGGCTGCAACTGCTCTGGGCATCTGCTGAGCCCTGCAGAGGCTGAGGGGAGAGGGGCCAGGCTGGCTCTGCCCACAGCCCTCACTCCTGACGCCCGGTGTGGGAGGCAGCGGGGCCATACCCCCACACCATCTGAATCCGGTGGAGTTATTATGCCTTCCTCACCCACATCCTCCCACTTCCTCCAGGACCTCTTTGGGAAGTCAGACCCATTTCTCGAGTTTTATAAACCAGGAGGTGATGGCAAGTGGATGCTGGTCCACAGGACTGAGGTGGGTGTGTGGGGCTCCAGGGGTCTCTGAGCCAGTGGGTCTGTAGTCCGGCCACACCCGACAGCTCAGGACGGGGCTAGACAGCTCAGTCCTGTGGTACACAGGAAAACCCAAACTGGCCCCTAAAGGACTTGTTCCCTCCCCATCACAGGGATGCTCACTTCCATCCCCAGAGGCATGGCTGTGGGTCTTTCCACCTTGCCACTCCCTGTCCCATTGGGCTGGCCCAACCCCAGAGCTGTACTGGCCCTGGGCCTGAGTTCACACTTGCCCCTCACTGTCCTGCAGGTGATCAAGTACACGCTGGACCCCGTGTGGAAGCCATTCACTGTGCCATTGGTGTCCCTGTGTGATGGGGACATGGAGAAGCCCATTCAGGTGAGGGGGGCTATGGGAACCCTGCTGCCCACCCTACGAGCTCCGGCCTCCTGGTTACCTGAAGCTTCCTGGGGGTGCCTTGGCAAAGCTCTTTCTTATTAAGATGGAAAAAGAACCCTTGTGGGGGGAGGGGCAAGAGACCTGAGTCCTTGTCCCAGGTCTGCCTGACCCTCTGGGTGATCTGGGCAGGGCCCTCATCTCTGTGATTCCCTTGTCTAAAATGGGAACAGAGTGACTGCTCTTTTTTTCCCGGAGGGCTGTGTGCTGCTAGCTAGGATAATGAATGCAGAATCACCTTGGAAACAACCAAGTGTTGTGCTGTGATGAAGGTGACGATTACTAGTCTCTAAAAGCCCTAAGTCCTCAGGGGCCATGTCTGAGAGCAGATGAGGTGGGGTGAGGCCCCGAGACCATGTAGGGATCCCCAGGCAGGGCACCAGGAAACTTGGGTTCTAGTTCTGGGTCTACTACTGCCACTGTGAGACTTTGGGCAAGTGCTTCCCACTCATGGCCTCAGTTTACCCATCAGTACAATGGGTACAACAATTCCTGCCTTCCTTCTAGGAGTGTTATGGCAGCTAAGTTAGAGAGCATATCAAGCTGGGACTTTTTGTGCCCATCTCAGGAAAAAAAAATACCAGTCTAGGGAGGACTCCAGACCATGGCCCATGAGGCCAGGTGGGCCACAACCC
The DNA here is from genome assembly GCF_026419965.1 of Kogia breviceps. Classification (NCBI taxonomy): domain Eukaryota; kingdom Metazoa; phylum Chordata; class Mammalia; order Artiodactyla; family Physeteridae; genus Kogia; species Kogia breviceps. The sequence goes on from NC_081327.1 coordinate 31,292,420, forward strand.
AAGATAGATTAGCAGCCCAGTGTCAGGTGTGTGAGGTGTGCAGCTTCCTGCTCCAGAGGAAATGGCCTCCATTACTAGAGCGAGCACCCTTTCTCCTTTTCCTGGCAATCATGGAAGGCTTCCTGCAGGAGGCAGTTCAGGAGCTACCGGCATCATCCCAAGCCAGCTAGTCAGATCTGGTGGGGAGAGGGAGGTACCACCCCCCAAAAAAGGCATGGGATTTGCTCAGGGAGCTGAGAGGAGCTGGTGAGTGCCTCCTGTGGGTCAGCTTTGGGGTGACCTCGCTGGACCCATTCCAGGTTATGTGCTATGACTATGACAACGACGGGGGCCATGACTTCATCGGTGAGTTCCAGACCTCGGTGTCACAGATGTGTGAGGCTCGTGACGGCATCCCGGTAAGATGTGCACATGTGCATGACCCCAGGACCTCAGCAGGGGATGGGGAAGGGGCACAGGTTTTTGAATCAGGAAGACTGGGACTCAAATCCCACCTCTCTGCCTTATGACCTTGAGCAAGACATTTAATCTCTCTGAGCCTCAGTTTCCCCATCTGTCAAGTGGAGGCAGAAGAGTAGAGTGGGAATTAAATGAGATTAAACAGGTAAAGTACCTAGTGCATAGTGAGTACTTGGGAGCTGTCTATTTAACTCTGAGAAGCCCGGCTCTGGGCGATAGTTCTGGGTGCATGAGTGGACATGACGTGGATGAGTTGTCTGGGGATGGAGGACAGATGCACATCTTCTGACCTTGGGCAGATATAGCTTGGCATGAGCCCAAGGTGGCAGGAACCATTTCTGGGGGGGCTTCCTGGATGAGGCATGCTGCCCTTGGTCAATGCTGTGGAGTAGATAGATTCTGGGGCCCAGGGGAGGGTCAGTCCCCACAGAAGGCCCAAGCTGAGCTCCTCTTTCTCCTATGTTGCCCAGCGGGAATTTGAGTGTATCAACCCCAAGAAGCAGAAGAAGAAGAAGAACTATAAAAACTCGGGCATCATTATCTTGCGTTCCTGTAAGGTGAGCCAGCATGGGTGGGCATGGGGCACAGTCCCGGTTTGGAGTCACACAGAGATAATATCGCTGCAGAAGAGACAGAGCATTGGGTTTGGAGCCATCAAGGCCTGGGTTCAAATCCTGGTTCTGCCATGTCCTGGCTCTGTGACCTGAGCTTAACCTCTGTGGGCCTCAGTCTCCTCATCTATAGAATGGGAAGGTTAACAAGGTGAAGCATGTAAAGTGTTAGTCTCATATCACATTCCTTTGTGGAAGTCAAGGAGGGCATGAGATGACCTTCCAGGGTCTCCCTGTTGGAGGGTAACTATAGGGAGTTACTGATTCCCAGGCTTGCCCATTGCATGTTCAGCATCAGAGGGGGAGAGGATATCAGGCCAGGGTGCCCTGTCCTCTAGCAGTGACATTAGTGAGGGCTGAGGTTACTGGCCCGTGGTGTAACTGGGGCCACTGAAGTCCACAAAGACAATGAAGTTTGCACTGACAGTGGCCAGGCTGAGGTCAGGGGCCAGGCCCCCCTTGGATATCTGGTGGCCACGTATCTGCTGGAATCGGGTAGGACATTAAGGAAGGCAGCCCAGGCCAGAGCAGCAAGAAACCTGGATGCTGGGCCTGAAGGTTCCAAGTCCTGGCACTCTCTCTACCAGCTGGCTGACCCCAGGCCTCAGTTTCCTTGTCTGGAGACTAGGATTTATGTGAGCATTCAATGAGGTCACAATGTAGCAGTGCCCTGTAGAAGTTAAGCTGGCAGGTTGCAGCATCATGATTTCGGGTCCTTGTTTCTGAAACTTGGGTCATTCACATCCCCCTTCATGATTTTTTCCACCTGCCTTATTATGTTTTGTATTCAGCCCCTCTTCCCCCCATTTTGGTGTCTTTTTTTACTTAAATACATTTATTTTGAAAGGAACCTTTCTAACGCCACCAAAATTGGAAGGCCAGTATCCTTTGCCAAAAGGTGGCAAAGACCATCCAAACAAACAATGTTTTAGCAGCTTTATTTAATTATTAATTTACAGCAGAAGGCCTTGAGCCAGAGGCCTGGCCTCTCTCTGTGAACAGAGAGAAAAAAGTCAAGGTTGGTAAGGGCTAGAGAGGCTTAAGGACCAAATGGCAACAAATTGAGACTTTCTCTGTCATGTAATTGGTAGGTATTATTGACACTGGGCCCTGGGACACTGCCTGGACTCATCATGCGTGTGTGTGTGTGTGTCTGTCTGTGTGTGTGTGTCTGTGTGTGTGTGTGTGTCTGTGTCTCCCACCTATTGGTAACCATTGCTCTGAGTTCTTTGTTATAGAGGGATTTGGGTTTTGTTGTAATCAGATCAGGTCCATCTGCCTTTTTCTGCCTCCTTGACCCCTGTCAGGGCACAGAGCAACAACTCCCCAAAGGTCATCTGTGGAGTGTGGCCAAGTGAAGGCAAGCCCTCAGGTACAGGGCAGGGGCCCACTCAACCCTCTGATTCCTTCCAGATAAACCGGGACTACTCCTTCCTGGACTACATCCTGGGAGGCTGCCAGCTCATGTTCACTGTAAGGCTCTCCCCTATCCCAACCCACCCCAGTGGGGATCCTCCCTAAGGGCTTGGGCCATGATTGCAGCAGGAGGGACTTGGGATAAACTTCAGGAAGGATCCTCCCCACGGCAAGGGGTGTGTCTGGCCCAAAGGAGAGGGTATTGGTGGATGGGCCTGAGTCAGGGCCTGGCTGCCCAGCCCTCAGAATGTCACTGGTTACACGTCCTCAGAAGGAAAAAAAGCCAAATTCCTCCCCACTTCCCTTCCTGCCTCATCTGCTGTGCCCTCATCCTTGCTCACTCAGCTCCATCCACACTGGTCCTCCCCTAACACGCTAAGCTCTGCTCCATCTCAGGGCTTTGCATTTGCTGTTCCCACTGCCTGGAATGCTCTTCCCCAGAATTTTCTCTTGGCTGCTGCCCTGCCATCCTGCAGGCTGTGACACAGAGGTCACCGCCCCCCAATGCCTCCTGTTCCTCGTCACTTCTCCTGTTTTATTATCTTCAGGGCACTTGCCACTCTGAATTTTCTTAAGTATTTTTCACTTGTCCCTGTCCCACTAGCGACTAGTGACTGTGAGTGTCCTGAGTGCGGGGCTACTGTTTTGTTTTTTTTCCCCTCCACCCTAGGTATACCACTCAGTGCCTGGCACATAGCACCTGCTCAGTATATGCTCACTGGAAGAATGAATTGTCACTCTGCCGGTGGCCTGGAGTGTATGCCCCATAGACTTCTCCCGTTCCTCACCCGAAGGGAGGCCTCGAGCCCAGAGGAGAACCTGCCAGGGTCCCATACTCTGCCCACTTCCCACCTAGCCTCCCTGCTCTCTATCACTGCTTCTGATCCCACAGGGGCTGGAAGTCATCTGCAGGACTATAAGGAGGCGCAGGGGATTGGCCTTGTTGACCTGTAACCCCACTGGTCACCACAGCCCCCCTCCCCTGCAGAGAGGCCGGGCCCTATTATTCCTCCTGCGTGCATGTGTTCACTCAGCAAATGATACCAAGCACTTCCTGTGTGCCAGACTCCAGGCCGTGCCCCTGCAGGGGTCCCTGACTGATCCTAACTGAGCTCTCAGGTGGCCATCTCAGGCCCTGGGTCCCTCTCCTAATCCTCCCCAGCTGGGCAGTCTTGCCCGCCCCTCTGTGCTGGAATTCCCTCGGGGCTGAGAGAGCAGGTGGAGCCCAGTACCCTGCCCACCCGCCAGCTCCAGCTCCCTGTGGGGCACCCACCTGGTGCTCTGTGCCCAGCCCTGGGCCTGGCTCCAGGGCCATGTGTCTTACCTGCAGTGATCATCCAGTCTGACTGGGAAGGCGGGCACTTCCCTACCAGGCAGCCCCAGGTCCTGGTGCCCCTTGGTGGTCTGAGGGGTGATGGGGAGATGGCTTGGTGCAGGGGCGAGGTGTCTGGGAAGGCTTCAGTGGGGCAGTGGCATCTGAATTGGGCCTGCAAATTGGAGGAGAATTAGATACGGAGATGAGGTGGCCTGGCTCTTCAGGTAGAGGAAAACTCATGAAAAAAGGCCTGGAAATGGGAGATGAGTGTGTGGGTTGCGACAGTGAGGGGGGGAAAGGAATTTGGGGCTGTAAGTTGGCTTTGTATCACATCTGGGCAATAGACTTTATGCTTGGGCAATAGGGAGCCACAGATGGTATTAGAGCCAGAGGAGTAATACAGTCAGACAGTTTCCAGGTTTTGGACCATCTTTTGGAAGGGTGGGTCAGGGCTGGGAGATGAAGTGGGCTTCCTGTGTACCATCAGCCTGTCTGTTCCCTGGAGGTGAGATAGGGAGCTGGAGTCTCTGGCCACACTGGGTGGTCTTTTTCCCCACTCTGCAGGTTGGGATTGACTTCACAGCCTCCAATGGAAATCCCCTCGACCCTTCCTCTTTGCACTATATCAACCCCATGGGCACCAATGAATATTTGTCAGCCATCTGGGCTGTTGGGCAGATCATTCAGGACTATGACAGGTAAGCTTGGGGAGGGACTCTGACCAGTCAGCTTGGGCTCCATCCATCCTGGGAAGCTCAGCTTTTCAAAGCTAGAAGGGACCCAGAGATCAACAAACCTAGGAATGAGTAGCATAGGACATGTATACAGTTACTGTCCCTTCTTACATCTGTGGCAGACATTGCTAATCAGCTGCTGATCTCTGACTTACTGAACCCAGATCCGTACTGAGATCCTTCTCCACACGGTACACAGAGTAAGAAAATGAGCCAGGATAGAAAATGAAATTTGTTTGCTATTGCTGCAACCTCCACTGTTAGAGCTGGGGGAAAACAGGCCTAGGATGTAGATAGAGAATTTATCCAAAGTCACCCAGATCAAGGAACTGGAACCCAGACATGTTGATTCCTGTACCCACCACCTAATGGCCTAACAGTCTCACTCCTGTTGGGAACTTCAGAGGAGCAGCCAGCATGTGTGGGTCCTCTTCCCATGACCACGCTTCCTGGAGATCTTTGGGTGGGGTGGGGACAGTGGAGAGTCAGGGAAATCTGTGTAGAGGGTGTGGCCACCAACAGGATGGGCCAGATGCAAAGTCAAGAGGGCCTTGGAGGATCCAGAAGTCACTTGAGGGTTGTGGTGTCATTGTCACAGATGGTGTTTGTTTAGACCTCCAGGTCAGAGTGTGGAATGACCAGGAGGACACATGGGGAGCAGGGGAGAAAGGAGCAGGTCCCACAAATTTGGTAGGAACAAGAGCAGGCTCAGGAATCCTGTGTGCACTTCGGCCTCCTTGAGAGAGGCAGCCTAAGGTCCAGCTTCTGACTCCCAGGGGGCTCAGGGCCTAAGGGGTGGCTGTGACCCCAGGCCACATTAAGAGAGGTACGGCATGCAGAGCATGGGAGGTGGAAGTCCACACCTTGCATGGTCGGGTGGAGGAGCCTGCCGTTGCTGCTTCAGAGACCCTTGTATCCAGCTACCCACTCAGCCTCTTTGCTGAGACTTCTCATGGGCATTCATGCGTTACTGGACAATTGCTCCACCCCTACCCCTCTTACCCTCTTCCCCATCTCAGGCAGAGGTACTACCACTCACTGAAAACCCTTCACTTCCTTTCTTTCCTTCATCTCCCCCATCGTTCCTTCAGGAAATCCTTTCAAAATATGCTTGAATCCAGCCTATTCTCCCACCCCCACTGCTTCCAGCCTGTTTGAGCCACCGTCACCTCCTGCCCAGAGCGATTCAGTAACCTTCTCACTGGTCTTCCTGCTTCTGCCCTAGTCCCTGACAGTTTGTCCTCCACACAGCAGCCAGAGGATTCTTCAATAAATACATGTTGAATGAATGAACAAATGAGATACAGTCCCTGCCCTCAGGGAGATCCCATTTGAGGAGGAAGATAGGGAAGAAATCACTGCAGTTCCAAGAGACCAGTTTACATGTGAGACAGGAGCTATGGGAGCACCAAAGAGAGAGGCATCCTGGGGTCTCAGGGAAACCCACAGAGAATGGGCCATTTGAATTGGGCCTTAGAGGATGAGTAGGAGTTTGCCACAGGGAACAGATTGGGGAGAGGTAGTTCAAGAAGGGGTGCAGTAGGATTGAAGTTGGAGCGTGAAGATGCCCTGTGTGTTTGGGGAACAGTGAGTAGCCAGTGGCCAGGGCTGGGGGAGTGGGGAATGAGGGAGGGCAGGTAGAAGATGAGACTAGGCTCTAGGGCTAGATAATGAAGGGTCTTGAACGCCAAGCCAGTGTTCTCATTTTAGAATTTTTCCCAGCCATAAAAGGGACGTCAAGAAACAGCCAGTACATTTCCCTTGCATCATGACTGTGGTTTAGTGATTGCCAAGGTCCCCGTTTGAGAAGGATCTAGCTGTACTCAGGCCCATGGTTAGGAGTGTTGTGGTTGATTAGCAATGTCTGCCATAGATGTAGATGGGGGTCAAGCCTCTTATTCACCAGATAGCCAGAAGTGGGTTTGGGCTCAATAGATCTTTCAAACAGAGCTTTTTCTAGAGGTGGTGAGCTTTTTCTTTTTGTCCATGGAGGTGTGCAAGGCAGAGTGGGCCCAGCCCTGGGTGGGGGGTTGGGAGGGTGAGTGTGGGTAGATGAGGCCCCTGTCTGATTGTCTCACAGTATTTTTTTCTCCTTTCTCTGATTAGTGATAAGATGTTTCCAGCTCTGGGCTTTGGGGCGCAGTTACCCCCAGACTGGAAGGTAAGTGAAGCCAGACTGTTTCCTTTTGGCTGAGATGGGATTTGCATGTATGGCCTCTCTGGGATCTGCTTTGGAAAGACTGGGCTATCGCCCAGCTGCCCTGCCTTCTCTGCGTTTACCCCAAACCCACATGCATTTCTCAGCCTGAACCTCATGCAGGCAGTGGGGCTAGAACAAGGAATAAGTTATGATATCTGTCCCCTGGTAACCTAGTCAGGTGGGGAAGATGCTAGATTTAGCAAATAAAAATATAGGATACCCAGTTAAACAAGTTGTTTAAGTATGTCCTAAATATTGCCTGGGACATACTTATACTAAAAAATTATCCATTATTTATCTGAAATTCAAATTTAACTGGGCATCCTGTATTGTCTGGCAGCCCTAAAGACAGGCAGTGTCATCAGTGCTGAACGAGGCAGCAGTCCCTAGAGGAGGGCCCCAACCTGGCCTGCAGGTATCAGGAAGGCTTCCTGGAGGAGGTCAGGTCTAACTAAGCCAAGAGGGGAAAGGAGAGTAGGAGTTTGCAGGGTGACTTGAGGTGGTGACGTGGCCCGTAGAGTGTTCAGGGCAGAGAGAGTAGCCTTTGCAAAGTCTGGGAGGCAGAGGGAGCAGGGTGCTTGGAGGAACTGAAAGAAGGTGGGTGTGATGAACTCTCCATTAAAGATGGGCAGGATGGGGAGAGATGTGGCTGGAGAGGTGGGGACCCAGCCGTGCAGCAAGCAATGGGTGGGTCTACATGGGGTGTTATTGGCATTTTTGAAGGCTCACTCTGGCTGCTGAGTGGGGACTGGCTGGGGTGATGGTGGGCAAGATGAAGGGATGGAGAGAAGGGGCAATGTCCATTACAGGTGAAAAAACAGAGGCTCAATGACTTGTCCAAGGTTATGTTCAAAACAGGGAGCCTGAATTCCAACTGGGCAGGTGGACTCTCATGTCTTTTCTCAGAGTGTGCTACCCTTCTGATGAGAAGCCTGGGGCTGTGGGCATAGAGGACTCCTAAATCTACATGTATGTCTCAGCCAGTGGCCCCTCTGGTCTGCCCTGCTGTACCACATGCTGTTTCCAGAGTGAGCGTTCCCCTCACATCCTCTCTGGGGAGGGCAGTTTTCAGCTAGAATTTCAGGGAGTGGCTCTGTGGCCTGCTGGCCATTGTATGGTAGGGGGCAGGACCCTGTGGGACCACAGCTGGGCCTCTGGGCAGACACGGTGATGCCACTGGGGGCAGGGCGGGCTGGTGCAGCCAGGCCCAGCATGATCTCGTTGCTAGGACACCAGCCAGCTTTCAAAGAACTCTGGCTGAATGAGATGTTTTCTTGCGCAAAAGCCTCCTTGGAAATGTCAGGGCAAGTCTGGGGAGGCTGGGGCTTGGCCAGGCTGGAGTGCCCGGTGGTGCCAGGAGGGATGCTGGAATAAGGCTTGGAAAGGGCAGATGCTCTATCCCACCTCCCCCTGCTGCTGGAGCTGGCCAGACCTGGCCCCTCCTGGCCTCTTACCTTCCCTCTCATTCTAACTCACCTTGCTGTGTGTGCCACATGAACCACCTTCTGTTCGTTCCTACCTCAGGGTCTTTGCATGTGGTCTTCCTCGTAAATTAGGGGCCCAGTGGCCTGAGCAGACAGGTGTTGGTTCTCTGAGTGTGGGAAGTTGGAAGGAGCTAGAAGGAGCGGGCCACTCGGCTGCCTGCCCTCAGGACCTCAGTCCCTCCCTGGGCCTGGTCCAGGTGAGCCCCAAGAGGACCCCTGACCTGGGTAGTGGCTGAGGGACTCAGGAGACATTGGCCTTTCAAAAAGAGGCATCAGGCTGAAGGACAGGCCTGCATAAGGTTTGGGGTGGAGAGGAGCACAGTTTATTTATGACTCTCCCCACTTTATAGATGGGAAAACTGAGGCTCAGAGAGGATGGTCACTCTGAGATCCCTTTGACTCCCTCCATGCCACCATCCACTGCCCTACCAAGACCAGAGGGAACAGCCTTTTAAGTAACTTAAGACCATGGGCTGGGCCTGGCCAGGTGGGGTGAACGGGACCACTGATCGTCAGAAGGCAGCAAGGAGTCGCAGGGCAAAGACCTGTGGCTGGCCAGTCCCCAGGGGCCCCTAATCGGCTTGGGGTGGCCTCCAGGAAGCTTGTCGTGTTTGCTGGCATTTCTTGGGCAAACCAGGGCAGCAAGTATGGGAGGGGGCTGGGCTGCTACAGACAACATGAACTCTTGTCCCCCAGATCTGGTCCTGGCTCTGCTGTGGCTCACTCGTGTGACCTGGGCATTCCTTGGCCCCCTCTGAACCTCAGTTTTTCCACCTGTGAAATGGAGCTGCTGGGTGGAGTAGATGACTTGGGAGGCCTCCAGGGTAGATGAGTAACCTCCCACAGCCCCACCCACTGGACCACCAGGCCCCACTCTCCCCTTAATAGAGGAAAAAAATGGAGAAGGAAGAATTTGGGTGGCCGAGAAAACAATATTAATCCATCCCTATCAGGAGGGGGCTTTTCCCCCCTGGTCTCTAAAATCTCCTAAAATCTGATTTTGCAGGAAGTCGTTGGCCCAAGGGAGGCCTGTTTCCCTGGCAACCCTTTTCCTCTCTCAGCCCCCCCCCCTCTTAGTCACTATAGAGGCTCCATGAAGTTTCCATGGCAACAAGGACCTCCAGCCCCCACACCTGGAGCCCGGGCTGGGGACAGGGTGAAGAGGGCCCCTGGGCAGGAACAGGGCCCAAGAGGGGCATCAGGGGAATGGCTCCATGTCAAGCACTTAGGGCTGAGGGAGCAAAGAACAGAAAAGCCCATTCCCCTGAATAGAGGGAATGGTAGAGGTAGAGGTCTTCTCAGGCTGCCAGGCACAGGGCAGTGCTGGGGTGAATTCCTCTGCTGACTCCTTCCTGTCTTGGCCCAGGAGGGCTCCCCAAGGTCAGCGGCCCAACCCCTTTACCAGGCTTGAGGGGTCTGGGCCTCAGGTCTGTTCTTCTGTGTGGCCTCAGCACCTGGCTTCCCCTCTCTGGGCCTCAGTCAGTTTACTTGTAAAATGCAGTTGCCTCCCAGCAACCCCCTGCAGTGTCTCAGAGCTAAAGCATCTGCCTGGGATCGTTGGTGCCTGTACTGGAGTGCTCCTCCAGCCTCTGAGGGTGGGGGTCCCTTCCCCCTGGGCATCTCTTCACCCTCCCATTTAAACTCAAGAGAGGAACACCTTCTTGGGTTAGTGGGTTTACGGATTGTGAGCTCAGGAGGCAGCCTGATTTCAGTTCTAGTCCCAACTCTCCCCTTCAGTAAATGTGGGAACATTCTGGTCCATTCTCTGTCTCCATTTTACATCAGAAAAAGGGAGTAATACCAGGCCTTCCTCCGTTGGATTGTTGCAAGGAAGGAGTGAGGGGATGCTAGCAAAGCCCTGAACGTGGACTGTGGCACACGGTTCACAGGGAAGGGGCCAAGTAGGGGTTTTGACGGAGGCAGCAGGGGAGGGAGGGTGGGAGGGGGGTCCTCCCATCTGAGCTCTGGCCTCTCCTGAGGCCTTGGGTTCTGCAGCCACCGAAGTCTGACCCACAGTCCTGAATGGGGTCTAGTTATCAGTCCCTCTGTGGGCCAGCAGCATCTGGGAGTGTGCAGGGTCAGCCTCTGATATGCCCTGGAGCTAGGGGCTGGGTCTGCAGGAACTGGGACAGGGCTCTCTATTCCCTGCCCTTCTGGCCCCATTATGCTTCCTTATCCCCCAGTCCAGCTCTAAGTGGGTTGTCAGCTAAGCCCCAGTTTGGCTCGCTGGCATAAGGTGGGCTCCCTTCCAAGCACTCGTGCTTATTAGTAGGATGGGGGAAAGCACTCAAGGCCCGAAGAAGTGGAACTCTAGTTCTAGCCCCACCACAGTGAAAGCAGATGACGAAGGTGCACTCCCAACTGCTCCTTGAACCCGCCACCCTCAGATGCACCTCCGCCCTACTCAGCGACTCGCCCCGCGCCCCCCCCTTTGGGTCTTCGTTGCTGCCTGTGGGCTTTCTCTAGTTGCAGTGAGCGGGGACTACTATGTTGCAGTGTGCATGCTTCTCATTGCAGTGGCTTCTCTTGTCGAGCTCTAGGCACGCGGGCTTCAGTAGTTGTGGCTCAGGGGCTTAGTTGCTTCGCAGCATGTGGGATCTTCCCGGACCAGGGCTTGAACCCAAGTCCCCTGCATTGGCAGGCGGATTCTCAACCACCGCGCCACCAGAGATGTCCCTAGGGACTCTCATAGTGGGGCGAGGAGGCATAGACAGTCCTGACTCCCTGGAAGAGATTGGGGTGGGGTGGAAGGTTCTGTTTCTTCTGTTACGAAGTCAGGGTGGTTGGGCCTCTCTGTGGGTCAGACCCAGCAGTGGAGGTGAAAGCAGATGCAGGGATATCAGTAGCCTTGACCTGGGGTCAGGGCGGCAAAGAGCCAGGTTCCCTCAGAGGGAGCCTTGCCTGGCAGCAGGTGGGCCTGGGTCCAGGTTTAGGCCAGGAGGCTTTCAGCTCATCATTTTCTCTGCATTTCAGGTCTCCCATGAGTTTGCCATCAACTTTAACCCCACCAACCCCTTCTGCTCAGGTGAGTGTCAAGCCCACCTGCATCTGCCCTGGGTTTACGCCAGGCCTGGCCATCTCCCTGGGCAGATGCGGGGGAGGAGTACGGGTTTCTGTTCTTTTCTCTCCCCTCCCCTCGCACTTGCTCAGGGTGGCAGATGGGGAGAAGCTGGAATTTGGAGTCAGGTGGCCCTGGATTCAAGGCCAGCTGCTCCCCTTTCCTGGCTGTGTGACCTCGGAGAGATCACTGCACCCCACTGGGCCTCTGCCTCCTCACCTGCCTCAAGGAGGTGTGATACCAGGGTAGCTCACCTCACTGGGTGGTCAGGTGAGAATTAAGGGAAGCATTGACAGAAAGCCCTGTGTAGACCAGGAGGAGGTGAGAGCAGCAAATTACATACCTGCCTCTCACCTCCCTTCTGCCCTCACTGGGAGGGCCCATTCTTGTCCTGCCCCACCCTGTTCTCCCCACCTTCCACAGGGAGCCTTGGCACCTAAGGATTGAGCATGGCCTAGGCAGGGGTGCTGGGCAAGAGGGAGGAGCAGGCAGCGGAAGTGGTGTCTGTGTTCTCGCTGTCCCAGGCCTAAGAGAATTTCTGAGCCTCCCAGAGTCAGTTAAGAAACAGTGAAAGAGAAGGGGCTCCCAGGTGGGTATTGGAAGAGGGTGGCTCCTGACACCATGAGAGCTTTCTGCCTAGGACTTGCCTTGGGTGTAGCATCTACCTTCCCTGGGAATCCCTGAAGCTGGGTCAGGTTTGTACTTGGAAGGGAAATGCATCAAGTCACCACGATGGGGATGATGCTGTGACTCAGAAGCCATGGGCCTCTGGTTGGCTGAAAGCGTGGCCCTGTCCTCCTGCTGGGGCCTGTCTGGTTTGGAGCAGGTCTGCAGAGATGTTTTATCCCAAGTTCAGATTGGTCAACCTCATCTCCGGCCAGAGGCCTTCTGGACAGGACAGCAGAGCAGGGGGGTATTCTTAGCCTTTTAACGGTGGCTGTTTACAGAGCACCTATTGTCTGCAGAGCTGTGCAAGCATCTCAGTTCCCCCAGCAACCCTGAGAAGCCATAGCGTGTCCAGAATGGACCTCCAGGTGGCTCCCTGTGACCCCAAAGTGTCACCGCAGATTCTGCCTGCCCCTTCTCTGGGAGGAGCCTGCTGGACACCCTCCTGCCAGCTTCCCAAGGGTATAGATTACTAGTCTCCGTGACAGACAAGGAAACAGGCTTAAATAACTTCCCCCAGGTCCCACAGCTAAGAACTGGTAAAGGCAGGAATTGGAACTCGGGTCAGACTCCACGTTCAGGGCTCTCTACACCACTTTGGCCCTGCCCTCTGGAGTTTCCAGTACCACAGGGCCCAGACTGGCCACGGCAGGGGCATTTGGGGTGGGCAGCAATTGGGATGAGAGTGGGTGCAGGGTCAGGGAGGACCTGGCTGATCCAGAGTCTTCTTCCCGAGGCAGGCGTGGACGGCATCGCCCAGGCATATTCGGCTTGCCTGCCCCACATCCGCTTCTACGGTCCCACCAATTTCTCTCCTATCGTCAACCATGTGGCCCGGTTTGCGGCCCAAGCCACGCAGCAGCAGACAGCCACGGTGAGTAGGTGATCACTGTTGTGGATATGCAGGATAGGGCTGGCACAGGCTGGGCCTTCCCTGCCAGATGGAGGTCTGTCCTTCCTACCCTACCCACCCCTGGGGCTGGCTGGCGAGCTGGATGTTCTGCCTCCCCTTGTTCTAAAATCCTAGGTGAGCCCCAGCCTCTCCACCTTAGTTTACCAGCAGGGATGGGAAGGGGGTTGGAAGCAGCTCAACTTGACTGGTTCTGGATTCCTGGAGCACAGACTCCAGGACAGACAGCAATTCTGTTCGTTCAGTGCTTAGTAGGAAATAGGGGCTCTGATTAATGGGAAGTGCCTCCAGGCAGAGGGAAACTGTAGTCCCTGCAGCCCTCAGGCTGACCCTCTGGGCCACCTAGTTCCCATCAGAGCAGCTGCCACCTCACGCTGAAGGGTTTGGAACCATCTGGCCCGGGTCCGGCACTCAGTGATGAGGTTCAAGGCTGAGGCTTCCAGGGGTGCTGTGTGGCATCTGGAATATATGGCAAATGGCCATCCCGGGCAGCTGCATCCCAGGTCCAGTGCTAGAGTCACCAAGGGTCACCTTGCCCACCTTGCTTGCCATCCACCAGCCCCTGCCCCAGGGCTACTGCCGCGAGGAGGTGAGCCAAGTCTGGGAACCCGGCACCCGGCCCTAGCGTGGTGGAGCCTGGGCTGGGACGTGGGTCCAACGCCCACCTGACCAGGCCCCCGAGCCACCGCCACAGCCTCTGCCCCTGTCCAGGCTTCCTCCTCCCCTGGAAGGAAAGGGTTGCTGCACAAGTGGTGAAGTCCTTTCCGAACTGTCCTTTTCACTCTGCCTCCAAAATACTATCCTCAACTCGCCCGCTTCCCCATTGCCACAGCCACTGTCATCTCTCACTGGACACCACGGCCACCCCTCACCCCTCTTGCCCCTCCTATCCATGCTCCTGCTAGAGGGTCCTTTAACTGCGCACTCAGATCCTACCCCCTCATGGCCTCTCCTCCCCGCAACCCCACACCCCTTCCTTTATTTGTGAGCATTCCACCACTGACCTTGTTCCTATCCCTCAAAGACACCAAGCTTGTCTCCCAACAGATCCTTTGTTCTGCCGTCTCTTCTGCTTGGAGGTTCTTCTCCTCTCTCCCTGGCTTGCTCTGTCCCATTCCTCTGTGTCCCTCAAACGCCACTTCCCTGCAGCCTTCCTTGCCCACCCACCTGAAGTCTATCTCCTGCCTTCTCGGTTTATTCCCGTCTGGACCCTGATGACGGTGGCAACATCTCCTTCACATACTCCACGTTTCTGTGTACTGTGTCTCTCGCTGGTTGGTCTCTCAGCCCCACAGGGCCAGGCTGTGTCTTTGTGTTGTCCATCATCTACTTGGTGGCCTATGCTGTGGCAGATGCTCGTGTTCTGGGAATGGATGGATTTAAGTTTGCCCCTGTTGTGTGCTGTGCACTGTGCGAGGAGCTGGGAGGAGGTGACTCAGCCAGGGCCTCTCTCAGAAGGAAAGGGACCTGGTCCCATTGGGATTGCCCAGAGGAGGGAGGCACCTGCTCGGTCACTGAGGAGGTAGAGGTTGCCTTCCCGAAGATGGAGACAAAGATAAAAGAAGGGGAGGTTATGAGAAAGAGAAGACGACACCAGGGCCAGCCTGGGGAGGGCAGGACAGCAGTATGTGGTCTGATTGTCTGGGAGGCAGCAGAGGGTCTGTGGGAAAGGGGTCCTGCAGTCAGCCTGCCAGGGTTTGAATCTAGCCCATCCCTCACTGGGTGACCTGGGTAAAACCCTCTCTGAGCCTCATTTGTACCATAGGAATACTAATAGGACCTACCTTAAGGAGGTGGTGTTAGGATTAAATGTGATAACACAACAGCTGGCACCCAGAGACCCGAGGATGAGGAAGGACAGGTGGCAGAGAGTTCTGGGAAGAGCCCCCCAGGCAGAGGGAATGGCAGATGTCAGGGATGGACAGAATGGAGGTCAGTGCACAATGTCGGATTGAAGGAAGATGGTCCTGGTCATTTCTGCTTCAGGGAGCATGACTTGCTCTAGTCCTGGCCTTGGTGGTGGCAGCTGAGGGCCTGAGACAAGTCCCTTCCTGCTCTGAGCCTATTTCCTTTATGAAATGGGACAAGTAAGCCCATCTGAATGGGACAATAACTGGGGAGAACCTGGGAGTGGCTTTTTTTAATTCCTGGGGTGCTGGGCTAGAATTGGAGAGGGCAGAGTGAGCAAGCCCCTCAGCTTGCACTCTGTTTGGATGCCTGCTGCCAGCCAGGCCATTGTCCCGCCCAGACTTTTATCTGCCTGAACCAGCTTTCAGAGGGATGGGAGAAAGGCCTGCATCCTTGTTTAAGGGAAAGAAATGGGGTGGAGCAGGAATGAAGCCCAGTGTTCCTCTTGGGCTCTTTCACCTGCCAGGCAGGGGCAGGACTGGGCAGGAGATGAGGTCCTGGGGAGAAGGGGCCTGTGTCGTCTGGAGGGGCTTGGGGCCTGGGCCCTGGGGACCACCAGGAAGGTGTCTTTGCATTCTGGGGAACAACTGCTGAGGGCCCTCCAGAGCGAAAAACTGGGCCCTTTCTGTGAACAAGTCCTAATCCTCACCAGTCCTAACCGTCACAGTACCCCAGCCGCTTTCGTCATGACCAGGTCCTCCCAACCTGAGGAGGCAGCCTTCCTTCCCTGACTCCCTCACCCAGGGGAAACGCTGTCACCCACCCCAGCTGTGTGACTTTGGGCCAGCATCTCTGGGCTGCAGGAGGCGAGCCAGGAGTCTCTACTGGCCTCTCCTACTCTGATGTCCAAGAAGATACAGATAATTCTCTACCTCCTGCCTTTACTCTGTCCATCTCACCGTGCAATGAAGGTGGGGATGCCTCAAGGTTTGGAGGCCCATCGACCTGGTTCAAACCCGAGCTCCCACACTTCCTGTGTGACCCAGAGCAGGTTGCTTATTAAGCTCTCTGAACTTCAGTGTTCTCACCTGTACAATGAGGATGATGGAACAGTACCTGCCTAATAGAAGCACTGCAAGGATTCAACCAGCTCGGCATCCAAATTGCTCAGCACAGCGCCTGGCACACAATAGCACCTAATAAACGTGAGCGGATGAATCTTCTTAGGACACCCCTTGGGCCGGCATTTGGTGATGCTGAGCCCATGTAGGCCTAAGGCAAAAGGAAATAATTTGTGCATTACCTGATGCTTTTGTACAGCTGCTTTTGGGGAAACACTTGGTGTGGCTTCATCCTCCCAGTCCCCCACACACAAACATGCATGCACACCCACGCACAGGAAAGCAGGAGCAGATGGTGGAAGCCTCTCTCTAGGCAGGCCTGTGTTCTCCCATTCATTCACGCAGCTCATCTCTACCGTGTATGTTTCTCTGCGGCACTGGAGAGACCATGATGTGCAAGCCATGGCCTCTGTCCTTCCAGGGCCTGTGGTCTTGTGGGGAGCCAGGCCAGGAATGCAGCTGTGATGCCAGCCAATTAAAACTGTGATGCCAGAATTATAGGATTATAAAGGTGGCACCTAACCCAGAGGGCTCAGGGCAGGCTTCCTGGAAAAGTGATGTCCAAGCTGAGACTTGGAGGATGCTTAAGAGTTAGTCTCATAAAGGGTGTGTATGTGTGTACGTGTGCATGTGTGGAGTGTCCTGGGCAGAGGGAACAGCACAGGCAAAGGCTTGGAGGCATGGTATGTGGCGTAACTAAGGGAAGGAGTATGATATAAGAGGGGTGGGTGGGGGTGGATAAGGTTGAGAAGGCAGGCCAGCTCCCACAGATGCCTTTGAAGCCAGTAAGGAATCTGGATTTTCTCTTAAGGGCAGTGGGGAGTCAATGAAAGGTATTAAGAGGTTTGGGTGGTACCAGGGACTCCTACTGTGGGGCCTCATCCTTCCCTCTGCTCTGACCCATATGACTTACTTGGGCTTTCCCATCCATGGCCCATTGCTGCTTGGCTACCTAGGCAACTGGTTCCATAGTGGAGGGGGAACTGGGAAGCAGCCAGCACCCTGGATATTTCCCCTCCACTCCCCAGGGCCCTCAGCAGCTAACTTCTCAGAAATAAGCTAGGGATGAGTGCAGCTTCCCTGGACTCTGCCTGAACTGTTGTGGTCAAGTCAGTTTGTTATAAATCAAATCACACGTTAAATGCATTAGGGGAAGTGGCTATTTACAGCCCTAGAAGCCTGAAGAACCTCTTGGGTAAATGCTAGAGATACTCTGTCCTTGAAATGTGTTGAAATTTGGGGTTTGGATTTGACCTGGCAGCAGTTGGCTGTGTTTATGGAGCCTGCACAGGGTGCCAGGCCTGTGAGATGTAGAGGTGTGAGAGGAGGGGCTGCCCTGAGGAGCTCTTAGGGCATTGGGGGAGAGGAGTATCCAGAGAAGCCCGCCCCAAGGGGGTAATCGCTGGCAGCGAAAGCAGAGCTCAGGGCTTGGGGGAACCTTCACATCCACTCGGGATGGAGGAGTAGATGCTCAGAGAGGTCTTGGAGCAGTGGCTGGGGAGGGCACGCCAGGCAGAAGGAAGTAAACCAGGAAAGGCATGGAGGTGGGAAAGCATGGGGGTAGGGTAGACGAGGACTATCCATGGGGACAGCAGAGGCCCGTCCCATCTCCTCCTGCATGATTCCACCCTTCTTTCTCCCCTTCCACAGCACCCCCCCCCACCTCCCCTCTGATCTGTCTTGGGGATGGGATTGTGGACCCCTGGGGTTGCAGTAGACCTTAGAGGCTCCTGGACAACCTCATTTTTGCCTGGGACTTGTCAGCGGCACTTCGCTTCTCCCTGCCAGGCCCCACTATTGGAGAGACAGTTACTGGCCACTGCTGCCATTGTGGAAAGAGCCCTATCTTTGGAGTTAAGGCTTGGGCTTGAATCTCAGCTGTGCCATTCCTGGCCGTGAGTCCTTGAGCAAGTCACTGAACCTCTCTCAGCCTGTCTCCCCAACCTCCAAAAGGAGAATCCCAGCGTGAGGATGACATGGAGCATGTGTGGTCACCATCACCGTGACTCACCTTTTCAGTTGGTGCCTACTGTTCTGCAGGAACCCAGGCCATGAGGAAGAAGGCTCCAAGGCTGTGAGGGAGGCCTCGGCCTGCGTGCTCCAAGTCTCCTAATATAGACACGTGGCTGGTGGAAAGGGAGAGCCAAGAGGGCCATGTGGGGAGGAGGGTGGGAGACAGCCATCTGAGCTGGAGGGGGCTTGGAGACCAGTCCCACCCCGAGTGGTGAGGCCTGTCACCCAAGGCCAAGTATTCTTTTCCGTCCTCATTGCTAGGCCTCTCAATGCCTTCCCTCCTGCCAGCCTAAGTGCCCCAGAAATACTGCCATGGACTATTTTTGGTGGGATGGAAGTGGGGTTAGAGGGCCACTTAGGGAAGGGGTGCTGGCTAGGATGATGGTGGGCTATGAGGGGACAAGGGTCTGGATGAGCTTATGAGGTGCCCCTCAACCCCAGGAATGGGGACTGGCAGCAGCAGCCCTCCACTACAGGAATTCGGGCTGCCATCTCCATAGCAACAGGTATCCATCCCCAGCCAAGCTTTCGGTCTCTTAAAGGCACAGTTCAGGAGGAGTTGGACTACTGCTGTCGAGGGTTGGGGGTTAGGATGATGGCATTCGTACCTCCACACGGTTCATTCCTTTCAGGTTGTGCTTGGGGGACAGGCAGGAGAGCAAGGCATCCTAGATGGCTGAACTTGTGGTCTCTGTATGTTTCCCAGGGAGCAAACGGCTTTGCTGGGTGAGAAGGCGGCCAAATGCTGACTTGGGGGCTGGCTTGGTTCTGCCCTTTTTAGCTCCATGACCTTGACTAGTCTGGGTCCCCATTTCCTCTCCTGAGAATCAGAAGGGTCAGAAGAGAAGGCAGAAGCCCCAAACAGAGAACATTAGGGCCACAGGGCTTTTCTGTTCATCTTATGTATGGGGAAAACTGAGTTCTCCGAAAGGGGCCAGAGGGTGCTAAGCACAGAGCGAAGTTGAAAATGAGGTCTTAGTCAGCTAGGAATGCTGGGGCTTCTGCCCACAGATCATCCAGTGAGATTTCCTGAACTTCATTCACTCACTCCCCACCTCCACAGTCTATGCTATGGCCACCTGTCACCTACACTAATTATTCAGTATTTTTTTCATTTAAATAATTTTATAAAGAAACTATAACCCACTGTAAGGGAAAAGTTACTTACCACTAGCCATAGAGAGTAACAATAAATACACCAGGCTGCACAGTGGTATCAAAGTCTACCTAGAGACGGCTGTCCCTGGAGCTCTGAGCTTCATGCCTTTTCTCTCTTTTTTAATAAGGAAGGTTAGCAAGTGGGACACACGAGCACCAAACTGAGACTTCCTCCTGGGTGCAGTTTGTAGAATTCAAAGACCACTGCAAAACCAATACCCTTCCCACTGTGACTGATGCTGTGTCTGGGGTGTGCCCCCAGGGTCCCACAATCCCAGAAGCACTGACCTAGATGATCTGCTTAGCTCCCGCGAGAGGTCTCTGAGGCCGGCTGTGCTAATGGGGAACGAGCAGCATCACAGGTGTTCACGTGAAGGTGGAGTAGAGGAGGGGAGTCCACAAGCCAGAATGCATATTCCTCAACAGCCATGGGCCTCACTCTGCCACAGATGCAGCTGTCGATTACTGCTGCTGCCACACGGCCGGCATGGTCTCTTTGAGAGGTGCAGGAATTCCCACTTTGCAGACGAAGAAACTGAGGCACGGCGAATTGAGTCAGTTGCCGAGAGTACCACGGTGTAGCCACTGTCAGAGCCAGGCCTGGGAGTTCGAGGCTCTCAAACTCCCAAGCTGGGGAGTCTGACATTGCACAGGGCAGGAGGAAGAGACCAGTTTGTGCTTCCAGCTGTGACGGAGAGGCCTACAGGGCCCAAGCGCTGGGAGGTGGCTGGGGTTCAGCAACAGCTTGGGGAGACGAGCCACCTTCCTCCCAGGGGTCAGAGGGTTCGGGGAGATTGGGAAAGGACAGAGGGGAAGGGAGGCCAGGGGCCGAGGGCTGCGCTTAGTGCCTGTTGACCCCCTCTGCAGCAATACTTCATCTTGCTTATCATCACGGACGGTGTCATCAGCGACATGGAGGAGACACGGCACGCCGTGGTGCAGGCCTCCAAGCTGCCCATGTCCATCATCATCGTGGGCGTGGGTAACGCCGACTTCGCTGCCATGGAGTTCCTGGACGGGGACAGCCGCACGCTGCGCTCCCACACAGGGGAGGAGGCAGCCCGCGATATCGTGCAGTTCGTGCCCTTTCGAGAATTCCGCAATGTGAGTGTGGGCCCAGGCTGGGGAGGAGGTGGTTACAGGACCCCAGCAACCATAGTTAATAATCCAGAATGAAGGCGCTGGGATTGTCTGCCCAATCCTAGGCTCTTCTACCCTCAGCTCTGTTGACTACGTACCTCCTGAGAGCCTACTACCCGCCCGGCGCCATGTGAGGCCCTGCCCCCAGGTGAGGCCATATGACAGTTGTGTGAGCACTTGCTTCAGCAAGCTGACGGAACTCAAGGGAGTAGTGCCCAGTCCAGACTGGGGCTCCAGGACTGGGGTTTCCAGAGGACCCGCCCTCTAAGCCTGAATCAGCAGTCGGCGTTATCCATGCAGGGGGAAAGCATTCCAGGAGAAAGAGATGAGAGGCGTGAGGGTCTTTCCTGGAAATCAAACCTCGCCAACCGCCTCGCTTCCGGTGGAAAACAGGGCACATCTTAGGATGGCCTCCTCTCCCTGAGGGCCGCTCTAGGAGGAACTGGTGGCCTCCCTTGCTCCTGGAGGTGGCTCTGGTCCTATCTGCAGGCGACCCAGGTCTGCTTACAAGGAGGCTGGCATTAGCTTCCTGGTTGCTGCCCTTGCAGCTGGGCCCGCAGGCAGCCCCAGAGGGAGCAGTCTGTCAGATGCCAGCCTGAGGCCTAGCTTTCATTTGACCAGAGGCACACTGTATAGCCTTGGGCAAATCCCTGACCTTTCCTCCTGGCCTCAGCTGCCTCAGCTGTAAGCCTCGGGGTGCTGTGGCTCACGTCCTGGGAGCCAGTCCCAGCAAGAACTGGCCACTTCGATTTGTAACCACTGGTGCTCACATCTCTGCCCAGTACCCTCTGGGTTTGCCTGAGCTGGTTCAGTTCCTTTCTCTGGAGTGTGAGCTTCCTGAGGACAAATGCTGGGTGTTGGACACCCAGGCACTGCATGGACACTGAACGAGCTCCTGGTGTGCCCAGGCTGTGACTGGGTGCCAAGCAGTGAATCAGTCACAACCCCTTAATACCAGCCAAGAAGGTGCTCAGGAAATGTTTGCCAGATGAGTAGGCTGTGCAGCTCACCTCCACCATCTCTTTCCCCCAAAAGCCTCCCATAGACAAATTCATCCTGAAACGTTACTCCTAGGCACCTCGAGTGCTCAGGTAAGAGTTACACTTAATGTGAAGGAAAAGCACGCTAAGGGTGGGATTTCAGGCCTGGGCTAGGCTGAGGAACGCTAGTTTTAGACAGCTCTGGTCCTCTGCTCTGGTTTTGTCCTCCAGGGACACCTTCTGTACCAGCTCCCTGGGCACGGTGCCCCTAACCACTCCTCTCTCTACCCTACCCTGCAGGCAGCAAAAGAGACCTTGGCGAAAGCTGTGCTGGCAGAGCTGCCCCAACAAGTTGTTCAGTATTTCAAGCATAAAAACCTGCCCCCCACCAACTCAGAGCCCGCCTGAGTGCCAGCCCTCACCCAGCAGCAGCATGCCAGCTGGGCCTCCCGCCCTCCCCAGCAACATGCACGCTCACCCTGCTTCCTTGTGGGTGGCCTTTTTTTTTTTTTTCCTTTTAAACTGATCCACATTTTTATTTTCTACAACCAGACCTCCACCCCCAACTTCCTCCAGCCCAGCTGGGCTTCCTTTATTGGAGTCGACTGATGATACTTCCAGGCCAAACTGGTTTCCTCTCCTCCTCTCCCCACCCTTGCCACTCTTAAGTATTGAATGTACTTTGTATAATTTTAGTGGAATTGTTATTAAAGAGAATAAAATTTTTACAATCATAACTGGCTTTTTCCAAGTAACTAGCTGCAGACTCAAAGGAATGTGTTCCCAGTATGTACTGTGTGGTAGCCTGCACCTAATTCCTGCTCTGTTTTTAATACTGTGACCGTGTTCTACTTGTTATACTCAGGGTAATAACGGAGTTACAGATGTCCCTGTGTCAGCCGCTTCCTCAGCTGGGACCTGATGGGCTCACTAATCTGGGAAAGGAAACATGAAAACCCCTTCCCCCCAGCAAGCCTGTGAAATTGGTATAATCACTTCTACCTGGTGACATGCATTTCACACAAATAGTAATGCAGCTGTTAAACTGGCACAGAACTTGGCACATCGTACATGCTCAATAAATATCTGTGGGGCAATGAAATGCACGGTCCCACCCCAGCAGAGCCCATGCTGGCCCAGCCAACATGGTGCCCCACCCTTCTTCCTCGTGGTCCAAGTTGTCTTATGTACCCCACTCCACCACAGCAGTGGCACTCACTGCCACCCATTTGCTCCTCCTGCAGGTCTCCCAGGCACTGGAGTACACCCTGTGGTCTGTAGCATGTGAAAGCCTCTCTGGCTTCAGGATGCTAAACAGGGCTGCTTCTGTCCCTGCCACAGCAGCCATTGGTTTCTATCGCATACCCCACCCTGGGCTTGGGCCCAACCTCACAAAACCAGCTAGGCAACACATCTCTGAAACCCCAGCCGTCTGGCCTATTCGCTTCTCTACTCCAAAGAACACATCGTTCTCTTTTGTCTACCTCCTCCTTAGAGCTCCAGTCAGCCCCTTTGCCACAGGCTCATATGCAACCAACAACTAACATTCATATTAAGCACATTACAGGCATAATCTTGAACCTTTCCACCAGCCCCTGCCTGTGACCATTTCAGAGATGAGGAAACAAGCAGAGAGGCTAATCAAATCTATTAGAGGCAGAGCCAGAACTTAGCTCCAGGTCTGGCCAACTCCACAGAGCCCACAATTGTTCCACTGCACTGAATGTCTTCCCGTGACTACAAGGCAGTCTTCTGCTCAACCTGCTGCTGAATTTGTCCTTCCCCTCCAATGACACTGGGCAGTCAGACATCTCGACCTACTCTCCCAGGTCAGCAATTCTTACCAGTGGCCGGCTAGACCTGGCCGGTGCACCCGTATCCTAGGCTTCCAATGCCTCTTCTGATTCCGTGGACACCAAAAGCCAGCTGAAATATCCTCGAGGGACACCTTCACTTCTCCTGAGAGGGCTGCAGAACTGCAGGGAGCCATGATTTCCTCAGGGACCTTTGGGAAATCACAGCACAGCAGCCCAGAGGCGAGCTTGGCACTATGGATAGAAACCCAGGACCAGCGCATCTGTCTCCTCTGGTTCACACCCAGCCCTTGCTCAAGACAGCTGCAAGACTGCGTGATGGTTGAAATAACACCACGTGACTGCTTCCTTTACCCTCCTGTTTGGTAGCGGAAGTGTCTAGCTGGATGTCAGATCCGATCCAGGGAAGTTTGTATCCAACTCAGCCTGGGAGAATCTGTCAAGTTCTGATCGACCAGAGGCCTCTATAGTGGAAGAGCCTTCTCCTCCCAGCCCCACATCCCCTCCTTAGCCCTCAGGGGATGGGTGTATTGGGGCGACACCTGATGCAGACATCTCCCTTACACCTCCCCATGGGAATAATTTACCAGATTGGTGAAGCTATGGAGATTGACATCTACTGGGCCGGGTTAAGGTAGACTCCCTGCCTTGCATCAGGGCCCATCATAAATGTTCCAACTCCTATGGACCACCTACCTCAGTGTGGTGCCGGTGGCCCCCACTTCGCAGCTGCACGAGGGAGCAGACCCAGCCATCCTTCTTCCCCCTTCTCTGCCTGAGGATGGGTGGATCAGTCAAACAAGACTTCTACTCCCAGCTGGTTTGAGTTCACCAGGGAAAGGAATGTCCTGAACTCCTGACCAGGCAAATCACCACTTAAAAAACAAACCAAGATAAGTCAGTCCTGGGGATGTAATGTGCAGCATGGTGACTATAGTTAATAACAGCAGATTGTATATTTGAAAGTTGCTGAGAGAGTAGATCTCAAAAACTTTCATCACAAGAAAAATATGTTTTGATAACTATGTGTGGTGATGGATCATTTCACAATACATACAATTACTGAATAATTACATTGTACACCTGAAACTAATGTTATATGTCAACTGTATTTCAATAAAAACAAACCAAGCCTTGGTGCTGCTATTTGGTTCTTGCACATGGATATTAGGATGAAACATGAACTTGGAAATCTGACTAAAAGGCTCCTTTACCCTTGAATCACCTTCACTGAGGCCTGGGCACTGGCATTTATTTTAAAGTTTCACTGAAACCACAGAAAACCAGACTTAGAATTAAAGGCTCAAATTAAAATTCTGGTTCTGATACTTACCTGTGTGACCTTGGGCCAGCCACTGAATCACTGTGAATTTCGGTTTCCTCTATAAAATGTAGAGAAGGGCTGTTTCACAGGACATTTTTTTTCAGGATGAAAGACACTACAGTCTGCAAACATCTCAAACAGTGCCGGGCTCGTCCGTAGCGGGCCCTCAGTAAATGCTCACGGATAAACAAACCGACATAAGGGATAATGATGTGCATGACCATGTCTACAACAGTGAGGGAGATGCCCAGCCGATGGCTAAAGCTCACAGTGGAGGTTGTCTCTGGGTTGTGCTGCCCATGGCTCTGTGAAACTGATGCCGGGCCACCTTCTGCCTATTAGTGCTATGATGCTCCCTCTTTCCCTAAACCATTGCTCCAGCAGGTAAGGGAGCAAAATACCAGCCCTTGCCAGCATCACTAAGACATAAATGTGCGACTGGCTTCTTGTGTTCAACACTATGGAAGTGTTGCCAAGATCTAGCCTCCCACCAAGCAGAACTTGCATTCCATACTGTTACGTGTAAGTGGGCTGGGCACGCCAAGAAATCAAGAAAGATCCAAGTCCGAGTGATGGTGCACTGCCGCTGAGCTCTCTTTCCTTGTTTTTCTGGAGGGGCTTAAGACAATAGCTGAGCCACATACTATGCCATGATTAGGACACCCGAGACAAGGAACTGGGTGTGCCTGAGCAATTAACATTTAGCTAAGAGGGAAGCACAGAGCAGAAGCAGGTGGTTGGAGCTCTGATGACCAGATCTGACCTGTCATCACGTCAGTGTTCTACCTGCAACTGAGAAATGCCAGTAGGATGGATAAACCTGCCATAAACCACCACTAACAGAAGCTCTAGACGATCTACCCAGAAATGGGGGAGGCCGAGGATAACAGTACTAATGAGGATGGCTACCATTTTCTGAGCACCAGATACCACATCAAGTATCTCTCACACTTTCACACTCACTGGGAAGTTGGTGTCCTGATTCCTATCTACTGAGGAGGAAACAGAGGCCTGGAGAGGTTAAGGACTTTGCCCAAGTGATCCAGCTAGTAAATGTCTGGCTCCAAGCTCATAACCACTGTGGTGTAGCCACAGAAGGAGGAACCGAGTTGAGATTCCTGAGAGGTAGCCAGAAGGGAAGAACCCACAAGGTGCAGAGGGAAAGAAATGACGATGCAAGAGACTAGCCTAAGCCACTCCTAGTTAGGGACTTTCAGTCTAGAATGCTCCTGAAAAAGTCTAGAATGCCCTCCCAACTCTGTGTTTGAGAAGCCAGCTTTCTCTCCTCCTGGGTCTGGGCCCAGGGAAGGCAAACATAAACAGGTCAACAGCCAGCTCTGTGGGTCCAGTCACATTGCCCTCCCTGCTTTTTATAGATGGAAAAACAGATGCTTTGGATTTCATGCTCCCTTCCTCCCCACCTAGGTGGGTGACAGGGCCAAAGGTAGATGCTAGCAGGAAGTGCTTGAGAGAGAGGCCATGGTATAACACAAGCTAGACAATCCAGATAGAGCTGGCAATAGGATTCCTCAGTGACAAGCTTTCTCCCTCACATGGTTCAAAGTTGTAAGAAGACTACCACTCAGGACAATGCAAGCAGGTTTTAAGAAACCACCCCAAACCTTGTTTTTATCCCTTATTGCCTAGTTATAAAATCCCAATTATCCATTAAAGCAGGAGAGCTGCATCTTGTGATTTAAAGCAGTGTTTCCTTCCATCCCAGGTTTTCCTATTCTTCTCTGGGTTTGAAACCACAGTCTACACTAGATGTTTTCCAAGGTGACTTCCTCCATTGGGAGACCAGACCCTGCTTTGCTGTTCATGGTTTCTACAGAACCCGTGCCTCAGCTCCAGGGCTCTCCACTAACAGGTACGGCGAAAGATGAAATGATCACCAGTGATTCTCAACTTCTGAGATACCAAGAGTAGAAACCTCAGTCTGATGAGTCTCAACCTCCTTGACACAATCTAGCTGTTACAGTAGATGGGGATGGAGGTGGGAGCACGAGATACAGTACAGGAAAATCAACTTCTCCCAACATCAACAGAGGCAATGATGTATAGTAATGGCCTCTTAAAAGTCAAACCAGGGACTTCCCTGGCAGCCCAGTTGTTAAGACTCTGTGCTCCCACTGCAAGGGGCATGAGTTTGATCCCTGGGGTCGGGGAACTAAGATCCCGCATGCTGTGTGGTGCGGCCAAAAAAACCCACAAAAGTCAAACCAGATAAAGATGGTGACTTTGGTTCCGCGGTCTGCCTCCTGAAATGATCTGACGTTGCTCTGGGCACGGGCTGTAATAGCAACAGCACAATTGCAGAACAACGAAGCAGAGGAGCAGAAGGTGCCTACACAGTTTTACCTCAACGTCTTGTTTGTAAGGATGGAGCTGATGTGCCTGTACTGACAGTCAGGAACAATGAGCACAGAGAAGCTCTGAAAAGGAAAAAGAATTCACAAGGCATCGGTTATGGGTGAAGGGAAGTCACCATCTGCCAGCGGGCACCAGAGTGTCACTGCTTTGGGAGGGAAACGGAGTGGGTTTGGAGGAGATCCAGGGGCCTCTCTGCCCACATTAAAACTGAGTAGCTTCTCTGCCTGCCAGCATCACAGTGTCAACACATTCTGTGTGTGTCTCTCTCCGTCTCACACCCAAGGAAGTAGAAACAATTGACATAGGAACCCAGCGAAAGAAAGAACCACACAGGCTCACTCTTCTGAAGCACGGGAGCCTACAGCTTGTTGCTGCTGTTGTTAGAAGCTCATGGCCTACCTCTGTCCTCAGAGCCTCCACACCTTGTCTCCCCCTGTCCGCCCCCGCCTCCCTTTAGGGGATGGAGGTGGAGCAGCACCTCTGGGTCTTGGCTGCTCTGTACAGGAGAGGAAGAGCAGGAAGGGCAGCAGGTCAAAGCAGAGGAAAGGACAAGCGTAGCACCTTTAGTCTAGAAACAGCTTCCACAGTTAGAAGCCACAACTAGAAATGTAGCCAACAGAGAGGGGCCTCAACAGGTTATAGCTAGAATATGCAGGTGGGTCCCACTGGCTTACAATATTAGAATTCCAGGAGCTGCTAGAAATAAGTCACCTTGTCCACACACCTACCAGCACTTCTGATTTCTGGCTACAACAAAATAAGGCCTATGTTTGTTTCTCTAAGGTTTAGAGTCTTAAATGGGATTAGGTGGAGGGAGAAGGAATAGCCAAGGGTAAGGGAAAACTTCACAATGAACAATGAGTGTTAAGTGACACTCCCTGCAGATGTAGTTTAGAACCTTTACTTAGTCACACAACATCCAAGAATAGGTTAGTTCCAGGGCAGTGTGCCATTCCATCACCTGGGACTGTCTGTCTCCCGTGCACACTCTACAACGCAGTATAGTGAAACGGCGCCTTCGTCTAGAATAGAATGTTTAAATGATACCTGTTCAATAACTGTCCTTGCTTCTTGGTGTTGGGAAAAGAAAAAAAAAGAAACAAAAAAAAACAAGATAGCAACAGAACCCAAACCCTTTGCAAGCTGCTTGGTACCTATTTTCCCAGGGCATTCTTAGTGGAATTTCTGCTGGACCCTGACCTCTGTCCTACTACATCAGTGAGGACAGAGGCCATGGGACAGGTTTGGGCATCTGTACTAGAGTAGAAAAGGAAAACAAACACAAGTCGGGCCACAAGTGGATTCTGGCACATTTTTAGATGAGGTTAAAAATGTCATGGTGTGCACAGGGAGCAGGCAAAGGACTTTTCTGTGGGAGGTAATGCCTGTAGGCAGAATAAACTGTCCAGAATAAACTCCTCTACTCTTGGGGAGGAGCTCCCTGCGGTAAGAACAGAGGAACTAGGGGGCCTCGAGGAAGGTGTTGGTTCGGAAGATGGAGGAGACGATCTTGCCGGTGGCGTTGATGGTGCCTTCGCTGTCTGAGCTGGACTCAGAGTCGCTGCTCCCAGAGTAGGCGCCCAAACCTGGGAGGATGCCGATACAGACGGCAGCAGAGGGGCAGTGGATGGAGGGACCACTCAGAGATGTGCTTCCAAGAGACACACAGGAAGGGGCTTCTGCAAAAAAGGAGGCAGGACTGTTACTTCATCACCCTTTTCCAAAGGTGACCGTGTGCTTTCCATGTGCAGAGGGCTTTATGTTGGAAGCCTCAAAACAACCCTATGCAGTCGACACTATCGCCATCCTCATCTTAATGTTCCTCGCTTACAACTGAGAAAACTGAAGCCGCAGCGGAGAACATTTTAAGACCATGCAGAATATCACCAAGTAGCTGGGACTCTTTTTGCCCCAGGAAACCCAGAGTCACAGCAGCACCTCCATGACAGAAAGCCTCAACCTAGAAAACACAGAACTTGAAGGTTAGAGGAAAAGTTAAGAACTCTCCTCCACCCCTTCTTCTTCCCTATTTCCAGCCTCATTTAATCACTACAACAACCTGGTATATAGAGATCCCCCATTTTGCTGATGAGGGAGTTCCAAAACCCAGCTAAGGTTAAAGGCCACTTAGAGTAGAAAACAAACTAAATTTGAATCAAAAGATAATGTACTAAAATGATCCCAGAGCTCACTGCAGAGTAAGGGTTGGAGTTCAAACACTGTATCAGGCTGACAAGCATATTACTTTCTAGAGTTTTGCCTTAACAAACCCTTAACACATCATGTAAATGTGACAAGGATACATGGTTCCAAGTATATGAAATCAGGAGTAAGTAAAAAATATCACTGAGAAGCAAAGAGAGATCTCCAAGAGCCAGTATACATAGTTCATTTGCTTATACAGGAAGTACTAATAAGGGAAGGAAGCTGCTAAAGATAAGTAATGTGAAAAAGTGAAGATGTAGAAAAGTGAGAGCTCACAATGATTGCACAGGCTACAAGAGGTAACAAGGCTATAAGAAAAGAGGCAAATATTTACAATAAGTATCACAAAAGCTAATTTCTTTACAATATAAAGAGTTCTTCCAAAACCAACAACAAACCAACAACTGAAGAGAAAAGTAGACAGAAGACACGAATAGTTCACAGAAAAAGAAACAAATGACTTTTAAACATAGGAGAATAAACAATATATACGGAGGAATAGGCATCTATATATGTCGCTGAGAGAAGGTAGGATAATTCGGCTAAGTCCTTCACACTTAAATGATGTTCATGCAGCACTGTTGACAGTAGAAAACAAAAGGTTCATTAACAGAGAACCAGTGTAATGAACTAGTATTCAGCCATAAAGAAGAATAAAGCATCTCTGTGTGTAATGGTATTGAATGATCTCTAAGATACCATGTGTTAATTGAAAGAGGCAAGGGTGAGTACAAGTTATAATCTGGGGGGGTAGGGGACATTAAATATGCATGATAATGTATGAAAAAATACAT
Source organism: Kogia breviceps (assembly GCF_026419965.1). Classification (NCBI taxonomy): domain Eukaryota; kingdom Metazoa; phylum Chordata; class Mammalia; order Artiodactyla; family Physeteridae; genus Kogia; species Kogia breviceps. The sequence goes on from NC_081327.1 coordinate 31,322,043, forward strand.
CAAACACTGGTAACAGTGGCTGCTCTAGGGAGAGCACTTGAGTGGCTGAGGACCAGGGGAAACTTAACATTTTATTCCACACTCTTATGTCCCTTTTCAATTTACTATTAGGTGCATATAACTACCTATTTAGACAATTTTTAAGAAAGCCAAATGCCACAATTCAAAGAGTATCCTAGGCCATTTAATTCAGAAGGAACAGCCCCTCTTACCTCTGTAATCCCTGTATTATAGCCAGGAAGGCTGTAGAAGACTGACAGTCCTAATGGCTATGTTCTCCTTATCCATATTCTCCTCATCCATATTCTCCTCAGACTGTAAGTCTGAGGGCAAGGAGGGCAAGGGCTCCTTCTTCTCTATCCCATCCCCTGGGCATAGAGCAGAGTGCCTGGCATAGAGCAGGCCAACATTCACAATGTGTGAGAATGCAGGAAAATGCATAACAGAGTTTCACTGCAAATGGCTAAATTTTGGGGGTGGGAGCGGGGGTGGGGGGAATGTGAAAATTTGGGACATAAAATCAAATTATAAACCATTCATTACCTGAACATTCATTGTATTACTATTTTCACACATACAAGGATACTTTCAGTAGTCTGTGAGAAAATTTTTTTTTTTTTTTAAAAACAAAACCCTGATATAAAGGTATGAATCAGTTACTTGGAAAAGTAATTTATGTGAAGTTATTCAGTGAAATGTGTCCTTTTATTAAGTATTTTTTTAACATCTTTATTGGAGTATAATTGCTTTACAATGGTGTGTTAGTTTCTGCTTTACAACAAAGTGCATCAGTTATACATATACATATGTCCCCATATCTCTTCCCTCTTGTGTCTCCCTCCCTCCCACCCTCCCTATCCCACCCCTCTAGGTGGTCACAAACCACCTAGCTGATCTCCCTATGCCATGCGGCTGCTTCCCACTAGCTATCCACCCTACTTTTGGTAGTGTATATATGTCCATGCCACTCTCTCACTTCGTCACAGCTTATCCTTCCCCCTCCCCATATCCTCAAGTCCATGCTCTAGTAGGTCTGTGTCTTTATTCCCATCCAACCCCCCTAGGCTCTTCATGACATTTTTTTTTCTTAGATTCCATATATATGTGTTAGCATACGGTATTTGTTTTTCTCCTTCTGACTTACTTCACTCTGTATGACAGATTCCAGGTCTATCCACCTCATTACAAATAACTCAGTTTCATTTCTTTTTATGGCTGAGTAGTATTCCATTGTATATATGTGCCACATCTTCTTTATCCATTCATCTGTTGATGGACACTTAGGTTGCTTCCATGTCCTGGCTATTGTAAATAGAGCCGCAATGAACATTTTGGTACATGACTCTTTTTGAATTATGGTTTTCTCAGGGTATATGCCCAGTAGTGGGATTGCTGGGTCGTATGGTAGTTCTATTTGTAGTTTTTTAAGGAACCTCCATACTGTTCTCCATAGTGGCTGTATCAATTTACATTCCCACCGACAGTGCAAGAGGGTTCCCTTTTCTCCACACCCTCTCCAGCATTTATTGTTTCTAGATTTTTTGATGATGTATTTCAAGGGTGAATGGAATTTTAGGGTCTATCTTAGAAAAGAAAGATCAAGTTCAGAGTATCTGTGGAGGACTAGAGCTGGCCTAAGGGAAGGATGGAAACCAGCCACAGAAATGTAACCAAAGGAATCTGGACCACAGGGGCAATAGCAGAGTTTAAGCAAAAGGACCAAATCTCCCAATTACCTAGGAAGTTTCAAGAAAGAAAAGAGATTTCAACTCTAACAAATTTCATTCCAAAAGCAGTTAACTGGGACTTCCCTGGCAGTCCAGTGGTTAAGACTTTGCCTTCCAGTGTAGGAGGCAAATTTGGCAATATTTTTCTAAGTTACAAATGTATATCTAACTCAATAATTCTACTTCTAAGTATTTAACCTGACATATTGCAAATGTGAAAAATGATGCATGTACAGGGTTATTTAATGAAACATCATAATAGAGAAAGAATGGAAACAATCTAAATGTTCATCAATAAAAAAAGAAATAAATATACTATGGTACAACCATACAATGGATTACTACACAGCCTTAAAAAGGAATGAAGAAGCTCTTTATGCACAGGTATGCTATGATTCCCAAGGTAAGTAAGCAATGAACAGAAGAGTATGTTAATTAAAATAATGATGATGATGATAGGAAATACAAAACAACATATGAAGTAAATCTTGCCAAAAAATCAACCTGAATTAACCAAGCTCTAGGCCTAATTACCATTTTATAGGAAACACAGACTATAAAGGAATCCCATGGGGATGCAATTAGCAAAATCTAAAGTGCAGGAAACTCCACAGGGCAGAGAGGCCCAGTTTCTTCACAAATATAAAGGAAACAAAAAAATAAATTAAGAAAGAGGAAGAACCCATAGGTTAGATGAGACTTAAAAGACAGATTAGCCTACTGTTAAGATGCCATAAAATGGCAATATTCCCAAACTGATCTACAGATTCAAGCAATCCCTATCAAAATCCCAGCTTCCTGAATTGACAAGTTGATCCCAAAATTCATCTGGAAATGCAAGGGACCTCAAATAGCAAAACAATATTGAAAAAGAACAAACTTGGAGGACTGAAACTTCCTGTTTTCAAAACTTACTACAAAGCTAGAATGATCAAAACTCTGTGGTAGGGAATTCCCTGGAAGTCCCATGGTTAGGACTCCGTGCTCTCACTGCCAAGGGCCTGGGTTCAATCTCTGGTCGGGGAACTAAGATCCCACAAGCCGTGCAGCATGGCCAAAAAATAAAACAAAACAAAAACAAAACTGTGTGGTGATGGCATAAGGACAGACAGACATACAAATCAATGGAAGAGAAAAGTGAGTCCAGAAATAAACCCAAACATGCTGTTCAACTGATTTTCAACAAAGTGTCATGACAATTCAGTGGGAGAAAAAACAGTCCTTTCAACAAATTATTGAGTCAAAAAATTAACACAAAATGGGTCAACGATCAAAATGTAAGAGCTAAAACTATAAAACTCTTTGAAAAAAATGTAACCGTAAATCTTCATGACGATGAATTAGGCAATTCTTTCTTAGATATGACACTTAAAGTACAAGCAACCAAAGAAAAAATAAATTGATGTCATCAAAATGTAAAACTTTTGTGCTCCAAAGAACACTATCAAGAAAGTGAAAGTACAACCCCACAGAGAGACAATATTTATAAATCATCTATCTGACAAGTGTCTAGCATCCAGAACATACAAAGAACACTTACAATTCAAAAGTAAAAAGACAAATAACCCAATTTTAACATAGGCTCAGGATATGAGTAGATACTTCTCTAAAGAAGATAAACAAATGGCCATTAAGTACACAATGCCAACATCATTAGTCATTAGGGAAACCCCAATCAGAACCACAATAAAGTATCACTTCACACCCAATGGATGGATATAAGAAACACAATAACAATTGTTGATAAAGATGTAAAGAAAATGAAACCCTCATATACTGCTGGTAGAATATAAAAATGGTGCAGCTACATTGGAAAACAGTGTGGCAGTTCCTCAAAAAGTTAAACATAGATTTACTGTATGACCCAGCAATTCCACTCTTAGGTATATACCCAAGAGAAATGAAAAGTTTTTCACACAAAAACTTGGACATGAATGTTCATAGCAGCATGGTTTGTAACAGCCCAAACGTGGAAACCCAAATGTTCAACAACTGATGAGTGGACAAAAAGGTGGCATACCATAAAATGGGACATTATTCAGCTGTAAAAAGTACTGATGCATGCCACAACATGAACTATGAAAACATTATGTTACATGAAAAGAAGTCAGACACAAAAGGTCCTATATTGCATGATTTCATTTATAAAAAATGTCCAGAAAAGGCAAATCCATAGAGACAGAAGTTGACTGGTGGTTGCTAGTGGCTGTGGAGAGGGAAGAATGGGGAATAACTGCTAATGGACACAGAGCTTCTTTTTGCGGTGATGAAAATGTTCTGGAATTGGATAGTGGTGATAAATACACATTCTTCTGAACATATTAAAAACCACTGAACTGTATCCTTTAAAAGGGTGAATTTTATGGTATGTGAATTATATCTCAATCATTTTTTAAGCCATATAAGCCAAATACAATGTCTAATCCTTCCTTGGATACTAATTTTTTAAAAAAACCCAATTGTCGGATTGGAATAAAAATTGTGGAGTAGCAGGATGTGGAACTCACCTCTTCCCACAAATATATCAAGAATACATCTACAAATGGAACAATTCTCATTGAACACTAGCAGAAGACCTCAAACACCTGAAAGGACAAAAAAGATTTCCATGTAACCAGGTAGGACAAAAGGGAAAAAAAAAAAAGAGAGAAAGTAGGATGGGTCTGGCACCCCTGGGAGGGAGCTGAAGGAGAGGAGAGGTTCCTACACACTGGGAAGTCCCCTCATGGGCGGGGAGATCAGCTGGGACAAAAAAGAAGCTTCAGAGGCTCAGAGGGAGAGCGCAACAACTAGTTAGTGGCAGGCAGGACAGAGTGAGACCTACACAGACAGTCTGTGTCACCACTCTGCACACCTCAGCCTGAGAGGCATGCCCACTGGTATGGGCAGGGGCTGGGTGCTGGAACACAGGATTTAGAAGACAGTCCTGGGGAGAAGACTGCTGTTGGCTGTGCGGTGGGGCCAACGTTGCAGCCTCTTTCCCCACCTGCCGTCTCCTGCTTCCCTGGGCTCCATGCGGGGTCCCAGCCCAGGCCAGCTCATGCATCCAAGCTGCTCCAGCCCCCTCCCGCCAGAGCAGGCTCACATGCTCTGGATGCTGCCTCAGCGGTCTTGGGAACAGACGCCAGTGGGTTGCTCACACGCAGAGGTGGGGCTGAAATCACAGCTGAGCCCCAGGGGTCATACAACTTAGGAAGCAGAGCTGAAATCTCTCCCCACGGTTGTGCAAACCACAGATTTACACCTACATTGCCGGCTTTGTGAATTCAGTGCCTGCGTAACATCTGAACGGACAACTGGTGCTCCCGTAGCTGGGACAGGTCTGGCCTTAGCAGCTATGGGCTTTGAGGGCACGTACACACAGGGGTTGGGCCAGGCCAGGGTCTGAGCTGCCTCCATAGCTCCCATAGCAGGTCCAGGTGTGCAACTACTGCAGTCCTGGGACACGACTTCAGTGGATCTGCGCTGGTGACCTTGTGAAAACAAAGTCTGAGAGGCACCAGGGCCAACTGCTGGCATACCACAACTGAGGTGGGGCCTAGGGCAGTGCCAACAACAGTGTACTTTGTGAGCCCACACAACAGATGACAGGTGACAAAACAGAGCACACTCACAGGTGAATGGCTCCAGTGGAGGAATATTCAGTGGCTCCTCTCCCAGTGGGAGCACTCCAATCCTACCTACCTCGCACCACAGATCAGAAACACAGCTCAGAAATGGAGCTGGAGGCTTCTACTCCAACAACTAGGGAGCAGACCCTGCCCTGGACAGGGCAGTGACAACCACAGAGCAAAGAGGAGGCCCCACTCAATAGCCAGTGAAGGCTCTAATTACCACAGCATCAGTCACACCTCCTAGCAAGGGGATAATGGCCTGCATACACTGAGAAGAGAGGTGGCAAGCATCCATGCTAAAAGTAGCCCTCACACCAAAAAATATTAAACCCACAGAGGCTACACAGGGACGTTCCCACTTAAAAGTAGCCCTCTAAGACCACAGTAGATAATTGTTTCTCCTACTCACAGAGCAAAAGAAATATAAGTAAAATGAAGAAGCAGGGGAACTACTCCCAATTAAAAGATCAAGAGAATTCCCATGAAAGAATAAACAATGAAACAGACATCTTCAGTCTAACAGACACCAAGTTCAAAAAGGAGATAATGAAAATACTGAAGGAATTAAGAAAGGCTATCAATAGAAATGTAGATCACTGTAAAAAGGAACTAGAAACTATAAGGAGGAGCCAAGAAAAATTAGAGAATTCACTTGAAGAGATGAAAGCTGAAAGGCTATGAATAGTAGAATGAATAATGCAGAAGAACAAGTGATCTAGAAGACAGAATAATGGAAATCACCTAATTAGAGCAGCAGACAAAAACCCAAATAAAAAATAAAATGAAAGCAATATGAGACCTATGGGATAATATAAAGCATGCCAATCTATGCATAATAGGGATCCCATAAGAAGAAACAGAAAAGGAGATTGAAAATGAAGAAATTACAGCTGAAAAATTCCCAAACCTAAAGAAGGAAACAGATATCCAGATACAGAAAGTATAGAGGATCCTGAATAAGGGAAACCCAAACAGACCTACACCAAGAGGTATTACAATAAAAATGGCAAAAGTTAAGGTGATGATTATAAAGGCAGCAAGAGAAAAACAAAGAATCACAAGGGTACACCCATAAGGGTACCAGCTGATTTCTCGACAGAAACATTACAGGCCAGAAGGGAATGGCAAGATATATTCAAAGTCCTGAAAGGGGAAAATCTGCAACCTAGGATACTCTCTACTCAGCAAGATTATCATTTAGAACAGAGGGAGAGATAAAGAATTTCTCAGACAAGTAAAAACTAAAAGAATACAGCAATACTGAACCTATCCTAAAGGAAATATTGAAAGGTCTTCTCTAAATAGAAAGTAGTAAGAATCTATAGGAAAGAGAAAATCACAAGGAAAGTAAGTCACATAAATAAGACAGTACACAGATTAAAAAAAAATCAAAAAATTTCTGTGAAAGTGATGATAACCACAATGAACAGCAAAAGGATGAACATGAAGATGCAAAAGGGGACAGTAAAATCATAATATGTGGGGGAGGAGAGTAAGAAAATGTAGACTTTTTTTTTCTAGAATGTGTTTGGACCTATATGACTACCAGTCTAAAGCAAGTAGACATAGAAAGGGGTTAACAGACTTGAAAAACAGGGAAACCACAAATCAAAAACATACAACAGATTCACAAAAACCAAAAAGAACATAAGCATAATATGAAAGAAAATCATCAAACCACAAAAGGAAAAACAAAAAGATACAAAGAACAAATATAAATCAACAGGAAGACAAGGTTTAAAATGGCAATGAATACATATCTATCACTAATTATCTTAAAGGTTAATGGACCAAATTCTCCAATCAAAAGACACAGAGTGATCATCCAAATTGAAAATAAATAAGGGAGCCTGAACCAAGATGGTGGAGTAGAAGGACGCGCTCTCACTCCCTCTTGTGAGAACACCAGAATCACAACTAGCTGCTGGACAATCATCGAAAGGAAGAAACTGGAACTCACCAAAAAAGATACCCCACATCCAAAGACAAAGGAGAAGCCACAATGAGATGGTAGGAGGGGCGCAATCACAGCAAAATCAAATCCCATAACTGCTGGGTGGGTGACTCACAGACTGGAGAACACTTATACCACAGAAGTCCACCAACTGGAGTGAAGGTTCTGAGCCCCATGTCAGACTTCCCAACCTGGGGTGCTGGCAACAGGAGGAGGAATTCCTAGAGAATCAGACTTTGAAGGCCAGTGGAATTTGACTGCAGGACTTCGACAGGACTGGGGAAAACAGAGACTCCACTCTTGGAGGGCACACACAAAGTAGTGTGTGCATCGGGACCCAGGGGAAGGAGCAGTGAACCCAGGGGAGACTGAACCAGATCTACCTGCTAGTGTTGGAGGGTCTCCTGCAGAGGCGGGGGGTGGGGGTGGCTGTGGCTCACCGTGGGGACAACAACACTGGCAGCACGAGTTCTGGGAAGTACTCCTTGGCATGAGCCCTCCCAGAGTTGGCCATTAGCCCTACCAAAGAGCCCAGGTAGGCTCCAGTGTTGGGTTGCCTCAGGCCAAACAACTAACAGGGAGGGAACCCAGCCCCACCCATCAGAAGTCAAACAGATTAAAGTTTTACCCACCAGAGCAACACCCAGCTCTACCCACCACCAGTCCCTCCCATCAGGAAACCTGCACAAGCCTCTCAGATAGCCTCATCCACCAGAGGGCAGACAGCAGAAACAAGAAGAACTACAATCCTGCAGCCTGTGGAACAAAAACCACATTCACAGAAAGATAGACAAGATGAAAAGGCAGAGGGCTATGTACCCGATGAAGGAACAAGATAAAACCCCAGAAAAACAACTAAATGAAGTAGAGATAGGCAACCTTCCAGAAAAAGAATTCAGAATAATGATAGTGATGATGATCCACGACCTCAGAAAAACAATGGAGGCAAAGATCAAGAAGATGCAAAAAATGTTTAACAAAGACCTAGAAGAATTAAAGAACAAACAAACAGAGATGAACAATACAATAACTGAAATGAAAAAATACACTAGAAGGAATCAATAGCAGAATAACTGAGGCAGAAGAACGGATAAGTGACCTGGAAGACAGATGGGTGGAATTCACTGCTGTGGAACAGAAAAAAGTAAAGAGAATGAAAAGAAATGAAAACAGCCTAAGAGACCTCTGGGACAACATTAATCGCAACAACATTCACATTATAGGGGTCCCAGAAGGAGAAGAGAGACAGAAAGGACCCGAGAAAATATCTGAAGAGATTATAGTCAAAAACTTCCCTAACAAGGGAAAGGAAAAAGCCACCCAAGTCCAGGAAGTGCAGAGAGTCCCATACAGGATAAACCCAAGGAGAAACACGCTGAGACACATACATAGTAATCAAATTGGCAAAAATTAAAGACAAAGAAAAATCATTGAAAGCAGCAAGGGAAAAATGTCAAATAACATACAAGGGAACTCCCATAGGTTAACAGCTGATTTCTCAGCAGAAACTCTACAAGCCAGAAGGGAGTGGCATGATATACTTAAAGTGATGAAAGGTAAGAACCTACAACCAAGATTACTCTACCTGGCAAGGACCTCATTCAGATTCGATGGAGAAATCAAAAGCTTTACAGACAAGCAAAAGTTAAGAGAATTCAGCACCACCAAACCAGCTCTACAACAAATGCTAAAGAACTTCTCTAAGTGGGAAACACAAGAGAAGAAATGGACCTACAAAAACAAACCCAAAACAATTAAGAAAACGGTCATAGGAACATACATAACAATAATTACCTTAAACGTGAAAGGATTAAATGCTCCAACCAAAAGACAACAGGTTTGCTAAATGGATACAAAAACAAGACCCATATATATATGCTGTCTACAAGAGACCCACTTCAGACCTAGGGACACATACAGACTGAAAGTGAGGGGATGGAAAAAGATATTCCATGCAAATGGAAATCAAAAGAAAGCTGGAGTAGCAATACTCATGTTGGATAAAATAGACTTTAAAATAAAGAATGTTACAAGAGACAAGGAAGGACATTACATAATGATCATGGGATCAATCCAAGAAGATATAACGATTATAAATATATGTGCACCCCACATAGGAGCACCTCAATATATAAGGCAACTGCTAACAGCTGTAAAAGAGGAAATCAACAGTAACACAATAACAGTGGGGGACTTTAACACCTCACTTACACCAATGGACAGATCATCCAAAATGAAAATAAATAAGGAAACAGAAGCTTTAAATGACACAATAGACCAGATAGATTTACTTGATATTTATAGGACATTCCATCCAAAACCAGCAGATTACACTTTCTTCTCAAGTGCGCACAGAACATTCTCCAGGATAGATCACGTCTTGGGTCACAAATCAAGCCTCAGTAAATTTAAGAAAATTGAAATCCTATCAACCATCTTTTCTGACCACAATACTGTGAGATTAGAAATGAATTACAGGGAAAAAAACGTAAAAAACACAAACACATGGAGGCTAAACAATACTAAATAACCAAGAGATCACTGAAAAATCAAAGAAGAAATCAAAAAATACCTAGAGACAAATGACAAAGAAAACACGACGATCCAAAACCTATGGGATGCAGTAAAAGCAGTTCTAAGAGGGAAGTTTATAGCTATACAAGCCTACCTCAAGAAACAAGAAAAATCTCAAACAATCTAACCTTACACCTAAAAGAACTAGAGAAAGAAGAACTAACAAAACCCCAAAGTTAGCAGAAGGAAAGAAATCATAAAGATCACAGCAGAAATAAATGCAATAGAAATAAAGAAAACAATAGCAAACATCAATAAAACTAAAAGCTGGTTCTTTGAGAAGATAAACAAAATTGATAACCATTAGCCAGACTCATCAAGAAAAAGAGGGAGAGGACTCAAATCAATAAAATTAGAAATGAAAAAGGAGAAGTTACAACGGACACTGCAGAAATACAAAGCATCCTAAGAGACTACAAGCAACTCTATGCCAATAAAATGGATAACCTGGAAGAAATGGACAAATTCTTAGAAAGGTATAACCTTCCAAAACTGAACCAGGAAGAAATAGAAAATATGAACAGACCAATCACAAGTAATGAAATTGAAATTGTGATTAAAAATCTTCCAACAAACAAAACTCCAGGACCATATATGGCTTCACAGGTGAATTCTATCAAACATTTGATAGAGAAGAGCTAACACCCATCCTTCTCAAACTCTTCCAAAAAACTGCAGAGGAAGGAAAACTCCCAAACTCATTCTATGAGGCCACCATCACCTGATACCAAAACCAGACAAAGATATGACAAAGAAAGAAAATTACAGACCAATATCACTGATGAATACACTTGCAAAAATCCTCAACTAGCAAACAGAATCCAACAACACATTAACAGGATCATACACCATGATCAAGGGGGATATATCCCAGGGCTGCAAGGATTCTTCAATCTATGCAAATCAATCAATGTGATACACCATATTAACAAACTGAAGCATAAAAACCATATGATCATCTCAAAAGATGCAGAAAAAGCTTCTAACAAAATTCAACACCCATTTATGATAAAAAACTCTCCAGAAAATGGGCACGGGGGGAACCTACCTCAACATAATAAAGGCCATATATGACAAACCCACAGCAAACATCATTCTCAATGGTGAAAAACTGAAAGCATTTCCTCTAAGATCAGGAACAAGACGAGGATATCCACTCTCACCACTATTATTCAACATAGTTTTGGAAGTTCTAGCCACAGCAATCAGAGAAGAAAAAGAAATAAAAGGAATAAAAATTGGAAAAGAAGAAGTAAAACTGTCACTGTGTGCAGATGACATGATACTATACATAGAGAATCCCAAAGATGCCACCAGAAAACTACTAGAACTAATCAATGAATTTGGTAAAGTTGCAGGATACAAAATTAATGCACAGAAATCTCTTGCATTCCTATACACTAATGATGAAGTATCTGAAGGAGAAATTAAGGAAACACTCCCATTTACCATTGCAACAAAAATAATAAAATACCTATGAATAAACCTACTTAGGGAGACAAAAGACCTGTATGCAGAAAACTATAAGACACTGATGAAAGAAATTAAAGATGATACCAACAGATGGACAGATATACCATGTTCTTGAATTGGAAGAATCAATATTGTGAAAATGACTATACTACCCAAAGCAATCTACAGATTCAATGCAATCCCTATCAAACTGTCAATGGCTTTTACAGAACTAGAACAAAAAATCTTAAAATTTGTATGGAGACACAAAAGACCCTGAATAGCCAAAGCAGTCTTGAGGGAGAAAACAGAGTGGGAGGAATCAGACTCCCTGACTTCAGATTATACTACAAAGCTACAGTAATGAAGACAATATGGTACTGGCACAAAAACAGAAACACAGATCAAAGGAACAAGATAAAAAGCCCAGAGGTAAACCCATGCACCTATGGTCAACTAATCTATGACAAAGGAGGCAAGGATATACAATGGAGAAAAGACAGTCTCTTCAATAAGTGGTGCTAGGAAAACTGGACAGCTACATGTAAAAGAATGAAATTAGAACACTCCCTAACACCATACACAAAAATAAACTCAAAATGGATTAGAGACCTAAATGTAAGACCAGACACTATAAAACTCTTAGAGGAAAACATAGGAAGAACACTCTTTGACATAAATCACAGCAAGATCTTTTTTGATCCACCTCCAAGAGTAATGGAAATAAAAACAAAAATAAACAGATGGGATCTAATGAAACTTCAAAGCTTTTGCACAGCAAAGGAAACCATAAACAAGATGAAAAGACAACCCTCAGAATGGGAGAAAATATTTTCAAACGAATCAACAGACAAAGGGTTAATCTCCAAAATATATAAACAGCTCATGCAGCTCAATATTAAAGAAACAAACAACCCAATCCAAAAATGGGCAGAAGACCTAAATAGACATTTCTCCAAAGAAGACATACAGATGGCCAAGAAGCACATGAAAAGCTGCTCAACATCACTAATTATTAGAGAAATGCAAATCAAAACTACAATGAGGTATCACCTCACACTAGTTAGAATGGGCATCATCAGAAAATCTACAAGCAATAAATGCTGGAGAGGGTGTGGAGAAAAGGGAACCCTCTTGCACTGTTTGTGGGAATGTAAGTTGATACAGCCACTATGGAGGACAGTATGGAGGTTCCTTAGAAAACTAAAAATAGAATTACAATATGACCCAGCAATCCCACTACTGGGCATATCCCCAGAGAAAACCATAATTCAAAAAGACACATGCACCCCAGGGTTCACTGCAGCACTATTTACAATAGCCAGGTCATGGAAGCAACCTAAATGCCCATCGATAAAGATGTGGCACATATATACAATGGAATATTACTCAGCCATAAAAAGGAACGAAATTGGGTCATTTGTTGAGACGTGGATGTATCTAGAGACTGTCATACAGAGTGAAGTAAGTCAGAAAGAGAAAAACAAATATCGTATACTGACGCATGTATATGGAACCTATAGAAATGGTACAGATGAACCGGTTTGCAGGGCAGAAGTTGAGACACAGCTGCAGAGAACAAACGTATGGACACCAAGGGGGGAAAGCCGCAGGGGGGTGGGAATGGTGGTGTGATGAATTGGGCGATTGGGATTGACATGTATACACTGATGTGTATAAAATTGATGACTAAGAACCTGCTGTGTAAAAAAATAAAATAAAATTTTTTTAAAAAGACACAGAGTGGCAGATTGGATAAAAAAACAAGAGCCTACAATATGCTGCTTACAAGGGACACACTTTAGGGCAAAGGACACACATAGATTAAAAGTGAGGGCATGGAAAAACATCTTTCATGCAAACAGAAATGATGAGAAAGTGGGGTCACGATACTCATATCAGACAAAATAGACTTTAAAACAAAGATAGGGCTTCCCTGGTGGCACAGTGGTTGAGAATCTGCCTGCTAATGCAGGGGATACGGGTTCGAGCCCTGGTCTGGGAGGATCCCACATGCCGCGGAGCAACTGGGCCCGTGAGCCACAACTGCTGAGCCTGCGCGTTTGGAGCCTGTGCTCCGCAACAAGAGAAGCCACGATAGTGAGAGGCCCGTGCACTGCAGTGAAGAGTGGCTCCCCCTTGCCACAACTAGAGAAAGCCCTCACACAGAAATGAAGACCCAACACAGCAAATATAAATAAATTAACAAACTCCTTTCCCCAACATCTTCTTTTAAAAAACAGCAACAACAACAAAAAAAACAAAGATAAAGAAGGATACTATATAATGATAAAAGGATCAATAAAAGGAGAGGATATTATACTTGTCAACATATATGCACCCAACATAGGAGCACCAAAATACCTAAAACATATACTAACAGACATAAAGGGAGAACCTGACAGGAATACAACAATAGTAGGAGACTTTAACACCCGACTCATATCAATGGACAGATCTTTGAGGCAAAAAAATCAATAAAACAACAGAGATCCTAAATGATAGAAAAGAACAGTTAGACTTAATTGATATATTCAGGACATTACCTCCAAAAAGAGCAGAATACACATTCTTTTCAAGTGCACATGGAATATTCTCTAGGGTTGACTTGGGCACAAAACAAGCCTAAACAAATTTAAGAGTACAGAAATTATTTCAAGCATCTTTTCTTACCACAAAAGCATGAAACCAAAAATCAACCACTGAAAAAGAAACAAAAACAAAACAAAACAAAAAAACAGTTACATGGAGACTAAACAACATGCTACTAAAAAACCCAATGGATCAGCAATGAAACCAAAGAAGAAATTTAACAATATCTTAAGGCAAATGACAATGAAAACACAACCATACAAAATCCATGGGATGCAGCAAAAGCAGTTCTCAGAAGGAAGTTCATAGCAATAAAGGCACCTTCTTTAAGAAAAAAGAAAAATCTCATATAAACACCATAATCCACCATCTAAAAGAATCAGAAAACAAAAGAAGAAGAAACAAAACCTACAGTCAGCAGGAGGAAGGAGAAAAGAAAGTTCAGAGAGGAAATAAATAAAATATATATATATATATTTTTTTTGGTACGCAGGCCTCTCACTGCTGTGGCCTCTCCCATTGCGGAGCACAGGCTCCGGACACACAGGCCCAGTGGCCATGGCTCACGGGCCCAGCTGCTCCACCGCATGTGGGATCTTCTCGGACTGGGGCATGAACCTGCGTCCCCTGCATCGGCAGGCGGATTCTCAACCACTGCGCCACCAGGGAAGCCCTAAAATAGAAATTTTTTTAAAAATAGGAAAAAAATCAATAAAACCAAGAGCTGGTTCTTTGAACGGGTAAACAAAATTGACAAACCTCTGGTCAGGCTCGACAAGAAGAAACGAGAGAAGACCCAAATAAACAAAATAAGAAATGAAAGCAGAGAAATCACAACAGATATCACAGAAGTGCAACAAACCATAAGAGAATACTGTGAACAATTATGTGCCAACAAATTTGACAACCTTGAAGAAATGTTCAACTTTCCTAAAAAATACAGGCCACCAAAACTGAATCAAGAAGAAGCAGACCGGTCACTGGAAATGAAATAGAATCTGTAATTTTAAAAAATCCCTACAAACAGAAGTCCAGGACCAGATGGCTTCACTGGGGAATTCTACCAAACATACAAAGAAGAACTTATAGCGATCCTTCTCAAACTATTCCAAAAAACTGAAGAGGAAGAACACTCCCAATGGGGTGACATTCTATGAAGCCATCATCACCCTGATACCAAAACCAGACAAAGACACTACAAAAGAAGAAAATTACAGGCGAATATCTTTGATGAATATAGACGCAAAAATTCTCAACAAAATATTAGCAAACCAAATCCAAAAACACATAAAAAAGGTCATACACCACGACCAAGCTGGATTCATCCCAGGGTCACAAGGATGGTTCAACACACTCAAATCAGTATGTGGGACTTCCCTGGTGGTGCAGTGGTTGAGAATCCGCCTGCCAATGCAGGGGACACAGGTTCGAGCCCTGGTCTGGAAAGATCCCACATGCTGCGGAGTGCCACACGTGCCACAACTACTGAGCCTGTGCGCCACAACTACTGAAGCCCACATCCCTAGAGCCAATGAAGTTAGAACACACCCTCACACCATACACAAAAATAAACTCAAAATGGCTTAAAGAATTAAATATAAGACAAGACACCATAAAGCTCTTAGAAGAAAACACAGGCAAAACACTCTCTGACATAAATCGTACCAATGTTTTCTTAGGTCAGTCTCCCAAGGCAATAGAAATAAAAGCAAAAATTTAAAAATGGGACCTAATCAAACTTACAAGCTTTTGCACAGCAAAGAAAACCCATAAATAAAACGAAAAGACAACCTATGGACTGCAAGAAAATATTTGCAAATGATGCGACGGACAAGGGCTTAATTACCAAAATATACAAACAGCTCATACAACCAAACAACAAAAAAACCAAACAACCCAATCCAAAAATGGGCAGAAGACCTAAACAGACATTTCTCCATAGAAGACATACAGACATGAAAAGATGGTCAACAGCACTAATTATTAGAGAAATACAAATCAAACCTACAATGAGGTATCACCTCACACTGGTCAGAGTAGCCATCATTAAAAAGTCTACAAATAACAAATGCTGGCGAGGGTGTGGAGAAGAGGGAATCTTCCTACGCTGTTGGTGGGAATATAAATTGGTGCAGCCACTATGGAAAACAGTATGGTGGTTCCTCAAAAAAACTAAAAATTGAGTTGCCATATTATCCAGCAATCCCACTCCTGGGCATATACCCAGACAAAACTAATTCAAAAAGCCACATGCACCCCTATATTCATAGCAGCACTATTTACAATAGCCAAGACATGGAAACAACCTAAATGTCCATCGATAGAGGAATGGATAAAGATGTTGTGTGTGTGTGTGTGTGTGTGTGTGTGTGTGTGTGCCTGTGCGTGCGCGCGCGCACACACACACACACACACACACGTGCAATGGAATATTACTCAGCCATAAAAAAGAATGAAATAAAGCCATTTGCAGCAACATGGGTGAACCTAGAGATTACTGTACTAAGTGAAGTAAGTCAGAAAGGGAAAGACAAATACCACATGATATTACTTATATCTGGAATCTAAGATATGGCACACATCAGTATAACTATGAAACAACAACAGACTCACAGATATACAGAACAGATTTGTGGTTGCCAAGGGTAAGGCGGGATAGGGGAGAGAAGGACTGGGAGTGTGGGATTAGCAGAGGCAAACTATTAATATATAGCATGGATAAACAACAAGGTCCTATTATATAGTACAGGGAACTATATTCAATATCCTGTGACCAACCATAATGGAAAAGAATATGAAAAATATATATGTATAACTGAGTCACTTTGCTATACAGAAGAAATTAACACAATATTATAAATCAACTATACTTCAATACAATTTAAAAAAACAAGTGATCACAGTGTTGCATTTGAATCTTAACAAAAATCAACTGTTAAGGAAAAAAATGTATGGGAAAACTGAGGAAAATGAATACTAATCTGATACTTGATAACATTTAGGAATTATTGTAATTATTTCAGGTGTGATGATAGTATTGCAATTATGTTAAAAAAACAAAGAATCCTTATTTTTTTAGGGATACATACAGAAGAATTATAGATGAAATAATCTGATATCTGAGATTTGCCTCAAAATACTACAGTTGTGAGATTTAAATGAAATAGGAATGGATGGGGAATTCCTTGGCGGTCCAGTGGTTAGGACTCCGCACTTTCACTGCTGTGGCCTGGGTTCAATCCCTGGTCGGGGGAACTAAGATCCCGCAAGCTGTGCAGCGCAGCCAAAAAATAATAATAATAAATAAAACTTTCTTTAAAAAAAAGAAGATTGGACATGTGTTAAAAATTGTTGGGACTTCCCTGCTGGCGTAGTGGTTAAGAATCCACCTGCCAATGCAGGGGACAAGGGTTCGAGCCCTGGTTCAGGAAGATCCCACATGCCACGGAGCAACTAAGCCTATGAACCATAACTACTGAGCCCGCGTGCCACAGTTACGGAAGCTTGTGTGCCTACAGCCCATGCTCCACAGCAAGAGAAGCCACCGCAATGAGAAGCCTGCGCACTGCAACAAAGAGTAGCCCCTGCTCACCACAACTAGAGAAAGCCCGTGCATAGCAACGAAGACCCAATGCAGCCAAAAATAAATAAAGTAATTAATTTTTAAAAAACTGCTGGGGGCTTCCCTGGTGGCGCAGTGGTTAAGAATCTGCCTGTCAATGCAGGGGACACGAGTTTGAGCCCTGGTCCAGGAAGATCCCACATGCTGAGGAGCAACTAAGTCCGTGCAGCACAACTACTGAGCCTGCGCTCTAGACCCCACGAGCCACAACTACAGAGCCCGCGTGCCACAACTACTGAAGCCCGCGTGCCTAGAGCCCGTGCTCTGCAACAAGCGAAGCCACCAAAATGAGAAGCCCAGGCACCACAATGAAGAGTAGCCCCCGCTCACCACAACTAGAGAAAGCCCGCGCGCAGCAACGAAGACCCAATGCAGCCGTAAATAAATAAATAAATTTTTTTTAAAAAACAAAAAACTGTTGAAGGTACATGATGGGGTTCATTATACTATCATCTCAATATCTGAATATGTTTTAAGTTATCTATAATACAACACTTTAAAAAAAGAGAATAAGTGTAATTTCTTATATATACATAGAATAGCTCTGGATATATACATATATACATTAAAAATATATAATACTATCTCCCACTGGGAAGGAGAATTGGATGGAAGAGGACATACAGGTAGAAGGGAGGCTCTTCGCTTAGTATCTTTTTCAAAAGTAAATTCTAGAGTAAAAAGATATCAGCAACAGCTCACCATTACTGGAGTTCAGTGGATATACTTTAAAAAATAATCATTATTTTTTTGAAAGAAAAAAATATATTTTAAAATATGCATTTTTTGTGTGTGACAGAGAAATAAATGTAAGCCCTGTTTTATCGATGACCCTTTGAGCTCAGCTCAGTCTCAATTCCACAGGGAGCCAGGAGTAGAAGAACTGAAAACACTCTTGAATTTCTTATCCTTGATTCAGTCCTGAGTAACACTCACTTTCACTTATAACTTTGTGCCACTTAATACAGTAGCAGATTTGATCACATAAAAGGAAACACCAAAGAAAGTGTACTCCTGGAAACTGTATTTTAGTAGCCTCTCGGTTCAATCCAATCCAACCAACAGCAGGAGCCAGGCATTCTACCTCTCACTGGTAGCCAGCCAGGTGAAATGAAGAAACTTGACATTTTAGGGAGACAGAGAAAAACTCTTTGTGAGTAGAGGTGATATGACCAGGGCTTTGGCTTTGTAAGCACTCCTGGGAGAACACAAGTGTAATTTATCAGTTCCACTGGTTTCTAACATATTACTTTGCAAGGCAGCTGACAAATTGCTAGGTTTAAATCCTGCATGGTCTAAAACGGTTTGGTAAGTTAAGTTTAGGTAGGTTTGCTTAGAGATGCACACATTCCTCCACAGATACAATGCATTCCAGCCTTTTACCATGGTTCACATATGTGATGAGTAAAGAACGAAATGAAAGCTGCCACCCACCTTGATTCTTGTCATCTGGGTCAGGGTCCGATTTCAGTCTTTTCACACTGTTGCCACTCTCTGAGCTGTAACAAAAAAATATGGTGATTTGAGCTAGGTCCAATCTTGGGGATCAAACTTTGGGAATCAGGAGCTCCAATAACTATTTATATGGGTCTTAGGCAGCCTCAAGGAGCTGAGATGATCTGAAATGAAAAGTCTTCATTTCAGGTTCTTAATCTCCTTCCAGTTATATTACTGTTATAAAGATAATTTAAACCTCTGACCAATTCAAGGGGTGAAGCATTACATCTTCAAGCATCACCAAAACATCAGATTCTTTGTTGTCATCATTCATCTTGGTTAGAACCACAGATGGATTTCAAGAATATCTGGACATGTTTATATATGACAAAAATTTAGTTATTAAAGATTGAAGGAAATATTTTTAGTGACTGGTAGAGATTCTGAAAGTCACCCAAAAGACCTTCGCTAAAAGAATATCTAGAGAATGTACTTCTCTCACCATGCAGCTAGAAGGCACAATGCTCTCCAGCTCCACTGTTACCACTAATATTAAGTAATGTTTGTAAATTCTTACCTAATAAAAAATTTAGGACAGTCAAAAAAAAAAAAAAAAAAGAATGCACTCCAAAGAGGAAGGAAATGGTCCCAGGAGGAAGGCCTTAATCCCAGAAGGAAGGGATGGTGAACAAAGAAACTTGTAAATACAAAACAGTCTATATAAAAAAACAGCATCTTAATTTGTGGTGCTAAACAGGACCATTCTAAAGTCCTGGACAGCATGTAAGGAAGGAAGAAGGTGACTGTAGCTAAAAGTTCTAAGGTCCATGGATAATTTTGCAGGGAAGTAAGACAGCTATTTACTTCAGGTTTTACTAAGTATTCTTGATAAATTGCAAGGTAAGCCACCAAATGAAAAGAAATAGAATACAAAAATCCAAACAAGTACAAAGAAAAGAAATGAATAAAAGATTTTAAAATTGTAATCAATTTTTATAAAAAGAATACATGGAAAAAAATGTTTAACTAAAAAGACAAATAACATTAAGATAGTAGAAGCTGGGGAGTTCCCTAGTGACCTAATGGTTAGGATTCTAGGCTTTCACTGCCACAGCCCAGGTTCAATCCTTGGTTGGGGAACTGAGATCCCACAAGCCAATGTGGCATGGCCAAAAAATTAATTAATTAACTTTTTAAAAAGATAGTAGAAATTGTATTAAAAACCCTAATAAGTCCAAGCCTACCTATAAAGAGAGTTTAAGAGACTAAATTTTAAATCAGCTATTTATGAGACACACCTAAAAATTTAGAAGCAAAACAACTTAAGACCCAGAAAGACTGAAAGTAAAGGAATGGAAAAAGAGTTAACCATGGCAAACACTAACCCAAAGAAGACTGGGGTACCTATATTAATATTAAGGAAATAGACTTTAAGACCAAAAGTATTATAAGGGATAAAGGAGGTTAGTTTATAATGAAACAAAGTTTAATTCACTATGAAGAAATAACAATCCTGAACATCTATGCTTCTAAAAGAGCTTAAAAATATACTATGTTCAACAGACTGAAGAAAAATCAAGAAATCATTACTATAGTGGGAGATTTCAAAAACTCCCCTCAAGTACTGATAGAACAAGCAGACAAATATGTAAAGAACCAGATGATTTGAACAATATAATCAATTAGTTTGTTTTGTTGTCCCTACATAGAACCCAGAACAAACAATTACAAAACAGATTCTCCTCAACTTGGAACATTCACAAAAATTAATCTCAGGAATAGGTCACAAAGCTAGTCTAAAGCAATTTCAAAAGAATCAGCACATATAAACCATAATGCAATTAAGGTAGAAATTGATAACAAAAGATAAAGATTATATTTCATAGACTCTAAGACACTACTGATTATAAGGTATTAAAATGTGAGGGAGAAACAGGTTCATCTTAGAACCAGTGATATATGGTTAAGTTACCTCAATATGTTGGAAATTTAAAAAAATGTTTCTAATTCATGAGTCAACAAAGAAATCATAATGGATATTTAAAAGTACTTAGTTGTAGGGCTTCCCTGGTGGCGCAGTGGTTAAGAATCCACCTGCCAATGCAGGGGACACGGGTTCAAGCCCTGGTCTGGGAAGATCCCACATGCCATGGAGCAACTAAGCCTGCACGCAGCAGCGAAGACCCAACACAGCCAAAAATAAATGAATAAATAAATAAATTAATTAATTTTAAAATAAAATAAAATAAAAGTACTTAGTTGGAAATACAAAATTGTATACAATGAAAGCTGAGGAAAAATTATAGCTTTAGATGCTTATAATTGAAAAGAGCTGAAAATTAATTAGCTTGGTATCTGACAGTTGTTTATACCAGAAATAATAAAAGTATAAGTTTGAAGAAAGTAAAGAATATTCCGAAGAAGGTAGAAGATATTAAAGAGCAAAAGTTAATAAAATAGAAAAAATAAGAAGTAAACCCAAAAGATCTTTGAAAAGACTAATAAAACTGAGATTACCCTCTCATGAAAAGAGTGAAAATAAGAATAAAAGTATAATTCATCAATATTTGGGATGAAAAAAGGACAATTACAGACAGAACAGCAATTAGAAAAATAAGGAATACTGACAATTTAGCTAACACACTTGAAAAAAAGACAAAATGAGCAAATTCCCAGAAAATATAACTAAATAAAACTGACTCAAAAAGACATGGAAAACGTAGATAGTCCTATAATCACAAGTTAAAAGAACAGGGACCAAAGTGATTTTACAGAGTTCTACCAAACTGCCACAAATGAACACTACTATCCTATACAAATTCCTCCAGAAAACAGAAAAAGAAGGAACACTCCCTAAATCATTCTGTGAAGCTAGGTTTAATCGACACATCAAAATCAGATAAACTGGGGGAAAAAAAATACAGGCCAGTCTCCATCATGATTCCAGATGCAACAACCTATACAAAACATTAGCAAACCAAATCCAGCAGAGTTTAAAAAAAAAAAAAAGAAAGAAAAGAAAATACATCACTACAAGTTGGGTTTATCACCAGGAACGCAACATTAGAAAAATCTTTATTTCTTCACTGTAACAGTAAAAAAGAAAAATTTATTTTATCAATTCAAAGGCAGAAAAAAATTGACAAAATTTAACAACTCATGGCTACCAAAAAACCTCTTATGAAACTAGGAACAGAACTTCCTTAACCTTAAAGGATATCTGAAAAAACAAAAACAATAAATATTATTCTTAGTGGTGAAAAAGTTAAACATTCTGTTTAAAATTAGAAATAAAACAAGGATGTGCACAGTAATTGTTTCTTTCTATCATTGTACTGGTGGTCCCAGCCAGCACAATAAGATAAGAAAAAGGAACTAAAAGGTATTAAGGAAGAGAATAAAATTGTCATTATTCACAAATGGTGACTCTCTACATAGAAATTTCAAAGAATCTACTGATAAATTATTAAAGTTAATAAGAGTTATTATTAAAGTTAATAAGAATTGCGTGGCTGGATGTAAATATCCCAAAATCAATTGCACTTTTATATACCAGCAACCAAAAAAATATAAAATACCTAGGAATAAATCTAACAAAAGACATGTACAACTTTTTGGGAGAAAAAAAACAATAAAACTCTATGACTTTATTGGATGACTTTAATTAAAGGAAACATAAATGTAGATATATGCCATGGATAGAGAAAGACTCAGATCCATAAAGATCCGTTCTCTCCATAAATTTATCAAGCAATTTAATAACATTCCAATAAAAATCCCAATAGGGATTATTAAAGAATTTAAACTAAAACTAAAATTTATATGGAAGAATGAAGTGGCCAAGAATAGATAAGACATCCCTGAGAAGAATGTAAGGGGACTTGCTCTACCAGATATCAAGATCTGTACAAAGCTACAGTAATTACACAGAGTGATACTGGTCCAACAGATCCTAGGAACAGAAAAAAGAACCCACAGACAAACCCGTATAGGTATGGAAACTTGTTATAAGACAGAGGTAACACTGAAGATCACTGAGGAAAGGCAGAAGTATTAGTAAATTGCTAGAAAATTGGCTTTTCATTTGAAGAAAAAATTGCAGTGTGATCCCTACCTCATACCCTTCACAAACATCAATTCCAGAGAGATTAAAGTCTAACATATGAAAGACAAAAATTCTAAAACTTTTACAAGAAAAAGTATATTACAACCTCAAGGTAGAAAGAATTTCTTGAACAAAATATGAAAGGCTCTAACCATAAAAAGAAAATACTGATGGATATGACCACCTTAAAATGGACCACCTTCAAATGGTACAAACTTCCAGTTATAAAATAAATAAGTACCGAGGATATAATGTACACATCATGGCGACTATAGTTAATGATGTTATATTGTATATTTGAAAGTTGCTAAGAGAACAGATCTTAGAAGTTCTCATCACAAGAAAAAAATGTGTAACTATGTGTGGTGATGGATGTCAACCAGACTTACTATGGGGATCATTTCACTATATATATATATGTATATATATCTCACATTATTATCAAATCATTATGTTGTACACTTGAAATTAATGTGTTATATGTCAATTATATCTCAATTTTCAAAAACTGACCACCTTAAAATTAAATATATTTGACCACTTTAAAGTAAAAAGAAAAGCTATAAACTGGAGAAAAAAAATATCAGGACTATGTTTAAAAACAAACAAACTAAACCTATGAATCAATAAGAATACAAATAACCCAGTAGAAAAATGGCAATATAAATGAACAGACCTTCCACACAACAGGACACATGAATGGCAAATCAACAATATGATATGTCAACTACATTTGTTAATAGGGGAATGCAAATTAACACCATAAGGAGATATTATTTTATAAATCACTTTATTGCTGTATTTGTGCTGTCCAGTAGGGCAGCAACAAGCCACATGTAGCTATTTAGCACTTAAAATGTGACTAGTGTGGGGTTTCCCTGGTGGCGCAGTTGTTGAGAGTCTGCCTGCCAATGCAGGGGACACGGGTTCGAGCCCTGGTCTGGGAAGATCCTACATGCCGCGGAGCAACTAGACCCGTGAGCTACAACTACTGAGCCTGTGCGTCTGGAGCCTGTGCTCAACAAGAGAGGTCGCGATAGTGAGAGGCCCGCGCACCGCGATGAAGAGTGGCCCCGAAGAGTGACCCCTGCTTGCCACAACTAGAGAAAGCCCTCGCACAGAAACGAAGACCCAACACAGCAAAAATAAATAAATAAATAAACTCCTACCCCCAACATCTTCTTTAAAAAAAGAAAGGCAAAAGAATGGTAAACTAGATATAGGAAAGTGGCGTGGGGATGGCAAGGCACAGAGACAGAATGGGGAGGAGCACAGAGGCAGACTCATATTGTTGATAATGCTCTAGGTCTTAAGTTGGGTGATGGGTTCAGCAGGGCTTGTTTTATTACTATGCTTCATAACATACATCAGGCATCAGACTTTCACCAAGCATTGGAATTATCCATGGAACTTTAAAAATTAGACTTCCAGACCTCACTCCAAACTTACTGAGCCAGACAGAATTAGTGTGAGGCGATCTACAGTATTAACAAACTCCCAGGTGACTCTAATAAACCCAAGGCTGGGTAGATTAGGAACTCCTGCCCCAGGAGACTAATTTATCACCTTGCTACACAAAACAAAGGATGATCTAATAAAGGTTGATCTAAGGACTAGGAAAGCTACTCACAACACACATTCTGCTAGAAGCAAGACACTGCTGAGAAGTAACTAACTGACCACCTAGAAAGCCCTTTCTTGGTATAGCCCAGTATAACTGACCCAAATCCAAATCCTCAAAGACACTAGGCCAGCAAGAAAGCTTATATGAAAACTTGAAAGGAATAATTCATGGCTGGGGTAACTGGCCCTTTTCAGGGTACTGATATTCCTTCCCTTGGCTGCTATACCATGACAACATTTTTACATGTAAGCAACGTTCCTAGCAATGTTCCTGGGAACATCATCAGACAGAAGGTGTGCCAAACCACAAAACTGCATCAGCACACTTTCTTCAAAACATGTGGCTGGTCGCCAATATACCATATTGATTTTCCTAATAGTCTGCACTTAAGCTTAACATCCTTTTGCCTGTGGTAGGGTTAGTCAAATTGAAATGACCAGATTTAATCACTTTGGTGCCATTTCAAGACTTGAAAAGAGAGGAACAAACAAGGCAGTGCTGCTAACCCACAACAAACAAGCAGAGGCCCAGACAGGTGTGTAACCCTGTCACAGCTGCTATGTTCTTACAGATCATAGTGCCCTTGCCCCAGCTCTTCTCCCTTCCTGAGATGTTCTGCTCTCCCCGTCTGCCTGTCAAAGCCCTAGTCGTCTTACCTAATCAATCTCTTCTTTCTAATGCCTTAACTTCCCCAACATGAGCACATATATCCACCTCCAGGCAGAGTTATTCCTCCTCCTTGATCTCATTACACCCTATATAAATCCTTCCATAGAACTTGCTACCTTGTTTGCCTAGAAACAGATGCTCAAGTACTGAACTCCACCTCTCCTGCTACTTTGTGACCTTGGACAAAGGTTCTCAACCTCTGAGATTCTGTCTCTTCATCTGATAATAACAACCTGTACTTCACAGACTTGTTGAGAGGAATAAAAGAAATCATGCATATAAAGTACTTAACACAATGTGTGGCACATGGCAGGCATCCAATGAAGAGTAGCTATTATGTTGAATGAACAGAGAGACAAGGGTCAAAGGCTATAGAAAACACCAAATCTGGTAGGGGAGAGAGAGTTAAGACCACCAAAGGAACTTCACCAAGACCTATGCTTAGGTAACCTTTTGTTCTGGCTACCATTAATCTGGCATTTTAAAGCACACAGTCAGAAGGAGATTAAAGTTGTGTGAATTCAGGCTGACCTCTTATGCTTCACAGCTCCTGCCAACAGCTTTGCCTGGGAGAACTTGGTCTTGGTTTCTGTGGGCTTCACAGCCACTTTCTTCTCCACTTCCTTCTTGTTTTCTTGAGAAATTCCAACCTTGCTGAGATTACTGTGAGTTACAGGTTAAGGGTCAAACTAAGCAAAAAGAAGAGCTACAGCAGGACAATGATAAATCAAGAGATGGAAGGCAGGTATAACCCGTGAGGACTTGAGCTCTGCCATGGAATGTTCAACCTACTTATTTTTAAAATGCCCTCCCCTCCTTATTCTGCCAGTCAAATCCAGCTGATTTAAAAAGAAATGAAGGGACTTCCCTGGTGGTCCAGTGGTTAAGACTCTGCACTCCCAATGCAGGGGGCCTGGGTTCGATCCCTGGTCAGGGAACTAGATCCTGCATGCTGCAACTAAGACCCAGCACAGCCAAAAAATAAATATATTTTTAAGTAAATAAATAAATAGGAGGAAAACAGCAAATCAAGCCCAAAATAATACAGAGAAGCAAACTTTTTCCCTTTGATTCTCAATGAAAATCTGAGTACGGCCAGAAAACCTATTACCAGACATGGCCAATATCATGCTTGCTGGAGAAAACAAAGATCTTGAAGAATGCAACAGAAAAAATGTAGCTTCCCTGAAAACATAAAAATATTTGCTTTTTCTCCCAAGGGTAAAATCAAATTTTGTGGAGTGTCCTATGACTACCAGTGGCATTCAATTTTAGACATCATGAAAACTAACTCCTACTCTGCTTGTGCAAGACAACATCAGAATCACCTTAAGGCTCATTAAAAGACAGAGTCCCTCCCCTGTCCCAAACCTACTGAATAAGGACCTCCAGAGGCCCAGGAACCTGTTTTAAACACTCTCAAGGTGATTTAATGAGAAACCTCTGTGTATATGCAACACAACACTGGTTGTTTTAAAAGCATAAAACAACCAGTTCACTCGTAACATACTTTTTTCATGCTTGATGTCAATCTCTGGCCCTCAAGCCTTGCCAGTTTCTTTTGTTCTCTCCACCAACCCCCTCCCCTCCTTCCCTTTCATGCTCTCCCACAACATATCAATCAACAGATAAGCACTGAAACATGTATTGGAATATCTTACTTAAGATGCAGTAATGCCTTGCTGGAACAATAGTGACATCTAGTGCCCAAGATATCTAAGAAGTATGTATTATCAGCCCAAAGGGGCGGGGATAGGGGTATATGGTCTAAGCTATTCCTGTATCTTTGAATAATGGAGAAATTGGGTACCAGAAATTACAAAATTCTAATTCTGATCACTCTTCAGACACTAACTCGATTCTTATGGGTACCAGTTATCTTAAACATTTGTAATATTCAATACGGATTATGCATAATGCTCAGTACTATTTTGAGTTTCAACAATTTAATGTTTTTAAGGTCATCATGGAAACGGATATGTTAATACTAAATGTTCATTTTTTTAGAATAAAAATGAAGGAAACAGAAATTTCATCTTTCTAGTACAGAATAACAAAAACAATGAGCATGCTGTGATTTTTACCTACAACTCCATCACTAAAGGATAGAAACTCTCAAAGAAAATTCTTAATATTAAATATTGAAAAATAAAACAAAAATGGAAAAAATATAACAAAACCACACATTTATAATAACAAGACAAAGACAGAAACCAACACTTAACTTTCTATTCTTTTGAAGTGAACAAAAGCCCTCAACCTCTTTTTTGGTGGGCAGGAAGGGAAGTGGTAGTTATATTTTTGATCCACATCCAAAGCATAAGCCCTTTTTTCCCCTAAGTCCCGCTCCCCCTAAAATGCTTTAAATATACAAACACATCTCAAAAACCTTATGGAATGCATTAGATGAGCATTTTTTTAAAAATCACATTGTTTTGGGCTTCCCTGGTGGCACAGTGGTTGAGAATCTGCCTGCCAATGCAGGGGTCACAGGTTCGAGCCCTAGTCTGGGAGGATCCCACATGCCGCAGCGCCACTAGGCCCGTGAGCCACAACTACTGAGCCTGTGCGTCTGGAGATTGTGCTCCACAACAAGAGAAGCCACAACAGTGAGAGGCCTGTGCACCGTGATGAAGAGTGGCCCCCACTCGCCGCAACTAGAGAAAAGCCCACGCACAGAAACGAAGACCCAACACAGCCCTAAATAAATAAATAAATAAATTTTTTTTTTAAAAAAAAGATCATTGTTTTAAAACATACATAATATTAATAAATACTGCTCTAACCTGAAAGAAACAAGAGTTCTGTTGTTTATACTGGCACAAACCATAGCTTATTTGTATTCACAAGTATCACATTACAAAATGTATCATTTTATAGCAACCAAGCAAAGCCAAGAACCAGCTCCTGATTTAGAGCTTCAATAAACAAATGTCTAATCCTTCAATTCCTATTTCAACACGACTCTGGCTACATGCATGCTTGGGATTAGCACATCAGTGGGTTGGAAGGCTTGTTTTGCTTCAGTTTTTCTTGACAGTCAGAACGTTCCAAGTTTCCAATAAAAACTAATACCCTGGGCTTCCCTGGTGGCTCAGTGGTTAAGAATCCACCTGACAATGCAGGGGACATGGGTTCGAGCCCTGGTCCGGGAAGACCCCACATGCCGCGAAGCAACTAAGCCCATGCACCACAACTACTGAGCCTGCGCACCTAGAGCCCATGCTCCGCAACAAGAGACACCACTGCAATGAGAAGCCCCCACTCTCTGCAACTAGAGAAAGCCCACGCACAGCAACGAAGACCCAACGCAGCCAAAGATAAATATAAACAAAATAAATAAATATAAATATATATATATATAAAGCTAATACCCCTGAAGCCTCTTCAATATTGTGCTGCAATGTTACCAGGACAGAAAAGTATCTTTTGCCTCATGGCTGCCCTGTTCATTCTTCCCTTTGAATTGAAAACCGAAAGGCCTCTCACACTCATACCACACCAACAATACTCTCCAAAATGCTACTTTGGGAAACACTATCTTATTTGCTTGCCTACCAAATTAAGCACATGAAACAAGACATAATTCAAATGAGTGTAATTAATATATTTTTCTTTAGAGGAAAAAGCCAGGTGCCTGAAACAATGCAATACATATATCTGCCCATCTCAGATATATCAGTGCATAATATTATCCTGGGGTCGCCACGGAACAGAGTTCGGAAGGGAAGCTTCAGAAAAATCAAGCTCAATCCTACAGTTGGGATGGAGGTGTGACTTTCCATCAATTCCTATCTTAGTGTTATACCAGAATTCCACTAGAAAAACTGGGACTTGAAGCCAGGTCTTTCGCTACCAGTTCAGAGCAGGTCTTGCGGCACAGTGCTGCCACCTTATCTTGATCACCGTCAGTCACCTTGTCTTAAACCAAATCCCTGGGAGTCTGTCCACATTTTTTCCTACATAACTCTTTAATGGAACCTACTGCACACCCTCTGCAAAAAATACTAACTAGCACATACACACAGTCATATCATCAATCTTAGAGGTAAAGCCTGTTCAGTCACACTAGTGAGGTTATTCAACATACAAGCATGAAATACTCAAATTAGCTTCCTCACAGAAGGAAAAAGCTAAGGTGGCCCTTTTAACCTCTCCTATGAGTCATTCATTAATATATACACATATATACTGAGAACTTACTATATGCCAAGCACTGGAGAAATCAGTGGTGATCAAGTCCTTGTTCTTATGGAGCTTACTTTATATTCCAGCAATAAAGAAGCACACAAACCAGTAAGCATATAAATTAAGATTTTCAGGTAGTGACAGAGACCATTAAAAAAATGACATTATAGTCAATGGTGGGGGTGCGTACAATTTTAGATGGGGTGCTCTATGAGGAACAGAGCTGAGACCCAAGTGACATGAAATGCCAGCCTTGTAAACTCTGAGGGCAGAGCATTCCAGGCTGAGGAAATAGCAAATGCCTCACACAGCTCAGTATGAGAGGAACATAAAGAAGGCCAGTAGGCTGGAGTATAGTAAACAGGAGAAAGAGTAGTTCAAGATACAACAGGGTGGTGGGCTGGCCAAAATCATGCAGAGCCTTGTAGGACCTGGTAAGGAATGCAGACTTAAGACTAAATGCAACAGGAAGTCACTAGTGTTTCAAACAGGAAAGTGATATGATCCCATGTATGTTTTCAAAAGTTCCCCAGACTATTGTCTAGAGAATGGATAGTGGGGGAGGAGAGCAGAAGCAGAGACAATTAGATGGTCACAGTAGTCCAGAGAAGGTCTACGACGACTGCAGTGGCAGCAGAGGAAGCAAGAACTGCAAAATTTGGAGTACATTTTGGAGGTAGGTTTTGGCCCAGGCACCTGGGAGTATAGGAGTACCATTACTGAGATTGGGAAGACCAGAAAAAGAAGAGATTGGGAGTGGCGGGAGGAGGTGGTGTGATGAGGGTCGGGGTAACGAGGCAAGGAATCGAGAATTTTGATTCAGCCACGTTACATTTGGGATGTCTATTAAGACATTCAAGTGGATGCCAAAAAGGCAATAGTGAACCAAAACAAAGTTCTCTTGGATGCTTTCTCTACACAACTATGGGGACAAACCAGGCTGTATCTGTAGGGAAGGTATTACTAAGGACACAGGAGGGCTGCTAAACATTTCCTTTTAAAGCATAGAAGCCAGTTTCTCCCCTGGATGAGGTTCACTGCATCGCCCACCTGTTTCAGAGTCTAATTCCACAAGGCAGGGATACCCTGGTACTGACTATTAGGATTTAGGCCTTTAGTTAATCCTAAAGGATCTGGACTTTTGATTGCAACAGATTCCTGCACGCAACATAACTCTACATATCACTGCCAGTTATTCAGAGTCATAGGAACATCAGTGTTGAAAGGGAACTAGAGATCACCAGGCAGAAGACCCTCAATTCTACTTATGAAGAAACTATAATGCATAGATGTTGATGAGAAACTGACACCTTATACATTCCTCACAAACTACAAAGGATATTCTGTATTCCTTCAGTTCTTTCAGTTCTTCTTCTCTTCGCTGCTTTTCTATTAGTTCCTGCTGCCGAGAAACCTCATCAAGGAAGTTGGTCTCATCTTCATCTAAGCCTCTTACCATGTTTTCTGAGGAAATAGTTAAACAAGGAACACTTAACAGGCTAAAAGAAAAATATAGTCAAATAAGAATTTTCCTTGTCCTATATTTTAATAAATAGCAGATACTTCAGGGGATTAGAAGAAAGAATTTGTAAACACCAAAGCTTTTGGATAGATAACACGACATAAAATCAAGGCATCTCTCCCATTACTAGATATTATCATAAAATTAAAATGGGTATCTTGAGTTCTAAACAAAAATGTTCAATGTGGTCTAGATGGTAGAAAGTTGTCTCTTTTCCACCAAATGAGCATCTAAAGACAATTTTATCTGAAGATAATCAAAACAATTTCATGGCTGGTTAGTAAAAGTGTTGCACAGGGCAAAAGTGCACCAAAAAGGCCCTGCAGAGTCCCTTGGACACTGTGTTTTCTGAAGCTTACTGAATTTGAACTGTTCTTCATACTCCTGCTGCTTCCTATCTTTCTGTTCCTGTAGCCTTTCATATAGAGACCGAGGGTCATAAACCTCCTCTGGGCATTCTGAAAGAAAGGGAGGGGGGGGGAATACATACTTTAGAATCCTTTCATATTATTTTGGAATCACAAAGGATTTTAAAGATAAAGTCAAGTCTCTGCATGATCTGAGGGCAAAGATAACACAAAAATAGTACAAAGTACACAGCTTCCCTTTGGACCTCAGAGAGGGGCCAGCAGTTCTCAAAGCCAACTATCAATGTTAATAGGGCCCATGGCCTGAGACAGTTAACTGGATGAGGGGTCCACCCAAACCCTGCATGGTAGCAGCATTCTCAGCTGTTCAGATCCTGGATCCACCTGAATAGATGGAATAGACTAGCGGAATCTCCTGGAAGACAGTGTGGCAGAGTGGAAAGGGCAAAGATGTGAGGACCCTGGTTCTGCTCCCAGCTATGGAGGCCTTACATAGGTCCCTTGAGCCTCAGTTTCTCTACTCTAAAGCGAAGACATTAATACCCACTTTGCAGGGTTGTAAGGATTAAAGGTCTACAAGCCTCTATACCTTCTGGATCTTCAGGTTTTCGAACTTTCTCCCATTCTTCTTGCCTCCTTTTGCGCCGTTCATCTAATTCTGCCTCAGACACAAACCTCTTTTTGATAACAAGGTTACCATCATTCCCTCCATCCATAATGGATCAGTCTAAAACAAACAAACAAACAAACCATTTCAAGTGAGAACTGCAATTAAAATTCTAAAGAGAAACAAGAAGATTGAGCTCTGTCTCTCCCAGCAATAGACTACCTCAAAACTCCTTTCAACATTGAATTGAGAAATCCTCAAGCAGTTTAATGTACAGGTCATTGATGAAAGCACATGATTACATTTTCCTAACGTATCAAGTAGTTTTATCAACATCTATGTTATCTACAAACTCAAGCGAGAGGACCTGGAATAATTCTCATGATATGCCACAGTAAATCTTACATTCCAGATTTTTCTCTGTCCCTCTAATATACACATATTGGCCTCCTGGACACCCTGACATTGTTCCTTCTCGAAATTCCTGTTTCAGGGATATTACACCACCTTGATCCACTTGTTTTTATTTCCAAGTAGATTCCAAAAGGAGAAACTCAGATGTTCAAGGAGCCTTAGAGGTGAGACTAGTCCATTCAGCAGGGAAGTGATATGCCTGGAGGCACACAGACCACAAGTGGAGAAAGTAAGACTAGAAGAACCCAGATCTCCCCACTTCAGGTTCCATGTCCTCTGTACTCTACTAAAATGACTCCTCTTTCATCTCTTCCTAACCTTCCTCCCTGTAAACTCCAAATCTGCCCCACTTAAGATTCTATCCTCCATCCTTCTTTTTTCTCATTCCCACAATGACCTCAACCACTTTATGCACTTTAGGCCCAGAGAAGTTAGGTCACTTATCTAAGGTGATAAAGGTGGTGAATGGTGGAGCTGAGAATCAAATCCAGGCCTGAGAGCAAAAATTCATACTCTTACCCACTTCACCATATCCCTTCCCAGAAACCAGGGATACTCCTTGAGAAGAAGGACATGTCAATTTCAGCTTTCTTCCTATATCAAATTCCAGTGCTGACATATGGTCACCTTACCTTTGATAAAGGAGGGAAGAACATACAGTGGAGAAAAGACAGCCTCTTCAATAAGTGGTGCTGGGAAAACTGGACAGGTACATGTACAAGTATGAAATTAGAACACTCTCTAACACCATACACAAAAATAAACTCAAAATGGGTTAAAAATCTACATGTAAGGCCAGACACTATCAAACTCTTAGAGGAAAACATAGGCACAACACTCTATGACATAAATCACAGCAAGATCCTTTTTGACCCACCTCCTAGAGAAATGGAAATAAAAACAAAAATAAACAAATGGGACTTAATGAAACTTAAAAGCTTTTGCACAGCAAAGGATACCATAAACAAGACCAAAAGACAACCCTCAGAATAGGAGAAAATATTTGCAAATGAAGCAACTGACAAAGGATTAATATCCAAAATTTATAAGCAACTCATGCAGCTCAATAACAAAAAAAGGGTGTGGAGAAAAGGGAACACTTTTGCACTGCTGGTGGGAATGTAAATTGATACAGCCACTATGGAGAACAGTATGGAGGTTCCTTAAAAAACTACAAATAGAACTACCATACAACCCTGCAATCCCACTACTGGGCATATACCCTGAGAAAACCATAATTCAAAAAGAGTCATGTACCAAAATGTTCATTGCAGCTCTATTTACAATAGCCAGGACATGGAAGCAACCTAAGTGTCCATCAACAGATGAATGGATAAAGAAGATGTGGCACATATATACAATGGAATACTACTCAGCCATAAAAAGAAATGAAACTGAGTTATTTGTAATGAGGTGGATAGACCTGGAATCTGTCATACAGAGTGAAGTAAGTCAGAAGGAGAAAAACAAATACCATATGCTAACACATATATATGCAATCTAAGAAAAAATGTCATGAAGAGACTAGGGGTAGGATGGGAATAAAACACAGACCTACTAGAGCATGGACTTGAGGATATGGGGAGGGGGAAGGGTAAGCTGTGATGAAGTGAGAGAGTGGCATGGACATATATACACTACCAAATGTAAAACAGATAGCTAGTGGGAAGCAGCCGCATAGCACAGGGAGATCAGCTCGGTGCTTTGTGACCACCTAGAGGGGTGGGATAGGGAAGTTGGGTGGGAGGGAGGGAGACGCAAGAGGGAAGAGATATGGGGACATATGTATAACTGATGCACTTTGTTGTAAAGCAGAAACTAACACACCATTGTAAAGCAATTATACTCCAATAAAGATGTTAAAAAAAAATTCCAGTGCTGAGAATGTTCATGAAACATTTTTCTCTAGTAAAGACAAAAATGGAAACTGAGAAAATAAATCCAAACATGCAGAACAAAAGAATAGTCTCCGCCTAAATCCTACTGTTGAAGTTTAGTTCAAGGAAACAACAATGAGAAAATTTTTAAATTTACTAGAAAGAAAGCCAAATCAATTGACAGAAGCTGTTGCTCCCACCTAAAGCCCACAACCTGG
This sequence comes from Kogia breviceps, assembly GCF_026419965.1. Lineage (NCBI taxonomy): Eukaryota > Metazoa > Chordata > Mammalia > Artiodactyla > Physeteridae > Kogia > Kogia breviceps. The sequence goes on from NC_081327.1 coordinate 31,356,607, forward strand.
ACACTTTTGATTTAGCATTACTTGATGTCTCCAGCCAGAGGACTAATACAGAAACAGAACTGTTCTGTCTCTGTGACCATGCCAAAAATTCCTCAAGTTCTGCATAATGACCTCTTATGGAACAAGAGCCAACATTTTCTTAAATCTCTCTGGCAGAGAAAACATCAACTATGTAGAATTCTAATGGATGGGAGAGACATATTGGGCCCTCAATGTCCCCTTTCTTAGCTGTAGCTCTCCTTTCTCACCCTAAATTGGCTGTCCTCTCACTCTTATTTCCTGGTAAATAATTCAGAGTGCAACGGGTCCTTATAGTCCACCTCAAACAATTCTCCATCTGGCAACAGAACCCACCATCCATACCCAGGAGATTTTCATCCAACCCATACTTTAAAACTGTACTCCCTTCCAGGCAGCTGACTCTCTGAGCAGATCTGACTGGCAGGATAGTTCTTCCTTAAACTGAACTGAAATCTGTCTCCCTATAAATTCCACACACAGGTTCAATGCACTGGGACTACACAAAAGGAGCCATATCGCTTTTTCAACATGACAATGCTGCAGTTGTTTGAAGACAACTCCCATTTTCCTCCTAATTTGTCGCTTTTCTAGGTCAAACATTTCTAGTTCCTCTAATCTTATAAAATAGAGAAAGAAGTGTTTCAAAGCAGTGAACTTAACAAATTGCATATGATTTAAACCTGGGAAATAAATTTTAGCATATGGTAATGCAACTGGTATGCCATTAAATGCATCTCTTCACTCCCGTTACACTTAAAAAATGAAAATATTAATACTGAAAGAACTCTTCCACAAGGCCAAAATAAAAACCTAGAATCTTACATGCTTCAATCTAAATAAGAATTCAGAGACTCTTAAGATTATTCTTATAATGTAAAATTAAGGAAGTAAAACCATTTATTTAATTTTCATAGCCTGTTGAGTTTTTGGAAAAAGAAGAACCTACCTTCATTTAACTTTAACAAAGATCCCTGAAACTCAAGGGACAGAGCCTCTAGGATACATGTAAGTAAACAAGGGTTTGAATTTGAAACAGAAACTCTAGAAAAACAAGAATCTTCCCAACATTTATCACTTACTTTTGGGAAAAGACAAATTTATGGGATTCCAAGACATTCTTACTCTCCTTTTCATCAATCTTTTTCTCAAAAGTGTTAGAATTCGGGACTTCCCTGGCGGCGCAGTGGTTAAGAATCTGCCTGCCAAGGCAGGGGACACGGGTCTGATCCCTGGTCCAGGAAGATCCCACATGCCGTGGAGCAACTAAGTCCATGTGCCACAACTACTGAGTCCAAATGCCACAACTATTGAAGCCCGCACGCCTAGAGCCTCTTGTGCCCTGCAACAAGAGAAGCCACCACAATGAGAAGCCCAAGCACCCCAACGAAGAGTAGCCCCCGCTCACCACAACTAGAGAAAGCCCGCACGCAGCAACAAAGACCCAACGCAGCCAATAAATAAATAAATAGTTTTTTTTTAAAGAGTGTTAGAATCCAGCTTCTACCCAAAGAGTTTAGCCTATGCTATTTCCCCATCTTTCACAAATAAGGACAAAATCAAGGATCACCAATGGCTAATGAAAATGAAAACAAGGCAGAAACACATTAAAAAAAGGAAATTTAAAGACAATGGATTTAGAATTTGACAGAGAAACTCTACTTCTCTCAAAGGGTTGATTTCCTGAGAAAACACTCACATAGTAAAAACTAATGAACACTTGTAAAAAATCTGTTCTTTACTTTAATTTATTTTAAAAATAAATATATTTATTTATTTAGTAGTTTGTGGGCTCCAGAGCACAGGTTCAATAGGTGTGGCATACAGGCTTAGTTGCTCCGTGGCATGTGGGATCCTCCCAGACCAGGGCTCGAATCCGTGTCCCCTGCATTGGCAGGCAGGTTCTTAACCACTGCACCACCAGGGAAGTCCAAAACTCTCTTCTTTAAAGCTAATATAATCCTGACATTCCCTCATTCCCAAAATAAAACTAGATGGCCACACCTAATTATAACAAATTTCTGTGAGTTTAAAAGGGCCAAGACTAAACCATAGACTGTTTTATCCATCTCTTTCTTCAATTTGCACATCTTCTGTAGGTTCTCATTCCCTGGCACTTCAACTACTGTTGTTCCCTTCTTGCCTTCAATGCCACCAGTGGCTCTCTGACTAATTAATTTTTATATTAGGAGAGGTTAAAGTACAGAAAATTTTCATGAACAAGTGGTCATACTCCTGAGTATTCTGGAAAATACTCAGAATATTTCTTCTCCAGAAATATTCAGGTCTTTTCAGGATTCAAAACTTCACTGTCAATAAATATTGCCAAGAAGTCAGCTTAACTTCAGACACCTTTCACTACAACCTAATCTAATTCAACCAATATATAACAAATACCTTCTGTTGCAGTCTCCTTACAAGAGGTAATGATACAGGTAATGATGAAGACTATAGACCCTGAGATCAAGAGACCTCGGTTATGCCAATTATAAGTTGTATGATCCTGGACAAGTCACTTAACTCCTCTGAGCCTTAGTTTCCCAATCCACAGATTGCACTCACCAATGGGGATTAAAATAGTACTGCACAACATAAAGCTTTTGTGAGGATAACAAGAGAATTCACGTAAAGCACTTAGCACAGTGTTTGACACCTGCTTAAAAATGCTTTGAAAGGTTTGCCTTTACTACAAAGTGCTATGCTAAGCTCTAGTTATGGGAGTGAGAGAAATACTGTCTGTACTCAAGGAGTGCAGGAGAAATAAATCAGTGACATAAACAACCATGATATGTGAAGTGGGAAAGGGATCACAAAAGAGATTAGGAAAAACGTACATGTATACATATTTGGTAATTCTATATTTCCCCTTTACTGTGGTTCTCTCTTTTACTGTTTTATTATTAATTCAATTTAAATAAACTCAACATTGTGCTGAATACTGAACTGTGTCCAGTACTGTGCCAAATTCTATGGGGAGATAAAGAAAATAAACTTTAAGAGTTAGTACTCTTGCACTAGTTAATACCAGATAATAGTGTATGTAATGAATTACCAAAGTGAACAGTACAGGTAAGAGGCAGTAATGAAAGGCACAAATATGGATCAATCAAGTTTCCCAGGCTGAAAACCTGGGCATATATCTAGACTCCTTTTTCCCTTACATGCCAACAGTCTCCAAATTCTCTTATTTCTACCTCATAATGATCTCTTTCTAATTCATCCTCTCCTTCAAGAGTCCTTTCCTTTCTAATCTCTTCTTTTCAGGGCCTCATCTTGCATAAACTACTCCAAGAGCATTCCATTAGTCTCCCTGTTTCTCCTCTGGCCCCCATTCCAGCTATTTATTACTCTACTATAGCACTTACCCATTGTGTTTTATCATTTATGACTATTCCAACAGCTCTTTTTATTCACAGTGCTTATTAGCACAGTGTCTGCCATACGTTAAATATAAAGACATACTTATTGAATAAACCAACCATGGAGAGAATTTGAAGAATTTCAGCAGGGAGGAATGCTCTCACATGAATATTCTTAGTTACTGTCCAATGTAAATTATAGAAAATGGTAGTTATTAAACAAATATTCACCAAAGCGTCTTTGTCCCATAGGGAATTCTACTCAAACACTATACAACTTGTGCAATAGGAAACACAAGACCAAAGATTACATCACATTACTATATTAGATAACTGACGTCTTCTTCAAGAATAACTCTTGTGGGACTTCCCTGGTGGTGCACTGGTTAAGAATCTACCTGCCGGGACTTCCCTGGTGGTCCAGTGGGTAGGACTCCACGCTCCCAGTGCAGGGGGCCCAGGTTCGTTCCCTGGTCAGGGAACTAGATCCCACATGCTGCAACTAAGATCTGCATGCTGCAACTAAGAAGTCTGCATGTCACAACTAAAGATCCTGCACAGCCTAAATAAATATTTTAAAAAAGAAAAAAAAAAAAAAAAAAAAGAATCCACCTGCCGATGCAGGGGACACGGGTTCAAGCCCCGGTCTGGGAAGATCCCACATGCCACAGAGCAACTAAGCCCATACACCACAACTACTGAGCCTGCATTCTAGAGCCCGCGTGCCACAACTTCTGAAGCCCACATGCATAAGAGCCTGTGCTCCGCCAACAAGAGAAGCCACCGCAATGAGAAGCCCGCACACCACAACGAAGAGTAGCCCCCGCTGGCTGCAACTACAGAAAGCCCGTGCACAGCGATGAACACCCAACACAACCAAAAATAAATAAATAATTTATTTTACTAAAAAATCTCTTGCTACTTTCCTGTAATTTCAACTGACTAAAAAAATGCTCTCACACTAGGCAATAAATATTTCCCACACAAAGCATTTTTCTCTGAAGAGTCCAACATTCACTGACTGTTTATTCTGCATTAGAAAGGTGATGAGTATCCACAACTTACCTTCTTCTGGAAGTAGACAGAGAAACCAGAAGTTAAAGTGTCTATTTCAAATTCCTACAGCCTATCTAAATTTTCACAAGCCTCTTATTTTCCTCTTTTGTTTGCCAGAATAATTTAAAACAAAACACAAACAAACGAAAGCCCAAGGGTCTGGGGATTTATTATAAAATTCATTTAGGGATGAAGAGGATTTACATTGAGAATGCTTATTTTGTCCTTACTGTGTTTAATTTTAGAAAAAATAAATGCTGCCAACTTTCCTTTACTCACATAGCTTTTTTGCATGGTGACTCAAGTTTAATTATCAAATTAAATATTACATTATTTTTTAAAGGATTATTTAAGTTCTTCAAATAGGGAATTCATGGAAAACCAAAACCATGCCAAAATCACTCTGTCCCAACTTAAAAGTTTCAAACTGATGCAAAGAGTTTTCAAATTTGCTTGACAGCCAAAGAAACAAAGTTCTTATCTTTCAAGCTGAAGTAAATGTTAAACACTGAACTACTGTATTTGTACTGGAGGCTGTAGTATTTAATTTCCAGGTTGGTGGGACAGAATGGACTCATACATACCATGCTATACAAGTTTTAAAAAACAAAACTTACATTGCTGCTCCCAAAATAATTGCCATTGCTGACCTGAAAATTATTCCATTTAGCTTGTGCCATGATACAAATTAATGAGATCTGGTTTCCTATGGAACTGAATTTTGTGATGGCAGACTACGTAAGTGTTTACATCACTAGCCACCATACCCTCCTAATTTCTAACATTAGATACACCGTACGTGTAAAAATACACCAGGGAAGATCAGATCTCTGTGTTACAGTGTTCTAAGGCTTCCCTTTGGGGAGCAAAAACAATAGGCCAATCCACTTTCTTTCTGTCAGTAAATATACTTAAGTACTGCTCTTCCAACATTTTTACGCTGATGTTCAGGTCACATGGGATTTCAAAATGCAGGACAGCAACTAAGAGGAATTTGCCATCTGCCAAACTCAAAAATATTCCAAATAAAGACTGCTTTCTGCCCAGAAGGCACTTCTACCAAGCTACAGCAGTTTAGATCAAGCCAACTTTCCCTGTATTATAAAACTTCAGGGACTTTCCTGGTGGCGCAGTGGTTAAGAATCTGCCTGCCAAGGCAGGGGACACGGGTTCTACCCCTGGTCTGGGAAGATCCCACATGCCACGGAGCAACTAAGCCCATGCGCCACAACTACTGAAGCCCGCGTGCCTAGAGCCCATGCTCTGCAACCAGAGAAGCCACAGCAATGAGAAGCCCACGCACCGCAACCAAGAGTAGCCCCCACTCACGCCAACTAGAGAAAGCCCACGGGCAGCAACGAAGACCCAACGCAGCCATAAATAAATAAATAAATAAATAAATAAAACTTTGGAGAATGACAACTACTAACAGAGAACACTTTGTCAGCACTTATTACTAGACAAAGTAATCCTTAGTCACTCTTCTAACACTGAGGCTTATTTAACCTACTCCACTACCAAAGACTAAAGAATCTCAAAATAAAGGTACACCATAAAAGCAATGTAATTCATATTTAGAATGTTTACTATAAAGAGCAATTTGATGTAAACTTCTGGTTGTCTAGGCATCTAAAAAACACATGAAGTTAAAAGTTAAAAAAAAAAACCTAAATATACATTTATCTTTCCATAGCACAAAAACAAAATCTCATCATATGTGCATTTACCCTGAATTTATCTATATCCACTGGAAGAAAAAAAGAGAGAACTTAAATATTGGTTCCCTTAGCTGATTCTCAGCTCCCCAATTCATGTGTGCCTCTCAGAGTATAAATACTTCCCTCACTATGTGTGATTCTAATATTAGTTATATTTTTTTACACGTTGTGATTCCTAAATGCAAACCAACTACTTCATCTGGGACTCAAAGGAAGAAAAACAGCATCTGTTTCAAAGCTGGAGGAAAATCTGGCCATGCTGGAATTTTGCTGCACTGGTATACCTACATCCAACATGGTGCCTCCCTAAAAGTTTTTCGAGGATAGCTTTGATTACACATTATTTTACCATCTGAGCTAACTTTGGAACCTAATCCACACTGAATCACTCCTTCCCACCCCCACCCTCCAGGCTTTATGTATTTCCTCTCTTAAGGCCAAATTTTAAAAAGAAAAAAAAAGTTTTACATTACACCAATCATACAAGGCCCACTAACTCATTCAGCTGTATTTTTGAAGTAAATCTTTACAGGGAACCTATCATGCGCAAGGGACAGTGCTAGGTAGTAAACTGGCACTACTTTTTAGCAAGTGAGGAACTTGCATTCAATAAAAGAGATAAGGTTGGTATATGAGCAATTTAAGGAAATGTAGAATGAGGTTAAATGCTCTAAGAGAATAAAAGTTAGATAAGGAAGACTAGAAAAAAAGCACAGGGGAAGCTTAATTTTGCAGCTATGACACTGCACAGTGAAAAGTGGTGGAAGTTTTAGATATATTAAGAATAATCTTTAACTCAAGTTTGCCTGAAATGACATATTTCACACTCTAAAATCAAAATCAAAGGGGGCCTTTATTTCCAGAAATAGTGGACTAGGTAATTGAGACCAATCCCCTACCTCTATGATAAGTAAAACTGACAGAATTTTTTTTTTTTTTTTCTCGGTATGCGGGCCTCTCACTGCTGTGGGCTCTCCCGTTGCGGAGCGCAGGGTCCGGACGCGCAGGCTCAGCGGCCATGGCTCACGGGCCCAGCCAGCCGCTCCGCGGTACATGGGATCCTCCCAGACGGGGGCACGAACCCGCGTCCCCTGCCTTGGCAGGCGGACTCTCAAGCACTGCGCCACCAGGGAAGCCCTTGAAGAATTTTTTAAAATAATTTTTAAACAAATAGAAAAGCTAACAAGACGGTAAAGAATTTCGCCAAAAACCCAAGACAAGGTGAAAACCAGATTAAGTCCAATATTCAAACTGGTTTTCATCCCAAGGATTTCTCTGATCTTGAAAGCTGCTGTTTTGGTGCCCTTGCGAAGCAAAACTCAAAAGTAGGGAGCCCACACAGGGTGTGCGGAGTTTGATAACCACCTCTTTCTCCATCTTAATCTGGTACCCCAAAGAACTACACCATCAAGGTAAAGGTGAACTAGTAAGAAAAAAAGCAGGAATAATGGGTAACAGAAACAGACCCAAAGGAAATTCACACTCCCAAAGGAATTAACACATATAGATTACAAAACAACTATGCTTACCATGTTTAAAGAAATAAAAACCAAGCCTCAAAATTAATAGCAGAGAATAAGAAACAGTAAGACAGTGGCATGGCACATTTGAAAAGAAAAAAAAAATAGAACTTCAGTAACTAATACATGCAATAACTGAATTTAAGATTGCAACAGATCAGTTTAGTAACAGGTTAGAAATAACCTATGAGAGAATTAATAAAGAAGAAATTATCCAGAATATAGTATAGAAAAATAAAAAGAGTAAGAGGCATAAAGAAGAGAGTGAAAAGGTCTATGTTAAATCAATAAAGAAGGAAGATAAACGACGGGGAAGAAGCAATACATGAATATAAAATGGCTGAGAATTTTACAGAACTAATGAAAGACACCAAAGAAAATGCAGAAAACCAAAGACAAGGACAAAGTAATCTGTAAAACACATCCTATAGTAAAAAGTGACACAGTTGATATTTGAGAATTAAGACAAAGCAGGTACAAAAGGTGATCAACAGTGAGCACACTGAAATTGTTTAATTTAGCTGCCACGAAGACATAATTACACACAACTGAGTCTATGGCTGAACCATGCAGTTAAATTACTTCATTTACCAGATATGTGGTTTTCAATTTCTGAAGCAGCAGCTTGATTCTAACCAAAACAGCAAGATTCTTAGAAGCTAAACACTGTTAACCAGGTAAATGTTATTAACATAATTCTTCCTTTCTCACAACCACGAATTTCTCACCTGAGGAACCAAGACCTCAGGTGAGAAAGATAATTGGGCAGCCTCTGTTTTCAGACCCTTACAAATTGTTAACCTCAAGCTCTATTTCAAAGACTGTACCAGCTGCCTTTACCTCAGCTCAACTGCTTGTTATCAAAAAGGGGCCTACACACTAATTCCTCTCAAGGGTTTCAAAAGCAGCGCCTTCCAAACCATTTTACAGGGTCCTTGTTAACACAGCAATAAGGCAAAGAGCTTTATAAATTATCAACAAATCTTACCCAACAGCTGGTACAGAAGAAGTCACTGAGAATTCTGACCACCAGACCCGCACTTGGCTTCTTGGGTCCCACCCAACACCCTAGTCCGACTATCTGGGGTGGGGTCCGAGAATATGCATTTTTAAAGGGCCGCAGAAACTTTTGTTTTCTACTAGTTTAAGAACCAGTGATCTGAACGAATAGGTCTCCCCCTTTCCCGCCATACGCACTGACATTAACCTGGGTCAGCAACTCTAACAAGACGCTTCAACCCGCGCGGTCTTAGTTTCCTAAGTTTTCTGCAAAACGAGCACACTGGTTTGTTTTCTATTAGAAGAAAATGCACTGAGCACATCTACTGGTACATGGTACATAATAAATGTTTCTCCTCCTGCGCTAATTCTGTGACTCAATCATTTCCAACCAGGCACCCCACACATCTCCCGAGTAGCCTGGAGCCGTTCCAAGACCTCTGGGATACAGCCCGCTCCTCACCTGGAGGCTGGGTAGCCCCACCTGACAGAAAAGGTAGAGGGGAGCCGACTAGAGGCCCAAAGTCCCAGGACCGCTTGAAAGGGTCGGCATCCTCCTCCACAGGACCTGAAGGCATTCCCGCGGGCTCCCTCGGCTTCCCTCAGGCTGGACCCCGTAAGCCCCTGTCCCCGGTGACTCAGAACACTGGGCGAGAGAGCGGACTGAGGGCAGACCTGGCCCTAAACCTCGCATCAAACGCAGCCCCTCACCTCCGGAGCGAGGAAGCCGGAGCCCAGGTCTCGCTGCCTGGCCAGGGCCCAGGCCGCACTCACCTACCAGCGTGCGGGAGGCGAGACCCCCTCACCTCAGCGGCGCCCAACCCAAACCGCCACCGCAAGGGCCGCTCGCTCTTAAGGAAAAAGAAACAGAAAGAAAGTAAAAACAAAAAGAAAGCAGGAAAATAGCCTTTGCTTTTATATTTCTTTCGACCCTTCTGAGCTTCCTTTTCCTCACCGCCACAATAGAGATCCGCCCCCCTTCCGGCAGCGTAACCCAATCCGCACCTCTCTTCCTCCCCAGGAGACAGATGGAAATCCGGTCCCTGAAAAGCTAGCGGAAGAGACTTGATTGGGCCATTCACACTTCAGCAAGTGGATTGGCCAGCTCCCTCCAGGGGGGCGGGCCGAGTGGCTATGTCACGTGACATGGTCTCTGAAAGATGATTGGCTCTCAGGAAGAGGGATTGCCACCAAGGAAGGGGCGTTTCCTAGGGGACTGAGGGAGGGCCTGGGCGGTACGAAGCGGGGGTGGGCCCAGCACGTAATGGCAGCGCTGTGGCCTCGCGTCCATCTTTACCGCTCTCTCGGACCTGTCACAAAGGAGTTGCGCCGCTGCCACCGCCGCCTCCTCCCTCGGGTGGGCCCGGGAGCTGGAGAAAGTCAGTGCCGCAGCCCAGTCACGCTGCTCCGGGAAGCCCCTGGGGACGCGGAGCGGGGGGAATCCCAGGGCTGGGGACGTCCGTGAGGGAGGGGAACAGCCGCCCGAGTCTGCGGCGGAGAGACCGGAGAGGGGCCGGGGGAGGTTCCGAGAAGGGGCCTGGGAGGGGGTGGCGTTGGGCAGAGCTCAGGAAACAGCCCGGAGGTCCTCCAGCGAGGCCCGTGCTGAAGGCGCCCGGAGAGGTTTCTGGAAGAGGGTGTTCTCCCTTTAGGGGGTTCTTGACTGAGGAGGTTGTTGGGGGTCGTCCTTCTGAGGAGGCCGCGGCTAAAGGGGCCCAGGTGAGAAGCAGGTAGCTCCTGGGAGGCTGCTGATATTTAGGAGTGCTCCTCAGGGGTGCCCAGGGTGGAGGAGGTAGGTGGGTGGACGCTTGGGGAGGGTTTCCTTTTGTGGAGTTTGAGGTTTAGGTGGCACGAGTGGGAGGTAGATCATAGTCGGGGAAGCTTAGACGTGCCTTAGGGTCAAGAGACGCCTCAGAGAGAGAGGCTAGGAGTTGGGAGCCAGAGCTAGCGGGTTCTGTCTCGGAGGCCCCGTGTGACAAATGGGTAAGGGCCTGGAGAGAGGGGATTTGCCGCGCGGTTCCGGGAAGAAAAGACCCCCATCCATAGGAAAGCCTGGGTGGGGAATAGTGAGAGGGAAGCGGGAATGGCAAGCGTTTTCCTCTCAAACACAGTATTCAGCCGCTTCTGGGCATAGTGCAGGTGGAGTGGGAGAAGTCCGTCCCCCCAGCACGCCCTGCGTGACTCTAGATCAGGCTTTTGTTCTACCTGCTACCTCAGTTTCCCTGTCTTTGGGGGCGGAGGTAGAGGCAGAAATGGCCCACTGAGACTCTGGCGTTCTATCCTGTATAGCTGTCTGAATGAGGTTGCTCCCCCTGGAGTGTTGTACTTTGAACTTCTAAAGGTTAGAAGTGTCTATTTAACTGACTGAATAGAGTCCCTTGGTTGTCCAGGCCCCTTACCTACCATCTCCTCCTTAACCTCCTTGGGTCTCTTCTGTAAAATAACACAGTGTGTGAAAGTACTTTACAGACTACAAGCTGTGTGAAAGTAAAGTATTGTGATTCTACCATCAAAGGGGTTTCTGTTGAGAAATGAAAGTGAAGGCACTTTCTAAACTAAAGCAGTATGTAGATGTAAGGGATTAGCATTAATACACTTGTTGATCACCTATGGAGTGCTGGGAGTCATATTGTACTGAAAGCTTCAAGGTTTACAGCTTTGTAGGTCATATAATCTTAAACCCATGATTTCAACCCCTGCTTAGATGGGGGTAGAGGGATTTCCAGTTTTGCTCCCAGAGTTTTAATTTACTTTGAACTTCTGATGGTACTGGCAGAAGATCGCCCTATGATATAATCTTTTCCTTTGGGAATTTTTTTTTCTGACAGCTGAAATTTTCCTGTAGGTAATTTGATCTCAATATTGTAAACTACCTCCCCTTTTCCCATATATATGTATGTGTGGCCTTTGGATGTCTACAGGTAGTGAATATCATGTTTCCTCCCTCAATTGTGATTTTATAAATGAGACCTCTTTTTTCCATGAATACTATACCTTCCTGTAGTAGCCCCAAACTATAGATTATGAGACACATTAGCAATTGCTTTTATATTTCTTTTCCACAGTGGTTTTTTTCTACTTTTCACCATATATAGTTTGCATTTCCTGGGGTGACATCTTGCCTTGTAGCTCCCTCTCTGAGGTTATACGTACTGTGCCCATGTGTGACATTTTCCTAATTTTTGGTTAGTTGCATTTGTTAGAGCTGGTTTAACAAATATTTAGTAATTTGTGATTTTTGAAGTTTTTTTTTTTTTTTTAAGCAAAAAGCCGACTTGAACTTCCTGTTTTTCCAATCTTATGTTCCATGAGTCTTTTTTGAAAAAATCACTGTGGTGATTTTGTGAGCTTTCTGGTTCCCAGTGTACATGTCGTCCAGACCCACTGCTTCAAATCTGTGTCCTGCTTTTGCTGTTTTCATTATTTCTGTACTCCATGATTATTTTTACGTTATTGACTATAGGAAGTGTTCCAGCATACTCTATGTGGACTTTTTCTGCTTTGTCAGCAAAATAACTTTCCAGTTAGTAAATTGGCCAAGAATCAAGAGAAAATAAAAACTTAGCATTTTATGTAGTAGTATGTTATTCTGTAGTGAATAGGGGAAAACAACAACTTAGAAGTATGTTTTGGCAAGAGTATAATCAAAAAAAAATCATTGTGTGTTCCTAAAGTGAATTTATTACAGGCTGTTTCAACTCATGAGCTTAATTCAGTCTATCAAGAATTGCCTATGCTTTTCCTAATAATGAAGTAATTTGTTATAATGAAATGAGAAGTCATTTTGCATTCTTTAAAATACAACTCTCTTGGACAATCTAGTACCCATATAGTTTGAAAAAATATTAGGAATTCTTGAGATGGTAATCACTATCACGCTACTTTTTTTTAAATTAATTAATTTTTTTTGGCTCTGTTAGGTCTTCGTTGCTGCACGCAGTCTTTTCTCAGTTGCGGCGAGCGGGGGCTACTCTTCGTTGCAGGGTGTGGGCTTCTCATTGAGGTGGCTTCTCTTGCTGTGGAGCACAGGCTCTAGGCACGCAGGCTTCAGTAGTTGTGGCATGCGGGCTCTAGAGCACAGGCTCAATAGTTGTGGCACGCAGGCTTAGTTGCTCCACGGCATGTGGGATCTTCCTGGACCAGGGATCAGACCTGTGTCCCCTGCATCCGCAGGCGGATTCTTAACCACTGCACCACCACGGAAGTCCCACAATTATGCAACTTTAAATTGGAAATTTTCTGTTTTGTGGTGGGATTCTTGTAAAGTAGGATGTGACCGTCACAGGGTTGCAAAAGTAAGTGAAAAGTCATTAGGCATCACAGACAGGAACCACAGTAGAACCACAGTAATCTATTTCAAAGGAGTTATGGCCGGGGAAGGGTGGATAGTAAAGTATCTATTTAGCTTCTCTTCAAATATTTGGGCATTTTTCAAGGCATTTACCATTGAATTTGGATAGTTTTTTCCTGGTATGCAGGTTAGAAAATTGAAGAACAGAACAATTATGAAGTAGTATGTCATAACTTGGGCCACAACCTTAGGAGGAGACTTTCACAACTTTTAGGAATGCAAAAAAGTGAATATGTTCCCTTTGGTTTATCTGTCCAATAGCTTGGCTTTTTATGTCGTTTTCTTGCCAACCTTTATGATTAGAAAAAAAGTACATATTTGTTATATTTTACTCTCAGTGTTCATTGCAAAAGGGAATGCTTGCTGGTTCAGTATGTAAAAGCATGTTTAACTGTAGATAGCTATGATATATACAAGGCTAAATGAGATAAAGTTATCTAATAAATAGTGATAAGCTCTTAGAAAATATTCCCCTTTCTCCCTCTCTAAGCTTTTGAAAACTAAGAATCCATTTGAGACAGCAAAGGATTGATGCACTCCTTAAGTTTGTTAAGGAATGAACCCTGTATGTAGCTTTCTTATTGCTTGAAATTATAGTTTCGAAGCATAATTTTATGGGTCATATATACATCAGGTAGAAGGTTTTGAAATACCTTACTTGGCAGGTTTATTATTACCTCAGTTTAATGTTTCAGTGTTAGTTTTTTTTTTCTTACCCCTTCTACCTCCTGAAGAATTAAGTTTCCTCTTCTGTGCTCCTTTAATGCAGTGATTCTCAAAGTATGGCTCCTACCTGGCCCCTCTCCTTTTTTTCAATTCTTATTGCTTCATAGTTCATACCTACCTATGCCTAAAGGCTACTTATTAATAACCTGCCAAGTAAATTATTAATGATTACTAAAACATAATATTCATAAACCAAAACTAGCACAACATTAGAGTTTACTGTTATCTCTAATACCTTTTTCTCCCAGGAAGTACTGTCATGGGAAACTTGGCACCAATGCAAAGCTTCTTACATGTCATATGCAGAATGGGGATTCCTACGATATTCAGGAAGGGATGATGCTTATTTGGTATGCATCATCAGTATTGTCTCAAATTGATCTTGGTTTTTCATCGTGTTTCCTCTTTATTTTTCATTAGAGTTACTATTAGCTTCATCTTTATCAATTTAATTTATGGACTTTCAGTTAACCTTTCACTGTGTGGTCAGAGATATTTGTACCAACAATATTTTGGCTTATTTAAGACATGAATGTGTTGTTGCAGTGCAAATATAAATCCTTCATTCCTCTTTTGCTAATGCTGATTTATACAGTCACCTAAAAACTTGCTCCTATGGAGATACTTGAATGTTACTAAGTTCCTTTTCCACTGGAAGAATGGTTGAGCGAGAGGCCTCCTCCTAGTGAACCTGACACTATATGCATGGGCTTCTGTGGCAGGTGCTATATTATGGGTTGGGCACTCCGTGTTGTCTGTCCTTCATCCCTTTTAGAAGAGCACGAGGGACCTTTTTTTATCTTTGCTCTGTGCCTGGCATATAAGCATTAGATTCATATTTATTGAGTGATGTTGTCTCAGCTTCTCAAAGAGATAAATATTTTTTTACAGATTTTTTAACATTTTTATTGGAGTATAATTGCTTTACAATGGTGTGTTAGTTTCTGCTTTGTAACAGAGTGAATCAGGTATACATACACATATATCCCCTTTACAGATTTTAGAATAAACTCACTTAAAATGCTTATTGAATACCTGTTAGGTTCTGGTAGGTATACAGCCAAGAGTGCAATTGAGTGTTTTCAGACACCACTTTAAGTGGATCTCATTAAGGAAAGTGTTGTTATTCATACTGTTTACACATTTCGTTTGCTTTTCTTAATAGCAAAGAGTTTCCTATAACAGAAAAATACTTTCCCTTCAGATTTGTTAATCATGTATGTGTTTAAATGACACATCCATATTATTTCCTGTTATTTGGTCTCCTGGAGGTGAAAATCCCAAACAGCATGGAGTATTACATTTGTTTTTCTCCTCTGTATGGTAGCCATCATTAGCACTTACCTCAGTTCTTCCTTAGCATTTCCTTTTTGGGTCCAAGGCAAATTTTTCAACCTTTGAGACCAGACAGGGATTATTGATTTCTCCTTTTTTTTCTCCCTCTCTTTTTTACTGTTATTTGCTTCTGGAAATCCCTTACTCTGTCCTAGCCATAAATACTCCTTCTCTAACAGTTCAACCAGAAAAATTATCTACTTTTCCCTCAAAGATGTACTTTCTTAAACCAACCGCAGAGCATAAGAGAAATATCAGAATCATTCAGTGCTTTTCCCAGACAACTTGAAGGTTACAATCCAGGGGATAAGAATACTCTATGTGACTTAAACCTCAAATGCCCAGTGCCACTGCAGACAGTTTTGGACACCTGGATGACATGTAAAAATATCTTATCAGAGCTGCCTTTCCTTTTGGGGGAAAAGTGAAGTTCCAACCAAATATTTCACAATCTTTCACTTCCCTTTCCCCTGAATATCAGATACCTTAGAGTCTAGAGACAAAAAATGCTCTTGTTAAAATGTCTTTAGGTGGTTTCTGTTTCAACTGGCAAGTGTACTCTTGATATACAGTACACCTTTCTTATCTACTTTGCTACCAAAGAATCTTCTTGCCCTCCAAGTTTTCCCCATTTAAATACAAGAAAATTGTCATCATTGGGACGTCCTGCAGGATATTTTAAAAGCAAATATATTTCTGGGTAAGTTTCCATATCTTGATAGGGTTTGAGTTATACAGGTATACACACTAGACAAAGTTCAGCACATACATGCTTAAGACCTGTACATTTTACTACATATAAATGTAACCTCAAAACACATTGAAGTCCAGTTAGTGATATGCATACTGAATTTTTTAAGGGGAAGTATACTGATGCCTTTGAAATGCATCAAAAAAAATAGGTGGATTGATGATGGATAGAGATATGTAGAGATGTGATAAAGCAAGTATAGTAAAATGTAAATGGTAGAATCTAGGTGCTGGGTATATAGGTGTTCACTGTCAAATTAACCTTTGCTATATGTTTGAAATTTTTCATAATATGTCAGAGGGGCATAGTGAACACTACACTAGAAGCTATCACTTGTAATGCATTCACTGTCTTAGGAGAAAAATCCAAAACATTTTCTAAGGAGAGAAAATCATTAATATTTCCAGTGTATTGTATATTGTTATTGTTCATGCTATACAATTTAGCTTTTGGGTGGTGGATTGGAAAAAAGTGCTGTATCCACTGTTTTGGAACAGTGAGGTAAAGATGACAGCAATAGGGCTTCCCTGGTGGCACAGTGGTTGAGAATCCACCTGCCGATGCAGGGGACGCGGGTTCGTGCCCCGGTCCGGGAAGATCCCACATGCCGCGGAGTGGCTGGGCCCGTGAGCCATGGCCGCTGAGCCTGTGCGTCCGGAGCCTGTGCTCTGCAATGGGAGAGGCCACAACAGTGAGAGGCCTGCGTACCACCAAAAAAAAAAAAAGATGACAGCAATAGTAATTTTATGCCCAAAGTTTGGTTTTTCTTCCTATGGTCATTCATTTAACCAGCCTCTCCTGTCTTGGCAGCACAATCCTGAAGTCTTATTTTCAGAGAGAAGAAAGTATTCTTAAAGTCACTGAGCTGTATTATGATTGAATGCAAGCAAATATTTGAAGAGATGAATCACTGATTCCTGGACCATTTGTTAGAGAGGGTTAGGCCATTTGGCAGATGTCTCTGTGGTGAGCTGTTTATGATGGTAGAGATCTGTGTTTTGAGAGGTCTGTGTTTTGTTCTCACTCCTTTAACACTAAACTTACTGAAAGCCCAAGTTTGTTTCCCCCCCCAAGAGCAGCTTTAAAACATATAAAATGTAAAATTAATAAATCATAAATGATATAGAAATGGAAAGAATAGTCTTTACTTACTTTTTTCAAAGGGGGAAGATAAAAATAAATAATACTACACTTCAGAGAAGTAGATTTGCAAAGGAAATATTTGTAATTATGCCCTTTTAGCACAATAGTCATGAACAGTGTAATGATTTAAAAAACATTACCATTTAGATGGTAAGAAAAGTATTTCTATTTTTAAATAAATTTATTTATTTATTATTTTTGGCTGTGTTGGGTCTTCGTTGCTGCCCATAGGCTTTCTCTAGTTGTGGCAAGCGGGGGCTACTCTTCGTTGCGGGGCGCGGCTTCTTGAGGAGCACAGGCTTTCGGCTCCGGGCTTCAGAAGTTGTGGCTCGCAGGCTTTAGAACGCAGGCTCAGTAGTTGTGGCGCACGAGCTTAGTTACTCTGCAGCATGTGGGATCTTCGTGGACCAGGGCTCGAACCCTTGTCCCCTGCATTGGCAAGTGGATTCTTAACCACTGTGCCACCAGGAAAGCCCAAGAAAAGTATTTCTACTAAGCAATGACATCCAGTGGTATCATTGTCATGAAATCAGTTGATGATTGCCACAGTTGCAAATCTGATAGTTGTATATATTTAAATTATGTGACTAGCTTTTTTTTTTGGTTTCAAAACTGACTTGACCATCTAATGCTAAGTAGTCTTCAAACTTAAGGTGAAGTATATACGTATTACAAATGTGTTGCCTTTACATAATCTCTAGTCTTCCTCATTTTCCATTCCATTCAGTCTGTCACCCCTTGGATAACATTACCCATAAGCAGGGTACCGTCTAGGTCCAGTATGATGCTTCATAGGATGGATGTGGTGGGAAATACAGGGAGCTGTTTCATTGTGTTAGTATGTACTGTACATAATCACTAATGGATGTAACTGTTTTCTAATGGTTATTTTGGCTAACCTCTCCAAAAGAGTATGTTCAAAGATAGTCTCAGTTCATTTTTCTGGAAAAGGAGATTAACTTTTTAGACCCTAGAAGAATCACCCTTCAGTGTTTCAATTTGTTCCTTCATTCAGTCAGGAAGTCCTGCCTACCGTGCCAGTTTCTGTGTTGGGTTCTATAGCACAGTGATTTCCAGACCTGGCCACCATCAGAATCACCTGGGGAGCTTTTAAGAAAACACTTGTGGGCTTCCCTGGTGGTGCAGTGGTTGGGAGTCCGCCTGCTGATGCAGGGGACATGGGTTCATATCCCGGTCCGGGAAGATCCCACATGCCGCAGAGTAGCAGGGTTCAAGTAAATAAAATAAAACCCAATTATTTAAAAAAGAAAGAAAGAAAGAAAGAAAACACTTGCTTGGGCCACATCCTAGAAATTCAGATGCTGACTATTTGGAGTAGAACCAAGAATTTGGATTTTAAGAAGTACCTAAGTGACTCTAATGCCCATCACCTTTGGGATTATTAAGCTACAATCTTTTACAAGGTTCTTTGTCTAAAAGTATAGATAAGTAAAAATTATTTCAGTACAGGGTAGATGAGTTCTATAAAAGATGAGTTTGTTAGTTATCTTAGTGCTCTTAATTAAGACAGATCTGATTCCAGAGCCCCCACCTCCCAGATTATCTGGTTACTTCTGATTAGCTACCTGCTCATTTTATAATGACATCTTGCATTTTGGGATCCATTTTACATGTTGGGCACTGTGGCATGTGTTTTACAAGTACTATTTCATTTAATCCTCATAGAACTACTATGAGGTGTAAGAAGTATTACTATCTCCATGTGTTTTGTTTTTTTTAAATTTATTTATTTATTTATTTTTGGCTGTGCTGGGTCTTCGTTGCTGCATGCGGGCTTTCTCTAGTTATGGTGAGAGGGGACTGCTCTTCATTGTGGTGCATGGGCTTCGCATTGCAGTGCTTGTTGCAGAACACGGGCTCTAGGTGCACAGGCTTTAGTAGTTGTGGCACATGGGCTTAGTTGCTCTGCGGCATTTGGGATCTTCGTGGACCAGGGCTCGAACCCGTGTCCCCTGCATTGGCAGGCAGATTCTTAACCACTGCATCACCAGGGAAGCCCTCCATGTTTTAAAGTGTGTCAGTCAGGATAATTAGAATGCGTAGCTGGAAATATTGCAAGTCTGGGACCTGTGCCCAAACTGTGTAACTGCAAAGCCAGTGCCCTTGTACTGTAGGTGGCCTCTGGCATCCCGTACAAGATCTGTACACTGAATGTTACTGTCTTAAAACAACGATCCTTGGAAAGTGGGCCTTGGAATGAGATAAAATGAAGCTGTCTAAAGTGTAATTGTTTAGCTTCACCACCCAGTCTTTTGCCTAAAGTATTCACAATTTAGTCTCTGAGAAGTGTCGTAAGTGACAGCCATTTCCAGATGAAAAGCTATACATTTTTTAGTGCTGAATAAATCTGAAAGATCATACACTTTGGTCACTTACTTGTCCTGCTTTTGTCTGTAACCCTCAAGAATACTCTGTATGCTCATTTCAGAAAAAAATTAAAGGTAACAGCTCTTCTTTTTTCCTTGTATGTTTCATAGTCTTTGCTTTGAAATGCCTCCTGGCTTCTCCCCCCTAATTAACTTATTTATACCTGGTCTTTACACATAGTCCCTAAAAAAGTCTTTGGTTTTAAAATATTGAAAATACTTGTATTTTTTTACTCCATTTCCTTCTCTGACAAATTTTGTAGTTGACATCATTTTCTAGGTCATTTAAGGAAAATGACTCTTTTGGAAAAAATTGACCTGAACTATACTTGAGTTCAATTTGGAAATAGAAAACAAACAAACAAACAAAAAACCCACTACATTTAATTCTCCTCACCTCCAAATTAGTCAGATTTTTAGAAATACCTGTATTATTGGATATCTTCCATTTGCTTTGAAATGTACTAAATGGAAATCTGCATGGATTTAATTATTCTACATTCAGTTTAAATAAGCCTTAGCAAAAATAATTTGGATAGAATAAAGTTTAAGAATTTGATGAGGACACGGGGAGGGGGAAGGGTAAGCTGGGACGAAGTGAGAGAGTGGCATGGACATATATACACTACCAAGTGTAAAATAGATAGCTAGTGGGAAGCAGCTGCATAGCACAGGGAGATCAGCTGGGTGCTTTGTGACCACCTAGAGGGATGGGATAGGGAGGGTGGGAGGGAGACGCAAGAGGGAGGAGATATGGGGATATATGTACACATATAGCTGATTCACTTTGTTATAAAGCAGAAACTAACCATTGTAAAGCAATTATACTCCAATAAAGATGTTTAAAAAAAAAGAGAATGAGATCCAACAAACGTCCTTCCTTCCTTCCTTCTTTCTTTTTCTTTCTTTCTTTCTTATGTGTTTATTTTTAAATTTAAAAATTTCATCCATTTGGAATTTTTAAATATGGCTTGTGATAGGAATCTCATTCCACTTACGTGGATAGTTAGTTATATCCTAACAGATCATGTATATATCATGACTCACACTTTTCCACTGGTTTTTCAATGTCTACAAACTTATTTTTAACCCACTGCTTTCCTCACAATCACTCCCAACATTGTTTCTTGTTAGTTATTCTAAATAGCTCTACAGGGCTTCCCTGGTGGCGCAGTGGTTGAGAATCCGCCTGCCGATGCAGGGGACACGCGTTCGTGCCCCGGTCCGGGAAGATCCCACATGCCGCGGAGCAGCTGGGCCCGTGAGCCATGGCCGCTGAGCCTGTGCGTCCGGAGCCTGTGCGTCCGGAGCCTGTGCGTCCGGAGCCTGTGCTCCGCAACGGGAGAGGCCACAACAGTGAGAGGCCCGCGTACCACAAAAATAAATAAATAAATAAATAAATAAATAGCTCTACAAGTGTTAGCATTAAACGGTAGCTTTATAGGATCCCTTGTTCTCTCCCCTTCAAGGCTTTGTTTTCTGAGACTTAATCTCACCTTGACATCCTCAAATCATTGCCGATATTTTTAGTACCTGATTTGTCTCCCTTCCTCAGGTATGCCTTCTCCAATTTAATGTATTATGTTGGATTGAATCTACTGTTTGCATGTCATGTCCATCCCAACTTCCATACTGATTGCATGGAAAGGCTCTGGAGCTTTAGAGAAGCCAGTGGAATTCCCTCCTGCTCTGATAACATTGAGAGCACCTCCCCAGGAGATAGCGCATTCATTCCCAAGTAGAGTTCCCTTGTATCAAATCTTGGACCACTACATTCTGCCATCCGCAGAGTATTAGCTGGCTTAGCCACAGACGTTTATAGACTATTGGTTAAGAAACTATGTTAATACAGAGTATGGAATTCTGTACAGCCTTAAACGGAATGAGGTCGTTTTATATATACTGGTATAGAAAGATGTTAAGGGGGGGGAAGCAAATCATAGAAAATATGGTGATGTTCTAATTAATTTTTTTAAAGCTAATTTGTAAGTACATAATAATAGGTGTGGAAACAGATTCATGAAGCTTTTAGCAGGGGTTACCTCCGGGAAGGGAATGGGCTATAAAGAAAGCCTTTCAGAAAAGAGCAAAAGACCTTTGCAGCATTTAGGTCTTAAAACGAACATGTATTCACTTTTTATGTTTTTTGGTTTTGTTTGCTTGTTTGTTTGGGCCGCATTTCGGCATGTGGGATCTTAGTTCCCTGACCAGGGATTGAACCTGTGCCCCCTGCAGTGGAAGCACAGAGTCTTAGCCACTGGACGACCAGTGAATTCCCTCTCACTTTTTATTTTTAAAAAATCACCAAATGTAAAATAGATAGCTAGTGGGAAGCAGCCGCATAGCACAGGGAGAGAGATCAGCTCAGTGCTTTGTGACCACCTAGAGGTGGGATAGGGAGGGTGGGAGGGAGACGCAAGAGGGAGGAGATAGGGGGATATATGTATATGTATAGCTGATTCACTTTGTTATAAAGCAGAAACTAACACACCATTGTAAAGCAATTATACTCCAATAAAGATGTTTAAAAAAATCAATGGACGTTGTAAAGCAACTATACTCCAATAAAAATTAATTTTAAAAAATCAATGGATGAAAAAATTTTAATCTAATAATTTAAGATTTCGAGGAAGTGACATTAGCTAGGCTACTGCCCAGTGGCAGACCTGCCAGAAACCTTGGATTCTTACCTGCTGTCATCCAAATTGTTCCAGCAGTGCCTTCTCTGTGAACTTTCTTGTGAGAAGGGCCAAAGCATCACTTTTTTTTTTTAACCTAATGTTTGCTGTCTTTGAGATTTTACCACTTCTATTTTTTTTTTAATTTTATTTGGTTGTGCCGGGTCTTAGTTGGAGCTCTCAGGCTCCTTAGTTGTGGCATGCGAACTCTTTAGATGCGGCATGCATGTGAGATCTAGTTCCCTGACCAGGGATTGAACCCGAGCCCCTTGCATTGGGAGCACGGAGTCTTATCCACCGTACCACCAGGGAAATTCCAAAGCATCACTTCTTAAATGTTGCATTTTGGTCTTTCTCAGAAACCAGCATAATTTATAAGATCAACAGAAATTTATACCAAGGACCCTTTAAAAGAGTTATTTCTGATTTCTTTCTCCTTTTAAGCATTGAAATCTCTTGGTTATCTACCCTCCAGAGGGTATATATACCCTGGTCCCTGCAGTGATGAGAATGGTATGGTATTACTTCCACTCTTTGCTGTTTTATAATGTGTTCTCTTTTATTTATTTATTTTTAATTTATTTTTGGCTGTGCCACACGGCTTGCAGGATCTCAGTCTCCCAACCAGGGATTGAACCCAGACCAGGGATTGAACCCGGGCCACAGCAGTGAAAGCACCGAATCCTAACCACTAGACCACCAGGGAATTCCCACTGTGTTCTCTTTTAAAAGGTTATTTTCAGCTGAATCCTTGCATCATATTCCTACCTATACTTCAGTTACATCCTTTAAAGTACAACCTCCCTAATTTTGGAAGACAGCCTGACTATTTTGGGAGAACCAGGAACATCTGTGGTATTGCTTGGCTCAGCCATTGCTTTCTTGGTAGTCTGGAGGGAGATAATGTCTATCCATTGCCTCTCCTCTCTCCTCTCCTTCCCTCCCTCCCTTACCCTGTCCCTCCCCCTCTCTATATATTAGATTAGATTAAATATTATATATATACTTTTTTCCCTTACATTTTTCCCCTATGAGCAGTAATTTAGACTGGGCAGATATTTAAGAGAATTTACTACAAATCTGTCCAAAGTAACAGAAATAAGTTTTCTCTTGCTTCTGATCCTACTAAATTATTTTATTTATATCTAATTCTGAGCCAGTGCTCAAGATATGAGGATGTAATTGTAAATAGCCAAATGTTGAGTAGAGACTACCAGCCTCTAATCCTTATGTACCAGTCTCTAATCCTTACGTGTCTGTTTGTGTCCTTAAGGGTCCTAGTCTTCAGGTCTCAACATGAATTTTTACTTTTTGCTACCAGCCCCACATTAGTCTCCTGCTTCCAAATCTTTATTTCTTTTTACACATAACCAGATTTCCTCAGCTTAATGAAGAGGTGGCTCTATCATTAGGCTTTTTTTTTTTTTTTTTATGATAAACATGCTGTGTGGGATGAGAATGGCCATCCACAAATTCCTGGAGGGTGGGGACTGTATCTTGTTCATCTTTATTCTCCCAGTGCCAGCCTGGTGCCTGATATGAGGTGCTCAGACGAAGATCATTGGTGCATCCCTGCTCTTATCTTTGCAGCAGTTGTGTGCAACAGACTTATCATTGTGAAAATGTAACCTTGTGATATATATTTACCTTCCCCAAAACAGTCTTGCTTACATAACAGAAAAACTCTGTAACTACTTATATGATTTCTGTAAATTCTCAGGAGTGCCTCCAAATGGGAAATCTATGCAGTTTGGGTAATTTAAACAGAACACTCTATCCTTTTATTATTCTTGTTATAAAGTGGGTGCTATCACATTGGTATCATAACCTTTTTTTTCTGTTCTTTTTTTAAACTTTTTATTTTATATTGGAGTATAGCAGATCAACAGCATTGTTACGGTTTCAGGTGTACAGCAAAGCGACTCAGCCGTACATATACATGTAGCCATCCTTCCCCATGTAGACAAACATCTGTAATTAGATAGTTTTATTTGAAACATATTAAAATTTCTCATACACTTAAATTAAGAAAGGAGACAATTTTTTTTAATCCACAAAAGGAGCCCTTAAAACAGTTGCACACATTCTTCTCATGTATTTCTGTATCGATAGAGATTTTTTTTTTAATATATGGTAACTTCTGTGGTTTACAAGGATATAGTTTGGCAATCAACTTTATACTATAATGATAGAAAGGAATCACTGGTTGTTAATTCTTATATAAAGACACCTCTTTGCATCAGAAACCTATAAAAATAACCAAAGATGATTCTTCATTGTAATCCTAATATATATAATATCAAACTAGGAGAGTTTGAGTAATTGAGTAGGCAAGAATCTTTTATTCATTTTCCTTTTCATTTTTTCTTTTAGAACTGCCACTGGATGACCAGGATTCCTTGTAATTGATAATGTTGGAGATCAACTCTGCAACTTTGTTCAGCATTCAGTTGTTAAAAACAAATAGGATGCAGGTTCCTCAAATCCAGATTATGACAACAGTACTTGGAAAACTGAAAACTATCTAAATGATTATCTTTGGTTGGGCTGTGTTCTTAGCAAGCAGAAGCCTTGGCCAGGGTCTGCTGTTGACTCTTGAGGAGCACATAGCCCGCTTCCTGGGGACTAGAGGTGCCACTGCTACCATGGGTAATTCCTGTATCTGCCGAGACGACAGTGGAGCAGAAGACAGCGTTGACACCCAGCAGCAGCAGGCTGATAACAGTGCAGTACCCACTGCTGACATGAGGAGCCAACCCCGGGACCCTGTTCGGCCACCAAGGAGGGGCCGAGGACCTCACGAGCCAAGGAGAAAGAAACAAAATGTAGACGGGCTAGTGCTGGACACACTGGCAGTCATACGGACTCTTGTAGATAAGTAAGTATCTGGCTCACGGTCACCTCCTATCTAATGAAAAGCCTTCTGCCAGGAACCATAACTTTTGGACTCGTTCGGTTCATTAGGATATATTCGCCAAGCCTTGTTGCTCATAGGGCAAGGGGAGAATATTTTGTTTCTCCTCTGATGGCAGAGTAAATTATAAGGTTTGATGTTTTTACTTGCTAACATCTACACCGGTCGGGAAATGTGTAAACATTTCTGTAGCAGAAAACACTATTTAAAGCTATGATCTTTATTAGGGAACGTAGTCAGTATGCAGTGAGTTTGTGTTGAAGTTACAAGAGGTAATAGTTTCACAAAGAATCACTCTTAGCTTGTTTGACTATCTACTCCACTGACCAGAGATTCAAGATGAGTTGTTTTACCAAGAGCATAGCTGCATGCAACTTCCGTTGGCAATGGAAGGACTTAAGTCAAGGAGAGTTTCCATCCTTCTCCCTCTTTTTTACCCTTTAATTGGCCCTGTTAGATCCATTTGGGAAGCTTGTAAATTAAAAGAAACTGCAGGACACACCTGTACCTGTTTTGTTTTCCCCTCTGCTTTGTCTAAGTACGAAATCCCAGATTAAATAACACTGAAATTAAAGGGCATTGTTCAAGTTGAAAAAAATATTTTAACTTAACCCTATAGCACAATAGTTATGAGTAAGTTTTAGAACCATGGTGGACAAAGGTTCAAATCCTAGCCCAGCCCCTTAACTAGCTACGTGACACTGAGTAAATTACTTCTTTTAAGCCTCAGATTCCTCATCTATAAAAGGAGAATAATACCTTTCTTACAAGGTTTATCATGATAAAATATATATAAAGCATCTAGTATGGTGCCTTGCATGTAACAATTGCTCAATAGAAGACAGTATTTTTTTTTAAGTTCTATCTGGGTTCTTTTTGCTTCAGAGTCAGCTAGTATTATATATTTAAGTATCTAAATATTTGATAATCACATTTATAAAAACACAGTTTTGTTTATTCCTAAGAAAGTATATCATAAAGCAAGGTATACCTGTGCATATTATTCTGAGGTATTTTTTTTCCTCATAGAAATAAATTTATTTTGCATATTTTTCTATCTGCCATAGAGCATGCTGGGGGAAGGTAGTTCTTACAAATATTCACCATAACCAATTCAGAAAGGCCTTCCTAAGTTTACTAAAACCTGCCTTTGATGTAGTTCTGGTACCTGAATTAATTTAATGTATTCTTTATATGTTTGTGGGAAATATCTGTTGAATATAAATCTGTGCGAATTACATCCTCTAAATTCAAGCAAGAGTCTAGAAGCTGTTATGTAAAGTTTCTTCACAGTGACATTTAAAACGTGCTGTGAAATTGTAATGAAAAGTTGTCCTTACCAAATAAGGAAGTAAACCACAGCAGTGTTATTTAAGCTCATTGGAAAAACAGGTACAGAATAGACTTTGCTGTATTTTTTAAAAGGGTGATTAAGAGAGTGGGGGGGGGGCCAAACAGGAAAAGCTTTATTTCCAAGCTTCAGGAAAATATTACAAATTATAAGAGAACTTGTTGCTAAAGCACATAATCCACTTATGTGAGGCAAGTAGTGTACACTTGAATAACAGCCTAACTTTTACCTTAAACCTGTTTGTACTGAATTATAGTTAAAACTCAGGCTTCCCTGGTGGCACAGGGGTTGAGAATCTGCCTGCCAATGCAGGGGACACGGGTTCGAGCCCTGGTCTGGGAAGATCCCACATGCCGCAGAGCAACTGGGCCCGTGAGCCACAATTACTGAGCCTGCGCGTCTGGAGCCTGTGCTCTGCAGCAAGAGAGGCTGCGATGGTGAGAGGCCTGCACACCATGATGAAGAGTGGCCCCCGCTTGCCACAACTAGAGAAAGCCCTCACACAGAAACGAAGACCCAACACAACCATAAATAAATAAATAAATTTAAATCATATGGGCTTCTAAGAAGACCTCTGCTTAAAAAAAAAAAAAACTCTTCTGAGAATGGAAAAGCTAGGCAGATGCAGAGCACATATGAAGGGACATGTTGGAGAATATAATGGCAAAACGGGGTTCAGACAGTTTGTAAACATAGTTACACAGCTTATTTTTTTTAAACTGCTAAAGAAAAGAATTTCTTAACCTGCGAAGTTTATAAGGCTATTAAAACTAAACATAAAAGACAGGACAGATGGGCTTAGTAAGAATATATGTAAAAGGGTGTATGCAGATATCACAATTATAAAATGACCTATATTTATTGTTCTCCTCTCTCCTTGTTACTTAGGAGAGGATGACCTTGATTTGAGAGGACAGTACAGTTCTTAATGGCATAGTGAGAGACCTGCTATAGGAAATACACTTGAAATACACTTATTTTAAAATCATTTTGAAGTTTGATTATTTGCTTTTTTTTTTGGTAGTAACTTTACCCTCAGATTGCTAATGGTATTAATGTTATTCTCATGACTTTGGAATTTTAATTTGCAGGCTCCTCCTGATGGAAGTTTTTTTCCTCACTCTGTGTGTGTGTGTGTGTGTGTGTGTGTGTGTGTGTGTGTGTGTGTGTGTGTGTGTGTGTTCCCTGTCTTTTTCTCCCTTTCTCTCTGTCACTTTTGTTGTCTCCATCTGGGTCTCAGGGACCTTCAGTCCACAGCTGAACCTAAAAGTGGTGGTTCTGAGTTCCCATCCCACTGTAAGAAGCCCAGGTCCTGCTACATGGCTTTCTCTGCCTTTTTCTGTCACCAGAGACTTGCAGGTTTATACCGGTTGCAGCTCAGATTATCATTCAGAGCTTTGCAACTCTTTTCACTGAGAGCGGTACCCTGTTCCCACTTTATTTGGTGAGTCTGCTCTATCACTTGCACAGGTGGGGTTTTGGTCCCTGTTACCTGCCTTGCAGGCATAAAGCTCCTGGTGACCTCTGTCTAGTTCTTGACCCAGAGCCCAGTAGTCTTATGACTTTAGCTTTTGCCTCCCACCACAAGTTTCTGCTCTATTTCTGTTCCACAAAGAATTTTATCTTGTTATTTTGAGTGTAGGGATGTGTACGTCCTTTAAGTGTGTCTGTATAGAGTTCAGGTCCTCATATTCCTTATTGGTCACTGACCGTGTCATATTTTTATTAGTTTGCCCTTCTTCCCTAATCCCATTGTCCTTTTTACCACCCACCTCCAAATATCAGTAGGTAGTCATTCTACTGAATTTAAGGTATGTTCTTCCAATATGCCTGGCATATGTTTGTTTATGTCTGTATAGGAAGTTTATAAATATTGTTTTGTGTATGATTTTAAAATTTTATATAACAGAGAAGTCTCTTTGGTTTTAACTTCTCTCAACATTATATTTGAGACCTATGTTGCTGTATATAAAGCTATAACTGCTTCTTACTGCTACAGAGTATTCCTTTGTATGCTCAAAAGTACTATATTTTATTATCATATAATCTGGTGATAGTCACTTAGGTTACAACTTCTAAATTTTTTGTTCCTACAAATAGGATTGCAGCAAATAACCTCATATGAACCTGTGTAATAATTTCTCTAGCATTGTTGAATATATGCATACTTAATTTCATTATTGCCAGATTGTCCCAGAGCAGCGTTTGTATCAGTTAGTTATATCATTTAAGACAATTCTTTTAAATAAGAATTTTCCCTTATTATGAAAAGGCACGGGATGTGTCAAACACCGGCACCTAATGAGTACCTGAAATGAATTTAGTAATTCTCATATTGCAGGGTTATTCTGAGGATTAAAAGATTGAAGACAATAGTTTGTTTTTGTTTTTTTCACAGTGAAACAGCCACAATATGTAAACAAATAAGCAGTGAATATACTCCTTAAATAATTAGATTATCATTGATGGGAAATATTTCATTCATTATTAAAAGTTCCCCTAAAGCACCTCTTTGGATTCCTGAGATCACAGTTTGAAAATCCACTGAATTAAGGGGAAATGCCATTTTAGAGCAGTGACTAGAAGATTAAGTAGCTCCTTAGTTAAGTTTGGTTTCTTTTTCTTCTAACACCATTTTGTGAAATTTAAGCACATAGTGATATTTACCAGAAGAACACTTAAAAATGAAGATGTTACATAGGCCCTTGCTTCTGTAAGTCCTCATTTGGGATTGTCATTTCCCTTCCTGTTGATTCTTTGAGGTACATATGAGGAAGATGATGTTGGCCTCCCTGGCTTGTCTCTGTTGGCATTGGGCCACTAGAGGTAAAGCTGAAAGTGGGCTCTGGGCTCCAGTATTAGTCCCATGCTTTGACTTCAGGCTACCTGGTGGTCCTTTCATGTGCCCTTGTGCCCATTTTATTTGTGGGCCATCATAGACAGTAACCTTGGAAATGAGCACACGTGGTGTGCGTTTGTCCTTATAGATTATAGCTCTCGTTGTCTCCTCCATCTCTTTCTCTACGCTCACTCATGTACATTTCTTTCTCTTCCTACCCCCACACTTCCAGTTTGAACTTTTATTTGAAATTGTCATTTCTTATTTCTTCAAGTTTGATGTCTTGAATGTTTGTTTTTCAGTGATCAGGAACCTCCCTATTCAATGATTACATTGCACGAAATGGCAGAAACAGGTATTTTTTAAGTTTTTTAAAATACTTCCTAATTAATGATCATGAAGAAGTGTAGCCACTTTTTCTTTTTTTACTAAAAGACTTCAAAAATACTTAACACACATGATGAAGAAAAAACCCCTTAGTCTATGGAAATTTTCTTGTATTAGGACAATAATTAATAAGCACTGTATTGTATCCTGAGTATATGCTGCATATTTCAGTAATGGTTTTAGCTCACTAAAATTATTAAAATAAAATTATTTTTGGCATTGACAGATCTTCAACTATAACTCTTCTAGAATGGGAAGGATAATTTTTTTGTCCCTCAATTTCCTAAATGTCATTCTGAAAATAGAGCCAACTGTTTCAGATACTTAATCTTCTCAGTTAACTCCTATGTCATAAATAAGATGCTGGAAACTATTTAATCATAATTTGAGAACCCAGAACCATAGCTTAAATTTTCTTCAAATAAAGATACCCCCAAATCACCAGACTCCTGTAAGTTAGGATTCTTTGTCTCTACTGTGATGACTAGCAATTGATGACCATGTCCATGCCAAATACTAGCTGCTTAAAAGCCACAGGATGTTTCTATTTTCCAAGAGTGTTTCTATTTTAATGTGAAGTCATCTTGTGTTGTAAGTTATATATTTTCACATTTTAAAAATATGGCTCCATCGTATAATCTTCTTGATTTGGTCCTAGATGAAGGATGGTTGGACGTTGTCCAGTCTTTAATTAGAGTTATTCCATTGGAAGATCCACTGGGACCAGCAGTTATAACATTATTACTAGATGAATGTCCATTGCCCACTAAAGTAAGTTAATACTTATCTTTTATAAAACTGACCTCTATGATTAAACACAGGATGAATGGCCACAAAGAACATTTGATATAATGCATTTCTTTTTATATATTTTGGATCTGTTTTATTTAATATTAATTTCATTATGTAAACTTGTTTTTTATTACTAATAAATTGCTACATCTTCTTTCTGTCAATAGCTTACTCTAAAACTTTAGTTTAAAATTTTAAAAATGTTAAAAATGGAAGCATTTATATCTGAAATGGCAATCTTTGAATCTAGAAAAGAATGTTCAGTTGCTGAGCTGATTTTCTTATCTCTCTCCAAACAATTTCCTCATAACAAAAGTTTTTTAAACATATTCTATTAAGAGAAAACACTTATACCAAAAACACTTTTGAGTCTTAAACATGTTAAATATTGGCATAACTTTGATTATCCCTTATGTAGAACGGAAGTATCTAACTTTCATTGCCTTATTCCATATGGTCTATGGAATCCTTTTTTAAAAATTTTGGATTCTGGCATCTTTCATTTGTTTAAGCCTCAGACATTTGAGCCTAACATGGAAAACATGGACAGAGGGAAAAGTCTTTGGCCTTGTCACTGGTGAATTGACCTTTGCCTAGTCTTTTAAAGTCTTTGCCTTTAAAATTCGGGTGATATTTGTTCTTGATTGATTAAAAAAATTTTGTAAGAAACTTTTTACGTCAGTATCACTAGGCCCTATTGTTATCAATCATAATGGCATTTGGGTGGATTTAGTCTGTTTAACGACTCAAGTATATAGCATATATTTGATACAACTGGTACATTTTGAATGAAATGGAATCTAGCAATTCATTTAAGAAAACTTTCAGGTTGATCAAATAATATTTCCCATCAATATTGGTATCCTGTGGCTATATTATATCATTTTTGTATGGTCATTCTGAGTTAATTTAACACGTGGCTATTGCTTTTGTGTCAAAGAATTACCTTGAGGAAAAAAACCTAAGTAATATATTTATCAAATCCATTTGTACATTTTTGTTTTTAGGATGCACTCCAGAAATTGACTGAAATTCTTAACTTAAATGGAGAAGTAGCTTGCCAGGACTCAGGTCATCCTGCCAAACACAGGAACACATCTGCAGTCCTAGGCTGCTTGGCTGAGAAGCTAGCAGGTAACTCTGGGAAGCTCCACCAAGGAAGATCTTAAGTTGTTTAACATCAAGGGGAAGATGGCACTGCAGGTCTTTGATCAAACCTGCTTTACCAGAAAGAAGTGTCTCTAAAAAAATAAAATAAAATTGAGCAACAGGGTCTAACTGGAAAAAAATTACTCAAGGCCACAGAGGTAAATGCAAACTAATTTAGCTTTGAGGACTTTCAAAGGGAAATTTAAAAGAAAAAGTTTTCCTTATTTGCTTTAAAATTAAAAATAAGAGAAAAGGCTAAGCTCATATGATAGATAAAGATTGTATGTAATATGTAATATACATATACACACACTTTATAAAGTTTAGCTAGGCAATAGAGACATATTCGGTAGGGGAAGAAGAAAAGGAACTTTAAATTGGAGCAATTCCTGAGAAGATAAGCAGATTTTTTACTTGTCTGTGAATGTTACCCATTTTAGGAAAGTTAACATCAAAGTATAGGTGAATAACCCAGCTAGTTGTATCATTTATGGTGGAAGAAACGATGGATTAGAAATCAAAACATGGGTATTGGTTCAGCCTCTGCCATGTGTTCCCCAAGTGCCCTGGAGTAAGTCACTTCAGGAGTGTGTCTCAGGAGTGGGCTCAGTTGCTCAGCCGTGAAATGGGGATAGTACTATTCCCTACCTTAAGCAGGAGACTTGAATAAGATAATGCACATGAGAGTACTTTGTAAAAGAGCTCTACAATTTTACTGGTATTAGTTACAAATTCAAAATAATGTAACATATTTAATTATATCCAGTGTTTGTTGTATTCATCTAGGTCCTGCAAGTATAGGTTTACTTAGCCCAGGAATACTGGAATATTTGCTACAGTGTCTGGTAAGTGAGACATCAAAGCTAGTTATTCTTAGTCATCTAGAATTGTGCATTTTTCTAAAATTGCCCACTTAGCCACTGGCACAGAGAATGGAATCAGCTATAAATTTTATTTGCAGGTGTTTTCCTGAGTGTTTATCTATTCCTTCCTGTGTTTAAAAAAAAAGTAAGGGCAGGATAGGAATTTATTGCAAGCAAAAACAGCTGAGTTGGTCTGGTTTTAAATTTAGTCATAAGATAGGTGCTATGATTGGCTTTTTTTGTGTGCGTCCTTAGAGTCTGCCAAATGGTAGTAGGAACCTCCACAGTGGAAACAAAATTACATGGCATTCCAAGCCAGGAAACTGTGAGGTCAGATTCCCAGTGTATATAAATCTCTGTTCCTCCATCCCTCCCACCACTACTGCTCTTAAAACTATTGTTGAGTATTTGATATATCGTCTGTGAAGCTTGTGGTTTGCCAAGGCTGTGCTATCGGATCTCTCACACTGCTTGACTGCAGTCTTGACTGGTCTGTGTTTTTTAAAGTTATTTTTGCAGGCCTACTGTGCATTGGCCTTTTTTCAAAATCTTAAAGACCCTATTTTTCAGGACCTATATGATACATACTTAAAACACTTAACACTATGCTAAGTAAGCACTGTAGGGATACAGAAGTAGTCTAACAGTCCTTTGCCCTCAAGCAGTTTCCTGGTTAGGGGAACAAAACTATTCAGACAAGATAATTAGCCTCCATTTTATGACAGGATATGATCAAGGGCAAAATAGCTTCCTTCAGACCAAGTGCCAAGGGTTCTGAGAAGGTGGTTGGGAGGTGGGAAAAACGGGTAGAGGCGGCTGGGAGTCATGGGAGGCAGACTTCCTGATGAAGGTGGGACCTCAGCTGGGTTACACTACAGGGCTAGGATTTGTTTGTGCACACGGGAGGAAGAAATGGGTTTCTTGGCTAAGGTCACATCACCGGCAGAAGCCCAGAGCCAGAAATGGCCATGTTCCCAGCTTATTACGGAGAATTATCTGATCAGAAGACAGTGTTCAGAGACAGGAGGACATAGACTTAGTAGCCAGGTGGGGAGGGCTCAGGGCCTGAAAAAACAGACAGAGGGATTGAGGATGGATGTGGCAAGAAGCAGGGTGCTAAACAGGCTTTCCAGCAAAGAAGGGCAATGGTTACATGAGCTCTGCAGAACCCAGTTGGGCACCAGAAAAGTGAGTGGAAATCATCTGTTGTTCTAGAGCTCTTTTGCAGGCACCTAGCATAGCTGTGGGGAAGGATGGCTGTGAGAAGATACAACGTTAAGCAGATAGACCTTCCTTCAAATGTGAACACATGTGACATGAACTTAAATGTAACAGAAAGAGCTCACTTGTTGCTCTTTCCCACCTACCATCAGCATTTGTAGAATTCCTTTCAGAGAACAGATTGAAAATGAAGCCATGAGTTGTTAATTTCATTATTTATAATTTTGGAACTTGGTAGTGATGAATGGCTCCTTTTAGGGTTCTGAATAAAAAGCCATTTTTAGCTATATTTCTGGGCTTCTGTTTGGCTTGCTTAAAGGAATATAAGAATCAGCATGATTTTATTTAACAAAGCTTTAATATATAAATGTTACTAAGTAAAATAACATAGTACATTTAATAAGATACTTTTGAAATTTCCATATCTATAAACGAACACAGTAACTTCAAGAAAATAATATAAGATTTTAAGAGACTCTGTCTTGGTTTATTACTAACAATATTAGCCAATGGATAATCATGGACTTGAATGAGTAAAACTTTTCCTACTGCTCCAAAAAAAAATCTAGCTCACATTGGGTAAGAAGAGGAAATTGATAACTTGCCGCCTCTGCAGGGCAATGATTTCTTTTTTCTTTTTTTTTTTTTTACCTTTTGTTGTCTTTCAGAAATTACAGTCCCACCCCACAGTCATGCTTTTTGCACTTATCGCACTGGAAAAGTTTGCACAGACAAGTAGGTATAGTGACTTCTTACATTAATGATCTATATCGCTTGTTAAAAATCTTATTTTTCATAGTTACTGGATGAGCTGATGCTTTTAAACCCCATCAGACATGCATACATTCTGGGGAATTCCCTGGTGGCCTGGTGGTTAGGATTTTGGGCTTTCACTGCCATGACCCCAGGTTCAATCCCCGCTTGGGGAACTAAGATCCCTCAAGCCGTGTGGCACAGCCAAATAAATGAGAAGCATGCATACATTCTGATTTGTCTGGGTAAACATCTCAAAGCCAGTAAAATGTAACAGTGACAAAGGCAAGAGTTTTCTCACCTAAAGAATCAAAACTTAATGTTTTTTAAGAACCTAGGGGCAGGACAGGAATAAAGACGCAGATGTAGAGAATGGACTTGAGGACACGGGGAGGGGGAAGGGTAACCTGGGATGAAGTGAGAGTGTCGCATGGACATATATACACTACCAAAGGTAAAACAGATAGCTAGTGGGAAGCAGCCACAAAGCACAGGGAGATCAGCTTGGTGCTTTGTGACCACCTAGAGGAGTGGGATAGGGAGGGTGGGAGGGAGACACAAGAGGGAGGAGATATGGGGATATATGTATATGTATAGCTGATTCACTTCGTTATACAGCAGAAACTAACACACCATTGTAAAGCAGTTATACTCCAATAAAGAAGTTAAAATATATATATATGTGTGTGTGTATATATATATAAAGAATCAAAACTTGGTGACCGTGATTACCCACTTTTTATAGCTAAAAATTTAGTGATCATATTGCTTCTTTCTAGAAAATAGAGCTCTTGGGCTTGGTCATTATTATAGTTTCCAGATTCTCTAATTGTCTCTCCTTACTCTTTCTCTCCATTAATCTACCCAGCAAATCATCCTACTCTTTCATGGTTAATTTAAGGTTTATGTCTTCCCAACAGGTGAAAATAAATTGACTATATCTGAATCCAGTATTAGTGACCGGCTTGTGACATTAGAGTCCTGGGCTGATGATCCTGATTATCTGAAACGTCAAGTTGGTTTCTGTGCCCAGTGGAGCTTAGACAATCTCTGTAAGTAGGAGTTGTCCTTTATTAAAATTCCTGTTTTCATTTCCAAATCCACTTCTTAAATAGGATCACAGGTCTTTATTTTGTGACAGTGAGTGTGAGTTTTTCCATATAAGGTCCTCTACAGGTGGGTTGGCTATATTCTAGCAGTAAAGTATCCTAGGGACTCTTCAGACTATTAGATGGAATGCTTCTAATTGCAGCAGTCTCCTGTTCAAAAACTTTTAGTGGTCCCCTGTTTTCCTCCTGCATCCAGGCCATTAATCAGATGCTACTTTCTAATCAACTCTTTCCAACACAAACTCTTCTCACTGTCCTACAAGCAGTTCCCAATCATTCCTACCCCTAGGCATGTTCCCCTCACTTGGAATTCCCTCTTTACTCTTCTCTCTGTCCCAACTTTGCTCTTCAAAACTCAAGTCATGTCTTACCTATACCGTGAGAGTTGCTCCCAACTTTTCTTTTTCTCCTCCAAGAGCTGCAAGAACTAAAACTATATTACTGTTCTGTCCTCACTCCCCCTCCCCCAGGTAGCACTGTGCTAAAGCACAGTTGGACATCTGACCCCTCTGCTCCTACTGCAGCATTATGGGGAGTAGCTCAGTGCCATTTAAAGAATAATTTAAGCCTGTGTAGTGCCAGTTAAAGAATAATTCTGAAAAAGTACCATTTGGATTTTGCTGCATGCAAAATAATGACTATAGGGAACAGAAATATAAACCTAGTAGTGCTGCCTTTACTAGCATTTGCTTAATTAATCTTCATATGGCAGTGTAGCAGCAAAGCTAAGGTTATAAGTCTACCAATTCTGCCATTTGTGAGCACCTCCACTTCTTAACTAGAATGGCAACTAGCGATGACAGTAGCTTTTTTCTCCACAACAGCCTGCCTTAGAAATGTGCCCACTTTTTCTTTTGCAGTTTTAAAAGAAGGTAGGCAGCTGACCTATGAGAAAGTGGACTTGAATAGCATTAAGGCCATGCTAAATAGCAACGATGTCAGCGAGTACCTGAAGATCTCGCCTCATGGCTTGGAGGTAAAGCTTCCATAGATGGACCATTCTGGGGAGAAAATCTTGTCCTCATTTTCATGCCCTGGTTCTGAACAAAAGCAGTCCTTGCAAAGTAGATGGAAGTTTTCTCCATACTCAAATAGTGTTTAGAGGTAGAAGTGGGGGGGAGAGCATGTTTGGGATATTATTTACTCTTTCATATCTAACATAGTCCTATACATATAGTACATGCTATAATGTTTATTGACTGGTTTAAATATGTCTGATTTTCATCTCTGCCTTTTTATGCAGTCAAAGGTACAAAGACTAATGTTTCTAAAAGAGGCCCTTCCTTCCTTTTTTAAATCCCTGCATAACCAATTGTATTCAGTCTAGAGCTTCACCTTCTCCCTGTATGTTGAAAATGTTGCTGATTTGGGGGTGAAGGTTAATGAAAGAGCCACTATATACAGGAAGGTACCATTAGGCACTAGACATGTCAAGATTAAAGAGCTGTTTGAAGAATGGCCGCAAATAGGTTCTTTGATCTTACATCTTGCCAAATGCTTTACGTAGTTTTCTGCTTTAGATTATTTTTAGTTACTCTATTTTATACACTTCAATATCCTTCTCTCCCTCATCTCCCTCCCTAACAAGTACAGGTTAAGGCAATGTTTATGCATTTGGAAAAGATTGTACTATAAGAGCAAAGCTCTGTAAGTACTTAAAAATGATGCCAGTAGCCTTCACTAATTCTTACTTTGAGGTCTTCCAATCCTTTCAATCTGGAACTCCCTTGAAATTAAACTATAAAAGAGAGTGTCCTTCCTTCAGTTTTGTACTTTTTGCCACTGAGAATGCACAGGGAAGAAGACAGTAGTCCACCAGGAGCTTTAATGAGGAAGAATAGATTCTACCTTCTAAGCAGTCGGTTGTCTCTGGTGGTCTTCAGGCATTGATGGTGGACTGCCATGCTCTTTGATTTTGCCAGGCTCGCTGTGATGCCTCTTCTTTTGAAAGTGTGCGCTGCACCTTTTGTGTGGATGCTGGGGTGTGGTACTACGAAGTAACAGTGGTCACTTCTGGTGTCATGCAGATCGGCTGGGCCACACGAGACAGCAAATTTCTTAATCATGTGAGTACCTTGGAGACCAGTGCGGATGAGAGCAGCAGCAGTTTTTTTGGCGAGCGGGTGGCGGATACTCATTTTTCAGATAGTTTTGCACAATAATCGTTCCTTAGGGTGAATCACATGGTGCCAAATCCCTAACAGTGGTTTTCTAAACTGATTTAGAAATAGGAAAACACAGGTGAAATTACTGCTCAGCTGTTTTTTTCCCCTCAAGTTTTAAGTTCATGTTAATCTTCCACCCAGAGTTTAGACATGCTCTTTTTCCTTTTTTAAAAAAAATTAATTAATTTATT
The DNA here is from genome assembly GCF_026419965.1 of Kogia breviceps. Taxonomy (NCBI): domain Eukaryota; kingdom Metazoa; phylum Chordata; class Mammalia; order Artiodactyla; family Physeteridae; genus Kogia; species Kogia breviceps. The sequence continues at coordinate 31,394,379 of NC_081327.1, forward strand.
TTGTTTTTGGCTGCATTGGGTCTTTGTTGCTGCGCCTGGGCTTTTCTCTAGTTGCAGCCGGGGGGGTGCTGCTCATTGTTGGGGTGGGTCCTCTTGCTGTGGAGCACGGGCTCTAGGCGTGCGGACTTCAGTAGTTGTGGCTTACGGGCTTCAATAGTTGTGGCTCACAAGCTCTAGAGTGCAGGCTCAGTAGCTGTGGCACACAGGCTTAGTTGCTCCGCGGCGTGTGGGATCTTCCCGGACCAGGGCTCGAACCCATGTCCCCTGCACTGGCAGGCAGATTCTTGACCGCTGCGCCACCACGGAAGCCCCTCTTTTTCTTTTTAGGCTCTGCTCCAGCCCCAGCCACATCTTTGGCTCAGTCTTTATATTGGGTCCAGTGATGGTTTTTACCTTGCATTTAAGCTTTAGGAACTTTGTAGGAATTCTATTCCTTTCATAAAATACTAAATGTTGTCTTGACTCCTCTTACTTTACTTTTACCTTGTAATTAGTAGGCACATTTGTTTTCAATATTCAGTATTTATCTTTTTCTATACAAAGCTGTAATTTATAAGGGAAAATTAAATCCACTAGAGGAAGCAGAATTGGGCTGCCTCTACCTGGGTGTGAGAGGTTGGGGTTCTTTGCTTTCCTACAAATGTTAATTTCTTGCCACTTTATACCCTTTTAATGCCCAACCCAATCAGCTTTCTTCTCATAGTCATATTATAAGCTGTTTGGAATTAATCCAGTTTTGATCAGGAATATTTTGTAGACATATGACTTTTACCCTTTGAGCTGGGAAAAGTCCCTTAGATTTTTTTTTTATGTTAATCTAAATAATAGCCTTCCATCCCATATGTAAGGTCCTGAGATGGGTTTTAGAAGTGATCCAACAAAATCAAAGTAAACTTGCCTCCCATAAAGCTAGTTTCTAAAGTGCCCTTTCGACAGGCTGTACAGCATCCTGGAATTGTTCATGGCATTCTACTAAACTCCTTGCTGGAAAGAGACAAATTGGAGGAAGAGGGCCCAGGGAGAGGTCAGGTCTGGATTTTTGTCCAGGATGGAAAACTGGACCTCAGTCTGCCATTGCTTTGTTGGGAACCTTCCCTGATGCAGTGCCTCCTAGTCCACTAGGCCTTAATTAAAACCTGGAAGAATGGGGCTTTTTTGTGGCACCATGTAGTCAGAAGTAAGTGGATCTGGAGAACAATGCCAGTTAGTCTTTTAGTGCCCAACTTGGGCACTAATTTAAAGAAGACAGTATCAGTTACACTGACAGCCTGCCCCAAATGATGTCCTCAAGATGATTTTTTAGGACTTAAAAAAAAAATCTTAATTTCCGGATCACCTTCATTTTAGAGCCTATCATCCGATTCCCACAACAGTTTTTACTGTCACAGTTTCCATTTCACAGATGAAAAAACTGAGACCAAGACTGGGACAAAAAGAAACTAGGTCTAGAATTCAGTCCGCTTCCTATTCTACAATAGTTGTGTTCTTTACATTTGAAAATGGAGAGAGTCTCAGAGAAGTAGCTAGTCTCATTTGGAAGTAAAGATTTGTTTGGGAACTAGAAGAAATGTGGATTCCTCTCGGGAGAGAGCTTCGATATAAAATGTGCCTCTCCTAATTTGGCAGCACACTACAGGTCTGAGTGTAGTATATTTGAGACTGAATGCTGCAGATTGTTTTTTTTAACTGGCCAATGAAGCTGGATCATTTTATCTGATGGATGAAACTAATTACTGCCATATAGTTGCAAAAACTTCGGCTTCTCAAGTTAAGAGGCTTAACATACTATCTTCCTACCCTCCAGATTGCTTGTTAGACTTAATTTCTCTCTTTCAAAAACAAAAATGAAACATTTTCCCTGATTCAAGTACTGGTTGGTTAGAAATTGGTGAAGTCTGATGTATCTTTCCCCAAATGTAGGATTTTAATGATGTTGCCATACTTACAACTTTGCTTCACATGGACATTGTTCTGGTGATTCTGAATCTTTTTGCCTGTACAGATAGCTTGTGGTTTTATGGAATAAGTCATTCCTAGAATACACGCAGTTTCTAAAAATTTGAAGTCTGTTCATAGACTTATTTTAACTCCTACTGCTTGGGCTTTGGTTTTGAAAAGATGATCAAAGTGTTGGGCTTGAACATAGATCATTAATCTGAGAAGCTAAAGGATAGTTCTTGTTCAGGTCACTTAGAGAATAGTTATCTTGTATATCTTCCCCACCAGGGAAGCCCCAAACTTGACTTTTTTAGTAACATGTCCTTGGGCAAGCTGGTTGACTTCTCTGAGCCTTATTTCCTCTTAAGATGGAATATAATACCACCAGCCTCAAGGTGGTTCATGAGAATTAAATGAACTAACAGACGTGAAACTTGGGAAAAATTTGTTGGTAAAGTCACACTCTATTCTGACTCTATGTCAGAATTTTGGTATCTTCCAAGAACTGTAGGCTTTCTCCCTTCATCCAAAAAGCTTAGAATTCTAGCCACCAGGTTAATGGTTATAAAAGATACACTCTGGGCTTCCCTGGTGGCGCAGTGGTTGAGAATCCGCCTGCCGATGCAGGGGACACGGGTTCGTGCCCCGGTCCGGGAAGATCCCACATGCCGCGGAGCGGCTGGGCCCGTGAGCCATGGCCGCTGAGCGTGCGCGTCCGGAGCCTGTGCTCCTCAACAGGAGAGGCCACAACAGTGCGAGGCCCGCATACTGCAAAAAAAAAGAAAGAAAGAAAAAAAAAAGATACACTCTGTTTTCTCAGAACACAGCAGGCAGAGCCTTGCTAATCTTCTGGGCCCTCTCTCCCTCCAGGAAGGCTACGGCATTGGGGACGACGAATACTCCTGTGCATACGATGGCTGCCGACAGCTGATTTGGTACAACGCCAGAAGTAAGCCTCACCAACACCCCTGCTGGAAAGAAGGTATTCATTCCTCTCCATCATGAATTTATTAATTAGGTTAAGACATCTGGTTATGATGAGACATTTATTATGTTAGGCTTTAAAGTCTTTTAATGGAAAAAGAATAAATGTGGAAAGGGATATTAGCTTTTGTATCCCCTACCATATATGTGAACCATACCCTCCTGATATTCACCTCTGATGGAGCCCTTCCGTTAGCAAAACATTTCAGACTATAAAATTCTTAATTTAGTGGGAAAAAGATCATCTTGAGATTAATATGAATTCTAGTTTCCTCTCCGGGTATATGTCTTAAATCAAAGCAGCCGTGGAGATATTGAGAACACTGAAATTGTAATGCCAATAAAATAAGGTTATTTTCAGAGAATTGGCACTATTCAGTGGACACATTCCAGGACTCTATAGGGCAGCTTTTTTTTTTTTTTTCCTCGGTACACGGGCCTCTCACTGTTGTGGCCTCTCCTGTTGCGGAGCACAAGCTCCGGACATGCAGGCTCAGGGGCCATGGCTCACGGGCCCAGCCGCTCCGCGGCATGTGGGATCTTCCCGGACCAGGGTGCGAACCTGTGTCCCCTGCATCGGCAGGCGGACTCTCAAGCACTGCGCCACCAGGGAAGCCCTAGGGCAGCTTTTAAGGATGACTTGAGTACTGTTAGTCTCAAACACTTCTGCCCAGCCTCATTTCTCCAGACATTGGGCTCAGGATGCTGCAGGGCCAGGACTCTCAATCAAGGCTCTAGGATTTTAGCAAGAATATTTCTTATCAACAGCATGATCTTTTTTGCCCCATTCAGTTTTTTTTCCAACTGCTTTGCAATATCCAATGCCCTAGACCCATGAAAACATTTATTAATGAAAGATTCAAACAGCATAGTTGGAGCCACAGTTGATTTGTTAAACACTTATACCAAAAAATTTAAGATGAGTGTTTTTACCCCCAACTAAATACAGTGAAAACAGGGCTTCCCTGCTTCAGCACCACTGCACCGTAGGGTAGTATTCTCAAGGGGCCTCCTGGTGCACTGCCTTGTTCTGAAGATATAGAGTCATATGGTAGGGGATAGAACCTCCAGAAAAATTTTATTCCCAACGTTGGAGCTAGATGGGGGATATAGCCCACCTTCTTCTCCAAGCTGCCCTCTCTCTGTTTCCTACCACAATCAGCATTATAGATGTAAACTGAATTTTCAGGCATGCTAAGAGAGCAGGAATTTGACCCTTGCTGTGAGGGGACAGCTGCTCTTAATTTACTAATAGTGTGGAAAGGAAAAAACCTGCAAAACCCACGTAGCCCTCATTTTAAGGGTTTGCAGGTTAAAGGAACATAACACTTCTTCATTTTTTTAAAAAAATACTTTTCTGATATTTTTTTGTTGTCGTTATAAATTTATTTATTTATTTTTGTCTGCATTGGGTCTTCATTGCTGCTCACGGACTTTCTCTAGTTGCGGTGAGCGGGGGCTACTCTTCGTAGTGGTGCGCAGCCTTCTCATTGTGGTGGCTCCTCTTGTTGCGGAGCTCGGGCTCTAAGCACATGGGCTTCAGTAGTTGTGGCACGTGGGCTCAGTAGTCGTGGCTTGCAGGCTCTAGACCGCAGACTCAGTAGTAGTGGCACACTGGTTTAGTTGCTCTGCGGCTTGTGGCATCTTCCCTGACCAGTGATTGAACCCGTGTCCCCTGCATTGGTAGGCATATTCTTAACCACTGCGCCACCAGGGAATTCCCAACGCTTCTTCATTTAACAAAGCATAAGATAGAGGTACTGTCTGCAAAGACTGTCTTGTTTGTTTTTTAAATGATTTTTTTAAAGATTTCTTAAGTTTATTTGGAAAATAGGGGTAAAAAGCAAAATGAAACCAAAATCTCATGTAATTCCTCCATCCAGAGATTTCTTTAAAACACAATCTGGTATGTATATATAGATATGTATTTTTTTTATTAATTTACCTTTAAAAATTTTTTTAAATTTTTATTGGAGTATATAGTTGATTTACAATGTTGTATTAGTTTCAGATGTACAGCAAAGCAAATCAGTTATACATATATCCACTCTTTTTTAGATTCTTTTCCCATATAGGCCATTAGAGAATACTGAGTAGAGTTCCCTGTGCTATATAGTAGGTCCTTATTAGTTATCTATTTTATATATAGTAGTGTGTATGTGTCAATCCCAATCTCCCAATTTGTCCCTCGCCCCCTCCTTACCCCCTGGTAACCATAAGTTTGTTTTCTACATCTATAACTATTTCTGTTTTGTAGATAAGTTCATTTGTACCCTTACTTTAGACTCCACATATAAGTGATATCATGTGATATTTGTCTTTCTCTGTCTGACTTACATCACTCAGTGATGTGATCTCAGTGATCATCTCTAGGTCCATCCATGTTGCTGCAAATGGCATTATTTCATTCTTTTTTATAGCTGAGTAATATTGCATTGTATATATGCACCACATCTTTTTTATCCATTCCTCTGTTGATGGACGTTTAGGTTGCTTCCATGTCCTGACTGTTGTAAATAGAGCTGCAATGAACATTGGGATGCATGTATCTTCTCAAATTATGGTTTTCTCCTGATATATGCCCAGGAGTGGGATTGCTGGATCATATGGTAGCTCTACTTTTAGTTTTTTAAGGAACCTCCATACTGTTCTTCATAGTGCCTGTACCAATTTACATTCCCACCAAAAGTGTAGGAAGATTCCCTTTTCTCCCCACCCTCTCCAACATTTATCGTTTGTATATTTTTTGATGATGGCCATTCTAACTGGTGTGAGTTGATACTTCATTGTAGTTTTGATTTGAATTTCTCTGATAATTAGTGATGTTGAGCATCTTTTCATGTGCTTTTTAGCCATATGTATGTCTTCTTTGGAGAAATGTCTATTTAGATCTTCCACCCATTTTTTAATTGGGTTGTTTGTTTTTTTGATATTGAGCTGCATGAGCTGTTTATATATTTCGGAGATTAATCCCTTGTTGGTTGCTTTGTTTGCAAATATTTTCTCCCATTCTGAGAGTTGTCTTTTCATTTTGTTTATGGTTTCCTTTGCTGTGCAAGAGCTTTTAAGTTTAATTAGGTCCCATTTGTTTGTTTTTATTTTCATTACTCTAGGAGGTGGATCAAAAAAGATCTTGCTGCAATTTATGTGATAAAGTGTTCTGCCTATGTTTTCCCCTTAGAGTTTTATAGTATCCGGCATTACATTTAGGTCTTTAATCCATTTTGAGTTTATTTTTGTGTATGGTGTATATTTTTTGTTGTTACACTTACTATGCCTTGAACAGCTTTCCAGGTTATTAAATAACATTGTTTTTAATGGCTATTCAATATTCCATTATATAGTAGTACTATATTAATCAATGCCTCAAGGTTGGACAGTTACATTTTTGCCTTTTAAAATTATTATAAAACAATTGTAAACCATTCTGGATTTTCTCAGGATAAACCCTTAGAAGTGAATCTTCTCTGGCAAAGGGTATACAGAATTTCAAGGCTATTGCCATATATTGCCAGATTTTCCTCCAGAACCACTGAGTGTCAGTTTTTCTTGTTATCACTTTATAATTTCATGTATTTATCTTTGACAATTTATTTATTTATTTATTTTTATACATTTATTATTTATTTATTTATTTTTGGCTGCATTGGGTCTTTTTTGCTGCGGTCAGTCTTTCTCTAGTTGCGGTGAGTGGGGGCTACTGTTCATTGTGGTGTGTGCACTTCTCATTGTGATGGCTTCTCCTGTTGAGGAGCAAGGGCTCTAGGCACGCAGGTTTCAGTAGTTGTGGCACGTGGGCTCTTCCCAAACCAGGGATCGAACCCGTGTCCCCTGCATTGGCAGACAGATTCTTAACCACTGCACCACCAGGGAAGTCCCTTTGACATTTTAAAAAGCAAAAACTTTATGAGTGAATATGAATGCTTTAAAAAAATACATGTTTGGAGGCAGTTGTTACGTCAGATAGTTTTGTTTTGTTTTTTTGGCTGTGCCTCACAGCTTGCAGGATCTTAGTTCCCAGACCAGGGATTGAACCCTTGCCCTCGGCATTGAAAGCATGGAGTCCTAACCACAGGACTGCTGGGGAATTCCCTCTCAGAGAGTTTTTAACTCTCACCAGAGAGGCAAAAAAGTTCATGATTTTGATCTTACCTTATTTTACTGATCCCAAAATGCACATTTTCCCCACATTTTCATATCTTTGAAATTGGGATGCATCTTACAATTGATGACTTTTCATAGATTAATTGGCAGCATTTTCCTCTTAATGGTACATCCAAATATTGATGTAAGCGGGTCAGATCAGTTGCAGAAGAAGCAAAAACGAGGAATATGTTGAGTACAGGGCTATAAAAACAGACTTACTACAGTGACATTAAAACCCTGAGACAGCAGAATCTCCATATCCTAACAGTGTTTCATTTTATCCTCTAGGAGACACAGTAGGATTTCTGTTAGACTTGAATGAAAAGCAAATGATTTTCTTTTTAAATGGCAACCAGCTGCCTCCTGAGAAGCAAGTCTTTTCATCTACTGTGTAAGTACCTTCTCTCAGTCAAAAATTTGAGCAGATGCATGGAATGTACTTTTCTCCAGAAAAAAATAAACAAAAAAACTTTGTCCATTTATGTAGTCAGTTGTGATGAGAAATCACTGTATTTCAAGTAATTGGAGACCCATTTGATCTTACGTAAAACCCTCCCAGAGTTTTATATAGGAAGGTAAGAGCAGGATGTTCTCTGGTTCACAGTCCTGTCTAGGTTAATAAACAGAATGTCACCCTTCTTTCTGCTTGGGTATGACTTATTTCCACTTTTCTGAACACCGCTTTGTGTATGAGCTTTATTTTGTTTTTATGACTTCTCTTGACCTCTGTTCATTTTTATTTGTAGATCTGGATTTTTTGCTGCAGCTAGTTTCATGTCATATCAACAATGTGAGTTCAATTTTGGAGCAAAACCATTCAAATATCCACCATCTATGAAATTTAGCACTTTTAATGACTACGCCTTCCTAACAGCTGAAGAGAAAATCATTTTGCCTAGGTAAGGAATCTGCAGTCAAGGAGCCCACACTGGCCATGGCATAGCCAGTGTTGGGCCTTTGTGGTCTTAAAAGTATCTATAACGTAATGTTGTAATCCTAGCTCCTGTTCTGGCTCAGGTTTGTAACGAGCCCTTCTGCACTGTACTTCACCTTGGACTCAGTGTCCCAAGGCTTGAGAGGGGCTCAGTCAGCAGTTTTCAGATGAACTGGAAAATTTCACACAGTGATGACAGCCCTGCCTGCAGCAGCAGAGCCTCCATAATATCCCAGGAACAGAGGGCCACTTGTATCCCAGCTCAGAGGTTCATTCTTAGAACTTCCCTTCACCTTGTCTCGGTGCCTGACAGGGATTCTGAACTTCAGATTCCTCTTAGTGAAAGTGTGAAGTAACACCTTTCTCATCTGTCATACCCCATCATTTTTTTTAATGTAGCCTGTCTTCTTGGATGTGGCCCATAAACAAGTCTGCCTTCTCACATACGCCCTGAAAGGTACAATCGACCCATCTAAGAGTTCCCCTGGAGGCTGGCCTTGGTTAAAACTGCTTCAGCATTTAGTTAACCACCCCTGCAGAATTAAGCTTTCCAAAAGTCAGATGACAATTGGGGCCAACTGTCTGAAAGTCTTCTTTTATGGGCAGCTTCACTTGGTACCACATCACTTTGGTGCCCAAAGTACAGCCTGCCTTGAATAAGAACAACAGAGTTACAAGCTAGGGCAGTCCTATAATACACTAGACTTTGTTTTTTGTGACAGTGACACCAAGACAGGAGTTGTTGGAGACTGAGTGGCCTCCTTAATGCCAAGGGGTCCTTTTTTACTCATAGGAATAGTATTCTTTTCTGACTTCAGGGTAGGAGATCATGGTCCTGTTTCTATCTGGCATTTTATAAATTGTTCTATATTGTAAATCCTCTCTGTTTCTATCTCTTCTTCTATTCATTCTTTTTTTTTCTTCTTAAACTTTTTATTATGGAAAACTTCAGATACACACAAAAGAAAAAAAGAATAGTGCAATAAAGCAGCATGTACCCACCTCTCAGCTACAGAAGTCATCCACTCACGACCACCTGCTTCTCTTAGGGTTTTCCCTCATCTCTGTTAATAGCTCCATTGTCATTCCAGTTTCCCTGGCTGTAATCCTAGAGTATCCTTGTCAAGGCAGGGTATGACTTTCTGCCATTTCCACGACAGATGCCTCAGCAAATCCTGTGGGCTGTGCCTTCAGAATATATCCCAAATCCAACTACTTCTTGTCCCTCTCCCTGCTACCACCATGGTTGAAGCCTCCATCATTTTCCACCTGGATTGTTCTTGCCCTGCCCTTAAACTGTAGTCTCCCTGTTCCTGCCTTAACCCCCTTTGGTCTATTCAGCACAGCCTCCAGAATGATTTTGTTACAACGTAAATCAGATCATGTGCTTCTGTGCTGAAAAGACTCTAGTGGCTTCCTCTTTCACTTAAGGTAAAAGCTTAAATCCTAGCAGACTCTATATGATTTGTCCCCTCCTCTCCTCCATTACTTCTCTGACCTCCCATATGCTCCTGCTCTTTCAGCCATCCTAGCCTCCTTGCTGCTCCTGAAACATACCAGGTCTACTGTTGTAGCCCCAGGGCCTTTGCACTAGAATGTTCTGCTGTCAACAATGCTTCCTGCTACTGGAATGTTCTGATGTGTGTTTTCCAGTACCACTGAGCAGTTAACTCGATTCTGACACTGTCTACCTGGAGATAGCATCAGATCCCACTGGTGAAGGGCTCAATCCTGCAAAGACTGCCCTTTTCTTCCACTTTAGATGCCAGTCACAAGTCCAGGTTATGACCAACTGCCTGTAAATTGGAGGCTCCCATGACCTCCTCCTTGGGTTTGATTAATTTGCTAGAGCTACCACCACAGAACTCAGGAAAGCAGTTTACTTCTTACTAGGTTACCGGTTTATTATAATAGTATATAACTCAGGAACAGGCTATCTGTGCATGCCAATCTCCCTGCCTCTCACTTGTTCACCAGCCCTGAAACTCTTTGAACCTTGTCCTTTTGGGTTGGTAGGGAGGCTTCATTACACAGGGCTGATTCATTAAATCATGGCCTTTGATGATCAAACTCAGTCTCCAGCCCACTTCCCATCCCAGGAGGTGGGACAGAGGAGAGAGGAGGGAACTGAAAAGTTCCAACCTTCTAATCACCTGGTTGGTTCCCAGCCCCATCCTTAGGTACCTAGAGGGCTTTTTTAAAGCCTCCTCATTAACAGAACAGAAGGCCTTTCTAGCTCTCTTAACTTATGAATCATCGAGGGTTTTAGGAATCTGTGCCAGGAATGCAGATGTAAACAAAATATATTTTTTATCATAAGTCACAGTTTCTCTCCAAGATGCCCGCCAGGCTCACTCTCACTCCCTTCATGTCTTCACTTAAATGTCATCTTAGTGAGACCTTCCCTAGCTGCCGTATTTAAAATTATAACTCCCTGCCTCTCACATACACACTCCTTATTCTTCTCCCTGCTTTATTTTTCTTCACACTACTCATTAGCATTTAAAATTCTGCATATCTTACTTTTTAATCTGATTTATTGTCAGTTTTCCCCCCACTGGAGTGTAAACTCTCTGAAGGCAGGGATATTTTTTTAGTCCTCTCTTCACTGCTGAATCTGCAAAGCTTGGAACAGTGCCTGGCACATAATAAGGCCTTATGTGAATTGAACAAATGTTTCCTGTTTCTCTTGGCCATCCATCAGGCTGTACCTTCAGCAGAGCAGTTTTGCATGTCTGCTTTTCCATTCCAAGCTGAGTGGAAGTATAATGTGAGGGTTCTAACCCGAGGTGTCTGGACTTCCAGGGTGACTATGATGAGCTATCATAAACACCTTGAAAATTGTGTGTGTGCATTTTTCTTGGGAAATGCTCTATGCATTTCCTCAAACTCTTAGAGATGTGTGACTTAAAACGTTAAAATTTGCTTGTAGGGACTTCCCTGGTGGCCCAGTGGGTAAGACTTCGCACTCCCAATGCAGGGTGCCCAGGTTCGATCCCTGGTCAGGGAACTAGATCCTGCATGCATGCTGTAACCAAGAAGTCTGAATGCCGAAACTAAGACCTGGCACAGCCGAGATAAGATAGATAGATAGATGATAGATAGATAGACAGATAGATAAACAAAAATTTTTTTAATTTGCTGGTAAAATAAAAAGAGCACTGGACTTAGAACCAAAAGACTTAAATTTGATTCCTGAATCTGTTTACTGTGTCTGACCTATACAAATCATTTCCTTGTCTGTGACCTTATGCAAATCATTTCCTGCCCTTTTCTTTGTACAATAGGAATGACCATGCCTCCTTCATTCTCTATTTTAGAAAATCATTGAAAGATTGAAATGAGACGTCTTGTGTGAAAACTTTACTGAACAAAGCTTAGGGAATACATGGTAGACTCACATGTACAGAGCATTTTCAAGGCACTTCGTATGCATCACTGCTAACAGGCCCCATTTATTTGTTGACAAAATGAGTTTCAAACTGTGTTTTCTACTCAGGCACAGGCGTCTTGCTCTGTTGAAGCAAGTTAGTATCCGGGAAAACTGCTGCTCCCTATGTTGCGATGAGGTAGCAGACACACAATTGAAGCCATGTGGACACAGGTAAGAGGATTTGTTTGGTCATTTCTTTTTTTGTACATTACATTAGACAAAGTTTCATCCTGTTCCTGAATTGCTTTTTACAGTGTTACCAGTTCCATAGCTGTTCATCAAGGTTTATAATATCCAAAGTGGGCTGAATGAGGAATTAGAGTTTGCCAAGTAGTACATGGCTGTCTTCCAGAAAGTACCTGAAATAGAAGAATCTGCTTGATATGGAAGGGCTGTTTTTGTTTTACTTAATTTACTCAACACTATAGTTTAAACACAGTTTTTATTCACAAAATGTAAAAGGTTTAATGCTAATTATGAGCCTCTTGGGAAATCCCTTTTAGTTTTAGAGCCTTCTCATTTACTTATTATTCACCCTCCTAAGCATTGAGACGGCAGCACCTCCCTGCCATCTAACCACATTTGGGTTGTATGAGATAAGGGCAGCCTGGATCCTATAGAATAGAATGTCTAAAACATCAGCAAGAGCAGCAAGTAAGACAGTCCCTAAAAAGGCCATCCCAACTAAGGTTAGAAAGGAGAAGAGGAGCTGGGCAATGTGCTGGCCTTGGCCTAGCGCAGGCATGTGTGCTGATTGTATATGAGCAATACGTATGCTGATGTTCCAGGCCAGCTCCCTGTAATTCATCACATCCCATACCCTGCCTTGCTCTTATTCTTGACATAGCTTTAGCTAGCAGGTCGCTTACGGGTCCAGAGCCTGGAGTGATGGACCCCAGTTTGTCTCCCCCAGGTCTGACTCAGCCTGAGCTCCTGACTCTGCCTCTGTACATTTGCCATCTTATGAAATGGGTTGTTATCTAATCGTCTGGTAAGGGACATACATGCAGTGTGTTTATCTCATTTTACCACTAGCTATACCAGTCTCTCTTCTGAAAGAAAGGCACAGTGACTCAAGCTGTGATTATTCCTCTGTATCAACTCTCTAGCCCAGAACGCCTCAGGATCTGGGCTTATTCATCTCTGAGCTTTCTGGCCCTTCTTGGTGGTTTTGTGCACAATAAGGGCTCATGAAAGAGGGCTGAAATCTAAAAACTTAGAACCACGTATCTTAAGTATGACCACAGCCTCCTTACTAGATATATCCAAAACAGAGTTGGAAGAGGAAATAAAAGAATTATAAGGAAATTTAGCTCCACTTTCAGCAACAACAACAATTTTAGAAGGGTAGAGGTTAAGAAGAGAAATCTGGCTAAACGGAATGACATGAGCCAACCCCTAGAAGAGACTGAAAATCTAAGCATTCCTGTTACCATAGAAGAAATTGAGATGATTATCAAAGCTACCTTTGCCTCTGCTGCTAAAAGCACTAAGCCCAGATGGTTTCACAGGTGAATTCTTTTAAACTTTCAGGGAATAGATAGATTCTATTTAAACTTCTCCAGACCACAGAGATAATAGGAAAACTACAATATTCTTTTTACAAAGCCTGCATCATAATCATATGAAAATCTGACAAAACACACAAAAAAAGAAAACTTATGTGGGACTTCCCTTGTGGTCCAGTGGTTAAGACTTCGCCTTCCAATGTAGGGGGTGTGGGTTAGATCCCTGGTCCGGAAGCTAAGATCCCACATGCCTCACGGCCAAAAAACCAAAACATAAGACAGAAGCAATATTGTAACAGATCCAATAAAGACTTTAAAAATGGTCCACATAAAAAAAAAATCTTTAAAAAAAAGAAAGGAAAGAAAACTTATGAATATAAACCTAAAAATCCTAAATAAGTTATTACCAAATAGGACCCAGGAACACAACCAAGGGGGGCTTATTTCAGGAATGCAAGGTTAGTACAATATAGGAAATCAATTCATATAATTTCCCAAATGGGCCAAGGGACAGTGGAGCAGAGAATTAACGCTTTCTCAAAAAATGCTGAAAAGGTATTTGTTAAAATTCAGTATCCATCCCAAATGAATGGAATACTGCAAAACAGAAATGGATGTAGGGAATAAAATAGTATAAAATAAGAATGGATGGATACTTCCTTAGCAATATAAAAGATGTATATATCTCAGCGGAACACTAGCATCTTTTTAATGGTGTCACACTGGAAGCATTGCAAGAGATGCTGGGGACAAGACAAGGATGCCTGCTGTCAGCACTGTGACTTGCATGGTATAAGCTAAAACAGAGAAGAAAGAGAAAAGGGATTAAAACTGGAAAAAGGAGCAAAATCATCATTTGGAGATAATAGATTACATAGGTAGATATCAGGAGAATTGACTAAAAGCCTATTAGAGTCATTGTGACAATTGAATAAGCTAGCTGGTTACAAAAAATAACTTAAAACAATAGCTTTCTATATATAAATAACAACTTATTAGAACAAATATTTGAAGGTCCCTTTTACAATAGCCCCAAAAAAAGCTTAAGAATACATTCCAAGGGGCTTCCCTGGTGGCGCAGTGGTTGAGAGTCCGCCTGCCGATGCAGGGGACACGGGTTCATGCCCCGGTCCGGGAAGATCCCACATGCCGCGGAGCGGCTGGGCCCGTGAGCCATGGCCGCTGAGCCTGTGCGTCCGGAGCCTGTGCTCCACAACGGGCGAGGCCACAGCAGTGAGAGGCCCGCGTACCGCAAAAAAAAAAAAAAAAGAATACATTCCAAGAAATATACGGTGCCTATCTGAAGAAAACTTTTAAACTACCAAGGAATGTAAAGAAGACTTGAGTAACTTTATCTGGTCTTGGATAGGAAGACCTCTCAGTGTCGTAAAGGTGACAGTTTTCCCTAAACTCTAAGTTTAATTTGGTCCATATTAAAAAGGACAACATTGGTTTTGGGGTTTTTTTGTTTTTTTTTTCTGGAAATAGAAATGCTAACTTAAAAGTTTATGATACTAAGGCAAGAAAATTCTGAAAAAGAAGAGTTATGGAGAGGACCAACCCTACCTACCACATCTTAAAATATATTAAAATAAATGTTAAATTTGCAACAGCGTGGATGGACCTGGAAGGTATTATGCTTAGTGAAGTAAGTCAGACAAAGAAAGACAAATACTATATGTTATCACTTATATGTGGAATCTAAAATAAAACAAACAAGTGAATATAACAAAACAGAAACAGACTTACAGATATAGAGAACAAACTAGCAGTTACCAGTGGGGAGAGGGCGGGGGGCTAGATAGGGGCAGGGGATTAAGAGGTACGAACTACTATGTATAAAATAAATAAGCTACGAGGATATATTGTCCAGCACCGGGACTATAGCCAATATCTTTTTTTATTAATGTATTTATTTATTTATTTTTGGCTGCGTCTGGTCTTAATTGAGGCACGAGGGATCTTTCGTTGTGGCGTGCAGACTTCTCTCTAGTTGTGGCATGTGGGCTCCAGAGTAAGAGGGCTCAGTGGTTGCAGTGCACAGGGGCTCTCTAGTTGTGGGGTGCGGGCTCAGTAGTTGTGGCACTAGGGCTTAGTTGAGATATGGGATGTGGGCGGCATGTGGGATCTTAGTTCCCTGACCAGGGATCAAACCTGCGTCCCTTGCACTGGAAGGCAGATTCTTAACTACTGGACCACCAGGGAAGTCCCTAGCTTTAATTGGAGTATAATTTATTTAAAATTTTAATCACTATGTTATACGCCTGAAACTAACACAATAATGTAAATCAACTATACTTAAAGAAAGGTTAATAGTTTTGTCCCAGTATATGAAAAGAATGACACAACAATGGAACAGAAACAGAACTGATTACAAAGAAAAATTTAACATATGATAAAGGCGTCATGTCAAATCTGTGGTGAGAGAAGGACTATTCGGCAAATGATATTGGGATAGATGGCTAGCTGTCTGGGAAAAAATAGCATTGTATCTCTACCTACATACACACATCTGTATGTATAGGCTATGTACATATAGACTTTCTGGAAGAATGCACATGAACTTTTAACTTATTCCTCAGAAGAGGAAGATTGAGAATCAGAAATGGAAGAGAGACTTGCTGTTTATATATTTACTTTTTGTTTTAGCCATGTGCGATTATTACCCTTTCAGTTAACATGCTTGTTAACATTTTAGGTGGAGTCAGCAGACCTTTTGAAGCACTGACCTAACTGGCATTTATGTCTTTCTCCTCAGTGACCTGTGCATGGATTGTGCCTTGCAACTGGAGACCTGTCCATTGTGTCGTAAAGAAATAGTGTCTAGAGTCAGACAGATTTCTCATATTTCATGACACACGTGAAGAGGCATCATGGACTTACTTCTACTCAATTCCAGCCAATGTTGAAAAGAAAAACAAAGTAAAAAAAATTCTCTAATCAGTTGTACGCACATTGAAACTTATAGCCATGGCCAGATTTTATGCTAAAAAACGATAGTTTGTCAAAGACAAAATTCTCCTAGAATCTAACCCAACTTGCCAGCCCTGAGAAATTCCTTTTAAGGCCAAGGAAGGCTGAATGCTAGCTAACAGCTAGGCCTGCGGTACTTCCATGAGAAACAATAGGAGACGATGCCCTCCTGAGTGCTGAAACCACACCGGATTTCTCCAGGTTGGGTTCATTTGATTGTTTAACACAGGATGTTTTGTCTCATATTCTAAAGTTTTTATTTTGGGCAAAAGTCATTGTGGAGGAGTAAATGACAGCGTTTCTGGGTTAAGCATAACTTCCTATTGGTCAGAGAGCCACAGGTGTGTTAAGCATGGATACTGCAAGACTTGAAGCTATGAAACTAGAATCACACAGGTCAATACTACAAGCAACATGGAGGGCCTGAAAGAAGGTGCACAGACTGTAGGAAAAAACCCAAATTTTTGATATTTCAGTGATTCCAAAGAGCATTCTAGTTTTTTTTAACTGCAGAAAATTGGTGGTATTTTCACATTCATGGTGTTTCTATCCAATTTCAGTACCCACATTTTGTGAGGAAAAAATGTTTTAACAATGCAGGAGGAATTCTTAAATTAATCGCAGTGTTAGACTGGAGAAAATTTGGTATCTAGGGTATTTTTAAGCTACCATCAAATGAGGTCTCTCTGTTTTTTGTTTAAGAAAATTTTTTTTAATCAGTATTGTTTTTGGAAGTAATATACTTTGCAACTCTTGAACCAGTAGTCTCAAAAACTCTTAGAGGACAGTCTGAGAGCACATATTCCTATTGTTTAAAATAAATACATGTTTTTGAATAGTAAATTCAATCATGGATTGTTGACTATGTCTTCATCCAAAGTGTTATTCCCTCTCAGGGTCTCTGGTAAAGACCTTCAAGAGTTTGGTTTTTTCTCCCAGAAAATTGGAAGGTAGAATTGTAAATTCATAGAACTTATTTTATAATGGTGTACCTCAGCAGCTGCCTTTCAATTTATGCCAAGTCCTTACTGAGTTTATACTTGAATAGTAAATATGTCTTCTGAGTTTTACAGTGTCTTAAATTCAATGCACATTTTTTTCTTCCTTTCCCACCCTTTCTTGTTTGTAGTTCACTAAATTGTCCTATTACAGAGCTGATTTCCTTCCTGGCCGTACTTGTTGGGGTGCTGGATTTTTTCCATGTCTTTAGTCTTCCGTAAATTAAAAAAAAAATAAAATAAAGATAAAAATTATATATATATATGTTCTCTTCTTTAGCTTGTGGTGAATACAGTAATTTTCATTGAAGAAATAAAACATTTGTTGCCTTTTTTGACTAAGATTTCACAACTTTCATTGGTGCCTGCTGCTAAGGTTCCAAGATATTATACTCTCAGGTTTATACTTTCCGGGGTAGGACAGAATCAAGTATTAGAATTAAGAAACAAGGTTAATCACTTATTCATCCCGCAAACCTTTATTGGACACCTAATATGTTCTGGGCACTGCACCTATATGGTATACAAAACAGATTTGTTTGTGGAGCCGACGTCTGGTAGTGGGGAGAAAACTATATTTTTCCTTATTGTAATAAATTTTTGGTGCCCTGAAAGAAAATAGGGTGCCTTTGAGAAAGAACAAGGGGAACCTAATTTAGATGAGGGGAAAGGGAGAAAACTCACTAAAGGAGTAATATTAGTAAAAACTTAGAGGGGGGACTTCCCTGGTGTCACAGTGGTTAAGAATCTGCTTGCCAGTGCAGGGGACACGGTTCGAGCCCTGGTCCAGGAAAAGTCCACATACCACGGAGCAACTAAGCCCGTGTGCCACAACTACTGAAGCCTGCGCTCCTAGAGCCAGTGCTCCACAAGAGAGGTCACCGCAATGAGAAGCCCGCACACCACAACGAAGAGTAGCCCCCACTCGCTGCAACTAGAGAAAGCCTGCGTGCAGCAATGAAGACCCAACGCAGCCAAAAATAAATAAATTAAAAATAAATAAATAAATCATAAATCCATTTTAAAAAAAAAACTTAAAGGAGGAAGTAGGACCTAGGGATGGCAGAGAGACTGAGGACAGACTTCTAGGACTGGGTAGCTAGGTGAACATATTATAGGCAAAGGAGGAAAGGAGCTCAGTAGGCCCCAGGATCAGATGGAAGTCCCCTGAATTAGTAAGGTAGGAACTGAGTGGGTAGAAAAGCATGCTCCAAGGTTGGAGAGGTCAGGGAACTGCTCGTGAAGGCCATGTTCAGGTTTTGTATTTTATCCTAAGTGCGATAGAAAGCAAAGGAGTTTAAGCATGGAAATATGCCTTGATAAATAAGTTTAAAAGATAGCTCTGGCTTCTATTTGGAGAATGGAATTGGAGTGGGGTTGGAAGGGGGGCAGGGCGCCACAGTATAGAGAACAAGCAAAAAATTGAAATAATATGACCAGTAGGGAGACTGAAGTAGTCCAGCAGAGAGGTACAAGTGGTCTGTAAATTCAGTGGAAAGAGAAAAAAGTAGATGGAAAAATAGGTAATTTGTAGTAATTTCAACAATGAGTCATTGGGGAAATGCCCCCGGGGTTCCAGCCAAAAAGATTTTAAGAATTGCTGTGTTTTTTGAATGATATTGAGAGAGCAGGATAAAGTCATGGTGCCATTTGCAGAATGCCAGGGAATGATGATTCAGTCACAGAAACCAAAACAATTTCATTAGCAGAAAATGACTTTTGCATGAATTTCAACCATCTTGATTATGTAACCAAGAAAACTAAGATCAGCAGTCTCCAAGACTGTCCATTTTCTTGCTGTCTAGTCACATAAAACAATTCTTAACGCCAACCCAAAATGAAGAAATTATTATTAATGGAAAATATTTCGTATAAACAAGTGAATTTTCTATCTTTCTACAAAAAGTCCGCCATTCTGTTTTCAGCAGAAAAACATCATGTTCTGATTTCCAGGAATATTATTTGACAACTCGGAGATTGGGACCATACATAACTTGATTTATCTTGCCTAATTACCCAAGAAACAAGTTAGTGCCGAATAATCTTTTTGATGTGAATATTATATTTATGATGTAAATTACAAGACCCCCACTTCTTGCGGTGGGGCGATCCTTCCACGAGAGGGAGTAACTGTCTCGCAAATCAAAGGTCTTCATTATCTGGCTCAAAAGCTAAGGGACTGGCTCTCAAGAGATTTTCTATTTACAGTGCTCTTAAAACCCGCTTTAAACGACTTAAGCTTCATCTTAAATCTTGTAATTCATTACAAGTTGCAAGTGAGGAAATCGAGGCTCCCTCTGGGCTTGGATTCCTTCCTCTTCAAAATGGGGACGACGTCAGATTTAATCGCCCCACAGAGTGAGTATATGTCAGAGAGCCCCTGACCTGCTCAAGGAGGTCCAACTTCCTTTCGCGACCCTCCATCCCTTTCCCTCACTTCCTCTCCCTATCTTTGCCCCGCCCCTGGCGTTTGGCAACGCACGCCTGTGATTGGCTGCTGGGAACCCCGAGGCGGTGGAAGGGTCGCGGAGGCCATGGTGACGGGAGCGGGGGCGCGGTAACGGACCCCGGGACACGGAGGTGGCAGCGGCGAGTTTAGTGAGGCCTGGCAGGGCTTGGAGGCCCGGCCGGCGCGTGGCAGCAGCCAGGAAGCCTGAGGCCGGGGCGTCGTGCGCAGGCGCTACTCGGTTGGGCCGTGAACCGGCCGAGGCCTCGGCTGCGAGGCCTTCCCGATGCCAGTTGGGGCTCTGCGGAGCAGAGCGGAGGCTGCGCCCGGGCCTCAGGCGGGGTAGAAGCCCGGCGGGCCCGCTGCCCCGCGCGCGGTGGATGCGGCGGCGGCGGCGATGGACGCCCTAGAGGAAGAGAGCTTCGCGCTGTCCTTGTGAGTGACGCCGCCCGAGCCCGGGAGGCTGAAGGCCGGGGCTGCCGGCGCTTGGCCTCGGCCTCGGCCTCCGCCCTGCGAAACCAGTGTCTCCGGTGTGGGTGGGAGACCAACAAGACTCCGCCCCAGTTCCTGCGGTCGATTCTGCCGCCGCGGCGACCGCGGGGTTCAGGCCTGGAGGACAGGAGTGCAGTGCGGTGTCATGCAATGATACACGCCTCGGTCACGATGCCCCCCGCCTCCAGCCCTTGGTCGTCAGCAAAACCTGGCGAGTTTGAGCTGCAGAGGCCCGACCACGGGTCAGAAGACCCTCCACCACCACTACCCCCAGGGACTCTAATTGCCCCCCTCCCCCGGCCAGTGTCTTAACCGCACCAAGTTTACGCCCGCCCATAAGCAGATTGGTGTGGGGTGATAGCGAAGATGCGGTGAGTAGAACCCCAAGGAAATAAATGCGAGGAGCCTTAAGATGTCCGCTCTGAGCCTTTGCTCCTTTTATTTGTCCCTTTTGTAAGTCCTTGGGTCGTATCATGTTTTCTGAAAGTGGAGCCATTGCATTCAACTTTGATGTCACAGATGTGTCAAATGTGTTTTCTTTTGTGTGGCATTGCTGAATTAGACAGTAATCATTAATTGTTGAAGCTAGTTGATGGGAAGTTCATTTGAAAATGTCCATGATACATTTTGGAAAAAAAAAAAAGAATTATCTGAAACAGCTCCTAATCCAGGCGTATTTTTCAGCTCTTCCGCCTCTGATGCAGAATTTGATGCTGTGGTTGGATATTTAGAAGACATTATCATGGGTAAGCTTCCTTGCCTGTGCTTTTTAGGTTTTAGGCCCTTGCTTTTAAGGGCGTTGAAATCCATTTGGAGAGTTAATTTTTAAAAAGAGAGAAAACATGAAGCTGCATGTAATGTTTAATGTAACGTACTGTAATACAAAGTAAGCCTTACTGTGCTTTGCTTTACAGGCTACAGCCCCTACTCCTTTAAGTAACTAGTAACCATAGATTCAGTCCCCTGAAGGGACTTATTCAGGTAATGGGGCACCTTGAATTTATGGGGCTCTTGGCAAAACTTCAGAAAATATTAGCCTAGTTTATTTCAGAGAGTAAAATCAATTTTTAGTCTTGAGTTTTAATATTTTGTGACATAAAGCACAGTGTAATACCATGGCCACTGGGACTTCCCTGGTGGCGCAGTGGTTAAGAGTTTGTCTACCAGTGCATGGAACACGGGTTCAAGCCCTGGTCCAGGAAGATCCCACATGCCACAGAGCAACTAAGCCCGTGTGTCACAACTGCTGAACCCGCGAGCCACAACTACTGAAGCCTGTGCCCTAGAGCCCGTGCTCCGCAACAAGAGAAGCCACCGTGATGAGAAGCCCGCACACCGCAAGGAAGAGTAGGCCCCAGCTCGCCACAACCAGAGAAAGCCTGCACACAGCAGCGAAGACCCAACGCAGCCAAAAATTATTTAATTAATTAATTTAAAAATACCATAGCCATAGCACACATGTCCATGAGGAACAAGATGTGATACTTCATCTGGGTTCTGAGTTCGAATTTGTGGATTCATTTTGGCATCCATAAGTCCTGCTAAGTAATAAGCAGTAATAGGCACCAACCATTTAAGACAAATATGTGGGAGAGAAAAATTTGAGAAAATCTTGTCTGTTGACTTTAAGTTTTCTGAGAATTAGGAAAAGAACACTGATGTTTGGTGTTACTAGCTATATGTTTAGTGAAAAATCACTGACCAAGTTTTTATACCTTCGGGTCCTGTAAAGGTTCATACCTTTAACTCCTAAATGCAAATGTTTCACTCTTAAGATCCCATGTGGATCTAAGGATTTCTGGGGAATGCTGAGGAATACTTTGTTTTGGCCTCTGTGAGTAACCTGTGTGCTGTGGGAAGGCCCAGGGTATTTATTCCAAAGTCTAGGTCATTTATGAAGCTTTTCTTTTATTTTTAGAAGTTATATTCTATTTGGTTGTTAAAATACCCTAAATACCATAAACCTTAATGTTTGCTATGAATCAATCTCTATACATGAATTCTCATCTAAATGCCACCTAGCAAATCTTACAGGATAGGTACTCTGATCATCCTCATATTTCTGATGAAGAAACTGGGGCTAAGAGAAATTAAGTAACAGGCCGAAGGTCACACAGTTGTAAGTGGCTGAGGTGGGATTTGAACCCAGGTAGTCTAGCCTCTATCAGAGCCCATCCATTTAATCACTTCACTGTTTACACCACTGCTGCTGAAATTATATTAAGAGAACCCTTTGTGGAGTTCCCAAGCCACCCTGGTTAAAATGGACTAGAGGATAGTGGTGGTTGCACAGCAGCATGAAGGCTCTTCATGCTGTGAAACTGTACGCTTAACACCTTCAGCTTTCCCCTCCAAGAGACTGGCCATCCATAAAGCAGTTCTGCTGACATTTCTTCCTGCCTGTTTAGAAATCAGAATGGTTTTTAGTCTCCATTAAAAAGAGTACATTTTTCCTATTGCGGTTCAGATGATGAGTTCCAGTTATTACAGAGGAATTTCATGGACAAGTACTACCAGGAGTTTGAAGACACAGAAGAGAATAAGCTCACCTACACACCTATTTTTAATGAATATGTAAGTGGATTCCTGTTTCTCTTACTGGAGATTAGGATTTCTTTAAATTATGAATTTAGGATCAAATGATGTTGAAATCTGCTCAACTTTTAAAATCTGCCATCAGCACCCTGCCGGGAAGCCTAATTAGAATTTGATTTAGTCTTCATCTCCTGTTGTTTTCCTCTGCACAGTTCTTGGGGCTGTTTTCCAAATATTTAATGACTTCGTCTTCTGTTTTAAAACATGTTTGGCTTTATCATAATCCTGCTTTCAGTTACAGTATGTGGATTCACCATACCTTGCACTTACATACTTTTGACCTTTTGGCTTTCACACACTGTTTTTTCCTACTACACAATCCAGTCAGGTATGCATGACTGTTAGATAAAAGTGAAAACCAAGACCAAGATCACTAACTAGTTGGTGGCAAAACCAAGACTAGAACCCAGGAACCTCGACTCCTGACCCCTCGGGTCTTTGCACTATGCCAAGGCCTTGTACAGCCTCCTGTTATGATCTCATCTGTCCGAGAAGAGGTTTGAGCTTCCAGGACTTTCTTCCCTTAACACAGAAGTGTGGCAGAGTCGATGAAGGTTTCTTAAGCCAAGCCTCAGCTTTTAAGGAACCTGCGATTACCTCCAACTATATGCTTTTTTGTGTTCTTTCCACACAGATTCCGTCTACCCAGGCAGAAAAGCCCCCAATTATTTCACTCCTCACTTACTGCTGTGGGGAGCGGGAGCCCTTCTGCTCCCTGTCCCTACCCACCTTGAGCATTCCTCTTGTTACATCGTAATTACCTGCAAATGCCTCTCCCATGGGTGGGCCAGGGCACAGGGGGTGTGCTCACTGAGGACAGGAGCTGGGTTTGGGTTCTCTTTGGTGCCCCCAGCACTCGGCAGGGAGCCAGGCACACAGAATAGGCTCTTAGGAAATGTTTTCAAAGGGCTGGAGGACAGGCTTTCTGAAGAGAAGCTTTGTTTTCTTAAAGCACAGTCTGACCAAGATCCTTTCCACTGTTACAGATTTCTTTGGTAGAAAAGTATATAGAAGAACAGCTGTTGGAGCGGATTCCTGGATTTAACATGGCGGCTTTCACTACAACTTTACAGTGAGTTGAGCTTGACTCTGCTTTTTTCATCTTTTTACCCTCCTCCTCAACTCTGAAAGAAGACCCTCCCCCTTGTTTTCCTCAGTGCTTGAATATCAAGCTTTAGAGCACTTGGTTAGGTCCTGGGTGGGAGGCCCTCCAGACCTTTGAGGGAAATCTCGAAGAGACAGTCTGTATCATCATTCATTCATGAAGGAGCCACCCTTTTCTTTTGCAGGCACCATAAAGATGAAGTGGCCGGTGACATTTTCGACATGCTGCTCACGTTTACGGATTTTCTGGCTTTTAAAGAAATGTTTCTGGACTATAGAGCAGTAAGTTCCTCTTGTCTGTTTAGTCACAGTGAACTGCTTAGAAAGTTCCAAGTAGACCTGTCGAGCACAAACCACCCCCTGTGCTCCTCTCCGTAAGACTGGCCAGTATCAGCCCAGCAGTGAGTGACATGTCAGCAGAGCGAGCTGCTGTCCTCTGCTGGCCGGGGCCTGGGACCCTTACAAGGAATTACATTCTCATGGTTTTGGTGAAACAGGTCCCAGGCACCTTATAGGGTTCCTAAATAATCAAAAGGACAAAGCCAAAAAGCAGGTCTAATTGCCTTGCTTTTCTTGGAATGCAGGTTCTTAATAGGAAAAAGAAATGTTTTTCGGTGAAGAGAGGTCTTTTTTTTGTTTTTTTTTGGCTGCACCTCGTGGGTGCATGTGGGATCTTAGTTCCCCAACCAGGGTTTGAACCTGCACCCCGTGTAGTGGAAGCGTGGAGTCTTAACCACTGGACTGCCAGAGAAGTCCCCAAGAGGTGCATTTTTAAAGAGTGACCAGCTCTGAATAAAAATGCAAAATCACATACTCCCTCTTCCTGTGTGCTCCATGGTGGCCCACCCTGAACACCTCCTTCCCTTATGAGCTAGTTATGAGCTAGAAAGGACTTTTTTCTGTCTCTTCCCTCTTCAAGTTGCTCTCTTCTCATGTAGGAAAAAGAAGGCCGGGGACTGGACTTAAGCAGCGGTTTAGTGGTGACTTCATTGTGCAAATCATCTTCTATGACAGCTAACCAGAACAATCTGCGGCCCTAGGTCCCACCTCCAGGTAATGGGATCTTTCTAGACATCACCAGCCCAATAGACTGAGAGAGGCTTTGGCTAATGATGTCAGAAGAATACATCTTGGAATGACTGACTCTGTTCTGCAACTCTTCATTAATGTTAAGTATTGATGGGTCAGAAGAAAATGACCTGACCTTCCTGGGACATGTTCTTGTCTTCAGTAACCCTAGTACTCCTCCCTCAGTGGACACTTCTTTCAGGAGCTTCTGAGTCTGGCCCCTGCACCCAGCCCAAGTCCAGCATTCCACCTGGGGGGCACTTCCCCAGCATACGTGTTGGTGTGTCCATGTTGGAAGAACCCACCATCACTAACTCTCTTGGCCTGGCAGGACTTGCATGTCCCACCAGGCATTTTGTGCACTCACAGCTTTTTATATGGGTCAGAGTTTCAGTCCTGCAGCCTCAGTGGGCTTTTTGACTGGGAGTATTTATCTAGGGTTTAACTCAAGCTAGGAGCCCATCTCAAGATTTCTGAAACTCCTACTATCACAGTCTTGGCTGTAGGAATCGACTTAAGAGAGTTGTCCTTTACCTAAAAAGGTATTTGTGAAAATCAGTTCCTAGTCTTAACATGTACAGTCCTTGTATCACTTCGTTGTCTTCTCCTGGTCCTGATGTAGTCCCATTGTTTCTTTTTTTTTTTTTTTTTTTTTCTTTTTTTTGCGGTACGCGGGCCTCTTACTGCTGTGGCCTCTCCCGTTGTGGAGCACAGGCTTCGGATGTGCAGGCTCAGCGGCAGCCGCTCTGCGGCATGTGGGATCCTCCCAGACTGGGGCACAAACCCGCGTCCCCTGCATCAGCAGGCGGATGCTCAACCACTGTGCCACCAGGGAAGTCCCAGTCCCATTGTTTCTATAACTCTCATTTATGTGTTTTTGAAAACATATTTTTATAGATGATTACTCAGGCTAACCTAGTGGATATAATCTTGGAAATTCCATGATTACCCACTTCAAGATCAAAGTATTATATTGCTGTGTGCTTTTTAGCTGTTAGTGCTATGAAAGCAAAAATGCTTTCTATGTTGGTGTTTGTTCCTATTTTACTGGGCACCAATGAATGTATGCTGGAAGTAGTCTAAAAGGTTTCCTTTTCTTAGAGCATGTTAGTGTTTGTGCAGGTTTGCTTAAAACCCTTTCTATGTAAAACAGCTCCTTAGGTTTTCTGTTCGGGTAGGGGCTCTGCACTTCCTTCTTGCTGTCAAAATAATCCTACCAAGATAGTGTTCCACTGGTCTAGCTCAGTAGGAGATAGCAAACAGCTTTACTGGTCATCTGTATGCTTGGATTTAGTATACTGGTTTAGTACAATGTTTGATAGAACATTACTGACCAGAAAACATGGATGTCACCTCTCTAGAAAGAAAAACTATAGTAGTTCAATTCCCAATGTGTACCTTAGTTGTTTTGTTGTTGTTGTTGTTTTTATTTTTAAAGTAAAAATACGAATCTCTACTGATTTTTCACTTGGCTGTTCTGGTTTTAAAGGATGAGCTAGCTGTAGGCTGTGCGTTTTTCTTTACCGACGTGGCGCTTATTAAATACTTTTGTACCATGAGTAAAATTTCAGGTGTTTTGAAAAAACAAAAACCATCATTCTAAATGAGCCATCCCTTCTTTACTATTGCTGCTGCCATCAGGTTATCAGTACTTTGGTCTTTCAAGACGAAGGCTTTTTAAAACACTTCCTCTCCTGGCCTGGTCTACCCTTCTTGCTCTTTTTATAAACGGGACTGCCCATTGCAGGCCAGGCATGTTGGAAGCACTTGATGAAGAATCCCTCTGTTCAGTCTGGCTGAGAAAAGGCAGGTGGACAAATCCAAAGATGAAATTATGAAAAGTGAACAAAAAAGGCAAATGGTTCTTTTTCATCCTTTTCCACTCAGAAAAAAAGCAGGTAAGTCCATTGTAGCTTCACATTAGAAAACAGCTTTCTGCTTTTTTCAAAAACAAACTAGAACTCTCTCCATCTGTTCAGGTCATCGTGTGCCACCTTCAGAGGGGCTCAGGGATGGTCGGGATGAGAAGGCCCCACGTTGCAGGCCCAGCCTCAGAAGACATTTGCCTCCTCCTATTGCTTAGGCCTCCTCAGCCATGGGAAGCACTGTTCACCCAAACTGCAGGAGAGGGGCTAAGGACAGGGGGATGCATTGGCCTGAACCAACAGGTAGTTGTTTGACAAAGTGTGTTAACATCTCCACCAAAATAGGCTGTGTTTTAGGGTGTCAGAAACCTGGTAAGACTTGCCAAGGATTTTGGTTTCTCTTAAGCCTCAAAAGAAAATTGGTTGGTCTTCCTTAAAACTACCCTCTTATGGCTTAGTTCTAGAATGACTATAATTTGTTATTCGAACTCTGAGACACTGGAGAGTAAAAAGGGATGCTGTTAATTGTCACACCAGGACAACAGGCACAAACTAGGCCTGGGACCCAACTAGGACATGGGTATGACTTAGTCCTCCCCCACCACCCTTCGCAATGGAGTAGCTCATCCGCAACTGTTTGAATCTAGTTACATTTTAATTGTTCCCAGTTTTGTAAGACAGGACCAAGGGGTGCTCAGAAATGCCTGTGGCTTATTATTCAGAGCATGTTGCACTGTGGTGGGAAAATAAGTTCAGAAGGACTCCCCCTCTTTGCTGCTCCCCACTCTCTCTATTGTCTGTAGCAGATCTGCGCATCAAGCACTTGGATTATCTGATCTCTGAACTTCACAAACTGTCAAGGTAGGCGACATTATGCCAGTCTTAAGTTCATCAAGATGACTAAATGATTCACTGTTCACAAACTGTCAAGGTAGGTGACATTATGTCAGTCTTAAGTTCATCAAGATGACTAAATGATTTACTGTTAAACTGAGACCCTTTTCAGAATTAAAAGGGGTGCTGTTAAATTTATGCCATGACAAGCGGCATAAACAGGACTGTCCCAGCAAAGCAGGCAGGAAGTTGGTCATCCTACCTCAGGTCAAAGAAGTGGCTGGTGGTGCTGAGTGACTCCAGGACTGGAACTGCCTTTAAATAGGCATTTGAAACCTTTGTACGGTTGTCCCTTGGTATCCATGGGGCACTGGTTCCAGGACAGCTGGGGATACCAAAACCCACAGATGCTCAAGTCCCTTATGTAAAATGGCAAGTATTTTGAATACAGCTGACCCTGCATATCAACTGATTGGTTGAATCCTCAGATGTGAAACCCACGGATATGGAGGGCTGACTGTACTGACTTATGCTGCAGCTTCCTGGAGTTTATAAGCATCTATAACCGTGATTCCCCAACACCTTTTCCAAATAAGTTCTTTCATCTTTATTTTTGTAAAAAAACAAAAACAACAAGGTTGCCACCAAGCACAGGACAACTCACTAGCAAGGGCTTGCTTTCCTTCCCTCCCTCCCTCCATGTCCCAGGTGCCTGATTTAACAGCGAGCGTCAAGGAGGCAGTTGGCATTGATGTTAGCTTTTCCCAAAGGGAAAACTACAAACAAGGCTTGGGAAAGTGAGGGAAACCTGGATAAGCTTTTTGTCATTGAGAAGTCACTTAAAACTGATTTGTTTAAAACAACTGGTATGTCTGAAATGTAGGAAAGGAAGACCATGCTGTCAGCATCATAACCCTCTTTCGACATGTTTCCCTACAAGTGACATGCTGGCTTGGGGGAGAGTCAGGCCAGGATTATGTTTTAAGGAATCAGAACAGTTTCATGAATTTGCTCAGCTTCCCAGAACAAAAACAGATAAATAATTGCTGCTTGTTAGGCGTATTCTATGGTGGGCTGCAAGTCTGGAGTCATTGTTAATGTATTTAGTGCCAATGAGAAGGCTGGGTCCCAGCCTTGGACACTGAAGTCCTAAAGACAAAGCAGAGAGAGTCCTGTATCCCCCATCACCTTCTGCTGAATATGGAGGGTAGAGAGATCTTGAATGTTGGCCTCTCTCCAGCCCACGCGCCTGCCAGAGGAAGGATCCTGATTCCTTGGGAGTGTGGGGTGAGCCCAAGGAGTCTGATGAGCAGAGAAGAGCAAGTGTAGTCCCTTCCGGGCTCACTCCATGCAGGGCTCAGGCTTCGGGCTTGCGGGGCCACCTGCACAGGGACCAGGCTACAGCCTTCAGGCCCAGGGTGGCCCATGGCCCCGTGGTTTTAGGCATAGCCGCCAGCCATCTGACTGGTGGCTGCATTGCTGCCTACTCCTCGCCAGGCCTGGAAGCTGAAGAAAGCGCTCACTCCATAGGCAATCATCACTAAACACGAAAAGAACTGAAAGAGAAGACAGCAAAGGTGAGTCTGTCTGCAGCACGGCACACGGGGCTGGGGGCTATGACATTGATACAAGCACCAGGAAGGTAGACGCAGACAGTGAAACCCAGGGCCCCTCAAGATTAACCAGAATGAGCTGCTCTGGAGCCACACCACCTCCTACTTAACCATACACCCATTTAACCACTGTGGGGGCTGATGGGTACCAGGTTCTGGGGTGCCAACTTTATATTCTAGTGGGGAACCATTAACCACACAAGCAAGGTGTGTCTTAGACTGGATAACTGGACAATGTGCTAAGAGTCACCAAGGGGTAGGAGCTACTTCATAGACACATTTCAGGGATTTAGTTTTTAAAAGGCAATGTTCAGCTACCCTAGGAGTTTTCTGGAATCAATTCATAGGTATCCCTACACTAGCACCTAAGGCCACTTTCAGAATTTCCATGTCTCTATCCTGGTGACTGAGTTCACAGATTTCAAAACCATCCTCACCAGAAAGAATGAGGAAACCCAAGTCCTGGTCTAACTCCCACCCTACCCAGGACTCAGTTTAGGCGTGTCCCTTCACCTCTCTTAGCCTCAGTTTCCTGGTTTGTCAAAAGGACTGGCAGTCCCTGTCCCCCTCCCCGCTGAGGGAGTGGAAGGACACTGAGGAAGTGCCTGCAGGGGCTTGTGGGTGAGGCGTGCCGGGTATGGAGGGGATTCTGATACTTCACTGGCTATACTCGACGTGGAGCCCGAGTTTGAGCTGCGTGGGAGAGCCTGAGGATCTCCCAAATGGTTTAAACCGAAAGGTTTTTGTGTGTGCCTTTCTCGAGGGGGGAGGATAGAGCTCTTTTAACATTCTCCAAGGGGACATATGATCCTAAATCATTGTAGCATGACTGATTTACAGTAAAGTTAACCCAAGATTTCATTTGTGCCACCCAAGTATTTCCCAAGCATTCTGGTTCCTCAGGGTTTTGCTGTTAATTATGGAAAACTGTGAGCCCACTGAGAGGAGGATAATTCAGCATGTGGCAGGTGCCTGGCCTGGGACCAGGGAGCAGTGAGAGTCCAGGGGCCCAGACCTTGCTTTGGCCCATCTCCCCTGTAACTGCCGAGGGTGCCCCAGGGAACCATACTCACAGAGGCAGCTGCACGCTGGTTGTACTGCCTGGTGCCCTTCAGGGACGTCAGTTCAACCGAAGCAGAGCAGGTGATGAAGGCCGTGATGTAGAGAACGGTGGCACCCACATTAAATATCATTAACTGGGGGTAGGTGGGGGAGAGAACAGTCTTAAGACATGAGACACTTCTGGTAACTGTGGAACCTCCTGGTCCCTATGAGCACATCCATTTAGTAGCCAAAACAGGGGCTGGGGCTAAAGGATGGGGATGGAGACACGTGGGTCTTTCCCACTAAAAAGGCCTCAAGAGACAGACAGCAGTCTACACAGGGTCAGCCTGGAGGCCATATGAGCAGGGAACATAAACATACTGAAGGCTGAGAGATGGGGTGTGTGTGGAGGGGCCGCTAAAGTGACCTGGTCAGGACAGCAACAGTTCCACAAGGCAAAACCCATTCCTGATGGCAAGAGACCAAACCAAGCCTGTCTCGGAGTGCACCAGCTGAAGAACCCGGGGCCTGCTCGTGTTGGCTCCCAGCCAGGCCCGGCCCTCCCTGTTGCCCCTGAGGACTTGGCTCTGAGGCTAGCCCATGGGGCGGGGGCATGGGCCGTAGTGCCTCACGTCCCTCTCTGCCCTCAGTGGGAAGAACCTATGTCTGCCTTTCAGCCACAGCCTAGGCTCTAGGCCACATGTCAAATGCCAGGGTGAGGACCCCTAAGCCAGGCTGGCAAGGAAGGGTCCTGGGCTGACAACCAGGCCCAGGTCCCATTCCCCCAGTGCTTGGCCCCCGGAGCCAGTCGACACTCTTTGCAGAGATCGCAAACTGGTGGCCCTCAGGCATGTTTGGCTCATCCCATAGATTTTTGAAAAATGCTACGAACATCTAAAATTTGATTTCATACGAAAACTTTAAGATTTCATGGAAAACTTTCAATCTTAAAATATCAAGATTTGGCACCTGCATTCCCACTAACAACAGTTAGAGCTGAGTAGAGGCGGCTTCCTATGGACGGATGGGTGCAGGTTCTCCAGAACCCCTCCTGACCTATTTCACTCACGCCTCTTACCTGCGCCCGGAAGGGGGCTTGTAGCCCCTATCCCAGAAAAGCCCAACTTGGCAATCATAATTCAGCCTCCTCTAGGAGGGTGAGACACTGCCTTGCCATCATGGCCTGGGAAAGGAGCCTCCTTCCATCAGCAGCTGTGGCTGGGCCCCAGCTCTGTGCTAAGAGACACCAAGGCCCCTCCATCTCCGGGGATGTCTTTCTTCAAGGCTCCTAGGACACGAGGCAGGGGCTGGACCCTAGCCAGGAAGTCAGGCCGCCCCCTCCTCATGCCAGGATCTTCCCTCCAAGCCCAGTGCCCACCGCAAACACCACCTGGCTCCTGCCAGTGATGTCAAGATCTAACAAACCCGGTCTGTCTTGAGGATGACTCACGTTTCCTCAGCTTCAAAAGTCATTGAATTGCAAACAATGCTGCCTAGTCCCAGCTTTGCTTGTCTTACAATCATGTGCCTCTCTTGCCTCTCTGCTCACTGAAAGCCTCAGACCCCAGCTGCAGGGGTTTTCCGGGTCAGAGAAAAAAGCCCTAGCAGCTTTCTCTGTGTCTGGCCAGGGTACTTCCTATGGACACTCACAGCTCTGTGTCCTAAGGAGATTGACCCGGGCAACCCGGGACACCATCTGCCAGGCTGCAGGGGCCTCACCCTGCAGCCAGCGGGGTGCGGGGGGTGAGATGGCACGTTGAGCCCAGCCCATCCTGCACACACCGGCCCCAGCCTCCCTGATTCCTGCCAGCTCAGCCCAACCTCCAGGCCCAGGGCTGCCAGTCAGAATCCACAGATTCAAATCTCAACTACCCCCCAAAAGGAAAAATACTTTCAAGATCCCAAATAGCCTCCGGTCTCTCCATTCAACAGCCCCTCACTTCTCTCTTCGTGGGAGAAAGTCAAGCCTAAGTCCTCCTGGATTCATGGCTCTCAGTGCTCAGAAAAACTGGATACCTGAACCACCAATCCTCCCTCCCCCACCCAGAGAGCTACAGGCCAGCGAGGACTTCAGCCAACCCCCACCTGCCACTTCTCATTTAGGGAAGGCTGCATTGTCACAGCTACACCCAGAGGCAGAAGGGTCAGCCTGCACCCACCCCCAGGGTTCCTACCCAAACTCACCACCAGCGGCCAAGGCACCATGTATAGCTTCATGTGCAGCTGAAACAGGTAGAGGATGAAGAAGACGATTGTCACCAGCCAGAGGAAGACAGCGACAAACATCACCCAGCCATAGGCCGGGTACAGGTGGTACGGGGTGTCGGCAATCAGGGCCCACACCAGCAGCCCCAGCACCTGGAGGGAGTGAGACAGGGCCAGCGTCTCCCAGAGCCCCCAGCACTCAGGATGGAGGCCACAGACCAGAGGCTTCCAGGCCTTTGCCGTGGGGCGCCCTCTGCAGGACACATTTCTCATTTGCCCAAGAAAAATGTATTTGGCTCCTACTGCATACCAATACATACCAAGCCCTTGCCTGGTAACGTACTCCTTGCAGATCTCAGCTGAAATGTTACGTGCTCCAGGGCACCTTCCCTGCTCCTCCAGTCTGGGTTCCAGAACTCTCTCCTGTGCTCACATGGCCCCCCAGGAACCCACCACCCAAGACTGTAATTCTGTTTCCCTCCCCAGACTGGAAGCCACGGCAACAGTGCCTTCCACCCTGCTGCCTCCAGGGTGAGACCCCTGCAGCCCCGGAGGGGTGGTGTCCCAGGCTTGCCCAGTTCCCCACAGGCAAGACAATGACTGTCCCATTCATAGGTGCATCTCAGCACCCAGTACAGGGACCAAGCTTGGTCAGGGGCTTAGTAAAAGCATCTGAAAGAAAGATGAAGTCACCAGCACATCCCTGAGGGAGGGACACACAATCACAGAGTCCCAGAGGTACGGTGACCTCTGCCTGGTGCCCTACCAAGCCCCTTCCACCCCCAGCTTCTCCGACTCTCCTAATTGCCCCTCAATACAGGTGTTACCATCCCCGCCTTACAGGTGAAATTGGGCCTCAGAAAAGCAAAAGGACCTATCACGCCATTCCTATGTGGCAGGGTGGGCCCCAACATCCCTGTGGTGTGTGTAGTGGCCAACAGCATGGCCTCCAGAGCCGACTACCTGACTTAAAACACACTCCCCTTACCAGCTGTGTGACACTGGGTAAGCTCACAACCACTCTGTGCTCTGGACACATCGCCTATCACATGAGTATAAAGAGCATACCTACCTCATAGGTTTAGGACCCACGGGGGTTTGTATACATAAATGAACAATTCCAGCTGGGGATGCTGTGCTGCAGGGAATTCTACACGGGTAGGTTGACTGAACCCCCCTCAGTGGCCTCGTGGGGAACTTGGCAAGGTGGTACCTCACTTGTGGCCATCCTAGCCTCCCCAGAGCCTCTCCTGGCCCCTTCCCTGCTGGCTGAGACCCCATAGGCCAGGACATCCTCCTTCACCACAAGGGCATTCATTCTCCAGAATCCCTGGCCGGCAGCAGGCCTCGGAACCGGCCACTGAGGGAGGGAGGATCTACTGGGGGGCTGTGGAGAAAGGCTGCTTTGCTGATAAAGACACAGAGAAAGCTGTCACTCTTCTTCCCGTGGACAGTGTGTGACACCAAGGCTCCCAGTGACCTTGCCACCGTCTCGAGGATGAGCCAACCGTCAGATCACAGGGAAGTGGCTCAGGAGCAAAACCCACCTCTGCTGCTGGTTTGGGGGACAGAAAGTCCCCCCACCGCAAGCTCCTAGACAGACACGGGAGAGCTGTCCCTCACCCCAGAGCAGCCAGAATGGGTGCCTGCCAGACACCCCGCCAAAGCACCCCTGCCAAGGACCAAAAGGGAAGTTTCTGTATCGATCCCCCTACACCTGTGGGGTCAGGGCAGGAATGAGCCTAGCTGAGGCCGGGAGTCCCGCAGCCCCTGTGACGACTTTCCTTTCTCCCCACCACCTGGAAGTGAGACGTGGAGCCCTGGGCTTGGGAGTCAGGAGTTGGGCTTTCATCCTGCCTGGGCTATGGGATGCCAGGCAAGTGCCTTCCTGCTCTGTGCGGCTCACCAGGGCAACTCTAGTCCACCTGCTAGAATGCAGGCCCCCGAGGAATCCTCCTTTGGTCATCGCTGTGTCTCCAGTGCCCAGCAGTGCCTGGTGCATAGACCTGCTCAATAAACACATGCTCAGGAGGTAACTGGCCTCAGTTTCCTCATCCAGGAAACAGAGGTCAAAATCCCGTCCCCCACAGGTGCTGTGTTTCACAAGAGGACGCAGGGGTGAATCGGTGAATGTGCTCCCAGCCCTGCCTCCCTCCACCCAGGGGTAGGAGTGGGAGACTCGGGAAAGCACCCGCTCCCCTTTCTCTCCAGATTTTTGCACCTGCTCCTCCTCCCGTTCCGGGGTGGGGGGGTGAGACCCCAGGGACGCCCACCCCACACTGCACCCTGCCAGCCTCCCCTGCCCTACCTCTAGCCTCTAGTGCTCTCCTCTAGCCACCACCAACAGGCTGGGTGGCCCATGGGGCCCAGTTTGCAGGCGAGGAAGGTGGGACAGGTAGCAGGGCCTTGAGGGCAGTCACAGCGCTGGGGGCAGAGCCCTTACCCACGAGGACCCAGAGTGCGGGTGTCTCAGCACAGCCCCCAACCTTTAACCACCCATCCTTAGGACACCCTGCCTGAAACAGACACATCAGCGGGGCCAAGAGCCCTCAGGGCTGGGGAAGGTCACTGTTACAAAGGAGAACAGACACTCCCGAAGCAGCAGGACCAGCAGGACGCAGGACCCTCCCAGGGGAGGCCTGAGCATGTCAGGGGCAGACAATTATCTCCTCACTTAAAGCAGGGTCCTTACAGGCCTCCATGCCATCGTGTTACCTGGTTCCAACTATCTGAAAGGAAGTTAGAAAATGCGGTGAACTGAAAAATCAATAAAGGATCGATCTGGGTTTACACTAATGTACACTTATCAATTGTTGATATATTAAATCATGGGCTTGGTCACAATAACCACATAATGCCCTCCAGCTGTGTGCCAGGCCTCAGGTTAGCACCTTCCCTTTTATTTCATTGACTTCCCCATAACCCTCTCATTAGTCAGTATTATGTATTATCCCCATTTTCCAAACAGGAGCTCAGAGGAAAATGAGTCATCTACGGTCACCCGTGGGTAAAGGGCAGGGCAGGATTTGAACCCAGATCTGTCAGTTCTCTGGAACCTGGGCTACTGAGAGTTACTTAGTGATGTATAAAAAATGAGGACACTTTGCTGGCTCTGATGGGTGAGGCCCCACAGGCATCCAGGCTCTGTCGTCTCTGCCTCGCCCTCCGGACCCTCCTGCCCCGCCCTGATTTCCGGATCAGCAAGCCCAGCCTCTGGGAGACAAAGCTGCTGGATAAGCAGTGGGAATTTCTGGTGTTGCTTCTGGCCTTGCTGCCCTGGCCCTGTGCCCAGAGAGCTGCCTTGGTTTCTGCCCTCCCCCATCTCAACCAGACAGACTGGTTTTTCCCGTCCCCTCACCCCCAGCCCCAAGAATCTGCAGGAAGTGCCCCAGCCCAGGACAGGGCACCCCTACATGTGTTGACCCTCTGCTGGCCTGGGTGGCCCTGCATGGGGAGCTGGGCCCAGGCCTCATCTCCAGAAGCTGCAGGAGCTGCTGGACCCCTCCCTCCTGCTGTGGACTCACAGTCTAGCTGGAAGAGGCCAGAGGACTTGTCTTATAGTCCAGTACAGAACAGTAAACCCCACTGTGCAGGGGGAGAGCAGTAGGATGACAAGGGTGGAGAGCAAGGCAGGAGGCCCCAACTCTGCCACCTGCACGCAGGGCTTCACCCAGGCCCTCTTGCAATTCTGACACCCTCTCTGACCACAGGCCTTGCCATGTGCCTCCATCCCTCTGGGTTCACTCATTCAACAAATATCTGTTGAGCACCTACCACTGTGTGTGTGTGTGTGTGAGCCAAGATATGAAAAGCCCTGCGCTCCTGGCAGGGGTCAGTGGGGCAGGTAGCAGATAAAAACCCAATACATGAGGGAAACACAGGATATGTGCTGTGGGGAAAAATACAGCTGAGAAGGATATGAAGGCCAAGAAAGATCTCACTGGGACATGTGAGCATGCGAGAGGTGAAGGGAGGGAGCCGTGTGACGAAAAGCAGAACTCTGTGCCTTTACCTCTGGGGGTCCTTGTCTCTTGCCTACGTGTTCATCCGTCCCCATGTTTCTCCATGGGGGTCTACACATATATCTGTGTGTCTTACTCTTAAAGACAGACACACATACATACACATACATACACAGAACCAAACCTCATCCCCTTGGTCCTTCCAAACTCTCTGAGGCCCCAGCAACACCTCCTCAGGCATGCACTGCAGACTAACAAAGAGAAGGGTCTGGAAATGTTGAAGGAAACAAACAAACAAACAAACAAACCCTGTCTTGCTGAAAACCTAAAGATTTCTGATTAGGGATTTTCTCTTTAAATGATGGCTGTCAAAAAGGTCACATTCACACATGCCCCAGGACCTTTGCACCTCCAAACAAAAAATTCTCAACGACTGGATAACAGAGATATTTTTGTTAAAAGCACCTGCAGGGCCAGAGAGGAGAGGGATTAGTCACAAATGCCTGACCAAGAGGCATTCCTCAGTTAGGGTGGGCCCCAATTCAGTGACTGGAGTTCTTATAAGAGGGAAACTGGACAAAGAGACACACAGAGGGAGAACACCATGTGAAGATGGAGGCAGAGATTAGAGTGATGTGTCTCCAAGCCAAGGAACACAAAGGATTGCTGGCAACCACCAGAAGCTAGGAGAGAGGCAGGAACAGACTCTCCTTCAGAGCCTCCAGAGGAACCAACCTTGCCAGCACCTTGATTTTGGACTTCTAATACTGTGAGACAATAAATTTTTGTTTTATTTTTTTATTTTTGGCCATACCACGTGGCATGTGGGATCTTAGTTCCCTGACTAGGGATCAAACCCATGCCCCACTGCAGTGGAAGCATGGAGTCTTAACCACTGGACTGCCAGGGAAGTCCCTCTGTTGTTTTTTAAGCGACCTAGTCTGTGGCATTTTGTTATGTTTTTTAAGTGACCTAGTTTGTGGCATTTTGTTATGGCAGCTGTAGGAAACGAAAACATCTTTCTTAGGTACTCTTTGAGTCTACGAATGGCTGTTATGATCTGATTTAACTGGGGGATGTTGGCGTTAACTCTAATGGAAAGATGGTCTATTAACTCCCTGGGTTCAAGCGCTGGCCCTGCCAACTTACTAGCTGTGTGACCTCGGGCAAGTTGCTGAACCCCTCTGTGCCTCAGTGTCCTTATATTCAAAATGTGCCTACCTTGGGCTTCCCTGGTGGTGCAGTGGTTGAGAGTCCGCCTGCCGATGCAAGGGACGCAGGTTCGTGCCCCGGTCTGGGAAGATCCCACATGCCGCGGAGCGGCTGGGCCCGTGAGCCATGGCCGCCGAGCCTGTGCGTCCGGAGCCTGTGCTCCGCAACGGGAGAGGCCACAACAGTGAGAGGCCCACGTACCGCAAAAAAAAAAAAAAAGTGCCTACCTCACAGGGTAGATGTAAATGAAGTAATATATGTAAGGTACTTAGGCCAATGCCCAACATAGGCTCAACACTCTCCGTGCTCTAATGTTATCACCCTGAGAGGTTAGAACATGGGTTTCCCAATCCATTCTCTGTGGCTGGTTTCCTGCAGTAGTAATAGTGTGTGCAGTTCCTAGGGGTGTGAGGCCTTGGAGAGATAATGCATCTAATAAGCACCAGGCACAGTTCCTGGCAGATAAGGGCCCTCAGCCAGTGGGGCCCCTGCCCACCTTTCAGATAAGGCAGCTGGGCTTATCCAAAGAAAGGGAGGTGCGCAGGTGGTAGGGAGCAGAACGCAGTCCAGCCCCACCCGAGGACACCTCCTGCAGCTACACTCCCTCCACTCCTCACAAGCTAAGGGTCCCTGGGCAGAACCCTTCACCCCCTTTAGACCTCAGTCTTCCCCCCTGTACAATGGGAGCAGGGAGGTCTGCTCAGTGTTCTCCAAGGATCCCCTAAGTCTGAGGCCTGACACTCCTCAACACAGGGCTCCTCCAGGGGGGACCACAGCCTTCCCTCCCTCGTACTTACTGGAGGGACTCCACCAATCCCATGAGCACCTGGCTAACTCCTCTCCCGCCCAAAGATGGCCACGCCAACTCTCCTTTTAATCCTCTCCACCTCCTGGGCTGAGTTAGACCCTTGTAGATTTGCCGTGTGGTCTTAGAAGAGGCACCTAACCTTTCTGGTTTGTTTCTTCATCTGACACATGAGAGGGTTGGACAAGTACACCTCTCCTGGTCACATCATAGGTGTGTCATGCAAGTAAAATACTGTAAAGGAAAAAGTGAAAAGTTGTAGAAGTTGTGAGTGGCTAGGAGGGCTGTTAGACAGCTTAGCGGGAGTAAACCCCAGACCGCAGCGTCCACGCGGGAGACAAAACCTCAGTGCCTGGAGGCTGACATTAGGGTTTCAAACTCAGCCGCCGCCAAGGCACGCAGGTCACAGAAGTGACTAAGGTGGGCCGGGGGAGGTCTGTGGAGCTGAGAGCAGCCTGCTGGTGTCTGGGGGAACACAGGCCAGAAGTTCAGCCAGAACTTCTGATTTTTTAATTTTTTCCTGCCGCGCCATGCAGCATGCCGGATCTTAGTTCCCCAACCAGGGACTGAACACGTGCCCCCTGCACTGGAAGCTCAAGAGTCTTAACCACCGGACCACCAGGGCAGTCCCAAGAACTTCTGATTTTTCAGGAGACGTTCGAAATCCGAATTTCTACGTGAAATCTTCAGCTTTTTAAACATCAGCAACGAAACCAAATGTTTTAGAAACAATCTGAGGGCAGGGCCCATCCAACAGCCCCCAGGACTCCCTTCTCCCCACTGCACCATCCAGAAAACTGAGGCCCAGGGGACCGCGTGAACCCTTCCCGGGGTTCCCCCTCACAGGGACACATCTGAGCAGCTGAGGACACTCAGAACTTGGCCTGACCAGGCCCATACTCCACCCCCACCCTGGCCCTTCTCCCTACAGTGAAAGGGACTTTATGGGGACAAAATGCCACTCATTGTGTCCCAGGAGACAAAGGCGCAGGGGACAGAGGCTCCGGGTGCCTGGGTGGCCACAACAACTCCACACACCACCTCCTTCCTCCCTGTGCAGAGGGGCCGGGCTCTAGGGAAAGGCTCCTTGGAATTCCTGCTCTGTACACTGTAAGCCTTCGAGAATCCTAGGCCATCACACCCCAGCTCTACAGGAGGTGCGAGGGCAGATTCAGAACCCAGCCCGAGCCAAGTGACCCGGTCTGGGGTGGTATTTAACTCAGCCAAGCCTCCCTTCTGTTAGAAAAGCAGGCACGTGAGTTACCAAATCGAGTCATTGAACAAACTCTCCCGAGGGCCCGCTCTCTGCCAGGCGCTGTTATAGGCCCCGGAAGTGCAGCGGGGAGCCAGGCAACCAGGGTCCCCACCCACGAGCACCCAGCTCCCAGCCTGGGCCGTCAGGGAGGAGGAGGAGGATGGGAGCACTGGCTCAGGGCCTGGGTCACCTCCAGGGCTTTCCAAATGCAGCCTTTATCACACTGCTTGTTATTCCTGAGTCCCCAGAGTCTCAGAACAAGAGATGAAAGAGACTTCTGCCCCCATGGCCCCGCCGCCCCCAGAGCCCCTCATGAGGACCTGTGGCCCCTGTGTGCAGCCTGCATGTCAAGGAGCCCGCTGCCACCACTCTTCCTTTGGGGTCTCTCTCAGGGTTCTAGAAAAATCTTCCCAACATGAAGCTCAGGCTGCCTCCTGCCTACCCCCTTGCTGGTTCTCATTCTGCACTCTGGGGCCAGAGACGAAGGAGGTCCCCTCTACAGAGAGGCATCCGCAAGGCCTTCCTTCCCTGGCTCCCAGAGCCGGCAGCAATGCACCCCCTGGGTGAGGTTCCAGAAATTAAGACCTGCTTACCTTCCTCCCTTTCCTCCCTTGGGGGTCTCCTGGTCCTCCCCAGAAAGTCAACCTATGCCTCCCCAGCACTAAGACCCTTACAGCGACACAGAGCTTTCCCAGGAAGGCCTTAGTCCCCTTGAAAGCCCAGGTCAAGTCCAAATTCAGCCCCCCCCACCCCCGAGTGCTTCACTCCCAGGAAGCCCAACTCTCTCAAGTAAAGCACTTGGCCCATTTCACAGATGAGGAAACCAAAGCTCTCGGAAGAGATGGACGTGGCCCAAGGTCATGCACGGTAAGGGTGGGGACAGTTCTGTGACCCAGTAGATAGAGACGCCCAGAAGAGGACAGAACTCCAAATTCCAGGAGGTAGGGACACTCCCTGGAGACTAATTTGTTAGGAGGGAGCATCTCTGCCCTGGAGGCGGGAGCAGAGAAGGGGCAGGGGCAGTCCTTGAACCCTGGGTGGAGAGGGATGACAGCATCTTATGTTCTCAGCACCCCAGGTGGGTCCCCGTCCTGCCATCGGCCCTCCAGAGAGAGCTGGCTGCTGGGAGCGTATGAACTTCATGAGCCCCATGAGGCCTGGCCTCTCTACCTGCTGGGGAACATGGCTGGGGGGAGGGGCAGCCTAAAGTGAGGGTCTTCCTTATTCCCTGGACTTCCTTCCTCAGACACTGGCTCTAGTCCTGACTCTGTCACTAATGTTTGGGGTGACACTGAGCAAGCCCCACCCCATCTAAACTTCGAGGACAGACAAGTGACCCCATCTGGCTAAATCTCAAACAGGCTGGCAGATCATCTGGTATCTGACCTCTCCGCTCCTAACTGAATGAAGCTCAAACATCCCAGAACAGCCCCAGGTCTGTTCCCTAGCAGCTGGGCCCTGCCTGACCTTCAGCCCTGGACTTCCTGCTCTCACCTCTCCATGAGATCCTGTGGTACCACCCTGTCCTCCCACCCCTTGGGCAAACAGGAGGGGCCAACTCAGCCCAACAGCAAAGGACCAGTTTATATCCAGCCAGGGCTGGGCTCACTGGATTGCTAAGGAAAGCAGCCTCTCCCCCAACATTCAGGTTCCAAATCGCCATGGGGACCAGGGCAGGACCCCCTGCAGCTGTCTCAGACCATCTAAGAGCAGGAAGCCGGCCATAATCCTCACTGAATTCCACCACAAACAACTCACCAGCTGATAAGGAGTAACCAACATCTGGCCCTGATACACCAACAGAAACTGAGAGCATTCACCACACGTGGACAGCTCCGCAGCCTTTACCTCTTTTCACTTACAGATGGTTAAGAAAAGGTCACCCAGCCAGTAACACTGAACTCAAAGCCATTGCTTGCTGCTCTGTGATCCTGGGAAAGTTCCTTCCCCTCTTTGGTCCTGAGGGAGCCTTCAAGTGCCATCTTCATAGCTTTTGCTCTACCCATAAATGACCTGTCCTATTTTTTTTTTACCCACTATTTTCAATTATTTGAAAGATTTTTTTGATAAGTTATTTTATTTTTAAAATGCATAATATATATGACATGATAGGTAACAAAATGGTGTTTTTAGCAGGTCTCCCTCTTCCCCTGATACTCAATTTCTTCTCTGGGGGCAACCAAGAGTGATTTCTCAAGTGTCTTGCCAAAGACTACCTAGGCATGCACACACATACACTTCAGATAGGCGAGTGTGTATATTTATATAGCCTGTGTGTATTTCTCCCAGACAAATGACAGTATTCTACACACACAGGTTTTCACCTTGCATTTTCCACTTAACCATACAGCCTGGAGATTGTCCATCATTACATACATACAGAGCTGCCTTATTGTTTTCGTTGAGGGGTAAGAAGTTATCTTTTTACTAACTGTATCATATGCCACTGCATAAATGTATCATAATTTATTTAACTAGTCCTCCTTGATGAATGTGGATTTATCACACAAATAAGAATTTTTAAAAGAAACTTTTAAATCACTAAAAAGTAGAAAACCTGCATTATCTACCACAATAGAAGCTAACTATAAAATTAAATACAACAAAAATTAACAATATTAATACATCCCAGATAGATACAGTTGTCTTCCCAGGATCCAGAGCTCCAGATTTAAATTTAAAAAGTGTTGGGAAGACAGATGGATGGATAAAGGAGATGTGGCACAGATATACAATGGAATATTACTCAGCCATAAAAAGAAATGAAACTGAGTTATTTGCAGTGAGGTGGATGGACCTGGAGTCTGTCATACAGAGTGAAGTAAGTCAGAAGGAGAAAAACAAATACCGTATGCTAACACATATATATGGAATCTAAGGGGAAAAAAATGTCATGAAGAGACTAGAGGTAGGACGGGAATAAAACACAGACCTACTAGAGCATGGACTTGAGGATATGGGGACTGGGAAGGGTAAGCTGTGACGAAGTGAGAGAGTGGCATGGACATATATTCACTACCAAATGTAGGGTGGATAGCTAGTGGGAAGCAGCCGCATAGCACAGGGAGATCAGCTGGGTGGTTTGTGACCACCTAGAGGGGTGGGATAGGGAGGGTGGGAGGGAGGGAGACACAAGAGGGAAGAGATATGGGAACATAAGTATATGTATAGCTGATTCACTTCGTTGTAAAGCAGAAACTAACACACCATTGTAAAGCAATTATACTCCAATAAAGATGTTTAAAAAAAAAAAAAAGTGTTGGGAAGGCACTAAAGACACTTTAGCACCCAAATGAGGCCGTCTCCTGCAGCAATCTTCCAGGACTGTGATTGACTGTGGATGACGTAACACTTTCCAAGCCCTACATGGGAGAATTTCTTTATTACCTCTAGGTGGGAAATTCCTAACTGACACAGTTTCCAGAAGCCAGAAAGAAAAAAGGAAAAGGAAAGAAAACAAGAAATTCAGCAACATAAAAATAAGTCTTTCTGACCAAAAACAAAACAAAACAAACAAGCAAACAAAAAACAAAAAAACACCATAAAAAAACAAACAAACAAAATACCCTGAGCAACTTCAAAAAACAAACCAGGAAAAAAATATTTGCAAATCACCTAGCAGTCCTAGCAAC
This sequence comes from Kogia breviceps, assembly GCF_026419965.1. Lineage (NCBI taxonomy): Eukaryota > Metazoa > Chordata > Mammalia > Artiodactyla > Physeteridae > Kogia > Kogia breviceps. Next base: position 31,437,425 of record NC_081327.1, read on the forward strand.
TGATAGGACAAAGACCAACAACAGAATGTGGAAAGAAGCAAACACACAAGGAAATGCAAATGGCTCTTAAACATATTTTTAAAAGTGAGGTTCTTTAACCTCACTCATAAGAGAAATGCAAAACAATGCTCCCGACCTGCCATAGATGGGAGCTGTGAGGAACAGGCACTCTATGAGAAGGCTCACCGAGGGGCACAAATGTGACCCCTATGGAGGGCATCTGACAATCTCTAACAAAATCACTAACACACATTACCTGAGCCAGCGGTCCCCCTTCGGAAATGTACCATACAGATGCGCTCAGTGGCTTGGGCGAGATCATTCACCGTGACAGAATGTGGAACAGCAAGAGTGGAAACCCAAGTGTCTGTCAACAGAGGGACGGGCCACACAGCTCACACCACAGCTGCGCGATGGGCTGCTACAGAAGCCGCAGGAGAAGTGATCACGCTTCAGGTACTGAGACGAAAAGACCTCCATGACACACTTCTAAGTGAAAAAGGAAAAGTGCAGAAGGATGTGGATAGACTATAGCCCTGCAGTAAGGTGGGGAGAGGTGGGGATCTATAGCCACATTTGCAGATCTCCTTAAAGAAAGCCTAAAATGCTACAGGAAACGGAGAAGAATGGGCGTGAGGGAGGTCAACTCTAACCAGATAGGACAGAGATTTTTCACTGTGTTCTTTCCCACTCGATCTTATTCTAGACTGTTGTACATACATTACCTATTAAAGAAATTAAGGAAATAAAAGATTAAAAAGAGAAAGATACGTGTAGCTCTATGTGCAATGATATAGAACATCCCTAGGTGTATTGCCAAGGGGGGAAAAGCATGGCAGGGCACAGGCGGAGTGCGCCTACCTGTGTTTTGATAGGGGTTCTGTGTAGAAATACCGCACTGACTCACCCTGGAATGCCACACCCATGATGCCTCGGGCAAGGGCGGGGGATGGGGGTGGGAGGAGTGACCCGACTGGGATGAGCGATTACATTTTCATTGATAATGCTTTGGACTGCTGGAACATTTTTGCCGTATGTCTGTACAGTTTTTTCAAAGAATAAAAACAGGCCCATCAATAGAGAAATGGCTAAATGAGCTAGGGCCCTACCGTGACATCCTGGGATAGCCCGAAACAGGAAGGAGGCAGACAGCTCTGCATAACATGAAGAGATGCAGGTGCCCTGGGTGTGAGAAAAGCAACCCAACAAAGGATACAGAATAAAACCATCAATGTTTTTTAAAATGCACAGGAAAAAGAACTAGAAACACCCCAACACAGCAGTTCCCTTGGGGAGAGGGGTAGGGGATCCAAGAATAACTTTAGCCTTACCTGTAATAGGTTTTTGCTTTTTAAGGATAATGTGTCCATATATTGTTACATAATTATAAATTGATTCCAAACACTCCATACTCTCCTAGCCACGAAGTGGGGCGGGTAGGCGGGGCTAACAATACAGGCATTGTTTTGCTGGGTACAGTGGCGTAGGAAGGAAGGTGGGGGAGCATGCAGGGCGGGCAACGCTGCCCTAAGGAGGCTGAACCCACGAAACTCAGTGCTATGGAAAACCCTGTGAGTCCCCAGCACTGTGATCCCAATATGGCCAACCTCTACTCACACCTTGCAGATCCCAACAACCTTGTCTAGCCAACCTGAAGAGTTGACTTTCAGCCTCTGCCCTGCCCCCAAACTGGAAAGGGGCTGCCATGCCTGTGGGGCTGGAGAGAGAGTCGGGATTACCACAAGGAAGAACTTTCTCACACTCCCAGGTGCACAAGGATGGAGCAGGTAGCCTTTAGAGGGACTGAGCTCCCTGTCCCTGGAAGAATGCAAGCTCATGTTAAGGACACACCGAGGGGCCTTTGGGAGCAAGTGTAAGAGCCCTAGGATTCTATGACCCTGTGAATCCTAACTGCCCTTTGTTCTAACATATACAGCGCTAAGCCCTTTGCAGGCATCAGCTTCCACATTCCTCACAATCCCACCATCACCATTTCACAGACAAGGAAACTGAGGCTCAGGGATATTAGGGAACTTGCCCAAGATGACAGAGTCAGGATTTGAACCCAAGGCTCTCTGCTTCCACCAATACTCTCACCACCACCCATGGATCACTGTGATCAAGTGGCAGGTGAGGCTTCTGATCTGTTTATTCACCTGCCAACTGGGAATCATGTGACCACCCCCAATCCCAGGAGACAGGGCAAGTAGGAAGGATAAAAGGTGCCAAACACAACCGCCCTACCGACGCAGGCCATTCATATGGTTTCTATGTCCTGAGCCTCAAGGATGCCTTCTGACTGCTGGGCCTTTATATGAGGTATTCCAAGGTTCATCTGCTCTGCACCTCCTTACTACCCCTTCTACATAACTAAACTCTTCAGGGCCCACTTCCATCAGGAAGCCTTCCCTAGTGGCCCTGGCCCCTGATGAGTTCCCCTTCCTGAATTTCCTCTTCTTCCCATCCAAAGCACCCTACCTCCCACATGTGATGAATTGGGAGATTGGGATTGACATATATACACTAATATGTATAAAATAGATAACTAATAAGAACCTGCTGTATTAAAAAAAAAAAAAAAAAAGCTTCCAGGTTTTTAATGACCAAGAGCTGTCTCTAGATCAAACTTGCCTGCTTCCATTTTTAGATGCTATCTGCATAAATTCAGGTTTCCCTTTTTGCCTAGGCTGCTAGGAAACTCAACAAAGAATCGACAGCCTTAAACTTGCGACAGATTCCAGATCTCCTTTTAGCTCTCTTTAAGTCAATCCTTACCCAACCCACACATACACCACCAACTTTTAAAAATATATTACGTTAACTCTTCCATCATATGTGACTTGATATCATATTCCATCTCATGTTCTTTCTGGAGCTAGATGGGGTGGGGGGAGTGATAAATCAGCGAACATTGAGGTTGGTTCTTCAGGACACATTTAATACTAAAATAAAGAACACATCTCCTTCTCAAGAAGCTGGGGCCTTTCTACCTCCCCTTCCCACCGCCCTCCTCCCACATCTGGAACTCTTCACCAGGTCCTGGGAAACAAAAGGGTCTGATGGAGAGTTAGCTTTCACCTTCCCATGTACTGCCTCCTCCAGGCAGCATTCCCTGATCCCTCCACAGGTAGCTCATCCTTTGAGCTCACAAAGAGCTTCTGGACAGCATGCCCTGGGCCTGGGGTCTCCGTCACTCCCACAACAGCCCCACACCCAGTGCCCAGTAGGAGCCCAGATGAGTGTGATAATAGAGCACGGATCAGAAAAGTCAGGCCATACAGGGCTTAGATCCCAGCTCTATCACTCTGTGAGCTCTTGGGCAAAGAACTGACCCTTGAGCCTCAGTTTCCTCACCTGTAAAGTGGAGGAGAATAAGAGAATATGAAGCTCTTGGCAGAAGGCCTGGAGCTTAGTTTGCACCTGAGTGATGGGAGCTATGATGGCTTCCCAGAAGACGTGGTGCCTGTTGAGTGGAACCCTCCTTGTCTCAGACCCAGTGGAACTGTGCGTTGCCAGAGAAACAGTTCAGGAAGCAGCTTCTCCCACAAGCCAATTGGTGAAGGCACTAAAAGGTGCAGGTCTTCAGAACTCTGATGGGAGACCCTTGCCCCCCCTCCACTTCCCCCGGGCCCCAAAAGCACTGCAGGGAGGGCAGAAGGCCATCCCACTCATACTCAGTCCCTGGGAGTCTAAGTGCCAAGCTCCACCACAGCTCTCCAGGCCAGTCCTGCATTCCATGGACACCTCAGTGTCTACATTTGCACGATGGGACCCAGATGCTCAGCCCACGGGGACCCCCAATTCAGAGACACAAGCCTCTGCCACAGGAAGCTACTACCCTAGTCCTTGCAGGCACAGCAGGGCCTTCCTCTAGTTCCCCTTATTCCAAGTTTCATTGTTCAAATGCAAAAGGGGCTGATGCTCAGGTCCCATCTACCGGGAGCTAACCGTGGGGACCCACCAGGCAGCCTCATCCTGCTCTGCCCAGCAGGGATCCCTCCGCTGTTCCAAACCCGCTAAGGCTGCGAACAGAACATGGTCACTTCTCGCAAGGTATTCAAGCCTTCCGCTTCTGGCCACCCAGAAACAAGTGCTTCAGCTCCAGTGTAGGGGAGCAAAACTTGCCACCCCAAAATTCATCTCTTGGCATAATAATTTTAAGCTGCTGATCTAAGAAACAGCAGCAGATATGGGAAAAACGGAAAACCAAGGTTTCTTACCCTTTTGTAAGAAACATTTACATGTGTAAGGGAAATCTCCATCTGTAAAGGTGTCTCCCTCACAGTACCAAGAGGTTGACCAAATCTCTAGAAACTTATCATTGGAAAAAGTAACAACTTAAATCTGAATCACTATTGTTTACTGTGCTTTTCCTGCTCGCCTCCCATAACTGGCTCCCCATCCTCAACATCCTCTTGTGTCTTTAGCTGAAGATGGTATTTAAGGGGAGGGATTTGGCCATTTTGCGAGTTTCTCAGTTTTTCTGGGTCTTTCCCATGTGTACGTGTGCTTAAACTTTGATTTTCTCCTGTTAATCTGTCTCACGTCAGTTTAACTCTTAGACCAGCCAGAACTAGATGAGCAGAGGAAAATTTCTTCCTCCCCTACACTGGCTAAACCAACCTGCTGGCTACTCTCCCCACTTCCCTTCCACTTCCCCAGCCCCAAGGCTTGCCCCGCACAGTGGCCGGCCCTTTGAACGCCCTTTCCCTACCTCTACCTCAGATTTCAGTGAAGTCCCTGCTCAAAAGCCACCTGTCCTCCATGAGCCTCCCTGGACTCAGAATTGATCATTCCTCTCCTCTGCCCTTTCTCACCCCTGGGACTGGGACTCCCTTCCTGCTTGGCTGCTGTACCCTTCACAACCACCCGGGAGCCTAGCGCTCAGCAGTGCTCCGGACGGGCTTTTCCTACCAGCAGATTTAAATTAGTCCCCAGTCGGGACCTCTCCCTCGCCCCGCCCCGCCCCGCCCCGCCCCGCCCCTCCCCTTCACAAAGAATCTGCCACACTGCTCAGGGAGAAGTTAAAAATGTAGATTTCTGGGCTGTAGTGACTGAGATTCCAATTCCACATTTTTCCCGGGGGTGGGGACCAAGATCTACATTTTAAACCTCCGAGACAGTCTGAGGCTGAGGTGGGGGGGAGGGGCCCCACTTTGAGGAATTCTGAAAGAGACGGCACTGGCCCAGGAGGAAGAGTGCTCACCTGCGGTTAAGGAGGGAGGTTTGGTCTCGGACCCTGCCTTCAGTCCTAAACCTGGCAGCCTTGCTAGGACCCAGCAGTGGGACAGCAGGAGATGCCCTAATGCAAAATGGATCTTGGCCCACTTCCAATTCCCCCCTAGTCCTCTGAAAACGCACCAAGCCCCTCCTACAGGGCAGCCCCCCAGCTTTCTCCCCCATGGGGAGAAAGCTAACATCCTCAAGGCTGAAATTGGTGTGTGGGGACAGGGGTGTTCCCATCGATCGGCCTCGGCTGGGGTCTACAAAGGGTATTGGATATAGAGGTGTCCTGCCTCTGGCTTCCCACAAATCCCTCCCCCAGCGTTGGGCGCGGTATCTCGGCCCCAAGGAGCCCGTCAAACCGGCCGGAAACCGGCAGGTTACCCAGTGGAAGCCAGAAGGGCCGGGCTCCCTCGCGGGAGCCCATAGGGCCCTGCCGAAGGGTCTGTGCTGGACCGGATGTGCCCACTCAGTTAGACGAGTGTTGTGGGGTGCAGCCACGGGGAGCCGCTGGGAGCTTGGCAGAGAGTCAGATGAGAGTGAACTTTGCCTCAGGCTGGGTGCTGTTGGGCTGAGGACTTAGTCCTGGCAGAGGGAGCCGGAGACGGGGAAACAGAGAGAGAGAGTGGCGCGCGGTGATTGTGGCTTTTGTGAGAGCTTCTGTGGGTGACCTCTCGGTGAGCACTTGGGAGGGAGTGTTGGGGCGTTGAGGTGGCCACTCTGACATTGGTGCACCTTGTGTGTGCTCGAAGAGACGTCAACTAGGACGTCTCGGGGTGAGAGGGTTCCAGGGTGATCTCGGGGGCGTCCGTCCTAGAGGCGCCCCCGAGGACGGCACGGCGCATCGGGGCGCATGTGAACCTGGATTGGGGGTGTGCGAGAAGCAAGGGAAAAGGGCAGCTCTAGAGCCCCCGACCCCTCCTGGCTCCGGGGGACACCACGCCACCCACCGGCCCCGGACCCCGGACCCCAGGCCCCAAGCGCGCGCTCACCAACTGCAGCAGCATGAGCGCCCCGAGGCTGGAGCGCACGAAGCCCAGGTCTGGGCGCAGCGCCGAAACGGCGGCGCCGCCTCCCTGCGCCGGGCTGCTGGTCCGCGTGCTCACTTTAGACGGGAATTCAGCCATGGCGGCTCCACTCGCCTCCACAGGTTGCTCCCGGCGCCGTCGCCGCCCCTCCCCGCGGCGGGTGCCGGCTTCCGCGCGGCTCCTCCGAGGAGACTCGCGCTCGCGATACGGCTCCCAAGGTTACGCGCGGCGTCTGGGCGAGGAGTCGGGAGCCGCCAGGTGCGGCCGGAATCCGAGCCCCGCCCTCGCCACGAAACCCTCCCCTTTAACCCTTCGCACACCGCCCGCCGGTCCATCCCGGAGCCACACCAAGTCGCCATCTCTTTGACGCGAAAACTGAGGCCGTGGTCAATGAGATTGGCCCCACCAGAACCAGCCTAGATAGCCGCCCGTTTCTCTCCCCGGGAAAGCCGCCTGCTGACAATATCCCTCGCATTCGCGGCAGCTTTGACCGCTCCTTCGCTCCCTCTTCACCCTTAGCTTCCGAGCCTCGGGATAAACCGGCGGCCGCTAGCAGAGCGGGCAACTACCGGCTCCCTGCCGAATGCCTCTCTGGCGCTGTGTGCCCTTGGGCGAGCCCTTGCCCCTCTCTGAAGTCTCCCCGTAAAGCGGGACCGGCATCCCTGTGCAGAGACTCCCAAGGAGTCCCGGGTGACCGAGCATCCTGGAGGGGAGGGTCTGGATAAATTGTGCGTGTGCGTGGAAGGGGGAGGCCCTTTTGTGATTCAGTTGATGTGGTTTTCTCTTCTGAACTGATTGAGCTATAACTTAGAAGATCTCTGAGCCTCAGTTTCCTCGTCTGCAATACAGGGATATAAATGGACCTCACTCCACAGAGCCGCTGTGCAAAATAAATGAAATACTGCACGGAAAGCTCCTGCCACGCCAGGGGTGGGGGGTGGGGTGAAGGTGTCAGAAGGTGGGAGATGATGTTGGACTTACGGTTTCGTTGCTCCACTTGCACCCTGAAACGCGCACACACACACACACACACACACACACACACACACACACTCACATCCCATATGATATGCAGACCATATCGACCTGCACAGATAATTGATTCATTTATTCATCAACCAATGATTGCTGAGACCTTACTATATGTCAGACCCTATCCCAGGCCATGTGAATATAGCAAGCAAAAAACCACCCAAGGCCTTCTTGGATCCCACTTACTACTGGGGTAACAAGCAATAAACTGGAGAGAAAAAATAAGTTCAGGTTGTGACAAATCCTGTAACTAAAATAAAACAGGGAATTCCCTGGCGGTCCAGTGGTTAGGACTCAGCGCTTTCACTGCTGGGGGCGGGTTCGATCCTTGGTCACGGAAATAAGATGCCACATGGTGTGGCCAAAACATAAATAAATAAAACAGAGGAGTGTGACAGAGATGACCAGGAGGCAACTTTTACACAGAGTGGTCAAAGATGACCTCTTAGAGAAGGTGACCTTTGATATTTACTCAACTGGAGGTTCAACGCCCACTCCCCACCCCCAATGCACCTGAGACCCTCTTCTTCACCCCACACATACAGCAGATACTCAGGGAATGAGGAGTGCTTCTTGGTAGCTGCAAAATCATTACCCAGAGCCCAGCCTCTCTGCAGACTGTGTGAGCCCAAGTGCAGAACAAAGCTGTTGGGTAAACCCTTAATTTTACAGTGACACGGAAAACAGTACGATGATTGTTTCGGAGGCAGATTCTAAAACAGTAGGGCGTTTTGGTTTTGGTTTGGATTTTGTGTTTTTGGTTAATCCCACTTTCATTCCTTTCAAATGGCAGCGAGCAAGACTCAGTCACTGTATTGTTTTTTCCTTCGACCTTTTCTTCCAAATCAACTTCACTCACCCCCAGTCAGAAAAAGTAGGAAGGAACCTGTCCCCAGGCTGGAACCTGATGCCCACCCAGAGCTCCCACTGTCATCCTGGGTTCTTGGGATGGGGGTGTGGACAGAGCCAGCTGGGGATGAGGAGGAGAGGGTCTGTCCGTTCCCAGAGCTAGTCCCCCCCTCCTCGGGTCTGTGCAGGCCATCTCCACACAGATCACCTGTAGCACCTGTCCTGTCTCACCTCTCCTTAATTCTACGAAGGCTCCCTACTCTGGCCAAGCCCCTACTGTGTATTGGGCCTGCTGTCCATTGGGGTGGGGATGGAGCATACTGGCAAGGCTGTGGGGTTCTGGCACTGAGCAGATGTTTAGTGTGCACTCGCACAGATAAATAGATAATTACAGATAGTAATGATATTACTACAAGAAAAAGCAAGATGCCATGGAAAAGAATAATTGAGATTTGTGGGTGTTATTTAGATAGCTGGGTCAGGGAAAGTATAAACATTTAAGCAGAGACTTGAAGGATGCCTAAGAATCAGACAGGAAAAGAGCATTCCAGGCTGAGAAAACTACCATACGTGCAAAGGCCCTGAGGCAGGAAAGACTTTGGAGTCTTTGAGGAGGGACATAAAGTTATAAACTGAAGGGACTGGGGAGAGATGAAGTTCAGGAGGAAGCCAGGGGCCAGGTCACCTGGGTCTCATACCCTTGGTAAGAAAGTGTTGTGGCCACATCTTATGGCATGCAGGATCTTAGTTGCCCTACCAGAGATTGAACCCTTGCCCCCGGCAATGGACGCATACAGTCCTAACCACTGGACTGCCAGAGAGTTCTTGGATTTTATTATTAAAAAATAGACCATTAGAGGGCAGTTACATTGTTTGATTTCCAATTTTAAAAAATTCACAGAAAGATTCCTCTGGAGATCATCCAACAATTTCCAGAAGCCAGCTTTGGGAGGTTGCTGATTATAATCAGCAAATATTGATTGAACACTTTTCCAGCTGGCCCTATGCTTGGTGCTGTGGGGTTGGTTAGTTTTGGCTTCTTTATTTTTAATTGTCCAGTTAACTCATTAGTTTATTTCATTGCACATCACACACACATCTCCAAACCTGCACCCTCACCTCTAGCTAATCACTGAGAAGAGTTTGGAGTATCCCATCAGATCTTTTCTTTCTTCTTTTTTTTTCACTACCATACAATATATGGAAATATAGAGACTTGCTTTGTTTGTAATGTTTAAACATTTTTACAAAAAAATGGGATTATACTATATACATTGAAACTTGATTTTTTCACTTAACATATCTTGGAAATTTCTCCATGACAGCACCTAAAGAATGACCTAATTCTTTTTATATGTTGTATAATATTTCATAGTATGGCCTTTACATTATCCCTTCCCTTATTGGTAAAAAGGTAAGTGGTTTCCAACAGTTCCTCATTACAAGTAATACTGAAACAGGAGGGAAGGGGTCAGGGCACAACCTTTAAAAGAAAGACATAGCCATTGAGGATATGACAAAAACTGGTTAGAACTGATTAGTCCCAAGATGGCAGAAGATTTGACTTCCAGTAGACCCTGACCCTCATTATACACTCATTATAATTATTAGCATATGCTAAATGACACACCCACAGGAGCCAGAACAATTCCGAGGCTAACCATAAAAGGACAATAAGTGGGAGGTGGCCCAAATCCTGGAAATCCCCGCCCCTTCTCCAAAATAGTTGGAATAATCCTCCCACTTGCTGGCCTATGAAATTACTCAGCCCGTGAAAACTAACCACTCCATATTTTGGAGCTGCTCTTGCCTTTTGAGACAGACCGCATTCTGTCTATGGAATGTGTATCTCTCTAACTAAATACACTTCTTACCTATCACTTTACCTTTCCCTGAATTCCTTCTGCGCTGAGACATAAAGAACCTGAGTTTCGTTAAGTCCTGAAACCAGGTGTGTGATCTCAAAAGACAGTAGGTTCAAGTCCCAGCCCATGGGTTCAAGTCCTAATCTGAGTTTTGGCTGGGTTCGAATCCCATCTGAGTTATGCGGTTTCAATATTATATAAGTCTTCTTATTTATGCGTCTCTGCACACACATGAATCCAGTCTTCATAGCAGAACCACTGGATTGAGGGTATTTGCATGCTTTTCTTTTTTAATAGATACTTCCAGATTGCTCCAAAAGACTATATTTGTTGACATCCCCATTAAGAGTAAGTGAGTTTATGGGACTTCCCTCGTGGTCCAGTGGTTAGGAATCCGGATGCCTTCCAATGCAGGGGATGTGGGTTTGAACCCTAGTCTGGGAACTAAGATTCCCACATGCCGTTAGGTAACTAAGCCTGTGCACAACAACTAAGACCCAAGTCAACCAAAAATAATAAAAAAATAAATATTTTTTAAAAAAAGAGTAAGTGAGCTTAACTATTTGCCTGCCCCTATGGTTATATGTAGTGAGCTTAAGTAAAAAAAAAGTCTCATTGTTTCCATTTGTATTTCCTAATACTTAGCTAGTGTGGCTGAATATTGGCCTTTCATATTTCCTTTTCTGTGAATCTCCTCACAGAAAAGGAAATATGAAAGGTTTGAATCATTTGCCTTTGTGTAGTGAAGAATTAAATTTGCCCAAGGGGTGGTCTGGCCATTTTTCCTCGGTTTCTGAGAGGTAATCTCTAAACCTTTGCACCATCATGCATGATGGAAACGTCTTTGTTTAGGGTGGAGGCACTGGCCATCAGCTCAGGTAGCTCCACCTGGAGGAGTTGGACACTGAGATCAATCGCGGCCAGGTGATGAAATCCCAAGAAGGGCTCTGGCCACCAAGGCAGCTGGTGAGTTTACCTGGTTGGCAGTACTCCATGTGTACTGTCACACATCAGCGCTGGGTAAGTAATGCATGGAGTCCGTGACTCCCTGGGGGAGAGGACAACGGACATTCCACTTTTGGAACTTAAAAGTCACCCTTTAAAAAAGTATACAATTCAGTGGTTTTAGTGTATTCACTGTAATGAATCATCACCATCGTCTAATTCCAGAACATTTCCCTCACCGCATGTCTGATTTTAATCTGTGTTCTTCATCTGTAATATACTGTAACTGTGAGTATAACAGCTTGCAGCACATTCTGTGAGGCCTTCTAGCTAATGAATTATTGAACCTGAGGGTGGTTTTGGGAACCCTCCGAACCCTGCAGTTGCATCAGAAGTGACAGCGGTCTTGTGGAGTACTGTACTCCCTCCAATGTTGCAGCCCAGTTTGTGGGTTTTTTTTTTTTTTTTTAATTTTTGGAGCTCCTTTTATATTTTGGATCCCCTCTCCCCATTGTCACTTTTGTATGTTGCTATTGTTTTCTCCTACTTTCTTTCTCCCACTCTGTGGCATTTTGATAAATGTGACAGTCATGTAACCACAACCGAAATTAAAATATAGAACATTTTGATCACCCCAAAAAAGTTCCTTTGTGACCTCCACCCTGGCCCCAGGCAACCGCTGACCTGTTTTCTGTCATTGTTGTTTTCCCTTTTCCAGAATGTCATATAGAATCTTACATGATATAGTTGTGGCAGGCCAAGATGTTCCATCCTAATCCCTAGAACCTGTGAACGTTACCTGTTATGGAAATAGGGATTTTGCAGATGTGATTAAAGACTTCGAGATGAGGAGATTATCCCGGATTATCTGAGTGGGCCCTAAATGTAACTACAGGTGTCCTTATAAGAGGGAGGCAGAGGGAGATTTGATGACAGTAATGTGAGCACAGAAATAGAGATTGACAGGATGCAGTCAGGAGCCGAGGAATGTCGGTAGCTTTTAGAAGTGGAAGAGGCCAGGAACAAATTCTCCCTAGAGCCTCCGGAAGCAACCAGCCTTGCTGACACTTTGATTTAGCCCCTTAAGGCTCATTTTAGACTCCAGATCTACAATAGAATAAATGTGTTGTTTTAGACCACTGAATTTGTGATAATCTGTCACAGCAGCAAGAGGAAACTTATACAGTAGTCTTCAGTGAAAAGCTCTTTTATGTAACATAAAGCTTTTGAAATTCATCTGATGAAATAAAATTCATATTTCATGGCAAGACAAGACAAGATTTAAACATAAAATGTTTTTTCGTATGTTTCTCCTCCCTCCCTTTTAGTGTGTATTGTGTGTCTGCATTAACCAGACCTGTATAGGAAATAACATTCCTTCTTAATCTTGTAAGGGGTCACAATGACCCACTACTTGCTTTGTACCTGCAGATCTGGATTGTGTAAACTGTCAATACTGTAAACTGTCATGTGATGCATAACCCTTTGTCTCAAAAATGTATATAACTCTGCTTTGACCTCTAACAGGTGGAACAGTCAGTCCTCAGAGCTTTTGGAAAGGCTATCTGCCTGGTTATATCCTCAGATTGACTTGGATGAAAGTTTCTATTTCTTTCTTAGATTGACTATTAATTAATTTTTCATTGACACATCCATGTTGATGAGCATACAGGTAGATTGTTTCCTTTTATTAAGGAATGTATCCCATTGTATTGATATACCACAATTTCTTTGTCCTTTCACTGGTTGATGAACATTTGGGTTCTTTCCAGTTTGGACAGCTATGAATAAAACTGCTATGAACATTCACATGCAGGTTTTTTGTGTGAACATATGTTATTTCTCTTGGGTATGTACCTAGGAGTAGAATTTCTGGATCATGTGGTATGTGTATCATTAACTTTATAGGACGTTGCAAAACTGTTTTCGAAAGTGGCTGCACCATTTTTCCAAAGAGGCTGTTCACCAACTGGTTTTACTCATGTGTAAAGGGCAGTGACTTACCCAGGGTCACCTACTGAATTAGAGGCAACAGCAGAACTAGCATCTACATCTTCTCATCCCCAGCAGTGATCCTGAGAGAGGCAGTCCTGCCTGAGTATCCTCCTCCCATTTCCAGCCTCCCCATCTGCTTCTGCCCCTTCTTACCCTCTCTTCTGTCATCCAGCCCCAGCAGGAGGTGGAGGCCAGAGCAGCTTTCAATCTATTGCCATCTCCACCACAGCCCAGAATGTACCAAACAGAGGTGGGAAAGGCTTGCGGAATAGGAATCATTGACAAGAATCCCCTTTAAGATCTGAGGGCAGTGCATCCCCCTGGAAAAGACCTTTGTGTGGGATGTGAGATGATTTTTGATGGCCCAGGGGTAGTCATCAAATACTTCAAATGCTTCATTAGGAGTACTTGGTTTTTAACTTCACTTTCAATCTGATTATGCCAAGGAGAAAGACTTTTTTGGTGCTAATATGTTTTTAACATCTAATTTTGTTAATCTCCTTTTTTTTTTTTTTGGCCGCCCTGCGCAGCTTGTGGGATCTTAATTCCCCGACCAGGGATCGAACCCATGTCCCCTGCAGTGGAAGTGCAAGGTCTTAATGACTGGACTGCCAGGGAAGTCTTCCTAAGTTTCTTTAAGAAACACATTTATTACAGTTAAAATGAGTCCACTTAAAGAAAATATTTAATTTTCAAAAAGTGTGTAAAACCCCTTACACAGTCAAATGATTTTTGACAAAGGTGTCAAGACCATTCACTGGGGAAAGGACAGTCTTTTAACAAATGGTGTTGGGAAAACTGGATATCCACATACAGGAAATGAAATTGGACCCTTGCTTTATACTATATATGAAAATTAACTCAAAATGGATCAAAGACTTAAACATAAGACCTAGAACTATAAAACTCATAGAAGGAAACATAGGGGGAAAAGCTTCATGGGCTTCCCTGGTGGCGCAGTGGTTAAGAATCTGCCTGCCAATGCAGCGGACACAAGTTCGAGCCCTGGTCTGGGAAGATCCCACATGCTGAGGAACAATAAGCCCGTGCACCACAACTACTGAAGCCTGCGCCCTAGAGCCCGTGCTCTGCAACAAGAGAAGCCACCGCGATGAGAAGCCCGTGCACCACAACGAATAGTAGCCCCCGCTTGATGCAACTAGATAAAGCCCACCCGCAGCAACGAAGACCCAAAGTAGCCAAAAAAAAAAGTTTCAGGGCTTCCTTGGTGGCGCAGTGGTTGAGAATCCACCTGCAGATGCAGGGGACACGGGTTCGTGCACCGGTCCGGGAAGATCCCACATGCCGTGGAGCAGCTGAGCCCGTGAGCCATGACCGCTGAGCCTGCGCGTCCGGAGCCTGTGCTCCGCAACGGGAGAGGCCACGACAGTGAGAGGCCCACGTACCGCAAAAAAAAAAAAAAAAAAAAAAAAAAAAAAGTTTCATGATGTTGGGTTTGGCAATGATTTCTAGGATTTGACATCAAAAACACAAGAAACAAAACATCAGAACAAAAACTTTCTACATCAAAGGACACAGTTAAATAGAGTGAAAAGGCAACTTAAGGGAGAAAATATTTACCAATCATATATCTAAATCTAAAAAGAGGCTAACTTCCAGAACATATAAAGAACCCCTACAACTCAATAACAATAAAAACAAAACTGATTTTAAAAATGGCCAAAGGACATGAATAGACATTTCTCCAGAGAAGATATACAAATGGCCAGCAAGCATACGAAAAGATGCTCAACACCACTAATCATTAAGGAAATGCAAATCAAAACCACAGTGAGATATCACCCCACATTTATTAGGATGGCTGCTATCAAAAAACAAAACAGGGGGCTTCCCTGGTGGCGCAGTGGTTGAGAATCTGCCTGCCGATGCAGGGGACATAGGTTCCTGCCCCGGTCCGGGAAGATCCCACATGCCCCGGAGCGGCTGGGCCCGTGAGCCGTGGCCGCTGAGCCTGCGCGTCCAGAGCCTGTGCTCCGCAGCGGGAGAGGCCACAACAGTGAGAGGCCCGCGTACCACCAAAAAACAAAAAACAAAAACGAACAAACAAACAAAAAACAGAACAGGGACTTCCTTGGTGGTCCAGTGCTTAAGAATCCACCTCCCAATGCAGGGGAAGTGGGTTCGATCCCTGGTCGGGGAACTAACCCGTGTGCCACAGCTAGAGAGAAGCCTGTGCGCTGCAACTAAGACCCTACCAAGCCAAATAAATTAAAAAAAAAAAAATGTAGTCAAACCCATAGAAAGAGAAAATGGAATGTTGATTGCCAGGGACTTCAGGAAGAGAGGAGTGGGGAGTTATGGTTAGATGGGACAGAGTTTCAGTTGGAGAAGACGAAAAAATTCTGGAGATGGAATGTGGTGATGGTTGCATAACAGTGAATGCCATAGAACCGTACACTTACAAATGGTAAATTTTGTTATATGTATCTTATCACAATTAAAGAAAAAAAATTTTTAAGTGTACAGGGAATTCCTTGGTGGGCCAGTGGTTAGGACTGCTGAGGGCCCAGATGCGATCTCCGGTCAGGGAACTAAGATCCCACATGTTGCACAGCCAAAATAATAATAATAATAACTAATTAAAAAATTATTTAGGTGCACAGTGATATGTAGATAGGGGAAAATAGGGTAATAAATGCCTGAAGTTTGGGGAAGAGTGATCTTGTCCAATGCCCTCCTGGCACCGCTGGAACGTCTGTCCATCTCAGAGACGGACAAGAGTTAGCTCAAGATGTACGTGAGCAATGTGACCAGGGACCAGGTGGCTCCTCTTGTCGCTCACTGCGCATCCCCCTGGGGGTGCATCCAAGGAGCAGGCTGCAATTGGGTGTGCATGAAGATCACAGAGCAACAGCTTTTGGGAGAGGGGTCTCTATTACTTCTAGGCGAACGCCAGTCTATGCAATGCCGCCAGGCCTGAACCTCCTGGGGTAGGAGAAGACGTGAGGCCTTCAGGGTGGAGGTGCCATTTGAACAGAGCCTTGAAAAGAGCCATTTGAGAAGGAGGTGTTCTAGGTGGATGTACAAGAGCGAAGGGTGGGCATGCAGAGTGGTGTGGGCTGATGGCTTTTGTGAGCAAGTCTCTGTGTTGAGAGATGCAGCCGAGGTATGGACAGAGTGGGTGAGATGCTGGCATGAGCTTGCCAACCTCTGGGCCAGTTACTGATTTGCCCAGAATGAGGCATAGGTTGGACATACGGTTTGGTCATTTTCCCTGCCTGGCCCCTTCAGCCCATGAGGATTGGGACAGAGCTTGTTTGGGATGGGAGGTCAGAGCTCCAGAGAGAGGACATCAAGATTAACTATTTGTTCAGGGATCCACAACTCATTTTCGTGAGAGACATGGTCAGGCCAGGGCTTGGGTGGACTGACTCCATCCTGTCCAGGTGCCAGATGCATGAGGAGGTCTGGAGTGGCATTTCCAGGACTTCCTGCCCCCTGGCCCTCCCCATCCTGTTGTATCATTCATTCATTATTCAACCTGTACTCAGTTAGCTCCTTCTCCACATTTTTGTGTCCTAGGCCCTGGGAATTCATGGGCAAATGAGACTTGCAATCTCTGCCTTTTTGAAGAGCTCAGCCTCAGAGGCTGGAAGACACCTAGTGAGGCCATTCCAATACCAGTGCTTTGAGGGGTCATCCTGGGAGCACAGAGGAAGCCAAAATACCTAGTCAAAGGAAAGAAGCATCAGGGAAGGCTTCCTGGAGGAGGTGACATATGAGAAGCAACCACAAGAAGAAGGAACACTGTCAATTTCTTCAGCCTCCTTTCCAACGGTGCAAGATCCAGCTATAGCCATAGGGGCATCAACACTGTCCCTCTCCCCACTCTGGCCCAGGGCCCTGCTTCTGGGAGCTGCCTCCATCTTCCATCCTCCCTTGGCCCTTCCCACCCATGCCCACAATTCCAGGACCCTTCCTGAAACCTCTTCTCCAGGACACCAAGCTTCACCATCTCCATCACCCCCACCACTGCCCCGATTTTCCTTTTTTTTTTTTTTTTTTTTTTTTTTTGGTACGCGGGCCTCTCACTGTTGTGGCCTCTCCCGTTGCGGAGCACAGGCTCCGGACGCGCAGGCTCAGCGGCCACGGCTCACGGGCCCAGCCGCTCCGCGGCACGTGGGATCCTCCCAGATCGGGGCACGAACCCGCGTCCCCTGCATCGGCAGGCGGACTCTCAACCACTGCGCCACCAGGGAAGCCCCCGATTTTCCTTTTTCTCCTCCTTTGCCCAACAGGAAATTGGCATATCCTAATTATATACGATGTTCTATAGATGCTGTAGCTAAGTACCCATTTGTAGATGGGCCATCCTTCTATTCTCCTCCTGGATATTGAGAACGATTTGTTAAAGGATACATTTTTAAAGTAAAATGCAAAAAAAAATTGTGCAGTGGAAACAGTATGGCAGTTCCTCAAAGAAATAAAAATAGAATTGCCATATGATCCAGAGATTCCACTTTTGGGTATACTATATGGAAGAGAATTGAAAGCAGGATCTTGAAGAGATATTTATACAGCCATGCTCGTAGCAGCATTATTCACAATAGTTAAAACATGGAAGCAACCCAAGTGTTTACTGATGGGTGAATGGATAGCAAAATGTAGTATATATGTACAATGGAATATTATTCAGCCTTAAAAAGGAAGGAAATTCTGACACATGCTACAACATGGATAAACCTTGAAGACGTCCTAAATGAAATAGGTCAGTCACAAAAGGACAAGTATTATATGATTCCACTTATATGAGGTACCTAGAGTAATCAAATGAATAAAGATAGGGAATTCCCTGGAGGTCCAGTGGTTAGCACTCCATGATTTCACTGCCGGGCTGCACAGGTTCAATCCTTGGTTGGGGAACTAACTAAGATCCTGCAAGCTGCGTGGTGTGGCCAAAAAAAAAAAAAAAGACAGAAAGTAGAATGGTGGTTGCCAGGGGTTGGGAGAGGAGGGAATGGAGAGTTATTGTTTAATGGGTATAGAGTCTCAATTTTGCAAGATGAAAAGAGTACTGGAGATGGATGGTGGTGATGTTTGTACAACAATATGTGTAGTTAATACCAGTGAACTGTGTAGTACACACACATATATGCATATATATGTTTGTACATATCTCTCACAATCAGGAATACTGAAAGGAATTTGCTAACAAATGCAAAACTGGCCTCTACCAAGGATGGAATCAATTCCATTTTACCAGACAAGATTTGCTTGCATACTTATGAACTGAATTTTAAACAAGTTAAAATAATATATTTAACCCAATGTATTCAAAATATTATCATTTACCATGTAATCAATATAAACATTATTATTGAGATATTTTGCATTCTTTTTTTCATACCAAGATTGCAAAACATCTCAAGTGCTCGGTAGCTACATGTGATTAGTGGCTTCTGTATTAGACAGCACAGCTGTAGACAACACATAATATTCCTTTGAAAGAACATCCAGGAATATTTTTACCTTTTCCAAAGCCTTCTCCAATTTTTCCTGACAGTTTTTTAATTAAAAAAGAATTACCCAAGTAATCTATGTTCATTATACAAATATCAAATGCAGGTAACTGATGAGAAAAAAATCACAATAAATGCCACCATCCAGAGATAATCACAGATCCAGATTTTTTATGGCCTCTGAGACTTTAATAGACACATTTTGTTATATATATTTTTTAAATAAATAATTTTATATACAATATAAATGTATAAACAGTGTAGCTATATATTTTACAGTTTATATGTTTTGTTAATATATAATCTATGAAATTGTATTATTTTTAAGAGTTTTAAACTTTTCAGAATAGTTTCAGATTTACAGAATTACTGCAAAGAGTACAGAGAGTTCACTTATACCCCACACGCAGTTTCCTCTGTTATTAATATCTTGCATTAGTAGTGTTACTGAACCAAACTTGTGTCTGCTCACCTGTGTGCAGTAAAGCCAATCTACTGACCCTGGGCTGTGGTGAAGGAAAGTGCAGCGTTTATTGCAGGGCGCCAAGCAAGGAGTCCAGAGCAACTAATGCTCAGAAAGCCTGAACTTCCCCAATGGGTTTCAGTGAGGCAGTTTTAAAGGCAAAATGAGGATGGGGTGTCCCAGGTTATGCAATCAGCTTGTGCACAATTCTCTGATTGGTTGATGGTGAGGTAACAGGGTGGTGTCACAGGGGTTAACATTATCAATCCTTAGGTGCCAGTAGGTCTGGGGGCTACATGCTCATGATCATCAAGTAGTTAATTTCTTCCATTTGGTGGTGGTTTTAGTATCAGCAAAACAACTCAGGAAATGTGTACCAGATACTATTATCTATGTACTTCAGAGAGGAGCTAAAGCAGAGGATATGGGGGAGGGGTCTGTCCTGGGAAGGCCCCTTAGAGTCCTGCTCAGTTATAGTATGGTATATTTATCAGAATTAATGAGCCAACACTGATACATTATTATTAAAGTCCATACCTCATTCAAATTTTTTCAGTTTTTCCCTAATATCCGTTTACTGTTCCAGGATCCTATCCAGGATACCAGATTATATTTACTAGTGATGTCTTTTCTTAGGCTTAGCTATGACAGTTTCTTAAACTTTCCTTGTGTTTCATGACCTTGCTAGTTTTGAGAAGCACTACTGTAGAATGCTCTTAAACTGGGATTTGTCTGATGTTTCTCATGATTAGACTCAGAGTAATTGTGTTTTGGGGAGGAAGTCTACAGGGGCCAAGTGCCATTTAAGGGCACATCAAATCAATCTGACAAACTATCAATCTGACTTATCACTATTGATGTTGACCTTGATCACCTGGTGAAATCATATTTATTTATTTATTTATTATTATTATTATTATTTTTGCGTTATGCGGGCCGCTCACTGTTGTGGCCTCTTCCGTTGCGAAGCACAGGCTCTGGACATGCAGGCTCAGCAGCCATGGCTCACGGGCCCAGCCGCTCCGCGGCATGTGGGATCTTCCTGGACTGGGGCACGAACCCATGTCCCCTGCATCGGCAGGCGGTCTCTCAACCACTGCACCACTAGGGAAGCCCCATATTTATTTTTGACTAGAGAATATATGCACATGATACAAAAATTTAAATATACAAGTCTCCCTCTCACCCTGTCTCTTCCCCCCTCAAACACACACACATAGGCTGCCTCACCAAAGTTAATTACCTCCAATTTCTGGAGCCTGTGAATATATTACCTTACATGATTAAAGGGACTTTGCAGATATGGCTAAATTAAATATTTTGAGACAGGGGAAATTACTCTGGATTATCAGGATGGACCCAGTGTAAATACAAGCATCTTTATAATGAAACCAAGTTCCCCTAAAACCAAGTTCCTCTATCAAGTTTATGATTGACCTCTCTGTTCAACACCTGTTCCCCTGAAGACTGAGGAGTATCAAAGAAAAGGAGGAATTGAAATTGTACAGGACCTTGTGGGGCCTTCCCAAGTACAAAGGTCTTTCTGTACTCCCCATCTCTTGTTTGTGTGAAAAAGGTTTCCACCTCCAAGACCTTCTCTGAGTTCCAAAGGGCAGATTCAATTAGTAATTAGAGTGAGGGAATACAGAAAGAAACCATAGTGCAGCCATGGGGCCTGCTCCTGGTTCCTCCTGGGGGTATGTAAGGAAGACCTGACATACATCTCTGAGTTCTTCTATAGGAACTAAGGCCCCTGCCCAGGTACAGGATGGTAACTTCAGGCTCAGAACAAGCACTGGGACCCCAGACTGGTTGGAACTGGAAGGCTGATGATTGAGATTCTTAGAACACCACCCTGTTACCTCACCACCAACTAGAGGAAGGTTACACACCCTGCAGCCCTCCCCCACCAAATCTCCGTATAAAACCTTCCCTGAAACCCATGGGGGAATTCTGGCCTTTTGAGCACAAGCCACCCGTTCTCCTTGCATGGCCCTGGCAATAAATCTTTCTCTGCTCCAAACTCTGATGTTCAGGTATGTTTGGCCTCACTGTGCTTTGGGCACACAAACTTGTGTTAGGTGAGAATACGAGGTTAGACAGGAGGGTCAGAGTCAGAGAAGGCATCATGAAGACAGAAGCAGAAGGTGGAGTGATGTGGGGATATGAGCCAAGGAATGTGGTGGTCTTTAGAAGCTGGAAAAGGAAAGGAAATTGATATCCCCTAGAGACTCCAGGAGGAACACAGTGTTGACCTCCAGAACTCTAAGATAATAAATGGTGTGGTTTTAAGTCTGTAAGTCAGTAGTAATTTGTTACAGCAGCAATAAGAGACAGGAGCTGTCAAATCCCTTTACCAGTTTTTCTGCCAGTGAATGTCCAGACTCGTCTTGAATGCCTCCAATGATGGGGATATCACTATCTCTATGGGCACCCTGTTTTCTTTCCAGCAAGCTCTTTCTTCTATGGAAACCTTCCTCCGTGGTAACCTCCCACACATTGCATGCCCACCTCAAGCCCCAGTTCTCGGGGCAAGGATCAACAGACACAATCTAAATCCCCTGTACACATGAGGCTTTTATAGACATAAATTATCTCTTCTCG
The DNA here is from genome assembly GCF_026419965.1 of Kogia breviceps. NCBI lineage: Eukaryota > Metazoa > Chordata > Mammalia > Artiodactyla > Physeteridae > Kogia > Kogia breviceps. The sequence goes on from NC_081327.1 coordinate 31,458,909, forward strand.
ACGTTTAACATCTTCCAGCTTTGCCCTTGGCCAGTTTACAAAAAGGTATCAAAGCCAACTTTCTCTCGATGAGGCTTCAGCTAAATACTTGTGGAATGGGATTCCATTGCACGTGTCTTCCCATCCATGGAGGAGCCCATGGCAAAGTCCATAACCGAGCACACCCCCTTCCAAAAAGAATCATGTAGACCCCCTCCTCACTTCCCCCAGGGTCTCAACAATAGTCTCAACCCTTTCGATTGTATTTGTCATTAAAACTAATGTCAAAACTTCAGGTTCCGAGCGTTGGCAAGTGACTAGAATTTAATAATATAGTTTCATTTCCATTGTATTTATTTTTATAGTTATTTTCTATTGATGGCAAGAGAAACTAATTTTCATTTTCTGTTCAGGCTAGAGTTTCCATTTAAAACATATAAGTAGTAAAAAGACTGAACCAGTTTAAGGATAACGGTAAATCTTGGCAACGCGGGTGGTTATTGATTGCGGATGACGAGGGGCTGTGTGGTTGGATCTGAAGCTACCAGGGATCTCAAAGTTATCTGGATAATTCCCAAGCCGCGTCGCACCGTACAGTGCACTAAAAAAGATGCCACAAACATTAACTCGAGAGTCAGGATGGCCGAGCGGTCTAAGGCGCTGCGTTCAGGTCGCAGTCTCCCCTGGAGGCGTGGGTTCGAATCCCACTTCTGACAACCTTCTCGTTTCTTTTGTCTTTGTTTTTTTTTTTCTCCCTCCAAGGTCTAAGGAGAGTCTTTGCGGTTTCAGATCGGATCTTTCTCTTTTACATTCCAAAAGTCGAATACATATCATTAAGAAAAAAAAACACTTTTTAAGAAGGAAATACTTGTTTCGTAGAAAGATTAATAGTATTACATATTTGATGCGCCACCTTACGTGAAAGGCAAAAGAAAAATTAACCGAAGGTTTGTCAGAAGTGGGATTCGAACCCACGCCTCCAGGGGAGACTGCGACCTGAACGCAGCGCCTTAGACCGCTCGGCCATCCTGACTACCCACATACTTCACTGCCAGCAATGCCCTCCAAAATGGCTCTTATGTGCGCATGCGTAGTGAACCGCGGCAACTGTTTTGTTTTCCTCTCTACGTTGGGAGGAGCTAGATACTGGCGTTGGCTCGAAGGGGAGGAGCGAGACGGAATGAGAAGGTGAAGAACTAGGCGCCTGGGCAGCAGCAGAGGGCGCGCGCGGTGTGCTGGACACTCAGAACGGCATAGAGACCGAGGACTATTACTTAGACTCGTGTGCGTTCGTGCCGCCGACAGGCATTCATTCTGCATTCATGCATTTACTATTCACATCAGCTTTGATTCTTGCACATCTGTAAGTACCCTTGCATTTCTGCATACATGCCCTCTTGCCTATTCCACGAGAAACAGTCAAGTCCGCACACTCGCACAGGCTTATAGATCCCTGCTGGCGCCCGAACCACGTGAAGCCCGGATGGGCGTCAAAACTGCAACTTCACATTTGTATGTGTGTTTAACTCATTTACTCAGACTCCGGGTTACACCGAGTCCTGCAGCGGCACAGCCGGATCCACCCTTTTTCCTGTGTTCCTAGTTCGCAAACCTTGCTTGGCACACAGTAGGCGTGCAGGGAATGTCCGTGGATTACTCCGTCCCTCGCCTCCTCCTTCCCGCATTGCGTCATTTCGTGATTCACGTCTCCTCCCTAACCCCACACTTACCCACGCACTGGCTCTGCCCAGGAACCAGAAGACCTCAGGTCTCGAGGGTACCTTTCTCCACGGGATTTCGGGGAGGCTTGTATACAAAACAGAGTTTCCGGCCTTAAGACACATTCAAGCCTGGGGCGAAGGGAGAAAGATAAGAAATATGTGAGAGGTAAAATGGAAAAAAAAGAAAAAAAGAAAGAAAAGGTTAAAGGTGCTGCTAAGTGCAAGAAAGAGGAAGTCAGGAAACTTGCAAGAGACTTTGAAATAGACCAAGAAAGATAACTGGGTGTCCTTTCTGGGGCGCCAGTCCTGGCTGGCTGATTCTCAAGGGCCTGCACCTTTCATTACTTCTACATACAAATGATTCTTATTCACGGAAATGCAAGTGGATTTTGTTGGAGTGGAATGCAATTAATTATTGCCCTGTGGATATTGACCATTTTTACATCTGTATTATAAATCCATTTTATCATTTGTGATTGCCAATATATGTGTGTCCTTTGAGTCGGTTGTAACATCTTACTGGTTTCCCCACAAATTACTGAGTTAGATGAAATCTTTGACTTGTGTTCATTTTATAATTATGTGAGAATCACGATTTTACCTTAAAAAAAGTCTCTTTTAATAGTGATCAAGGGTGACTAGGGGGACTTCCCTGGTGGCGCAGTGGTTAAAATCTGCCTGCCAATTCAGGGAACGTGGGTTCGATCACTGGTTGAGGAAGATCCGTGGTGGAGCCCGTGAGCCACAACGACTGAGCTCCCATGATGCTACTATTGAAGCCCAAGCGCTCTAGGGCCCACGTGCTGCAACTGCTGAAGCCTGCGTGCCTAGAGCCTGTGGTCCCCAATTAGAGGCGCCACTGAAATGAGAAGCCCGCACACCCCAACGAAGAGTAGCTCCTGGCTCACCACAACTAGAGAAAGCCTGTGCAGCAACGAAGACCCAACGCAGCCTCCCCACCAAAAAAAAAAAAAAAAGCGACTAGGGGCTCCCACAATAAAAAATGGTACTGATGGACCTAGTGGTAGGGCAAGAATAAAGATACAGACGCAGAGAACGGACTTGAGGACACAGTGGGGGAAGGGGAAGCTGGGACGAAGTGAGAGAGTAGCACTGACATATATACACTACCAAATGTAAAACAGATAGCTACAGCTCGGTGCTTTGTGATGACCTAGAGGGGTGGGATAGGGAAGGGAGATGGGGTTATGGGGATATATCTTATAGCTGATTCACTTTGTTGTACAGCAGAAACTAACACAACATTGTAAAGCAATTATACTCCAATAAAGAAGTATGAAAAGAAAAAAAAAAGAGTGACTAGCGGCTCTCATAAGAAGGGTGGTCAGGGAGGGCCACTCTCAGAGGAGGTGACAATGAGTTCCAAAGGGAGAGACAAGCACAGTCAAAGCCAGGAGCAGTAGTGTTCTAGGTGGGAGGCATAGCCAGTGCAAAGGTCCTGAGGCAGGGAGGGGCTGTGGTCTGTTGGAGGGGCAGCAAGGCCAATGGGGCAAGGGTATGGGTGGCAGGAGGCTGAAGTCCATATCACAGATGGCTGGGATGCCAGGAAGAGGGGTTTGGCTTTTCTTCTGTGTGTGTTGGAGTCACTGGAGTGTTTAAAAGCAGGCAAGTGACATGATTCAGTTGGCCTTTCAAAATGATCCCTTTGGCTGCTGTAGGAGAAAGGACATGAGAGGCAAGAGAAAAATCAAGAGTCCAGGGAGAAGGCCATGGAAAGGAGGATGACAGATGATGGTGGTTGGACCAGGGAAGTGGAGAAGCAAAAGGTGGTCAAGTTCAAGATTCAAGATGTGTTTTGGAGGTATAACGAAGCTTACAACTTCCCTTTGAGATCAGTGCTGTGGGCAGGAGCTGCTAACAGCTCCCTTGGGCAGGAGTAGGGAGCTGCTCCCTCCTCCTACTCCAGGGAGCTCAGGCTCACACAGGCTGAGTGATTTGCCAACATCCTCTTTGGGGCAGAAGCCCTGTGCTCTCCACCTCTGGAACCCTCCCCTCATGCCTTATACCACCAACCTTTCTATGGGTGCATCGTTTTAGAGGTAAGACAACAGTGGCAAGCCCAGAGCTGGAGCCCAAGCCAGACCCTCTCTCTGCCTGCTCCCCTCCTGGCCTGGCTGGGAGAAAGTGCTCATTGGATGGAGGTGCTGAGGCCCCACTCAGCCCTACCTCCTGCGTTTGGGTGGATGGTCAGCTGTCCTCCCCTGACACCTTTCAGGTGCCAGATTTGTGGCATGGAGGAAGCCATTTCAGGATCCCATTCCAGCTTCAGACCCCCAAGACCCAAAATGGGAAAGGGCCACTATTCCTGTTTGTTCCTTTTCCCCCTTATCAGATAGCAGCCTAGACACCAAAAATGGATCCTCGAGGGACAGACCTCACTCATTTTCCACTCTGGGCATTTGTCCAGGTTGGGAGAGGAAAGTCCCCTGAGCTCAGCCTGGAAAGTCTACCAGCAACTGGGGAAGTCCCGGCACGGCCCTGCTCAGCCCTAATAGGGACAGATGGAGGCAGTCCCCATGGGGACCTGGTGTTCAGCCAGCCCAGGGGCCTGAAAGGGGGAATCCTAGCATCCCTGTGACCCTGGCACACATACCCACCTCTGCTTGGGAAAAGAGTGGCAGGAAGCTGAGTTTTAGTGAATGTCTCCTTTACATCCATTATTTCACTTAATGTTTATAAATCACCACAACACCGAATAGCATTACCTCCATTTACAGATGAGGAAAATGAGGCTCAGAGAGGCCAAAGTAACTTACCCAGAGTCACACAGATAAGTGGAACCTGATTTTTCTGGCTTAATACTCTTTTTTTTTAATACTCTTTCTTGAGAACTATTCTGAGCCTAGAACTGTGATAGGTACTTTATTTACATTGTTTCTTTTTAAAAGCAAAAGCCATGAGGGCTTGCCAACTAAGGTGGCAGGCTGGATTTGGAGACGTTAATTTTAGTTCTGTTTTCATTATTGGAGGAGACTTAAAAGAAAGGGTAGGCTTTTCCCAGCAAGCCAGTCCAAGTGGCAAGGCCAAGTTTTTGTGCCTCAGGCTCTGATCTCCTTGGCTAAGGTTCAGGGACAGAAGCCATCAGGCGCCAGTAATGAATCCCTGCCAAGGCCTGGTTTGGGCATCTTGGTCCATTGAGGGGGGACCTCAGGGGTGAAGTGGATGAAGCAGGTGTAGGTCTCTGATGGGGTGGGATAGGAACTGCTTGGTCCCTCTGGAGCCAGAGCCAAAGACCCCAGGTCCCCCCCTTGGTGTGGAGAGTTGGGCAACCCAGTTCCCCGATTTTGAATGGATCATGTGGACAGTGGTGACCAGAAAGGACGAAAGGCCAGAAGCTCACTTCCAAGTTCTGTAGACTGCTTATTGTGCCCCCAAGGCCTTTGATCACCCTAGAAAGAGAACCCCAGGAATGGGGGAGACTCTGTAGCATGCCACTCTGATAAGCAAGAGGTATAAAGCCAATTTTGACTTGAGGCAGCATGGCTGAGCATCTCAGCGTGTGGATTCTGGAACCACCTGGTTTAAATCTTGCTTCTGCTAGGTCTGTGACCATCAGGAGTTATTTAGCCTCTCTGTCCCTCTGTTCCTCAGTTTCCCAATCTGTAAAATGAATTTAGGAATAGTATCTGCCTCAAATGGTTGTATAGATTGAAGAGTGAATACATGCTCAACATTTAGAGTTCCTGGAATGGAATAAATGCTTTAAATGTTAGCCTAGAAAAATAAAGCAATGTACCATTTCTTCCCCCCCCCACCCCAGGAACTGCTAAAGTATTAGTGTTTAATAGCACAACTGACCAAGGTCCAAGATATGAAATTACCGTGTTCAGGAAACATGGGGGCATGGGAGAGAAATCACTCTATAATTTAACTCTATAGTATATGGTAAGAAGAATGCACACTTTATAATATAAAACCTGTCTACACATAGTAGTTGCAAAAAATCATCGTCTTCTCTTGGCTTGTAAAAAGGTTGTTCCAGATTCCAGTGCAGATGAGCAACCTTCAACTCTTCTGTGTGGCAGGGATCCTGTTTTCACCATCCAGCTCTTCCACCCCAGCCTGTGTCATGAGGTCTGTGATATTTTTCTCCAGGTCATCAATGTGACTGCTCATGTCATTAATTCTTCCAATGATCTGGTCGGACATGGTCTGAAATTTATCTTGCATCTGTTGCAGGGGTGTCTGCACCACCGAGGTGAGATCCTGCACGGCCTTGGGGTCAGTCTCGGGCATCTCCCCAGTTCCCAGCTTGGCGGTGCTGTCTCAGACCATCACCTACATTGCTGTTTGTCCCCAATGTACCATTTCTTGCACCTGCTGACTATTGTGGAGCAAGTTCCCACCTGTCAAACTGACTTTGCAGAAGTAGTGTCTATAGGGCCATCCCAACAACCGTAGTATCCTGATTGCCCCCCTTTGAGCCAGCCTTGCTCCCCTCTCCAGCCTCATCTCCCACTTCCAGCTCCCTGCCTGCATCTTTCTGTTCCTTCAGTCCACAAAACACATTCCTCTTCGGGGTCTTTGCGCTTTCTGTTTCCTCCATGCAGAGCCATCTTCCCCCAGCTCATGCAGGGCTGGCTCCTTTCATCATCCCCAGGTCAGCCCCCGGGTGAAAATGGTCCCTCACCCCACCTCCCACTCACTTTCAATCTGGCCTCCTTCTGACAGATGCAAAGCTACTGTGCTTATTCACTGGCAATTGATGATCACGTTTCTCTCCCACTAGCCTCTGTGCTCTTGTGAAGTCAGGAACCGTGGCCATCTTGTTCACCAGGTATTCCCAGCAGATAGTACAGTACCTGTCACGTAGCAGGAACTTGATACATAAGTACTGCATGAGGGGATGAACGGACAAATGGATGGATGGACGGATGGGCGGGTCAATTCCCTGGGCTCTTCAAGTCAGTTTTCTGTCCATCTCAGGTGGAGCTCAGGAAGTCTCCTCAGGTGAGGCCATTTATGACCTCTTGCCTTCCCGTGAGGCTTCAGCTCAGACTCACATGCCCAGCTCTCTGCATTGACACATCAGTTCCTTTGGCCCATCTGGGGCCCAGGGACCTCCAGACCTCTCGCAGGCCCCACCTGCTCTGCATCTTTTGGCTAAAACGTTTTGGTGTTCTGCTTCGAGCTCCACCAGCCCAGGGCTTTCTCTCAGGGTGGGCTTTGTGTACCCAGTGCAGGGGTAAAGGGGGACGTGGTGTCTGAGGTCTAGGGACTCGTTATTACCCTGTTTCCCTTCCTGTCACCACAGCCCTGTCGACGGAGTAAAGTACTGCTGTACCAATTGCTAAACAGGGCTGCCCTGAGTTCCCACCGCCACCCCGGTCCCTCCCCACTCCCGATTCCTGCAGTCCACCAACCTCCTGGCTGAATCCAGCACAAAGGCTGTCGTCCGTCGTCATGGGCAGGTGCGATGCAAGTCATTAAAAATATTAAACAGGGCTTCCCTGGTGGCGCAGTGGTTGAGAGTTCGCCTGCAGATGCAGGGAACACGGGTTCGTGCCCCGGTCCAGGAGGATCCCACGTGCCACGGAGCGGCTGGGCCCGTGAGCCATGGCCGCTGAACCTGCGCGTCCGGAGCCTGTGCTCCGCAACGGGAGAGGCCACAACAGTGAGAGGCCCACGTACTGCAAAAAAAAAAAGAAAAAAAAAAGATATTAAACATTTCGGCAGGACCACATTATGGCTTTCCTCTTTGACATGATACTCCACTACTCTTTGGGAGCCCCTTCGGATTCAATCCCACCCCTGCTCTGGCCACCTCCCACTCCCACCACTCACCCCTCCCTCTCCCACCACTCACCCCTCCCTCTCCCGCTCCCCACCCCGGGCTTCTGGTACCAGCCCCCTGATTTTCCATTGGAAACAACCCCTCCCCCACTCTCTGTGCAGGCAGGTCACGTGAAGCGGATCTATTCTCCTACCATGTTGTGGGGAAATGGGCTTGTGACTCAGGTCTGACCAATCAGTCAGTTCCATTCACCTAGCTACACAGTGATTGGTTCAGAAATGAACACATGATTCCAGTTGGTCCAATGGGAGTCTGGTGAGAGGGGACTCTTGGAGAAGAGAAAGTGGGTGTGGGGCTCAGGTGACTGAGCCGGTAAAGTCTGAGGCTGGTGGTGGCTGTCACGGCTATGCCATCCAAAGCCTGCTTGAGAAGAACTGGAAAATACAGAAAGTCAGAACTCTTGACATCGATATTATTCGAACACTTGGATTTAGTTGTGCCTGAAACCATTCGCCCCTGGTCTTTTCAGTTTTATGAGCCAATGCCCTTTTGCACTTAAGCCAGTTTAATGTGAACTTCTGTCACCTGTAACCCAAAGACTAATATGGCCTAGATCTGTGCTGGCTTACACGGTAGTCAGGAGCTGACTAGTGAGCATTTGAAATGTGGCTACACTGAATTGAGACAGATCACGTGTCGCATACAAACTAGATTTCAAAGAAAGTATGAAAATAAAGATGTAAACTACGATTGACCCTTAAACAATAAGGGTTCGAACGGTGTGGGTCCCTTACGTGTGGATTTTTTCAGCAGTAAATACTACAGTACTACACAGTCTGCAGTTGGCTGAATCCATCCATGGATGCTGCACCACAGGTAGGGAGGAACCACGGATATGGAGGAACCTCAGGTGCAGAGGGCAGACTAAGTTATACATGAATTTTTGACCGTGGGGAAGGTCAGCACCCCTAACCTCCATGTCGTTCAAGGGTCAACTCTATTTTCTTATTAATTTTTAATATTGATATGTTAAAGTGATAATACTTTGGCTATGTTGTGTTAAAACATATTATTAAAATGGATGTCATCTGTTTCTATTTAGTTTTTCAATGTTGCTAGTAGAATATTTCACTTGTGTATGTGGCTTGTGTTATGCTTCTGTTGGACCGTTCTGGCCTTGATGACCCACCTGTAAAATATCAGGAAGCAAGAGATCAGAGCCTACCCAAATACTGATGCATCCCCACCAGAAAAGCACTCTAAAGATGCCAAGGAGGAGAAGGCTTCCTGAAGAAGGTGGGCACAAAAGATTAGGTCTGCTTTGCAAGGGTTGAGAGGAAGGGGAAGGCATTCCAGGTCAGGGCACAGCATGAGCAAAGGTCTGAGCGTGGGACTAAAAGGAGAGGGGTCTGAGGAGAAACGAAGGTGGGATAAGGGAGCCTTGAGGGTTAAGATGGGCTGTCAAGGGAATTTCCTGGTGGTCCAGTGGTTAGGACTCCCCACTGCCAATGCAGGGGGTGCGGGTTCAATCTCTGGTCAGGGAACTAAGATCCCACATGCCGCGCAGCGTGACCGAAAGATTTAAAAAAATAAAAGATGGGCCGTCGATTTCACCCATCAAAGTGGGGCTTCCAAGGAGGGAGAGAAGGGCCCTAATTCTGGGGAGAGACAGGAGCCAGAATCTGCAGGCCTTTCCCACCAGCACGGAGCCACTCAGAGTTTAAACATTTCCTTTGGAAATTCTCTCAGCCTCAAATAACTCCCAGTTTCCCTCTGATCTTTAGATTATGCCTAATGCTTTCTGTTTTCTCTAGGCCTGTTTCCTGCAGTCCCTTTCTGTGTCTGCTGGCATCCAGCTCCTAGAAAACATACTCATGTCCTTGGACCTCAACAGAGGACATGCCAGCAGGGGCCTGGGAAGGTAACAGGTGGACTCACTGAGTCCCAGTAGGGCATCACTGAGTAGTACGAAATCAGAGTGCTCTGTCCCCCAGCCAGAGACATCCTGGGGGAACCATGTCCCCCCAATTCACCTTTTGCAATACAAAAGAAAAAAAGCCATGAAAATTACTTTTCATTCTGAAAAAAAAAGAGCATTACTGACGTCTCGTTTGTTCTCCAAAGGTTTCCACAGACATATAGAGCAAGTATCTTGGTTTATCAAACTCCCCACAAAAATGAGACAGAGTCTGATGCAATATTTTTCTAGGTCAGGTGGTCACAAAAAGTTTGTGTTGCTGAAGGGCCTCAGCGTCTTTACAGGCCTTAGCTGTCCATTGGACAATCCCTTCCTGGGGAAGCTGGCCTCCAGCCTGGGTCAGCTCCCCTGTCTGCACCAGAGCCCTCAGCCCTCAGCATACCACACATGAGTGTGTGTGTGTGTGTGTGTGTGTGTGTGTGTGTGTGTGTGTGTGTGTGTGATTCTCAGGCCACTGATTCATTCACCACTGATCCCCAGCACCTGGCATCTTGTAGGTAGGCACCCTGGAAATATTTGTTAATTGAGCAAATGAATGAATGAATCCTAAATTCAGAGTTTAACCACCCCCCCCAGATATTTACAGCACCCCAAATAAGGACCTCAGTCCTTGTGCTCTAATCTTCAAGATTACATTTCCGGGGAAGCAAGTCTCTCCTAGTTAATGTCAGGCTATGGAAGAGAGGAACCTTCCTCTCTTCCACCTTCCTACTCAGCCTCCTGGTTGAGTGCCCACTCTGCCCCAGCCCAGAGGACCCCAAGTAGGTGTGGGAGCAGGAGGGCGTTTTCCTGAGGTTCATCCCATGTCTCTGGTGCATTAAGAAGCCACATTTATGGGAGAGCTTCGAGTCAGACTGAATGTATAGGTTTCCATCCTCTTGAGTGTTACTGAGTCTGAGCTCATCATACTGCTCACCACAGGACAGGCCAATAAATTAAGAGATGAGCTGTTGGGGGAAGGGATAATGACTTTATTTGGAAAGCCAGCAGATGGAGAAGTTGGTGGACTAGTGTCCCAAAGAACCATCTTCCTCAAGTTAGAACTCAGGCTTCTTTTAAACCAAAAGGGGAAGGGGTAAAGTCCTGGTTCCAGCCAGACTCTGGAGGGGTGGTGTTAATTTCTCCCTCCCTGCAGCCATTCACAGGTGGGCCTGGTCAGGATGGTTCCTGCAAGCTAAACAAAGGTACTTGAGCTGACCACTCATTTTCTGGGAGACAGGGTTCCCAGAGGTGGGCCATTATGTATACTTTAAGCTTATAGGCAACATTCCTTTGGTGATTAACTTCGAATACAAAGGTTCTTCCTTATTGCATGAGGACTATTGGGGGAAACTGAGGCAAGGGATTTGGAAACATTCTACAAATGGGGCAACTGATGAAGACGAAGGTCACCGCGGTTGGAGTGAGGGTTAGGGCTGGGCTTCCACGTAGGGTTGGGGTTTTTATCTCCCAGCCAAGGTCCCCTTCGAGATATCTGTGCATGTAAACCTCAGGAGGTGGGAGTGGTGAACCGCGAGGTTCTTCACCAAAATTCCACAAGGCACCGGGGCTGCAAGGGGAGAACAGGAGCCTTAGAATTCTGCTGCCTTAGAATCTTGGCCAGGAGGGGAAGGGTGGGGAGGTGGGGGGCCCAGCTGTGGGTGGGGACAGGTGGCATCTGCTGGCACAAAATGTGGTCTAGAAGACAGCAGCTGGAATTCACTTGGGCAGAGAGGGCAGAACTTCTGTGGACAGCTCAGCTGAGAGGGGGACTGCGGCCTCTCTGAGGGGCAGGCTCTGACAGAGGGTATGAGGGGAGTTGGGTGGAGACAGGGCAGGTCCCAGTGTCTGTGTCTGTGGGTGTGTAGAAGCGTGTGTCTCTGGGAGTGAGGACGTGTGTGTGTCTGATGTGTGCACATGTGTGATTAAATGTGTGAGTGTGTATGCTGGTTTAGAGATGGCTGTGTGTCTGAGGGAGTGTGGGCACCCCACCGGGCCAGTGTGTGTATATGTATGTGGGGCATTTTTGTGTGGCTGAGTTAGTCATGTGTGTGTGCTGTGTGTGAATGTGTTTTGTGTGTACGTGTGACAAGGGATGGGGGCAAAGAAGCACTATAAACTCGGGATGGAACCATTTAGAGCTTACACCATTGGAAACTTGTGGACATTTGAAGACTTGAGGGCAGGAGAGCCAAGTTCAAATCCCAACTTTGCCATGTTTCAGCTGTGTCCTCAATAGTCTCTGCTTCTTTCCAAGCCTCAGTTTCCTCATCTGTAGAATGGGCATCATTACCCTCACTGCCTCCCAGGGCTGACCTACAGACCACTCTGGGCAGATGCCAAGGTAACTCAGCTCCCTCTGGGGAGAGGAAATGAGAAAAGAGTTTCCATTCTCTGTGCTCCTGGAATTTCTTACCAAGAGCATGTATGATTTTTATGGTGGAGATGTTAGGAAAAGGCATCTGTGCTCTGGAAACCTTTACCATCTTTCTCAGTCTGGCTGGGGTGATGCTTGTGGTTCTGCTGACAGATGACCATGGTGGACACGGCTGGGTGTGAGGTTATTTGCCAGGGTCAGATCCTCAGACCAGGCAGGCTCTGGGTGGCCTCCCTCTCCCCAGGAGCCAGCTAGGGATGTCACTGCCTAACTTGGAGAAGACAGGAATGCTGCTTCTCGAAAGCCTCCCAACTTGTGTTCTTGGCCAAGAAGAATCGGGCCCAGCCCGGTGCCCGGAGAACCAGGACAAAATCACCTGCAGAAACAGACTTAAGGGTTAAATTAAATGGAAACTTGCCTTTCACAACGTCTGTTTTCTTTTCCCTCCTTTTATTTCTATTTTTTTAGGTCCCCCTCCTCCGCACAATGAATCACAAAAAGCTATTATCAGAGGTTATGTCTGGGGAGGGAAAGGGAAGGATTTCACTTTTCATTTTGTACCTTGCAAAGTAAGGTTTGCATTTTGGAACCATATCCTTTTCCTCTTTGTGCTCCTGCTTCCTCCTCTCGCTGGTATCAGGAAGTCTCTGGCCAGAGAGCCTGCCACTGGGGATTTTCTTCTTTGAACCTCAGTGCATGAAAAGGAAATAAAAACTGCAGTCACTGTCATATAATTTTTTTAAATCCCTAAATGCTGGTTTCCAAAACTTAAATTTTTTTTCACATTACATATTTTAAAAATTTTTTAACAGGCATTACATTTACGTAATTTGACTTTCAAAAGGTACAAAAGAATAATCAGTGAAACACTTTCCTCTCATCCCTGACCCCAGAGTTTCCTTCCCCAGAGGCGACCCCTGTTCCCAGTTCCTCATGCAGCCCTCCAGGACATCTTTGCACGCACAAGCAGATATGTAGACTAGACGTATTTCATCTCCTTCCTCCTGATGCTGTAGTTTCCTATACACTCTGCTCCGTTCCTCCCCCGACCCCACCATTTAACAATATATCTTGGTGGTTGTTTGCAAGAGTACACGAATGCCTATAGAATCTGGTCATTTTACAGAAGGGGAAACTGAGGCCCAGAGAGCTCTAGAACCCCGTCTTGCCTCACAGTCTGGGGAGCGTTCCTCAAGTTGGAGAGTGAAATCATCAGGGATGAACTGTTTCCACTCAGAGATGTTATTTTAAACAAATTCACTGAGTGAAATAGAGCTTAGACCAAGATTTGTTTAAGAGCCCTTGGTTCTCAGAAGGAAGAGAGGAAATCACAGCTTCCCAAGTACACACTAGAAAACAGCACCCGCCTTCCCCGGGGGTCATCTGCAAGACAGTGCCTGCCCCTGTCACAGATCACTGCCTCCCAGTCCAAACTGGGACCAAATCTACTGAGCCTCCTTCCAGTACTGCCACAACAGCTTGTAGCATTGGGTAGGTCACCTTCCCTCTCTGGGCTTCCGGGTTCATCTTCTCCAAGGAGCTCCTCTCTACGCCTCACCAGCTGGAATTTGTTGCTGCCTTTCTAGGTTCCCACAACTCGTGATTTATAACCATCCTTCCCCGGTCCCCACCACTTCCTCCTTTCACTCAAATAATCTTTAATTAATTGAGCATTTACACTGTTCCGGGTCTGTGCCAAGCAGTCTTCATGCACTGAAGTTTCAAAACAACACAGAGGGGAAGGGAGAAACTGGACACATTTTATGCATTTTACACATAAGGAAACCAAGGCTTAGGGAGGTCAAGGAAGTACCCTGTGTCATACAGCTAGTTAGCATTGGAGACAGAAATCGTACCAGGCTGGCTCTGCCGACCGCACAGTCCCTAATGTGACCTACCACTCCTTTGGGTGTTGATAGTCAAATGTAAGCCTAGACAGCTTTACATCAACCCCCAAAGAGGCTGGGCCCAGAGAGGAAAAGCAGATTGCCCAGAGACACACAGCCACCAGGGCAGAGCAGAAAAGGGAACATTTCCTTCGGTCTTTTGGATATTTATCATGTACAGGGTGCCGGGGGCAGGGAGGTGAATGGAACACCTACAGTTTGACCCCAGGTTGCTCACAGATCTTCTGATGCATACAGTGATCTAAGCCAGACGTTGAGCCGTAGCTACGTGTCAGGCACTGTGCGGCTCACACACATTTTCCTCACAGCAATGACCCACTGAGGAAAGGCACTTGACCCATTTTACAGATGGGGGAACTGAGGCTCAGAAGGTGTGAAAGCCCTGGAGCTGGAGTTCTGGCCCGACCCCAGCCTGCTCTCCTAACCATCCCAGTGCTCTGCCTCCCAGGCTTGGGAATGCACAGCACTGAGAATGAATGGGGGGCGGTGTTTTAGGATACCTTGTAACAGTTATTATTATCAGTGGGCTGCTGTAACTGGATGACTCTTCTCCCTGGGCCTGGACAAGAGGAGTGGGGGTTTGGATGGAGGGGTCTGGACATTTCCTGGCCCTTCATCACCCAAGAGAAAGCAGCCAGGCACCATCTGTAGTCAGGAAGGTGACTCAGACTTTCCTCTGGGACAAGTCCAGCCTGAGATCCCAGAACCTCGGGCTGACCCAACTAGCAGCTCCCGGTCTCTCTCCCGTAGAGGGTGGAGAAAAGGTCCCCAGGTGATTTCTCTGGCAGGAAGAGATGGGGCTCTCAGCAGCTGAGGAACAGAGAAAAATCTCACTCCTGAGAGAGACCAGAGAAAGGCAGTGATTTATCCAAAATCCCACAGAAAGTCGGAGGCAGAGGCCAGCCCTATCTGGAACATTGAACAACTCTTGGAAAGGACTGTTATGTGTGAAGCTGGCGACATCAAGATGCACAAGGCCCACGCCCTCCCTGGAAATGTTCATGGCTCAGTGGGGAGTGACGTCATGACTGGGCAAAGACCTTGTGGCATGTCCACCCCATGGTGGAAGGAAATGGCAGCCTGGTGGGGCCCAGAGGAGGATGCAGGGCAATTCTGTCTAGTGGGGGAGAGAGAAGGAGAGGGAACATTATCAGGGAAAGCACTTGTGTGGGCACGGAAGGGTACGTTTTGCCAGGTGGAGAGGGGAGGAAGCATTCCAGAAGGAGGGAACAGCATGACCAAAAGCTCAGAGGTGGGATCGTGCCCAGGTACTGTGAGAGGCAGTAGAATGTAGGAGTTGAAGGCTGAGATTCTGGACTCAAACTACTTAGGTTTGAATCCCGGCTCTATCACTTACAGCTGTGGACCTTGGCAAGCATTCTAAACTCCTGGTGCCTGTTTCCTTCTCTGTAAAATGGGGAAAACAGTAGTACCACCCACCTCAAAGCGTTTTTGTGAGGATTAAATAAATTAATCCACATAAAAGAGAGCGAGGCACATATTCTCAGCTTCTATTAACAGTTCTGTAATTGGGCTCAGGGGGAATTCCAGTGTGGCGGTCCAGTGCTCTTTCCTCTGATCTTGGGGCCCCAGGAGACCTTCTCCTCACCTCACCCAGTATTCAAGATCCCTGATGGGTGGCCTGGAGAGGGGGAGATTCTGGGAATAGGCCCAGTGGAGCTTTTGGAAAGTCCCAGCTGTCGATTGGGATCCAACCACAGGGCTTAGGACATGAGAGAGGAGGGGATCCTCTGGGAAGGTGGGAGTATAGGAAGGGGCGCTGCTCCAGATGGAGCAGAGAGACACCCCCCCACCCCACTCAGGGGCCCTCTTGCCTAAGGGCTCCAGAAAACTCTTACGGGACTGGTCAGCTGCAGAGGGAGGTCACAGATTTACGGCCATTCGTAAACACAGAAAGAATTTGCCTGGGCCTCCCAGGCAGGGACATGGAATGTCCAGGAACAACTGGGTTGGGGAAGGGTGGGGGAGGGCAGAGAAGCACTGGGGCTGCCTCGAGCAGTTCAGCCCCCTCCTCTGGCCTGGGGCAGGCAGGAGGCCTCCGGAGTCACCAGCCCACCTTGAGCAGCCGGCGGGGGGTATGGTGCCAGAAGAGGCAGCCGCCTTCCCAAGACGACTCAAGGGTCAGTGGAAGAGCCCCACCTGAGCCAGTGTCTTGGAGGAACAGGACATGCTCATGACTTCTCGGGTGGGGTATGTCATAGGGACACACAGGAAACAGGACTTGAGGAGATGGGAGTGTCTCTAAGGATGCCTTGGGGGTCCTCCCCACTCAGGAAGAGGAACTCCTGTTTCCTATGCCAGGCACTCTGTCATCTTTGTGGTTCAGCGTCTCTCTGGGTCTCTGTGTCTTTTTCTGTGGCTGCTCAGTCGCCCTAGGTCAGCCGTGGCACCCTGTCCTCACATCCCTCACTGCTGTGGTCCCTGCTCACTGCTGTCTCGCAGAAGCCAAGGAGGTCTTGGCTTCTGTGCCCCTCTCTTCTCCATGTCAAAAGCACAGTGGGGTTTGGGGAGAGGGGCTGAGAGCCCCACACTCTCCAAGAGGGGTGTTTTCCCCAAATGCGGCTTTTCAACTGAGTGATTTAACATCTAATTGAGTTATTTATTATAAGGTAAATAAATACTAAATTTGTTTTTGAATCAGCGTGACATGTTATCTTAGTCAGCTGGGCTGCTGTTACAAAATAATGTGAACCGGGTGGCTTACCAACAACAGAAGTTGATTTCTTACAGTTTTAGAGGCGGAAAGTGCAAGATCACGGCGCCAGCCTGGTCCATTCTGGTGAGGACCCTCTTCCGGGCTGTAGACTGCTGACTTCTCACTGTATCCTCCCATGTGGAAAAAGGGAGTGAAGTAGCTGTCAGGCCTCTTATAAGGATGCTCATTCTATTCCTGAGGGCTCCACCCTCAGGACCTAAGTATCTCCCTGAGGCCCTGCCTCCAGCATCACACTGAGGATTAGATTTTAGCATATGAATTTTGGGGGGACACAAACATTCAGTTCATAACACACGCACATGGTATAACAGTAAAGAACAAACCTCTCTCCCTGTCCCCTGACCCCCAGTTACTTTTCCCAGAGGTAACTACTCTTGCCTGTTTCTTCAACAATAACTTCAGTGTTGATTGGTGATTTGAGAGTTTCTGTGATGCTGATGAAAAGTCCCAAGAGAAAGCAGTAGGAAAGCAGGACCATGAAATGCCCCGAAAACATAGTTAGAGGGAAGAGTCTTTTCTCTGGTGAAAGCTCCCATTCCTGCATCCCATTTGGGCCTCCCTTCCTGGTGTGAGAATTTGACTGTGATTCTGCTCTGTGGGCTTTAAAATCTGATGAGACAGGTTATTCCTCCATTCCAGAACATGCCTGGGGCAGGTCTGGGGTGGCTACCATTGGCTCTAGATTTAACCCCTGGTCCCAACACTTGCTGCCTTAGTGATAGGTTCCCGGTTTTTAGTATATCTTTCCAGACAGATCCAAAGATTTTAAGCATATATGTACATATAGCCCCAGTTCCCCTTTTTATTACAATTAGGATAGTATACTGGACAAGTGATTTAGATCACTCTCACTACTTCTCTTTAACATTGTACTAGAGTGGTAGCCAGTGCAATAAGTCAAGAAATAAAAGGCATAAGAATTAGAAAGGAAAAAAAAAAGCTATCATTACTCATGACATGATTGAGTACAGAGAACTTTCCAAAGGAATCTACACACTAGCTCTCGGAATTGATAAGGAAATTTAGCATGGTTTCTGCATCCAAGGTTAATTCAAAGGTTAATTATATTTCGATAAACAAGCAACATACAAATAGATACTTAAATTTAAAGATGAGATGATTCAAAATTTTTAACGGGAAAATTTAAATGTTATACAGTACCATAAATAATTTGAAACCTAGAAAGAAATCTAATAAAAGTTGTACAAGACCTCTACATTGAGAACCGCAAACTATTTTTGAAAAAAATTTACAGAAAAGGTAAATGAATGGAGGAGTATACCATGACCATAGATTGAAAGACTCAGGATTATAAAGAGTCTACTTCTCATTTCTTCAAATTGATCTATAGACTTAAGGCAATTCCAGTAGAAAAAAATCCTAGTTTTTCTTCCATATATGTAGAATGTCTTTATTCTTGAAAGAAATACACATGTTTGAAATATTTAAGAATATAGTGTCATCACTGAGTATAACTTCCTCTCACTGAAAGAATACTCTACCCAACATTTCTTTCATATAGCGTGTAACATACATCTATGTATCTAATGCAGGAAGAAACCTTTACATGCAGATGGAAAGGAAGATACATCCTGTCCCTGTTTGAAAGCTAGGCTTTTCCCACCTTCAAAGCAGCTTTAAAAACACTAGTGCTACAGGTCTGTTATACAATTCACTGCATGCATGACCCAATGAGTATAGCTTCCTTTCACTGAAAGAACGCTGTGCCTAAAATTTCTTTCATGTAGCTTGTGAGAAACATCTATATAAATCTAATGTGGGAAGAGTCTTCACAAGGACACAGAAAGGAAGATACCTCCTCTTCCTGTTTGAAAGCTAGGCTTTTTGCAGCTTCAAGGTAGCCTTGGAAACAATAGTGCTACAGGTTTGTTATACAATCATCGCATGCATGACTTACTGAGTATTAAAAAAAAAAGAATAGAGTGTCATGATGTCTACAATTTACTTGCAAATTATTATTTTTTTGTTTTTTCTTTTTTAATGTTATTGTAATAATGTTTTTCCATAATCATTTGAGACATTGTCTTCTCTAAACGTTTAATAATAAACTAATTTTTTTAAATTAAAAAAATTTATTGAGGTATAATTGACATACAGCATTATATTTCAGGTGTAGAACGTAATGATTCAATATTTGTATATATTGTGAAATGATCACCACAATAAATCTAGTTAACATCTTCTGTCACCATGCATAGTTACAATTTTTTGGTGTGTGTGATGAGAACTTTTAAGATTGATTGACTCTCTTAGCAGCTTTCAAATATGCAATACAGTGTTATTAACTATAGTCATGCTGTACGTTGGATCCCCATGACTTTTGATTTTATAACTGGAAGTTTGTACCTTTTGACCCCCTTTACTCATTTTGCCCACCCCTACCTGCCACTTCTGGCAACCTGTATTGCCAAGTTCCCTGTATTCATAAACTTGTTTTTATTTTTAATTCCACATGTAAGTGACATTTAACAGTATTTGTCTTTCTCTGTCTGACTTATTTCAATTAGCATGAGGCCCTCAAGGCAAGACTTCATTCTTCGTAATGTGTTTTTTTTGTTTTTGTTTTTTTTTTGGCCATGCAGCATGTGGGGCCTTAGTTCCCTGACCAGGGATTGAACCGTGCCCCCTGCAGTGGGAGCATGGAGTCTCAAGCACTGGACCACCAGGGAAGTCCCTGTAATGTGGTTTGAAATCAAGGATCATAATGCCTTCAGCTTTGCTCTTCTTTCTCAAGATTGTTTTGGCTATTTGAGGTCTTTTGTAGTCCCATACAAATTTTAGGATTGTTTGTTCCCAGGATAGTTTTTATTACATGCAGATTCTAAAATTTCTTTGGAGAGGCAGAAGGCTAAGAATGGCCAAAGTAATCTTGAGGAAGGAAAGCAAAGTTGAACAACTAGCCCATCAGATTCAAGACTTACTATAAAGCTGCTGTGCTTAAAAAACAAAACAAACAAACAAGCAAAAAACCCAAACATGTCGTATCAATCAATTATCCAAATGGGAAAAAAAAAGGAATATTGACCCCGTATCTCAAGCTACGTATATAAAATCAATTTCAGGTTGATTGTTGATCTAAATATGAGAGGTAAAACAATAAATACTTTAGAAGAAAGCAAGAAAATATCTTCATTACCTAGATGTAGGAGATCTCACCCGGGGATATCAAAAAATGTTAACCATAAGAAAAAAAACTGTAGGGCTTCCCTGGTGGCGCAGTGGTTGAGAGTCCGCCTGCCGATGCAGGAGACATGGGTTCGTGCCCCGGTCCGGGAAGATCCCACATGCCGCGGAGCGGCTGGGCCCGTGAGCCATGGCCGCTGAGCCTGCGCATCCGAAGCCTGTGCTCCGCAGCGGGAGAGACCACAACAGTGAGAGGCCCGCGTACCACAAAAAAAAAAAAGAAAGAAAGAAAAAAAATTGTTAAATTAGACTACATTAAAGCAAAAATTTGTGTTTGTCAAAAGACACTGTTGAGAAAGTGAAAGGTCAAGTCAGAGAGTGGTATTAAAAAACCTCTCTTATCCAGAATATATAAGGAACTCCCACAAAAATCAATAAGAAAACAACAGAATACTTAGGGGGAAAAAGGGGCAAAAATACTTGAACCAGCATTTCACAAAGAGAATTTCCAAATGGCCAAAGAAACAAAACAAAGCAAACTTGAACTGGTGTTCAATTTCATGAATCATCAGGGGCTGCAAATTAAAACCATTATGAGTTACTACTACATACTCATCAGAATGGCTAAAAAAAAATTAGAGATAGTGCCAAGTGTCAGCAAGGATGTAACGTAGCCAGAAATTTCATCACTGCTGATGGAGATGTAAATTGGTATAAGACCTGGGAAAATTCTGTGGCAGTATTTACTAAAGCAGAATATATGCATACCTTATGATCCAGAAATTCTACTCTTAGATATGACCTAAGAGAAATGTTTACTTATATCCACCAAATGACATATACAAGAATGTCCATAGTGGCAGTATTTATAATAGCTCCAAACTGAAGTTACCCAAATGTTTATTAACAGTAGGATGAATAAATAAATTATATATTCTTTTTGTTGTTTTTGTTTTCGTACATTTTACTTTTCAGTGTACAATTCAATAATTTTTAGTAAAAGTACAAATTTGTGCAACCATCACCACAATTAAATTTTAGAACATTCCATTACTCCAAAAGATACCTCACGCTTATTTACAGTCACTCCCCTTTCCCCATCCCTAGCCCCAGTCAACTACTAAATCTAATTACTCTTTCTCTATAGATAAGCCTTTTCTGGACATTTCACCTAAAGGGAATCATCCAATACGTGGCCCTTTATGTCTGGCTGCTCTCACTTAGCACAGTGTTTCTGAGATTCATCCATGTTTTAACATGTATCAGTACTTCATTCCTTTTTATGGCTGAGTAGTATTCTGTTGTATATGTATAATACATTTTGTTCATTCATCCATCAATGAAGATTTGGGTTGTTTCCACTTTGGGGCTATAATGAATAATGCTGGTCTGAATACTCATATTTAAGTCTTTGTGCGGACATATGTTTTCCTTTCTCTTGGGGAAATGTGTTCCTAGGAGTGAATTGCTGGGTCATATATAAAATTTATACTTCTTAAGAAACTGCCAAACTGTTCTCTAAACTAAATGTACCATTTTACATTTCCACTGATTTATTGAGGGCTCTAGTTTCATCCTTGCTAACACGTGTTATTATCTTTTTTTTTTATTCTAGTCATTCTTGTGGTATGAAATGGTATCTTATTGTGGTTTACATTTCTCTAATGACTAACAGTGTTGAACATCTTATCATATGCTTATTGGATATTCATATAGCTTCTTTGGTGAAATGTCTATTCAGTTCCTTTGCCTATTTTTATATTGGATTACTTGTCGTGTTCTTAGTCGTGTTCTATAAAAGGTTCTTTGTATTTTGGGTACACATCTTTAAGCAGATAGGTAATTTGCAAATATTTTCTTGTAGTGATGAGATTTTCTTCATGGTGATTCATACAGTTTTACATTTTGATGAAATTGAATTTATTAATTTAAAATTTTGTGGATCACGCTTTTGCTGTTGTATCTAAGAAACTGCTGCCGACCCTTTCGAGTCGAGCCTCAACAAGAGTCCTCCTGCCTCATGTTGCTTGCACCAATAGAACGAGACCAAGTTTGGTTTTAAAGCAAAGGGAAGTTTTATTCTTTGGTCAAATCAAAGAATGGACAGGTACAAGCTCTGGCTCTAAGAGTACCCGCCTCCAGCAAGACCGTGGGCGGGGCCGCTCTACAGGGCTCTTGTCAAGTGGAGAGGGGGCCAGGTTCTTGCAGGTCTGGCGCAGGCATGTTGCTTACCCTCCAGATTGCAGTGCCGGGTGCAGCGTCCGCCCTGCCTAGTTGGGGTGCTGGGCTTAGTGGTTCTGCGATGGAAACTCTAATCCGTGGTATTAGGTGCAAGGCTTCTGTACCTGGTCCCCTACAGGCAAGGGAAAATAGACTAAGCACAGAAGAAATTAGACCTTATCACCTAGATTCAATCTTATTTTTCCCTGGACCCCAGTGGGCTTTGCCGGCGACAAAAGCTTTGCCTAACCCAAGGTCACAAAGCTTTCGTCCTAAGAATTGTATAGTTTAACTCTACATTTAGGTCTCTGATCCATTTTGAGTTAAATTTTGTGAATGGTGTGATGTAGGGGGTCCAACTTCATTCTTTTGTGTGTAGGTATCTTGTTGTCTCTTGGCTCCTTGGTTGCAAATCAATTAACCGTAAATGTAAGGGTTTATTTCTGTGTTGTTGATCTATACGTCTATCCTTATTCAGTCCCACATTCTCTTTATTACTGTAGTTTATAGTAAGTTTTGAAATTGGGAAGTTACGTCCTCTAACTTTGTTATTCTTTTTCAAGATTGTTTTTGTTATTCTAGGCCCTTTGCCTTTTAATATAAATTTTAGACACAACTAGTCAATCTCTGTGGAAAAGAAAAAGACTTGCTTGGATTTTTTTTTAAATTGGGGTATAGTTGTTTTACAACGTTGTGTTAGCTTCTACTGTACAGCAAAGTGAAGTAGAGTTCCCTGTGCTATACAGCAGGTTCTCATTAGTTATCTATTTTATACATATTAGTGTATATATGTCAATCCCAGTCTCCCAGTTCATCCCCCACCACTTGCTTGGATTTTGATAAGGATCGAGTTGGATCTGTTGATCAAATAGAAGAGAATTTCCTGTAGATAATGAGTCTTCCAATCCATAGACACGGAATGTCTCTCTATTTAGATTTCTATTACTCTTGGCAAAGACATAATTTTCACTTTTCAAATCTTGCC
Organism: Kogia breviceps; assembly: GCF_026419965.1. NCBI lineage: Eukaryota > Metazoa > Chordata > Mammalia > Artiodactyla > Physeteridae > Kogia > Kogia breviceps. Next base: position 31,481,691 of record NC_081327.1, read on the forward strand.
CCACATTTGTTAAATTTATTCCCAAGTATTTTATTCTGTTGATACTGTTGTGAATGGAACTGTTCATTTTTGGATTGTTCATAGTGTACAGAAATACAGGTGGTTTTTGTATATTGATCTTCTACTCTGCGATCAACTGTACTACTGTTCTTTCTACTAGGGTTTTGTGGTTCTGTTTATTTGTTTTTGTTTTTGTAATCCCCTGAGAATTTTCTATACATAGGATCATGACATGTGCAAATAGGGATAGTTTACTTCTTCCCTTTCGATGCCTCTTATTTCTCTTTGTTGCTCCAATAAAATATTGACTTAAAGTGACTAGAGCAGAAATCCTTGTCTTGCTCCAGATCTCAGGGGGAAAGCATTTGGTTTTTCACCATTAAGTATGGCTGTGGGTTTTTCATAGATGCCCTTTATCAGATTGAGGAAGTTCCTTTCCACTTTTAGTTAGTTGAGTATTTTTTATCATTAAATGGATGGGATTTTGTCAAATTCTTTTTCTGGGTCTATTGAGATGATCATGTGGTTTTTGTCCTTTATTCTATGAATATGGGGTATTGCATTGATTATTTTTTGTATGTTAAACTAACCATGTATTCCGGAGATAAATTCCACTTGATCATAGTGAATCCTTTTTATATTTTGCTGGATTTTGGTTTGCTCGTTTTTTATTTAATAGAATTTTTGCATTTAGATTCATAAGGGATGTTGGTTTTCCTAATTTTGTTTGTTTTTGTTTTCCTTAGTTTTCTTTTTTGTGATCTCTTTTTCTGGTTTTGGTATCAGAGTAATATTGGCCTCCCAGTGTTACTGACCCTGGTACTTGGACTCTTCAATCAATAGAAATTGATTAGAGGCCAGATGAGAAATTCAGGCAAGGCTTTATTGGGCTCTGGCTGCAGCAGGAGGGAGTGAAAACAAGAAACAGGTGCCCTTGCTTGCTCTCTGAGGAGAGCAGGCTGATTCCTTAAATGGGGGGAGTGTAAGGGGTGGATTGGTGGGTTGGGCTGGAGGGATGGCTTAGGTGGGCTGTCCACCCCCTTGGTGGTGCTGTGTGCAGGGATCACACAGAGTACCCTGCTTTTGCTCTTGGCACCTCAGATATGGCAGCTGGTTTTGGCCTCTTTGTATCTTATTCATAATTTGCCCTACCCGCTCATGCATGCAGTTATTTTTAGTCCCTTATAGTTTCTTTGTATTCTCGAGTAGATATTTATCCAGGTGCAAGCACTCCAGTGAAGGGTCCCAGGTGCCGGGGCCCAAGTCCCAGCCTATCTCAATAGGATAAGTTGGGAAGTATTCCCTCCTATTTTTGGAAGAGTTTGAGAAGGATTTGTGTTAATTCTTCCTTAAACTTTTGTCAGAATTCACTAATGAAGCTATCTGGGCTTGGCCTCTTCTTTGTGGGAAAATTTTGATTACTAATCCAATCTTTTGTCTTGTTATATATCTGTTCAGACTTTCTATTTCTTTCTTAGTCAGTTTTGGTAGTTTTTGTCTTTCTAGGAATTTGTCCATTTCATGTAGTTTATCTAATTTGTTGTCATACAGTTGCTCATAATATTTTCTAGGTAGTAATATCTCCTGTTTCATTCCTGATTTTGTTAATTTGTGTCTTCTTTTCTCCTTCGTCAGTCTAACTAAAGGTTTGTCAGTTTTGTTAATATTTTCAAAGAAACAACATTTGGTTTCATTGATTTTCTCTGTTGTTTTTCTATTTATTTCCACTTTAATCTGTACTATTTCATCCCTGCAGCCGGCTTTGGATTTAGTCTGATCTTTTTTAAAATTAGTTTCTCATGATGGAAGTTTAGGTTATTTGAGATTGTTCTCCTTTTTAAATATAGGCATTTACAGCTGTAAATTTCCCTCTATGCACTGTCTTAGCTGTATCCCCTAAGTTTTGTTTTTTGTTTGTTTGTTTTGTTTTGTTTTGCGGTACGCGGGCCTCCCACCGTTGTGGCCTCTCCCGTTGCGAAGCACAGGCTCCGGACGCGCAGGCTCAGCGGCCACGGCTCACGGGCCCAGCCGCTCCGCGGCATGTGGGGTCCTCGCGGACCGGGGCACGAACCCGTGTCCCCTGCATCGGCAGGCAGACTCTCAACCACTGCACCACAAGGGAAGCCCATAAACACAATTTTGAATGAAAGAGGTCAGACACAAAAGAATGATTTCTACATGATTCAAATAGAAAAACTGGTCTAGATATTAGGAGTCAGAATTGTGGCTTCCCTTGAGGAGGTAGTGATTGGAAGAGGTCATGAGGGGGCTTCTAGGTACTTACAATCTTCTGATTTATTTTTTACTTTTTGTTTTGAAGTAATTTCAAACTTACAGCAATCTTGCAAAAATAGTATGAAGAATTCCTGTATTCCCATCACCCTGATTCATGGTTAACATTTTGTCACTTATTTTTTAAAATCATTCTCCCTTTTCAGATAAGGGGGACAGACCCATGCAGTAAATACAGCATACCTGGGGCAGTAACTACCTGGAGCTCAGAATAAAAGAATGCAAAAGGAGGGTCTCTTTCCTTCATGGTTCCTCCTGGAGGATCCTTTCCTCAAACAGGCAGCTATTGACCAGGAAATCAATACTCATTTAGGTCATCCTCCTACCTGAAGGCTTCTGGGGATTCCAGATGCCCTTAGTTCCCCCTCTACTTCTCTGTAGTCCCCCCTCTTTGAATAGATCACCAGGCATCAGGGAAAACAAATCACAAGCCACCACCTCTTGTCTAGGGAATGTGAGTTGGGGTTTTCCTGGGCCAGTCATGTCACCTCTCCAGCTCAGACTTTCCCCATCTGTGAAATGAGCAATGGCCATTCATGCCCTTTCAACTCCAAAGGGCTGTGTGAGGATCATTTGGAGCAGAGAACGAGCAGATCTTTGACTCCCTAACAACACGGCGGTGGCAAGGGTTACTAATCCCTGTTTCACAGAATTGGATCCTGAGCCCCAGGAGCATGAGGCTTAGTAGCCAAACTCTTGCTGCCAGTTTGGAAGTGGAGCCATGCCAGAGTCCCAGTCTTAGGGTATAGCCATGCTAGTCACACCCTACAGGCTTTAAGGTACCTCTCGTTTTTATGGAACACTGAAAACCCAAACTGGAAACCCACAAAACATATCAAATGGCAGAAGAGATAAATGGAATGTTAGAATTGTTTGCTTTTCTAAGGGATTTCTTCCTAGAAAAAAGCATATGTGGTTTTACAATGGGACTTCCTCTCTGAATCCAGGCCAGAGCAAGCTATTCATTCAGGATAAGGTGCTGGAAGATAAATCATCTTTTTCTTGCCTGCTCACTGGAAGCCCTTGGAGACTTCCATTATTTGCAAAGACTAGCTGACACTTCATCAAGCCTGTTTCCTTTTCTTCTTGGGCAGTCAGCTAGACAGTTTCTCAGCCTTCCCTGTGGTTAAGTGAGGCCATGTGTCTGAATTCAGGTCAATGGAATGTTAGCAGAGCTGATGCCCCCCAACATCCAGGCCTGGAGCATAAAATCCTCCCATGCTTCATGCCCTGTTCTATTTTCCCTTCCTTGGCTTCCTGCAGATGAGCACAGTAACCAGTTAACAATAGTAGAGACACAGATGGAAGGAGCCTCGGTCCCTGAATCATCACTAAGGGAAGAGCTGCCCCATTAATCAGGAATACCCATTTTGGACTCTGTGTGGTGGGAAGTCAACTTTTATCATGTCTGAGCCATTATGTAATTTGGGGTTTGTTTGTTACAGCATCTAGTGTTCCATCATCTAATACGTGTTAGTTTACCTAATTCCAACAGTTTTTTTTAACCACAAAAGGCATTTTATATCCTTCACATATTTAACAATTTCTCCATCCCACATAAACCAAAAATATTTTCTTATGTCTCTGTCAATACCTTCAAAATACAGTGTGCTCCAGAGCTTCATCTCCCCCTCCCCTCTCTGAAGTGGATCTTCCTCTCATGAATCTGCCATCACAGGGAATTCCAAAGGAATCTTTGGAATCAGAATGGGAATGGAGAGCCTAGGACGAGGGGAATTGGAGACAGCAGGTATAGACTATTCTTTTGAGTTTTACTATAAAAGTGCAGTATCTGGAGGTGGATGTGTGGTCAAGGCACTGTTTTCTTAAGATGGGAAAAATAAGGGTATGTTGCACAAAGATGAGAATGATACAGTTGAGAGGGGGAACTTGATGATGCAGGTAAGAATGGGAGAACTGAGGAGTAATGTCCTTGAGTAGGAGAGGGGACTAGTCAGGAGCAAGGAAGATGCATGTCCATGGGTAGATGCAGTAGTTGCAGGCAGGTGTGCTCTTCTGGTAACCTCTCTTTTCGCAGGGAAATAGGAATCAGGGTCATCAGTTGAGAGTGAGGATCAAGGAAAAGGGGTCAAAGGTTTGAGTGGAGAGAAGAAAGAATGAAATAGTGTAGGAGAATGGGAAAGCAAACAAGCCAGGAAAATGTAACAGGACTTTGGGGCAGTATGGAAGGACCTCAAGAGATTAGTGATCTTGACTTTTCAGTTAGCATGACTGGTTACTTCTCTCCAGCCGTGTTCAGCTGCATTGGTGCAGGCGCAGTGGGTGAAGAGTTGGGTTTCCACCTGGTCTTGGATTTGTCAGGAGGTAGCAAGAATGGGAGTTGAAGTTATTTGGGCAAGAGAGTTGAGGGTATAGGTAAATTGTGCTTGTAATGAAAGACCAGGGAAGTTGAGTTGAATTAGGAGAGAAGCAAGGACCTGAGTGGGGAAAAGAGATAGGATCAGTTTGGGTACGGTGGAAGGATAGTTGAAATTGGATACTCAAAATGATGAGCTGGGCTGAGAGATGATGGTAGTTAGAGGGTGGGATGTGTGAAACTGAGATTGTGCAACTGCAGTAACTGGTAGTGATATGGTCAAGATGTGACCTTGGAAGTTAGGGGCTGAGGTAGGTGGAGGATAAGCTTATTGGAGGACAGATGGTCATAGAACTGAGAGGCTGGTTATTGAAATCACCGTGACTATGACAGAATCATGCTAGAGGGACTGACTATGGGCTGGGAGCTAAAATTATCAGTGAAGGAGAGGGAGTGATTGGGGGTGTACATGGCTGCAACAAGGGGTAGGTAATGGATGGAGAGTCTGGTGACATGCATGTCAAAGAATCTGGGGGTTTTAGGGAGAAGAGAGGAAGAATGGCTGGCTTGGAAGTAGCTATGAATGGCAAAGAGGATGCCTATCCTATCCCAGTCTTGTGGTATGACGGTCCTCAGGGAGAGAACAGAGACTGCTAAGAAAGCTACAAGGGTACCAGAATCTACAGGGGAAGCAGAATCCTCAGGGGAGAACCCAGCTTAGAGCAAAAAAGTGAGCAAAAAGATGAAGAGAACAGGAAAACACAGGCAAGGATGTCCATTCATTACAGAACTCTCAGTAATAGTCAACATCTGGAAACAACCTAAATGTCCGCTGCCAGGGGAATGGATAAATAAACAACAGATTAGTTCAAAATAGAACTAGTTCATTTTCACAACAGTGAAAATTAATGTACTAGATCCACATGGATCAACATGGAAAAAAAATCTTATGAACATAAACTTGAATGAAATAAGCAAATTGTAAAAGGTTACATTCAGTACGATGCTACTTACATAAAATATTAAGACCTACAAAACAATGCTATAATATATTATAAGGCTATAATAGGATAATGGTATCCAAGGAAGGACCCCCAGCAGCTTCAGAGTGATGGTTTCGTGGTTACCCATGGAGACAGAGGGAAGGGAAATGGGTGAGGGTAGGAGTAAGATAGCTTTGGTTGTATCTAAACTATTTTACCTCTTAATGGAAAAAAAAAAGCTGAACCAAAACACAGCAAAATATCAACTGCTGTTAAATCTAGGTTGTGGGTTCTCAGATTTATTTTAATTTTCTGTATGTTTGAAAGATTTCACTTGAAAAAAAAAAGAACCTGAGTGTATTATTATAAAGTATGGTAATCAAAACAGTGTAGTACTGGCACAAGGATGGACAAACAGATCAGTGGATTAGAACTGAGAGTCCAGAAATGGCATCATACATTTAGGGGCAATTGATTTTCAACAAGGGTGCCAAGACAATTCAATGGAGAAAGAAGGGTCTTTTCAGCAAATGATACTGGGACTGGATAGCAACATGCAAAAGAATGAAGTTGGACCCCTACCTCACATAAGATACAAAAATTACCCCCAATTGAATCAAAAATGGAAATGTAAGAGCTAAAACTATAAAACTCTTAGAAGAAAACATAAGGATAAATCTTCATGCCCTTGGCTTAGGCAATGGTTTCTTATATATGACACCTAGGGCACAAGTAACCAAAGAAAAAATAAATTGATGTCATCAAAATTTAAAACTTTTGTGCTCCAAAGAACACTATCAATAAAGTAAAAAGACAAGCCAGGGACTTCCCTGGTGATACAGTGGTTAAGAATCCGCCTGCCAATGCAGGGGACACGGGTTCAAGCCCTGGTCTGGGAAAACCCCACATGCCGCGGAGCAACTAAGACCATGCACCACAACTACTGAGCCTGAGCTCTAGAGCCAGCGGGCCACAACTATTGAGCCTGCGTGCCACAACTACTGTGCACCTAGAACCCATTCTCCGCAACAAGAGAAGCCATCGCAGTGAGAAGCCTGCGTACATAAACAAAGAGTAGCCCCCACGCGCCACAACTAGAGAAAGCCTGAACGCGGCAACAAAGACCCGAAACCGCCAAAAATAAAAATTAATTAATTTAAAAAAAAAAGACAGGCCAAAGAATGGGAGAAAATAAGGATCTAATATCAGGATACATAAAAAACTGCTACAACAAAAACATAAGCAACCCAATTTAAAAATGGGCAAAGGATATGAATAGACATTTTTCTGAAGAAGATATACAAATGGTCAATATGCATATAAGATGCTCAACATCATTAGTCATTAGGAAAATGTGAATCAAAACCACAATGACATCCCACTTCATACCCACCAGGATGGCTATAATCAAAAAGGCAGAAAATAACAAAAGTTAGCAAGAAAATTGAAAAATGGGAACCCTCGGGCTTCCCTGGTGGCGCAGTGGTTGGGAGTCCGCCTGCCGATGCAGGGGACGCGGGTTCGTGCCCCGGTCCGGGAAGATCCCACGTGCCGCGGAGCGGCTGGGCCCATGAGCCATGGCCGCTGAGCCTGTGCGTCCGGAGCCTGTGCTCCGCAACGGGAGAGGCTGCAACAGTGAGAGGCCTGCGTACCGCAAAAAAAAAAAGAAAAAAGAAAACTGGGAACCCTCATACATTGTTGATGGGAACATAAAATGGTAGATCCTCCTTGGAAATAGTCTGGCAGGTACTCAAAAAGTTAAACATAGAATTACCGTATGACCTAGAAATTCTATTCCTACTTATATACTCAAAATAGTTGAAAACATATGTTCACAGAAAAATCTGTACACAGATGTTTATAGCAGCATTACTCGTAACAGCCAAAAGGTAGAAACAACTCAAATGGCCATCAGTGGATAAATGGATAAACAGAATATGATGTATCCATAAGGAAATATTATTCAGTCATAAAAAAGAATGAAGTACTGATACATGCCACAACATGGATGAACCTTGAAAATAGGTTAAGTGAAAGAAAGACACAAAATGCCGCCTATTGCATGATTCCGTCTATATGAAATGTCCACAAAAGGCAAACTCATAGAGACAGACAGAGACTAGTGGTTGTCAGGGTTTGGGGAGAGGGGGAAATGGAAAGTGAATGCTAATGGGTACTGTGTTTCTTTTTGAGGTGATGAAAATGTTTTGGATTTAGATAGCGGAAATGGATATACACCTTGTGAATAAATTAAAAACCACTGAATTATATATATCCTTTACAAGGCTGAATTTCATAGTATGTGAATTATATCTCAATTAAAAAACAAAACCAGGGACTTGCCTGGTGGTCCAATGGTTAAGACTCTGCGCTTCCACTGCAGGGGGCGTGTGTTTGATCCCTGGTCAGAGAACTAAGATCCTACACGCAGCGTGGACAAAAAGCAAAACAAAACCAAGAAACCTAGGATCAAATCCAGTGTGGTCCCAGCAGATGACTTCTATTCTCTGAGCCTTGGTTCCTCATCTGAGGGGACTTACAGTAACCCCGGCTGCACCCACCTGAGATGGACTCTCAGTCCATCTAATGAGCCCGTCTAACGGGGCTCGTTACTCTCAAGGGTGCCTCTATTCCTAGTCTGATTATGGCTGCAACAATGAGTGGTTACTGCTCACTTGGACTCTGGCATCAGATCTGAGCACAGATTCAGGCTCCACCACTCACTGGCTGTGGAATCTAAGTCTCAGTTTCCTTATCTGAAAAACGAGGATAATGACGGTGGCCCCTTCGAAGTGTTGCTGTGGGAAGATGATGAGATAGTTGGTTTAAAACACAAGACACAGTACATCTGGCGCTCAGTAAGTACCAATGGGCTGCTGTCGTCTTTTCTTCTTCTTCTTCTTCTTCATCTCCCCTTCCTCCTCCTTCTTCTTCTTCCTCCTATTACTGTAGTGGTTGCCATCGTGGCCAATTAACCCCAAAGTCTTTTACTTCTTCCTCCCCACCCCTCTCTCTCCATCCCAGGATTCCCCTGTTGCCTCACACTCCACTTGTCTGGCCCAAGTGGCGGCCTGGACTCAGCTGCCTCTTGGCCGGGCTCTTCACCGATTCTCTTTGCTCACAAAGGCCCAGGTTTGTAAGCCTGCCACCCCAGGCCCTCAGATAGAAGCGCTCATCCTTCCTTCTATTTGTGGGACAACCTTGGAGTTGCTGCCAAGTAGATGGATGGCAGGATGTCCCCCAGAAAACCCTGGCTCCTAGCTGCTCAGAAATCAGGAGCCTGGGGTGGTCCTCACAGCCCCACTTGGAGCTCTCTCCTGAGGCCCCTCGCCTTTGCTGAGAAGAGGAAGCTCTGAGACAGCTGTTCAGGGCAGGGGCTTTCTCTTTGCCTCTCAGTGGAAGCAAAAGCCCAGACACTACTTCTAGGAATTTATCCACCAGTTGCATTCTCCCTCACGAGTATGCTCAGGGAAGGTTATTTTGGCATTTTTATGTAAATGCAAAAGACTGGAAAAACCCAAAACATCCATCAATAAGGGGACCAGCTATATGAATTTTGGTAGATCCATACAGTGAAAAACCAGATGGCCATTGGAAAGAACCCTCCCTTATTCCTTCCTTTCTCCCATTTCTTTCAAAGGAATGCCTTTATATACATACTTGCATAGACTGTTTCTGAAGGAAAAATAAGAAATCATTAAGCTTGTTTGCCTCTGAGAAGGGGAAATGAAATGTGGCTGGGAGGTCAGAGGTGAGAAAATTACTTTTCAGTCTACCCTTTTTTGGGCTGCATGAATTTAAAATTTTATCTTTTTGAATTGGTCAGTCATGCATATGGAAAAAAATTTCAAATCATTCAAAAAGGTATTTGGTGGAAAATAAGTCTTTCCTCCTCTGAGTCTCTGAGCAGCTGCCCCCATCCACTACCCCGTTTCCCTCCTTAAGGGCAACTAATGTAATGAATTGTTTGTATATCTTTGCAGATATAAGCTATGCATTTCTATACATCCACATTTACGTGTAATTAAGTGTATTTTTATAGAGGTAATATATACATAACATAAGCTTTACCATTTAAATTGTTTTAAAGTGTACAGTTCAGCGACATTAACTATATTCACATTGTTGTGCTACCATCACCACATTCCATCTCCAGAACTTTTTCATCTTCCCAAAGTGAAACTCTGTCCCATCAAGCAATAACTCCCCATTGCCTCCTCCCCCAGCCCCTGGCAACCAGCATTCTACTTTTGATCCCTATGAATTTGACTACCTCTAGGTACCTCACAGATACCTCTAGGAATCATACAGTATTTTTCTTTTTGTGACTGGCTTATTTCACTTAGAATAATGTCCTCAAGGTTCATCCATGTTATAGCATATGTCACAATTTTCTTCCTTTTTAAGGTGAATAATATTCCAATGTGTGTGTGTGTGTGTGTGTGTGTGTGTGTGTGTGTGTGTGTGTGTGCATCACATTCTGTTTTTCCATTCATCCATCAATGGACACTTGGGTTGTTTCCATATTTTTTAATAAACAAAAATTAATTTAAATAAAAGAAGAAGGAAGTTTGGAGGAAAGAGGATTTGATCTGCGAGCTTCGCACGCATTGCCAGTGCTGTAGAAAGACAGAAGGATAGGGCATGATCAACCTCTTGACAAGAGGAGGGAAAACATCCCCTTCATTGGCAACTGCCGGTGATTCCCCGCCTTCAGCCCGGGTAGAGAAACTCCCCTTTCCTTTCTTTGCATGCTGGTCCCTTGAGCCCTGCCTGGGAACTCAGGGCTCTTTGAACACAGTACCTCTGCACCAAGGAGGCCAAGGGCCCTGGGGGAGCAAAGGCCTGCCGGCTGCACGTGTAGCTCACCGTCTTTCCAAGCCCCAGGGAAATGGGGTGCTGGGTAGCAGAAGCTGAGCCAGCAGGAAAGCCTTGGGGCCCTGCTGAGTCCCTGGGGACGCAGGTGCTCTCCAGGGGGGAGCCCCTGGGCCTCCATGAGGGCCCCGTGTAAGGAAACCCCGAGTTCAGATGAAGAACCGTCAGATCGGTCCTCTGTCTCTCACAGTCCTCCAGTGACAGCCTATTTTTACAAGATGACTTCCACATTTAAAAAATATTTTTTTTCCCCTTTTCTCCCCATGTTTGGTTTTTTTTTTTTTTTTTTGCGGTACGCGGGCCTCTCACTGTTGTGGCCTCTCCCGCTGCGGAGCACAGGCTCCGGACGCGCAGGCTCAGCGGCCATGGCTCACGGGCCCAGCCACTCCGCGGCATGTGGGATCTTCCCGGACCGGGGCACGAACCCGCGTCCCCTGCATCGGCAGGCGGACTCTCAACCACTGCGCTACCAGGGAAGCCCCTCTCCCCATGTTTTTGTTATGAAACATTTAAAATGTTCAGGAAAGTTGTTAGAGCAGTTCCATGATTCACTACCTTACTGCAACATTGTTAACATCTTGCCATGTTTGCTTTGTCTTTCCCTTTCTCTCTCTGGGATATGATATAATACCTATACACATACATACATGTACATGCGTACAACACATTTGCACACACATATACACATGTACATACAAGCACACACCACAGTGTGCATGCATACACGCACATGTATACAATACACACATACATGTATGCATATACTCACGTATACACTTGCACGTATATAGGCAATACATACATGCATATACGTACGTATATGCACATACACACATATATACACACATATATCCCTCTATATACACACATCTATATGTACTCACATACATACACACACACACACACATATATTTCCTCTGAACCTGAGCTCTTTGAAAGTAGGGTCATCATGAACTTCACCCTTAAATACTTCAAGTGCATCTCTTAAGAACAAGGACATTCTCTTACACACCTTTAAAGTCTTTATCATACCTAAGAAAATCAACAATAAAGCCCTAATATCATCTAATATTTAAATTTCCTCATTTGTCCCCAAAAGGTCTTTTATAACTGTTTTTCAAAATTAGGATTCAATCAAAATCTACATATTGCACATATTTGGCTGTTATGTCTCTTCAATCTCTTTTAATCTTCAATGTCCCTAATCCACATTTTTTAAAAAAGAACTTTGACTATTGATCCCCAGACAGTCGTCTTGTAGGAGACCTGGAAGGCCCCACCTTCTGGAGTTGTCTGTTTTCTTGCAGGATCACTCACCTTCCTCTAGCCCCTGTATTTCTTGTAAACTGGAAGTTAGGACTAGAGGCTTGATTAGATTCTGCGTTACACCTTTTCTTTCTTTTTTTTTTTTCTTTCAAGACAATTTTTAGAGCGGTTTTAGGTTCACAGCAAAATTGAGAGGAAGGTACAGAGATTTCCCACATGCTTCCTGCCCCCAGACAGGCGGGGCCTCCCTCACTATTAACCTCCCCCACCTGAGTGTACCTTTGTGACAAATGATGAACCTACTTTGACACATCATAATCACCCGAAGTCCACAGTTTATATTATGGTTTATTCTCTCTTGGTGTTGTATAGTTTATGGGTTTGAACAAAAATGTAATGATGTGTATCCATCATCGTGGTATTATACAGAGTATTTTCACTGCCCTAAAAATCCTCTGTGCTCTGCCTACTCATCTTTTCTTCCCTCTAACCCCTGGTAACCACTGATCTTTTTACTGCCTCCATAGCTTTGCCTTTTCCAAAAGGTCATATAGTTGGAGTCATATAGTTTGTGGCCTTTTCAGATTGCCTTCTCTCACTTAGTAACATGCATTTAAGGTTCCTCCATGTCTTCCCCTGGCTTGATAGCTCTTTTCTTTTCAGCAGTGAATAATAATTCCATTGTCTGAATGTACATTTTATCTGTTCACCTACTGAAGGACATCTTGGTTGCTCCTAAGTTTTGGCAGTTGTGAATGAAGCTGCTATAACATAGGCTTTAGTGAGGACATAAGTTTCCAACTCCTTTGGGTGAATACCAAGGATCGTGATCATCGGACCGGAGAGTAGTTTAACTGATAATATATACATAATGTAAAATTTACCATTTTAATAATTTTAAGTGTACAGTTCAGTGGCATTAAATACAATCATATTGGAGGTTTCCCTGGTGGCGCAGTGGTTAAGAATCCGCCTGCCAGTGCAGGGGACACGGGTTCGAGCCCTGGTCTGGGAAGATTCTATATGCTGCGGAGCAACTAAGCCCGTGTGCCACAACTACTAAGCCCGCATGCCACAACTACAGAGCCTGTGCTCTAGGGCCCATGAGCCACAACTACTGAGCCTGCGTGCCACAACTACTGAGCCTGTGCTCTAGAGCCCACGAGCCACAACTACTGAGCCCGTGTGCCACATCTACCGAAGCCTGCGCTCCTAGAGCCCGTGCTCTGCAACCAGAGAAGCCACTGCAATGAGAAGCCCACGCACCGCAACGAAGAGTAGCCCCCGCTCACCTCAACTAGAGAAAGCCCGCACGCAACAATGAAGACCCAACGCAGCCAAAAATAAATAAATAAAATAAATAAATTTATTTTAAAACCCCCCACAAGACAAACTCCCCATTCCCTCCGCCCTCCAGCCCCTGGTAGCCACCATTCTAGTTTCTGTCTCTATGAATCTGATTCCTCTAGGAACCCCACAGAGTTGTAATCAGGCAGTATTTGTCCTTCTGTGACTGGCTTTGGGTAATGCCTCAGAGAATTTTGGGTCACCTCAGAGAATTTTGGAGTCCTGAGGGGGTGTGTTTACCTAGAGGGTGACATTTCAAATGGCTCTTGATGCACGAGTAGGAGTTTACGCAGTAGAGAAGTGGCAAGGTCATTCACCGCCAGGGACAAGCCACAGACCTCTTTGAGAAACTCTGAGGACTGTGGTTGTGATTCCTCAGGGGACGGAGACCAGTTGGGCAGGGGTGGTGGGGTCGTGTCCGGAATGGAGGCCTTGAAGGCCACAGTCAGGAGCATGGGTTCAGGGGGCCACAGCAGGGTTTTGAAGCAGGAGAGAGGCTTGTGCAGCTTTGAATCTGGGCTACTCACTCTGGTTACTGCAGCGTGGAGAGGGGAATGAGGCGCCAGCATCTGAGCCTGAGGCGGAGGTGGCCTGGATTGGGCAGGGACAACGGGGATGGAGATAAGTGGACAGATCCGAGACAGACTGAGGTAATAGAATCAGTGGGACACGGCGGTAGATTGAGAAGGGGCTGGGTGAGGAAAAGCGTGGAGACAGCTGCGAAGAAAGAACAGGCAAGATGGAAATGTGTGGGAGCTGTTTACAGCTGTTGAGGGGACCATGAGCTGGCCCAAGGTGAGACTTTGTGAGAAGCCCTAGAGGACACCGGTGATGGGGCAGAGAAACGAACCCAATGGGTTCATAGGCTTCTCCCTTTGAAGACAGATCGGTGATGAAGGTCACCCTTCATCAATATGGGCCTCAGTTCCAGGTGAGGGTTTGGGGCTGTTTGGCTCCGTCCATGTTCTCACTTGATTTACAAACAACCACTGGGGTAAATACGTAGGACTGTAAAACCATCTCCCCCATTTCTAGATGGGTAAACTCAGTTCCAGAGACATCCAGTGACATGGCCAAGGCCACACAGCCAGCAGACCTCAGGGAGCACAGGCCTCCAAGAGGCCCAGCTCAAGGGGGATTTTGCAAGTCTCTTAGGACCCAGGGAGAGGTCAGGGTGGGGGTCCCCTTTGAGTGGTTCCTGGCCACAGAGAATTTCCTTCTCTTTGAAGGAAGTGGGAGTTCTTCTTTCATAATGTGAATGTCAGAGATTCTGGGCTCACCGGTGACTAAGAGTGTCTGAGGCTTGTGGGTGTAGCAAGCATTTAAATAACAGGGCTTCCTGTCCTTTGGCGATTGTAGACACCTGAGCTGGGACACACAGGACAAAAGTATGGCCAGCCTGCAGACCCCACTCCTGGCTGCCCTCATTCTCCTTGCTACGATACTTCAAGCAACAGAGGCAGGTGAGGTTGGGAAGAGGGAGGGCTCTCTGCAGAGGTCAGGGTCAGATACTGGGGTATCTTCCTCATGTGGTAGAAAGAGCACTGAAGTGAGAGCAGAAGACGCCAATCTGCCACTGGCGCTTGGGCTAGTCCCATTGCTTCTCTAGACCTCAGTTTATACATCTGTTAAATGGATAGTCTTGAAGGCTTGGAGTCTAGGATCTATCTCAGCTGGGCTCAGGGTTGTAGTGGGCATGGCCCAGGGTCTCCTACTCCAGAGAACTCAAGGGTAGGGGTTTGGGATGCGGAGAAGGAGCCACTGAAGGAGGCCAGCTGGGGTGGGTAAAGGCAGGAGCAGGGTTAAGAGTTATTCCCTTGGAAAACTAGTCCTGCCCTCTCACCACCCCATTTTTCTCCCGAACCTGCCCTCAACACTGGGTTCCTGACTTCTCTTTCCATCCCAATGTACACTCTTCTGCCCTATGATGGGTAGGGGAATGAACACTGGACTGGGAGGCAGGGAGCTAGGAACAATAACTGCTCAGTTACCGGGGTTCCTGAGCGCCTTCCCTGCATTACAGGCCCCATAGAGTAGGTACTATTATTACCTCCCGGGTCTGAGGAGGAAATGAGGTCTCAGAGAGGTTAAGTGACTCAGGGCAGAGCAGGACTCGAACCCGGGCTTCCGTGCCTGGACTCTGCCTGAGCCCCTGTCCTGACTCTCCAGGGTCATGCTATGTGATCTGGGCAAGTCCTCCCTCATCTCTGGACTTCAGCCTCACCATTTGCACCATGAAGGGGATTAGAGTAGATGTGAGCTGAAGGGAAGTTCTCAGATTACCTGGGAAGTTCTTCAAAATGTCCACCTGATTCAGCAGGGCTGGAACTAGGCACGGAGCTTTTCTGACAAGCTCCTAGGTGATGCTGATGGTGTGGGTCCACAGACCTCAACATGAATAACAAGGTTCTAAGGCTCCTTCCTGTTCAGCATCTCTGGTCCCATCTAGAGCTTAGGGCATTGTTGATGCTCGGTCGTTCTGAATCCCTCTCCCTTGAGCTGACCAACGCAGAGTGTAGACTTTGGGTACTTAGTGGCTTCTCAGAGGCCCCAAGAGTGGGGACTTTGAGGGCCCCGAATCCTCTGGACACCAACCTTCCACATGAGAACAGAAAAGCTGGGTCAGAGGTTTGGGCCAAGGGAGAGCAGCCTGTGACTCCTCTGAGCACCCTTCTCCCCCAGGTCCCTACGGTGCCAACGTGCAGGACAGCGTCTGCTGCCGGGACTACATCCGTTACGCCCTGCCCCTGCGTTTGGTGAAATATTACTACTGGACTTCGGACTCCTGCCGGAGGCCTGGCGTGGTGTGAGTAGGAAGCCCGGGAGGCAAGACCTTGGAGAGCTTGACGGGTGTGGCCTGGGAGGCTCCAGGTGCACCCAGGGATGGGGGAATGCAGCGGAGCATCCAGATGTCAGCTGGGAGCACTTGGCTGAACTAGATGGCTCAGCTGAGGCTTGGGTGTACCAAGAAAAAAATCATGTTATCATTCAACAGATATTATCAGGCACCTCTTATGTGCCAGGTTCTGAGGATGCAGAGGGTGTTGCTCCACGCCGGCAAGGCAGATAGGTAGTGCACAGTTGCCGTAGAGTGTCGGCTTCAGGGTACAAGGCAGCATGCCGGGTTCCACTGAGTCAGCAAAGATGCTCCCATCAGAAGCATCTTGGATCCCCAGTGCCCTGGGAGTCAGTTATTTGATGCAGCCTATTCTTACCAGGAGCGTATTAAGAGCTGACACTAAGTGCTTCCTCAGGGTCAGGCACTGTTCTGAGCATGACTGTTTAATTCTCACAGTGAGCCTACAGGAAGGTGCTATTCTTTCCATTTTACAGATGGAGAATCAGGCTCAGGGCGGGATGAGGGGAGAAAAAGTGACTTTCCTCAAGTTTGCCCAGGCTGGAACCAGGACTCCTGGGTCCTTGTTTAGGGCTTTCTCCTAAGGTTCTTATTCTCCTTTGCTGCTTTCTCTCAGCTTCTTTGCTTCCTTTTCCTCGGCCTGGAGCCTGCCCCGCCCCTGCCCCGCCCCTTCCCCTGCCCCTGGCTGGGTGACCGGACCCGTCCTTTCTGGGGCAGCCCCTCTGGCTGCCAAACCACAGAGTGGGGGGTGTTTGAGCTTGGGGACTTATGACCCTCTTTGGGGCCCTGTCATCTTCTCATCTTCCCCCTTCTCACTCATCTTCCGTCCCTCAGAGGGGTCTGTGGGTAAAATACAAGAAGGCTGAAACGGGAAGGCCTGCCACAGTTCTGGTCACTTCAATACTGGGCCCCAGTTTCCCCATCAGTATAGCGGGAGTGATCACTTTCATTTATTTTTTTAATCAAACATGTAGAGAGTGCTTGTTAAGTGCTAGGCACTGTTATAAACGCTTCATAAACATTAACTCATTTAATCCTTCAAGCAACCCTATGTAATAGGTACTGTTACAATCCCCTTTTTACAGGTGCATAAATGTGCACAGCGAGTTATGGGGCCTCTCAAGCATCACAGGGCACAATAATACTAAGTGGGAGGTGTACTACTCAATGAGAGGTGGTACACATGTGATTATTGGATCTTGAGCCAGAAGGGATTCTAGAAAGAATGTGACTCAATGAATGAGAAGATCAAAGCTCAGAGAGGGTCTGAGCCTTGTCCAGTGTCACAAAGCAGCCAGGGCAGGCTGTCCACGTGGCCAAGATCAACACTGCTTTGCTGCCTTCTTTGTTCTTTCTGTTCATTGGTCATCTGGGGGTGTGCATGTGTGCGTGTGTGTGTGTGTGTGTGTGTGTGCAGATCAGGGGTGTTTGTTGCAGCTCTGGCAAAAGTGGAAGCCTTAGCCCACTACTGCCATGTGGTCTTGGGCTATTGTTCACCTCTCCTCTCTGTGCTCAGGTCTCTCAGAGGGGCCTGGGTGGGGATGCTCGTTCACAGCAAGCATGATGAGTCAGGTCTTACCAGCTCCGGCCCTTAGGCAAGTTGCTCTACCCCATTGGGCCTCACTTTCTTCAGCTATGAAGTATATGGAATATTGGAGGCTCATAGGGTTGTTGTAAGGATTTATTAAGGAAATCAACGTTAAAAGTTCAGGCCAGGTCCTGGCACAATTATATATCACCTACTGTCTGCTGTGCACTGTTCTGAGCACTCCAGTTTATATTAACTCATCAAATCTTCATCAAATTCCCATGAGGTTGGACCAGAATTATCATACCCATTTTACAGATGTGGAAACTGAGGTTCAGAGAAGTTAAGGGACTTGCTAACGTGTGGCAGAGCTAGAATTCTAATCCAGATAGGCTGGCTCCAAAGTTCATGCTCTTGGCCACTACCCAATACTCTCTCCCAAGGCAATGTCAGCAAAGATTATGGGACTCCTGGGCATTCTATTACATGGCCTGACCTGAAATGTGTTTGCCTACAGCAAGTGACTCATAATTGTTAAGGTTCTGCAGCGGGGCTGTGGCATCCTTGCTGCATGCTAATGGGGCCTCCTTGTCTCCCTGGTGTCTCCACCTTCCAGCTTGCTAACCGTGAGGGACCGAGAGATCTGTGCTGATCCCAGACTGCCCTGGGTGAAGAAAGTTCTCCAGAGGCTGGACCAATGAGGCAGGCCCTGCCCTGATGACCGTGACCTTGGCTCCTCCAGGAAGGCTCATGGAGCCCCACCTCCCTGCTGTTACAGCTGCTCCCCGACAAAGCCTGTGCCAACAACCCTCTCGGCGGCCCCTGATCTTGATGTCTGCAGTTGTCACTCCCAGTCAAGCCTCCAACTGTCACTCTCATCTCCCCACTTGCCCTTCCAACCCATCCTCTGCCCCACCAAAGCCAGAGGGTCCACTGGGTCCTGGTCAATCACTCCCCTGCTCAAAATCCTTCCATGGCTCCCCTTTGCCCTAGGCTGAGGTCAGAGCTCCTGAGCCTGGCATCCCTGCCCTCCAGATCTGGGTCTTATCCTTTGCCTCCAGCCCTGCCTCATTTCCCTTCATGCATGTTGGACTCCGGCTCCCTGTTCTCCCAACCCATGTCATACATTTCCACTTCTGGCTCTTTTCCCGAGCTGCTCCTGACACCCAGAATGTCTTCCCATCCTCTGCACATGTCCAACCCCACCAGTCCTCCAGAGCATCACTCAACCTAAGCAGCCAGTGATTGAGAGTCATTTTTTAGACTTCCCCTGGCCCTCTGCCCCCTTTTAACAGCCCTGATCACAGTCTGCCCAGAATTCTTGGGAACTGGGAGCTTGTCCTCCAGCCCCACCAGCTGGACCAATATCCACACCTGAGTTACTTTTGTCTCCCGGCCTCTGGCACAGAGCACAGGGCCTGGCTCAGAATCAGGGCTCAATAAGAGGCTGCAGATTGAATCAATAAAAGTAATGTCCGTCTCCCACCTCTCAAGGGCTCTCACACATCAATACAGAGACTCAAGGTCATCTAGAGAAGGGCTGGCAGGGTTCATTATGAAGCCTCAGATTTACTCAGAGTCACCTTTCTTCCCCATGTTACCTCTTTACCCTTCTTGCCTCCCTTGTTTTTTTTTTTTACTGCATCCAGGCCTGACCTCTTCAGAGTCCCGAATTTCCTCTTCCTCCTTCCCCAAATAGCTGACAACCGAATTCCTGCTATGGAGTGAATGAGTACCCTTGGCTTGGTATTATGAGCTCTAGTTATATGTGTATAAGAAAAGAGGGCAAATGCTTAAGAGGCCAAATGGATCACTGGAAGAATTTTAAGAAATGTGTGGGAGCGGGACAAGGCAGAGATTTCCTGGTCCTTGGAGTGAATGTGTGGGGTATAGTTAAGTGAAAGAGCCTTGGATGGAGGTTGTTCTCAGGTGGCTGGGGCCAGGCTAAGGACTGGGACTTAGGACTTATCTACACCTCTTTGAAGACCACAGGTTCCCCAGGTATCTGTGCTTGTTCCTTTCCGAGGGAGCCTGGTATAGTATGGCAGGGTGGTTGTTGCTGTGTGACCCTGAGGAGACCATCTAACCTCTCTGAGCCTCACCTGAGAATGAGAATGCCTACCTTATGGGATTGCTGTGGGGCTCAGATCCAAGTCACAGAAAATGTGGCTTTGCCGGCCATGAAACTCAGTGTCTTCCAGGGCTTGTGTCCCCCCGGGAGCCCAAGGTCATTTGCCTACTGTAGGCGCCGGAAGTGTTAACCTGCCCACTGGCCATGCACAGGGCCTTCAATTGTGCTGGGATCTCCCTCCGCTCCTGTCCTGCCCTTGCTCTTGCCCCTCAAGCCTTCTGAAAAATAAATCCTCTACAACAATGTCTGTTTTGTTCCTTGGCATGTGCTGTTCCTGTGAGGTGGGGCAGGGGACCCATGGCCCCTCTCTCCCAGTGGGGAAGCCCTTGACATTGATATGTGAGCTGGCTTGCCCAAGGTCACCCTGTGAGAAGGTGGGGAATCCCAGCTAGACATGAGGACCTGGGAAGTAGCTGAGCAGGTGCCAGCTGGGAACCCCAGACATTTGTCCACCCTGGGACCACTTGTCAGGAGGAGCTGATGAAATGATTCATTCAGTCCTCAAGTCTAGATCTTTGAGCAGCATATTCATCCATTCATTCAATAACCCAATCTCAACCTTCCCACTTCAAGGGTGGACACAGAGGCAGAGGAGAGTATATCAGTCAGGAAATGCTACTTCTTGCAAAAAACAGCCCCCCAAATCTCAGTGGCTCAACTCCATAGAAGTTTTTTTCTTCTCACACGAAGTCTTATCAGGCATTCCTGGTCTGTGGGCGAACTTCCATCCATGTGGTCATTCAAGGACCCAGGCTGCTTCCTTCTCATGGCCCTGCCCACCTCCAGGACCAGGTCTCCTCCCCATCATCCAGCAGATGAGAAAAGAGAATAGAGGCTGTGGGAAGATTTTTTTATGAGCTGGGCCAGGAAGAGGGGCTCATCACTTCTGCCCATGTGCCATTGGCAGAACTTAGTCACATGACCACCCTGACAGCAAGGGATGCTGGGAAGTACAGCCAAGCTGTGTGTCCAGGAGGAAGAGGGAGCGTGTTTGGGGAGCACTCCAAACTGAGTTCATCTGGCGCTAACTTCCCTGGACCCTCAATGGGCCTGCTTCCCTGCAGTTCCTGGGCACGTCTCACGCTGCCAAAACAACAACAAAAAAGGGCTCCTCTGCCCTTGGCGTATCTTCATTATTTCCTCGGTGTGCATACCGTTCCATGGACATCTTGGCACAAGTGGCCTTTGTTCCCTTTTGGATCTGGTTCTCACAGTGGGATTTCCAGGGTTGAAGCTACAGACACCTAGAACATTGTCTGGGAGGCATGGGGAAGCATGGTGAAGGGCACAGGTCACGGATTCAGACAGATATAGGAACTCTCACTGGCTGCGTGTCTGGAACAAGTTACTTGGTCCCTCTGAGCCTCAATTTCTCCCTCTGTGAATAGGGGGCAATAAAAGCACATGGTGCATGTAGTTGTGAGAATCTCGTAAGAATGTACAGACAGCCCAATAACAAAATGAGCAAAGACTTGGATGGACAGTTCTCCAAAGAACATATTCGACTGGCTAACAAGCACATTGTAGGCGAGCAATAATTGCCACCCCAGAATGTGTCTCTTTGGCATGAGGACTAATTTAGGCTGATTTTTTTTTTTTTTTTTTTTTTGCGGTATGCGGGCCTCTCACTGTTGTGGCCTCTCCCGTTGCGGAGCACAGGCTCCGGACGCGCAGGCCCAGCGGCCATGGCTCACGGGCCTAGTCGCTCCGCGGCATGTGGGATCTTCCCGGACCAGGGCACGAACCCGTGTCTCCTGCATCGGCAGGCGGACTCCCAACCACTGCGCCACCAGGGAAGCCCTAGGCTGATTATTTTTAAGAAACAGAAGACTCGGGAAGTTTTCCTTGTTACTTCCACCTTAACTGCCTGAAAGAATTTAGATAAAGGACTGGTCACAGTTACAGAGCTATCGCCAGAGGTATCTGCAAAGAATATGGGGCTAACTGTGGTGAGGAGGACCGGGCAACATCTAGAGATCAGGGTCCACTCTGTGACCCACTGTCTCTGCACAACCCAGCAAACATTTATTTACCAAACATTTGCTTTTCTATCTCCCTGTGGATCGTCTTCCTCCCCTTTGAAGTCCCAAACCACGACCCCCAAAGACCTCTTGTCTTTAGCTGAAGATGGTATGTAACGTGAAGCTTTCAGCCATTTTGGCAAGTTACTCAGATTTCCTGGGCCTCTCCCATATATACAAGTTATTAAACTTTTGTTTGATTTTCTTCTGTTAATCTGTCTCATGTCAGTTTAATTGTTAAACCAGCCAGGAGAACCTAGAAGTGTAGAGGAAAATTTCTTCCTACCCAACACATGAAAAGATGCTTAACAACACTAATCGTTAGGGAAATGCAAATCAAAACCACAATGAGATACCACTTCACACTCATTAAAATGGCTATTATCAAAAAAAAAAAAACAACACAAGGTTGGTGAAGGTGTAGGGAAATTGGAACCCTGTGCATTGGTGATGGGAATGTACAATGGTACAGTCGCTGTAGAAAACAGTGTGACTGTTTCTCAAAAAATTAAACATAGAACTACCATATCCAGAAATCCCACCTCTGGGCATACACACAAAAGAATTGAAAGCAGGGACAGGAGCAGATATTTGTACACCCGTATTCATTGCAGCATTTTCTGAAATAGCCAGAAGGTGGAAACAACCCAAGTGTCCATCGATGGATGGATGCATAAGCAAAATGTGGTCTATCCATACAATGGAATATAATTCCGCCTTACAAGGAAGGAAATTTTGACACCTGCTACAACATGGATGAACTTTGAAGACATCGTGGTAAGTGAAATAAGCCAGTCACAAAAAGACAAACACCGTATGATTCTTAGAGGAGTCAAATGCATACAAACAGAAAGCAGAATGGTGGTTTCCAGGAGCTGGGACAGGAGGAAATGGGAGTTATTGTTTAAAGGGTCCAGAGTTTCAGTTTTGCAAGATGAGAAAGTTCTGGAGATGGATTGTGGCGATGGTTGCACAGCAATGTGAATGTACTTAGTGCCACTGAACTGAACACTTAGAATTGGTTAAAATGTTAAGTTTTACGTGATGTATATTTTACCACACTAAAAAAGAGGGTGTGGCCAGACATGTGCACAGAGAGAGGAAATGCCCAGTGCATGGGGGTAACCCTCTTTACTGGTCAGAAAAGGTGAGCTGGGCAGGAGGACGGGCTGGGGCAGGGAAGGCTGTTCCCAAGGGGCCCTGGAGATGACCACCGCACTGACCACCACATTCCTCCTACCATCCTGGGACCCCACAGGGGTGCCCAGGCCTCCCCACCCTGATCCCCGTGCTGTGTCTGTTCTGCTTCCAATGCTGGGCGAGTCTCTCATGTTCCACAAGAACGACACAGGCTCCCTGCTCTCTGGGACACCCATGCAGGGCCCCAGCCATCTGTGGGCCTGCAGAGGTATGGGTGGGAAGACCCCCTTCCCTACCATCTCACCGACTCTGAGAGAACCTACCTGCTGGCTGCCCAGCGCTGCTCTAGTTATTCCTCAGCTCAGAAGATCCCCAGCTCCCCTTTGCCCCTGAACAGCATTCTCTTTCCTCACTCCAGCTTCAAAGTGTCCAGCTGCAGCCTCCCGGCCCACTCCTTCCTCAGAACCAATGGCATTGGACCGTTCCCCAACCCCTGCATAGGTCCTGTGCTTTCCACCTTGGTTAAGTTTTCCCTCTGCCTGGAATGGTTGGTCAAAATCCTGCCTGTCTGCATATGGCAAGTTACTTGTGAATCACAAAGGGAATAACACTTCGGCAGTGGAGAGATCTAGCGGTCGGCCATCAATCTCTCAAGAATAGTGGAATAGGGCTTCCCTGGTGGTGCAGTGGTTGAGAGTCCGCCTGCCGATGCAGGGGACACGGGTTCGTGCCCCGGTCCCGGAAGATCCCACATGCCGCGGAGCGGCTGGGCCCGTGAGCCATGGCCACTGAGCCTGTGCGTCCGGAGCCTGTGCTCCGCAACGGGAGAGGCCACAACAGTGAGAGGCCCGCGTACCGCAAAAAAAAAAAAAAAAAAAAAAAAAGAATAGTGGAATAACCTGTCCA
The DNA here is from genome assembly GCF_026419965.1 of Kogia breviceps. Classification (NCBI taxonomy): domain Eukaryota; kingdom Metazoa; phylum Chordata; class Mammalia; order Artiodactyla; family Physeteridae; genus Kogia; species Kogia breviceps. The sequence continues at coordinate 31,505,354 of NC_081327.1, forward strand.
TCGTTGTGGATGTGATTGGTGTACAAAATATTACTCATAATGGATTCTTACCAAGGATTTGTAGCCAAGATCTAATCGGGCCTCTAGATCTAACTTCCAGTTTACAGGAAATACATAAGGTAAAGGAACAAATTAGATGACATCACAAGGAAATAATTCAATAAAGTAAGAATGAGAACAGCATGTGAGACAATGGTCCTGACTCTTCAGAAAGTCAATGTCATGAAAAATGTAAAGGAGGTCTATCGTAGAATAAATAGAAATAACCATAAGCAATGCATGAACCTAGATTGGACCCTAGTTCAATAGATAGATAGATAGATAGATAGATATGTATGGATAGATAAATAGGTAGATAGATAGATAGGAAAGAAGGAGGAGAGAGAAAAAGGGAGGGAAGGAGAAGAAACTTAAAATACATTTTGGGATAATTGGAGAAATTTAAATATTAACTAAATATTATAAGACATATAGGAATCATTGTTAGTTTTGTTAGGTGGGATAATAGCATTCTATTTATGTAAGACAATGTCTATACAATGGAGGTACATACTGAAGAATTCAAGGGGCAAAGTATAAGGCATCCATAATTTACTCTGAGATGGCTTAGCAAAAAAAAAGATGAAGCAAATATGAAAAAATGCTAATCATTGAATCTTGGTGGTAGAGATAGGAAAGCTCTTTGTTTCATTTCTTCTTTATTGTTTACAGATTTTTCAAAACAATAATGTAAAAAAAAAAGCAAAATTCTGCCCATCTTTTTTTTTTCAAATAAATTTATTTTATTTATTTATTTTTGGCCGTGTTGGGTCTTTGTTGCTGCACGCAGGCTTTCTCTAGTTGCAGCAAGCGGTGTACATGTTTCTCATTGTGGCGACTTCTCTTGCTGCAGAGCATGGGCTATAGGCACACAGGCTTCAGTAGTTGCGGCACGCAGGCTCAGTAGCTGTGGCTCGTTGGCTCTAGAGAGCAGGCTCAGTAGTTGTGGCGCACGGGCTTAGTTGCTTCACAGCATGTGGGATCCTCCCAGACCAGGGATCGAACCCGTGTCCCCTGCATTGGCTGGAGGACTCTCAACCACTGCGTCACCAGGGAAGCCCTCTGTCCATCTTCTGATTGAAATATCGTCTCTCATTCCTGCCTTCCTTGATTCCCAGACAAGAACAAAGGCTTCTCGCCCTCCCTAAGACCTGCAGCCTTCGAATATCTGGTAGGACTTGCATCTTCTCCCTCCCATTGAGCTGGGGTTCCTTGGGGCAAAGACTTTGGCTTATTTGCCTATGCTCCCCCACCAACACTGTCCCACCACAGTGCCAGGCACACATCAGGGCTGAATAACAAACACCAATGGTTTCTGTGTGCCAGGCACTCTGAAAGTCCTTAGTTTTATGAACTCCCCCAAGGAGTGATTTGATGAGGTGGCTTTAGCATCCCATTCTACAGAAGGGGAAGCTGAGGCTCAGAGAGGTTAAGTCACTTGCCCAAAGTGACACCCCTCATAAGAGGTGGCGTCATGTTTGTCTCCAGGTCCCACCAACCTAAAAGCCTGGCTCCTGTGTCTGAATTGAATCTAAACTCAGTTCTTAACACCCTGATGAGATAGGTGGGGTGACCATTCCAATTTTATGGGAGGGAAAGCTGGGCCACTAGAAGGTAGGGGACGTTCCCAAGGGCTAAATAAAGAAAAGCAGTGTTATATCTGTGTTTTGGCACCGGTTTCGTGCCAGGCTCTGAACCGGCACCTTTAAGGGCACAAACTCAATTCTCACAGCATTCCACGAAGTGGGGATGGAGGGAGGTGGTGTGGTCTGGTGATCAGGAGCTCAGACTCCAGAGCCAGCTGGCTGGGGCAAATCCAGGCTCCCCCACTTCCTGGCTGGTGATCCTCAGAAAATCCCTTAACTTCTGCATGCATCAGTTTCCCCATCCATAAAATGGACCACGATAATGGTATTTTGCTTACACCTGGGTTTGTTGTCATGATTTCCTGAATTAGTCATACAAAGCACTTAAAACAGTGCCTATCTCAGAGTAAGTGTGAACTCAGAGAGGCAGGGAAGCCGCCCAAATCACACAGAGATAGTGGCAGAGTCAGGATCATCTGATCCCAAAGCCCTTGCCTTCTAAATGCTTCTTTGAAGCACAGTCCGGGGCCAAGAGAACAAGGGTCTTTACCCCCAAATACCTGGCCCAACCCAGGTCCTGTCCTTTATGAAGTGTGGGGCTTCCCAGGACTTGCCTCTTGCCTCTCCCCTCTCCCCCTTCCTTCCTCCCTATTTCTCCCCCCTTCCTCCTCCCACTTGTCCCCTCCCCCTGGCCCTCCCCCTCCTCCATCTCATCTTCCTCCTCTTCCTCCTCCCCCTTTTCTTCAGCTGCTCCTACCTGGGCAGAACAGAAAGCCTTGGACCTCAGTTTGTTTCACTTCTTGTCCCCCTCTGGGCCTCAACAACTATACAACGAGGGATGTGAAGGTTTCTAGCTTCGTATCTGCATGGACTGCGACAGATTCTCCGAGCCTGAGTGGACATTGGCCAGTGCCAGGGGTGTTCCTCCCTGTCAAGGCGGGTCCGGGCTCTTAGCTCCACACCCTAGGCAGCTTTACTGTGCTTGGGTGAGAGAGAGGTACCCTGGCCTTGGGAGCTGTGACCCCTCCACCCAGCCCAGCCTAGACCAACTGGCTCCGTAGCCTGCAACAGTGCCTCACAAACTGGTTTTGCTCTGGCTGGCAGCCCATACTTGCCTAGATGGGAGTGGGTTCACAGTTGACTCCTGTCCCAGACTGAGCTAGGCTCCTGTTAGACTCTTCCAGAGTCTTGGGCCTGCAGGGAAAGCAGCCATGAAAGCAGCTGTGCTGTGCCCATTTATACCACCAAGCACTTACACCAGTTTGGTGGGAGCCAATGGCCGATCAGGCCTGGTCCTGTTGTCACCACCTCTAACAAAGAGAGAACCTAGAAAGTCACAGCTGCGCAGCTCCCTCCTCAGTGGAGAAGCCCAACTCCCTCCTTGTACAGATGGAGCCCCCGTGAGGGGCTTTACTTATTCAAGCATGCTGCCGAGTTAAGGAACAACCGAGAGGCCCTGAGTTACCAGGAGTGAGGCTGGCAGCCGTGTTTTTCCCGTGGGCTCACAGAGGGCCAGAGCCAGCGATGGGAGTCTGTGCAAATGAGAAAAGGACAGGTAGGGGGGCTGGAAGCAGGGAGGCCGGGGCTCTTGCCTGTGTCCTGCCTGAACTGCCCACGCCTACTCTTCTCTGTGGCAGCGGGAGGTGGGTTCTCTGCTCTGATGACCTCTATGACCTGGCATGATTCTGCCCCCTCTCTGGGCTTCAGTTTGCCCATCTGTCCCTATGAAGTTGGGCTGGATCATTCTTTCGGCAGGCGTTTGCTGTACGGAGCCCCTACTGTTTGCCAGGCTGCATGCTGGGCTCGGAGGGTACTTCGATGAACAAGGTCCCCCAGGCGTTGGGGCTTTAAGAGGTAAGGGCTGGAGGTCCTTTCTGGCGTGGGAGGGCTACCTCCCAGACCAAAGGAGACTTCGTCAGACCCAGACTTACGGGCCCTGTGTCCTCCTGGCTTGCCCGCAGCCAGCATTCTCTAGTCTTCTGTCCTTTGGTTTACTGCCCTCTTAGGAGTTAGGGCCCCAGGTCGGACCCTAGGGCGTGTGCCAGCTCCCAGTAGGAAGGTGGCCCCGGCAGATGGGAGGAGAGGAGGCTCTTTGAACCCTAGCAGGCTTCACCCAGCCTCGCAGGCGGGTCCCCGTATGAGAAGCCAGCCCATTACCCCCACCAGGAGCCCTCACCCAGAGCCTGCGAGCCGACTCAGCTCCTTGGCAACATGCTAAGGAATTCAGTCGCTGCACACGCTCCCTTCCTCTCCCCTCCCACCGCCTGCCTGCTGCCTGCGGGGGCGAGCGAGGCAGAGGCAGTGGAGCCCCATTATAAACCGCGCAGAGCTCAGGCAGCGAGCGGACAGCACCGAGCCCCGACGAGGGCCGCCACCGCCTGCCCCGGCACCCCCGGACCCCCTCGGCCATGGCTCTTCCACCTCTCTCCTGGCTGCTCCGCTTGACTGCCCTCTGCCATCTGATCATGCTGCTGGCTGGTGAGTGTGGTGGACTCAGGCATGAGCGGGGTGGGGGAGCCCCCAGCCCCACTTCTGCCCCTCAGGCCTCCATGAGGCCCCCGGACCCTGCCCGCGTAAGGCTGAGATCCGTGGCAGCCCCTTCCTGACCGATATGCCGGAGGGGGCTGGGCATCTCCCTGGTGGAGGTCCCAGACTCAGGACTGCCCCTCCGGCTGGAAAGATTTACCGTCTCCGGAGACTGTCCCTGCCCGACCCGGTGAGCAAGGTGGCGACCGCGTGGCTGCACAGAGAGGTGGTGTGGGCAGCACAAGATGCCGGCTGTGGAGGGGTGCCAGGAGGTGGGACTGCGGGAAGCCCGAGGATGCTCTTGGTGGGCCCTGGGGTGGGAGCCCTGGCAGACTGTGGGCCGGTCTCCCTGCCCAGGGTTAATATGTAACCCTCAGCCCTGACTCCTGTGTCTCAGCTTGGCCCCGGGCTAAGCCACAGCTGGGACTTTCTCCTGCCCTGATTTCAAGTCCTTCCCAGGAGTAGGGGGCCCAGGACCAGTGGAGGTCAAGGTCATGGCAGCTCATGAATTGGGCTCATCACTGTTCCTCTGGCCTGTAGCCCCCAGTCCCTCTGCCTGTGTCTCCCCCATGATACTGCCTTTCTCCTACAAGCATAGCTTAGAAATGTTTGCACCTCCAGTCACTTGCTTTCTGGAGCCTGGGCCCTGCTAGGGCATGATGTATCCATCCCACCCGACATGAGTAAGATGGAGGCCCAAAGAGGTTTAGAAACTGGCCTGAGGATGCACAGCCAGCAAGTAGGGCAGGAGAGGGTAAGACGGCGTGCAGGAGAGCGTGGATGCATGCTCACCACTTCTGTGGATCACACTGCCTTCGAGAACTGTTTGAGTCAGCCCCATCCTCAGGGAATACCCAGACCATCCGGCAGGTTGGGGCTCAGAGAGGGTGGGAGGCTGCCTTAGGGCACACAGCCAGGCTGGGAAAATGAGAACCAGTCTCCAGCTTCCAGAGCACCTCCGTGGAGCAAGCTGTCCCCCGAGTCCCTCTATTTGGGGAAAACGCACCAGTGGGGCAGTGAGCAGGTGGGTGGTGTGGTGCGGGCCTCCTGCCGCTGGCCCTCCTGCTTCCTGGGCTAGAACACTGAGCTCCGAGGTGTTTGGGGATAGTGAGTAGTGGAAGACGTGGACTCCGATGGAGGTTGCTTTGCCATGGCCCTGACCCTGAGTGGGGTCTTGCCTTCTTTGGTCCCAGCTGCTGCACCTTTAAATATAGCTATTGCCTCCATGTGGTGAGGCTCTAATGCCTATGAGGACACTTTGAAAGTGGGAGGAGGAGGAATTACTTATACTAAGTTGGGGGTGGAGGTCTTCTATGTTAGGATGGAGAGGGGATCCTGGGGGCACTCTGGATGCTCTATCCAGCAGCCCGAGGCTTCAAAATCATCAGGTTCCTGCCCTAATCTTGGTCACTGGTTGTGCTGGGAGATACTCACATTATTTCAACCTTTCTGAGCCTCAGTTTCTCCTCCTTTAAGACTGGGCATTTGACTGGGCTCATCTTGGAAGTCCTTAGCCACGCTGACATTTGTGGCTCTGAGAGAGCCCCTGGGAACCCCTGCAGGACTAGAGAGTGGTCCACAAGCCAGAGAGGCCCGGAAGGGGGCTGGGGACTTCATGGCTACTGCCCTGGCTGGTGCAGGGTGGCGGCGTCAGTTCCCAAATGTGGGTTTGCAGGGCTGTGTCAGGCAAGAGGCTCTTCTGCTTTATATAACAAACCTGCAGATAAAAGTCAGAGCCGTGAATTTTTCTCCCCAAGCACTGACGCATTCACTCCCACTCAAGCTCCAACAAGGAAGAGAGAAAAAAAAATCTGAATTAAGCTGCTGTCGTCTGCCCCCCTGGTTAGGGTGTGGGTGGGGGAAGGCAGGGGAGGATAAATCCAGAAGGTCAGGTCCAGGCCCAAGTCGAACTTAAATTAAAATTCCTCTGTCTCCGTTGGTTAGGATTTTATAGGTCACAAAGTGCTTCCTTGTGCATTTTCTTGATTCATTCACTGGCTGAGCACCTACTATGTGTCAGGCACAATTCTAGGTGCTGGGGCCACATCTTCATGAATAAAACTTCCAGAGATCCCAGCCCTCAGCGTGCTGAGCATCAGCTGGAGAAGGCAGACAATCCTCAAAATAAACAGATTTGGTCTGTCAGAAGGAAAAAGGCGCTGTGATTTTAAAAAGCAGGGAGTCGGGGGTGGTGGGGAAGGTGTTGAGATTTTAAGTAGTGGGTCAGGGAAGAAGGGGGTGTTGAGGGAGCCTGGCGGGGACACATGCTCCAGGGCAGCACTCCTCAGTGCAGGATTCGGCCTCCAAGGGGACATCTGGCAATTTCTGGACACAGTTTTGGTTGTTACATTTTGGTTTGGGGGGTGCTCAGGCACCTAGTACGTAGAGGCCAGGGATGATGGCAAATGTCCTACGGTACACAGAACAGCCTCCATAACAAAGAATTATGTGGTCCAAGATGTCAGTGGTGTCTGCTGTTGAGAAAGCCCTGCTCTAAGGGTCCAGATTTTTTTTTTTTTTTTTTTGCGGTACGCGGGCCTCTCACTGTTGTGGCCTCTCCTGTTGCGGAGCACAGGCTCCGGATGCACAGGCTCAGCGGCCATGGCTCACGGGCCCAGCCGCTCCACGGCATGTGGGATCTTCCCGGACCGGGGAACGAACCCGTGTCCCCTGCATCGGCAGGCGGATTCTCAACCACTGCACCACCAGGGAAGCCCTCCAGATATTTTTAAAGCTTCATTTTCATAACCATCCTGCGAAGCAGGTATTATCATGTCCATTTTACAGGTAAGGGAATGGAGGTTCAGAGAACCTCAGTCACTCGTCCAGGACACACAGTTGAGCAATGGCTCAAGCCTTCTCTACCACCCAAATACCCAGAGACCCAGAACATTCCCATCTTTTCCTGCCTGTAATCCTCCAAACAGCCCTTGAGGTCCAGCCTAATGTACACCTCCTCTAAGAACTGTCTCCTGATCACTTGCAGCTGGAAGTGGTCTCTCCCTCCTGTAAACCCTGGCACATCTGGGGTCTGTTCTGGAACACGGTGTTTTTACCTGGTGTTTAAGGCAGCCTAGAACAGTGGATGTCTAGGGTCTGGAAGGAAAACCAGATCTGCCACTAAGCAGCTGTGTGGCTTTGGGCAAGTCATTAAACCTCTCTGATTCTCAGCTTCTGCATCTTTAGAATGGGGATAAAAATCATCCTTTTGCAGGAATTAATGAGAGCAGATGTGTGTGTGCTGAGCATAAGGTCCAAAATACAGTAGGTGTTCTACTAAGAAAAGCTCTGATACTTTGTGGTTATGTCTTAGCTGTCCATCAGGCTGGGAGACTTCTGAGGGCAGAGATGGGCCTTGTTCATCCCTCTACTCCTCCACAGGGCCTGGCAAGAGCCAGGTCGGCATTTGTTGGTTGACTGAGTAAACATGGTGATCTGATAGCATTTATTGGGACTGAGGTGCTTTCTCCAAGCTCAGCACCAGCACCTCCGGGAGGAGCTCAGGGTTCAGGACAAGAGGGTCTGGGTCTTTGTAGATACTCAAAAGTAATTCAGACAAGTATTGCCTGAATCAGGAAATGGATGGATGAATGGATGGATAATGAAGGATGTGTGAGTGGGCTGGTGAGAGGTGGAGGGGTGGGTAGATGAAGGGGGTGGAGGATGCGTAGGGGATGGACAGGTGATAGGTGGGTGAGTGTGGCACGGATAGATTGATGGCCCAGGGTGAGTGGGGATGGATGGGAGGTAGACAGGTGGGTGGCAGGGAATGGGTAGGGGATTGACAAGGGGGTGGCAGATAAATGGATGGATGGATAGATAGATGGGGAGGTGTGTGAAGGGATAAGTAGATTGAGACATTATTTCCTTCAACGAATATTTATATCCACCTTATGCTGGATGCTGGGAAACACTGTGACACCAAGACGTACAAGGTCCCTGTCCTCCTGACACTCACATGACAGGTAATAGATGACTGGCTGGTGGAGGCATTATCTCCAGTTACAGAAAAGAAAACTTCAGTTCTGAGAAGAAAAGACCTTCCATTTAGTTACACAACCTTCTCAAGCAGAACCAAGAACAGAGCCTGGCCAGGGCTATTCAGGCACCACGGCAGAGGGTGGAGACTTTAGGACAGGCCGCCTCTGTGGCTCTCTAAGCCCTGGAGGTGAGCAGTGGAAGCAAGTCAGAAGAGCACATTGACCTGCCCGAGCTTATCCCTCCTGCCCGCTGGACAGCATCTCCCAGGTCCAGGTCATCCGGGGATTCCTCTGGAAGTCACCTGCCACACCAGTCTAGGGGCCGGCTCCTGGCTCTACTCAACAGGACCTGGGGAGGCTGCAACTGAGTCATTCTGAGGTCCCGTTGTGGGAGAAGGAGGGTGATAAAGCGCCTTTCACATCCTGGTTCCTCAGAGAGAAAGGGCTACCGGTGACTCAGGGACCAGAGGCAGGGAGCCCACCGACCACCTCGGGAGCTACTACTGCTGCCCCTGATGGCCCAGCCTCACCCTGCAAGCCCTGCACCCCCTTTCCCACAAAGCAGGGTGGGCCGAGGCAAGGGAAATGATGAGAGAAGGAGTGGCAGATTCTAGAAGGTGTGTGTGCATAAGTATTTGTGTGTGAGCTGTGTGTGTTTTGGTGGAACCCGGGGAGGGGGTCACCTGGGGCCTCCCTAGCTCTGCAGAGCTAAATAAGTTTGTTCCCTCAGCTGCACTGCCCTGGACGTGCTGGCCTCTAGATTTTTGCGAAACCCTCTGAGGTCATGCTTCAGCTGCATATGACCTTGACCCAGATCTGACACTCAGGTTCTTCCTCATTTTTTGCATACCCTCTAGAGCTTACAGCAAACAGAGTAAATTTTGCTAGAGATTTTAGGAGAAGCTGGAAATGCAATGCAAACCACTTCGAATGTTTATATAAAATGTCTGGGTTCTCAACTATCTGTTGAGTCACCGTCATTGTGTCCTGGGGTTTCTGTCTGGCTCCACGTGGGACGCAGCCATCTGCAGGCCCCCGCCCATCTCACTCTGTCCCCACTCCATGTACAACGCATCTCCATTCGTCCTCCTTACTCCTGCTCCGCCAGCTTGCCCTGGGAATCCAAATGGCCCATTGCGTCCCTCCCAAGAAACTGCTTCCAAAATCATCCTGGCAGAACAAAGGATCACCTACTTAGCACACTCCTTAGAAGGTGGTTGTACTTATATATTTAAAAAATTTTATTATCCGCTATGTGTGCCTGGTTGCATGTATGCCTTTGTGTGTTTTTGGGGGGGTGTCGGGGGCATATATATATGTGTCATTGTGTTTGTTGCTATGAGTGTACGTGTGTGTCATAGGGTATACACATGGGATGTGGATGGACCGAGGTCTGGGTGTGTCCCAGAGGTTGCAGAAATCCATGAATATGGATCAGGCTGAGAGGGATGGATGGGATATGGTTGGGAGTGGGCGATAGTTGAGCAGGTGACTTACTGGCGTAAAAGCATGGTGCGGGGAAGGGCAGCGTCCTGGGCCCAGAAGGGCGGGGAACCAGGCCTGACAGGAGAGCCTGTTCCATCACTTGCTGGCTGTGTGAACTCAGGCAGATCCATGTCAGTCTCACACTCCTCTCCCCTGGGTGAACCAACTATAGCGACTTAATTTTTAAAATTAAGCGTAATGTGGCGGGCAATAAGAGCTTTATAAGTAAGAATTCATTTTCATCACCTTACAGCAACCCTCTGAGGTAGGTTCTATTGCTCTCTATTTTCCAGGTGGGGAAACTGAGGCATAGAGAGGTTTGGCCCGGGACAGGGGGCTGAGGTCAAGGGTGTGGGGCATCGGTTCTGGTTTGGGGGGTGCGCGGCAGGGACAAGCTGACGTGGGGCTGGGAAGCCAGATGCCCGTGGACAGTCCTGCTGACTGGGGGCCTCTGTGGGCTCAGGACAGCACCTCGGTGTGAAGAAGTGTAACATCACGTGCAGCAAAATGACCTCGGAGATCCCCGTGGCTCGTCTAGTTCACTACCAACGAAATCAAGAATCATGCGGCAAACGTGCCATCATGTAGGTACTGCCCTCTTGGCCTCTGAATTCCTTTCAGGCCCCGGGGATGGTTCCCTGGCCTCCACTAATCCATGTCCACATCCTGTCACCCAAAGCTGGGCTCCTGGCCCAGGGCCTCTGCAAATGCTCTTCTTGCTCCTGACCTGCTGGCCTCCTCGCCAATCTTAATATCTGTGCCTCAGGGCAAAGGTGAGCTGTGGCTTCCTGAACGGCCGTGGCCTGGAGATGCCACCCAGGGTGATGATTCCTTCTGGGCCAAAGGGTGTTTATGCAGCCCTCGAACCTGCTGGATTTCACGGGGGATGAAAACACGGTGCTCTGAATGTGCAGGCTCCAGACGCCAACAGATCTGGTGCAAATCCTGGCTTCACCACTTACAGACTGGGGGGCCCTGGTCATGTTGCCTATACCCTCTGCGCTTTAGTTTCCTTATCTGTACAATGGGTAGTTTGGGGAAGCTGAAAGGAAATAATGAACCTGAAGTGCTTGGCAGGGTGCCCAGAAGCTGCTGGTAATAGGAGAGGCCAAGGTTATAATCGCCATTGGACAGATGGGGAAATAGAATCCCCCTGAGACTTTGGGGAGGGGTCAAGCCAAGCCAGCTTCCCCTCTGGCTGTTGGGATCCCTGGCCATCTTAGTTGCTTGCTCCTCTAGGGTCCTTCTTGGGTACGGCCAATCGCCCAGCCCTGAGGCCTTTCCCCAGGACTGACCTTTGGGTCTTAAAGCGGCCTCAGCCAGACTCAACCAGACCCTGAGTCCTGGCAACAGGAAATGGTCAGTGGGCCTTCGAACTACAGGCTCAGCTAAAGGAAGCTGTAATTCCTCCCACTGATTGTCACTAAGAGGAGCATTTGTGCTACTGCCTGACCTCTCTGCTCACCTGTCAACACTTGCTTCCCCCAGACTCCCCCACGTATTTGCTTCTATTTTGTAGGCAAAGGGGAAGTGGGACACTCCAGAGAGGCGATGATGGCACTAGGGCAGCACTGCACCTGTGGGGTCTACAGGATCACGCTTGCTTTCTGGACCTCTCCGACTTCCTAGCGTACTGGAGCCAGGCACATTTACATTACCTCTCGGAGCCTTGGTTTTCTCATCTGTAAAATGGGGGTGCACGTGGTAGCCATCTTACAGGATGGGTGTGAAGTTTAACCAGGCAAAATGCCTAGCACAGGTTATGGCGTGGAGCAGGGGTCCCCGCCAGCTCTGAGCTGCGGTCTCGGTAGTAAACCAGCCACACGCAGCTTCAAAGGAAGCTCAAGCTTTGGATGGCACTCAGGGTCCCAGCAGGGACACCATATGTAGGGTTGGAGCTCCCTAGGGGCCCTTTCAGTCTGAGGATACACACTAGGAGAGGAGGGTAGAGGTACGGAGGGCAGCCGGCCACTGAGGGAGAGGAGTAAGAGGACATTATGACATTGAGTCCTTTCCAGAGTGAGGAGGCCCTACCACCAACCTTGCCAGTCTTACACCTGGTGGCAGAGAACACCCGTGATATCTTCTGCCAATCAGAAAACTTGCAGCCCACAGCCCCCACCTTCATGTTAATGACATTATTATTAACACTGTTATTATTTTACTGATCTCCTACTCTGAACCAGGGGCTTTACATCATTTTCATCTTCTACAATAACACAGAAGTAGGGTGACTGACTCGTCCCAGTTTGCTGGAATTTTCACAAAAAGACCCGCATCTTGAGAACGCCCTCAGTCCCAGTTTTTCTGGGATGGTTGGTCACCCCGCGGAAGGTAGGACTCTCTTTCCAGTTCTCAGGTGAGAACATGGAAGTTCCATAAGCTGAGCTGCCCCAGCTAAGAACTCATAGCTCACAGCTAGTAAGTGGTGGGGGCAGGATTTCTGGCCGCGTCTGCTCACCTGCAGTGCACGTGCATGATACCCCTTCTCCGCATGGCATCTGGGCATCACTGGGTCCCTTGTCTTCCTTCCTTGCAGCCTGAAGACCATGAAGGAAAAATTATTCTGTGCTGACCCACAGGAGAAATGGGTCCAGAAAGCCATGGAGCATCTAGACCGCAAGGCTGCTGCTCTGGCTCCAAATGGCGGCACGTTCGAGAAGCAAATCGGCGTGGGTGAGCCCAGGACCAGCCCAGCCACCAGGGGGATGGACTGGTCTGAGGCTTCAGAGACCAAATTCACAAGCGAAAGCAGTAGCCAGGAGGCACAGAGGGCCTTCGGGACTTCCCCAGAGCTGCCACGAGAAGTGGCTGATTCTAGGGGGACCAGGTCCCCCTCCACTTCAAAGACTCCGGATGGAGGGCCCGAGAGAACTGAGCTTTTCAACAAGGCTGCCGTCACCACCACCACGTCTTGGCAGAGTTCTACCGCCTACCAACCTGGGGCAGACCTCGAGGCTGAGGGGAAAGCCTCTGAGGCCCCCTCCACCCAGGCCCCCTCCACCCAGACCCCCTCCACCCAGGCCCCCTCCACCCAGACCCCCTCCACCCAGACCCCCTCCACCCAGACCCTCCCCACCCAGGCCCCCTCCACCCAGGCCCCCTCCACCCAGGCCCCCACTATTTCACACACAGTCCCAGAGGACAACACTGGGCCCGAAGGCCAACCTGGGTGGATCAAGGGACAGGACCCCACGCCAGAGAACTCTCTAGGGTCCAAAGAAATGGGTCCCACTTCAGCTCACACGGATGCTTTCATGGGGCCTGGCAGCGTGTCCAATGTCTTCGTGGTCCCTGTATCCTCTGAAGGGGCCCCCAGCACGGATCCAATGGCCTCTGGCAGCTGGACCCCCAAGGTCAAGGAGCCCATTCAAGCCACCGCGGACCCCCAGAAGCTCAGTGTCCTCACCACTTCCGCCCCCAACTCCCAGGCAGCCACCCGGAGGCAGGCAGTGGGGCTGTTGGCCTTCCTCGGTCTCCTCTTCTGCCTGGGGGTGGCCATGTTTGCCTACCAGAGCCTTCAGGGCTGCCCTCGCAAGATGGCAGGAGACATGGTGGAGGGGCTTCGCTACGTGCCCCGGAGCTGTGGCAGTAACTCGTACGTCCTGGTGCCAGTGTGAGCTGCCCACCTGCCTGCATCCAGTTGTTCAACTCAGCTGCCTGGGGTCCCCCACCCTCACACTCCCCCTCCCCCAAGGGTCTGGCCCGAGCTGGGCTGACTGGAGCAAAAGGAGGTGGGTCCTCTGGGTGGAACTGCCCGCAGCTCCTGGAGGCCACCCTTGACCATCCTTGACCTACTGCGGACAGAGTGGGTGGCCTCCACAACTCACTCCAATGTCCCAAGTCAGAAAACTCCCCTCTGCTGCTGGCTGGCTAGAGGGTCCCTTAGATACCGTGCCAGCCCCAGTGAACAATTATTTATTGAAGGAACGCCCAGCCCCTCTGACCCATATACCCCTGCGGGTACCACAGTCATCCCTCCTTACAAACGAGCCTCAGGCCAGGCCCCTTCTCCCCACTCCCTCACACCTCATCGTGTCTCTCGGTCCCAGGCCCCTTCTCCCCACTCCCTCACACCTCATCGTGTCTCTCGGTCCCGCTGTGGTTGCCCGTCACCCCGGCCACCTGCGGTGCTAGCTCCCCTGCCCCCTGTACAGACCCCATGCCCCAGCCGGGGACCTGTCTTTTCTTGCATGAGGCTAGTGTGGTGTTTCCTGGGACTGAACCCAGCGAAAGATCTGCCCTCAGGTAGGCATCACGAAAATGGGAAATGAAGTTATCCGGTGGCTTTGATTCCCACCCGCTGCCTTGCCCCGTCTGTGCTGCGAAGGAACATTGACTATGAGCCTGAAGGTTGGGGGGGTCTAGTCCCAGGCCCACCACCCATCCATCAAGGCTTTCATACCTCTGGTTTCCCACCCGTGAAAGGGGAGAGGGACGGCAAATATGCGTGCGTGCGGCAATAGCCTGTAAGCCTGGCAGGCATCACTAGTTGATCCAGAGAGCCCTTTCTGCAGACCCTGGGTGCAGCCTCTCAGCCTTCAGCAGAAGCGATGGTCTCTGCCAATCGATGAGACCGGCACTTCCACGGACGCTGTGACCTGGAGGTCCTGCCCCGTTGTGAGCACTGTGGGCCCCCTGGGTGGGGGGGCTAGGTTGGGGTACTTGAGGCGCAGAGACCAACTTTGAAGGCCCCCCCCTCCTCCCCCGCTGGCTTTGAGACGAAGTGACGAGTGACAGGCTGAAGAACGAGGGGAGGCCTGCAGGCTCCGAGAAAGGAGCCAGGGAGCAGCTGCAGGCAGTAGCCTCGCTCCTTCGTGTCTTCGTTAGGGACCCGAGTCAGGCATTTTCTCTTTCTTTCCTGCGGCCTGGGTTCCTCTTCCACCTCTCGAGCCCTGAAAACACTGTCCTCTGCACTCTGAGATCTTCTCCCCTCACCTTCATCCCCCCCCGCAGGCAGGGCCAGGAATTTCCATGAGATCAGAATCCACCAGGGAAAGCTGAGGTTCCCGTGTTTACTTCTGAAAGGGACTCTGTCTTGTGGGGAGGGACCGGCAGGGGTGGGGAAGTTGTGGGCATGGAGTCAGAGGTTCTCTTTTTGGCACTGAGGACTCTCGGGCAGGCTTGGATGGGGCCGAAGGCTCACCGGGCTGGCCAGCACCCCGCAGTCAGAGCCAGACCTGCAGGTCTCGCCTCTCAGGTCCCTGGCGGCAGCTCCCCACCTCCCTCCGATTGTCTCTGAAGGTGTTCTTTGTCCTCCACCAGAGGGGTGTCCCATGGGCTAGGCTTCCCCTGGGTACAGGTGACATGCTCCTTTGCAGACAGATGCTGAGATGAAGCACCCAGGGCTCCGGTCCACAGAGAGAGGGAAGCCGTGTTTCCCTGCCCGCCTGGCTCTCCTGCACTCCCCTGCAGGTCATGGCACAGGATGTTTGGGCCTGGCTCAGAGAGGAAGACAGCGGATCTTTTGGGGGCTCCTCTTGCCTGGGAGCCTTCAAGGGACCGGAACCCGTGAAGGGGCTCCCCTCTGTGAGAAAGCAGCTGGGGACAGCGTGTCCCCCTTCCAGGGACTTTGTGAGTTCCCCCAAGCAGGACAGGGACAAAGACAGTTTGAGGAGGACTTTAGAAGGAGTTGGTTGATCATTTTGCTTTTCCAACACTATCACCAACGTCTGTGCCGTTTTGTATTTTACTAATAAAACTGAAAAGTCTTGTGAATCAAATAAAGTTGCTTTTCCTAGGGCAGGCTCAGCACCAGCGCCTCCGGGAGGAGGCCAAGACTCTCTGGGAAAGCGGAACTTCCCTGGTGGTCCAGTGGTTAGGACTCCGCGCTTCCACTGCAGGGGGCATGGGTCAATCCCTGGTCCAGGAACTGAGTTCCCGCATGCCAAGCTGTGTGGCCAAAACAAAGAAACACACAAACAAGGCTCTCTGGAGAAGTACCGGAGAGCCCTGGGGCAGAGGGGCAGGAACTTTACAGTCAGCAGGGGAAGGGAGCACTGGGAACAGGGCTGGGGAGGGTTGAGCCTCTGGCCTGGCTCTGCTCTGTCCAGGTATGTGACACGGGGCCATGTATAAAATCAGGTGTGTGACCTCTAGTGGCTCCCATCCCTGGCAGGAATCAGAATCCCTTATGAACCACCACCCCACCCCTGGCCCATGCTTACTAAACCACCATCTTGGGGGCCTTGGTATCACCATTAGTGCTCTAGTGACCCACAGGAGCAAACTGGGCCACATTTTCCTCTTTACTGCCTTGACTCATTGCTGGTCCAGATAAAGACCAAAGAGGGATTACTCCTCAAGGGACTCGGGTGTTCATTGATATGACCCAAGTACAAACCTCCAGTGCCCGAAGTGGCATCATAAGAGCTGCTCTGTACAGTTGTGTAGATTGGAAACTGTACAAAGTGCCAAAGGCCAAACCCAACTTATTATTATACAGTATTTCATGGATTCTTAGAGGCACATTTTTTTTCACATTGTGACATCTTTGGAATTGGGATTTGTCCTACAATCAATGACTTGTCACAGTTTAATTGACAGGTCTTTTGTTCTTTATTAGTAGTTTATTAAATATCAGAATGTTTTGCAATCAAAGGCATCTTAGATTCGATGTCTACATGGTATTTTTAAAAATTAGAGGCAACATTAAAAATCAGGAAATTAGGGCTTCCCTGGTGGCGCAGTGGTTGAGAGTCCCCCTGCCGATGCAGGGGTCCGGGAAGATCCCACATGCTGCGGAGCGGCTGGGCCCGTGAGCCATGGCCGCTGCGCCTGCGCGTCCGGAGCCTGTGCTCCGCAACGGGAGAGGCCCGCATACCACAAAAAAAAAAAAAAAAAAAAAAAAAAAAATCTGGAAATTACACACACCATCCCACTTTTCTATGTTCTCTCAGGTGATTCAGAAGGTCTGGCCCCACTGGGTGGTTTAACCCCCAGGATGACAGTGGGCAGGGCCTGAGCAGTGGCTGCCCCTTAGGAGGGGGCAGGCCAGGCTGAGAACCCCCAGTTCTCTACCATCCTTTCCACCTCTTGGTGCTCTGGACCCTGTGGCCGTGTCAGTTGCCATTTATCATCACCATTCTCTTGTTTTTCTTATACTAAGGATATTTTTCTCTGAGCCCAAGTCTTCATCAAAAGCAGGACAAGGAAAGACAGAATATGATGGGCACATAATTTTTCTTACACATTGCTTCCCTCATTTTACTACCTGCCAAGCCCCATAGACATTTGGTTTTGAGGTTCCTGCAAGAATCTGAGATTGCTGCCTCTGCGCCAGCTGAAATTTCTTTTTTTTTTGACTGCAGCCTACACGGCATGCAGGATTCCCCAGCCAGAGATCAAATCCACGGCCCCTGCAATGGAAGCGCAGAGTATTAACCACTGGACCGCTAGGGAAGACCCTGAAAATTCTAGTACTGCCCTTAGCAGTGTGCAGTAGCTCTCCTGTTCCACCCCAAGTCCAGGCCCTCCTGCTTCTGCCCAGTCCCACCCCCAGGAAGGAGCTTGGAGGCAAAGTCACAGCCCCCAAACCTCTCCCCGAATACCACCCTTTCAGCAACATGAGACACCAACGGAGGCTTTGAAATGAAAATGCTTGTCCCTGTCTTTTCATCACATTCTCAGATAAGGTAAACTCTTCATGTGCCAGAAGAGGATGCAGAGTGGGGAAATTTTATTCTCCCTCAGTCCAGAGCACCTCCCTAGGGATGCTGGGGTGTTTGTGTTTTATTTTCTCTTTCAGTTACAGAGCTAAACTTTAGCTGAAGCGATTCCTCACAATTAGTACAGAGTTTCATAGAGACTTGGAGGCCTCTGAAATCTTGGATAGAGCGATCAGGGCTCTGAGATATAATAATACAAATATTAAAATAGCCATTGTTTATTTAATGTTTACCATGTGCCAGGCAATATACTAGGTTCTTTACGTACAAGGGCTCCCATCTTACAAATGATGAGAGTAAGGCTTTCAAAGGGTACGTGACTTGCCCAAGGTCAGACAGCTTGTAAGCAGCAAAGCTGGAATATGACCTGAAGTCTTTCTCCAGGACTTCAATCTTAGTCACTATTTCTGAAAGCATGAGCCACAGATTGTCAAAAGTACAGACTCCCGAGCCCCACTTCAGCCCTGCTGAATTCAGACTGCAGGGGTGGGAGAGCTGGGTATCTGTACCTTCAAGCAGTTGCCCCTTCCCCCTTCCTCCCCTCCTCTCCCCCTCCCCCCGCTGCCCTGCCTTCCAAATTAGGGGATTTGGCTCCTAGCCAAAGTTTTAGAGCCCTCTGCACCCCCACCCCTCCCAGGTTTGCAGGGTCCTTTGTGTGGTTGCTACCTGCGTTCTTCTCACCTTCTGCTCTTCGTTGTTATTCCCCTTTGCCTCTCCTTTGTTCTCTGTACATTCCCCAAAAGGGTGAGGCCAGGCAGCAAAACACAGACACAAATGACTCGGAATTTCCAGCAGGAGGCTGAATAATAGGCATCTGGGAGCCACAATATACGTGAGTGTGTGTGTGTGCGTGCGTGCGTGCATGCGTGCGTGCATGCGTGCGTGCACACGCCCTGCTACCCCTGTGCCACTAATAGCTCAGGAGACCACCTGTGCCCCGTTTACTTCTTCTCAGTCATGTGCTTTCCTGGATAAATAATGTTTCAGCTGCTGGGATTAAAGTAAAGATCTAGTGCTAGGCTGGCTTTCCCCAGATGACCGCAAACTTCAGCGGCCAGACCCATGCAGGATCTCATTAATCTCACCAAATCGGCTGGTGGTGGTGATGCGTCTGAACCTAGGAGAATTCCAAAGCAGGGAATGTTTTGGAAGAGATGCCCCTCTCTTACTGTCAAAGGATCTGTTGCCCCCAGAGGACAGAACAGAATTATTCATAATGAGCCTCTTGTTTTTTATCCATACAGGAGTGTAATGTAACATGGTGATCTTTGGCTGTATGACTTTAGGCAAGTTGCTTAACCTTTCCAGGCTTTGATTTTCTCCTCTGTAAAACAGAAATAATAACAACTCTCCTTGTAGGGGAAGATGTCATAAGATAATCCTTGCTGAACACTTAGAAAAATGACGTGCCCATAGTGAGCTCTTGGTAAATTAGAATCTACGATCATGTGATAGATGTTTCCAAAGGGTTTGAAACATCCTATTTCTATTCACTTTTGTTATTGGTTACCCAAACAAGACTATAGAATTATAGGATGTGTATGAAGAAAAGCAGTCTTCCTGGTTTTCGGTAAAGTAAGAGGAAGACATGTTATAGTGTCAGCAAGCAGATAAAAATAATTTGTAATTTGCATAATTTTTTCCCTAAGCTAATAGATGCTGTTCAAATTGGTGTAACTTTTTCCCTCTAAATTGCTTTTGAACTTGGCAAGGTCAAAACTCATGAATCCCAACTAATTAGAAGCAGACTAGCAAGATGCCTGAATCTTAGACTTGGACAGAATGGGAAGTTGGTTTCAACATCAGTCTCTCTGAGTTTTTCTGGCTTGCTGCTCCTAGGCTGTCAAGAGGGCTGCTCTTCTTGCCGCCTTGGCGTTGGTGAGATGCCACATGACCAGTTCTGAACTGGCAGTGGGAGTAAAGTTTGTCAAAGCAGATTCGAACATTTAATTATCGGTGAGAGAGCCTTCAGAACTTTTAGTTCCTTGGGTCCAGAACTTGGCAGTATTCCAGAAGATGACAAGTGCATTACCCTGGATCCCAGAGTGAGGACGACTCGGAACCTCCAGCCACAGAAAGAGCCCCAGCAGATCCATGTGGGAGAAACAAAGCTTTGTGGTTTTAAACCACTGAGAGTTTGAGGCTATTTGTCATTGCAGCATAACCTAGCCTATCCTGATTGATGCAGCAATCAGGAAGAAGAAATATATTACTTGGTCTAAGTAGGAATGACTTGTCAGTAATGTGTATGATGCTGTTAAAAGGCTCGAACCATTCCCTTAACTGGGGTAAACAAACTTTCCGTTATCGAGGTCGCCTCTCTTCATTTGCTCTCTTGGCAAACGGGATGAAGTTCATCCTTAGCCCACCAGCTGTTAATGGATTTATCTGGGATTCTCACTGAGTGGGGCTGGAAAGGAGAAGCGTTTTGTAGTTGCTTTGAGATACACTGATACTCGAGAGTGCTAATGACTCAGATATGCTGGTGATCACTGCAGCAGACAAGGAAGTAAACAGAGAGAAGCATATTGAAATGATTGAGCACCAGCTGTTTGCCAGATGATCTACATTAACCAGTCTTTCACGTACCTCCTAAGCCCAGAAGCCCAACCAGGGCAACCTAGGCCTGTTGGCACAGAAATCGAGCATAGTTCCAGGGACCGACAAGTGCATGTTCCGTGTCTTTGTTTTCCTAGAGGATTTCAACTGGCCTGCTGGCTCTAGGCTCATTTCCCCGATGCCGGCTCCTCCGTTTTTAGTCCACTCCCCCACATCACCTTTGGCACACATTTTGTTTTGTTTTTTTTTTTACATCCTCAAGTCGATCTTTTCTCTCCTACCTCTGAGCCATTGCACTGGCTGTTCTCTCTTCCTGGAATAACTTCCCCCTTCACTGTTGCCCTGGCCAACTCCTACTCGTCTTTTGGTCTCAGCTTAGATGTCACTTCCTCCAGGAGGCCTTCCCTGACTTAGCTTAACGAAGGCTCCCTGCCACGGGTACTCACCTCACCTGCGCCCATTGTATCCCTCATGTGACCCGGCTTGTTTCATGGTGCTTCCGTAAGACCCGTGAGAGCAGGCACGTGTGTGTCGTGTTCCCTTTGTGCTCCAGTGACCACCACAGGTCCTGGAAGAAGAGAAAGAGGGGAAGGGCCAGGGCCCACAGCTGTCTGTGTCCATTGGCCCTCTCTGACCTGATGCCTGTGCCACACCCCTTTCTGATTTATTCAAAGCCTGCCCATCCGCGGCGGGGAGGTGCATTTCAAGGCATTTCCTGGTGAAACTATTTAACTGCCTCAAAGGGATGTCAGAGGCTGAAAGTGGCCTTCTGTGAAGATGTGTTCAAGTCACCCCGGAAACTCTCTGACCCTCTGCCGTCTTATCCTGGTCAAGAAATTGCTCCTCAGGCCCAGCAAGGATCCCTGGGAAGCCTGGACTGGGTCAAGGCTCTGATTATCATCCAAACGCACAGAGGGGCGAGCAGGTGGAGGGGGAACCTAGCATCCTGGGATCTCAAGACTCTCAGCGTGGGCGCTTCTGCCTGCCTGGCCACTTTCCTGGGTCTTCCCTTCCCCTCCCCACCCCTGGCTCGCACTGTCCCTGTGCAGCCTGCTTCCTCATTTTTATTTTTTTTTTATTTTTTATTTTTTATTTTTTTAATTTTTTTTTTTTTTTTTTTTTTCGGTATGCGGGCCTCTCACTGTTGTGGCCTCTCCCGTTGCGGAGCACAGGCTCCGGACGCACAGGCTCAGCGGCCATGGCTCACGGGCTTAGTTGCTCTGCGGCATGTGGGATCTTCCCGGACCAGGGCACGAACCCGTGTCTCCTGCATCGGCAGGCGGATTCTCAACCACTGCGCCACCAGGGAAGCCCCCCTCATTTTTATATGTCATCATGACTGCCATCAGCATGATGGAGTTGAAGTCCTGTCTGCGTGAACACTGAGAGGCCAGGTCCGTAGGCCCGGGTCCTCTTTCCAGGGTGTCAGGAGTGGAAGCCGTGGGGCCACTGGGCAGGGTGGGGAGCAGGGGAAGGAGGAGGAGTCATTCATTTATGGCCGGAGACACCGATGAATAGGACACTGACCTCCTCCTCCTCGGGAGGTTCACTGTCCCTGTCACACACCACTGTGTGCCTTCGAATGAATTTTCTCATTTCATCCCTTCCTCAGGTTTCAGATGATGTCCTACTAATAGGAGCCCTATTTTCTAGATAGAAGTGCTGAGGCACAGACCGATTAAGGGAACTTACCTTGACCAAACCAACAGGCACTCCAACTCCAGAGACCCCACTCGACTTTCTGTAAATTGTAGTATAGTTATTGTATGGAACAGCATACAATGTAAAAAGAAAGAGGTACACTGATACCTGTCAACACACATGACTCTCAAGTTCAACACTGCAAGATGCGAAAGTACAGATACAATATGACAGTGTTAATGGGAAGCGTAAAAACATGCATAAACAGTGCTATATATTGTTTAGGGACATATACCGATTAGTAAGATATGAAGAAATGCATGGGACTAATGGATGCCCAATTCCGTTTTCTCTAATGCATAGGGGGATGGATTAGGAGAGGCACGCAGGGCCACCGTGAGCAGTGATATTGACTCTTACCTGGTGGTGGGTTCATGCGTATGGTTAATGGTGCTGGTGTCCCACCCAGAGCCCCACTCCTTTTGGCTGCTTTTGCTTCTAACTCTCACTTTAGAGCCCCCGCGGGGCCAGGCAGAGGCTCCCTGGGGGACTGTGGCTGACGTCACACCTTCTCTGGGCTTCCATCCCTTCCCTGCCCTCATTCCCCCACTCCTCCCCATCTCCCCTGAGAGCACATCCTTAATGAGCCCAACCTCAAGACATCGGAGACAGCCAGTCACCCTGCTCCCCAGCCTGTACCCCACAGGGAGGGCAGGGACAAGGAGGAGCTGACTGGGGGAGGAGAGGTCGGACAGGCTAAGAAGAACTTCAAGGAGTAGATGGTACAGATACCCAGCTCCCTAAGGACATCTATACATTCAATGTGATCCCAATAAAAATACCAAATTATTTTTGGAGTTAGATTAGATAGTTTTAGTTTCATCTAAAACAAAAAAAACCCATGAGTCTGGAGAGTTGATGGGACGGAGGCAAGGCAGGAAGGAGGGAGATGCTGAAGCAAGTGGGGTTGGGGGGAAAGCCCCGCGTGTGGTAGGACAAGCCACAACCCACCTGGCTGGGCCCGGAGGGCTGCTGAGGCGCCGGCTTCTCTCTGGAAAGGGAACAGGGCCTTAGCCTCCTCTGCGGGCTCATATTTCCCAGGTCTGGACCCTGCTCAGAAGTGGCCACACCCCCTCTGCACCCTCAGCCCTCACTGGGGGAGCCATGATCCACGTAGGACTGTACCACGTGTCAAACGGCCCAGCGCTGCTGCTCTTGTCCCTGTTGGCTTGTCTGCAGTGGCTGAGATTGGACAGGAGTGTGGGGAAACCCCTAGACTTTCAAAGAGGCCAGATCCACCAGGCTCCTTAGAAAGGGGGCCTTGTTCTCCTTCCAGGATGCTGGGCTCTGAGCGCTGACCCTGGTGCTGAACAGACCTTTCTTGGGAGCCTAAGGGTCAGATTGGATAGGAAGGACCCCCACCCCACCAGGAGGCTGCCAGGCTCGGAGCAGGCTGCAGCAGACTTCTGACATCCAAACGAAAGATCCGTCCTTGCTCCCTGAGGGCTAAGTGCCTTGAACTGGTCACTCGACAGCACAGCCTGTAATTGTCCCAGTGCTGTCAAGAGACCAAAGACCTGCCTGCGAAATAACTTGGAAACTGGGACAAATGCTCCCTGGAAAGAGAGAGTTGGACTCTAGCGTGAATAAAAGGAACTGTTTTACAGGGCTGGAGCGGGAGCCCAGATGGAGAGCTAAAGCCCAGGCACGAGAGAGATTGAGACAAGTCCATCATCGGTAAGAGTGAGACTCCATGAGAAGTGCTTCTGTACTCTGCCCCCGGAACAATATCAGCCATTCTTCATCCACTCACTGAATTCTACCAATAGAATATGGCCAACTATGTGCCAGGGGATATGCTTCACTGAAAGGCTTTTGTCCCGTGGAACTTACATTCCAGTGGGGATGGGGGTAGGGGGATACGGGTAGGAGACAGGCAATGAACAGCAGGCATAATAAGTAAGTCAGTGGTATAGTATGTTTGAGGGTGGTAAGTATTACAGCAAAAAGAAAAAGAAAAAATAGAGCAGAGGAAGAGGTGGGGGTGGGTTGCAGTTTTAAATAGGGTAGACCTCACTGAAAAGTGACATTTAAGTAAAATTTGAAGGAGGTGAAGGAACATGGCATGCAGGTATCCAGGGAAAGAACATGCCAAAGTTAGCAGGGTAGGGACGGGTGCAGAGCACACAGGGCCTTGTAACTGCTGTGGGGACCTTGGTTTCTCCTCTGAGTGCGATGGAAAGCCATGGGGATGCTCTGATCAGAGGACACTCACGTTCCCTGTGGCAGCTGTGCTGACAATAGATTGTAGGGAGCAAGGATGGAGGTGGGGAGACGGCAGGAGGCCGTGTAGGAATCCAGGGGAGAGGTGATAGGCTCTGGATGGATTCTAGAGTCAGCGCCAGGCGATCACCGGACAGATGGGAAGTGGAGGGTGAGGGAAAGAGGCGTCAAGCATGGCACCCAGGTTTCTGGCCAAGTAACCGGACGGAAGGGGCTGGCAAAGAACAGAGGAGGAGCACGTGTGGGAGTGAACGGGAATGGGGAATTCAGTTTTGGACTTGGTGGTTTGCGACATCTGTTTGACACGTTGAGTAGGCAGCTGATATACAAGTCTGGAGTTGGCGGGAGGAATTTGGGAGTCATTGGCATAGAGATGATATTTAAAGTCAGGAACACGTACTATTTGCCAGATATAGGCGCTAAGGCAGTTGATGCGAACTCAAACCTTCTAATGCAGTTACTATTATTATTTTCATTTTATAGATGTGGAACCTAGGCTCAGAGGGAAATGACTTGCTTGAAATCCCCCAACTTGCCGATGGCAGAGCTGAATTCAAAGCCGGGTTACCTGACTGTGAGTCTTTGTTCCCAGCCCCTCGGCTCCACAGTGACCCCCCTTGCTTAATCCGTCATGGCATGCCATATATGAGAAATGGGTAGAATTTGGTTTGCAGAGAAGGGGGTGGGTAATCTAGAAAAGCAG
The DNA here is from genome assembly GCF_026419965.1 of Kogia breviceps. NCBI lineage: Eukaryota > Metazoa > Chordata > Mammalia > Artiodactyla > Physeteridae > Kogia > Kogia breviceps. The sequence goes on from NC_081327.1 coordinate 31,529,823, forward strand.
AGGACAGGAGCCGCAAACCCAGGCACAGAGTATAAGGTGAACCCTGGGGATCCCTGAGATGAGACTGACTAGGGAGGGATGGACCAGATTGACAGTAGGGCTTAAAGACTGGCCTGGGGCTTCCCTGGTGGCACAGTGGTTGGGAGTCTGCTTGCCGATGCAGGGGACGCAGGTTCGTGCCCCAGTCCGGGAAGATCCCACATGCCGCGGAGCGGCTGGGCCCGTGAGCCATGGCCGCTGAGCCTGCGCGTCCGGAACCTGTGCTCCGCAACGGGAGACGCCACAGCAGTGAGAGGCCCGCATACTGCAAAAAAAAAAAAAAAAAAAAAAAAAAAAAAAAAAAGACTGGCCTGAAGAGTTTTTAGTGGAGGCAGAAGGAAGCAGGGAGCCATCGATGGTTCTTGAGCGGGGGCAGTATGTAGTCAGAGCAGCCCTTGAGAAAGACCTATCAGACATAAGCATGCAGGTGGGTGGCGTCTAGAGGACCAGAGAGGAGGAAATAGGATTGGAAATTATTGATACAGTCTGGGTGTGAAGGATTCGTGTTGAGCCAGTGGGAATGAAGAGGAAGTGAGAAAGCTGAGCGTTGCCTGACGATATCGCTGAGCAGAGTCTGTGCCTGATGCAATGTGGGGGCCGGAGGCGAGGAATGAGTCAAGGGCAAAGTTTCAGACCAGTGAGGCAGATGGGGAGGTAGGGAATGATACTGGCTTGAACAGAAAAAAGGGAAGTTGGTGGAAAGGGAACTTGGTTCTGCCTTTCTGGTTCTTGAGGCTGCGTGAACCGTGAGGGGACAGCTTTCTTCCTCTCTGGGGCTAACTGTCCAGTGTGGGTGACAGACCTGCCCAGAGCCGGCTAGACCGCAAGGCAGGGGGAGCTAAGGCATCGGACAGTGAGGAGGCCAGAGGGTGGGGCGGAGTCCAGGGGTGGGTGTTTGATCTGTCACCTGCAGAGGCTGGGGACAGAGATTTAGGAAGCATCCATTCCAAGATCCAAGGCCTGAGTGGAGACATCAGGGAGGGAGAAAGGGTTGCTTGAGGTGAAAACACACCCTAGGACAGAGCCCCGGGCATGCTTCTGCCACAGGCTAGCTCTGTGCCCTTGGAACAGTTTCTTTTTCTTTTTTTAAAAAAAATAATTAATTTTTAAAACATCTTTATTGGAGTATAATTGCTTTACAATGGTGTGTTAGTTTCTGCTGTGTAACAAAGGAAATCAGCTATATGTATACATATATCCCCATATCCTCTCCCTCTTGTGTCTCCCTCCCTCCCACCCTCCCTATCCCACCCCTCTAGGTGGTCACAAGGCACCGAGCTGATCTCCCTGTGCTATGCGGCTGCTTCCCACTAGCTATCTATTTTACATCTGCTAGTGTATATATGTCCATGCCACTCTCTCACTTCGTCCCAGCTTACCCTTCCCTGTCCCGCCGTGTCCTCAAGTCCATTCTCTATGTCTGCGTCTTTATTCCTGTCCGGCCCCTAGGTTCTTCGGAACGATTTTTTTTTTTTTTTTTTTTTAGATTCTATATACATATTTGTTAGCATACAGTATTTGTTTTTCTCTTTCTGAAGTGGACCCGTTTCTTAACCACCGTGGTTGGCCCCCAGTTTCCTCACCTGTAAAATGTAGGTAATAATAGCTCTTACCTCCTAGGGCTGTTGTGAGGACAAAGTAAACCCATCCATGAATCCATGCATCCACTCACCCATAAATGTAACTGCTAAGGACCTCGCCCAACCTGTGGTGAGAGCTCAGGGATGTTACTGAGGAGAGGAGCCCACAACGAGCCCAGGCAGGAACCATGTGTCAAATCCCATGGGGAGGAATGTCAAGAAGGGAAGTGGGTTCTCCGTGATGACGAGGAGACTCATCAAACCATCTGGGGTCGAAGAACTTTACATACATCATCTCAGTTCATTTTCCCAGCAATACCGTGAGGGAGAGTCTACCAACATGCCCATTTTACAAATAGTCATAGTCTTTGTTCTTGGGTCACACAACCAGGGACAGATAGATGAAGGACTGGGGCTGTAGATAATGCTTCCAGAGCACCTGCTGGTAACCACTGCCCCACACTGCCCTCTGTGAGGGGATGGGAAGTTCAAGGAGTGGCCATGGAGCTGGAGTGGGGGGGATGTTGAGAGGCCCAGAGAGAGTCGCTTCCCCAGAGGGTCAGTGCCAGAAGCCACAGTCTAAGAATTAAATCACACGTGGGTAGAGAGGAAATTGGTAGTGGGAGGTGTAGACCACACATAGGAGAAGTTTGGTCCTGAGTAAAAGGGGAAATAGGAGGACAGTGTGCTGGGGGTTAGGAGAGAGGGGAGTCGGGGGCAAGGAGAGGTTTTATGGAAGCAGAGAAATCGGATCATGTCATGAGCAGAGGGGAAGGAGACCGTGGGGCGGGAGCGTGTGAGAAGCCAGGAGGCAGGAGTGTAGTGGAAGGAAGAAGACCCTTCTGGGACAAAGAAGGGATGAGATCAAAGCCACAGTTGAAGCTATTTAGGTTTGGCAAGAGGCAGGAAATGGCCACAACCCACAAGGAAGCTGTGACCTAGATGGAAAAAGAGTCAAAGAGTGCCTTGGTTGGGTTCCTCCACCTCAACAGTGACAGAAGGATTCGGGTGTATTTCATGAACTGGTGGGACACACTAGATCATAAATCACTTGTCCTTGGGACTTCCCTTGTGGTGCAGTGGTTAAGAATCCGCCTGCCAATGCAGGGGACACGGGTTCAAGACTTGGTTCAGGAAGATCCCACATGCTGCGGAGCAACTAAGCCCGTGCACCACAACTACTGAGCCTGCCCTCTAGGACGCTCTAGGACATCAGTGCCTAGAGCCTGTGCTCCACAACAAGAGAAGCCACCGCAATGAGAACCCCGCGCACAGCAACGAAGAGTAGGCCCTGCTCGCTGCAACTTAGAGAAAAAAGCCCACACGCAGCGACAGAGACCCAACACAGCCAAAAAAAAAAAAAAAAAAAAAAGTCACTTGTTCTGGGGTGAAGGAACAACTAGGATAGAATGGAAGCTGGGCCCAAGCTGTACTTCAGAAATGTGTAAGTGTCCATCCATCCATCCATCCATACATCCATGAGTCCATTCACCCACCCATGCATCCACTCACCCAGCCACACATACATCCATCCATCCCTCATTCGTCCATCCATTCATGCATCCATCCAACCACCCACCTCTTCATCCATTCAATAAACATATTTTATGGAGTGCTAGTCCTGGAGGTACAAGCTGAAAGAAGCCCCATAGCACAGGGAGATCAGCTCAGTGTTTTGTGACCACCTAGAGGGGTGGGATAGGGAGGGTGGGAGGGAGATGAAAAAGGGAGGGGATACGGGGATATATGTATATGTATAGCTGATTCACTTTGTTATAAAGCAGAAACTAACACAACAATGTAAAGCAATTATACTCCAATAAAGATGTCAAAAAAAAAAAAAAAAAAAAGAGAGAGAGATCCTGTTTTCAAGGAGTTCACAGAAATAAACCAGCCATCACAATGCAATGGAAAGAGAGCATAACAGGAAAGTCAGTGACCTATGAGAACACAAAGGAAAATTGGAGCTGAAGGAAGGAAGTGAGAGTTTAAGCTGTGATCTGAAGGAGGGTAGGAATGAGAGGTGGTGGGGTGTGGGGAGCAGAGAGAGTGTTCTAGATGGGAAGCAGGGGACAGGCTGTGCAAAGGCTTGAGTAGTGTCAGTGAGAGCCTGGCATTTTCAAGGAACTGAAAAAACATCGATGTGGCTGGAAAAAAGTGACATGGTAGGTGACAGGGCTGGGCACAAAAGTTGAGGCTGAGAAGTCGGTGGGAATCTGGACCTCATCCTGAGGGCAATGAAGGATTTTTGCAAGGGGAGAGCCTTGCCGAGATTTGTGTTTAGGGAAGATCGCTGGGCTTTAGAGAGGACGGACTGGAGGGCAAGGCTGGGGGCGGGGAGATGAGTGTGGGACTGAGGTCCAGCAGAGAGATGCAGGGGTGGCCATGTGGATGGTGAGAAGGAGATGGATTCAGGACATGTCTAGGTGGCCGACTCAGTAGGAGGGGAGTGGGGAAAGACCCCAGGGCAGGGATGACCCTTGCGTTTCTCACCTGAGGAACCAAGCAGACCTGCAACCTGTCAGGAACAACGGACATCAGTGCATCAGTGGGTTCGTCAGGCGCTCAGGGCAGGGGAGTGGGACATATCTTGGGATCGGAGGATGGAGATAACTTTGGGGACCTGAACACCTCAGCCCGCATGGGCAGGGCAGGGCAGGACGAATCTGGCTTCAGCTGCCAGAGGATGGAGCTGAGTAGACAAAACACTCCATCTCCTGCAGGAGACCCTGGGCCTCAGCTGACATGGGTGTGACCCACGGTGTCAACTTTGCTGCCCCAGTGACAACTGTGCAATTTGAAGGTGATAAAGAGCTTCCACACCCCAGCAACCTGGTCCCTGCTCGGTGGCTTGGGGCTAAGTTTTGGGGGGGGGGTGACAGCAGCATCCCCAGTTCCCAACCAGCCCGTGGTAGAGCCAGGGCTGGGCCAGGAACCCTCCCTCCCTCCCTCCTTCACCTGAAAGGAACCCGGAATCAGGCTGGTCCGGCTCGTTCAAGCTAAATCTGGGGCGGGGCATGTTGACCCCTCTAGCTGGTTTTACCCTCGAGGGACTCCCCGTGGCAGCAGTGTCAGGGCTGGGGCAGGAGGGGTGGCAGGGTGTCTGGGCAGCTTGAGGCAGAGGTGTTGAGACCTCTGGAAGCTTTGCCACTTCCTCCCGCTCCCGATGCAATCCCCCTTTAATGCTGTTCTCTTAACAGGCCTGTATCTGGCCTGCTTCCCTGCCTGTGCCCGCCCCCTTCCTCCATCTGGAGCGCCCCCTCCCCTTGGGCCCCTCTCCGCCTCCCTCCCTCTCCCTCTTCCAGGGCGCATTCTTGATCCCCCTGACAGACCTTCGAGTCCACATAGCACCATAAAGGCCTTTTGAGATCCTTATCACAGGCCCACCCTCCAGGATACTCATCTGGAAGGTCCCTTGGAGTTTGTTTCTCAGCTGGGAGAACCAAAGAGGAATAAGTGGGTTAATCCCTGATGAGGAAAGCACCTCAAAAATGTCCCTGGTCTCCTGTCTCTCGCAAGTTAGGCTGAGAGATGCACTCATCCCTCCCGGTCTTCTCCCCACCCCGGTTCCTATGCCATGTCACCAACTTGCCTTTCCAACTTGCCTTTCCGTCCTGTACTCACTCAGTCAAGTCTCGTTGCGAGCCCGCTGTATGGCAGGCACTGTGCTTGGCGCTGGGGACACACACGGTGGTGAAGAAAGCAGACACGCTCCTGTCGCCACGGAGTTTACTGTCTCGGTGTCACATCCAGGCCATCTTCCCCACTAGGGTTCCCTGCTGTTTCCCCCATTTATCTCTGCACCTTTGCTCCGTGCTCCCCTCATGTGAAATGCCCACCCCTCCTCTTGGTATGAGTCCTCCCACCCGCCTGGCCCAGCTCACTGGCTGCAGCCTCCTTGTGGCCTCCAAGGTGGCCAACCTCTCCCCGCACCCAGGCCCTGCAGCCCTTTACCTCACCTGCACATTCCCCTGTGAGGCCAGGCCTTGTTTCTCCATGCTCACTTCCTGCGAGCTCCCCCAAGGGCACGGGTGGCATCTAGCCTCTGCCCGCCCCATAGCCCCTGGCACAGTGCTGGGCACATGGCAGGGGCTCCCTGACATATTTGCTGCTCTGTTCCCCATCCCCAGCAGGCAGGCTGTGCCAGCCCAGAGCTAGTACAGAACCCTTTGCTCCTGCTCTTGGAACCTGTTCCTTAGAAGGGACAAGGGAAATTAGGCTCTTCCAGAGAAAAGTTCTGAGTCTGTGGCCAAACAAGGGAAACTCAAAGCCCACTCGGGGGGTTTCCCTGGTGGCGCAGTGGTTGAGAGTCCACCTGCCGATGCAGGGGACATGGGTTCGTGCCCCGGTCCAGGAAGATCCCACATGCCACGGAGCGGCTGGGCCCGTGAGCCATGGCCGCTGAGCCTGCGCGTCCGGAGCCTGTGCTCCGCAACGGGAGAGGCCACAACAGTGAGAGGTACCGCAAAAAAAAAAAAAAAAAGAATGAAATACAAAACAATGAAATCTTGCCATTTGTGACAACATGGATGGACCTAGAAGGTATTATACCAAGTGAAATAAGTAAGATAGCGAAAGACAAATACAATATGATTTCACTCACATGTGGAATCCAAAAAACAAATGAACAAACATAATAAAACAGAAACAGACTCATAGACACAGAGAACAAACAGGTGATTGCTAGAGGGGAGAGGCGCAGGGGGATGAGTGAAATAGGTGAGGGAGATTAAGAGGTACAAACTTCCAGTTTGCAAAAGAAATGAGTCACTGGGATGAAATGTACAGCAGAGGGAATATAGTCAATAATATTGTAATAACTTTGGTGATTTTGTAATGTATAGAAATATTGAAACGCTATGTTGTACTATTGGAACTAACATAGTGTTATAGGTTAATTATACTTCGATTAGAAACAAAAACAAACCAAAACAAAAACAACAGCACCTGCTGTTGTTTTCATCACTGGTAATGAATTGGTAATAATGGCTCAGTGATTAACACAGAGCTGACTGAGAGAGGGTCAGATGCACCAGACACCCTGTTTCAGGGGTGGGTGGGGGTCATTCTGAGCTGCCTCTGGTTGCTCAGGGACAGGGTGGAGTCAGGCCTAGACCCCACGTGTCAGAATCAAAGTCCAGGGTGGCCCTGATGATATGCAGCCTGTGGAGGTGGACATGGGGCTCTCCCTCTAGCTAAGGGACTCCCATAATCTGGTTTTGGGGGAGCCCTGAGCAGACTGTTGGCCATTTTCTCTGGTGGCCAGGACACTGACCTGATGCAGGGATGCTGTGGCCCATGGGGTTCGTGGAAATTCTGCTCAGGGCGTGGCTGGGACTGGACCCTGACCACGTGCCCAATGCAGACTTGGCTCTGCTAGGAGCCAGAAGAGAACTTGGCTTCCCAATCTCTACAGATTGGGCCTACATGGTGATTCAAGCCTGCTGGGCTCTGGCCTTCTGTGGTCCAGGGCCCAGCTTAGGGAAGGACCCACAACCAAGGCTGTCTGGGCCTCAGACCTTTCTCAGAATGAGACGGAGCTCTCCCTGCAGAGTGACGCCGTGTGCCCGCGCAGCCTGCCGACCGCCTGAGGAGGCCTTCCTGGCACCCGGAAGCTCCTCCGGGCCCAGGTTAAGCAGCCCCTCTTGGCCCCAGCCTGGCTGTCCCCCAACCCAGGGCGCCGCATGAAGGAGGCTCGCCAGCCTCAGAGCACGGGTGCACGCAGCTTAGGATGGAGGCTTTTGGGCTCTGCTAATTGAGGAACCAAGAAATGTCCCCTGTGAAAGGAGAAGTGTGTCATGGCCCCCGGACACACATAACCCACCTCTGTCCCCAGCTGAGTGTCTATTCTCTGGAAAGCCGCAAATATTCCAAGACTGGACTTCTGCCGAATCACCTCAAATGCGTGGAATTCCATGGGTCTAGGGAAGGATGTGGGGGGAGGTGACAGGAGGCGGGGCAAGATCCCCGAAGAGGTTAAATATGTCACCTCCACCCTTGGTGTTCATCCTGGTCTCCCCTGAGCAAAGAGACCCGCACACAGAGACCTTCTCCTGGGCTCCGGGCACCATGACCTCCCTGAAGCTGCTGCTCCTGGCCGCCCTCATCCTGGGGGCTTCCCTGCAGGACACCCATGCAAGTGAGGCAGCAGGAGGAAGGGACACCGGGCAAGGAGGAGTGGGGCCACTGAGACTACAGCAGCTGGCCCCACACATCATTCCTACACCCCACTTATTCCTACCAAAATGCGAGAGGTCGGGAACAATAGGATTTTGAGGGAGGCGTTCGAAGGAAAATGAGGAGGAGGAAGATGCATGAGGATGCCCCAGGGCTTGGGGCTCAGCTTCTGAGGAACAAAGTACTTGCATATCTCACACTGCAAATGTTGTGTAGCAGTGACCTTGGTTGTGTTTTGACAGTGGAAAAGGAAGATTCTCACAAGTATTTGTTAGAGTCTATTTTATTGATGGGTCTTATGTACAATGACAGGATCAGCATAAAGGCAGGAGAATTGGTTCCCAGAGCAGGTGAAAAAAGAGATTTTTATACTCAGTTGGGAAAGGAAGACTGAGATGAGATTGCTACTTTAGAAATAAAGCTGGTTAGCGCCCTGCGCAGTGACATGGTGACACAGCTGCAGTCTTTGGGGTTATCTTAATGGGGTCATCCTCATAGTTGGCTGCACGTTCACTCTCACTTCGTAAAACGCTGGGCCTGGTCAGCTCCGTGTTAGTCAAATCAAGTTCCACCCCCGAAGTGGTCAGAGGACAGTCAGAGACTTCCTAGAAAACACTCTGTCGCGGACTTAATTGTAGTCACAGATTACCAGCTTGCCAGTTAGCAAGCGCTGGATATTTTTTCTTGTGCAAAGATGAAGACACTGAGTCCCAGGAAAGCGTGTTCATATCTCGGACCTCCACTTTCTCATGTGTAGAATGGGGTAGTGACAGCACCCGTCTCCAGGTGTGCTTGAGGGCTGAAGGGGCAGCAGTAGCAAAGGCTCAGCCCAGAGCCTGGCCCAGAGTCAACATTTGGTGATTCGGGGCTGGTCTGAGTGTGAGCACACACGGACGCACACACATGCAGACACACACATATATGCACAGACTCCCCAAACACACGCAGATACACACATGCACACACACAGAGATCTCGCACACACAAATATGCACACATACAGACACACACTCACAGGCACACACACAGACATGCATATGCATACACAAACCCTCCCAAACATACACAGATACGTGGACAGACAGACACACAAACTCAAAGGGCCCCCCAAAGCACACACAGGACCTCATGCACACAATCGTGCATGCATTGACACACGCAGACATACACAGAGACACATGTGCAGACCCCTCACATACACCCTACACAGAAATACAATTACAGACCCCTCCCAACCACACAGACACACATATGCAGAAATACACACACACACACAGATGCACCCTGATACCACAGACATACACAGGCGCACCAACACACATGCAGATATGCACACACAGACTCCGCTCCAGACAGACAGACAGACAGACAGACAGACAGACAGACACACACACACACACACACACGTGCAGACCCTCACAGAGCCTCGTCCACAACCACAGCCATAGCCGTGCACACGCCCTCCCCAAGCAGACAGCCACAGACACACCTGCTCCTGCTTTGTTGCAGCTCGAGGAGCCAGTGTGGGCCGGGAGTGCTGCCTGGAGTACTTCAAAGAGGCCAGTCCTCTCAGGAAGCTGGTGAGGTGGTACCGGACCCCAGAGGACTGTCCCAGGGATGCCATCGTGTGAGTCAGCCTGTCCCTACCCTGCCCCTGTCCTAGGAGCTGAGTGTGGAAGAAGGCAGAGCCTGGAGCTCCCAGAAGGGCACTGGGGAGAGGAGAGGAGAGAGCAGGGCCTTCGTCCCTTGACCCCCTGGCCCCGCTCCCCAGGGCAGCCCCCGTACCCCACACTGCGAGCCCCCAAAGGGCCCCAGGCTGTGAGGTCTAAGCTCTTCATTGATTTATGGGGAAATTGAGGCCCTGAGATAGATGGGACAGCCCCGTATCCCACGGGCGGTCAGCAGCCCATGTGGTCACTTCGCAGGCCCTGGTCTTGAGCCCTGAGCACTGGGCCCCTCCCGGGCACCCCTCGTTCCCAGGCCTAGATGGGTGCAGGCGGTCTGAGGAGGGTGGGGCAAAGTCGTGCAGCCCCAGCTCTCTGGGAGGGCCAGGCCTGGCAGGGACCCTGGGAGGGTCAGGAATCCCTGAGGACAGGGCCGGGTGTCTCAGAGCTGCCGCTGCCGCCCTGGCTGACTTCAGGCAAGTTCCTGCTCCTCTTGCAGGCTCAGGGTCCTCATTAGTGCAGGGCGAGGCTGCTCTCAGGGCTCTGGAAGGCCTTGCTGCCCTGAGCACCTGAGAGGTTTTCTCCCTCCGTGTAGGCTGGTTACTCTCCGAGGCAGATCCATCTGTTCAGACCCCAAGGATGTGAGGGTGAAGAAGGCAGTCAAGCACTTGAAAAACACCACGAAGCCACGTGACCTGGCCGCCCAGCCGTCCTGATTTCTCCCCGGACCATCTGGAGTCTTCCTGCCTCCACGTTCACTAGCCCAACCCCGAGCTCCCTGAGTCCAGTGGAGGCCTTACAAGGACAAAGAGGCCCCTTGTCCCCTTCTCCGATTAAAGTTTTTCTCCCCCAGTCTGGGTCAGCACTCTGGCCTGTCGCCCTGGAAGGGCCTGCAGAGAACATCTAGTCTCTCCCTATCCAGGTCAGAGAGGGAAACTGAGGCTTCGAGTGTGCAGACCACCTTAATGAGGGGAGGCCTGGACAGGGGTAGGGCTGAGGGGGTCTGTGGGGCGAGCAGGGCAGGGGTGGCAAGAGGCCTGCACGCAGGCAGGAGGGGGACCTGGGAAGGGCCATCTGGATTCTCTCTCGTCTTATTTGCCCATGGAGCCCTCCCAGGCCTGCCCCATTCTCCTCCGTGACACCCCAGCTGATGTGGAACTGAGGACACGCTTCGCCTTAAGCATTTGGTCCAATTCCACAAATGGTACTAGAATTCTTCCGCAGGCCAGGGTTCTGTCAAGTGCTGGGGAGCTCCCTGGCCCGAGGGCTCCCGCAGCCCCTTCCCCATCTTGCCCACCTCCCAGCCCCCACCCAACCCCGCAGCGCAGCCAGCCCTGGACGGACGGTCTTTGCAAGCCCAGCTCCACCTGCGCCCAGCTCCCCTCCCCCGGCTCCAACCCCAGGCCGGCTCCCAGGGCCGGAGCTGCTCCACCGCGTCCCGAGCCTCACCTCCGCGCCCGCTCATCCCCGCTGCCCCCAGCCCTCGTCTCCCGCCCCAGCCCGGCCCCGTGGTTCCTGCCGACCTGAAGTGTGAGCCCCGCCCTACCAGGTGACATCTCACCCAACCTCCGCCCAAGCCAGCCTCCAGGAAGCCGTCCCTGAGAACAGCTACCCCCGATTCTCTCTCTTGCTCTCAGGGACTCTGGGGCAGCCCGAGGGGGTTGTTCTCCCGTCGACTCCTGCATGGGTCTATAGTCCTGGCTCCTCCATTAGGCTGGGAGCTCAGTGAGTCTCCCTGGGGACCCCATAGTGCTCAGAAGGATGTGGACCAGGACCCATCCCCAGACCCCTTTGTGGAGGCGCAGCTCAGGACTGGAGCCGTGCGGGGGTGGGGGAAGTTAGGGTCTTCGGATTCTAGTTCTGCTTCACCCTCCTGACCAGCTGTAGGCTGTGGCGTCTCTCTATGGGACGAAGTCCGGGAGCAGGAGTAATGGGTCCTTCTCTCCTAGGATTCTGTGACCTGTGTTGTTTGGAGGGGCTGCAATTGAGTTATTTTCAGGCAAAGCTTATGTCTTCTGCTGTCCCCCTGTGGCCAGTTATCTTATTGCAGGGCAGATGTCAGAGCCAAGCCCACTTTCGAAGAGGGACAAGAAGAAAACAGCAACAGTACTACTACTACTACTACTACTAAGGCTGATGATGGTAATGAACTGTGAACTTCTCTGTGACCCCAGCGTCTCCTCAGCCACAGGTGGGCTCTTTCCCTGCCCTGGTCCCAAGGAGTATCCCTATCCCTTGAACAGTTGCCTTGGATCCAGAGTCCTTGGGGCAGCCCAGTCTGAATTCTTTGTGGAAAAATGTCATCTGGATACATGGGGTGAGGGGTGAGAAAAAGATGATCTCAAAATAGGGGGAGGTAAGGAGGAGCCCCTGGGACAAGGGCTGGGACCCAGATCCCTCGCCTGCCAGAAAGACACTCAGAAAACATGCATGTAATCCAGTGCATTGAAAACTTGCCTTAAAAGAATCAAAACCTTTTTTTCCTAGTGAAATATTCCTCAGAGACCCATATTGTGAACTCGATAAGTGGAGGACGATGAGGAGGTAAGGGGTTACCCGGGGGGGAGGCGCTGAGGGTGACTGAGCAGGGGGGTGGCTTAAAGGTCCCTCAGTGGGGGAGAGTTGAAGCCAAGACTGGCAACAAAATGCAGGATTCAGAATCCAAGTGTCTACTATCAGAGTCAGGGTGCAATGTGGGTGGGGCAAGATGCAGGAGATGGGACCCGCCACCATGCTCCCCTGGGAAGAAGCCATTTTAAGGACTCGTGACAGGCTAGGGGGAGACAGGAAGAAAGAAGACAGGGCAGAAGCAGAGAACACAGAGCGGTAGGGAGGGGCGCTGGTCTCTCATTGTTCCTTCCACCTGAAAAGAGCTTCGCCTCCTCCACGTCTGAAATCCAGTCCGCCTTCAGAGCTCAGCTCAAATGCTGCCTCCCTCAAGAAGCCCTCCCTGGTCTCCTTGGTTGCAGTTGATGCCCCACTCTGTGTCCTCCACCAGCTCCCTGCTCTCACCTGAGCTTTACCACATTGTCCCCTGTAACTATAGTTACTTGCATGTTTGACTCAATGATGAGCTCCTTGGGGGAGGTATTTGAGTCAGGCAACTCGGTACTTACTGACTCATTTATAAGGGGGGAAAAGTGCTTTGTGCAAAGTGGACATTTGACATATATATTTTCATCAACAAGCCCCTGGGTGACTCCCATGAGGGGCACGTCAAAAAAGAAACTCCCAGAGGAGCGGTGCCCTGATAACGTAACTGGGCTTCAAGCCCGGCATTGAAGTGGAATTTTGAATTGCGCCGCTCTTTGGTTTCCCACCAGGGGGCGCTCCATCTCCCAATAAAGATTGAGCCTGATTGATGTCCCTGACCACCAGAGCCCTGGCCTCTGTGCTGTCCCCAGGGGCTGGGGTCACCGACATCCGACTGTAGCTGCTCAGGGCCTAGGGTCAGGGTGTCTGAGGTTGGCCAACCCTTCTCCTAAGGGAGCAGAGGCAAGGAAACCACCAACGATGCTGCCAGGGGTTAGCGAGGTGAAGAGGAAGAAGGAAAACCACTGCTGGGAATTGCAGGGCCACTCATTCCAGATGCAACGTGGGCAGTGCTGAGAGCAGTGCGCCAGGGGTGTTCTCACCATGTCTTCTTAGATTCTGTATTTGTCTATTTGGCATCCATTCATCACAAGTTACACCTCCCCTGTGATCCAGCTTTCGAAGGCATGCAAAAATCATATTTCAAACTCTCCAACCAATCCTGAATCCCCCATCCACTTCATTTATATAACTCACTCCCCAAATGAATATTTCCCCAAATCACCCAGGGCTGGGTACCAGACAATGAGGGACGCCCACGCCCCGAAGCCCGCTGGAATGACTCCCACAGGCCAGTCCTCAATTGCTGACCCTGCCCTGCCTTGCTTTTTCCATGGAAACACAATAAGGGCTGTAGCCTCGGCTTTCCCCTCGCTTCACCTTCTGCCCTGCGTGGTGTGGCGTGGCCCCTTCTCTTGGGAAATGTAAGTAATAAATTCTTCTTTAATGGCATTCAGTCACCTACATACATTTAAATCCCATGGGTACATTTTATTTATTTATTTATTATTTTTATTGACGTACAGTTGATTTACAATGTTGAGTTAATTTCTGCTGTACAGCAAAGTGACTCAGTTATACATATACATACATTCTTTTTTATATTCTTTTCCATTATGGTTTATCCCAGCACATTGAACATAGTCCCCTGTGCTATACAGTAGGACCTTGTTGTCCATCCATTCTTTATGTAATCGTTTGCATCTACTAACCCCAAACTCGCAATCCATCCCTCCCCCATGTCCCCTCTCCCTTGGCAACCACAAGTCTGTTCTCTATGCCTGTTTCTGCTTCGTAGATAGGTTCATTTTTGTCATATTTTAGATTCCACATATAAGTGACATCATGCGGTATTTGTCTGGCTTACTTCACTTAGTATGATAATCTCTAGTTGCATCCATGTTGCTGCAAATGGCCCTATTTCATTCTTTTTTAAAAAAAAATATTAATTTATTTATTTAATTTTGGCTCTGTTGGGTCTTCGTGGCACGCACGGGCTTTCTCTAGTTGTGGCAAGCAGGGGCTGCTCTTCATTGCGGTGCGTGAGCTACTCATTGCGGTGGCCTCTCTTGTTGCGGAGCACGGACTCTAGGCGCGCGGGCTTCAGTAGTTGTGGCACGTGGGTTCAGCAGTTTTGGCTCACGGGCTCTAGAGCGCAGGCTCAGTAGTTGTGACGCACGGGCTTAGTTGTTCCGTGGCATGTGGGATCTTCCCAAACCAGGGCTCGAACCCACGTTCCCTGCAGTGGCAGGCGGATTCTTAGCCACTGTGCCACCACGGAGACCCCTTATTTCATTATTTTTTGTGGCTGAGTAGCATTCCATTGTATATATGTACCACATCTTCTTTACCCATTCATCTGTCCATGTCTTACCTATTGTAAATAGTGCTGCTATGAACATAGGGGTGCATGTACCTTTTTGAATTATAGTTTTTTCCAGATACATACCCAGGAGTAGGATTGCTAGATCATATGGTAATTCTATTTTCAGTTTTCTGAGGAGCCTCCATCCTGTTTTCCATAGTGGCTGCACCATGGGTACATTTTAACAGAAGAGGGTCAGGGACCTGTTCAGTCTCTGCTTTGCCACTGACTGGCTGTGGGTTTTGACACGATCGCTTCACCTTCCTGGGCCTGTTTCTCCATGGAATGATGAAATCGAACCCTTCTCTAACCTGCTTTAGGGTGTAGCCAGTCAAGAGAATGGGGCTTAGTCTGCTGCCGTCCTGCCTCTCACATTGCCCTTGGGTGAGCAGAGGCTTTGAAAACCTGCAGTTTCCCCATAATTGAATTGCCATGACCCCTTCTCCAAAACCACCATGCACACTGCAGAGATGAGACACTCAGACAAGCAAAGGGGCTGGGGCCTTGTTGAGAAGTAAGCCTTAAAAGGACATGTTCAGCACATGGACACACACATTTATAGCAGCGCTACTCACCAAAGCCAAAGGTGGAAACAGCCCAAGAGTCCATCAGTGGATGGATGGATAAATAGTGTATATCCACACAACAGAATATTATTCTGCCACAGAAAAGAGTGAAGTACTGGTACTTGCCACGACGTGGATGAGCTTTGAACAGTGGATGAGCTTTGAACACTTGCTGAGAGAAGCCAGACACAAAAGGTCACATATTGTGTGATTCCATTTACATGGACCAGAATAGGCAAATCCATAGAGACAGAATGCAGATCGCTTCTCGCCAGAGGCAGGGGCATAGGGCAGCCTGCTAAAAGGGTACACGGTTTCCTTTGGGGGTGATGAAAATGTTTGGAACTAGACAGAATCAGTGGTTGCACAACCTTGTGAGTGCACTGAATGCCACTGAATTTTTCACTTTAAATGGTTAATTTTATGTTATGCAAATTTCACCTCAAAAAAAAAAAAAAGGGACACATTTCATACAACCTCTTTTCTGCAGAGTAACAATAGAAACGTAGGCACAGGTGTGATATATGACCTCAGGATGGAGAACACCTCTGAGGAGGGCAGGGAGGGGAAATGGATGACATAGCTGTGATATTTCACCTATTAAATAGAGTGATCTGAATCAAAATATGGCAAACCCGGTTGTCTGTTGTGTTGTATCTGTAGTTCTCTGTATCTGAAATCTGTCGTAATATAAAAGAAAGAAAAGTTTAATTAATTGTTTAAAAAAAAGAGAGAAAGAGAAAAGAAGGAAGGGAGGGAGGGGCTTCTGAGCACTTCTGCGCCCAGCTGAGTCTAAACGCAGCTTCCAGATCATCACAGGGCTTTGCAGAGGTAAAGGCCTCATACGCTGGAGGGTGGTGACCAGACCACAAGCTGACCGCCCGGAAGTGACAAAAGAAGGTGAGGTCTGAGGCCACTGAGGTTGGAGTGGAGCATTCAGTCCCCACTGTGTAGCGAGAGGGGTGAAGAGCTGCCTACAGAGCTGCACTGTCCCTACCCTGCAAGTCTGTCGCTGCGACGGGACAGCAAGGAAGCAGAGAAGGACTGAGGGAGCGGCGAGGATAACACAAACAAGCACAAACCAGAAACATTTCTGGACTCAAAACAAGCATGTTTGTTCTGCTCATTTACAGAGATTATCACACGGCTTTCACGGTAAGGGACCCTAAGCATTAACAAGGCCCCCTTGCAATGCTCAGCCCTCTGCGTGCATGGGTTCTGGGACTAGAAATGCTATCAAACAAAACTATTAGGTTTAGTATTGAACGTTCTGGTTTTTTTTTTTTTTCATCAATCTATGGATCAACTCTTGCTTTATTTCTGGAAAAGGTCTTGAATTATGTCTTTAAGTAATTCATTCTGATTCCTTATTGGTGTTTCTTCTACCTTCTGTGCCTAATCATTTTCCCACTGATCCTGTCTCCCTCTTTTTTTTTTTTTTTTTTTTTTTTTTGCGGTACGCGGGCCTTTGACTGCTGTGGCCTCTCCCGTGGCAGAGCACAGGCTCCGGACGCGCAGGCCCAGCGGCCATGGCCCACAGGCCCTGTATGTTTTTAAACTCTTGAACTTCATGTAAATGTAACATATCTCATACACATGCTCTCCCGTGATTTGCTTTTGTGGCTCCCTGTTCTCCGAGATTCTTCCACGCTGATGTGCACAGACAGCTACAACTCATCATTTCCGCCCCACCCCCCACCCCTCGTGACGACCAATTCCTTCACCCATCCTCTTGGTAATGGCCACTTGGATTATTTCCAGATTCTTGCTATTACAAACAGTGCTGCTTTAAACATTTTTTAGCTTGTCTTCTGGTGCATGTGTCGAAGAATTTCTCCAGGGCAGTGGCTGTCAACTTTGGAGGCACTTACCTGGAAAAGCTTTGCCAAAATCCTGACACCTGCAGCCCTATTCCAAAAGATTGACTTAATTGGTCTTTGGAAAGGAGGGATCCCAGGCAATGGTGTTTCTGTTGTTTTTCTGGAAGGGGCAAGCTATCCAGGTGATTCTAATACATGGCCAGCGATGAAACTGACACTCTAGGGGGGTAATTGTCCAAACCAATCCCAGCGGCCTTGTGGAAGAGTGCCCTCAGGGTCACTCCCTCATCGATACTAGCGCCACATGTAGCTTCCCCTCCTCCCCCCACCCCACAAGAAGCAGGTGGCTGTAGGATGATCACAAAGCCAAGCCTCTGATCTCCTGCCCAACAAGCAGAGTGCTGCCCCCTGGTGCTCTGTGGGGTGCTTTCTTCAGCCCCGCTGCTTGTCTGGGCGCGTGGAACCCGCTGCTTGATTTTGCAATTCAAGAGCGGCCCTCGGCTTGGAGCAGCTTTGTGTTCTCACTTGTCCTCCCTGTCTTCCTCCCACATGCCAGCTCCCAAACCCCCGAATTTGGCCCCCTTCCAACTATCCTGTGGCTCCTCTTGTGGTTCCGTTTCGGCTAAACCCGAGGAAGGTGTGGTGTGCTCGGCTTCCCACTCCACCTGGTGCTTTGGAGTGACTTCAGAGAAAAGGGGATGTCCCAACTGCTTGCCGTCAGGTTTTGGAAATGACCTGAGAGAGTTGACCAGAAAATTAAGATTCCCAAGCCCCACTTAGGCCCACCTAAGGACCTCAGCCACCTGTACCTTTAAAGGTCGTCAGGTGATTGGTGGAGGCAGGTCACTCTCAGGGTCTCACTGTGTCCCCAAATGTAAATTGAGGTTGTTTTCAGTGGTATCTGAGACGGTTTTTGGCTCCAAAACCTCCCCTCAGAGCTGCTGTCTTCCAAAGTCAGCAGGTGTGAGGACCCGTGTCCCTCCCGTGGTCTTGCTGTGCTGAGTGGCAGCTGGGCACCAAGGCCACGTGTGTGCTGCTGGCCGGCCAGGCCAGCAGGCCATGCTCTGCAGCATGCTGGCCCTGACTCTGAGCTGGCCAGCCCCGCTCTGAGCCCTCATGTGGGGCGACCCAGCAGCTGCCAGCCCGGGACCCTTAACTGCCAGGTGCAGCAGACAGGAGGTGGTGTCACCCACTTTGCCAGCAGCGGCGGGGACACTGAACAAGAATCAGTTCAGCAAGAGCTTGTGGCACTTGCCCGGGGCTCTGCTAAACCCAGCCCAGGAAGCTCTTTGGCTCAGGATCTCCTCTCCTCAACCTGCAGGTGGAGACTTTCCTCCTCACCTTGGCAACTGCAGTGGAAGCAACTTAAGCCTAGTCGGGGGCTGGAACGGTTTCCTACTGCTGTGTAACAAACCACCCCAAATCTAGCGGCTTAACACCACACACATTTATGGTCTCAGACTCTGTGGGTGAGGAGTCCAGGTGCAGTGAGGCTGGGCCCCCATGTAGGGTCCCACCAGCTGTGTCTCATCTGGAACCCGGGTCCTCTTCCGAGCTCACGTGGTTATTCAGTTCAGATTTCTGTTCTCACATGATTGTAGGGCTAAGGGCCTGTTTTCTCTTTGACAGTCAGTGGGGTCTGCTCCCAGGTCCCAGAGGTTGCAGTTCCTTGCCTGTGGGACCTCTCACACCATGGCAACTCAAGGCTAGCAAGAGAACCTTGTCCTCCAGTTCTTATAAAGGATCAACTGACTAGGGCAGGCCCACTCAGGATAATCTCCCTTTTAAAAGGCTGAAGGTCCATGACGGATTTTTTTTCCCCTATTATTTTTAATTGAAGTATAGTCACTGTACAAAATGTTACAGGTGTACAATATAGTGAGTCACAATTTTTCAAGGCTATATTCTATTTATAGTTATTATAAAATATTGGCTATACTCCTCATGTTGTACAATATATCCTTGCAGCTTATTTTATACCTAATGGTTTGTACCTCTTACTCCCCTGCTCCTATATTGCTCCCCCCGCCACCAACTGGTAACCACTAGTTTTTCTCTACATGTGTGTATGCTTTTCTGTTATATTCACTAGTTTGCTGTATTTTTTAGATATCACATATAAGTGATATCTTACAGTATCTGTGTTTCTCTGACTTATTTCACTTAGCATAATGCCCTCCAAGTTCATCCATGTTGCTGCAAATGACACCATTTCATTCTTTTTTATGGATGAGTAGTATTCCATTATATATATATACCACATCTTCTTTATCCATTCATCTGTTGAGGGACACTTAGGTTGCTTCCATTTCTTGGCAATTGTAAATAGAGCTACTATGAACACTGGGGTGCATGTATCTTTTTGAATTAGTGTTTTTGGTTTTTTGGATATATACCCAGGAGTAGAATTGCTGGGTCATATGGTAATTATATTTTTAGTTTTTTGAGAAACCTCCACACTGCTTTCCACAGTGGCTGCACCAATTTATACCCCTGCCAACAGTGTTCGAGGGTTCCATGAGGGACTTTTAACTACATCTGCAAATCCCTTCATGTCTGCCACACAAGGTAATCTAATCACAGTAGTGATGTCCCATCATACTCACAGGTCCTGCTCAAACTCAAGGGCAGGGCATTACACAAAAGTGTGGGGCATTGGTGTGTCATCTTAGAACTCAGCCTACCACAGGGGCTTCAGAGTCAAGCCACACCCATAACTAAAATCCACCAGCAGGGACCAGGATAAGCAAAAGCAAACTTAGAGGATCAAGTCAAGTTTCAAGGACAAATACCAATGAACACTTTTCTTTATTGTCAAAATAGAAAAACCCAGGCCTCTTAAATAGACATGATCTCTCTCGCTATTTGGCAAGATCAATTCCAAGTCTGTGTTGGTGGGGAACAAGAAGAACAAAGGGTCTCCTGCTCAGAGATTTATTGTTGGGCCAGACTTCTGTCCTGCTTCTCTCTAAATGCTCACCAACCTGGACTCTTCTAAAGTAGATGGAGAGAGGCCCTGATCTACAAGTGTAGGACTGGCCCCATGTGGTGTGACTCAGTCTCTCCAGAAAAGAGTTTTGTGGTCCCAGGTGAGCTTGGATGGCTGTGTCAGACATCACGCGTACACACACACACACACACACACACACAGAGACATATCCCCTCTTCACAGCGAATATACATTAGTATGTAAGTTTAATACCTGGAGATTAACAGGAATGACAACAGGACACAGATGCAACACAGTAGAATAGGGATGGGGGTTAGGACTGGAGGGGCAGAGGGGCACTGGGTATGATCACAGCAACCAAGGAGTGATTCCCTTGGTGCTCTGAGGTCATGAGACACTTGCCTCTTGTCACCAAGAAAATTGCATGGTGAATAAACCACCAACTCTGGAAGATAAGCCGTGGCACTACTGCGGAGCTTAGAATGGGGTGGGGCCCTCTCTGTCATAGTGTTAATACTCAAGGATGGTGGGCTCGGAGACTGTTACAAAATGTCAGCATTTTGACCTGGGGAGAGGGGCCTATTTGGGATGCACCCCATTTACCTAACACTGGGTGAAGGAGACCCCCGCTCAGGGTAACAGGGCCCCAGGATACCGTGGTCTTGATCTGTAGCAGCGCTCCATACCACTGCGCCCAGCCAGCTCCACTCTGTCCGCTGAGCACCCTCTCCACAACGGACCTAAGCCAGAGTGAGCCAATCGAGAGGAGACGGGAGGAACCACGTGGTGGGATGTGAGGGGCAGGAGCTGGCGGAGGAGCAGGTGTGTCCCAGGCCGGGCCCTCCCCTAGGCATCATTGAGGTTGCTGTCGCTCAGGAGCACCTTCTCCCCAGGTTTGAAGGCTGGCATCCCAAGGTAGGGGCAGCTGGCACAGCGGAAAGCATCGCCCAGGTAACACTGTTGAAAGAAGGAAAGGAAGGGAAGCCAAGTGTCAGCTCTCCCAGAGATACAGGCCAGAGCAAAGGGATCCCAAATTTCATAGTATGGCCACAGCAGCCTGAAGAGAACAACTGGGTACATTTGTAGGTCCGACTGGGATCCAAATACTAAGAGTCTTTAAGATCTCTCTTTTCATGAAAGACAGAAGTCTAGAGAAGTTCCTTAGGTGTACATACTTCTATATTCTCAGCAGTTCAAATCACAGCCACACTCAGCAAATGGCTGAGTAGCATCAGGCCCAATGTGAAGCAGAAAGAAAGGGGCCAAAAATAAGAAATGACAAGTGCCTCCCCTACGGGCACAAGTGTGCTACCCACTCTCAGGAGATAACCCCTCTTTCCCATTACTACCTACAGACACGTTCTCGCATGTTCACCGGTTATTAAAATACTTGGGCAGTGAATTCTGTAGAGCTGGAGCTGGTCTGTGTTTAGTTTAAGCCTTTGTGAATACTGAGTAATCGACCAGATACTCACGTTTCCACAAGCCGACTTGGGCTGGGAGCTTATCTGGTCCCTCAACTTCTCTTTTTCCAGTTCTTCTGCGAGGCCACAGGTGCTGGGGGAAAGTTAGCAGCTGATGAGTGGGATGTGCCACCACCCAGAAACTCCAAATCCTCGACAGACCTTTTCCCTGGGAGCCTTCACAGATATGGAGTATTGACCTTTCCCGGCCTAATCAGGTTTGGGCTCCACAATTAAACGATGTATTGTTTGGAGATTCACACATAGACAGTAAACTACCGAAAAATCCAGGAAAGGTTAGCACAAATTTGGGAGAATGGTAGCCTCTTGTAAGGAGAGGGAGGGAGATGCAGCTGAGGGAGCACGCAGAGGCGACTTCTAAGGAACAAGTCATGTTCCTGATTCTTAACCTGGGTAATCAGTACATGCGTGTTCATTAAAATGTACTTATTTAACATACTCTTCTAGCCAACCGTCTGATACATTTTACGATAAAACATGTTTTAGTAATTGTAAAGTATAGCGATTCCTTGATCATCAGAAGGCGCTGGAAGCAGCCTGACAGCCTCTTCTCACCCCAAGGCTTACCAGTTCTTGCAGGCCTTCCTCTTTTTCCCTTCCCCACAGGAAGCAGCCCGCAAGGAAGCTGGGTCTGGCTTCTTCATATCTTCTGGATCCAGCAGTTCATCTGAGTCAATGAGATCCTGGAGAATGTTTGAAGCCATTAATGACACAGTCACGGTCTCTGCTAATGAACAGGTGAAGTGGTCACAGTCCACAGTAGCAGTTCGCCCATCTACGTAGAAGGCACCCATCGTCCTACCTGGGCTTGATCATCACACCCAAGCTGACCACATAGTGAGTACACTACGTGCACAGAAGCTGTGTTAGGCTGTGAGGGGGCTGGGAACTCATTCATGATGTGTAGAGAATATGTGTGTGGAGGGCAGGGAGGGAGGGAGCAGGAAGAACAAAGAGAGAAGTGTTATATTTATGTGAATATATAAAGGGTTGTCATGTGAGAAAAGGGAATGGGATATTTTCTATATAATTCCAGACGAAAAGGCAGATAATGATATATACACTTGTGTAGTTCTTTGATAAACGTGTAGACAGTTAATCTGTAAGCTCTGTGAGGGCACAAACCATCGCCTAGTTTGCTTACCACTCTAACTTCAATAGTTGTAGGAATGAAGAACTTTATTACAGAAAGCATTGATCTGAGATGGAAGAGCATTACTTTTTTTTTTTTTTTTTTTTTTTTTTTTTTGCGGTACGCAGGCCTCTCACTGTTGTGGCCTCTCCCGTTGCGGACCACAGGCTCCGGACGCGCAGGCTCAGCGGCCATGGCTCACGGGCCCGGCCGCTCTGCGGCATGTGGGATCTTCCCGGACCGGGGCACGAACCCGTGTCCCCTGCATCGGCAGGCGGACTCTCAACCACTGCGCCACCAGGGAAGCCTGAGCATTACTTTTAAGACAGTGAACATTTGGTGACTTGCCCAGACAAAGGAGCCAAAAAATATTTTAGCTGTCACTCTTTTCAGGTTTACGCATGCCCACAAGAGTCTTTAATGTATCACATGAAGTGAGAACAAGAATATCTGCGGGGCTAGAGGTGGGGAATTCCCTGGTGGTCCAGTGGCTAAGACTCCATGCTCCCAGTGCGTGGGGCCCGGGTTGGACCCCTGGTTGAAGAACTAGATCCCACGTGCTGCAACTAAGACCCAGCACAGCCAAATAAATAAATAAATTTTAGGGAAAAAAAAAAAAAAAAAAAAAAGAAAATCTGCAGGGGGGGGAAAGATGCTGAAAAAGAAATTTAAAATGCCACTAATGTGGAGTTTCCTTCTGAGTCTAAAAATGCCAGTGGCAGGCACAGCCGCAAAGCTGGGCTTTAAATGCTTTCATACTTACAAACCCAGAGAGGCCACTCCAAACAACGTTTCCACCCAAAGTGGGGCCTAAAAGAAAGCAATCAGGTGACCACAGTGCTGACTCACCACGCTCTCATCCTCCATATCATTGGCCGAGAGGGTCCAGAGCTTGGCAGCTGCAGGATCCACAGCAGGCTTCCCTGAATCCAACCAATGAAAGAAAACAAGCTCCAGAAAAGCAGCTGGAAACAAACTCCAAGCACATGTAAGTGCTTTCTACTGAGGCTGTGCAGGGAACACACTGGACTGGCGGTCAAAAGACCTGGGTTCAAGGCCCAGTTCTACCACTTGTAAAGGCATGAGCGGGACCCATCACTTTATGGTAATAAAAGCCATCATTTGTTAAGCACTTGCTTTGTGCCAGATACTACATTAAACATTTTACATACATGGTCTAATTTAGTCCTGCTCACCACCTTATGAGGAAAGTTCTTGTCATCCTAATTTTATAAATGAGGAAAGGGGTTGAGATACTTAGGCCAGTTACACACAGCCGCAAATACACAAGTACAGACAGAGTCTACCTAACGCTTTTAACTTCCACTCCATATTGCTTTCTACTCCTTCTCTTAGTTCCCATCCCTAGAACATGGGGCTAATAGGATTCCCTATACCCACTGCAGGAGATTTGAATATTAAACAAGAAACTGTGCCAAAAAGCATTATAAATAGCAAAGCTCCGGTCTCATGTAGACCTGTTACGGACAAGAAAACGGACTCAAGAGCTGATGGCGGCGGCGTAACAACAAATCAGTAGCAAATCACACCTCCTGATTCTGTCTGGGCCTGAAAGAGCTGAGGGTTCAGTGTGGGCCAGTCCACGAATGGGCCTTGGGGGGTAAGTGCACCCCCCCAGAGATCACTGTCACAGCTGGATGCTCAGATCTCCCACAGGGCAGGTCATCTAAGCTGCTCCTACCCATTCTGGAACTGTGACTCCAAAGGTTAGGACGCTAAAGGATTTCTTGAAGATTTAGGCTGGACAGTCAAAACAGAGCAGTGTGAAGGTACCTGTAAATTTTTGCACACCTCACAGCTAGGATGATTTTTCTCAACTCAGGCATTAAAAAATAGTGATAGGAAGGGTGAGAATGGTGACAAAGGGTGGAGTGCAATCTTCTGAGAAGAGATATTTTTATAAGTGTGTTAAGATCCTCAAAGAAAAGCTGACTTCAGTGGCACAGAGAAAAGGACACCTGGGAAGAGGAATGGCACACTCTTATCTGCCATGAACATCACTGTGAGGTCTTCTGAGGGTAAATGTGATAATTCTGGGGTCTGGAAAGACTTCATTAACTAATGAAGCTATGGGAGTCTGACCTCTAGAATCTGGAGGCCTCAGTGTCCTCTGGTGCAGAAGAAGGGGCTGAACTAGGTAATATCTATGCATCATTTCAGTTTTGGATCCGAATATGCCCAGAACAACAGTACATTATGCATTCTTCCATTTGGAAATGAGGGAAATTAAGGAAGGGAATGATCTTCTAAAGATATCACCATCTCATTCAGATCTCTGGCTCAGTTTTTAATAGGGCCTTCCAGGCCCACTCAGACAGAACAATGTCCCTAGGCCAGTCTCACCGGAAGACTTCTTGGTAGTAGAAAGCTTAAGTTGACTAGAAGAACCCACTTCAAAATTGGGCTTTTTTCCTGTGATCTGCACAGAGAGCAGGCTGTCACTGTGGTAACCCAGGTGTTCTCGGACAGACTGAATCTCCTCGGGGCTCAAGAACTTGCGCTGCAGCTGAAATTCAAGATATCAGAGGATTAGGCCACACTTCTTCTACAGTATGATGATGTACTATGTCCCCCTCATGGGTGTCAAATGCTCACATCTGTAGTAAGCGCACGACAGGAGATCACAGACATTGCCTCGTGCCTCACATTCAGTTTCTCACTGATCACGACCCTAGAGTGTAACTTCTGTCTACATGTTTATGTTGAGCCTGCCCCTTGGAGAGTTTTATCAATTATCTGTCTATTAGGTACAAGGCACTGTGCGAGGCATTGTGGAGGTTGTAATGATTATGATTATCGAGATGCATCGGACCTGTTGAAGAGGCTGTTGAATGGAATCGAAGCCTGTGGTGGGGGAGCATGCCCACAGTGAAGATGCGAGAAATGAAATACACAGTAGAGAACGAGAACCGCAGGGGGAGGGAAATGCTTTCTATGTTCCTTGGGAAGAAGCAGCAGACAGGAAAGGTTGGGAAGAAGCTGGGGGTGCCACCTCTATGTCCGACAATTATGGAACTGCTACATAAACCACAGTCCATCTAGAGCACTGAATGCCATTCCATCATTAGTAAGAAAGTGGGTCAATACTCTGAGGTGGATACTGTCGAAGACAGCTAAAGGTGGGGAAAAGAGCTAGTGACTGAACACTGTATCCATACGACCTTATTTACATTTAAAAATGTGTATACACACACACAAAACACACTTGTAAATACATAAAAAGAAGTCCGAACAGCCACACCAAAAAATGTATTGGTGGCTCCCTCTGGGGAGGAAAGAGTAAGCAAGGCCTGAGATGTCACTTTATATTCTTCAGTCTTAACTGAATTTTTATGAACATCCTATATTCTGGAATAAAAAAATGGAAGAACTTTAACTAAAAAGAAAAATAAGAAAGCGTAGGCGTGAAGAAACTGAAGCCCTAGGTCATGTATAGATCAATGGTATAACAGCTATCATGGTATAACACCTCTCACACAAGAAAATTTCAGCATTGGAGAAGAATGTAGAACCATAAATACCTCTATTTAATGTTAATATTTCTAATGAATTGTCAGAAAGGGATTTCCCCCTCCAACCTATTCTAGCCTCCCACCCAAAAGCTGAGCAAAATACAGGCAACTGCCCTTCACTGAGGCCTAAGATTTGTGTCCACTAAGAGATGTGTCACTCTCTCCATGCCTCAGTGGTCACCACTAGTACTGAGGCCAAAATATGTCCCGACTGACATGGGCCCAAGCTGAGTCTCTTCAGAGGAGATTGATTTCAGAGGTTTCGTCCTTCGAGGCATCTGGTTTCTCACGTCTCAACTTGTTTCCTAGTTGAGTGACACTGATCACCTCACCTTCAGGGTTGTTATTTCTCCCAGATTCTCTCTGTATCGTCTGACAAAAGAGATACTGGGTTTAGTCACCCAAGGCTTAAATTCCCAGCAAAGAAGGTTGTCTACAAACATACCTCTTTTACTTCCACAAGACCAGAAAGAGTCAGGGCTGAACACAGCTTAGATGCCGTCTTCACTTTGCTATTGTTAACTGCTAAGAGGAAAACCCCAGTTAATAGCTTTATAGGTCAAAGCAGAAAAATAACAAAGGCTCTCTCCTGTTCAGGTAAGCAGGCATTAAAACAATAATATTCTGTTCTGTTCAATGTATATCTATTTTAGTGATAATATTTTAATTGGACAACTCCTTTTGGTTGTTCAAAGTGCTCTTACTGATGCTCTTTAGTGTCATATAATAATTCCATTATTATTGTTTCATATCACTCTCTGTTTCTTTGAAATACCTAACCTTCCAGGGGCTGTTGGATAATGACCAAGAGGCTGAGAAACTGTAAACTATACAAGTATCTCTGTATAGTTCTGACAGACACTGTGTTTAGTCACCCAAGGTTTACATCCCAGCAAAGAAGGCTATAGCTGCTATTAACATCACAAGCTTATATTTCCACATAAATGCCTTTACACATTTCAAAATACTTTTATTTCTATTATTTGATGAAATAAGTCATCACATTTTGATAGAAAGTCTAGTTAAAAATGCTAAAAATCTAGAATGATTCTGACAGGTTTACCACTGAGCAAAAAAGAGGTTTTTATTTCTTGGATTCTATCTTTACTTTCACATGAATCAATACTTAGCTCATCACTCTCATACTTCTAGTCACTATTTTTTAACTTTTTAGTTTGAAATAACTAGAGATGCACAGGAAGTTTAAAAAAAAATGTTCAGGGAGGTCTCAAGGACCCTTCACCTCTTCTCTCCGCGATAACATCTTACACAACTCTCATGTAATATGAAGACCAGGAAATTGTCACTGATAGTCCACAGAGCTTATCCAGATTTCACCGGCTTTACACACACTTGTTTGCGTGTGTGCGTAGTCTTCATCACCAAAAGGAACCCTCACACCACCCCCTTTACAGCCTCACGTACCCCCTCCCTCCCATTCCTAACCCCGACGATGGCCAACCTGTTCTCTGTCACTATAACATTGTTATTTCAAGACTGTTACATGAACAGAATCGTACAGCCTCTAAGCTTTTGAGATTGGATTTTTTTCACTCAGCATGATTCCTCTGAGATTCATCCAAGTTGTTGCATGTGGCAATAGTTTGTTTCTTTTTTACCGCTGCATAGTTTTCCACGGTGTGGATACACCAGTTTCAGCATTCACCTGTTGAAGGATCCAGCCATTTTCAGATGAGCAGTTTCCTTCTATTCTACTACCTAATGGGTCAAAGATCACAATTTATTCAGATGTGTTGGTTCAGAGTTTTACAATAATTCATCCCTTATCCCTAAGGATAAGGTTCAGTATAGGACTGTTGATCTCCAAATTATACCTCCTTCTCAGAGAGATGCAGTAAACATACCTAACGATTCAACCCTGTTAAACTTTAGTCTTTCAAGTGAAAATTTCCTTACCTACAGCTGTCTCTACCGGCTCTTTCAGAAAAAGACATCCACTGGGCCGAAGGATCCGGGCCATCTCAGCCAAAATCTCAGCACTGTGCAGAGTGGTGCTTCCAGGAATTATACCCGACAAAATAATGTCAAAGCTAGATTCTTTGTGGGCAGCTGAAAAGAAGGAAGACTCTAATCAGCAATCACCTTGGCCCCAGAATCTCCCAGTCCCTCCCAAGTCCCCACAAAGGCTACATACGTGGCCTAGTAGAATAAATACCTACCTGTTCAGCAAATGCTATTATACCACTGTTACTAGCAAGAGGGGCAAGGACACTGCTGCCCTGCTCTCCCTCAGTCTTACTACCTTCAACTCCTTTTGTATGCTCAGGGGAAAAAGTAAAAAAGGAAGGTGGACGAAAACCAAGCTTTTTAAAAAAATGTGGAACACCTAATAAGAAATAAGAACTTACTTATACAAGTCATCAACTATACTCCTAAGTCCACTGCATCTCAACTGAAAAAACTACTGTCATGTGCCACCCCCCCCAAAAAAAAACCCAGCTATTGGGCTTCCCTGGTGGTGCAGTGGTTAAAACTCCGCCTGCCAATGCAGGGGACATGGGTTCGAGCCCTGGTCCAGGAAGATCCCCCATGCCGCGGAGCAACTAAGCCCGTGCAACCACAACTACTGAGCCTTCCCTCTAGAGCCCGCAAGCCACAACTACGGAAGCCCATGTGCCTAGAGCCCGTGCTCCGCGATAAGAGAAGCCACCACAATGAGAAGCATGTGCACCGCAATGAAGAGTAGCCCCCACTCGCAGCAACTAGAGAACGCCCGTGCTCAGCAATGAAGACCCAGCACAGCCAAAAATAAATAAATATATTTATTTATTTATTTATTTATTTAAAAAAAACAACAACAAAAAACCCAGCTATCAAGGAACGACAAGAAATGCAACACTGCCATCAAAACTGCCCTCCCTGTAAGACAACCTGGGTAGGTACTTACACTGCAACAGCTGGTTGATGTTTTCCACAGACACTCGGCCCTCATCACCAGTTAACGCTTGAAGCTTATCCACCAGATCTTTTAGAGCCTCCACCGGAGATGACTTATCCCAGACCACTGCCACAAACTGGCCAGCTGAGATCCCAAAATCTGCCATTCCTGCAGTGCTGTGGACCTAAAAGCTATGGGCCAAAGGAGAGTCAAGAGTGAGCAGAGACAAAACACAATTCAATCCATGGGGTACTACCAAATGTGATTAGAATTGCAACCTAATTCCGACCTCCCACCAGGGAATGCTGACCACAATAGAAAACCTCACTGTAGATACCAAAGTGTGAATAAATAAATCCATTATCCCAAGGTTTCATAACCCCAACATTCCCAAATATGGCAGGTGGCTTCCTTGGTGAGAATCCTGACTGGGCAGTCAAGTAAGGAGGCTGAAGGCACAAATATTATTTTCTCTTTGGTGTGAGACAACTCAGCTTGAACAGAATGTAAAACACACAGGACATTAATTAGGCAGAAGTATGACTCAGCAAGGGAGGCAAATAAATTGGCTGATATAACCCAACCACAAGCTTAGTGTTTTTTTTAAAAAGAGACAACATATGTAAATTTAGCAAACTGAATAATGATATTTTCCCATTCATCAAGATATGAAAATTCAGTTCTACTGACTCTGCATTGATCAATAGTATCTACTATCTCTAACAATGAATATTAGCCAGACTCTTCAAAGCATTTTACCTACATTATCTCAAATGAACCTCAGTACAACCTTAAACTAGATATTACTCCCATTTTACAGTCAGGAAACAGGCTGTTGACTTTGCCCAGGTCATACAACTAGTAAGTGTTGTGTGGAAAAAGTAAAAGCTGGGATCTGAATCCAAGTCTATACGACTGTAAAACCCATGCTTTTAACCTATGGAAATTTCCTCCTGCCGGGGTCAACTTTCTCTTTGACTTGATACTCAGATGAGTATAGAATGTCCTCATGATGCAATCAGGTCAGGAGATAGCAGTCTACTCAGTTCCCCATTTCTTTCTTAAACATTAATGACTCCAAGTCCCCGGCTTCAGACAGCTCTACCAAATGACATGAGACCAAAGCTGTGGGAGAGAGATCACACATAGATGGGTCTTAAGCCGAATACTTCTGTATTCTGCAGAGGTGGCTAACCCAGTGACAATTATGCCACCACAGACACTCCGGGACCAAGTTCTTCCTTCTTTAAAAATGTTCCCTTCAGGGACTTTCCTGGTGGTCCAGCAGTTAAGACTCCGTGCTCCCGATGCAGGGGGCCTGGTCCGATCCCTGGTCAGGGAACTAGATCCCGCATGTCACAACTAAAGTCTCCGTATGCCACAACTAAAGATCCCGCATACTGCAACGAAGATCCCACGTGCTGCAACTAAAGACCCAGCGCAGCCAAATAAATAAATAAATCTTAAAGAAAAAAAAAAAAAAAAAGACACGTGAAGCAATCTGAGTGCAGAGTCTTAAAAAAAAAAAAATGTTCCCTTCAAATGACTTGCTCCTCAGCCTACAAAACATGCCTAGGTCAGCCAGTCATCCTTAAATACTGTAGTACTTTGATTTTGCTGCTCATTTCCTAAGGCTTTTATTTTCCAGAGCAAAATCAAAACTCTTCCGTCTTCTGGATTCAGGTGCTCCGTAATCTGGCTCCACCTGTATCTCCCACCTCCCCAAAGTGAATCCTTCCTTGTTGTATGAAAAATCTTGGCATTTTCACTCTATCATGCTTTTTATCTGGTTCCTTCCTTGTGGAATGCCCTCTTTATTATCCTGACCTGACTGCATGCCGTGGTAGTGTAAAAGGATGCCAAGTGTTATCAGATAAACAGGATTCCTTAGTCAATGAATTGTGGTTTTTAAATCCCTAAAAAGCACACAATCAAGAACTGAAACTTTAAGCTTTCAACTGTAACATGATGTTGAGGAAGAACCCTTACAAATCTTTCAAGTGAACAACTCTGGATCAATCTCACATTTAAGAACCAGCTGCGGAAGATAGGAATATGGATTGCTGGGTATGAAGTTATAAGAAATAAATGATCTCCTTCTAGAACGATGTTGGAACAGCCTCTCCCTTGGGACAATAGAAAGAGATGAGAAGTTCCCTTCCCACTACTACAACCTTGCACTGTATTCTCAGAAAAATCCTGATGGAAGAACCAAGGGGCCAAAGGCTACTCATTAACTAGAGAAACACAAAAAGCCAGATGTCGAGACCTTTTCAGCAACCTTAATGGAGGCAGGGTTTTATTTTTTCATTTTTATTTTTTTTGAATTTTATTTTTTTATACAGCAGGTTCTTATTAGTTATCCATTTTATACATATTAGTGTATATATGTCAATCCCAATCTCCCAATTTATCTCCCAATTTATCAGGAAGAGTTTTAGAGAGCACAAGTTTCGAATACAGATGAACTGGGGTTCTACCTATCACTAGATCTTCTATTTATTAGCTGCATGACAATGGATCAGTGATTAGCCTCTTTTCTCATTAATTAAGTAGGGAGAATAATCTTATATTTTGCAAGGCTGCTGCAAGAAGTAAATGAGAAGATAAAAATATGCAATGTACTCAGCAGGACCTGGCACACAGAGCTCAATAAAATAATGTTCTAAGAGAACTCTGAGCCTCCACTTCTCTGTGGCCAGTTTATTTGCCTTTGCTTCAAACAGTCCTATAAAATCTTGTTCTTCCTCCTCAGCCATACCTGCTGGGAGGACACCCCAGGGAGAAATGTGAAGCTGCTTTTTTATTGTTAAAATTATACAACATAATAGCTGCACTTTATGACATCTTATACAGTACTCCAGTGGGATTGTGTCTGTAAATTAGAAGAATGGAAAGTGCTTTGTCTTCCATATCCCCCCAAACTAATATTCTATGGCAACAGGGAGCTCATAAAATACATTTATTAAACATTAGCTCTCAAAAAGACACAGCCACCACTTTCAGTCAGTATTTTCCAAATAAAATGGGACACAATGTTCTTTTAAATATCTAAAAGCCAAAGTGTGATACTATTCATCATCAGAGTTTTATGTTGTTGTCAATGTCTTTTCTAAGAAAACAAGGAAAAAATGTCTGGCACCTAAGTCAACATACTTAGAAGTGTGACTCAGAGCCCAGTTTCATAAATAAAAAGGTGGAATAGAAGTCATTGTCACGTCACTGGACTTGTTAAGCATCTCTCCAACTCTGACTGCTGCACACACATGCCCACAGCCCTTCTAAAATGTTGTGGGCAGGCAGTGAAAGCAGATGTCTGAGAACAACTTCTGGAGATACACTTGTTTATTTTTAAGGCACCCAGTAAACATCAAATCCTGAGGCATTTGGCTCCTTTTAAGGATGAAGAGGGCCAAAAGAAAAAAAAATAAGATTGAAGTTTGGGTATCAGTTCAAACCAAGGATCAAATCCTTTTAAGTCAAATGCATAAAATATTCTAAGAATACTGACAGTTATCAGAAAGAAAAATTTAATTAAAATGAAGTGACCAAAGCACGCACTTGCGCACACACACACACACACACAGAGAGAAAAAAAGGTGACAGTCTGCAAGGAAACAGTAAACTCAAAGGAAAAGAAACAGAAGACTTGCCTCCAGGCAATTAGGTGTGTGTCAAACTCAAGGGTTTCAGGAAGGATATCCAAGTGCTAGATTTTCCACAGGAAAGATTCATTCGAAGATGAGTGGACAGAACTCAGAAAACAAAACCTCATGGAGAGATCAGTAGTGCTTTACTGAAATCCAGAAACATGGATCTGAAATTTTAACATTTGGGGAGTAGTTTTGGC
The DNA here is from genome assembly GCF_026419965.1 of Kogia breviceps. Taxonomy (NCBI): domain Eukaryota; kingdom Metazoa; phylum Chordata; class Mammalia; order Artiodactyla; family Physeteridae; genus Kogia; species Kogia breviceps. Next base: position 31,562,474 of record NC_081327.1, read on the forward strand.
TTAGCGGGAGGCTTCCCCCACACTCACGCAGGGGAGAGTAAGAGGTTCTGAAAAGGTTGATAAGGAGTGTGCAAAAATACAAAGACAAGGGTCTAACAAGTACTGTCAAGTCCCTGGGATGAAATAAACTTACAGAATGGCATGCTTAGCTCCAGCTGTTGGTTATCCCTCATCCCCAAACCATTTACTTTTTCCGACTATTATGAAGCCTTCCCTGGTGATAGGTTTCCCAGTGAGGCGCTCCGCATTTACATGTCTGCTCAGTGACTAGTCCATGAACTCCCTGAGTCACGCAGAGCTTGGCACTCCATGTCAGAATAAAGGCCACCAGCCTTTCCCAAACTTGCAGATCATCCAAATCACCCGGGGGCATTTGTTAAAATAATATTCCAGGGCTACATCCAGATGTACCTGAATCAACTCTCCAGGAGAAAGACCTCGGTATCCGATTTATTAACAAGCGTCCTGATGGTTTTTCCAATCCGGCAAGTTTGGGAATACTCAATTATATCAACTCAACACTTGGGAGGTTCAGGGAAGTCAAAGGTTCAAAATTACAACCTGGGGGTCCAGGTACCCCCAAAGACGGAAACTTCAGCTTCCCTGATGTTTGCGAAGAGGGACTGAGACTCAAGGTCACAACATCTGGCTACTAGCAGAAGCGGATCTCAGCCTCCGGTCTCCCGGACCCCAGCTCAGCGCTGTCCCCCGGGGCCTCAGGCCGGGTCCGGCAGCGCGGGAGATAAGGCAGCCCGCGAAGAGCAGAAGCCACCACGCCAGAAGCCCGTGACAAGGCAGGGCGGGCCCGACCCCTCACACCGGCTTCGCCCGGGCGAAAGCCCGCTGTGGTCCTCTGGGAGGAGGCCATAGCCACGTTTCCGCCGAAGGACGGGGCTGGGGATGGGAAATGAGAGGACATGGGGCAGAGGGTGGGCCGGAACGGGGGCGTTGGGGAAGGTCGGGCTCTCGGACCACCTGGTGATCGCTCACCTGCCACCCGGGTCTTGCTCCCGGCTTCTCAGCATCCGACGGCTCCGCACCTCGCGCCTCTCGCGAGAGGACGAAGCTCCCGCTGCGCGGGGAGGGCGGAAGTGGCCATGCAGCTGACTCGGTGCTACACGGAGCGGCGCCGTAGGCAGCGTGCCCGCTTCCAAGATGGCAGCGACGGTGTCTGGCGCGCTCGGCCGGGCGGGGTGGAGGCTCCTGCAGCTGCGGTGCCTCCTCGGTGAGAGGGCGGCAGATTCCGGGAGCGGGGAGGGGAGGAGAGGGGGCGCGAAGCCGATCTGGGCTGGGTGAGGGGCGGAAGAAGCCTCGTGGCTGCTCGAGAGCAAGGTGAGATGAAGGGCATAGCGGCTCACGCCGGCGCCTCGGGCTTGAAGTGGCCGCCTGCCTGGCTTTTGACCCCATTCTCGACTTGTGAGGAGCGAGAGTGTCAGGGAAGGGCCTGTCACTCCCAATTCATGGAGTTGACGCAGCCCGAGAGAGGGCTGTGGGTGCCCAAGGTCACACAGCTCGTTCGGTTGCAGACTGGCACACTTGTACCCAGTCTCTTATCAAGTCCCTGGGCCCTGATCCCGGGAAGCAGACACAGAGAGCGCCTAGTCTACTTTTTCCCAAGTCAGTCATTTCCCCACCTCTTCAGTAATTCTTCAGTATCCTCGTACCACCTTTGCCACCATATAGTCAGTAGTGTTGTTTATACGTCTATACTTAAAAATATAGACGTTTACTTAAAAGAGGAAACTTTATACCACTACCATAAATGGAAAACCAATGTCACCTTCCACAAATAGAACGTATGAATCAACATATTAACATAAATATATAACTAATGAAATAATATTCTCCTGTATTTCACCTAAAATCTTCTCGTGGACTGTAGTGGTTAAGCAATATTGCTTTGGGACCTCCCAGGTCCTTTCCGAAGTTTTATGAATATTTGGTCCGCTTTTTTCTGTACATATGCTAAAATAATTGATATTTTCACACATACGTGCTGTTTCTTTTAAAAATCATTTTTTCCTGAGTTGGTCCATAGATTTTTTTTAAATGAGTGCTGTTTTGTTGTTTTTATACAAAGCTCCAAACTAAATATGTTCAGTAAAAGTAATGCCTATGACCCAGAAAATCTACTTCGAGGTCTTTACTCAACAGAAATGAAAGCAAAATGTCCACAAAAAGGTTTGAACAAGTATATTCATAGCACCTTTATAATAGCTAACAGCCCAGGTGTTCAATAGAATAGTGTTTCTTAGTGGAATGCTACTCAGCAGTAAAAAGTAACAACCTCCTGATTTTCACAGAAATATGAATCAATCTAAAAAATATTCTAAGCAAAAGAAGTCTTATACATACACAGGACACACAGTATGATTCGGTTTAGATGAATATCTAGGACAGGCAAGACTAGAATGAAAAATTCAGAATAGTGTGGGTGGGGAATAACTGGAAAGGAATAAGAGGGGACTTTCTGGGGTGATGTTAATCTCTAGATAGGGGTTTAAATTCGGCAGGTGTATACATTTGTCAAAACTCAGAATTGGCCCTTTTAAGATTTGTGCATTTCATTGAATGTAAATATCACCTCAATAAAAGAACAGTAAATATTCAATAAATATTGAACTCTAGTTAATGATGTGCATGTTGAAATGTTTAAAGATAAAGAATTCTGAAGTCTGCAACAAATGCATCAAAAAATAAGATGAATTGGGGAATTCCCTGGCTGTCCAGTGGTTAGGACTTGGTGCTTTCACTGCCGAGGCCCAGGTTCAATCCATGGTTGGGGAACTAAGATCCCACAAGCTGTGTGGCGTGGCCAAAAAAATAAATAAGATGGTTTGATGTGTGAAGAGTGTGATGGATATACAGGTATTCATGCCACAATTCTTTCCACTTGCTTGTATGTTTGAAATTTTTTTTATAGTAAAATGCTGGGAAAGAAAAAAGTAGTATGAGCCTTTGCTTAGGAAATACAGTACTGTACTTTTCAAAAGCCCTTTCCTAAAGTAAATGGGTGTTGCAATAGTGCAGATAAGAAAACAGATAGAGACACCACATAACCACTAGGGAGTCAATACTCAGACCTTCTAATTTATAGTCCAGTGCTCTTGCCATGATATATAAATACATAATGTTTTCAAGTCACTTTCATTTTTTTGTTTGGGCCTCACAACCCTCCCGTTGAGTAAGTAGAGATTATTTCTCTTAATTTGCATATTTTAAAGTCATCCTCATTGGGGTGAAATGGTTTACCCATTAACACACAGCTAACAAATGATGGAAACATGCCTAGAAGACAGGTCTTCTGTTTCCTGGTTCATGCTTTTGCCACCACATCATGTCGAAAGGTTCTGAGTTTACCCAAGAATTTTGTCTGGGATCCAACACTTGGTTCTGGTTTTCCTCTGCTTTTCTTCCTCCCCATCCCTCGTACCACTCTGGGTCTCAAAGTGTCTTCTCTGGTGAGTGTCCCTGGCTGACCAGCCCAGTTTGTTTCAGTGTCCCGCTGCCGACCAGCCCTGGTGCCACGTGCCTTCCATGCTTCAGCTACACAGCTGAGGTCTTCAGATCAGCAGAAGCAGCCACCTCCCCCCTCTTTTTCTCAGCAACATTCTGAGACACAGGGCACAGAAGAACCCAATCAGGAGTCTTCTCGTTCACCCCCCAGGTAGGCAGTAGAAACCCAGTCCACCCATTTTTGACCGCTTTGCGTGCTTGGGTGAATCTGTGCTTCTCCTTCCTTCTAGCCTCTCTGTTCCCTTCACACCTTTCATCATTTTCAACCTTATCTTTGAAATGAACCTGTTGTTTCTTTGTTTTATGAAAACGGTACCTGTACATTCTAAACCATTCTAAACAATACAAAGAAGTTCACAAGAGTAAAAAAATTATCAGAAATCGCAAACCAAGAAGTAACTCTAACATTTTTGTGAATATCCTTTTCTCTAATGTATTTCATATATAACCCTGTATATATTATAAATGATTAATTACACTGTACACTATACATGCTGTTCCAGAACCTGTTTGTTCACTCAACAGTATGTTTATAATGCCATTTCACAATCTATATTATTTTAATGGTTGCATAATATTCCAGCAAATGGCAGTACCAAAATTTATTTGACCTATCTTTTATTAATGGATATTTAGATTTCCTTCACTGGTATGAAAAATAATGTGATAAAGTAGATGATTCTCTCAGCAGTGGGAGCACTGAGTCAAAGGATGTGCACATTTTACATTTCTGTACACATGTGAGGCCAAATTGCCCTCCAGAAGGGAAATAATAATTTACATCTCCATTAGCTGTTTCGTCTTTACTTAGTCCTGCCACTGAGAAGTTCCTCTAGCTCTGAAATTAGTGTTCCCAGTCATTTTTCTGGTCTCCCAATGACAGTAGTTTTCATTTCAATTCAACAAATATTGTTTGAGGATCTACTTTGTTCCAGGCCCTGTGAATAACGTAACCATTGTCCCTGTCCTCAATGGAGTTACAGTTTGGTACAAATCCAGATAAAGAAACAATGTGGTAAGGCTATAAACTGGGAAATCCAGGGTGCTGTGGCAGCATGTACCTTCCTATCACCTGACCTCCTCGCTCATGGTTCCTTTCTCTCAGTGACTCTGTGGGAGACAAAGGATGATACGATTTTTGCTCTGTTGGCATTCAAACACTGATACCAACACATAAGTAAATGTCCTCTCAACATGTGCTGAGGGGAGGCACAGAGCCTGTGGTTTCAACATGCCAGGCACATGTTGCCTGCCAGGCGGCAGGCGGTGAGGTGAGGTGTGCCGGGCTGTGTCCCCATGTGTCTCTTGCCTTTGGGTCTCAGGTACACAGACCAGGGCGGCGAGGAGGAGGAGGACTACGAGAGTGAGGAGCAGCTGCAGTGCCGCATCCTGACGGCAGCGCTGGAGTTTGTGCCCGCGCACGGGTGGACCGCAGAGGCAATTGCAGAAGGAGCCAAGGTGTGTATGGGTGCGGGCGGGGGAGCCTGACCAAGATCAGCCAGGAGGGGATCACAGCAGCCAGAGCAGGGCTTTCTTCCAGCCCAGCTTAGAGCCCCAGAGCTCCTCACTGCTATAAGATTTTCTGGTTTTGTTTTGTTTGTTTTTCCCCAAGAGGGTAAGAATGGCTTTATTTTTAAATTATTTTTTAATATACAAAGACTATACCATGGAGTTAGTTCTTGGGAGTTAGGTTCTAAAGGCAGCTCATTAGGCAAGAATTGCCTATGATCAAAACTGCCATATTTCATGGACTCTAAGATGCCATTGGTTGTAAGAAGCACCATTATTTTATGCATCACTAAAAAAGAAAAATGCTGTCTGTTAAACTATGGTGCATCATCAATTTATGATTCACACTGATTGTTTAAAATGAAAAAAAACAGTGGAGATCCTAGAATTGACAAAATGTGGTGTTTGAAAACTCCCAAGAAGGCACCACCTTGGAGACCAGCATACCTTATTTTTCTGTGTAAGTCTAATAATCAGTGTTTCCTCCTGCAGTGGAGCAGCCTGCTCCTTTAGATTAAGCCATAGCCTCATGTTTAGGCCTCGTTGTGCAGAATCCTCAAGCATAGCCACATACCGTCCTATGAAAGGTCTGTGAGGATGGAGACTGATGGAATTGCAGATTCACATCTCCCACCCCAAGCACGGGAGATATCTTCTCCTGAAATGGGACAGTGGGCAACTTTGCTGCTTTTTAAAAATTTAACTGTTATTTCTCTTGTCTTCTCTCATTCTCCCAAGAGCACATGTGGTAACAGAAGTCACGTAAGTGAAATGTGTATACTATATGATTCCACTGTGTGCTCACTGTAAAAGCTTTGAACAATACAAACAGATATAAAAAAAGAACTTAAAAATTGTCTGTGATAACAAAGATCAACATTTTGATCTTTCAAATTAGAAAAAAAAAACCCTTTCATTTATTAATCATTCACTCTTTAAATATTTATTGAACAGAGTGTGCTAGGTCCTAAGGGCATCGTAGTAGTCAGGATGGGCAAAGTTCTGCCCTTGTTGAGCTTCCAGTCTGGTGACATTAATCACATATATGCAAATACATATTTATAAAATGTGGTAAGGGCTATCAGGAAAAGGTGCTATTGTGACATGCAGTGGAGGGACTGAATTTAACTCGGGGTGGGGTGAGAACGTAGTGAGGAAAGGCTTTGGAACTGAGAGCTGAGGAGTGAGAAGGCTTTACTTGATTTGGTGGGGTGGGGGATGGACAAGTCCAGACAGAGACACAACATGTGCAGAGTGGAAAGAAGCCTGCACATTAGAGGAACCGAAGAAAACCATCATGGCGAGAGGCAGGAGGAGATCTGAGCTGAGTGAGGCTGGGGAAGGGGCAGTTGAGGCCACATCAGGCAAGGTTCAGAGGTCATGTTGAAGAGTTAGGCTTTCTTTTATTCTAAGAATAATTGGAGATATAGAATTCAATTCGACATTTCAAAACCATCACTTTGGCTGCTGGATGAAAAAGTATTGGAGTCAGAGAGTCACTGGGAGCTGCTGCTCGTCTTCCAGGAGAGATGAGGGCTTTCTGACCTTGAGCAGTGGCAGTGAACGTGGAGACAAGTGGGTAGATTTGGTGAGAGGATGACATAGGAGGGAGTGACAAAATGTCACCAGAGCTGCCAGCCGGTTTGCATGCGTGGGTACGTGGTGGTGCTGTTTTCTTAGATTAAGGCCACTGAAGAGCCAGGTTTGAGGAAGGCCCACGGGTACAGTCTTGAGCTTTGTTGAATATGAGGGGTCTTTGGGTCGGCCAGTGGGGAACCTCAAGCATACAGGCCTGAAACTGGAGGAGCTGCCTGGACTAGAATATACGTTGGGGCATAATCCACATATGTATGTGGTCATTAAACCATGGAAGTGAGTGAGATTGCCTAGGGTGGCATGAATGTGCCTAGAATGTCATGTGAAAAGAGAGAGGAGTCTAGGTCCTCAGGAACCACTGACATTTAAGGGTGGGGTGGAACAGGGTGGGGTGGCAAAGAAGACCGAGGTAGAGGAGCCTGCGCTGGAGGCAAAGCAGGAGAATGTGGATGAGGCGGCTAGACATTGGTGACGGCAGCGGCAGCCGTTTGGAGGGAGTACAGGTCCGAAATAACGGGTGGGTTGAGGAGTGAGTAGAGGTGAGGAAGTGCAGAGGCGTTTGGCTGCGAGGGGGAGAAGAGAGCTAGTATACTAAGCAGGGGAAGTGGGATGGAAGTTTGATGAGCATGTTTGAATACTGGCAGGAGGGCACAGAAACACCGGTGACGGTGAAGATACAAGAGAAAGTGGCAAAATAAAAAACGTGAGGTTCCTTGAAGGCAAGGATTATGAAATCTGGAAAACAGGTGGAAAGACTAGCCTTCGATGTATTAGGGGCAAAGTTGGAGAAGACAGCTGCAGGCTTAGTTTCTAGAAGAACCTTTAAGGAGTTCCCAGGGAATGGCTTCTGTTTTTCTCTGTGGTGTAGGTGTGGTTGTCTCCTGATCCTGAAGTTAGGCAACAGTGGGAGGAGACAGAGGTTTGGAGGTAGCAAGAGAAGGTTTGAGAGAATCATTACAGAAAGGGTGGAACCAGGAGAGGACAGAAATGTAACAGGATTGTTTGGAAAAGTCTGATTCTACTGAATATTCTATGGTTAAATTTTTCACTCTTTCATATGCTTTTTTCACCCTGCATATCTCCATTCATATGGCTGCATAATACCTATTGCATTTACTTGGACTCAATTGATAAACATTTGGGTTGTTTCCAATTTTTTTAATATTATAAACCTATTTGTACGATAGATTTAAATACATTTCTGGTTGGTTTCTTTAGGACAAATTCTGAGAAGTGGAGTTGGTCTTTCAGGGAGTGCATCAATCAGAAGAAATCACACCAGTTACTCCAGTAGAGAGAATTTAACACAAAGAATTGTTAACTAGATGTGAAATTGGTAACCAGGTAACTGAAAGGATAAAAATAACACTAAGGTATTGTAGAGGTAGCACCTGCAGGGAGGAGCTCTCATCCCCAGGGCTAAGGAAACAAAGGGAAGAGTTGGAATGATTACAGCTAGGAGCTTGGGGTCCCTGTGAAGATGAAACTCCGACCTCTCAGGAGGAGGTACTCCTCAGCGGGTGCTGGTGTCGCTGACCTTGGAGGAAGGGTCCCTTGGGGCTGGCACTTGACCTCTGGGGTTGGGGAAGTGGCGGAGCAGTTGGGAGGGCAGGGAGAGGATGGTGGCTCGATGAAACTAGGTCTGCACCTGCTGAGAATACTGCAGACTGGGTTCAGCTGCTGCCACTGGACAGAAGCGCTGCTGTGGTGAAGGAGGGCGCTGCTCACACAGACCACTAGCGGACAGGAAGTAAACTGCGAGGAGCCAGGCCCATCCTCCTCCTCCAGCCTTGCAGTCTCCCTCTAGAGACCCTATCCGCGGACCTAACATGGAGCCAGAGTGTGGCATGCAGAGCCCTAGCCCCTGCATCACAAAGCTGAGGATGGAAGGGCAGGTTTGGAGCTGAGAGACAATAGCTCAACAACTGGCCCAGGGAGTGTATATTTTTGAGGTTCCTGTTACATACATGTTAGAGGCAGTATAGCCTGGTGGTTAAGAGCTTTAAGCCTCGGTGTCTGTAAAATGTGGATGATGGTAATACCCACCTGCTGGCATTGCTATGGGGCTGCAGCAAGGTCGTGTATATAATGCGCTCAGCCAGGCACCAGGCACACAGGGAGCACGCAGTCACCCTTAGTACTGATGCTCCTGCGGCTCTGATGTTGAGGTGAATATTGCCAAACTGCCCTCCAAAAAGGCTGTGTACTTCCACCCAAAGAGAGGCACTTTCCCAACGGTGGGAATTTAGAGTTCATGGTTTTTTGGGTTCCTTTTCTGTCCTCTGTCCCTGCTGCCATCAGGTTTCTCCCTCCAGTAGCTGCCAGTGAGTCCTGTGTGTGAGGAATAGTAAAGGATCTCTGTGGCTTTGTTAACTCTTTGACAACTCATTTGGAAAAGTTTGTGAGGGACTTTCCTGGCAGTCCAGTGGTTAAGACTCCGCATTTCCAATGCAGGGGATGCGGGTTGCATCCCTGGTTGGGGAACTAAGATCCCACATGCTGCAGTGTGGTGGTGGGGGGGGAAGTTTGTGAGGCTTTTTTTTTTTTTTAAACAACTGAGAGACCTACTTTCCAAGAGACTTAGGTTAAGTGAGTTGGTGAGGAAGAGAGTTATGAGCACTCTTCCCAAGCCCCTTTTTATAAGTTACAACTCTAGGTTACAAGTGTCAGAACTCGAACTCAACTGGCTCAAGCAAGAAAGGGAGTGTTTGGCTCATTTAATAACAGAAAAGTCTGGAAGTAGCTCTGGCTTGGTGTTCTTAGATTGTTGCTGCTGGGAACTGTCTCTACAGCATATCTGCTTTGCTTTCCTCTCTGTGAGCTTCATTCTCAGCAGGGGCTTCCCATGCAGGACTAAAAATGGCTCAGCAGCCCCAGAGGAAAGAGGGTACTTCTTCCTTTCTCATCGGCACTAGCAAAAGTGTGGCGGCGGCCTCGTAGGGCTGGATTTGGTCACATGCACCTTCCTGAACTAGTTGCTGTGAACTCCACTTATCTAGGTCAGGATCCCCTGCTTTGCATCACACCCAGGGGCTTGATGGGGTGTGGAGGGACTGGTGGTCAGCTTCTCCCAGATCACACGGACAAGAGTGAAGAGTGGGGTGTCCCACTGAGAACCAAGCTGCTGTTACTAGAAGAAGAGGCACGAGTGATGAACAGGCGGCAAATGTCCACTCCGCCTGCCCACCACTTTCCTGTTTTCCCTCTCCCCCTCTGTAGTCTCTGGGTCTCTCCAGTGCGGCTGCCAACATGTTTGGGAATGATGGCAGTGAACTGATACTGCATTTTGTGACCCAGTGCAACGCTCGGCTCAGCCGCGTGCTGGAAGAGGAGCAGAAGCTGGTGCAGCTGGGCCAGGCAGAGTAAGTCCCATGGCATCATTGCTCGGGGTGGTGGCTAAGGTTCAAGGAGCTTCGGCGCCACCAGCTGCCCCCAGGAGGCCAATCCAAGCAGAGCCAAGAGAGTAGCACTGAGCAGCCCTGCTGCTCTGATGGGACTGAAACGCAGCTGCCCGTCTCATCAGGAGCTGGTGGGGCCCTCCCCACTCGGGCTGAGTAAACAGTGTAGCACCGAGCCCATGCCTTTGATCCAGAGACACACTGTTTTCTTTTCCCTCTTCCAGGAAGAGGAAAACAGACCAGTTCCTGAGGGACGCTGTGGAAACCAGACTGAGAATGCTGATCCCGTACATTGAGCATTGGCCTCGGGTACAGAGTCCATATCCAGGCCCCAGGGCATAAAGTATTCATGTTTATGATCCTCAGCACCTTCACGTGGAGGGTCTGGCACACTGTTCAGAAGTTGGCTCATGAATCTCCACAAAACTAGGGATTCGCAGTGCATTTGGTAGAGCTAGGTTTCAGATTTGTGAGAGCCGAAGAGAGGACCTCTGAGCCAGCTGTGTCTCAGTTCCTGGAAACGTGGGTGGCGTGGGTCCTAGATCACGTCCTGGGTGGGATCTTAGTGGCCCAAGTGTGCCACCAGGTCTTCAGTGAGGAGGAATCCATGAAGGGGACTAGAAAAGTCAGAAGATTTTACTGGCCATCATCATTAACAGGCCTGTCGCATTCTAGATCTCAGGGAACCGGCACTTCTTTTCAGTATGTCAGTGTGATGCTTAGAGAATTGGAGTATTCATTCCAAGGGCTTCCCACCCCCCTTTTCTAAAGGTCCTTTTTTCCTGTTTCAAAGCGTGTCACAGTGCAGGCCATTCTCTCAGTTAAGAAACTCAAAGCACATCAGCACTGAGAGGGCCCACGGATCATCTAGTGTCCTCTGCCCAGCTGGGAGACGGTTGAGCACGTAATTTCAGTTGTGGGCCGGGGGTGAGGGAGTCCAGTCCAGAGTCAAGTCCGTCCCCTGCCCATGCTTATTACCACGCTTGATTTCAGATCTCCAGCTTGACCCATTCCACCTCGAATTCCACCCCCAGACTCCTCAACTATCCATGCTTCTTTCTCCATGTTACAGAATGGGCCGCTCTCAGTACTCAAAGACACCAGTCTAGAGCTGGCTGTCTGTATTCCCCAGTCCACATGCTAGGGATTGAGAAGCTGATTGGGTCAGCTGAGGGTCGGATCTGCCCCGGCTCCCATTAGCTGTAGTCGGGAGCATTAGGCGCCAGGAGCTCACACGAGTTGGTGGAGATGGTGAGTCTCAGAATGAGGGCTGGGCAGGCCCCCTTACTACCTCCGCGGAGAGGTGAGGCGCTGGCCACCTAAGCGCTGCTGGTACCGGTATGCAGTACCACTCGTCTGTCATCTCTCCTCAGGCCCTCAGCATCCTCCTGCTCCCTCACAACATCCCGCCCAGCCTGAGCCTACTCACCAGCATGGTGGATGACATGTGGCATTACGCTGGGGACCAGTCCACGGACGTGAGTGCTCTCTGCAGGCCCACAGGCTACTGGGAAGGCTTGGATTAATCATTTCCTCAGGAAGTTTGTGACATTTCTTTGATAACAAATCCCTTCACGGGACTACAGTGTCATTCCCATATTGGAAAGGAGAGGCTAAGGTATGAGGAGGGTCCCTCAATGAGCCACAGTGGGATCTAGGTCGTCTTCATTCAGGGACCAGTGCTGTAGCCATGAACCATTGGTATTCCTTCCCCCCCCTAGACTGGTGACAAGGCATCAGAGGGCCTTGTGATTGGATTGCCATTTTATAATCGTTTCCCCCTCAGCCTTCTATGATTTAGATTGTATAGCAGACTTTCTCAGTGTGTGTCTTTTATGACTGATTTAAAAAAAAAAAAAAAAAAAAAAGAATGCCATGGAGACACTCATTGCTTTAAAAAGAAACTCTCTCATGTTGGCCTGCTTTGCTAAGAGATCAATAAGCCTTTAAACAGGCACCAGGAAAGAATCTGACTTGTTAATGCTATCATATTTCTGGTAGGAAATTAAATATATATATATATATATATATATATATATATATATATACCCCTTCATAAAAGAAATTAATGTGTGATGGTACTTTGTGGAATCCAGGATGGGAGGCAAAAAGATGCTCCCACCACTGTTCTAACAAAGTGTTTTAATAAACTTCCATCGTGTGGGAATATATCACCAACAGAGATGATAGGAAAATGAAATTAGAAAGCTAAGAAATCAGAGGGATAACACACAAAGCAGCCGAGCTAGTGCTCTAAAGAGTGGTTTGCCAGGACAGTCAGAAGTTGCTGAAGGACTTGAACTCTCAGCTCTTCCCAGGTATTCCAGTCTGTCCATGATGCTGTCTCAGCCCTCACTTCACTGATGAACACACGAAGGTTTGGTCATAACTGCCTGACCACAGAGCCTCCCTGGAACTTAGATGTCCTGAGACTTAGGCATTTCCAAAGCCGAGTGGATGTAGCAAAATCACGTGGGGTGCTTATTAAACATCCAGATCCTGGCACTTATTTCAGATCTCCTGACTCTAAACTCTAGGAGGCTGGGCCCAGTAGCTTGCATGTTTAATCTCCCAGGTGATTCTGACACCCAGCCTAGTTTGGGAACAGCAGTCTTGTCTAGAGGGCCATGTGTATCTGTGAGGAACAGAAGAAATCAGGAGGAAACCCAGGAGTGCCAGGGGCTTTGGGTAGGAACTACCCAGACTTCCCCCAACCTGCAGCAATAGTGATGACCCACCTCCCTGATGGGTTTCTTTGCAGTTTAACTGGTACGCCCGCCGAGCAGCGTTGGCTGGCATCTACAACACGACAGAGTTGGTGATGATGCAGGACTCCTCCCCAGACTTTGAGGACACTTGGCACTTCCTGGAAAACCGAATTAATGATGCAATGAACGTGGGCCACGCTGCCAAGCAGGTAGCTGGGGGCTAGGCATTTGGGAAGCCTCCTCACTAGGCACACTGTCTTCCTTGGGCCACACTGGTCACTTGTCTGTTCTCGTGCTCCCCTTTGACTCCAGCTGACAGTCCCCAGGGCCTTCCCTGAAAGCCACACTTGGCCCATTTGTGATTGTGTTGTCCATAGGCTTCCTCCAGTACACAGAGCCCTCTTGACTCCACCTGTCGGGGCTAGTAGGCCTGATTTGTCCTACCTGTCTCACCTTTGACCTAGTGGTGGGGGCCTGAGAGAACCTGACTCTGACTCCTTCTAGGTAAAGTCCACTGGAGAGGCACTGGTGCAAGGACTCATGGGTGCAGCGGTGACGGTGAGTACTGCCCAGCTCATCCCTGCCCATCCATTCTCACGTGTGTCACTGACCCCAAGTAGTTTTGTAGTCTTAAACTGGAAAGCTAACAATAAGACTGACAGTGGTTCAGTCCCAATCTCTAGATCCCAAGTACCCCACTTCTATTTTTTATTGGCATCAGGAAACAGTGCTTACTCCCGGGACCCTGGTATGTCAGGTCTCTGCGTCGTAGCCACACATGCTGCCTTGGAAATCTCAGTCTTTCCCATTGGAGTCCTAGGGTCAGGGCAAGGTCTCATCACTCTCTGTTTCCATCCCTTTGTCAGCTCAAGAATTTGACAGGTCTAAACCAGCGTCGGTGAGCAAGAAGGGGTGTAAGCTAGAGTGCCCAGAAGAAAACCCAAGGATATATTTAAAGGGCTTTGAAACGTATGAGGTGCCATCCATGAAACAGGCTGTTAACGAGAGAACACCGAAGGACTCTACACACTCCCACAACCACCTGGAAACCACAGTGCACTGGAGGATAGATACAGTTGTAGCCCAGGGCTGGGCCACTTTTTCAGTTCCTAACACCGGGCCAGGCCTCCTGATGCCTTTCTGCATTGCAGCTGTGTGATTAAAAATGCAGCGCTCAATCAAGCATTCAAGCCACAGAAACCCAGCATGCCCCTCTCCTGGTCTCTCAGGCACGTTGATCATGTCTTAACCTGCCTAGAAATGCTCTCTGGGGCTCCCAGGTCAGAGTCAGGGTCTGAAGCCACCCCAGGTGGCAGCTCTTCCATAGCACAGCACAGACCTGTGCACCCAAAGGGAACCATGCTGCCCTTTCCTTCTCTGGTGTCCTGACGTGCTGCACTGGAAACCCCCTTGCAAGCTGTCTCACCTGAGACAGGTGCATGCTGGACGGTGCTGCCCAGCCTGGCCAGAGGTGTGATTCCAGGCCCTGTGTCGAGTTACACCAGCACGCGTTGCAGGACTATTAGTGAACTTAGAGTCTGTAAAAATTATAATAAATATGTTTAAAGCAATTTCCTGTTGTGTAGGTAGTTTCCATATAGACCATGGCAGGTATCCAAGACACCAGAGTGAGACAGCAGTGTTGTGGAAAAGGCTTGAAACTAGCAGCCAGGAGACCTGCGTTCTGGTCCTGGTGCTGCCTAATACTATACGGGGCAGTTAGGACAGCTCTGCATCTGTGGGCCCAGGCTTCCCATCAGTAAAATGTGGGTGGCAGGGGCCTTTTCCCCCTCACCATTAGCTCCTTTGACTCCTGTCTGTCACTAACTATTTCAGTGACACAGTCTTTAGCTTTACTAATTCTCTCAGCCTCTACACTGGCTGGGCTTCCGTTTTCAGTCTAGTTAACTCTGTTTTATTAGTCTGCTCAGGCTGCTATGATGACATATGGCACAGTTCCAGAAGCTGGAAGTGCAAGATCAAAGTGCCAGCCAACTTGGTTCTTAGAACTTTCTTCCTGACTTGCAGATGACCGCCTTCTCCCTATATTCTCACATGGCAGAGAGAGAGAACAAGCTCTGATGTCTCCCTGTTCTTATAAGGGCACTAATCTCATCATGAGAGTCCTACCCTCATGACCTCACAAAGACCCCCATTTCCAAATATCCTCACATTAGGGGTTAGAGCTTCAACATTTTGGTACATACAGCATCCCACAGCATCTGTCTTCTGCTTTGCTGTCTCCTACCCAAGTAGACTGAATGATGGGGGGAGTAACAAGCTAGTAGGAATTTCCAGTCTCTTCTTGTGTACCTTCCTCTGGGCCCTTTCTGCACCTCTCTAATACTTTTACCTCGACATCCTGTCAAGTTCCCTGCAGTAGCTATTCCAAATTTCATTCCATTCTCTCCTTTACAGGATCTGTCTCACACTCAGAAGACTACTTTCTTAATTTACTGAGATGACACAGGCTGTGTAGCAAGGGCCCCCTCAGTGCTCCTCCCCTCTGTCTCAGGAGGAGGTGTCACTCCTTGCTAAGGCAAACTCCTCCTCATCTCTTCTGATTACTCTCCTTCTGCCCACTAAATGTTGTCCCCTGCCAAGTTCTATTTTAGGGCTTCTCTGTATAAGCTGCTGCCACCTGGGAATTCCCTGGCGGTCCAGCGGTTAGGACTCTGCTTCCACTGCAGGGGGCATGGGTTTGATCCCTGGTTGGGGAACTAAGATCCCACAAGCCACAGGGCTCGGCCAAAAAAAAAAAAAAAAAAAGCTGCTGCCACCTTTTTGAAGTCCACTCTAACCTCTCTCTAGGCTGATTAGGGGACTTGGTAATTCTTTATTGAATGTTCAACCTATGAGACACACACTGCCAGGCACTGGAGATGCAGAGGTGAAGAACTCATACCTACCCACTGCAGCTACACAGAACTGTAGATGATATCAATACATTAAAGAGCATTGTATCTTCTTGCAGTTTCAGAAGTGCATGATCCAGACTTGGGGGGTGGAAGGGAAAGGGTATAAACCTATTGTTCAAGTATACTTTGCCTAAAGTGTACGTTCATCCCTCGGTATCCGTGGGGATTGGTTCCAGGACACCTGCTCCCCACCAAAACCTGTGAATGCGCAAGTCCCTTATGTGAAGTGGTGTAGTATTTGCATATGACCTACACATGTCCTCCCATATCATTTAAATTATTTCTAGATTACTTATAATACCTAATATACACTGTTTAATGCTATGTAAATAGTTGTAAATACAATGTAAATGCTATATAAATAGTTGCTGGGCATACAGCAAATTTGCTTTTTGGGAACTTTATGGAATTTTTTTTTTTTTTGATCTTCAGTTGGTTTAATACACGGATTCAAAACCCTTGGATACGGAGGACCGACTACTTTTATTCTTCCATAAATGTACAGACTTCCTTCTTTTAAAAACGCTACTGTTTTCCTATGTTTGTATGTTTAATCAGGTCTCTGTCAATGGGCAAGTAGTTTTATCTTCTGCTACAGACTGCTGCAGTGAACGTCCTTGTAGATGTATGTTTGCTTACAACTGCAAGTACTTCTGCAGTATGAATTCCTAGAAGTGTTATTGTTGAGTCAAGCGCGTGTACATGTTTTGCCAAATCGCCCTCCAAATGATTGAACCTGGTGCCCTTTAGAGAAGGGGGCGGGGGTGGAAAAAAGTTGGGCCTCCGAGCAGCAGGTGGCGTTCTGAGCGCCTCTCTGCCGAAGCGGCAAGGCCGCGCCGACCGACTTCCGGTGGCGGCGTTGGCGCAGGCGCAGTACAGCCGACGCCGGAGGCCGAGCGAGTGGTGAGCTGCGATGCCGTATGCCAACCAGCCTACCGTTCGGATCACGGAGCTGACCGACGAGAATGTCAAGTTCATCATCGAGAATACGGACCTGGCGTAAGGCTGCTGAGGGAAGAGGCTGGCGGCTCTGGAGAGCCGCGGGCCCCAGCCTAGGTGGGGCGGGGGGTCATCTTCCCAGAACTGGCCCCCGGGCCAGGGCTTTCGCTTTGGGAACCGTGGGTCGCGGGGCCGGCCTGTCGAGGGTGCGGTGCCCACACACCGCTTGGTTTTCATTCCTCAGGGTGGCAAATTCTATCCGGAGGGTCTTCATCGCTGAGGTTCCCATAATAGGTAAGCGACCCCCGCCTCGTTGCCAGGGCCACCAGGTCTCCCCCGCAACCCTCCCCATACCTTGACCCTCCTGCCTCCAGCCTTGGTTTGGGCCGGGGTTGGGGGAGCTGAGAGAACAGTAATGCTGCAGACTTGATTGGACCCTGTGCCCTTGGCCCTGGGCCGCTGTGGTCACCTCCCTGGCTCCCACGGGCTATTTAGTTCCACTCTTCCGCGTGCGTTGGTGGAGAGCACGGGTTCAGGAGTCTGTGGACTTGGGTTTGAATACTGTTTTCACTTACTGTCTCTGTGTAATTTGGGCAAGTTATTAAACTGTGTGCTGCAGTTTCCTCTCTAACGTTCGGACACTAATAGTAGTTATCAGGGTGATGTCAAGTATTAAGGAGGTAATCTCTGTGCATCGTGTTCAGTGAGTGTCTAGTACCAGTAGATGTGAATCTGTTTCGTCACCTGTATTTAGGGAACATATAAGCACCAGGCAGTGGTGCTAGGTACTGGGAACGCAGAGCTGTAAAGTACAGGGTTCCTGCCCTCCAAAGGCTCACAGTGAAGTTGCAGGGGAAAGATGAATTCACAGACAACCCAAATGCAAGACAGACTTTTGGATCAATTAAGGAGAAGCATAGCTACAGGGCCCTTGGCGCCTAGAAGAGGGAGAATCTGTTTCTGCTTTGGTTCCAGCCACTCCACACTAGGTGTTCTACACGTTTACAGATACACTACAAATATCTTCTGAGTGTCAGCTCAGAGAGTTTGGGTTAGGAAAAAGAAATGTAAGTCATAGTTGCTGCATCAAGCATGCAAACTCCTACGGAAATAAGCAGGCCAAATGATTGGTAGAGAAGAGAACGTTATAGTTTTTCCACCATTACCACCCCCAGAGACTTTTTCAACTCAGAGCTTGGAGGGCTGGTCCTCCTTCTCTGCCTAATCACTCCATGTCCCGGGGCCTTAGTGCCATCATGAGTAAAATGAGGGACTCGTGCTTTAGGATGCAGCCCTGACATTCTAAGTGCCACTTTTCCCACAAATAATATTGAGCACCTGCTGCATTCCAGGCCCCAGCTAGGAATACAGAAGTTAAGGCATCTGAAGACCCTGCCCGAAGGAATTTTTGAAGCATGAGGTAGAGACAAGACACACAAATATAACACAAGGCAAAATATGAGAGGTGTCTTAAGAGAAGTCTGGACAGAGTTCTGGGAGGGAGGAGCTTACAGGGACAGAGTGTTCGTCTCTGTATCATGGAGGGCTGGCAAGGCTTGGTTTATAGGAGGCTTTGAGGATTTTCAGCTGCACAGGAGAGGTTAAGGGCATGCCGGTGGGAGGAAAGGCGCAGAGGCAGAAAAGCTTGGCTCATGGTCCTTATTTGGCTTGGGTTGAGGAAGCAATAGGAAGCATAGGACAAAGCAGGTTGGGGCTAGGTCATGTCTGGTCCTTTTCTGACCTCTGTACCTAGTGTCCATGCCCCTCATAGGGCAATTGGGCTCCAGTGCTATTTGATTAATGAATTTAATTGTTTATGTGCAGATGTTTATTTATGAATGAATGAGTGAATGTGTGTTTAAGTCAGGCGTGTGTGACAGGTACAGTTCTTACCGTCCTAATGCTCATTGCTGGTAGGAATTGGGTTGTATACTTAGTATGCCTTGCTCATTAAAGGATTCTGTAAGCATTAGTTGGTTGAGTGATAATAAAGTATTAAATTGAGTAATCTGGTCACTATATCATAAAATAAGACGTGGACCATAAGTCTGTGTTAGTTCTGTGAGGTTTGTCTCACTTTCAAGTGCTCTTGGATTTGGTGTTGGCATGAATAGCAGATTGAAGTGCTTCCCACAGAAATACTCAGCTCAAAGAAACATGTTCCCAATCCCGTGGTATTCTCTAATAAGTCAGTGTTTTTTGGGAGGTACAGGGAATTCTCTGCATCAGATCCACCTGAGAAGGGAAGTAGGGTGTGGTATGTGTGGTTCTTGTTAAAATGCAGCTTCCTGGTTCCCACTCCAGAGCTGTGGAATCAGTCTCTGGCAGCCTGGCCAGGCCTCTGCAATTTCAGAAGCATTAGATGATTTTTATATCTGGAGAACTGTTGCTCTTAAGTCTTTAGATGAAGGTGGTGGCTAAACTGCACGTCTCCTTTTCTGCTTCATTCTTTAGCAATTGACTGGGTTCAGATTGATGCCAATTCCTCAGTCCTTCACGACGAGTTCATTGCTCACAGGCTTGGTGAGTGCTGGGTTTGGAGAGTTAAAGGGAGGGGGCTGTGCCGGTGTCAGAGGAGGAAGCCTCCTCACTCCCAGGGGGACTTCTGGGTTCTCCTGTTGGCTTGGCCCCTTGGCCTTCTTTAATGTGCTTTTCTGTCTTCCAGGATTAATTCCCCTCACGAGTGACGACATTGTGGACAAACTGCAGTACTCCCGGGTATGCTGTGTGCTTGGGTGGAAGGTCGGGAGTGAGGGGAGGCAGGGAACCTTAGTTCTTACAGGGATTTTTCCCGACACCTTGCTTTCAGCTTTTAGAAAGACAATGTGGAGATGTTGTCTAGAGCCCAAAGCAGGCATTGATTGGTCTTTGGTTCTGATGGGACCTCAGATTGATTAGTCTCAAGGGGCATCGGGGAGTCTCATTAGCCAGCCACGTAAGAGGGGGCATACTCCTGGTTGCCCATTTATACAGAACAGGTGGGGCTGTTCCTCTTCAGACTCTGCTTTCCAGAGCATCTCTTCCCAGGGACAGGGGCCTAGGAGGCTAAAGGAAGTCGACAGAAGGTTAGGGGCTGGGGACAAGGAGCAGAGGGAGTGAGAGCTGCCCCAGCGAGCAGCACCTGAGTGATGGGTCCTGGCGTATGCAGCGTTATGCCTCACCCCGGAAGTTCTGCTAGTTAAACATGGCTCCCTTCCTCTAGGGCCAGGCTTGCACTTCCGTGCTGTGTTAACACACTTAGAACTAGGGAGAGTGTAGGACAGGATTAGGTTACCTGCACCCTTTCACCAGAGCTGCATTAGGTAACAGCTTGAGACTATTCCTTCTTGATGGCTTTAAGTGATCCTGAATCAGCCCATTTTCTAATATTCCCGAGGGCACGTCATTTTTATGGTGGCTAATTTGATATATTTTGTAAATTTATATGTGTTTTTTATTATTTTTTGTTTTTTTGTGTTTTGGGGGGTACGCGGGCCTCTCACTGTTGTGGCCTCTCCCGTTGCGGGGCGCAGGCTCAGTGGCCATGGCTCACGGGCCCAGCCGCACCGCGGCATGTGGGATCTTCCTGGACCAGGGCACAAACCCGTGTCCCCTGCATCGGCAGGCGGACTCTCAACCACTGCGCCACCATCAACCACTGCACCACCAGGGAAGCCCTATATGTGTTTTTTAAAAGAACTATTCAAGCCCACAGCGAAGTGTGGAGCTAATATAACAAATAGGCATGCTCCCACCAAACCGGTTGTCACATTTTAACATTTCACCATTTTGCTTCACGTCTCCAGAGTCTGTTTTTTGGTTTTTAATTATTTTTATTTTTATTGTTGGCTGCAGTGGGTCTTTGCTGCTGTGTGCGGGCTTTCTGTAGTTGCAGTGAGCCGGGGCTACTGTTTGTTGTGGTGCACGGGCTTGGTCGCTCCGCGGCATGTGGGATCCTCCCGGACCAGAGATTGAACCTGTATCCCCTGCATTGGCAGGCGGACTCCCAACCACTGTGCCACCAGGGAAGTCCCCAGAGTCTGTTTTTAAGAAATAAATAATCACATGTATTGGTGAAGACGGTTGTTCAACCAACTGAAGACCAGTTAGTATCTTATATAAAGATATGCATCCCCCATGACCTAACAGTTCCTTCCATTAAATTTGTTTCTAGTATTGCATTTACTGAACAAAGGTGGTATGGATTTTTTTGTTTGTTTTTTTTTCTGAAAATCTTCAGAAAAATGAAAAGTAGAATAAGTACTCATTGTCTTTTCACCTGTAATTTCCAGTTGTTGATATTTTGCTGTATTTGCTTTGTGTTTCATATAGATGTGATTTTTGCTGAACCATCTGAAAGAACGTTGCAGAAATCATGACATTTCCCCCCCTAGCTACATCAGCATGCATGTCCTAAAAATAAGGATATTTTCCTACATAGCCACACTTCCATGCTTAGGAAAATTAGCCATGATTTGTACTATCTATCTATAGTCTAAGTTCAGATTTTCCTAGTTATCCTCAAAATGTCCTTAACTGTTTTTTTTGTTTGGCTGCACCATGCGGCTTGCGGGATCTTAGTTCCCTGACCAGGGATTGAACCAGTGCCCTTGGCAGTGAAAACGAGGAGTCCTAACCACTGGACCGCCAGGGAATTCCCCTTAATTGTTTTTTGTTTGTGGGTCTGTCATTCATGCATTGCATTCAGTTGTTACACCTCTTTAGTCTCTTGATCTCTTGAACAGACTCCTCTCTTTTCATTTTTTTTTTGAGGTTAAGTACCTTTTCATATTTTTGTCTTCCTTTACATTTTGATTCTTTCATTTCATATTTGTGAGTGATTCAGTCTCAAGGGTCTAGGTTGCCTTCCCATCTCACCTGTGTGTGATTGCAGACTATCCAGGTGTGGCCCCTAGATCTTCCTCATTGTCTTGAAAACATTGAAAATAGGTTGGATTTTCCACACTGGTGTGGGGGGGAGAGCAGTTTGCTTGATTACATTCTAATAACTCTCTTCTTGCCTGAAGTTAAACGGTAGCAGCTAATCTCTAATACGGGAGTGTTTCAAGAATCAGTTTAAAGAATGGCAAACTTGAGAATTATTGAAGCCAAGTGATGCTTACATTGTGGCAGTCTCTTATACTCTTCTCTGCTTTTGTGAAAAAATTTCTGTATGAAATTTTTTAAGAAAAGGTCAGTAGTCTGGAATTTTAAATGTACTTTTTTCTTTTGTTCCCTGGATTATTTTATTTTAAATGGTAATTGCATTCCCAGGCTAGTCCACTTAGCTCAGGGGATGCTGAACTATGCAGTGTGAAAGCCTCTTCCTTCTTAGCGCCTTGGTTCTCTGAGGAAGAGCACTCCGAGGGCAGGGGGAGATGTTAGTGTGTCTCCCAGCGGTGGCCCGGCAGCGAGGGGTGGGAAGGACATGTGGGTGCCAGCGTACAGGTGGTCTCTGAGCTGGGACGCGCCTGCCCCTGAGCAGCCTGAGAGTGGTGTGCAGATGGACCCAGCCCACGAGAGCCTGGAGGCTGTGATCCACCCTTTCCCAGAAGAAGAACCTTAAGGAACAGGGTATTAGAAGAGGGGAGCCAAGCCAGGATGCGCCGTCTCTCCGCAGACACTCACTCCTGCCTCTCTTCCTGCCTCAGGACTGTACGTGCGAAGAGTTCTGCCCCGAGTGCTCGGTGGAGTTCACCCTCGACGTGCGGTGCAACGAAGACCAGACGCGTCACGTCACGTCTCGAGACCTCATCTCCAACAGCCCCCGGGTCATTCCGGTCAGGAACGCCCTCCCTACCCAGGACCTTTGCTCTTCTCCTGGCTCCAAGTGGGCCAGATTGGGGTGGATTCTTATAAGACACCGACTTTCCCTGTGTTACCCTCTGCCTTAACCTAAGCCTGATGCCTAGAAGTGCTAATAATTCTGGACTCTTGCCAGTGTGGGCAAAAGCATTGGTGCTGTGGGCCCTGTCCACTAAGGACCCTTTTAAAGGCCATGGTACTGTTTTGACTGGGGAGGTTGTCACAAAGCCATGAGGTAGGGGTTAGAGGCCAGTAACCAGCACAGACTGGGTCCTAGTAGGCACTTCTACCACCTCCTTCTCGGGTATCCTTTGCTTGGCTCGAGAGGTTGCGGTCTGGAGGTGCCAGAAGGTGGGTGCCAGAAGAGGTGCATGGGGAGATGAGCGGCAGCTAATAAGTGCCTCTGTTTGGGCTCCCTGCAGGTGACATCCCGGAACCGAGATAATGACCCCAATGACTACGTGGAACAGGATGGTAAGGGGCCCAAGAGAGGCAGAGAGCAGACCCAGTCTCTCGTGCTGCCTGGTCCTCCAGTGGCACTGCAGGTCAGGCCGTGGAGAGCCGTGCCTCTGCTGGCCCTCGCCTGACTCGCATCTCCCCACAGACATTCTCATCGTCAAGCTGAGAAAGGGCCAGGAGCTGAGACTTCGAGCCTATGCCAAAAAGGGCTTTGGCAAGGAACACGCCAAATGGAACCCGACTGCAGGCGTGGCTTTTGAATACGATCCCGACAATGCTCTGAGGCACACGGTGTACCCCAAGCCGGAGGAGTGGTATGTTCCGCTGGGAGTGCAGGCAGGCAGGGTGGGCGGGTGTGGAAATGGCTCCTGGTGACCGAGATGGGGCAGCCTCACCGTGAGACACGGGTGCCCTCAAAGCGGCAGGAGCAACCTGTGCTGATCTCTGTTTGACCTCAGGCCAAAGAGTGAGTACTCAGAGCTGGATGAGGATGAGTCGCAGGCGCCCTACGACCCCAACGGCAAGCCGGAGAGGTAAGAGCCTGGTTTGGCACTTGAAGGTAACGTGCGTAAGGACGTACGGTTCTGATGCAGCCTCTGAGTTAGGGAGACCTTTTCCCGCCCATCCCAGTTCCCTTCAGCTGAGGGGCTGGTGACTGCTGAACCCATGGTATGTGCACATCCAGGCAGATTATCATCCCCCTTTTGGTTGCTAGGGGGGAGGGGGGCCCTCCAGTTATCCAGACTGTTCCTAGTCTGATTTTTCAGCTCGCAAAGAAAGATCAACCTAGGATCAAACCTAGGGCCCAAAACTGACCAGAGCCTTCTAGTGACGAACGTGAAAATGCTGGAGCAGGTGACACTGCTTACTTATCTTTCTCTTTCCCCTCAGTGTAGAATACGTCCATACACAGGTGTTTTGAGATTTTTTTTTGAGGTAGCCGTGGCCTCCTTAAGGTCCTGCAAAGTGCCCTGGGACCACTGTTTGTAAGAGGTTGGTTGGAGGTCAACCCTGGGGCAAGGTCGAGTTCACGGGGAGAAAGGAGTCAGGACCCAGAAGGGAGGCGGGCCTGTGGCCATAGCTCAGGCCGGCCTGCCTCATGGAGGGCTCTCACCAGACTCTTGCCTCTCAGGTTTTACTACAATGTGGAGTCCTGTGGCTCTCTGCGCCCTGAAACCATTGTCCTATCAGCCCTGTCTGGATTAAAGAAGAAGCTGAGTGATTTACAGACCCAGTTAAGCCACGAGATCCAGAGTGATGTCCTGACCATAAACTAGCTGCAGCTCACCTGTTTTCAGCAGAACAGCAGTTGAATTTTAGGTCTCTCTTGAGACTCCAGATTTTGGCTCCTGGGGACTGGACAGCTGTGGCTCAAGCTTCCTGGCAAGCCTTCAGTACCAATTACAAAGGTAGCAGCGGGGAAGGGTAGGTGCATCCTAGCCTTGCGCAGTCACAGATTACCAGGGCAAGCACTGCTGCTGGAGGCAGGACGGTCCCTTCCCAGACATTGAGCGTCCCCGTCCCTGCCTGCTGATGGCCAGTAGTGCTGCCCGGAACATCCCTTCTGCCCTGTATCCCAGTGTGCCTTGGGGCCACGGCGTTCCCGTTGAGAACCACTGAGCTGAACTCTCGTCTTCTGGGTATTTCAGTTCTCTACTTCAAATCTTTTCTCTTCACAAGTTGGAATGTTCACTGTTGTACCTTAGGCTTCTGCGTTAGCACTGAATCTAGAACCCTCACTCAGGCTTCTGCGAGCCCTTCCAGTCCCTGCCCCGGCCAGCCTATTGGTTCTTCACTCAAATTCCCAAGTATCCCTAATTTGAGAATCCTGTGAGAGTAGTGTTAGTTAGGCCCAGGCTATCCCCCTCTTCCCGCCAGTAAGCCTTGTATTTTGTTCTCTACCCATGAGTTTTGAACGTCACCAACAATGGCCAGGTTATTTAATTTGTGGGAGAGGGCAAGGGCCTTCATGGGGGTCTGGCCTTGACCACTTAGCCTTATAGGTAGGAACATACCCAAAGCAGTTAATTAGGCAGCCTGGCAGGAGAAGCCTGGAGAAAATCAGAGATCTAGTACAAAAAGGAAGGGTTATTTATTAACAGTAGTTGTCTTTAAAAGTTTTTATTTTTGGCAATAAAGAGCAAAACGTACGTAATCGCCTTCATGCGTCATCGTGCCACTAACCAAGCCAGCCAGCTCTGCCTCCCCTCCGTGGCCTTTGGGCTCCCTTCTTCAGGCTAGCTTATTCCTCTAGGTGGTCATTCCCTGGGTCAGGGTCAGGGTCAGAGCTGAGCGGGCTGTGGCCACCTCCCGGGCTCCGGTGCTCTGTCGGAGGGGGCCTCTTGCTTTATCATCCTCCTGCCACGACTTGAATAATGGTTATTTACAACAAGGTCTGTTCCCTCAAATCAGAACCCTAAAATGTTAAAAACAACCCAACACATACACAACCGAAGGTTTGATGTGAGTAAAAAGATAGCCCTTCTGCACGGTCGTCAGTAAATACCAGCACTAGAAAATCAGTTGCTTTAATTGCATTTCAGCAGGGAGCCTCAGCACCAGGTGGAGGAGGAAATGGGGAGGTCTCGGCTTCAGAGGGGGGCCAGACAGGGCAGAGGGGCTCCCTCTGTGGGAGCACTACCCACGCCAGTCACTGAGAGCGGGCAGCAGGGCGCCCCCCCCGCCCCCCCACAGCCCTCCTGCGTGGCCGGCCTGGCCCGGGGACGGGAAAGCGCCCGGGACTGGCTGTCCTCCCCGGGCCGAGGTAACCAGCACCCACCACCCCCAGGGCGTCTCCTCAGCCTGCTAAGCAGGAAGGAATCTGAGCAGAAACCATTTTCAAGCCAGATTTTTCACCTGAGGTGTCAACCAGATGTCACCTCTGCTGACAACTCCAAGTGCAAGGCTACCAAGTGGCACAGTGTTAAGTTCGGATCCTTCCTGTGCCACTCTAGGCCCAGAGGGACTGAGAAGCCACCTGCTGTCTCCGCCCCTGGGCTGCTTGGGGAAAGCCAGCAGCTAGCGCAGCAGCCGGGAGTGTGGAGCGTCTCCCTCCTCTGGCCCTGGCAGCTCAGGTCCTGGCAGCAGGGGGGCTGGTACCATGGGGACAGGGAAACCGCTGCCCTCACATTCAGAACAGCCTTGACTGTGGCCTGGTCATGGGGTTAAAAAATGGGTACATGGTGGCAGGGAGGGTCAGAGGGGGAATCTTATTAATATAGAGTACGTCATAAGCCATATATATTAAAATCATTAACAGTATATAGTCCCATGGTAGCTCCAGCCCCTCACACATGCTCAGGTGGCATGGCCAGCCCTTTGCCTTGGTCCAGTCTCACCGTCTGGGGCAAAGAAGGGACCGCTTGCTCCCTTTCCCCAGGCTCTTGGCCCACAGCCCCTCCATGCCATCCACGATACGCTGCAGGCAGCCCCAGTGGTCATCTGTGTGTGCCAGCTCTGCCGTCACTGGGAAGGGGCCTTGGCCTCACTGCTGTCCCCCTGGCTGGGCTTTGGCTTTAGCAGGATGAATCTGTTGAGGAGGTCCGTTTCTGAGCTGGCCTGGGCGGTCCCATACCCCTCACCTGTGGACAGAGGCAGGCTGAGGCCTCGGGCCCGGGACGCAAGGCCCCTGCCCAACATGCCTTGTCCTCCGCAGAGCCTCCTGGCTGGTGGGGGTGGGGCCCAGCAGTGACTCACCCGCATAGCTGGAGGCCTCAGCGATGTTCTGGGAACCTGTGATGTGGTGCCAGTAGGCACTGCGGGGCAGCATGGTAGTGGGCGTGCAGGGGTATGAGTAATGTTCCGTGCCCTTGTTCAGCAGCTGTGGGGCAGAGAAGGGTCAGGGGCTAAGCCCAGAGCAGCCGGCCCAAGACCCTGCCTGCCTCTCCCGGACACACCAGCTGGACACAGCTGCCACCCTCCCGGCCCCCGGCCCGCCCGCCCACCAGCCTCCCCACTACCCTGCACCGAGACACGCACTGCCTCACCCTCACGTTCTTCTCCATTTCCAGCAGGACCCTCTTGTGCTGCTCGGCGATGGCCAGGGTGGCACTGTGGACCCGCTGGTAAATCTGTTCCCCCTCCTGCGTCTGGAAGGTGTAGAGCCCTTCCCCAGCGTCACACATCCTGGGGACACAAGTAGCACCGAGAGCCAGGTGGTGGGTATGCCCCCACGTGTGTGCGCGTGCACAGTCAGGCTCTCGTCTGGGAACAGGCAGGGCTGTCATCTGAGGGATTGACCACCCAGCTCAAACATGCTGAACATTTTCTATGTGCCAGGTGGGGGTCTAAATGCTTTACAAGGATTAATCCATTCCATTTTCCCCACCACCCCACTCTGGTCTGTGTGCTACTACAGTTTCCTTGTTATTATAATTTTTCTCAAGCCATTTTACAGATGAGGAAACTGAGGCATTCAGAAGGTAACAAAAGTTACACGGTGGATTATACAAAATTTGAGTCTAGGCAAGCTGCTCCAGGGTTCAAGCTATACCCAGTCCTTACCATCACCCAATCTATGACGTTAGGTACTTTTATTATCCCCTATTTGACAGAGGAGGAAACTGAGACTCAGGCCCACAATCACAGAGCTAGTCAATGCCAGTGCCAGCATCTGATTAGAGCCTGAGCAGTTTGACTTGGTAAACAGCTTCACTTGACCTACCTGCTGTGAGTCTCAATTTCTTCATCTGTAAAATGGGTTCCCCTTCAGCATGCTATGCTGATAAAAAACTTAAGCTTCCAGCACAGTGCCCGACACAAGTGAATGGCAGCTACCATCATGACCACGGTTGGACGGCGGGGAGGCGAGTGGGTCCTACCGGCCAGCCTCGAAGGTAAAGCGTGTGGCATCCCGGCCATAGCGGCGCAGTGAGCAGAGGGGCCACGAGACGAGCTTCACGCGGGGGTTGTGTATGTCCCAGAGGTAGATGTTCTCGTGGGTGATCTGCAGCTTGCACTCGCCATACACATCCAGGTTGGGGCAGGGCAGCAGGAAGACGTTGAAGCGATCTGGATGGGAGTGGACAAGTGGGCCTGGAGCTTTGTGGGGGTGCTGGCGGGGGAGTCTCCCTCTCACCCCCATCCCGTGCCAGCGCCAGGCCTCACCTGTCTGCTCGCACTGCACTCCTGGGGCCAGGAGGTCCGGCTCTCCCAGACTGATGTCGTTGAGCCTCGACCCCAGGCACTCCACAGAGAGAGTCTTGTACCACTCCTCTGCCTCCAGCTCTGGAGACGATAGTCCCTCATCATGCTGCCAGCTCAGGGGCCCGCAGCAACCCACCCCATGTGCTTTAGCAGGAGTTATCCCACCCCGCCAGGCAGAGAGGGCAAGGCCAGTGCGTTCTGCGTGCCTGCCCCACCTCACCCTGGGGCTGCTCCCTCAAAGGTGCCCTCCACCCACACACATCCTACCCAGGCAGGGCAAGCCTTTGCTCTGCCTCCTACCAACTGGACCTTGACCAGCCCACAGCCTGCAGCCGCATCCCCTCACCTGAGTCGCAGGTGAAGGTACGTGCTGAGTCGTCGGTGAATATGATGGCCACTGCCTGTCTCTTGGTCTCCTTGGGGAGCCGTGTGACACACTTGACATTGCTGATCTCTGTCACCTGGAACAGCATCCACAAGGTACTCGGCCAGGTTGAAGCACCTCCCTCTGCATCCCCCACGGCTCTGCCACCCCCAGGAGGGTCCTCTTGGCCCTCAGGACTCTGAACAAATCGTCACTGCTTACAGGTTGGGAGAGCTAGGGCCCAGGCCCCCTAACCTTGGGGCAGCCTCGGAGGCACACTGACTTCTCGTCTGGATACTTCTCCAGCCGCTGGGGCCCCTTGCTGGAGGATTTCCGGAACACCAGCCAGCACCTCCGGTAGATCTGTGGGACAAGATGGCAGGGGATCAGACCCCGGACCACTCCCAAAGCAGCCGGTGACCCTGGAGTTACCCCTGCCTACCACAGCGGGCAGTGCCGCACAGCCAGGGAGCTCAGGCCCAAGAGACCTGGGGACAGCTGACACCAGCATGACACCCTGCCCTGGGGAAGAGGCCCCTCCCCGAATTGAAGTCAGTCACTTCTTGGCTGGCTCTGAAAGGCTGTTCCATAAAGGGTGCTCCTGGGTTACTGTTTATTATGAGCTCAGCTCTGGGTTTAACGTGAGTAGCCAACATTTATTGAGTGCTTCCTATTTGTACTTTTTGTTATTAGCACTCTTCACATTTAATCTCAGGGCCACTCTTGAGGTCGCTTCTATTATCATCTCCACTTTATAGACAGGGAATGAGGCAGCCCAAAATTGGGTAACAGCTAATGAATGGTAGAGCTGGTATTTGAAACAGGCTGCCTAGAACCAGGGCTGTCCTGGGAGCCCGCTGCACTAAGGTTCTGCCCAAGGCCCCAGGAGCACCCCCCACGACAGAGGCAGTGCTGCGGGGACAGGGATTAGGCCCTTGCCCGGTCCCAGCCTGCACAGCACCGTGACCCTTGTTCTTAGAGCCGGGGAAGGGCTCTTGATGTGGGTAACAACCCCTCTTGTCTCTAGGACCTTTCACTAACCCTCTCTTTTCATGCTCTGACCAACCCTGGAGTGTAGGGAATCAGGGTTAGTTCCCTGTTCCAGCTGGGAAACCAGAGGCTCTCAGAGGTCAAGGGGCAGAGCCAAGAACCTGGGGTTACCCCAGAGCATGGTGCCTTCCCGGGCAAGGTTCCCTCCTTGTCCCAACCACTGCCCGTACCTAAATCCACCCAAATTCTCTGTAGCTTCACGGACTCCATCCAAGAGGCAAGAGCCAGGGAGTGGGAAGCCAACCACTAGCCGGGGCTAAGGGGCAAACTGGCTTGTCAGACAACCCCCCCCACCCTGCCCAAAGGGGTGGCCCTAGCCACCTGCCTGGGCTGCTGACTCTTCCTCCCATGGCCCCCTCCCTCCCACCTCAGGCTCTCTTCCAGCCCAAAGTCTGGCTGGGATGTACCTACTCTTTCAGCAAGCACTCCAGAAGCCTCGCAGAGCCATTCCCCAGGAACCTCCAGTGCTCCTCTCACTGGCAAACAGTGGGGAGACTGGAGGGGCCCAGAGCAGAGGAGGCGAAGGGGCCTCTGGGCCACAGGCTCAAGCCCTCTCCCCTTCTCTGCCCTGCTGTGTGGGTACCAGGTCCTCAGCAGGCAGGATCCCAGGGTGCAGTGGGCTCAGGCAGTCCCCATCCCAAGAAGCTACTCACAACCAGGCTATTTCTGTTTTGTTTTGTTTGTGGTACGCGGGCCTCTCACCATTGTGGCCTCTCCCGTTGCGGAGCACAGGCTCCAGACGCACAGGCTCAGCGGCCATGGCTCATGGGCCCAGCCGCTCTGCGGCATGTGGGATCTTCCCAGACCGGGGCACGAACCCGTGTCCCCTGCATCGGCAGGCGGATTCTCAACCACTGCGCCACCAGGGAAGCCCAACCAGGCTATTTCTGGACCCTGAGACTAGGAGACATGTCTGTCCCTGCCCCCATGACCCTGGCTCAGCCTCTGGTCTATCCACCTAAACCCCAGCAGGCCTCAGCTCTCAGCTGGGGAGCTCCTTTAGGGCAGAGACTATATTTTATTCTCAAATAAATCCTCACATCACATATTAAATCCTCACATCCCAGTCACCTCGTTAACAGACCTCTGCTGAACAAGTGAATGATCATATGAAGGGACCGTGAATGAATGGATGGGTGGATGAATGAATGCACAAATGCTGCCGACCCAGATATGCCCTGCCAGGATGGGCTCCATGCAGTCTGCAGAGGCAGGGGCAGAAGTCCTGGGGGCCTGAGCACTCCGGTTGCCTGGTTACAGGACACACACACACACACACACACACACACACACACACAGCACACACACACGCAGCACGCACACACAGAGCCCTAGGGAGCCACTGTGCTCAAGAACCCTCCTTCCCCACTTCTCATAGGTCTTTGATCAGCGCTTCAGAAACACTCTGCCAGAGCTCTGCCTTGGGAGGAAAGCCCTGGCAGGTAGGAGGATCTGCTCCTGATCTCTCCCAGCCATTCCCCCCTCACCTCTGTGGGCTGAGGCAAGAATGGCTGCCCCAGGACAAGAGCAGCTGGGTGGCCGCAGCCCCTCACAGCAGGTCTGCAGGGGGAAGCCGGGTTCCCTGAGTGCGGGCGATTCCAGACTGGGCCTGGCCACGCCCCAGCCCCTAAACCCTCCCCGCTGACTGTGCCCACCATGGGTTCCCAGGCCTGCCCTGGAACAGTCCTGGTTCTGAGCCCAAGCGGCCACCCCAAGTGGCTTGCCTTCCTGGGGAGCTCTGCTCTGGACAGGGCCGCAGCCCAGCTGGCCCCTGGGGACCTGACAGGTCTGGGCCCTCAGGAATGAGTCGCCACACTAGAACCTGGGCCCCCACCCCCTTGCTTCCCCACCTCAGCCTTAGTTCTTCTCCTTGTTCTGTGCGCAAAGTGGGCTCCATCCTTCTCTCAGGGCAAGAACAAGGTGGCCGATGGCCACCACGGCCCAGGTTGGGATATAGTCCAAATCCAGTTAAGACCCCAAACATGCCCAACAGCTCAGCGGCTGCCTCCTGCCCAGACAGAAGAGCCTCCCACAGGGGCCCTGGGGGCGAGGGCCATAGGAGGGGAAGGAGCAACAAGAACCATCCTGCTCCAAGGCCAGTCCTGCTCTGTCCGGTGCGCAGGCGGGGAAGCTGAGTATCAGAGCCCTGCTCCTCCCCCACCCCACTCAGCTGAGCCAGGAAGCCTTGAGCGGTGGATCCCCCCACCCCATCAAGGCCATGGGGGAGGGGGGAACGGAAGGGCAGGGGACCCAGGTAAAACACAAGACTTGGGCCACCTCAGTCACCAGGGTTTCCTTTCTACCAGGGAGAACCCTCACTGGAGGAGGGAGGAGGGTCCGGGAATAAAGGCCGCTCTCGGGACAATCTCACCAAGATTATTAAATTGGTCCCCGGGGCCCCTGCTCATGCCTTTTGGGGGTTTTCCAGCAGTACGAGGTGGGAGAGGGTGCACACCCAGCAGAGGTGTGTCTGAGGCCTCATCTCCACAGGCCCTCCAAGCCCCCAGCCACCTCCAACAGCTGGGAGGAAAGCAGCCTGTCCCAGTGGCACAGGCCACCCGGCCCAGGTTCTCTCTCATAAACCACGTAAAACGCGCCGGCTTCTGCACCCCTCCCACCACTGCCCTACCCCCAGCAACCAACCACTCTCCTTCTCAAATGCTTTTTTTAACCGGAAAAGCAACCACCAAAGATAAATAAATAAATGCCCGTACACAGAAAGCAATGGGAAGCAAGGGAGATGAGGTACTTCAAAGCAAAGAGGCCAGGAGAGGGGAGGGAGGAAACGAGGAGGTGATGGCAAGGGGAAGTGAGAAGCCGGTCTCAGCTCGGACACAGCCCGGTCTCAGCTCCGACACAGCCCGGCATTTCCAGCCGCTGCCCTGGCGACAACTTCAACAATAGCGGGGGAGCCGCCTGCCCATCGGCTGCCACCGCTGGCCCAGCCGCTGGGATGCCAGCCAGCCAGCCCGGCTGGGGCGGGAGCTGCAGCCGGCAGAGCCGGGCCCGGGCACATGCTGGGCAGCCCACTGGCCAGAAGCCTCGAGACCAGCAATGCACGATGCCGGGCCACAGGCGGGCAGCCGCGCACCCCGGACACGCCACCAGGTGCCAGACCAAGTTCCTTGGCAGGGCCCCCTGGAGGTGGCTCACCCCGAGCTTCCTGCTCTTCATCTTCACGTAGCCCTGCTTGACGATGTCGTTGAAATTGGTCGCCATGGTTTCTCCACCGTCGTTGAGGCCCTGGCCGGCCCAGGCGAGGGGAGGGATGCCCAGGTGGCCTCGGTTTCCTGGCCCCTCCGATCACCTGTTCGAGATACTCGGTCGGGGCTGCCTCAGCATTGTTCTAGCAGCTCCTTCGCCCGGAGCCTGCTGGAAGTAAAAACGACAGGGAGATTACACGGTGACATCTTTCTCCTCCCCTGGCTGTCTCGCTCTTTCTTCCTTCCTCTTCCCACACTACTCCCTCCCTTCAGCCCGCCCTTCTTCCTTCCCTTCCCTCACCACCCCAGGACGACAGAACCATTCAGGAAAACCGAGGTGGAGGCAGCTAGGAGGAAAATGGTCCAGCCCAGTCCCCTCCCTCACGGCTGGGGCTGGCGGTTAACCCCTTCCTGGGAGGACTGGCTCCGGCTCCTGCTGTGGAGGTGCGGGCAAGAGGAAAGGAGGTGGTCCCAGCTGCTGTCGGGCCCTATCTCCTGCTACAACATAGGGGTAAACTTAGAGCAAGCCCCCCTCCTGTGCACAGGAGCCTCCACGCGGGAAAGCCCTCCCAGAGATGGGGCTCTTGGGAGATGGCACAGATTCTGGGACCCATGCTCCCCGAGGTTAGACAACTTGCCTTGTCAGTCTCAGCAGACCCCCCAACCCCTCTGCCCCAGCCGGTTCTATACCTGGTTCTCCTCAGCTCCAGGCGAGAGGCTGAGAATCGGCACTCAAGCCCGCTCAGGCCCTGCTCTCTGCCCCTGGAACTCTTCAGCAGCTCGTCTGGGTGCTGCTTCCTGGGTGGGAGGGCAGAGTCCAGTGGGGCGGGCTCTCAGATAAGCCTGAGGAATGTGCTGGGCAGGCTGGAGGTGGCCACTGTGGAAGCAGTCACCTCGCCCCGGCGCTGGGAAGGTCGGGCTGGTCTGTGAGGGCACTGCGTCTGGCCAGGACTTGCGGTGCCCCACGTCCTGAGCACAGGCAGGAGTTAATTACATGGACAAGTAGCAGCCACCTGGGCTTGGGGCAGAGGACAAAGCTGGGCCGCAGTGGGGGGCACCAAGGGGCAGTCAGTATGCATCGGGGAAAGGGGTGCCGTCAGGGGCTCTCAGGATCAGGCAGGTTACCAGATAACGAAGACTCAGACTTAGCGGGGAGGTGTCTCAGCGATGACCCAGGCCAACATCCATTCTACATCATTTTACAGTTGG
Organism: Kogia breviceps; assembly: GCF_026419965.1. NCBI lineage: Eukaryota > Metazoa > Chordata > Mammalia > Artiodactyla > Physeteridae > Kogia > Kogia breviceps. Next base: position 31,596,272 of record NC_081327.1, read on the forward strand.
GGAAAAGAAAGCTGCCCAGAGAGGATAGGCAGCATGGCCAAGGTCACACAGCAAGCCCATGGTTCAGCCAGGGACAAATAAGCTCCGGAGTGGGTGATGGAGGCAGGCCTGGGGGTGGAATGCCCTGCCACATGGCTCTGGCTGCCTGCCACCACCTAAGCCTTCTCTGCCATCCAGGCTCAGAGGCAGGGCTGTGCCAGCAACATGGCCCCCCGTGTCTCCAGGATCGCTGGGTGGGAACGGAGCAGCATTTCTGGGGTCAGCTGGGCATCTGTGCTGCCAGGACAGGGCCCTGGGGCAAGCATCCTGCTGGAGCTGCCAGCAGCTTGGCGTTAATTAATCTTCTGGAGGCCTGTCGAGTCCCTAACAAGGAATAGATGTGACTACCCCAGTGAGCACACGAAAACAGGCAGAGGGAGAGAGACAGTAGTGCTCCTATGCCCCCTGTACCCCAAGAGCCTCTTCAGCACCCCTCAGTGGCCTCCCCGCCCATCCACTCGGTCTCTCCCAGCTCCCGGGGGCCAAGACCCTTCCAAACCCAAGTGCTCTGCTTTCCTCCTATAAGGTCTAGCGTGGGGTCCCCTCCCTGCCACTGACCCCCAACATCCTTGCCATACCTGGGCGCTGGCACTCAGAGAAGAGTAAGTTTTCCCAGCTCTGTCTCCACCGCCTGGGGCTGCCTTGTCCCCACAGCGAGGACCAGATCCGTAAAAGCCCCCTCCAAGACGCCAGCTGGCTGGCTACTGGCTGAGGGTCCACAGCATGGAAGGCCCCTTTCAGAACACACCTACAGCAAACACGGGGCCCCTGGGTTCATCCAAGGCAGCCATAGATGTGGCCCAGCCAGGAACATGAATTGAACTGGCAGGTGGTCCTGTGTAAGCCGCTTAACTCCTCAGCGCCTCAATTTCCCCATCAGTTAAAAAAAAAAAAGAGGATAAATCCACCTATTTTAAATGAGGAAATGAATCTAGGAGGCACCTGCCTGCCCACGTTGGACCCAGAGCTTCTGCCTTGAAAACCCCAAGGGCTGTTTTTACTGCGAGAGCTGCTGCCCAGCCGAGGGCTGTGAAAGCACCCTAACCCAGCCTTCCACCTGCCCAGTGCAGGCCTGCTCCTTCCTGGCTCCACCAGTTACCTTCTCAGCAGCAGCCCTTGAGTGACTGCCGTCACCAAGCTCTCAGGAGCACCTCTGCCATGTCTGTCCACAGTCCCACACCCCATGCCCTAGAAATAAACCCACAGAGACAATCCACTGGGAAGAGCAACCTTTCAGGGGAAGCCTGGGTGTCAAAGGGCCTGGCAGCTCACGCTGGCCTGGAGTCACAGGTGGTGCTGACCTTACTCAGTCAGTCCCTAATGAATATGCAAGAGCAAGACCCACGCTGGGGCCCAAAGTGGTAGAGCAAAGGGGAGCTGGGGAGGAGGGAGAGAGGGGGAAGAGCCAATAGGTAGACTCATAAATTTGATGGGCAATGAGGACAAGGTGAAAGGGGGCACCCACAGCCAACCCATGCCCCAAAGGGACTGCACTGTGTTAAGCAACAGAAGTGGCCCCCAGGCTGAGCCTGTGCAGACCCAATGAGGCATCAAGGGACGGAGAACAGCTGAGCTCAGCACGCCAGGAACTGGGAAGGCAGCCCCCGCCCTGCCCCACCTGGGGCCACTTTCTCCATCACTCCTGAACAACCACCAGCTCTGCCTCTCAAGAGGCTAGAACAGGGGAAAAGTCCGTGCTAACTGGAGAGGGCCTGTGGTCTCAGGTGTGCAAGGTCAGCTCTGAGCACCCAAAGGGGCTACTCAGGACGCCCAGCAGTGCCCCCAGCACTGCGGTAGGGAGCAGGGACCCCCGCTCCTCCTCCCAACCTGGCATCGAAGCAGCTGCTCAACCAGAGATCGTCCCCGCCCTGGACCAGGCCACCACTGGCTCCTCCAGAAAGAGAAGGAGCCCCCCTCTCCCAGGAAGGGCAGGCGTCCTATGCGGAGGGGGCACGAGACTCCCTGGTGCCCAGCAGAGGGGTGGGGAGTGGCCCCCTGCTCACCTGCCCCATGCGCAGGCAGCTGTCTAAGCACTCCTCCCTGCACCTCGATTCTGCCTGGAGGCTTTGGCTCCAGAACAAACGCTACCCGCTGCTGTTGGCAACCAATGACTGAGCGGGCGCGGCTGCCTGCCTGGCTGGGCCTCCCCACCCCATGAAAGATCGGATCTTATCAGGTCTTCAGGGACAGCCCTACCTGGACACTTGGACACCGTCTCAGTGATGGCTCGCTGTCTCCACCATCACCTGCCTGGTCCTCTCTACCCCTGTGTGATTATTATCAGGGGCCAGGAGGAGGTCATCCCCTCCCCAGTCGGCCCCACCCCTGACCTCCACCCATGCAAATCCCCACAAGCAACCACCACCTGAAACACTGCAGATCCCAAGATGGGTGGCAAAGACAGATCAAAAACCAACTAGTGGCAGGGCGGGGTTCGGGGGGGGTTGGGGGGGCGGTGGTTCCCTGGTGGCGCAGTGGTTAAGAATCCACCTGCCAATGCTGGGAACACAGGTTCGAGCCCTGGTCCGGGAAGATCCCACATGCTGTGGAGCAAATAAGCCCATGAGCCACAATTACTGAGCCTGCACTCTGCAGCCCATGAGCCACAACTACTGAAGACGGCACACCTGGAGCCCGAGCTCCACAGTAAGAGAAGCCACCGCAATGAGAAGCCTGTGCACCGCAATGAAGAGTAGCCCCCGCTCACCACAACTAGAGAAAGCCGTACACAGCAACGAAGACCCAATGCACCCAAAAATAAATAATAAATACATAAATAAATTATTTTTTTTAAAAAAAACAAAAACTGGGCAGAGAAGACTGGTGGGAGGAGAGGACATCTGAACAGCCCTCCAGTTAGGAAAGTGGTGCTATGTCTCCACACCACTGCCACTCTGCTCTCTCCAGGTTGCCTGCCCACCCGTCCAGCCTCATCTCCCCCGGGGCCGGCCTTCTTTCTGTTCTTCAACATGCCTAACTCCTACCCATGCAGGATCACTGCACTTGCCGTTCCCTGCCTAAAACTCTACTCCCTCAGATGGTCCAAGGTTCATTCTACTGAATCATTCAGGTCTCAGCTCAAAGACCGTCACTTCAGAGAGGTCTTCCCAGACCACGCTGGCCAAAGGAGCTCCCCAGTCAGCCTCTATCTCAACGCCCAGTTTCACTGTCCCCACATATCACTATAGGGTTTGCCTCTTCATCTGCTGATTTGCTACTCGGCCACTCCCTGTCTCCTACAGCGCCCTAGAATGTCAGCTCCCTGATGGCTAGGCCGTGTCTGTCTAGTTAATGGCTCCATCCCAGCACCTAGAATGGTGCCTAGTGTGGCGCAGGTACTCGGTATTTGGGGACTGAAAACATAATTATCTCCAGGACTTGTTCTCCTCATCCTTTTTCTCCCACCACCATCAATATCCACCTGGTCAGACCCAGCTCAACTTCCAGAGATGTGTGAGCAGTAGTGGGTTCCCATCTCCCTGGGCCCCAGACCCACAGTTTGGTTCAAAGCTGATCCGGGGGGAGACAGCACTGCTGACACGGTGTCCAGGCCTGGCCAGGTGGCCCCACCTTGGCCCCAGTTGTTGGATGAGGCCATGCCCAGCTCTGCTGCCCTGCCTGAGAGGGAAGAGCTAGAAGTAGCCAGTGCCCAGGCTCAGAGGGGCAGGCAACTGGGTGGGAGGGGGCACAGCTCCTGAGACCCATCCCAGGTGGGGGACAGGAATGGCCTGCACTGGAGCCACATCCCCTGAAAGGGGCAAGAAAGGAATCTGCACTAAATAAATAAGCCCAGCCTCGAACTGCTGCTGTGAATCCTGCCAGGCCTGTCACTGCCCTTGACTCTCAGCCCCCTACACCCGAAACGCTCCATCCAAGTCTCCTGACAACTGCCACGCACCCACGGCTGGGGACAGGGAGACGGCACAGAGGCCCTGCTCTGCCCACATCACTCAGGTGCCCAGGCTCCGCTCATGCCCCTCTGCAGTGACAGAAAGCATTTATCTGGAAGCAGGGCTTTTGGGTGTCCTGGGAGAGAAAGTGGACAGGACCCCAGGACCAGGGAAGAAGAATCAAGGAAAGGAGGCACCTGGCTCCTCCTTTAAGTTGTAGGGTAGGAACCATTTGCAGGTAGGGTGGGCAGTAGGGGGGCAGATGGAGAAAGTGTTGGAATTTGGGGGTGGGGTTTGAGAGAGCGGGAGGCCATGGGAGCAGTAAGGGTGGGAGGAGGGTGGGGGCTGTGATGCGCTGGGTTATGCCCCTTGGGGATGGCAGGTCCAGGGCCAGGGAGTACAGGGGCCTGGGCTCCTCCAATGAGTGAGTGTGGGGTAGGCGTGAGGTCATGCCCCGACCTGGGCTCCCCTGGAGAGGAGAGCTGGGGGTAGGTGGAGCTCAGGGGGTAATTTTCAGGGGCCGGGGCTGGCTTTTGGAGGTGGACGCCTGAGGCCCCCCACAGGGTAGGAAGGTCCCACGGGCTTGGAGAGTTCTCAGGATGGAGTCGCCGAGGGTCTCGAGGGTTCCGGTGCGGCCTAAAGCCCCCTCCCCGCCTCGCGCCTCCGCAGTTACCTGGGCGTCGCGGCCCCTGCTGGGGGCGCTGGCTCGGCGGGCGGCGGGCCAGACTCATGCCCGCGTCACAGTGCGGCCGGCGGAGCCGACGGGGCGGCGGCGGCCGGCACCCGGTGGGGACTACGAGAGAGGTGCAGCTGCCCAGCTCTGTTCGGGCTGGGACTCAGCGGCGCTGCCCAGCAGCCCGGCTCCAGCCACTCCGCCCCGCCCCTCCGGCGCGGCACCTCCACCTCCCGGCGGCCCGCCCCCGCCGTATTCCTCCGAGCCGAGGGACACGCACTTCCGCCCCAGCTTCCTTTCCCTCCCCGCCCCCAACCAACCCCCATGCCCATCCCCAGCTCGCCTCCGCGGCCCCTTCAGGTAGCCCTCGTTACTCTGGCTCAGCCTCACCGCCCCTCCCTGGGCCCCAGATTCCAATCTCACTTCGCCTCTCAGCCCCTGAAAGCTGAACACATCAGCTCCCAGCCCCCAGATCTCAACCACTACCCCGACAACTTCTACAGGAATCATACACACACCCACTCCTCCCCTATCCCCTACAGGACTTAAGGGGCCGTCCACAGCCTAGCCAGGACCCCCAGTCACCTCCTTATCTCCCCACCCACCCCCGCTCAATCCAGTAGCTTCGTGCGCGCCTCTCTCCTAGCCTGTCAGCTCCCCTAGCAGTCTGCCAGCCTCTCCTTCCTCCCCTGACCTCCTCACCGCCCTCAAAACACCCAGTACTCCCATCCTACGTCCCCCGAGACTTTGCCCTCAAGTGCCAGTCCCGTTGCCCTCCATCACCTCCCAGCACACACACTCTCCTCACTGCCCCTCAGTCCTGCGCAGGTGTCCTGTCACGGCCCTGCTGGAATCACAAACCACAGGCCTCCCCAGCTGTGCCAGGCAGGGATGAGGACTTTGCCTAGGGCCTCCCCACAGGAGGGACTGTGTCACCCTACTGGTTTTCTTGTCTGCACCCTTCTACACCAGTGGTTTGCAAAGTGAAGGGTCAGCATCAGCATCACTTTGAAACTTGTTATAAATGCAAATTCCCTGCCCCAGCCCAGACCTGCAAAATCAGAATCTCTAGTAGTGCCCAGAAATCTGCGTTTTAACAAGCCCCTAGGTGATTCTAATGCACCCTAACCACTGCTTTACACCAAATATACAAAACTAATAAAAAGACCACACCTAAACAACTGAAATCCTAAAAAATGAAAATGCCTCCCAGTCCAACCCTTGTCCAGGTTTCCTCAAAGGAAACCCCACTCTAGAGAAGCTTCCTCCAAGCTATGCAGGGCCCAAGGACCACAGAACTCACCCATGGAGTCCATGCCCCTGCCTCCTAGACACTGGGCCTCAGCCTGGCCTAGTCTTGCCCACGGAACTTCTTAGGGGGCTGTTTCTCTTCCCCTGAATACTTCCCAGGGAGGTCACTGTCATGCTGGTGGCCACCAAGGGAGCTCCAGGGACTCCCGGCAGCCTCTGCCGTGGGCCTGAGCTAACCAGTCTTACGTGGCCAGGGGAGGAGGTGGCTGTGCTCGACCTGTCCCTGCCAGCCAAGCTGGCCTGGATCTTGACCTCCTGACCTCCCCCATGCATCTTCCAAATCTGAGCCCACCTGCTTTGCTTCAAACCACAGCTCATAAAGCCCCCAGCACTTGATCCGTCACAGCAAAGTCCTTTCACCACCAGTAACCTTTGGAGGAGTTTTGGCCAACAGCAAGCACCAAAAGAGTGTTCATAATAAAAAAGCATCTTCTCTAGAGTGGGGTTTCTGAAACTTCTTCATTCTCTCATTCTCCTAATTTTTGCCCAATCCACTCTCTGTCTGCAGTATTGTCACCCAAATTTTTTTTAATTAAACTTTTTATTTTGAGATATTTGAAGATTCACATGCAGTTGTAAGTTATAATACAGAAAGAATCCATGAGACTTTACCCAGTTTCCCCAATGGTGACATCTTGCAAAACTGAGTACAATATCACAACGAGCATGTTGACATTGAAACAGTCAAGATACAGAACATTTCCGTCACACAAGATCCCTCCTGTTGCCCTTTTATAGCCAAACTCACTTCCCTTCCCCTCTCACCCCTCCTTAACCCCTGACAACCACTAATCTGTTCTCTATTTCTATAGTTTGGTCATTTCCAGAACGTTGTAAAATTAGAATCATAAGTACATAATCTTTGGGGACTGGATTTTTTTTTACTCAGCATAATTCTTTGGAGATCCATCCAAGCTGTTGCATGTATCAATACTTTGTCCTTTTCACTGCCAAATAGTATTCCACGGAATGTATGAGCCACAGTTTGTTTATTTTGCACACTCACTGAAGGATGTCTGGGTTGTTTCCAGTTTTTGACTGTGATGAATAAAGCTGCTATAATCATTCACGTATAGGTTTTTGTGTGAACATAAATCTTTATTGCTCTGGGATAAATGCCTAGGAGTGCAACTACTGGGTCATATGGTAATTGTATGTTTAGTTTAAAAACTGCCACTCTGTTTTCCAGAGTGGCTGTATCATTTTACATTCCCACCAGCAATGTATGATGACCTCATTTCTTCACATCCTTGCCAGCATTTGTTGTTGTTATCACTTTTCTTTTTTTCTTTTCAAGACATTCTGATAAGTGTGTAGGGATAGCTCATTGTGGCTTTAATTCGTATTTCCCTGCTGGCTTATGTTGAACATCTTTTCATGTGCTTATTTGCCATCTGTGTATTTTCTTCAGTGAAATGTTTGCTCATGTCTTTTGCCCATGTTCTAATTTGATAATTGATAATTTGCCTTTTTATTGTTGAGTTTTGAGAGTTCTCTATATATTCTGGATACTAGTCCTTTTGTGGATATGTGGTTTACAAATATTTTCTCCCAGTCTGTAGCTTGTCTTTTCATCCACTTAACAGGGTCTTTCACAAAGTAAAATTTAATTTCAATGAAGTCCAAATTATTATTTTTCCTTTTATGGATTGTGCTTTCAGTGCCAAGTCTAAGAACTCTTTGCTTAGACCTTGATCATAAAGACTCTTTCCTATGTTTTACTCTAAAAGTTAGATCATTTTATGTTTTACATTTAAGTCTGTGGACCATTTTGAGTTAAATTTTGTAGAATGTATGAGACTTAGGTTGCTGTGGTGTTTTCCTCCCACTTTGGCCTATGAATGTCCAATTGTTCCAGCACCATGTTTTGAAAAGGCTGCCTCTCTTTCTTCCATTAAATTGCTTTTGCAACTTTATCAAAAATTAGCTGGATCCATTGTGGGTTTTCTGTTCTGTTCCATTGATCTATGTGTCTATTCCTCAGCTAATAGCACATAGGCTTGATTACTGTAGCTATGTAATAAGTCTTGAAATCAGGTAAACTGAGTCCTCTTACTTTATTCTTTTCCAAAATTGTTTTATCTATTTTATCTCCTTTGCCTTTACATATAAATTTTAGACTAATCTTATCTATAGCTACAGAAAATCTTGCTAGGATTCTGATAGAAATGGCATTCAACCTGTTTATCAGTTTGGGGAGAACTGACATTTTTAATGTGTTAAGTCTTCCAATCCAAGAACACAGTATGTCTCTCCATTTATTTAGGTCTTTGATTTATTTCAACAGCATTATTTTGTTTTCAGTATACAAGTCCTATACACATTTTGTTAGATTTACACCTAAGCATTTTATTTAATTATTTTTGGTGATTTTAAATGGTATCATATTAAAATTTTTCTACCCATGTGTTCATTGCTAGTATATAGAAATAAAATTTTTGTATGTTTATCTTGTATTTTGTAATCTTGCTGCATTCAATTATTAATTCTAGGAGTTTGAGGCTTTTGGGGTCGATTCCTTGAAATTTTCTACATAAATGATCATGTCATTTGCATATAGGGACAATTTTATTTCTTCCTTTCCCATCTGTATGTCTTTTATTTGCTTTTCTTGCCTTGTTGCACTGGCTAGAACATTCAGTACCGTGTTGAATAAGAGTAGTGAAAGCTGACATCTTTGCCTTGTTCTTGATCTTAGGAGGAAAGCATTCAATTTCTTCAGTGGGGTGTTCTAGAAATATCAGATCCTGTTGAATGATGGTGTTGTTGAATTCTGTATCTTTCCTGATTTTTTATCTAGTTGTTCTATCAATCGTGGAGAGAGGGGTGTTGATGTCTTCAACAATTATTGTGGATTTTTCCTTTTCTCTTTTTAATTCTATCAGTTTTTATTTCACATATTTTATAGTTCTGTTGTTTGGTGCATAAACACAGTGATAAGTTCCCTGGGTTTTCATTTTGCCTCATATATTGCACACCCAGAGCTGAAGAACACCAGCAACCTGGAAATACCAATGGGCACAGACAGAAAAGCCCCCCCAAAAGCCCACTCTCTCTAGTCACAGGACCAGGAAAGGGGTATCCCGGCAAGACAGAAAACTTTTAGACAATAACTATCTACTCCAACCAAAAACCACAGAAGAAAACTGTGATCCCACCCTCCCCCACACCAGCAAAGGCTGAATGGGGAGCCTAGGCTATAATGACACCCACCTCCCCAGCCAGTAGGGAGGCTCTCCTGCTGCAGTGTCATGGGGAACCTGGACTTGCACTTGACCTGGGAGTAATAAGGTGTGCCTCTCCCTCCCCTCCGGGGTGCTGTCAGAGGGGGTCTAGTGTTTCAGAGTGTTCTTGTATTTGTTTTACGTATAAATTCCAGAGTTTTCAGTTGCACTCAGTGGGAGGTATAGAGAAAAGTAGGACTACTCCATCTTTCCAGAAGTAGAAGAGCCAACTCAATTAAAATAAACATAAACACCTTCCTTGCTCTGCCCTTGAACTAAACAATAGTATTGTTCAAATCATAGGCTGCACTGTGCCAGTAAATATATAATATATATAATGTATTATGTATATTACTATGTGTACTATATATAATACATTATATATAAAAGCTTTATGGAAGCGTAGCTGACTTATATATATAAAATGTATATAGTAAAGCTTTATTGAAGTGTGATTGACATACAATAAACTGCACATATTTAAAATGTGTGATGAGTTTTGACATAGGTACACCTATCAGCACAACTCAGATAGTAAACATATCCATCATTCCATAGTTTCTTCCCTCCCTCTTATTCCTCCTCTACCCCTCCCCCACCCTCATCAGTCCCCAGGCAATTGTTGCTTTGATTTCTCTCACTATATACTATTAGTTTGCATTTTTTACTAATTGTACAGATATGTACCTACAGTAAAATACAACAGCAATTAAAGCAAAGAAATATTATATATGCAATAACGTGGAGGAATCTCAAAATAATTATACTGACAGTGAATGAAACCAGAAAAAAGGAGTACACATTGACATATTGTGTGATTCCATACACATACACACACACACACACACACACACACACACAATATAACATATTTTATACGTACATATACATCACGTCTTGAAGTATGGAGCTGTTTCAGTCATGTGCTACCTAAAATCAAGTATGTGCAAAACACTACTCTGAAAAATCTTCCTAAGATCCAGTTTCCAAATCTGAACTCAGAAGTTGCACACAGTAGGTGCTCATTCAACCCCTGGGTGTAGGTGAGGGTAGGGAAGGCTAGGGTGCTGTGGGTTACCAGGAAAGCCTTCACTGGAGACTGGCGACCTCTGGCTGTGAGGCCATTGGCAAATCATTTCCCCTCCCAGAACCTCAGCGCCCTCCTTTTAAGATCATGGGCGGGACGAGGGATGTCCCCACCTTGGCCCATCCGTCTTCCAGCATGGATTAGGGGAGGTTAAATGAGGATGGTGCCAACTGGGCTTGGCTCTCCAGCCCATGGCAGGGGTTCCCAGCCCCAGTTTTAGTCCAGCATTGATGCTGGGCCTGAGGCTCGGGACGAGGTTGGGGTAGTTTCCTGGTCTGCGGCTGCATTTGCTTCATCAGGTCCTTGAGGCTCAAGTCTGCCGAGCAGTGGGGCCGCCCAGCCCCACTAGGCAGGCTGATTTCATTTTCTTACATTTTCATTCGGTAGCCAACACACTTTCTAGGTCGGGAGACTGGCTCTGCTTCTCACCTGAGCACACTCCGGGCTTTTGGGTGCTCTGGGCCTTGGCTCATGGCTGATTTGTCAGGTGGAGGGGGCATGACCGAGCAGCCGCAATGGAGAGTGATGGAGTAGACGCCGGGCATTCTCTGGGCAACAAATGGTTAAGCCTAGGAATTGTAATGGTAACACCTGTGCAGCGCAGGGCACCAGCACCCCACGTGCAGCATTCCTGCTGCCTTCCCTCTGCTCTGGTTCCCCTGGTCCTCCTCAGCTGAGAGGGAACAATGAAGCCCTGGTGGTCGGTACCTCTAGTCAGGATGTGCTGCCTGGGGAAACTGAGGCAATGAATAAGGGACGAGGAGTCGGCTGTGTGAATTCAGCTCTGAGCCTCTATTTCCCTCTGGCCCACCTGAGAGGCTGTGCTCCTAAGGAGAGGGGGGGCTTCAGGCAGACAAGGGCAGTGGCTTAAGCACGTAGGCTCTGGAATCAAACCACCTAGTTCAAGCCCTGGTTCTACCAGCTGGGCAATTTATCTAGCCTCTCTGTGCCTCAGTTTTGTCATCTGTAAAGTGGGGGTGATGAGTTGTGAGGAAATACATTCAGACCCCCTGGAACAGGACCCTGCATGTGGGGTGTACCCAACACGGGTTAGTTATCCACACAGTATTTCTCTTTCTGCCTGTTCCCTAAATCTTCTACAATGGCCACGTGTAAATTTTTCAATTAAAACAATCTGTTTAAGTAAATCTGTTGCTTTAAGTTAAAGGAAGTGATTACTCCTCCCATAACCTCCACCCTCCAGTGGGACTGTTTTTGAAGGGAAGGTGTGGGGACAGTGCTCTGTGAGGGGTTACACCCCGATATATTACCTCTCCCGTGCTGAGCGCAGCCCAGGCCTCAGGGCCTGTCCCAGGCATCCCGCTGGGAGGGGGTACTTGAAAATCCTCACTCAGGACAGAGGCAGGGAAGCAGTGGGGGTCGATCCCAGCTGTGCTGCAAGACCCTTCACCATTTGGAGCCTCAATTTCCTCCTCCAAAAATGGGAACAATGAGAGTTAGATAAAATAGCATCGGTGGAAGCATCTCCCCAGTGCCTGGTGTATAGAAATGGAGGGAGAGCTATTATCACACGTTACTGGGTTTTGAATCATTAATGATATACTCAGGCCCAAGATTTATCCCCAGGAAACCCAAAGCCCTTCTCTGGTGTTGACCCTTCTCGTCCCTCACCCACACTCCTGTTTGTACATCACTTGACAGTTTTCAAAGTATTTTCACCCAAAGTACTTTCGCCCATGCTGGAACAATATTTCCCAAGCCCTAGCCACTCCAGCCACTTTGTGATTTTTCCCAGATTCAAGCGTCTCCTGTGCTATTATTTGCTCAATGCCTTTCTTTAAATCACCTCACATTTTTCTATTTGCTTCAAGAGCAAACTACATAAATAAAATACCTTGAAAATAAAACAAATGCATTAAATGTGTGCTAACACTGCCTGCCTAGAAAGCTACCTCCAAGGCTTTTGTTAAAAAGGAGTTTAGCAAGTGTTAGAGAAACGCTGAACCTACACTTCCACCTGTCTGAGACCTTCTTGAAACTGTCAGAGGATGAAAAGAAAAATGAAAACAGAATCGCTTATGCGTAGCACGATCCCATGGTGGTTAAGGCCATTTTGTGGAGTGTGACTCCCATCATTCTACTTGCCTTGGTGGTGTGAGTCCACACCTGGGGAAACGCCATCTGATCTTATTGAACCTCATTGCAGCAATCTCGAGTAGATGTCACAATCCTCATTGCACAGGTAGAAAAACTGAGGCCCAGGAAGTGGAAGAATTTGTCCAGGATGATGCAGCCATGCCTGGACTTGAACTGGAGACCATGAAGTCTCTGTGTTTTGGGGCCTTGACATAACCTATAAGGATGAGGATCCTTGTCCATGCTGATCTCCCAGGAGGGCCTCCAGCAAAGTCCTCACTCGTCCCATACCCCCAGGTCTGCTCTTGGGAAAAGGGCAGGTTTGACAGAGCCAGAGCCAGAGGAGATGAAATCTGGAGCTGGGAGGAATCCCCAGAATCCCAGGCAACCTTACCGCAGCCATCAGATTGGTTAGTTCTTTTCAAATGTTGTTGGTGACAGGCTGGCGTTTGTGAGAGCCCCGGGCCCCTCCACTTGCTGTACAGGAGCACTGAGATCTGGGCCAGTTCGCCAGTCAAGATGAGGCCCTGATCTGTCTCCCTCCCCCAGCTGGACAGTGACACAAACCAGCCTCCCCAGGAACCTTCACATCAAAGGGGACTAACCAGGAAGGGGGTGGAGAAGAAGGAGATGGGGCCCCCTTGCTCCCTCTACTTCCTTCCAAGGAGGCTGGGCAAGGGGCAATTTCCGATGGATGCAGAGAGCAGCTCTCAGGAAGGAGGTGACATTCCAGCCCCTTCTCCCAGCACATGGCTCTCTCTAGGCAGTTCCCTCTGGGCTGCCATCCCGAGCACATGTGTCATATGCTCCTAGCAGGACTGACAAGCTGTTCCCTGGACAGGCATGCCAGCCAGCAGTAAAGGGAGGCCGCGTGGTCAGGCCAGCTTTCCCTCCCTCATTGATCCGCTGATTCATTCAACAAACATCTGAGCACTTAACTCTGTGCCAGGTGCTGGGCACTGGGGACACGGTGGTCGACAAGAACAGCCTGCCTCTGAGGAGTTTTTAGTCTAGTAAAAGTGATAGGCGTGGATCTAAGAACTCCACAGGTGCAGGTGCAACTCATGAGGGTAGAGAGGGAAAGGGGCTACAGGGTGCTAGAAGAGGTATGGGGAACACCTGACCTGCGTGGGAAGGCTTTTACTGAGGAAGTGATTCTTAAGGTGAAAGCAAAAGGGTGTGTTGATGTGGTGGAGAGGGATGGCAGAGTGTTCTGAGTTGGGGGAACTGCCATGTGCAAAGGTCCTGTGGCAGAAGACAGCCTGCCCTGTATAAGAGAGTGGGAGGAGGCCCGAGTGGCTGGAATGCAGAGGGAGATGGGGACGCACGGTGCTCAGTGAGGCTGGCTATGCAGAGTCTTGACGGCCAGTTCAAGGGTTTGGTCTCCATCTTAAGAGTAATAGGGAGCTAGTCAAGGGTTTTAAACGGGGAAGGGGATAGGATCCAATTTGCATTTTGGAAGAATCCTTCTGGCTGCCCTTGGAGAATACATGGAGGGGTCTCAGTGGAATTGTGGGGAGCAAGAGAGGAAGCGAAGGCAAGTCTTACAGGAGAGAGGTGGTCTGACTCAGGTAGTGAGAGGGGTGATGGCAAGGGACAGATATAAGAGATCCTCAGAAAGTCAAGTGTCCCTGACTCCTTGGCGATTGGCCACTAGGAGCCAGGAGAGTCAGGGATAAAAAAGAAGAAAAATAACGACCCCGACACTAACATTGTGGTGTCGATTCTTCCACACAAACGGAGAGAAAACCAAGCTGGCGTTGTATACTATATTCAAATCTGATTTTTCACTCACTCCCTTTTCTTTAACAAGCTTCATCTTGCTGACTGTCCGGCATCCCCCTGGAGAAATGTACTGTCATTTATTTCACCAGCCCCTGACCACCGGCTGTTTAGCTGTCTCTATTTTTGCTTTTGTAAACAATGCCACAATGAGCGCTGTGTGGCTAAATACTTGTACCCACGCTTCTATATTACACAGGCTTACAGCCTTCCTTAGGACAGGTTTCTAAAAGTGACCCGTCTTTGTTTTAGCTGCATTTTGCCAGTTTGCTCTGCAGGGATTTCTACCCTTTTACCATCTAAGGATGCACATTGATGGAGGAAAATGTTCCAACACCTATAAGGTCAAAGCCGTTGTACCTTTAATATCTGTTGCCTGGAGAAAAAAAAAAACAAAACATGGTGACTGAGGGCTATGATGAATTCTACAGATCGTTTAAATGAATTCATGTCTCATCTGTTCTGTGGCTTTCATGCTTCCACTTGACGAAAGTGGTACCAGTCTGGGGGAGAACATATGGATTTGAGAACCCCTTTGCTTTCCCCATAGAAAAGACACCCTCCCTAGAATCCCCTCCAATAGAGATGCCTGGAGAAGTCATTCCCTGCTCAGAGACCCCCTAGGGAGGAGATGGGAGCCACAGGGCTTCTGAGCTGGGGGAATCTGGGGAAAGTGAGGAAGGGAAGATGTGGGATAAGGCCAGTCCTCTGGATGGGACAGGTGACGGCTAAAGGCAGGGGCTCTGCTCTGGGGAACCACCCTCTGTGCATTTCCTAAAGTAGGTCTGTCCCTTCACAGCAAAACCAGCTACATAATTTACGGGGCCTGGTGCAAAATGAAAATGTAGGACTCCTTGTAAAATTATTAGTAATTTCAAGACACTGACAACAGAGCATTAAACCAAACACAAGGCCCTTCAAAGTATGAGGCCCTGTGTGACTGCACAAGCCACACACCCAGGAAGATGGCCCTACTTGGCCAGTCTCTCCCTTCCAGAAAAGAGGTGTCAGGAGCATGGAGCAGCAGAGAGGGAGTGAGGGAGGCCGGCTCATGGGCAAGGCAGTTAAGAAAGGGCCAGGGGCCCGGCCAGCCCAGCCCAGCCTCGGCTCGGTGCTCTACAGCTGGGGACCCTCTGGGGCCTCACTGAGGCTGCCTGTCAGGCTGATGGGAGTGGACAGCTGGGGTCGGGAGAGAAGCAGATCCGGCCAGAGGCCAGGCAGACAGGTGCTCACAGAACACCTCTACAGCCACAAGCCTTGCAGCAGAGCGTGGAGGCTGATTCAGAGCCATCCCAGAGGGAGGAGGAAGGAGGTGGTCAAAGTCACCTTCAGGGGAGAGGGGCGAGGACCTGAGGACCAGGAGAAGAATGCTGAGATTAACAACAGTGTGAGTGCCAGCAGCCCTTCCTGGCTCTCTGTATGGCCCTCAGAGTCCCCACCTTGAACGTGGCGCCAGTGACACTCCACTGGACAGATGAGGAAACAGAGGCCCAGAGAAGTGAAGCAGCAGAAGCTGGAAGTCCCGACTTTTCACTCACCCTCTCTTCCCTGTCTGCTTCTAGCCCCACCCTGCAAGGGACAGATGGGGGAACTGAGGCCTGGAATGGTGGGGGAACTGGCCACTAGTGGCACGGGGGTGGTGGAGGGAACCCAGGGTTCCCAACTCCCAGAGCAGGGCTTCCCCTCACAGCCATCGCCCCCACCCTTGGGGCCCTCACCTCCTCTTCCTCCTCCCTTCACTGAGCCTGTCTATTGGGTCTAGGAGCAGGGGCGTGCGTGCACGCGCGCATGCGTGCATGCGTGCATGCCCGGGACGTGCAGGGGCTTCTCCTCTTCCCCAAACCCAGAGCCAAGGCCAACTCCATGGCCACATCACCTGTCCTGGTTGACTCCCAGATGGGTGTCCCTGGCGCCTTGGTGACTGTTTTTGAATCAGCTGTGTGGTGGCCCTTCCAATCTATCCGGGTTTGATCGTCCATAAAAAAATTAATGGTCCCTGCAAACAAAGAAGCACAACAACAGAGGAAGGCTTTTTAGACAATCAATTAAAAGCCTAAGAGAGGGATTATCTCATTGAAATATCAATTTTTAATAGCACTGCATCTTTGAGTTTCCTCTCAAAAAACTTTGCACAGTCCATTTGCCTGCCCTGGTTTATAACTTCATCTCTTTGCTGCCTTTGACTGACCTGAGCCTCTGGGGCTGGCCTTGGGGAGCCCAGAGCAGGGGCCTGGGAGGGAGCGTGGGCAGTCATTCATTCATTTGTTCACCCATTCATTCATCGAAGTTCAGTGAGCTCCTGCTATGTGGCAGACATTGGTGTTGGGGGTACGAAAGTGACTAATGAGAACCAAATCCTAGGCCTTAGGAAACTCACAGGCTAACAAGTCAGCACCAGCCAGGTGAGTAAATCGGTAATTACAGTAGGAGGAACCACCTGGAAAAATCGATGTCAAGGGACTGAAAAGGAGGTTAATGGACACAGGAGAGGGAATATCTATGTAGCTAGGGAAGCTAGGGGAGGATACGAAGGCAGGAGGAAGAGCATGCCTGGAGGCCCAGAGGCAGAAACGGACTTGGGGTTTTGGAAGAGTAGAAAGGAGGCCAGTGGGATGGAATGGTAAGCGATGGGGAGAGAGTGGCAGATGAAGCTGTGCACAGAGACACCACCCAGACCTGCAAGGGCCCTGGAGGCCAGAGAAGAGGCGAGAGTGACCGTTAAAGTACACCAGGAGCTGCTGTGGCAGTGGTTACCAGCATCCTTGCGGAGAACGATGGCCCGGATTCACGGAGCTCCTGAGGGTCTCAACTTTGGTTTTCTCACTTGTAAGGTGGGATACCTGTGCCCACCTCACTGGGCTGTCATGAGCATCCAGAGAAACAACAGAGGCAGGCTGCCTGGCGTGGCTCCTCTTTTTTCTGACCCTACCCTTTCCCCCTTAGCTTGGCGGCTTCCTCAGTTTACCCTTTGGGGACTGGGCGATCAGATAAATTTAATCTGATAAGGGACTCCCACCAGACAAATTCCCAAGAGATTTTGTTACACACCTAACTCCAGTTTATCAGCCAATGGGGCGGGTTGGTCGGAAGGGGGTGGTGGTCCAAGAACAGACAAAGATGCCTTTGTTCTCCCAGTGTTACCGCCTAAACCCCATTCCATCCTGGAATTAAGATACCTGGGCGACTGGGCAGGTGATCAGGTGGAGGTTTCTGAGATGGGACGGAGAGCAGGGACAGCTGAGTGTGGCAGGGCAGACAGTCAGAGACAGATCCTGGACAGAGAACCCCACCCCAGTGTGGACAAGGGCACGTTTCCTGCCTGGACAACTGGTCTTCCACACTGATAAGATGGGTGTCCTTGGACCAAGGTGGACAAACAACAATGGCGATGGGAGCCGAAGCCCATGCCAGGGGCTCGACAAACGTCCTTTCTAATCCCCACAGTACCCCATGTTACATACGTGGAAACTGAGGCTCAGGTAGGTGATGCTTAAGTTAGGGGTGTAGGCGAATCCACATCTCTTTGACTGCTCTCTCTTGAGTTATTAGAATGGAGATCAAAGGAGTGAACGATTATGACCCTATTAAAATAAGCTGGAGATTCCTAACACATAGTTGCCGGGTGCCCTTGCATAAGCCACTTTGCTCTCTGTACCTCAGTTTAACTCATCTAGATAATGAGCGTCCCAACTCAGACCTGCCTAAGTTAGAGCATCAGGTCACGTGCTGGGTGAGAAAGAACCTTGAGTGATCTCAAGAGAAGAGGGCTTGATGACAGCGGTTCACACCATTATTACCTTACTCTCCCCTCCCCCTCTCCTTTCCCTGAATAGTCACGGAGCATCTGCTTCGAACGAGGCTCAGACCTGGGCTGAGGGCTGTAGCCGAGAACACCTGGTCTTAGGAGTTGTCCGAATTCGAACCCTGGTTCTGTGATTTACTGGCTGGTTCCTTCCCTCTCTGGGCCTCGGTTTCCTCATCTTGCCATGGTCCACCTCCGGTGGCAGTGCATGTGTTTTGAATGATATTCCGCCTCCTTTCCTGGTGGTGGGGTTGGGGAGGGGATTCAGGTTCCCATAGGCGGGGCCCCTGCCTTCAGAGCTTGAGGTCTGAGCAGATGAGGAACGCCCCAGTCACTGTGGAGCTGCCATCCTGTCTGACCACGCCACTGGTACTCCAGCAGTGGGGCAGGCATGGAGAGGATGCTGGGGAAGCCAGTGCGGGCGGGAGAGGGGGCCTATCTGGACTTCAGCCTAGAGCAACAGGGACCTGAGAACAAGGCCGCTGGGGAACGTGCTTAAGGGCAAGTCTGAAACCCACCATGGGCCAGCATGTGGAGCGAGACTTTATTGGTCCAGCAGTGGGGAGCCATGGCTGGCTCTTGAGCGGGGGAGGGGGACCCAGGATGCTCCTCTCTGATATGGGGGAAGCCTGGGAAATGCGAAAGCCTGAGGAAGGCTTTATGTTTATACCTTTTCAGGATCCCTCCCAGAGCAGGAGAGGGGAGTCTGAGCACCTGGAGACCACCCCAGCGCAGCTGGATCTGTGGGGCTGGAGGAGAACTGGGAGGCCTTCCAGGGAGGCCTTGATCCACTGGGAGGCACCCACCTAGGGCCTGGGAGGAAGCTGGCATCTTGCAACCCTGCAATTAGTAGGCAGAGGAGCTGGGTGGTGGTGGTGGTGGGGAGCAGGCTGAGAGCTGCAGCTGGTTCCTGGGTGCTGCCTCTGTCTCTAGCCCACCACCCACTGCCCCAGAGGGATGCCCAGGGTGGCTGGTGGGCCCCCAGGCAGTCAGGGAGCTAGGGTCTTGGGAGAGGATGCAGACCGTAAGCGAAGCCAGAAAAATAATAGTAACAGTGAAGTTATACTATGTTTGGAGAATCCAGTTGCTACTGTACCCATTTTATAGATAAGGAAATGAAAGCTCAGAGAGGGACAGGAGATTGCCAGAAGACACACAGCCAATCAGAAAGCAGCTGGATCTAGAAGCCAAGCTTGCCTGAAGGGCTGGGGCGTGGGGACTCACTCCTGGGCATAAATTTCCAGGCAGGGATCCCTAGGGGCTGGCTGGTAGGGGCAAAACAAACTTGGCTGGAAAGCAAGGGGAGGCCAAGCCTTCAGAGGACAGACTCCAGGGGCCCCAGCCTCATGCTAAAGGGGGAGGAGTGGCCGGGTGGGGCAGTGTCTGGCCCAGCAGGTTCTGCAGCTTGTCTGGGCACTCCAGGCCTGTGAGAAGAGGCCCTGGCACTGCTGCCCCTGGACTGCTGTGGCTTTCAGTGCCTGGGAGGCTTCTCAGCTGACCAGCAGAAAGATACCTAGGACTGGTCCTGCAGGTATTGCAGTGAAGCTGGAGTCAGGGGTGGGGGGGGGGTGCTTCTGGCTTCAGCCTTCCGTCTCAGCCATCCAGCCATCCTTCTTCCCCTCCCTTAAAGATGTTCACTAGGCCTAGGGCACTGTGCTGGCTGCTGGGAGGATTCTCTGCCCTCCAGGAGCATCTGGTCGGGTGGGAGGAGCAGCCAGGTACACAACCCACTAACACTCTAAGAATGAACCAAGTAGGCTGAGCTTTGAGGGGCTGGTGGGACTCTTGACGGGGAAGGGGCAATTCTGGGTGGTAGGAAGGGAGTTTAATACAGCTGGAGCTGCAGGGTCTGTTGAGTGGCATGGGGCTGCCGAGGGCAGGGGCTGCAAAATTCGGGGCCTTGCCTTGAAGGGCTGGGGGAAGGGGGGGCGTAACCAGGAGTGTGGGCTCTGGCCTCAGATTGCCTGACCGAGAATGCCAGGGTCACCACTAACCAGCTGTGTGGCCTTGGGATAGTTACTTGCTCCCTCCGAGCCTCTGCATCCTTGGTGTCGAGAGAGATGACCACGGGAGTGCCTGCCTCACAAGACTGTAAAGCACGTGGCGTGGCTCAATACATGTTACCTGTTCTCGGCAGTCACCACTGTGGTGACAAGAAGCCTGCAGGAGTTCTGATCCCGAGAATGACGTGTATACTCGGCCTGGCTATACTTCACACTGACTTTGGCCAGTGCCGCCCCTCTCGGCCACTCAATTTCCTCACCTGTTCAAAGAAAGACTGGACTAGGCCAGAGGAAGGGCACTCACATGCCTCGGGGGCCAGGCGGTAATAGAGACGAGGAGGGTGCAGGTAAGGCTGCAGGGAGCGGTGGGGATTGGGGCTCACCGGGTGGCTGTGCCCCCTTCCGGAGAGCACCTGCCTCTCAGCCCTGCAGCTGTGTGAGCCCAGCATGGTCTGAGGTGCTGATTTCTCAAGAGGGGGAAACGCACATTTTTAATGAGAAAACCTCCCATTATTAACATTAGCAATGCATTAAATATAGCTTTTAAAGCGTCACGGGAGCCAAAGCTGATGCTCCTGTTGGCAGATGTTGCTCTCATGACCACCGGGACGGAAGGGCTGTGAGCAAGGAGGCAGCGAGAGTTCCAGGCCCAGAGAATCTTCCAGCCCTGTGTCTGCGGCTGTGCTTCCCTCCCAAGGTTTCTGGTCTCCCTTGTACACTGGAGGCGGAAGGCCAGACCCTCTCCTCTCTGCTGTTCTCAGGAGCAGCCCCGCCCGCAGACAGGGGCTATAATGGGGCCCCTGCTCCACACTATCTCGCTGGAGGTGCCAGGGAGTCTGGGAGAGACTGCTGTGCCGGACGCTCTGCTATGTGTCTGGGAATGGCAGGTCTGCCTGGGGGCCCAGGGGTGGCTCTCAGGGCTGCTGTCAGTGAGTGCCTGGCTCCTGGCTCCTGCGGGTCAAAGGGCAGCACTTTCAGCCTCTTCTAGGGCCCGCTTCCTGCTCGGGAGAGAAAACAGAAAGAATCCCCCCACCCCGCCCCCTCGCAGGAAACGGTCCTCTTCTCACAGCGCCTCTTCCCTTTTCTGCTGGCCCTGGCTTGTGAGGAAAGGCCCACGGGGGTGGGTGGCGGGCCGTGTGGATCCTGGTGGCTGGGTCTTGCCCACTCCCTCCTCTCCACCTCAGAGCACAGGAGGGGACCTGGGCCTCTTTGCCGTGACAGCAAACCCCACCTCTCCAGCATGGTTAGCTTAGGTTTGGCCACAGGGGACATGACATGTTCGGTGCCCATATTACCCCCTGCGGGGCTCATGGGCCTGCCTCTCCCCTCCTCTCAGCCCCCAGGGCTTGTGGCATCCACTGGGTCCCAGCACCATGGCCCCAGGGGTCCCTCAGACTGGGCCACAACAAGAGAGGAGTCCTTTAGTGCAGCTGCCCACTCCTGGGCAGGGAGCCCCTCTATCAATTGAATTTAACTCCTCTTTGGTGCCAGGCCCCTGATCCGAGCCCAGCCTCTCCGTACTCACCTCTGAACACAGGGAACTCGCCACGGCCCGCGTGCTAGAACAGTCCTGAGAGGGCCTCCTCCTGCAGAAAGCAGGCCCTGGTGCCAAGAATTCATGTAAAACTCCCATCAAGGGCAGGTGTCTCAAATGTCACCTCAACTTGTGAAGATTCAAAAATATATGCTATTGTGTTTTTAATAACCTTTTCCACCAGATTTAATATAAATTGGCTGGTTATAGAAGGTTTAGAAATTAAGTATCAAAATAAGATTACCTATAATTCTACTACCTAGAGCAGGACTAGGGGAATGATAAAAGGATTTATTATTTGTTGTGTTCATACCTACCTCTGGGTAAACACCCACCAGTCAGTTGCCTGAACTTCATCCCTTACGGCAGAACCCAGCTGGCAAAGCCCCCCTCTCCAGGGCAAACCTTCAAGTATTTCAATTATAACTAACCTTTACTGAGCTCCAGATGAACTCACCAAATTCTCCTGATGGCTCTATGAGACATCTAATTTATAGATGGAGAAACTGAGGCTCAGAGAGGGCAATTAACTTCCCCAAGGTTGCACAGCCAGTAAGAGGCAGCAGAGCAGAGATTTGAATTCATCCGGTGCCAGAACTGAAGTCTCCTCCAGATTTGACATGCGCCATCCCTTTTCCTTCCCCTCAAAGGAGCTGGATTCCAGACCATTCAGCAGTTCCAGTGTTCATTCATTCTTTCTTTCTCATGTTCATTCATTTATTAAGTCACTCAAGTGACTTAATGTCAATATTTCTGAGCTCAGGTTCGGTGCCACGTGCCCACATCTGCCACACTCTCAGGATTCCAGCTCGAGAACCTGAACTCCATTTATTACAAAAGACTGGGTTTATCACACTGTACTATGAACGGCCACAGCCCCCGCCTAACCCCTAAGGCCCAGAGAGGCAGCCTGGGTGGAGGCCCCAACAGCCCTCCTTTGACACCCGCTCCCCTTGCAAGAAGGTCCTGGGTGTGGGGGTCACCTAGAGTGGGCCTCAGAGTGGTCCTTTGTCTATAAAACCAAATGGGTCCAAGGACCCCAGGCATATATATATATATATTATATATATATATATAATATATATATATTAAAAAATAGGCCATGGCTTCCCTTTCACAGAGTGTAGGTAAGGTGGGACCACCGATGCCCACTGTGGGAGAGAAGGAAGTCATCTGTGGCAGGGACCGTGGTCTGCTCCCAGAGCGAGCCCAGGTAGCTGCATCAGTTCAAGTGGCTGGTCAGCCTGGGCACCTGGAGGCCCCGGCTGCTGGCCAGTCCTGCCCAGCCCTGGGAGCTCTAGGCCACCTGGATCTGCAGGTCCTCATCCTCGTCCAGGTCACTGGCTCCGTCCCCCGCCTCCTCGGCGCCAAAGCGAGCACTGCGGATCTTTCCAAAGAGGGGGGCGTTCTGCTGCTGCCTTCGGAGCCTGTGGGGTGGGGTGACAGGCGGGTCAGGGATGAGCCTGATCAGCTGGTGCTGACAGCAGCTAAGCCACCCCTAGGGCTTCCCTGCTGCCAGGCACCAGACTGGGCCTTTTACAAACATCACCTCACCTCACTTCATCCTCCCAGAAGCCCCTGAAATGAGGGAGGTGCTTCTGTCACCCCCATCTTACAGACAAGGAAACTGAGGCACAAAGCAGTTGAGTAATTTGCCCGAAGTCCCACAGACAGCAGTGAGAGGTGCTGGGCTCTGAACTGGATGGCTGGCTCTGGAGCGGGCCAGGGGCTCAGAGAGGTGAAGCAGCAGGCTCAAGGTCATGCTGCTGGAATTCAAACCCAAGCCGGGCTCCAAAGCCCACAGGAAGAGAGTTTGGGTGTGTGACTTCTGAGTCCCCTACATCCTTAATGTCAGTGAGAAAGCGCTCCACCCTAGTTCTTCTCCACATTAAAATTCCCAAAGCCAAAATTTACGAGGCAAACTTCCCTTTAAGAAGAGCTGGTGGAGGAAATGCCCATCCCCCCTTTCCCCTGGCTCCCCTGCACCCCACCCCCAGCAGAGTAGCCGCCCAGGCTGCATCTTACTGGAAGGTATGAATTATTAACACGGCAGGGAGGGGCACAGGCGGGGGCCTCCATTACTGCACTGTGATTTAGTGAGCTGTCCCCGGAACATTAAAGCACAAAAAGTTGGGAAATAAAATGAGGCAGCGGTCCCGGGCAGCCCCGCCCTCCCTGATGGAAGCACTTGAGAGGCTGGGCAGAGCCTGTCTGCCCATTCTGGGAGTTTATGGCTCCCAGAGAATGTGGCCAAGACTGCGGGAGAGCCCTGAGGCTAGGCAGCCTTTGGAGGGGTGTGTGCTGGGTGGGGCCGGGGGCGGGGCGGGGCGGGGGCGGCAGGACAGAGCTGGCCAGACACTGAGCCTGACTTGGACTTGTGCCTGGGCCCCTGAACAACACTTTACAGGCAGCATCCCAGGCAGCTGGGGAAACTGAGCCTTGGCTGGCCAGGTCACACAGCTGACAGGTCTGGCTCCATAGCTTGTACTCTAAGCCACAGAAACTCAGCACACATAGTACATGCTCTGTAAATGAGGGGTCAGGCGGCACATGTGTGGGGGGGTGATCTGGCCTGACCACCCACTAGCTGTGTAGCTGTGGAAGGACTTACCCTCTCGTGCCTTAGTTTCCTCGTCTGCCAGCCCCCTAGGAAAAAAAATCTCTCCCTTTCCTTCTCTCATAGGAGCATGATTCTTTTTTTTTTTTGCGGTACGCGTGCCTCTCACTGTTGTGGGCTCTCCCGTTGCGGAGCACAGGCTCCGGAGACGCAGGCTCAGCGGCCATGGCTCACGGGCCCAGCCGCTCCGCGGCATGTGGGATCTTCCCGGACCGGGGCACAAACCTGTGTTCCTTGCATCGGCAAGCGGACTCTCAACCACTGCGCCACCAGGGAAGCCCGAGCATGATTCTTACAGCACAATATCTGACCCAAATACAAAAGCTCTACTGCTATTTAGCATTTATTATGTGCCAGGTACTTTTATAAGCATAGATCAGCTCATTTAATTCCCACAACCAAGAGGTAATAAAAACTGTTATCAGGCCCATTTTACAGATGAGCAAACTCTGACCAAGAGAGGTCAAGTAAGTGGCCCCAAATGACATGGCTAGTAAGTGCAGAGCCAGAATTCCCAACCACCCAGGCAGCCCTGCTGCAGAGCCTGGGCTCCGTCTATGCCATGAAATAAGAGGATGTAGGTAAGGGCCTGCCCCAGGCATGGCACAGGAAGAGTCAGTCTCAGGTGGGGGCTTCTGAAATGTGGAGGGGCTTGGACTAGATATTATCTGTCATCTCATGTCTCTGAGGGGAGTCGGGGGAGAGAGCCATTCACAGGGTGTTGTGATGGAGAGGGAGGCAGGGGAGGGATGCAGAGTGTGCTGGGTGGGTCCTCCAGACCTTCTGGTCCTCCCTCACTGAGGCTGATGGGTCCTGCCTAGAGATGAGGGGGTCCGGGCTACCCTCAAGGCCGGGGCTCCTCCGTGGTTCCCTGCCCTCCAGTCCTTCAGGATCACCCCAGCCTGCTCGGTCTTCTTATCAAAGACTCCCCAGACCCACTGGCCCTCCCTGCTGCCCCACGTTGGGCCTGACCTCTCTGGCCGCCCCTCCTATCCTCTGGACACACGACACAATTCCGAGGCTCCCAGCTGGTCTTACTTCCTGCACTCCCTTCCCTGGTTTCCTGGCCCTGGCCCTTCCTGCCTGGAGGGGACAGGATTCTGGCCCCAGGATGTCCAGATCTCTTCCTTCTCTGTCTTCCCCACTAGCCCCACTCAGGGCTCCAACCCTGACCCCTGACCCTTGGCTTCCCTCGGCTGGAAGCGCCTCTGCCCTGTTTCTGTGCCCCAGCCAGGAGTCCTCCCCCCGAGGGGCTGCACGCTGGGCCCACCTGGACTGCACGTGCTCCAGCTGCACTTGCAGGTTCTCGCTTTGCTCTGTCTGCTCGTCCAGTGACCGCTGCAGCTTACGCGCCTGGTTGTGAGCCTCGTCCAACTGGGGGTGAGCAGGGCCAAGAGTACAGGAGTCACCTTGGGCTACGCCAGCCTGCCCTGCCATCTGCTTAGGACCAGCCACTCCTGCTGTTCCTCTGTGGGAATGATCTTCCCCAAGAGCAATTCCTGTCGCTCCTTTGAGGCCCACCTCCTCCAGGGAAACATCCCTTTCGCCTCTCTTCTTTGCTGTTGCCCCCCCCTTCCAAATCTACCCATCCTCTAACGCCCCAAGCTACTGATCCACCCATCAACCCACCTACCCTATGAATCTGTCCATCTGATCCTTCATCCACGGAAATATCCATCTGCTCATGGAGATACCCACCTACCCACTCACCGTTCGTTAATCTCTTCAGACACCCATTCACCCTACCCTTGTGTCCTTCCATCCTTCTCTCCTTCTTTCCCTCTCCATTCATTCTTCCACCCACTGACCCGGTCGGCTGTCTGTCCATCTTTCCACTATCCACTCAGTCATCCATCTTTCCACATATCCATCCATCATCCATCCATCCACCCATCTATCTACCTATCCATCCATCCATCCAACCAATCACCCATCAGGCATCTGTTGTTACACCTCATCCATCTATCCTCTCTCCCTCTTCCATCCATCTGTCCATCCATCCATGGAGTTATCCTTCTGTCCTTCTATTTAACCAACTCCATATCCACCCACTCATCCATCCATTAATCTATTCAACCACTTATCCACCTTGTCTGTCCATTTTTCTTCCCATCCTCCTACCCACACACCATCTGTCACCCACCCACCTGCTCTATCCTGGGTCCCTCTTGAGAGTCAGGCTTGTGCCAGGGGACCCAGCATGGACCGACATGGGAGGGCCCTGCAGCCCCACTCCCATCTCCCCCAGCTGAGGTCTGCAGGCCTCAGCAGAGGGCTGCTTTGGGCCCCAGCAGGCGCTCACCTCGTCCTCAGCCTGGGCCAGCTCCTTCTTGAGCTCCTCCACCCGCAGCCGCAGCTTCTTCACCTCTGCCTCGTGCTGTTCCACCCGCCGGTTGGCGTGTGCCAGCTCCGCCACCTTCTCCTGGAATTGCTTCTTCAGCTTGCTGTGCACATGCTTCAGGTCTGCCAGCTCCTGCAGGGGAGCAGAGATTGGGGGAGGGCTCGTGCGAGGGAGTTCCATGAGGTCAGGCAGTTCTAGGGGTTCTAGGGGTGTCTCTCTTGCCCGGAATCTCTCCACCTGCTGTCTAAAATACCAGTACTAGAGCTGGCTGAGCAGCTGTAGGCTAGAGATGCCATCTAGTGAGGTGAGAAGGCATGCGGGGCAATGAGGGAAGAGGTGGGTGGAACTGGTGGCTCCATTCCGGACATGTAACTCTGGGGCGCCTGCTGGAGATGACATGGAGGTGTCCAGCAGCCTCCTTGAGCTGAGTCATGTTTTCTGGGGAGGGGTGAAGTCGGGACTCTTTGGTGTGTAAATGGCATTAAAGCCCTGGGTCTGGAGATGAGCTAAGCTGGGGAGTGGGTGTCAGAAGAAAAGAGAGCAGAAGCCAGAGTGGCTGGGAAGGGGATGAGCAGCCAGGAGAAGAGGTGCCCACCTCTGAGCTCAGTGATTTCCCTGAGCCTCAGTTTTCACATCCATGAAATGGGGGCAGGCACTACCTAAAGGTCTCTTGAATCCATCCTCTTTGTTCCATCTCCACCATCCTGAGCCTGGTCCTGGCCTCTATCATCTCCCGCTGCCCCAGGAAACGGCGACAGGCTCCCCACCGGCTTGCCTTCCTATCCACCTTCCACACAGCAGACAGTGAGCGCTGAGAACCACAGCCTGCTTGCACCTACCTCTTACTCTTCAAAGGTGGCCCTGAGCTCCTGCCTCACCTACCACGTCCTTCTTGCCCACTGCCCTCCAGCCCCACCAGCCACCCTGCTCCTCCAACGCTCCATGTCCCTGTCACCATGGGACGTTCATTCACAGTATTTCCGAATTCTCTCCCGGAATCCGTTCACTACCAGTCAACACCTGCTTTCGCTTGAGACCTGGGCTCAAACGTCACTGCCTCAGGGAAGTCTCCCCATGACCCGGGCCTAAGCCAGGTCCCCTGGTACTTCCTCTTCCCTCTTCCTGCCCAGCCATGGAGCTGTGTGACCAGCGTTGAGTGTGTGAGGGAGGGAAAAACACCTGCATCTCCCTGAGCCACCAGCTCCACGAGGGGAGGCCACGTCCCTCCTGTCCGTTCACTGCTGTGTCCCCAGCACCTAGAACAAGGCTTACACACGGTGCTCAGTAAACATTTGTTGGGTTAATAAAAGGGCTGTTGAGAGGATTAAGTGATATCATGGACAAAAAGCACCGGCACAGGGCCTGGCCCACAGTGGTGCCCCATAAGTGCAGCTACTATGATATCACTTAGCTTGGCCCACAGTGGGTGCCCGGCAGGAGCCGTGGCTGGGGCGATTACGACCTCTGTCCGTAGTTGTTACTTCAACGGTCCCTGGCACCCTGCGGGTTGGAGCCGGACACCCAGGAGGCGCTCTGCCCCAGCCCTGGCCGCGCCACCCCACCTTGTTCTTCTCGAAGAGCGCGGCCTGGCTGGCCCGCAGGTCGCAGTCCAGCGCGCTGGCTGTCTGCCGCCGTCGCCGGGCCAGCGCCTCCTCCAGGTCCCCGACCTGTGCTCGCAGCTTCTTGTTCTCACGCTCTAGGCCCAGCTTCTCTGTCTCCAGCCGCTCACGGCGACCCCACTCGGCTGCATTCTCCGCCTGCAGCCGCTCCATCTGCAACAGGGCAGGACAGGCGGAGGGGTCCACAGGGAGGGGGCACGGAAGGCCAGAGCTGGAGGCTCCCCCTCCCCACCTCCTCCTGCAGCCGTTTTTTTGGCTCCGGGAAGCAGGTCCAGCTGCAGCGGCTATAATTAACCCGGGCTCATTTCAAGTGTGCAGGATGTGAGGGCACTTCTAGTCTCTGTGTGGGAGAGAGGCCCACCCCCTGCAGACTGGAGCACCCTCGGGGTGTGGCTGATTCCCCCTTAGTGTACAGACCTGGTTCCTGCCCTCTTCTACGTGAATGACTGATGGTGGCAGGGCCCCTGGTCCCCCGAGCCCCAGGCGCTCCCAGTGGCCTCACCTCGCCCCTCAGCTCCGCCATCTTCCTGTCCATGCTGGAGCGTGCACCCAGCTCATCCTCCAGGTCTTCCGACATGCGGCCCAGCTCGTCCTGGTGGGCCTCCTTCAGGATGCTGAGCTGCATGATACAGCACAGCCTGGTTAGGTGAGGACCACCAGTCCTGGGGGGTGGGCACCGGTGCATAAGGGCTCAGCAAGGAGCCTGAGGTGGTGCCCAAATGGGCCACCGGGTATCTAGAACAGACCCCGAACTTGACCACTTCTGCCTCTTCTGACATCGCTCACCTCCTACCTAATTACCATCTAGCCTCCCAGTGTCCACTCTTGCCCCCCACCTCCCCAGTCAACCCGTTTTCCACCACAATAGCCCAGGAGGAGCTTTTAAAAAAGATAAACCCAGGGGAACTCCCTAGTGGTCCAGTGGTTAGGACTCGGCGCTTCCACTGCAGGGGGCTCCGATTCAATCCCCAGCTGGGGAACTAAGATCCTGCAAGCTATGCGGCGTGGCCAAAAAATAAATAAAAATAAAAAAGATAAGCCCGATCATAGCTCCATTCCCAGGTTCCTTAAGATAAAAACTGACGGATTTCCCTGGTGGCACAGTGGTTAAGAATCGGCCTGCCAATGCAGGGGACATGGGTTCGAGGCCTGGTCCAGGAAGATCCCACATGCCGCAACTACTGAACCCACGTGCCACAACTACTGAGCCTGCACTCTAGAGCCCGCCAGCCACAACTACTGAGCCCACATGCCACTACTACTGAAGCCTGTGCGCCTAGAGACCGTGCTCTGCAACAAGAGAAACCATCTCAATGAGAAGCCTGCGCACCGCAACGAAGAGTAGCCCCCGCTCGCCGCAACTAGAGAAAGCCCGTGTGCAGCAACGAAGACCCAATGCAGCCAAAATAAATAAATAAATAAAATTTTTAAAAAAGATAAAAACTGACTCCTTCCTATAGTCCCGTAAAGCCCTACACGATTGGACCCCTACCTGTCTCCCCTCGACCGCATCTCCCACCTCTCTCCCTTGAGCTCTCTGTGCTCTGGGCCCCTCTGTCTCCTCCCTAGTCCTCAAATACACAAGTTCCTGCCCATTGCAGGCTTCACACGTGTGGTTCCCTCTGCCTGGTGCCCCCGTTCCGAGGTATCTTGAAGGGCTGACTTTTCTCATTCTCAGGTCTTGGCCTAAATGCTCCCTCCTCAGGGAGGCCTCTCCTGTCCTCCCTGCCTAGAAGGGGTACTTCTCCACCCCCCCCCGTCCCCCCAAGAATGTGAGCTCGGGAGGACAGACAGTGTGTCTGTCTGCCCACCTTCGTATCCCTGTATGGCCTGGGACCAGGGCAGTGAACATTGGCTGAACGCACCCAGTGGATCTGAATCCGGGTCTGCCTGTGGGTGTGGGGCTGGTCACATGAGAATCGCCAGGGGTGCTTTTAAAATAGTGCAGATTCATTGTACAGCAGGGAAAACTGCCAGATGAATGCTCTTTGTAATGGCATGCATGAGCCTTCAATATGGAATGTTGAGGGAAGAAAGCCTGATACAAATGAGAATCTTTATAATTACGTATCTGCAAATCTGCACAGTTGTGTCTTACTCACTTTTCTTCAAAAGATTACACAATTTGAAAAGATTAAAAAGACAGATTCTTGGACCCAACCCCCAAAGATGCTGACTCAGGAGGATGAGGGTGACGTCTGCGAAGCTCTATTTTAGGAGATTCTTTAAAGAGATTCCACTTAAAGACCGGTTTTCCAGGACAGTTTCAGGCTCTGAGGTCTGTGAACCTCCCGCCTTCTGGAAAAGCAGGGATCCAGCCCAGCTTTCTGTGGGTGGCTGCGCCCCCTGGTGGCCATCAGGGCCTGCACAGGAAGCAGTAAGGGAAGCCCAGCCTGACCTCTGCCTGCCCTGAGTCCTCAGAAGGCAGTGGTGGAATCCCCTCTCTGCCAGCTGGAGCCTCAATTTCCTCACTTGTAAGATGGGGACATCAGGACCCAGATTTCTTGACTGCTGTGAGGCTCCAGCGAGATTTCGCACCCACTATGTGCCCAGTGAATGTCCAGACTCCTCCCCTTCATCTTGGTCTACAAGGCCTATGAGATTTAGCTCCTTGCAATCTCATGTCTCACTTACTATCCTCCAGCCACACTGGCCTCTATTTCCTGAACACACTAGGCTTGTTCTGGCCTCAGGACCTTTGCATTTTCTGTACCTTATGCCAGGAACTCTGCCCCTATCTCCTCTCAAGGGTGGCTTCTTCAAATCACTTTAGCTCTTGCCTCAAATGTCACCCTCTTAGAGAAAGAAGCCTTTCTATGACCCACCACCTCATTTCTCTGAGTGTGTTTTGACTCTTTCACAGCTTCTGAATTTATCTACCTGCTTACTGTTGGTGTCCCTCACCACGAACCCCCCTAAGGTGAGCTCCTGAAGGTAAGGACATTGCCTGCCCCAGTATTCAGAACACTGCATGGCACATGGCTGGTGCTTGACAGTGAATGAATGAATTCCCTTCTTTCTTCCATTCCCTCTGCTGAAATTCGACAGTGCAGCACTGCTTCCTCCAGGAAGCCCCTGTGGTCTCCAGGACTCACTTGTTTGAGCATCTCCTGCTTGGTCTTGCTCAGCTCCTCATACTTGATCTTCCACTGGCTGAGCTCCCCCTCCAGCTTCTCAATGTTCCTGCTCAGTGCCATTTTATCCCTGGGGAGGGGAGAGGGAGGGATAAACGGGGATGAGTCCACTGGGGCCCTCTACTGAGTCCTACGTAGTCTGCACCTGTCAATCCCACGTCCAAAGTGCTTGCCTCTGCATTCAAGGCCCTGGCACCCCACTCTGCGGCAGGCACCCTGGTTTTGCCTTTCTTCTGGAGCTCCACCCTCTGCACAGCTACAGGTGCCCAGCTACCAGTGTAGAGTGACCGGGCCTCCAGGGCCCTGGGCCCTGGGCTTATCCACCAAATGAGATCCCCATATCTTCCTATCTGTTTTATGTAGGCTTGGTTTGAACACACAGCTTTGCAGTTGGAAAAGCTGGAAAACACTCTCCAGTGACTCTCTGAAGGACGGGTCCCCACTTTTCATCATCACTGGGTGGCAGTCCCATGTGTTCTCATGACCCCCCACCCTGCACTCTGTCCTGAACACGAAGGAGGCGCTGTGGGTAACAAGTACGGTATCTGGCCCCAGCACACAGTGCTTTACGACCAACCCCACACCGTGCTGGTCTCCCATTCTGAAAGTCTAGTATTTCTTTACATTTTAGTTTGTACAATAGGTTGATTTTTGTTTGCTTTGCTTAAAAAGAAATGTATTGTCTCATAGTTCTGGAGGCTCCAAGTCTAAGACCAAGGTGTTAGCAGGGTTGCTTCCATGTGAGGGGTGTGAGAGGAAATCTGTTCTATGCCTCTCCCCTGGCTTCTGGTGGTTTGCTGGCAATTTCTGGTGTTCCTTGGCTTACAGAAGCATCACCCTGATCTCTGCCTCTATCTTCACAAGGGCATTATGTTGATTTTTAAAAGACTTCTGTGTGTAGTTAAGTTAAACTATCTTTGTATTTAATTTCTGGACAGAAAAGAGGGTGTTACAAAATATTCATCATAATCGGGCTTGTGACCCGATCAAGGTAACTGGTGACCTCCACGTCCTAAATCCACTCAGTGCTCAGTCCTCTTCCTACTTGACTAGCTGATCACTCCCTCCTCCGTGACACAGTTTCTCCTGCTTTCTCTGCCCCGCACTGGCTCCCTTCTCCTGTCTCCTTTGCTGCTTCCCTCTTCTTCTAAATTTGGTCAGCTTCAGGGCCCCATCCTCTGGCCACCTCCCTATCCACTCTCACCCCAGCTCACGGCTTTCAGTATCATCTATTTGCCGATGACTCTTACATTTTGACCTCCAGTCCAGACCCGTCTGACAAACTCCAGATTCATTCATGTCCCCAACTGCCTCCGTGCCATCTCAAATTCAACACGTCCAAAGCCAAATTCCCAGCTGCAACCCCCCCCAACCTCCGTATCCCTTCTTCCCTGCTTTTATTTTTGTCCACGGCACTCTCCCCCCATGAAGGCAGGGATTTCTGGTCTTACTGATGGCTGTATCCTCACTGCCGAGCAGAGCCTGACCCCGATGCCCAACACGTATTATTTGAATTAATAATAATTAAAAAAACACCTCACACCACTGTTCTAAAGTCCCAAGACTGAAACAGTACCATTCCGCTTCAGTGAATCTCACCTTCTGAGACACGGATTTTCATTCTGTGATTCTGAGGATGCCCTGGCGTGGCCTGGCCAGGCCCCCAGCCCCTGCCTGCCTCCCGGGACTTACTCTCGCTCCTTGAGCAGCACCTTCTGGGACTCATCCAGCCGTAGCCGCAGGGCAGTCAACTTGGAGGCGTCCTCCTCGATGGTGGCGGTGTCCTCCCAGGGCAGTCGGCTACGCTCCTGGCGGCCCGAGCTGCCCCGTGAGGCCCCGGCCCCTACGCTGCGTGCCTCCCAGCAGCCCTCGGGCTCCTCTGGTCTGCTCTTCAGCAGGCCCTCCACCAGCTCCAGCTCCTGTGGGGTCCAAGGCGGAGGCTGGGTCAGTGGTCGCTGAGTCCTCAGTCTCTTAGCCTTCATCGTGACCTCTCCTAGGCCCAGGGTCTGGCATCAGCTTGGTGGGTAACCTTGGGCAAGTCACACAGTCCTTCTGGACCCCAGTTTCCTCTTCTGCTGCCTGCTTCTCCACCCCTGGAGAGGGAGGGACACACCCTCTCCCTGCACTGCCTGGAAGTACATACAGAGTCAGCCACTAAGGTTCCCTGAATCCTGGAAGAGTCCCCAGAATAGGTGGTAAGCTCCCTGTCAGTGGAAGTATGCAAACATTTGGTGGGACACTGGTGTGAATGTATGTAGAAGCAGGGATTCCTACAACAAATAAGGACTAGATTCCCTCAAAAGGAATTCCCACTCGAAGATCCCGTTTTTTAGGTGCAAACACCTGAAACATGATAAGTGGTAAAAGATGCACAGGAAGGTGGGTGGCCTCTGCGAGCAGAAGCAGCTCCCAGATAGGAAGCAGTGAAGGATTATTAACTCCACTCTGAGGCCTCTTCCTCCCTGCCAGGCTCCCCTTCCCCTTTGCCCTTGTCTGCCCCCTGGCCTGCCTCTGACTACAGACTCAAGACTCCCGTGGTCTCTGTTACAGCCTGGATTTTCCCACAGCCTTTCCAGATGAGTCTGGGCCACCCTGAGGAGTTTCTACTCCTCTTGTATCTCAGACTCTCTGGGTGGGGGCCTCTGATGCCACCTGGTCCAAAGCTCCAATTCACAAATGAGGAAACAGGGAGGGAAGAAGGGACTTGCTGTGGGTCACAGAGGACAGGGCTGGGCTGGAGAGCAAACTCAGACTGCAACTCCAGAGCTCCCGCAGCTGGTACCTGCCACCCTGTCGACTGTGACTCATAACCAGAAGAAGGAGAGAACAGGAATAGTGCCGTGAGGCTGGCTGGTATACAGGGGCTCTCATTCCCGGCCCCGAAGAAAAGCAATGAACCCCAACTGCAAACACCCTGCAGGCCTGGGGAAGAGGGGCTTCAGCCACCAGGAGGCAGCGGTGCCCACTCTAGCCCACAGGCAGGAGAGGAGAGGGGGCAGCCAAGAATCTTAGCTAGAGGAGCTGGCCTGCCTGGGGACCAAACTGGGAGCAACCTGAGGCTGGACTGTCCCCAGATGGCCTTCTGGTGACAGGCCTGCTGGTTCAGGGGAGGCTGCCCTCCATACACGCCATTAATATTCCAGATACACTGATTATTATCACCATGGGCTCTGAAGTTCACCTGGGGGCAACTCCCAGTGACTCTAGTCACCAGCTGGGAGCCATTGGTACTTAACCTCTCAACGCCTCAGCGCTCTCATTTGTAAAGGAAATACTTCCTGGGGTTGCTCTGAGAATTAAGCAGACAATGCACATGCAGAGCCTAGCGCCCTGTGGAGGTGCCCATCGAACCATGGATGCCATTTCCCAAACTCACCAGGCACTCTCAGCCTCTAGGTTTTTGCACAGAATTTCCATCACCTGGAATGCATTCCTGCACTTTTCACAGCCAATTCCTCCGCATCCTCCTAGTCTCAGCTTAAATGGACTGCTTCCAGGAAAGCTTCTGTGAAGCCCCTCCTCAAGGCCTGGATCTGGGACCTCCTCTGTGCTCCCACTGCCTTGATAACCCCCCACCCCTCAGCTTTGATTGACATCTCTTATAAATGTTTCCCCCTTCCCCTAAATTCAAATTGAACGAATGAATGGATTCAGCTCTGCTACTAATGGATGTCTTCCAGGTAAGTGCTTAGAACCTGCTCCTGCTGAAAGAGGATTTCTTGGCTCTGTTGACTACTCAGGTGTGGGAGTGGAGGGACCACCAGAACCGGGGACTCTGCCCTGCGGGCGGTCTCTGGAAGGGAGGTGACCTGGGGCCCTGCAGTGCAGAGCCCGACCCCCTAAAGGAGTGAAACCTCCCTGCGGGCCCCGCCCTTACCACCCCCTTTCTGAGCCAGGCGGCCACCTCTTCTGCCCGTCAATCAGCCCCTCCCACTTCTAAACTCCAGCGCGAAGGCCCCTCCCAGCAGCCCCGTCCCCCCACCGCGCACCTGGCTGCCCTGGGGTCTCTCCGACCCGACGTCACGCACTGGCTCCTGCTCCCTCTCTGGCTCGGTCTCGGGACAGTCAGGAGTCCTGTCCATGACCCCCCGGGCGCCCCGCAGCCGCGCCAGCTCGCGGCCCCGCGCCTCGCACTCGCCCTGCGCCTCCTGGCGCTCGCGCCGCGCGCCCGCCAGCTCCTTGGTGAGCGCTTCGAGACGCTGGCGCAGCTGGCGCACCTCCTCGCGCGCGCGGTTGCGCTCGGCGCGCACCTTGCTCCACTTCTCGCGCCAGTTGGCCGTGCAGTCCGACCACCAGCGCATGGTCTTCTCCATCTGCGCCGCCCGCGCGCGCGCCTCCTCCAATTCCCGCAGCCGCAGCTCCTCACGGCTCTCCCAGTCCCCGTCGGCCAGCAGCGCGGGCGCCGGCGGCAGTGGCAGAGCGGGAGGCGGCCCGGGCGAGGGCGCGCCGCTTGGGGGCGTGGGCGGCAGCGAGTCGGCCGGCCCAATGCGCTCGGGCGACGGGCTGCCCAAGATGGTCAGGAGGCTGCCTTTGGACAGCTGCGGGGACTCGGCCAGCCGGGGGCTCGGCCCGTGGCTCATGGTGTGGCCGCGGGGGCGGGCAGGCTCGCGGGCCCTGGGCTGGAACTCCCAGACTCAGAGGCGGCGCGGGGCGCGCGCGGCGGACGCGATACCACTGTGCATGATGGCCACTGCTACCCGCTGCTCTCCCGGCCACGGGGTGGGGGACGCCTCCTCCAACCTGTGGGAGAACACAACCATTATTAGGAGGTGGCTACCATCCGTCCATATCCTTAAACTCAGCCATGGGAAGGGAGTAACCGGCAGAGGGCACAGCACGGGCAAAGGTGGGAGGAGTGAAAATGGTCACTTCCAGAAGCCCCAGTGAAACTGGAATGGTGAGCAAGGGCCAGCAACCGCTTCCTCACTGACCTCCAGACTCCCCCCTTGAGTCCCTTCACCCTGCAGCAGCCGCAGCTGATCTGAAACCTTGACCTGCTGTCCCTGACCTTCAGGTCCCATCTCACACAGTGAATGGCTTGTACTATTCTCTCTCCACCCAGAATGCTGCATGCTTCCATGCTGGCCCTGCCTCCAGGAGTCCCCTCCCAGCCTCTTTCTGCACTGGGCTAATGCTTCTCATCCTTAAAACTTATCTGAGATATCACTTTCTTCAAGAAGTTTTCCCAGAGCCCCTCGGGCCAGATAGTCAGCCCCAGCCCATGTCTCCACTAGCCAATCTCACTGTACCACTTATCTGTGTCCCTGTGTGCTCCCCATCTTGACCCTAGGCTGTGAGTATGCTCAGGGCAGGGGCTGGCTCCTGGTCTTTGTCCCAGCACGTGATGACAATGACAGTGACATTTGTGGAGGCCCAGGCACCATGGCTATGTGAACTATCCTCTCAACAGACTTGGGGGAAATTATAGACATTTACTGAAGAGGAAAGGGAGGCTCATCAAAGTTAAGCCCTGGTGTTAATCCGGATACAGCATCCAGAAGTCCAAACGCAAACACTGGGGCAGGTTTGGTGAATACCTGCACGCATTGGTGGTATGACAGAAATAAGCCGGTGTCGAGATGGTAGCGGTGCGGTGTTGTGAGGTGCCCCCCATGCCTGCCGCAGAGCTCTGCTGTTCACGGCCACGTCCCCTTTAAAATAAGTGAGACACGTGCCCCTCTCTATCCCCAGCCTGCCACACTCTCCCTCCAGGTGGCTTTGTGCTGCTCACCAGGAGCAGGCCCTCGGGGCATCTCGTACTTCCTTCCCCATTCAGCTGGGCCTGTCCCACAGATACTCACCCCGGGCCCCTAAGGCCCTGCCCTGATTGCCATCTCTTCCTTTTTTCAGGGACCCATCAGGGCACTGCTGGTGGGGCTCTCAGCAACCGGAACAGTATCCCAACACTGTCTGGCCAATGCTCTGTGTGCCCTCTTCACCCTCCTCCGGCCTCTAAGCCCCTCACTCTTGACAGGTGAACTAATGTCAGAGTTTGCAGTGAAAAGAGAAGCTGTCAGGCTGGTACTCCCTCCCTGTCCTGTCCCAAGCCCCACGGCCCCTCCTCTCTGCCTCTAAGAGGACAGAGGGGCTCTCCCTCCTTGGGTCAAAGGTCCCCCCACATCCAGCTTCTCCCACCCCTGCCAACGATCCCTCTCCAGGGGGCCTCCCCACCTGTTGAAGTCTCTCCTGGCACTTTCACCTCACTTCTCTGTCTCCCCCCTTTCAAGGCCCATCCAGAGGGGTCCACACTTGCTGTCTCCACCCTGTCCACCTCCCTCTCTCTCTCTCTCATCAGGCCTTGCCAGGCTGGCTTCCAGCTCCCCTACCCTACCCACTGGGCACATCCTAGCCCTCACAGGTGTGCTCTCTCTAGCTCTGGGCACCTTCCATCCCTCCTTTCTTGCATCGCTCTCTCCCAGGATGTTCTCCGGGTTTTCCTCCTCTTCTCCAGCTGCTCCCCATCAGCTTCCCTGGAGTGCTGGTGTCTTCCAGTCCTTGCCCCCTTCTCCTCTCTGGCTGCCCCTGCCTGAGCCATCTCGCCATGTCCTCAATAACCCTGAGTCTCTCTCTCCACCCCGGGCTGCCCTCCAGGACCGCCCAAACCACCAGCATGTCCCTCAAACAACTGAGACTCAGCTTGGTCGGGTGGCATTCACCATCTCCACTCTCCCTACTCCTGGATCCTCCTTCTGGATGTCCCCTCTGGGAGAAGATCATTTCCTTACTCCTTCACGCTGTGAGGAACATCCTGGAATCTGCTTTCTCCCCACCTCCAAGTCATGTCAGTCTGTCTGCCACACATCACGTGGATCTATATCCACCTCTTCCTCCTCAGCCACTAACCTGTCAAGGCCACCACCATCATCTCCCACCTGGGAGACTGCAGCCACCGCCCTCCCTGCCCCATCCCCCTGCTCCCTTTTGCCTTCTTCAGATCCATTCTCAAGAGCAGCAGCCAGAGTGAGTTTTGTTTTGTTTTGTTTTTTAAATAAAATTATTTATTTATTTTTGGCTGTGTTGGGTCTTTGTTTCTGTGCGAGGGCTTTCTCTAGTTGCGGAGAGCAGGGGCCGCTCTTCATGGCAGTGCGTGGGCCTCTCACTGTCGCGGCCTCTCGTTGCGGAGCACAGGCTCCAGAAGCGCAGGCGCAGTAGCTGTGGCTCATGGGCCTAGTTGCTCCGCGGCATGTGGGATCCTCCCAGACCAGGGCTCGAACCCGTGTCCCGTGCATTGGCAGGCATATTCTCAACCACTGCGCCACCAGGGAAGCCCCCCAGAGTGAGTTTTTAAAAACACAAACCTGGGACTTCTCTGGTGGCACACTGGTTAAGAATCCGCTGCCAATGCAGGGGACACAGGTTCGAGCCCTGGTCCGGGAAGATCCCACATGCCGCAGAGCAACTAAGCCCGTGTGCCACGACTACTGAGCCTCTGCTCTAGAGCCTGTGAGCCACAACTACTGAGCCCACGTGCCGCAACTACTGAAGCCTGCGCGCCTAGAGCCCGTGCTCCGCAACACGAGAAGCCACCGCAATGAGAAGCCCGTGCAGCAACGACGACCCAACACAGCCAAAAATAAATAAATAAATTTATATTAAAAAAATAAAAACACAAACCTGATCATGCCAGTGGCCACAACCGTTGTCATTACCAATAGCTGTGACCTCTCTCAAGAGTCAGTTCCGAGCTCACTCCCTCTAGGGCTCCAGCACCAAAAATTCTTCAATCTCCAAAGGAGCTGCAGCCTACCGATCGCCCTGCCCGTTCACTGTGCCCACTGCCCACCCTGTCCCTTCTCTCCTTGCTACGTGCCATGGTCGCAACCTTGTCCTCACAAACGCCCTGAGTGCCCCAGCTGCCTCACCTGTTCTTGTCTCTCCAGGCAACGCCAACCCTGGTCGCCTCCACCGCTCTGCCTGCTCCTGCCGTTACCCGTATAACCAGGCATCGCAGGTTTTACACCACTGTGTGGCCCAGTGTCAGTTTCAATTCATGACCATCAGTGTCATAGTGCCTCAGCGTTGCTCAGTGATCCTACTACATTTCTCTAGTGCATTTGCTGTTTGTTTACTGTCTGCCTTCACCAGGCACCAGCTCTAGGCCCAGCTCTGTCACCAACCTCATGTAAACCACTGCCCCATACTGGGCCTCAGTTTCTCCACCTGTAGAACTGGGGTGAGGGAGGCCAGCACTTCTAGATCAAGGAGTTTTTCAGATTCACCTGGACACTTGCTTAAAATGCAGTTCCTGGGCCTCACCCCCCAGAGAATCATGTTCAGTAGGTGTGGGGCTGGGAATTTGCATTTTAATCATCCAAGTTTGGGACATATGAGTAACTGGTGATGCCTAGTCACCAACCATAGTTCCAGACACACAAACATGTATGTATCAACCCCAGTAACACCTGCACAGACAAAGTTACGCACACAGACACAGCCATACAGACCGAGGTTCCAGGTCCTTGTATACCCCTGACTCCCCAAGGGATCCCTGGAAGGCTGCGTGCCCAGTGTGACTCAGTCTCTCCAACTGTGCAATGAGGTGGCTGGCCTCGATTCCATGTGCATTCACAGACATGTGCACACCCAGACACACAAGCAATCCCATACATGTAAATATAGATACAGAGACACGGGCAGACACACACACACTCAGAAATGGCCCCATATGCACACACAACTATATGCACAGAGAGACACTCACTTGTAGATAGAGAGTTACAGACACACCTGAAGACATATACATGCCCAAAGATGGATACACAGAGACATACAAAGATACATATTCATCCCTAAGACAAGCATATACACACGAACACATACACGGACACTCACACTCCTCCTCGCCCCATTTTCCTGGCCCAGCTCCACATGGAGAAGCTCTTGGAAAAGAAAAACAATGTGAGAGCCTACGGGGGAGGGGAAGGGGGTAGGAAATCCGAGTGCCAGCCCAGCAGGCAGCCCTGGCAGCCCCACCAGAGCTGTGCTGGGAACAGGGGAGGGGTGGTGGTGAGGAGGGGGTGCTCAGGGCCGGTCCCCTGTCTGCTGGGCCCGTCCTGCAGCCCCTAAACTGAGAGGGGGGGGGGGCGGGGGGCCACTGCCACATCCTCTCTGAACGCTCTGGGAGCTGCCAGGCCTGGCATGGGGCTTGGCAGGGAGGGGTGGCCCACTCCTTCCAGGAATCCCAAGCCTGTCGTGCAGGGGCAGGGCAGGCACCACCCCGGCCCCTAATGGCTTCCAGGCGCCCACACTAAAGGCAGGGGTGGGCTCCAGACTCAGCTCCTGTTCCCCTCCCCAGGAGCCTGGCCCGGCCCCTCCTGGGGGCTGGCGGCGGGGAGCAGTGGGGACAGAGGGGCTCTGAACAGCCCTCCCGCCTTCCCTCCTGCAGGCCCAGGGTCCCGTGAAAGGTGTCTGTGCGCGCACATGTAAAGGCATGAGGGTGGGAGCCCAAGGTCGGTTTTCTGGAGAAGCCTACCCCCCAGCACACCAGGAGCCCTGCACACACACTCAAGGGCAGCTAGACTCTGCCCAGCAACGCCTCCCCTCATCCCTACCCCCACCCCACTCACATAACACAGCCTTGGGGACACAGACGGACACACACACACACACCCCAAGCC
The DNA here is from genome assembly GCF_026419965.1 of Kogia breviceps. Taxonomy (NCBI): domain Eukaryota; kingdom Metazoa; phylum Chordata; class Mammalia; order Artiodactyla; family Physeteridae; genus Kogia; species Kogia breviceps. The sequence goes on from NC_081327.1 coordinate 31,637,042, forward strand.
CTAGTAAAGTACACACTCACCGAGAGTCGATGCCACACAGAGGTTCAGCTTGCAGTTGTAGAGGCTCCAGCTGCCCTACCCTGCCTGCCCTTCCCCACCAGGCTCAGCGCCTTCTTCCCCAGGGGTGTGCAGATATGTGTGGGGTGGCCTCCTGATTCCTGCAGGGTGTCACCACCTCCCAAGGATTAGGTGGAGGAGGGACCAGCCTCCACAGGCCCAGAGAGCCTTTCCCACCCACCCTCCCCTCTCTTGCCTCCCACCAGCCAGACGGGTCTATTCCTGCTTGAATCCTCAGGGTTTCTGCTCAGGCTGTTCCCCCACTTGGGATGCCCCCCTCAGCCTCTGAAACCCCACCCATGCTTCAAGCTCAGTTCCACCACCTCCAGGAAACGCCTTGGCCTCCCCAGCCCCACTCTCTGCCAGGGAGCAGAGACCCATAACCTTCCGCAGCCAGACCTGGCCAGCTGTCCTCTCTCTTCTTGCAGTCCAGGCTTCCCCCAACCCAGGTAGGACACTTGTGCCACCCAGAGCCACTAGGACAGGCCCTGCGTACAAGATTTGCTCCAAGTTGCCTGGTGGGGTGGAGAGCAGAAGGCCGAACCATGACTTCACAACCCCTGAGCTGGGCAGCAGGGCCATGTGGGACTCAGAGTCCCTGAACCCCAGCCCTGCAGCCATCCTCACTGCTCCAGGCAGCGGCTGGCCACTCATAGGACAGAAACCATAATGCTCTGATCCGATGTTTGCCTCAGGCTAGGCCCTCCTCAGCCCTGTCTGCACAAACTGACCAGTGGTTCCTGCTGCTCATGGACCTGTTTGGAATGTTTGTTTCTCCTTTCTTTCTCCAGCGGCAAACCCCTACGCATCCTTTAAGACCTACTTTGGGATACCTCTCCTCTGAGTAGCCTTCCCTGACCTTGCGCACAGAGTATGTTAGTGCTCCCAAAGCACTGGCACCTCCCTGTTCTTCAGCAACTGCCACACTGTGAAGTCCACAAGGGCATCCTGGTCTCACTGGCCGTCGGCACAGGCCGCAGATGCTGCATAAATGCTTCCCAGGTTGATGGATGGAAAATGAACAGTTAAGGGTTGCCTATAACCTGGGAGGGTTGAGCCATCCTAAGGATCAGGAGTCACTTTGTGGCCAGGCTCTGAGACAGGTAGGTGTCAGAGTCTGTCTGAGGTCAAGGTCACAGGGAGAGGTCATCTCATGGCCAGGTCAAGGATCAGGCATCTTACCTGAGGAAGCCTGACTCACAGGGGGACAACTTTGTGTTTCACCCTTAGCATGTTTAGATGACTCATATCTAGTGAGAAGGGTAAGCAATGCTGAGGCCTAGATGGGGCCCAGTTTAGGGGATTGGGGCCGATGCGCCTGGTGGCCCTACTCTTCCCTCCAGCTCAGAAACCCTCTATGTTCTCCCAGAACCTTTCAGGTGGGGCTCTAGGGCCGGCCTGTGGCCACAGGCCTCGCTGTGGGCAGGGAGCAGAGCCCAGCAGGAAACCAAAAAGGACGGCCTGATTGGATAAGTGCAGGGTCCAAGGCTGGTCAGCCCACAAACTGTGGGCGCCTGTCCCTCTGACCTGCTGCCCACACTCCACTCACTGGACCTCCAGGAGAGGACTGAGAAGGAGGGAGGAAGGTAAGCTGAGCCTGCAGGATGAACCGGAGCCCAAGGGGGTAGCCACCCCTGGCCTGTTCCCAGGTACCCCCATCTCATATCGAGGAGCCACAGATATCCTAAATCACCGATCAGAACTCCCTTCTTTATAAATGGGCCAAATGAGACCCAGAGGTACAGCTACTGGTCCACATCCACATAGAGGACCAGCAGCAAAGTAGGGCTGGGGGTGGGGCGCTAGAATGCTGGGACAAGACTCCCCTCTTGGGTCGTGATCACCTGAGGGGCAAGATGCCCCTGGGACCACCTACACAATGGGGTCCTCAATCATCAGGCCAAGTGGCAAAACATAGCTGGGAGAGGATGGGAGCCTTTCATGGGGGCGGACCCCTGCCCCGGGCCTCTGAGCAACTCCTTGAACTATATTCACTCTTGTACAGCAGACTTCCCACGAGTCTCATCTCTGCCTCTGTTATGCTGTGTGCTATCTGCAAGTCCGTGCCCTCTCTGAGGCTGTTTCCTTACTTGTATGGGGAGAGGCACTAACAAGATACCTAAAAGCTTTGTCCAACAAGTGGGAAAAATCTGCGCCAATACGAACTAATCCAAGCTCCACAACAGTCCTACATAACCGACACTTAAGACAGAAAAACTGAAGCCCCGGATGGGGAACGGGCTTGCGGGACATCAGTCGTTCGTACAATCAGAACGGTGGGGCAACCGAGGCCCACTCCCTTCTCCTCGCACTGAGCCGTCGTTCCACCTGCCCCAACTCCTTCCAGAAATTCCCCTTCTGCCCTCCCACGACCACGAGCCGCCTTAGACCTCACTTCCTTGCCCCCTCCCCAGCCTCCTAGCTCACGGTAGTCGCGGGCTGAGGGAGGAGGGTCTCCCGGCCCCTCGAGACGCGGTCCCGCCCACCCCACCACGCGGTCCCTCATTGGCAGCTGCCGCACGCCTGGGGCAGTGGCGCCGCGCTCCGATTGGCCCGCGCCGCCCGTCCATCCCGCACTCGCCATGGTGACCACGTTGGGTCCCCCGGGAGAGTTCCAAATTCCGCCCCCGCCCGCTGGCGCCCCCCCTCCCGTCCGGCCCCGGCCCACTGCATTCCGAGGGCGGCCCTGCCTTACCCCCAACTCCCGCAGCCCCTTCACTCCTGAGGCCCGGGCCCCAGGAGGTGGGGGAACCCGGGGAGGGGGCTAGGAAGTTCTGCTCCGAGTCTGGGGGTAGCTGCGGATGCGAGAGCCCCAGCTGCTCTCCTCTCCTCCAACACGCCCCCAACTTAACCCCTTCCCTCCCGCGGAAGGTTCGCGGCCTGGAGGGAGTTCCTGGGACGCCGTGGCTTTCGGTCTCCAGCATGGGCGGCCCCGCTCACCTCGGCCGGGAACCCGCGGGCTCCGGACGTCCGACCCGCCGCGGATGGGCGGAGCGGGTACGGGCCTTGCTGCGGCCGCCGCCGGGAGGGCCGAGGGAGGGCCGCGGAGTCTCCTCCTCCCTCCGGGGGGGAGGGGAGGGAGAGGAGTCGGCGGGGCGGGGGCGGTGGGGCCCCGGCGGGTTGCGGACTGGCACTGACCCTGGCGGACTGGCACTGACCCTGGTCCTCCTAGTTGGTGGGGTGGGGGACCCAAACCTAACTTTGGGGCGAGGGGCGCGGGCCGAGCCGGCGGGATCAGCACAGAGCGTGCCCGACCCCGACCTAGGCCCCACCCCAGCATGGGGGCTGAGAGTTGCGGGGGAAGGAAGGCATGGTCTGGGGGCGCCCGTGGGGCTCGGCTTTCCCGCCTCAGGTTTCTCCTTGCGCCAGTGACATACTAGGCGCCCAGCAGCAGAAGTGGGCACCGGCTGTCCCGGGCTTAGCACGTGGAGCGTGTTTACCGAGTGTTCACTTTTGTTACCTGCATTCTTCCCAGTGCCAGCTGTGCCACCGAGTGGACGTGGAGCAGAAAGTCCCTGCCCCTCATCGGGCCTCAGTTTTCCCTTTGTACAACAGAAGGGTTGGCCAAAGTAACCTCGCGTGTTGAGAAGTGTGATGGGGCACTTGGCCCGCCGGGCGGAGGTTTTCTTCGATGTGCCAGGGTAGGGCCGCAGCTGACGGGTCGGTCCCGGGCAATTACCTTCTGGGGCCCTTGCGTGCGCCCTGCCACTTTGGGGCTTCCTCCCTTGGGAGTGGGTGTCTTCGGTTTTGGCGAGAGGGAGAGGCGGGTGCCTGGCGGCCCTGTTCTTACCACATCCTGCGTGCTGGAAGGCCGCTGAGGTGAATCCGTCTAAAAAAAGGACCAGAAGTTCAGAGAGGTAGTGGAGGGAACCTTGCTGTATTGGGACTTTACATGGGAAAAGAAACTAAAATGAAGAAGATAAATTAGTTTGAACCGATAATTAACAATAGAGGCATATCTCTTTTTATTGCCCTTCACAAGACGTTTTGTTTTGTTTTAACAAATTGAAGGTTTGTGGCAACCCTGTCTAGAGCGAGTCTATTGGCACCAATAGCATGTGCTTACTTTGTGTCTCTGTGTCACCGTTTGATAACCCTCAAAATATTTCAGACCTTCCGCCAGCAAAAAGGTTATGACTCGCTGAAAGCTCAGATGATGGTTAGCATTTTTTAGCAATAAAGATTTTTAAGTCAAAAAGTTTTTTTTAGACATAATGCTATCGAACACTTACTAGACTACAGTGTAGTGTAAACATAACTTTTACATGCACTGGGAAACCAAAAAATTCGTGTGACTCGATTTATTGCAATATTTGATTTACTGTGGTGTCTTGGAACCGAACCTGAAGTATCTCCAAGGTATGCCTGTATTTAGATTATGGTTGCAATCATGCATGCATTAGAATGAACAAAGTATTGGTTCTTTGCAGCAAGAGGATCATTGTTTGCAGAAGTATTGGGGGTTTCACTCCCAAGGCTCACTATGAATCCTTTGATAGTCAAACAGTTCTCTCTGGAAGTTCTTGGTCATTTCTCTTACAGAAGTTCTCTTCCTCTGTGGTCAGCAGCTGTTCCATTTCCACAGCATCGCTTCCATCAACTTCATGAAATCTCACGCTTTTTGCAAGATTTGCAGTTTCATTCATAACCATTTGCTTTGTATTTGCGTGGTTAAATGTTAATAGCACCTGACAATCAGCTAGGGACTGATTTTGGTGGGGATATGTGGTGGTTGAGAGGGAACTAACCTGTAAATATTGCAGTGGCTGGCCTTTGCTTACTGTGTGTACTTTGGGCCTGAGAGTTTCAGATATTGAGTACTCAGAGGACTGGAACATCCCCATTTTAAACTTGGGGAAATGCTCATTGAGGCTCTTGGCTCAGGCTTACCCAAAGTTTCACAGCCAGTAAGGACAGCCATGATCAAGAGTCTAGAGTTCTTTACCAGAGTTTCTGGAGGTGGGGATACAGATAGTGAAGGTGGAGGAGGCTGAGTTGATGATGAACCTAAGCTCCAATTATAACATCATCACGATAGGGCTCTCTCTCAAGAAAGAAACAAAAATACTGTCCTAGGATGTCTCTTGCAGGGGGTGAGGTGGGGAGAACTGCCCGCTCATAGACCCAAACTGTGTGTTGACCATAGGCTTGGGAGTTCACATGAATTAACTCAGTTTTATAGCCATCCTATGAGCTGGGTGTTGTTACCACCATCTCATCGTGAGAAATGTGATCCTCAGATCAGAAGCCGAGTGACAGACTCAGGTCACATGGCTGGGAGGTCTCAGAGCCCAGATCTGACTTTCAGTTTTACCATTCTCATTCCTTTTGCTAAAACCACACCTCCTGGCAGTCTTCTGGATGCAGCGCTAATCTGGTGTCAGCCTCCCAGTGGCCCCCGAGGGGTTTCTTTCCCCAATTTAGCACAGGAGGGTTTTGATTGAGGCTTGTGTTAGTATTTCCCACACTTCAGCAGTTCTCTGGCCTGTGTCTCTGCCGCCACTTTTTGCCATCAACGTATAGCACTTGTGCTATTATTTACTTAGTGTTTTGCTTTAAATCATTTCACTTTTTTTAGGACAGATGTGTATTTTAGGCTAAAGAGGAAATCTCTTATCAGGTGCTGTAACTAGAAGAAAGTCATAAAAATAAACGTCATGTAAATAAACAACATCATCAATCTAGCTAGAAACTTGCTCGCTGTTGAAAAGGGATACAATTTGTACACCCATGTTCATAGGAGCATTATTCATAATACCCAGAAGGTAGAAGCAATGCAGGTGTCTGTTGGTGGATGAATAGATCAACAAAATGTGGTCTATACATCAAAGGAATATTATTCAGTCTTAAGAAGAAAGGAAATTCTGACATATGCTACAGCATGGATTGACCATTAAGACATCATGTTAAATGAAACAAGCCAGTCACAAAAGGACAAATATTGTATGATTCCATTTATATGAGGTTCCTAGAGTTCCTAGAGCCAAACAGAGACAGAAAGTAGAGTGGTGGTTACTAGGGTCTGTAGGGAGCGGGGAATGGGGAGTTAGTGTTTAATGGGTGCAGAGTTCCAGTTTCTGGAAATGGAAAAGCTCTGAAGATGAAAGGTGGCTGTGGTTGCAATATGAATGTACTTAATGCCACTGAACTGTATACTTAAAAATGGCTAAAATGGTAAATTTCCTGTATACTTTGCCACAATAAGAAAATCACTAAAAATCAGATGTCTTGTTTTCTATGTCCAATAGAAGGTTGAAGAATGAAAATCAAAAGGACAGAAGGCAGTGGTAGCAAGAGGTTAGAGACAATTTAGTTCTAAATGGACGCTTCTCCTGGTTGCCACCGGGATTGAGAAGGACTGAAAAGTAAATGACTTTTTCATGGTGTGACTCAGTAGTTTATCTAATGGCCTGTCCGGGGTGTCACTTACTGCCCTCTCACAGATCACCAGGGAGAGCAGCTCCTGTGTGGAGAGACACTTCACTAGGGCTGGGGTGTGGCTCTCCCAGGCTGGGGAGTGGGAAGTGGCTTGCCTTCCTCCCTACCAGGGGGACTGAACAAGGACCTGACACACCCCTAAAGTGGAAGCATCTGGAATGTTTTATAGGGGAATTGTAGTCAGGGAAGGCTTCCCAGAGTAGGCAGGACTGGGCCCTAAGGGATGGAGAGGAGCTAGCATGCCACACAGGTATGTGTGTGTCAGAGCAGGGAGATGGGGATGAAGATGGCAAGCACATCCCAAACTGGGTGGAAGTAGAAGTTGGATGGGGCTAGACCATGAAGACAATGGGAGCCACTGCTGGCTTTTGGGCTGGGGAGTGTCTTGGCAGTGAGTTCCAGGATCTGGAGGGCAGGGCTATGTAACTGGCACCCCCAATTGAGGCCGCACATAGTAAGGCTAGCACAGATCCAGGATGGAAAATAGAGGGGCTTTTGGGGTGAGCAGGGCTTCCTCCTGGGCCCTGAGAGCAGATGCTGGTGTTGTAACCCTAGAGGTGGCCAGGAGACCTTGGAAAGGAAGGAAGGGCCTAGAGGTCAAGGGCTTCATCATGGCCACGGAAAACCAAAGTGTGGAGGAGGGCAAGAGTTTGTCCAAGTCACCCAGCAGGAGTGTGGCCGAGGGGTCAGGACACAGGCACACGGGTGTCCCTGCAAAGTCTTTGCACTGCAGCTGGGGTGGGCCTGCGCTTCCCCGAAATCTCCCTGCCCTACAAGGAGCAGCTCCCCTCCTTCCCCACACAGAGGCTACCTGAGCTACCTGTGGGCTGTGCTTGAGCAGATACAGCAGGGCCTCCAGTGTTGGGGCAGAGAAGAGGGAGACCATGTTGGGACCTGCTTCTTTCTCCCTGTTGCTTCACCCCCATCGCAGCTCTGGGGGTAGAAAAGCACATTCCTGAGTCAGAATTTTCCCAGGGAGTCTGGCTGGGGCTCTGGCAAGAGAGAGCACCCTGTCTCCCCACCAACACACACAGTCACTTCCCCCTGTTGCTTAGGGTTCTGCGAAGGAGGTGACTGATGTAGGACAGGCTGGTCCAGACCCCAAGGAGAAGCTGGCCAGCCTTCCAGCCTCACAGTTCTGGCCATGTTTTCTGAGCTCTGCTCCCAATGAGGCCTTTCTTCAAAGGGCTCTGCACTGGGTAACTCTGGGCCAGGCCCTTGTCCTCCCCAGGCCTCAGGCACCCCATCTGTGAAACCTGGGGGCTTCATGGAGCACTTCCCGTGACTCTGCAGCATTACCCTTGAGAAGCCCCACACCACCCCGTGAAGTGGTACTGTCATTGTCTCCATTTTACAGAGGGGAAACTGAGGTTCAGAGAATTTCCGTCACGTGCCTAAAGTTACCTAGCCAGGACATGGTGGGCCTGGGATTTGAACCTAGGCAGCGTGACCCAGCCCTTGCCTGAGGTCCTTGCCGTCATCCATCTCATTGATCGTCAGGTCAGGCAGGGATCATTCTCCCTTTCCTACACAAGGGGAAACTGAGGCCAAGAAAGGCGAAGTCTCTTGCCCAAGGGCACAGAGCTGAGTGGGTCTTGGACCCCGCTGGGTGCCACATGGGCCAGCCCTCCTCCTCCTCCCGGCTGAAGCCCAGCGTCTCTGCAAATGTGCGGCTGCCCGCAGGAAGTGCTGCAGGCCCTGAGGGGGTTAGGTCAAGGGGTGAGCTGGGCGTGGCTATCAGTTCAGAAGGAACAAATAGGCTTCTTCCAGTGAAAGAAGAAGAGAAGTGGGAACGTGCGGTGCAGCTGTTGGGTGAAGAGAGCAGAGAGAAGTGCAGGGGCAGGGGGGTCGCCTGCCCGCAGCACAGAGGTCCCCAACTTCCCCTTCCTCATGCAGAAGGCGGCGGCGCGACGGCGGTGAGACAACAGCTGCACAGGTCAGCCCCTCTGTCTGGGTCTCTCCATGCCCCACTCCACCCAGATTCTGTCCTGACCCTTGGGTTCCCTAGCAGGCACTGGGCACGCCCCTGCCTGGCTGGTTGCTGGACTGGTGACATCCGTGGAGCCGCAAGGTGGGGACTCACCTTCATTCCCTTCACCAGTTCCTGGGCCCCTGATGACAACCCCAAATCTCAGGAATGTACAGGTCTATGTTTTTGAAAAAAGGCATTTAAATTAAGGAGTGGTTGGGTGCTGGGTTCAAATATTTATCCCCCCCACCCCCCTACCCCATGTGGCCTGGGGCAAGTTATTAATATTATTTATATATATATATATATTTATTTATTTTGGACTGCGTTGGGTCTTCGTTGCTGCGCACGGGTTTTCTCTGGTTGCAGTGAGCAGGGGCCACTCTTTGTTGCGGTGCACGGGCTTCTCATTGCGGTGGCCTCTCTTGTTGCGGAGCACGGGCTCTCGGCGCGCGGGCCTCGATAGTTGTGGCATGTGGGCTCAGTAGTTGTGGCTCGCGGGCTCTAGAGCACAGGCTCAGTAGTTGTGGTGCACGGGCTTAGTTGCTCCGCGGCATGTGGGATCTTCCCAGACCAGGGCTCGAACACATGTCCCCTGCGTTGGCAGGTGGATTCTTAACCACTGCGCCACCAGGGAAGCCCTGGGGCAAGTTATTGAACTTTGCTTTTCTGGACCTGAGTTGCCTCATCTGTAAAATGGGGCTAGTCCAGTAACCTGCCCCCCAGGTGACAGGTGTGAGGGCCTGGCACAGAGTTTATGTTGGGCAAATCAGAGCAGGTGCGGTTCCTCTGAGTGACCTGGAAGGGAGCCTGGGGACTGTGTGTCTCAGGCAAAGGCTCTGGACCTGGCTGGGTCACAGACCCCCTGTTGGGTGCTGGTGGAGCCTCCTTTTCCCTGCCTGTGAAATGGGGCTGATAATGGCACCTGTCAGGACTTTACTGCAGAGACCACAGGTTCACTTTTCACCCAGGCCAGGGGGAGGCCAGAAGTGGGGACTCCAGCCTTTGGTTGGCAAGAGCAGTTGTTGGGAGGGACAGGTGGGGCCCTGTCCAGGAATGCAGTGGCTCAGTGAACCCTGGCGCTGTTGGGGAGAGGGTGGGCTTCGGGGGTGCACAGCCAGCTCTGGATAGGAAGGCAGGGCTTCCCAGCTCTCCGGCTGAGTGTAGTCCTGGCTGGCAACCTTGGGTCAGAGCCTTAGATTCCCTGGAGTGTGGATCATGGAAATGGTTGTTTGAGTCTCTCTCCCTGGGAAGTAGATGACCTTGGCCTCATTTTACAGATGAGAAAACCTGAAGCACAGAAAGGTAAAGTTCCTTGCCTGATGTCAGACCTCAGGCGCTGAATACTGGAACTAGTTATCGAATTTACATCTTCTGAAGGCTCTGTTCTGCTTTCCACTTGTCTCCTCATCCATACAGCAACTCAGACACCAGGCCATCTTTAGGAGGCTGCAGTGCATCGTGGGAGCGAGCGCTTGACTTGGAGTCTGGGTTTGCGTTTCAGCTTGCCCACTGGCCTGCTGAAGAACCCCGGGCAAACCCTTGTGTGGTATTCAGTTTTGCCACGGTCAGTTGGAACCTTCTTGAGAGTCAGGTAAGGGATTCCTGTTTTCTAGAGGAAGATGGCTGAGGGTGTGGGGTAATGGTGAGTGGTGGTCTCTCTGAAAAGATGGGGAGGGGGGTGTTGGAGGTTGCAAGCAGAAGTGAAGATTGTGGTTGCTCCTGGGAAATGGGGTGGAAACCACAGCTTCTCTTTGGGTGCTTGGTGGGGGGGATGTCACTTCTGCTTTGGCCTTAATTTCCCCAGCTGCATGGTGGGGTTAAGCTCCTCTTCCCTCTGTGTTTGCCTGGCAGAAGCATGGCCAAGGGCCTGGGGACCCCGTCTTAGGGTCCAGACCCTGGAGGTCAAATCCACACCACAGTCTGCACCTCAGTTTCCCCATTCATACTGTGAGGGGGTCTTTTCTACACTCTCGGGTTCTCAGTTTTCTCACCTGAAACATTCCAAATGGTTTCATTCAGTGGCTTCCTTTGTTCCCCCAAATCGTTTCCCTCAGTCACTGAGGTTTTGAGAGGGTAAGTGAATTGCCCAAGGTAACACAGCCAAATAAATAACCTAATAGCCAAATAAGTAAGAACCCGGCACTCTATGACTCCAAAGTCTTTATTCTCTTTTATTTATTTATTTATTTTTATATAATGTAGGTATTCTTTTTAAAAAAAATATTTTAATTTTATTTATTTATTTAGGCTGTGCCAGGTCTTAGTTGCAGCGTTCGTACTCTTAGTTGTGACATGCATGCAGGATCTAATTCCCTGACCAGGGATCAAACCCAGGCGCCCTGCATTGGGAGCATGGAGTCTTACCCACTGGACCACCAGGGAAGTCCCTTTATTCTCTTTCAAAATAAACACACATATAAATAAATAGTGTTAAGACAGATGGATAACTAGCAGGAAACAAAATTGAATTTGTATTTCACACTCCAGGATCAATACAAATGGACTGGAGATTCCAATATAAAAAAATGAAACCTTAAAATTACCAGAAGAAACTTAGGAGAATTCGTTTATAGTGTTGGAATGAGGAAGGTCTTTCTAGCTAAAACTCAAAATCCAGAAGCCCAAAGAGAAAACACTGGTCATTTTTTTACATAAAAATTTTACATTTAAAAAAGACCCACCTGGAAAAAGAGACCATATGTAATGTCAAAAGGCAAAAGACAAACTAGGAAAGATATTTGCAACTCATGTAATAGACAGAGAGCTAATTTTCCTATTATGTAAAGAGTTTCTAGAAGTTGATAAAGAAAAGTCTAACCCAATATCAAAATGGGCAGATGTTGAACTTGCACATGTGGGAAATGAGGCAAGTACAAGCACAGCCAAGCTGTTTGTAAGAGCCAAAGATTGGAACCAGCACAAATGACTATTAACAGGGGGCTGGTTAAGTAAGTTATGGTTTATCCCTAACATCACACTGTGCAGATATAAAAGAGAAAGTGGAGGCTCTATAGGTACTGTTAAGGAAAGCTCTCCAAGGTTATTTTCAAGTATACAGAGTATGCTACTTTTTTTTTTTTTATAAAATGGGGGAACTCATATTTGCTTATATTTGTATGAAGAAACTGATAAAGACGCACAAAACACTAATAGCAGTGGTGACCTCGGGGTGACTAATTGGGAACTGAGTGGTTAGGTGACACAAGAGTCAGGAATACTTTGCCTTTTGCACCATTTTGTATTTATTTATTGTTTATATTTGAAAGATGTCAATTTCTAACCCATCTAAAGAGTGAATAAAAATTGGGAAATGGATAACTATAACATATGGGTAACTTTATAAAACACAGATGCACAAAACAAGTAGGCCCAGAATCTCACCTCACCGAAGTGACCTTGATGTGCTTCTTCCAGATCTTGCATCTATAAAATACAATTTTTACAAGGATTGGATTACATCGTTTTGCAACATGCTTTTTGTTTCTCATAAGCAGTCTGTCACTATTATTTTTTCAATAACAATAAATAGTCATTTGGAATATTTTTAAAATCCTAAGCATTAAAATATTTGCTTTTCTGTTGTGAAGGTAGTACATGTTTGTTGTAGAAAATTCAAAGAATACAGAAAACATTAAAAAAGAAACCCCCTCCCATAACATTATTAATATTTTGGTGACCATTCTTCTAGATATCCTCATAGATTTAAACATGCATATAATTTTCCATAAATGTGATTATATTATATGTGTTATTTTTAACCTGTTCTTTCTGCTTAGTGATATGCTGTGCTCCTCTTCTATGTGGCTACTTACATCATAATTCTTAATAGTGAAATGGAAATCCATCGTACTGTATTTTTTTAACTTTTAATTTTGAAAAAACAAAAAATTCACAGGAAGTTGCAAAAAAGGTTTTGTGTACGTTTCATCCAGTCTTCTTCAATGGTAACATCTTTCACACCTAAGGTACAATATCAAAACAAGGAAACTGACTTTGGTACAATTCACAGCCTTTATTCAATTTCATCAGTTTTTATGCACTGATTTGTGTGTGTGTGTGTGTGTGTGTGTGTGTGTGTGTGTGTGTTTAGTTCTATGCAATTTTATGATGTGTAGATTCTTGCAACCACCATCACAATGAAGATACAAAACTGTCCCATCACCACAAGGCTCCCTAGTGCTGCTGCTTTACAGAAACACCCCTCATCCCTAACTGTTGGCAACCACTAATTTGTTCTCCGTCTCTATAATTTTGTTATTTCAAGAATGTCATATAAATCAAATCATACTGTATACAACATTTCGAGATTGGCTTTTTTTTTTCCTCAGCATGATTCCCTTGAGACCCATCCAAGTTGTGTGTAACAGTATATTTTTCTAATTGCTGAGTTGTAGTTCATGGTACAGATGTACCTGAGGTTGTATAACCATCCACCCATTGAAGGCACATTGGAATTGTTTCCAATTTGGGGCTATTGCGAATAAGGCTGCTATGAAGTTCTCATGTGCAGGTTTTGGTGTGAACATGAGCTTTTATTTCTCTGGGGTAAATGCCGAAAAGTGCGATTGCTGGGTCATATGGTAGGTGCATGTTTAGTTTTTTAAGAAATTGCTGGGCTTCCCTGGTGGTGCAGTGGTTACGAATCCGCCTGCCAATTCAGGGGACATGGGTTCGAGCCCCGGTCCGGGAAGATCCCACATGCCACGGAGCAACTAAGCCCATGCGCCACAACTACTGAGCCTGCGCTCTAGAGCCCGTGAACCACAACTACTGAGCCCTTGTGCCACAACTACTGAAGCCCGCATGTGTAGAGCCTGTGCTCCGCAACAAGAGAAGCCTGCGCACTGCAACGAAGAGCAGCCCCCACTCGCTGCAACTAGAGAAAGCCCGCGTGCAGCAACAAAGACCTAACACAACCAAAAAATAAAAAATAAAAAAAATAAAAGATAAATAAATTTATAACAACAACAACAACAAAAAAAGAGTGGAGCACTAAAAACTTAATTGCCTGGAACTTCCCTGGTGGCTCAGTGGACATGGGATTGAGCCCTGGTCCGGGAAGACCCCACATGCCATGGAACAACTAAGTCCGTGTGCCACAACTACTGAGCCTGCGCTCTAGAGCGAGCCAGAGCTACTGAGCCCACGTGTCACAACAAAGGATGTCTGCGTGCCTAGAGCCCGTGCTCTGCAACAAGAGAAGCCACTGCAAAGAGAAGCCCCTGCTCGCCGCAACTAGAGAAAGCCGGTGAGCACCAATGAAGACACAATGCAGCCATAAATAAATAAAACAAATTGAAAATAAACTATGTGTGTGCGTTAAAAAAAAAACAAAAAAACCCCTTAATTGCCTGGTAGGGCTTGGTGACTGGTGAAGCTTCACCATAAGCTTGGTCCTGGCTGTTTTATCAAGCAGCACCAAAATGTCAGTAGCTACAGGATACTTTTCTTAGAATGGTCAGTTCTTCGGGGAAGAATTTTCTCCTGTCTTGGAACGTCATTGCCTGGCTGCTGGCAGTGTTCTGGAAGCTCATTGGAGGAGGATGTGGGGAGGGGATATGGCTTAATCTTCCTGTACCAGAATGGCACCTCACAGATTCTCTCTGGTGCACTGTCTGCAGGGAATGTAGTTTGTGTTGGAGGGTAGGGTTGAGGATGCAAGAGTGGTGAGGAAGGCTCCTGGATGCTCCAGGTGGCAGAGGAGATCTGGGGACCCAGCTGGTCATTTAAAAAACTCACAACCAACAATCCCCCGTTTTTAGCCTCACCCTTCATCCCACCTTCAGAGGTTCCCGATGCCTCCAGCGTTCAAATGCTCCCATGATTGTGAGGCTTGACCTAGCTGGCTTCCCCATGTCCCCTCCCCGATACCCCCACCCACTTTACTCACCTTTCCTTACTGCAGCTTGGGCTCAACGTCTTATGGTCTGCTAACTTTTTTTTTTTAAGCAGATGGCCACCTGCTTTGCGGCCTCCAGAGTTTCACTGATATCTCTCACCTGCTGTTGTCGTCTTTCCCATTGTTCTGTCTTTTGTGGCTTTGTGTCTGTTTTATTCATTCACTCTCATTTTAGTGGAGTTTCGGGGGTAGGCATAAATTTGCTATGTTTAAGCAGAAGTTTATTAGTTCATTTTAACTTTAAAAAAAATAAATTTATTTATTTATTTTTGGCTGCATTGGGTCTTCATTGCTGCGCGTGGGCTTTCTCTAGTTGCGGCGAGCGGAGGCTACTCTTCCTTGCGGTGCATGGGCTTTTCACTGCGGTGGCTTCTCTTGTTGTGGAGCACGGGCTCTAGTTGCGCGGGCTTCAGTAGTTGTGGCACCCGGGCTCAGTAGTTGTGACATGCAGGCTCAGTAGTTGTGGCTCATGGGCTCTAGAGTGCAGGCTCAGTAGTTGTGGCGCACAGTCCTAGTTGCTCTGCGGTATGTGGGATCTTCCTGGACCAGGGATCAAACCCAGGTCCCCTGCATCGGCAGGCGGATTCTTAATCACTGTGCCACCAGGGAAGTCCCTATTAGTTAATTTTAAAACCGAGGGAAATGAGGGCAGAGAGGGACAGATTCTTTTTTTTTTTTTTAAACCGAAACATTGAATCTATTTTCACAAATTTGAACCTGACATCTTAATTCATAACTAACAGCTGCCATAGATTCTGGCAGTCACAAAAATAAGTGAAAATGAAGACAAGGTTTCAAAGCAAGTGTTGAATACAGTACTTAACAATATGTTCAAATCACATTATAGTTTAAAATGGGCTTTGGGGGAATTCTTTGTGGACAAAGGCAGTGGTTTTCCTGATGTCATCCAGCTGTTGTGATTCTTGGTGGCCTCTGACCTCCCACGACTGTCATCAAAACCAGCCTTCTCCTGAAACTCTTAGTCCTCGTTTTTTTCTCTGCTCCAACTTTTGGATTCCCCCAGCTGCTGCTGCTGGCAGTTTAATCAGAGAGGGACAGATTCTTGCCCGAAGTCACATGGTGGGTGAATGACAGGGCTGGACAGGATTAATGACAAGCAACTCCCAATGTTCCCCTGGGTAAGGTCAGAGCCCTGGGGAGGCCCCCAGAGATACCATTTTTGGGGAGGAGGATGTGTCTCAGGCAGAGCTGCAAATGGCAGGGTTTACCAAATGGTCAAGGATTCTGAAGTAACAGAGACACGGCTTTAGGCATCCTCACGCAAAGCAAGACGCTTTGCTCTCTGAGCCACGGTTTCCTCATCTGTGAAATGCAGGAGTAGTGAGGATCAAATAAGATGCTGCACATCCTATTCTTGGGGTATGCCAGATGCCTAGAATTAGAGGTGGCTCTTTTACCGGGGTGACAAAGACATGCACCTTTTCCAGGGTGGGAGCCAGTTCTTGGAGGAGACTCGGTACAGGACATGGATCGCTGCGGGGCCCTTTTCCTCTGCCTGTGCCTCTTGATGTCTCAGAGCAGAACAGAGGGTAAGAGGGCTCCGCTGAGCTGCAAGAGCCATCCTAGCCTGGACCCCTGGCTGTGACACATCACAGCGGGGAGGCCTCAAACCAAGGGAGATTGAAAAGGGGCACTTAGGCCTCCTGGGGCAGCAGGAGGCTGGGGCGGAAGTCCCAGAGGCCATGGGGCGGGAGGCGGGGCAGCTGCAGACAGAGGCTGGGGCAGATGTCTGACTCTCTCCTCACAGAGGCATCCCAAGAAATCTTGCGCTGGATGGAGAGAATGGAGATGGCAGCCAGGAGCCGGAGCCTCACTTCTTTTGCTGAGTGAGTTGGGTGTCCCTCCTCGCCCGCCCAGAGTCAGCTGTGCCTCCACCCCCAGCTTGCACCTTGAATCCATGGCCCAGGGTTGGTCCAGTGTAGACTGTTAATTCTTTTATTCAACACTCATTTATTGAGTAGCTACTGTGTGCCCGGCACCAAGCTCTGGAGATGTGGGATAGACACATCCCTGTCCTCATTGCGTTTACTGTCTGGTTTGGGGCCCTTAACCATGGATGCCATGAAACCAGGTGCAGAATCATGGGTCTCCATGCATTTTTCTGGGAAGGGGCTCCAAGACTTGGGCTGGGCTCTCCAGGGTCTGTGACCCAAAAGCCTAGTAGCTCAGGGTGAGAGGCCGATGCTGATGACTGACCAGGGAAGCATAGGGCTGTGGGGTACTTCAGTCAGTGGGGAGCTGCCAGGGAAGGCTTCCTGGAGGAGGTGTCAACAAACTGGGACCCAAACAAGAGTTAATGGAAGAAGGAGATGGGCGGGGTTGGAAGGTAAGAGGCCAGGAACACTACAGGAA
Organism: Kogia breviceps; assembly: GCF_026419965.1. Taxonomy (NCBI): domain Eukaryota; kingdom Metazoa; phylum Chordata; class Mammalia; order Artiodactyla; family Physeteridae; genus Kogia; species Kogia breviceps. The sequence continues at coordinate 31,653,781 of NC_081327.1, forward strand.
CACTGTAGGCAGAGGTCTAAATGTGGGAGTGACAGGGGTGTGGGATGGGGGAGGCTGTGGAGAGCCCTGCTCGCCTCCATCCTTACCCCGGGCTCTGGCCATCTCTCTCACTTTCAGGCTCATCCACGGCCTAGAGTCAAGGCTACTCAATGCCAGCTTTGGGGGCCACAACCTCACCTTGAGGACGCACACCATCCAGACACTAGCCTTCAAGCTGGGCTGCAACTTCACTGGCCTCTCACTGAGAAGTGCTGCTCTGGAGCAGGTCCCCCATGTCAGAGGTGGCCAGGGATTAGGGGTGGCCAGAGCCTCTACCCCAGAAATCCTACGGGGGCTTAAGGTCTGGACTTTCCCCAGGGTCCATTGCCCACCTTCCCACCAATCAGGGCTGTGCCTTAATAGCTGTGAGTTGCCGCCTCTGTAAAATGGGGCTGATGTTCTTCATGTGAATGATGGAAAGGGGGTGCTTGTGGCCCCTCAGGGGCAGCGTCCTCTTCCTGCTTTTGCAGGTTCCTGGGGTGAGGCAGTCGTGGGAGAGGCCAGGGGAACGGGACACTTTTGAGGGCCCTGGTATGATTCGTGCTGAATACCTGGGTGCTGATGCTCCATCTTCAGGGCCCCAGTTGGGTGGGATAAATAACCCAAATTCAAGACCAGAACAGCCTGAAGGGAAGGCCTGAGATCGGGGAAAGTTTGGGTGGAGGTGCAGCCTGGCAGGAGAGGGTTCTGTGGGTGCAGGCTCTAAGGTAGGAAAGGCTCGGTGCAAGGCTGAGAGGGCTTCCTGGGGAGTGGGGAGCAGTGAAGGTGTTGTGGTGGGTCTGGAGGCTTCGGACACCAGGCGCAGCCTGTCTTTGGCCCTCCACAGGCCCAGGTCCCGCTCGCCATGCAGTTCCCAGCTGAGCTGACCCGGGATGCCTGCAGGGTGCACTCCAGGGAGCTGAGTCTCATCTGCATCTGCTTCTCCAACACCCGCTTTTTCCAGGTCAGGGCCTGCTGGTAGGCCAAGCAGGGTGGTTGCGGGCTCCTTCCTGGCGGGCACTGCAGGCATGCATGCCACCTCCTGGCCTCTGGGCAGCGACCAGCCTACTGTGCAACTTCAGTCAATCAGTGCCCCTCTCTGGGCCTCTGTTTCAGCAAAATGGAAGGGAGGCATGATTATAATGTGCAAATGAGACCTAAGAAATCTACTGTTTGTGTGCCTCTCCCTAGGTGGGAGATAGACAGGTACGTCGCAAGATCTTTGTCCTCAGAGAGCTCTCTATCTCAACAATTAGACAGGTACCTTAGGGACTTAATTTTAGCTTGAGGTTGATTATAACCATAGAGATTCAAAGGGATGGATGAGTCAGGGTGGGGTCAGGATGGTTCCCAATGAGCAGTCCTGGAGGGCTTCTGGAGAAGGTGCCTTTTAACCTTGGCTTTGAAAGTGAGTTAGGGTAGGGTGACATGGAGGGTATGAGGCTGGAATTCACTTAACAAATGGGAGGTAATGGTGGTGGTAGTGAGAAGACAGGGTTCCAGGTGGAGGGGGCAGCATACGCAAAGCCTGTGAGGCTGGCGCAGCTGTACAAGTGAAAGCCATGTTGCTTGTTCTCATCCAGGGAGGAGGGACTGGAGAAGGGGGCCTCTTGGACCTCATCCAGGGTCTCCTCACGTCCCCTCCAGTCGGTGCTTCTTCTCTTGCCCTTCCAGAAAGACATCAATTCATCTGTGCTCAATAATTACGTTCTGGGGGCCCAGCTGAGCCATGGACAAGTGAGCAACCTCAGTGAGCCGGTGAACATCAGCTTCTGGCACAATCAAAGCCTGGTATTGTTGGGGCCACCCCCACATCCACCCCACCCCTACCCCCTTGTGGCTGTCCTGTCTAACACTGGTTTGATCAAACCCAGACTTGTGGAACTATCTTACAAACAAGCTGCTTTAAATCTATCATACTTTGAAGATTCCTGCCAAAAAAAATGAGAGAGAAGCTTTTACACACTGCATTTGTCAGGATTCTTTGAATTGCACATGATAGAAAACCAACTCAAGCCAGCTTATTGGCTCATGTACATGAAATGTCCAGGGCTGTTCTAGCTTCAGGCACAGATATGATGCCATAATGGCTCAGTCTCCATCTCTCAACAATGGTTTCCTGCCTTGGCTTTCCACTCTGCGGCAAGATGGCAGCTGAAGTGTTGGACCTCCTTCCCCTTTTCTCAGCAGGCTCTTTCTTGCCAGTGCAAACCAGAATCCCATAACGGATTCTAAAGGTCCAGCTGGGTCATGTGTCCATCCTTGACCCATCACTGTGTCCAAGGGGATGGAACATGTAGATTGGCCAGACCTGGGTCACATGGCCCAGGGACTGGGCTGGATTCATTTGACCTGTCATTGGGAGAGGGATGGGTCCTCAAGGAAACTACAGATATTGATGCTGAAAGAAGGAAAAAGGGCTGCTGGGTGGGCACAAGCCCTGATGGCATTCCTGAAAAGCCCCAGAGTCTCTACACTCTGGCCCTATCTTCTGTCAGCCTCATCAGGACCGCTCTGCACTCCCAGTTTCTCCACTCTCCTTTCCTTTCATTCTTCTGGGCTTTTGCCCCTGTTATCCTTGCTTCACTTCTGTTGAAATCTGATGTGTCCTCTAAGGCCTCAGTGCCCCAGTTGTCCCTTCCCTTCTCCGGACTCCTCTGCCTTTTCCTCCATGGTCTTCCATGGAGTGCCTGTTTCATTTCCCTCACCTTTCCACCCACAGGGCTTGGCATCAGGGTTTTCTGTAGATGACTCTCTCTCTACCCCACTGGGATGGGTCTGGACTGTCATCGTTCCCCATGGGGAGGAGGGGAAAGCGGACATTGATTATAGAGCACCTACTGTATTGGCCAGAGCTGGGCACTCAAGATTTCTCATTGCCTTTGATTATTCCACCATCCTTGTGACTTGAGTATAAATGATCCCGTTTTGCAGATGAATAAACTGAGGCTCAGAGAACCTCTGTGACTTTCCCAGGTCACTCTCAGAGTCCGTGGTGGAGGTGGGGCTGGAATCTGGTCTGTCTGATGCCAAAGCCCATCCAGTGCCTGGTAAAATGTTGACAAGGGTGCAGCTGAGTCACCTTTGGCCCCCACAATTTCTAGACCCTCCCTGATCCATGGCCCTCCCCTCCACCCCTTGGATGCACCCAATTCCAGCATCTCCCCTTAGGAAGGCTACACGGTGACCTGTGTCTTCTGGAAGGAGGGAGCCAGCAAGCACCACTGGGGGGCCTGGAGCACTGAGGGCTGTCGCACAGAGCAGCCCTCACCTTCCCAGGTGCTCTGCCGCTGCAACCACCTCACCTACTTTGCTGTTCTCATGGTATGTGTGCATCTAGCCTGGGTGAGGGTGGTCAGAGCTGCAGAGGGCCCCATATCCAGGACAGAGGAGAAAGGCAAAAGCTGGTGCAGGGGGCAGAAAATCCAACTCAAATGGGCTTAAGGAAAAAAAAAACAACACCTTGTGGGTTCATGTTCCCGAAAAGGCTGGGTTAGGCTTCAGGCATGTCTTGATCTAGGGGCTCAATGTCACCAAGATAGGACTCTATCTCAGTCTCTCAATTGTGCTTGCTTTGCGTTAGCTTAGTTCTCAGACAGGATCTCCCCGTGGGCTTATAATATGGCTGCTGGCATTTCCTGTTTTATGTCCTACTAGGTTCAGGTCAGTAGAACGAGAGCTCTCTCACCGAATTCTGCCAGCCAAAGCCATGGGACTGAGTCCCACAGGCCTAGAGTGTGTCCCATGCCCATCCCTTAACCAATCACTGTGGGCGGGAGGAGGGAAGGCTCTGACAGGCCAGGCCTGGTGCACCTGACTACACATAGTAGGAGAAGTGGAGGGTCCACCCACGTGCGGGAGTGAGGGAGGGGAGGAAGAGGAGTTCAGAGCTGGGAGGCAGAAAAGCCACTGTGTCTGCTGTGGCTGTTTGCAAGTCAGGACCACGACTAGGATTGTAGGGTAGGAGGGCTTGAAGCTGAGGTCTTGGAAGGTATCTTTGATTTAGGCAGTCGAGGGCATTTCCATGCTTCTGGCCCCCCTTCCCTCCCACAGCAACTCTCCCCGGCCCCGGTCCCTGCAGAGTTGCTGGCGCCTCTCACATACATCTCCCTGGTGGGCTGCAGCATCTCCATTGTGGCCGCGCTGCTCACCATCCTACTGCACCTCCATGCCAGGTATTCCCCTGCCCTCGTGCTGGGCCTGCCCACCCACTGCTGCTCAGCACCCCTCCTTCTTTCCTACTTGGGCCCCCAGAGTCAGGTGGGCTTTTCCAGAGTGCAGAGGCTGGGAAGTAGGAGACCAGCCTCCTTGTGTGTGGCTGTTGTTGGGTCCCTGCCCCTCTCAACCTGTGTCCCAGTCATTATGTGTCTATGAGCCCAGGGGGTGGTGCTGCCTGGTGACGTCCCGGTCACAGAGGGCCACATTCCCACCCGCAGGAAACAGAGTGATTCCATTACACGCATCCACATGAACCTGCACGCTTCGGTGCTACTCCTCAATGTCGCCTTCCTGCTGAGCCCAGTGCTGGCCCTGCCCCCCGTGCCTGGGCCAGCATGCGTGGCACTGGCTGCCACCCTGCACTACGCGCTGCTCAGCTGCCTCACCTGGATGGCCATTGAAGGCTTCAACCTCTACCTCCTACTTGGGCGCGTCTACAACATCTACATCCGCCGATACGTGCTCAAGCTCTGTGCCCTGGGCTGGGGTAAGCACGGTCTCCCTCTCCCTTGCTTCTTGAGGCTTCCAGCCAGACTGGGCGTCTGTCCCCTCCTGTCCTCTTTCTCCTCCACTGCCATGACCACTGGTCACCATCCCTGCCAGCACCCACCGCCACTTCCTACATGACTATTCTTATCACCACTTCCACCTCCAAAGCATCTGTCATCACCACCTCCAATACCACCATCACCTCCACCATCCTCATCCTTGTGTTCACCGCCATCTCTGGTACCATCGTCATCGGCGTCTTTATCACCATCCTGGCCCCTCTCTTTATTATCTGTTTCCTCGCCGGTTCCCAAACCCTCTCTCCCATTACCTTCCAGCCATCACCTCCCAGTGGGACCACTACTACTGCCGCTACCGTTCCACCCTAGAGCCCTCATTCATGTCAGCCTTCTCTAAGACCACCAGGCTAATTGTTCTGAGGCTGGATCACGTGACAGCGGCTGGGGACTCAGAGCGAGCTCTTTCCCTCCCCTGCCCCCACCCTCCGCTTGCCCAGTGGAGTCCTGTTTTAGCAGCCCCAGGAGTCCATGACCAGCCCACCCCTGGGGTCTCCTGACAGACACTGAGCCTCTGTCCCACACCTCAGGGGGCCCGGGCTTCCTGGTGCTGCTCCTTCTTGCCGTCAAGAGCTCAGTTTACGGACCCCACAGGATCCCGCTCTCCGACAGCCAGGGGAATAGCACGGGCTTCCAGAGCACGTCCATGTGAGTGCGCTCAGGGCTGCGGCAGGCTCCCTGGCTCTGGCAGCAGGGCCAGTTGGTCCTGGGGCTCTAGATAGGGTGCCTTGTAGGCGAGGCACTGGCTGCAGGGCAGGGAGGGGGCTGCTGCTTACACGGGGCGTGGTTTCCAGGGGGCTTTGCCACGCCCCTTCTGCTGGATCTCCAAGGTCTCCTGCAGGACGGGTTCACTCTCTATGCTAGTTCTAGGAAGCACATGGGCCTCCAAGGCCAGGCCGGGACATCGGGGGGCCTCTGCCCACTGGCCGCTGGCGGCCAGCGCCCCTCTGGCTCTCAGGCCCTGCGCTGGAGCTCAGCCTGTGCCTGGCTCTTCTCTCTCCTCACGTCCGTGCTTCGCTCACGCGCTTGGCTCTGGCTCCCCGTGACCCATGCCTGGCATGGCACCCCCAGCCCTCCAACCCTCGTAGTCAGAGAAGAGAGTGTTGTGGGGATTGGGACACCGCAGGCACCGGGCTCAGAGTGTATGTGGGGAGGGGGCCCAAGGCGGTTTGGGGCACAGACTCTGTCGCCCCTTCCCGTGCCCTCAGACATTAACCTTTTTCTTGTGATGAAATGTTTCTAACAGGCAACATAGAGGGAATAGCTTAACAACCCCCTGCAGACCCATCACCAGCAGTTGGCCGTCTGGCCTTTTTCCCTCTCCTGGCTGACACCAGCTCAGTACGGCTGAAGGCTGGCTCTGAATCCTCACAGCAAGGAGCAGGCCCCATTGTCAGCCCTTGTTTACAGTTGGGGAAACCGAGGCACAGGTGGCTGAAGAACCCTGCCCAAGGAGACCCAGCCAGTTGAGGTCAGAGCTGGGACTTGGCTCCAGAGCCCGGCCCCTAACCACTGCCCATCCCAGCCTCTGGGAAGTGAGGGCTCTGCGCACGGAGTGAGGCTGAGATGGGGTTAATTCCTCTCTGTGAGGGTCGGGGTGTTTTCTCAGAGGAAGTGTGACTTAGGACTCTTTAAACGTGTGTTTTTATTGCATAATAAGTGACATGGCAAAAGAACTGCAGTGATGCTTCCACAGAACAGGAAGCACGTTAATGCAGGGATGTTAGCGAGCTCCCGCCCGAAGAACCATCTTCTTCCTGGTCTTCCTCACCTCTCCCTCTCCCCTCTCACCCTGGATTTTGTGACTTTTAATCTCCTGCATTTAAAAAACCCTTAATGGGCTTCCCTGGTGGCGCGGTGGTTGAGAGTCCGCCTGCCGATGCAGGGGACACGGGTTCGTGCCCCGGTCCGGGAAGATCCCACGTGCCGCGGAGCGGCTGGGCCCGTGAGCCATGGCCGCTGAGCCTGCGCGTCCGGAGCCTGTGCTCCGCAACGGGAGAGGCCACAATAGTGAGAGGCCCGCGTACCACACACACACACACACACAAAACCCCTTACTATATATATATGTAATTTTAAAAAATTATTTTACATTTTTTGTTTTATTTTTTAAGTTGAAGTATAATTGACATATAACACTTTATTAATCTCAGGTGTGCAACATAATGATTTGGTTGTATATATTGCCAAATGACCGCAACAATAAGTCTAGTTAACATCTGTCACCAGACATACAGAATTGATTTTTCTTGTGATGAGAACTTTTAAGACCTACTCTCTTCGCAACTTTCAAATATGCAATAGAGTATTGTTAACTGTAGTCATCGTGCTGTACATGACATCCCCAGGACTTATTTATTTTATAACTGGACGTTTGCAACTTTTGACCCCCTTCACCTGTTTTGCACCCTGTCCCCCGCTCCCTGGCCTCTGGCAACCACCAATCTCTTCTCTGTATCTATGAACTTGTTTTTTTTGTTTGTTTGTTTTAGATTCCACAAGTAAGTGAGATAATACGGTATTTGTCTTTCTTTGTCTGACTTATTTCGCTTAGCATAATGTCCTCAAGGTCCACCCATGTTGTCACAGGTGGCAAGATTTCCTTCTTTTTATGACTGAATATTATTCCATTGTGGTTTTGTGTGTGTGTGTATGCCACATCTTCTTTAACAGCAATTTTTAAAAACCTTGAAAATAACTCCAATGCCCACTGACAGGACGCAGGATTAGTAAATGCGATAGAGCCACCCCTGTCAGACGATCATCTGGCAGTGAAAAGGAATGATCCACCACCACACTCATCCACTTGGATGAACCCCCAAAATCATGTTCAAGGACTCTGACTGCAGTGAAAGGAGCCCAAGCAGGTGATCGTGACAGTTAGGGGCACAGGCTCTGTGCTTAGACCATGGGGCTTCAAGTCCCACCTTAGGCAGGTGTGCGTTTCTAAGCCTCATAGGGTCACCATGAGGATCGTATGGCTGATTCACGGGAAATCACGTGACCTGATGGGGTCAAAGGCAGCACCTGCCTTGAAGGTGTTTGGGGGAAGCAAAGAGCATGAAGACCTCACCGAGGGTCTAGGACCAGGGCTGGGGCCACTGCCAGGTATCTCTCTGATCTTCCCCTCTGCCCTCGGTGGAGTTTTCCTGCCACTGCCCCGGCCCCTCAGTCCACACATGGAGAGCGCCCCTCCACCGAGCTGCAAGTTGCAGCAGCTCAGGGAAGGGCCGGTGGCCCAGTCCAGGTGGGGAGGGGCTCCTGGCACCGTTGCACGAAGATGGGGATGAGATGATGATAATCGTGTGGTGGGTGGAAGGAGAAGTTTCCAGCAAAGGGGAGAAGTTTCTAGCAAAGAGGACCATGGACTATATGGTGCAGTCAATACCTTATAAGTTGACAGTTGGGCTGGCCGTGGAAGGGGGGAGGGTTAGTTGTTCAAGGGAGGAGAGAAAGAATTTTCAGGTGGGTAAAAGAGGGTAAAGGAGTTACCCTCATGCAGGGGCTTCAGGCAGGGGGCTGAGGTGGCAGGTGGGTCCTACCTGGTGGCCTGGCTGGAAAGCTGAGCCCAGGACTTCACCATGTGTGCAGTCAGGCAAGAAATGACAGGTCTGAGCCGGAAGACTGGACCGGGTTCAAGAGGCAGTCCAGAGGCCCGGGAGACCGTGGCTTCCCTGCCACCAGCCTTGGGAGCCACACCAACCCCAGCGCTTCACCCCTCCTCTGCAGATGCTGGGTGCGGGACCCCTGGGTGCACGGTGTTCTGGTCATGGGCTTTGGTGGCCTCACATCCCTTTTCAACCTGGTGGTGCTGGCCTGGGCGCTACGGGTCCTGCACAGACTGCGGGCGCGGGAGAAGGCGCTGGGCCCCAGAGCCTGCTGGGATACCGTCACCGTGCTGGGCCTCACCGTGCTGCTGGGCACCACCTGGACCTTGGCCTTCTTCTCCTTTGGTGTCTTCCTGCTGCCCCAGCTCTTCCTCTTCACCACCTTCAATTCGCTCTACGGTAGGGCCTGTGGTTGACGTGGAGGAAACCCCAGGGGGGTAGCGTACAGCTGCTACATGTTTATTACTGAAGGGCTCCAGGTCGAAGGGGTGAGTCGGGCTGAAATCTGGGCCCTGACAAGCTGGTCTGGGGCTACACCCGCCCATAGGAAGGGGCACCACCTTGTACTTTGCACAAAGCTAGCCTATGGGCTAGCGGTGGCTGGTCCTCCAGCTCCTACGCCCGGTCCCTTCTGGCCTCCTACAGGAAGGGCTTCTGAGAATTACTGCTGGGCCTCAGGGAGGCCTCACTTACCCCAACCAAGGAGGTACCTGGATTTTGGAGGAGGCCCCACGCTGTTCCTGCGATGCTTCCACTAACCAGTCTTTTGCGTGCAGGTTTCTTCCTCTTCCTGTGGTTCTGCTCCCAGAGGTGCCGCTCAGAGGCAGAGATGGAGGCATCCAGCTCCTCCCAGATGGTGCACTAGTCTGGACTGTCTGGACCTTCTGGCCTGGAGTCCCCAGCTTCTCTGGCTGCCTGCAGCCGGAGGCCCTGGCTTCCACTTGAGAAGATGGCAGGCCAGCTGCCAGACACCAGAGGCCACTGTTCCCTCCAGGGGGCCTTTTCCACCTCCATGCCTTCCCCAGGCCCAGAGGGCAGCGTGTTGCTCTCCGTCCCCAGGCATTCTGCTCTGGGGTGGGTCCAGCCCCACCTGGGGGCAGCAAACTTGCCCCTGGTGCCTGGGCCCAGCTGGCCAGGCCAATGGCCAGAGCACTGGCCTGGGAGTCAGGAGGCCACGTTTCAATGCCTTTCTGTGGGTCTCACTGTCTGACCTTGGGCGTGTCATTTCTCACTGACCCTTGGTTTCCACATCTGTGACATGGTGGCAGATGGCTCTGGTCCTGCCTAATCCCAGAGCTTTATGCAGATTCAATGGCACCAGGGAGGAGGAGGTCATAGTGGGGTGGGGATCCCCACCCTGGCCTGGGCCTGCCCTGAAAACATCTGCTGGGCCCTGCTTCCTTCCTCTGGGAGAGGGTCAGCCCTGGCCGGGGGTCCCCAGCCCAGCTCTTAGAGACCCACCCAGTGTGTGAGACCTCACCAGCCTGTACTTGAGGCCTCTTTTCCTTTAACCCCCAAATTATGATGACTCTAACTCCAAGTCCACCCTTCCCAAAGATCAGGAAATCCAGTCCTTTCCAGAGGCTCCTCTTCCAGTGTTCCCCAGACCCCCATAGGCCATTAAGACCAGCAGCTGGGACCACAGAGCTTCCTGGAGGTGGGAGGGGAGCGCCTCTTTCCCCTCCGTCTGAGCTCCAGTGACTCAGCTATTTGAGCAGGATTGAATTTCACCTGGGAGGTGTGAGGGTGTGGGTTCTAAATCCCAAGCTTGTTTGTCTGTTCTCTTGGAGTTGCTGGGCACCTAAAGTATTTATAAATTATACAAGTCTTTTGTCAGGCTTCCCATTTCAGTTTCCTTTCTGTTTGTTTTGTTAGCTGTCGCAGTTGTAGAAAATCACCATTGCCCTTGACCTGTCCTGTCAGGCCAAGTGGGAGACCACTCATGAAGCGGGCACCTTTCCCAGGCTTCACACCAGGGGGCCCTGTTGGCCAATGTCAGAAGCCACTGGGTCCAAAACCATGTCTGGTGATGCTGTGGTCGCCTGTCTGTGGATATGACACACCAGATGGAGAGGCTCTGCCTCCAGGACTGCACCTGCTGGGTGACCAGCAGGAGGAATGCTAGCACTGCCTACACAGCCATTTCTCTCTTTCCCAACGCAGCCACCCGCTCTGGCTTTTGGGGTCTTTTGCTCTGGGCATACCTGGCACTAGAGCGCTGGGCTGGGATAGGCTCTCAGGGCCCCGCTCCGAGCCATCCGATAGATTGCAATGACTTTGAATGTCACAGGGAGGGAATTGGAGCCGGATCCCTTTTCTTCCTGGGGGATCCTCTGCCCTCTGTTCATTTCTTGATATGAATAGCCCTTCACTAATTGGTGAGTGGCTCAGGCTCCGCAGACTGCCTGGGCTCAAGTGCCACCTCTGTCACTTGTAAGCTGTGTGACCATGGACAAGCCACTTCACCTCTCTGTGCCTGAGTTTTCCCATCTGTAAAATAGGGGCAATAGTAGTACTATTTATTTTTTTTTAGTAGTACCCATTTTGAAGGGTAAATAAAATAACCCATATAAAGAGGCTTAGCAGAGGGTAAGTGCTCAGTAAATGGTTATTGTTATCATATGTATTTTGTTATTATTATTAACAGTGTCAACTGAGTCTCAGAGGCCGACCCTCTAAGGTCCAGGTCTGCTCGGCCTCACAGGCCCAGCTCCTCGCTCAGTGTATCCTGTTGTCCCTCGGCTGTGCTACCTCCTCTCCCACTTTCCCCAGAGCTGCCTTTGGTCCAGCCTTGCCGGCCTTTTGTCATTTTAGGGACATTCCTCACATGGTACAGGCTCCAGGCCATTGCCACCTGTCCCCCTACCCCTCGGTTCCCAAATCCTCTGATCTATCTAAATTCTCAGGGGCTCAGTTATCGTGCCTCTCATGAAATCTCTCCAGTTTTCCCACAGAGGAGGTCTCTCTCCCACTCCGACTCCAGCAGAGTGTCCTCCTGCTTCTCTCAGGGTGATGTGAGCCCCCATTCGCGCTCCTAGTTTGGCCTGCCCTAGCTTGTACTAGGCTACCCAGGCCTTGGGGTGGGTCCCGTCCCAATGCGGGTGCCGAGGATCATGGGCACCTCCTGCCCCTCTCTTGGGCAGCTCCGGGGAGTGGTCCACAGCCCACTGAAGCAGGGCCTTGCCTGGGACCCACCCCAGCCCAGACCTGGCCTGTTAGATCCTACCAAGCCCAGGGCTGCCCAAGGGAGGATGTGGCCACAGTGACACGGAATGGTTCTGGTAATTCTAGGAAACGGCCCTCAGCTATGTGGCCCTGAGCCTGGCTGGGGTTCAGGCGCTGGGCAGGGACCACTTCCCGGAAACGCCCTAACCGGGTGGGGGGCAGGGCCGAGGGAGCCGCTGATGGGTCTCGGTGCCCTCCCCTCACTCCCAGCGGGGTCCTGGCCTTGCCCAGACTGGGCACCGGGCCCAGCTGTCAGGGGCTTCCAGACTTAGAGGGAAGATGGAGCGGGAGGCACCTAGGGCTCACTGCTCAGGGCCAGAGTCTCCGAGGAGGCCTGTGGTGAAAGATGACAAGTTGAAGCCAGAAAGACCACAGGCTAGCAGCTTCTGTGTTGCTTTGTTGCTGTTTTATTTTTTTCAGAAAGATGTAGTGTGCGTATGGGGGGAGGAGGGTTGAATGAGGGTTGCCTGCTAAAACACAGGATGCCCAATTGGAGGGACAGATACAAAAAAATGTTCACTGTTTATCTGAAATTCAAATTTTATCCTGTAGATCTCTGTCTACTTATTTTTTTCTTTTCTTTATTTCTTTTGCTAAGTCTGGCAACACTCTTAGAAAGGAGCATTGGCTCTGGAGTCTGGGATGTGCACTCTTTACCCTTCCAAGTCGATCCACCCTGTGCTGACTGGGGACCCTTCTGCCCACTGAATGAGCCCTGCACTCAACTCGAGGCTCCTCCTCCAGGGCTCTTATTGCCAGCCAAGGTTGCCACCAGGATGCTCAAGGGCCCTCCCATCAACCATGGTGCAGACCAGCCTCCATCCACCACAGAGCCTCTTCACAGGCCTCCCTGCCTCCCCACTCCCAGTCTGAGCTTGACTCAGAAGCCAGAGGGAATTTTTTCATCCTGTAACCTGACCATGACCCTCTCTGCTGAAACCCTCCTTGTAGTCAGACTCCCCTCTGGAGCTCAAAGACCCAGGGGGTCTGACCTGTGCTCACTTCTCCCATCCATCTCCCACCATTCCTTCCTCATCCTCCTTGCTTCTGCCACCCTGAACTATTAATACTTCAAGTTTCCTGAACAGGTCCTTTCTCACCTCCAGGCCTTGGCACAAGCTGCCTGGAACGCTGTCCCTCAGGTCTTTCATTTGCAGAAAGATGGCAACACACCCTTATGATCTCAGCTTTGCAGCCTCTCCTGATCTCCCTGTGTCTGGACCAGGAAGCTGCCCCTGACCTGTAAAATCTAGGATGGGGCCTTCTCTCTCCTCCATAGCCTTTGTCCTTCCCCCATGACAATAGTTATTTCTCTCTCTTACGAATGTCCGTATCATTTCAAAAGTGAATTATCATCTGCAAATTTACTTTGACAAATCTTTTAAAAATTGATAGACTAGGGAGACAAATCCACCAGCAGCATGGGCTATTTCAAATGCGTCTCTTAATTATTGATGGCAAAGCTGAACAAATTAGCCAAGATATGGAAGATTTGAACAACATAAGCAACAGACTTGATATAATGGACATTAATTGAATTTTGTCTCCCATGATCAGATTCTCCTTAAGCGCTTATGGACTATTTTCAAAAATTGATAGTATACTAGATTAGAAAGCAACCTCAAAAAAAATTTCAAAGAATTGCTATTAGAGCACATTCTTTGACCTCAGTGCAGTGGAGTTAATAATAACAAAAATATAATTTAAAATATCCCTACATATTTGGAAATTTATCACTGGGATAAACAAATTGACCAAAGGAATGGAAAAGAGAGCCTGGAAACAGAGGAGGCGTGAGTGGGACTCATTTATGACAGTGGAAGCTGGCAGACCAGAGAGGGAGGAACCATGTGATTTAGTAGAGCAGGTAAAATTGGTTATACGTGTGGGGAAAAAGTCCACTTGAATCTCTGCTTTACAGAGTACTCAAGAATCAGCTCTAGGGACTCCCCCTGGCAGTGCAGGGGCTAAGACTCTATGCTCCCACTGCAGGGGGCACGGGTTTGATTCCTAGTTGGGGAGCTAAGATCCCATATGCCGCGTGGGGCAGCCAAAAAAGAAAAAAAAGAAAGAATCAGCTCTAGATGGATTAAGGACTTACATGTCACAAGTGCAACTTTAATACTGTTTGAAGAAAATATAGGTTAATATCTTTCTGACTTCAGGCTGGGGAAACAACTCTTAAGGTAAACACCAAAAAGGTGTTAACCATGATGAAAATATGCAACTGACCATATTAAAAATAATTTCTGTTTGAGATAGAGTCACAGATGTAGAAAACAAACATATGGTTACCAAGGGGGAAAGGGGGAGAGGGATAAATTGGGAGATTGGGATTGACATATGCACACTACTATATATAAAATAGGTAACTAATAAGGACCGACTGTATAGCACAGCAAACTCTTCTTAATACTCTGTAATGACCTATATGGGAAAAAAAAAAACTAAAAAAGAGTGGATACATGTATATGTATAACTGATTCACTTTCCTGTACATCAGAAATGAACACAGCACTTTAAATCAAGTATACTCCAATAAAATTTTTTAAAAATTAAAAATAATTTCCGTTCCCCAAAAGACACCTGAAAAGGAGTAAAAAGACGAGCCATATCTGGGAAAAGATGTAAGCACAGAGTTGGTATCAAGATCCCCTATGGATCAGTAAGAAAAGATAAAGAACTTAAGAGAAAAATGAGCAAAAACCATGAACTGGCATTTCACAAAAGATGAAATGGCCAGAAAACATGGCAGGATCTTAAGTTCACTAGCGATCAGAGACACAGAAATGAAGACCACAATGAGATGTTATTTTCTGCCCAGTTGGTTCGTAAAAATTGGGACATCTGACACTGTTAAATGTTGACTAGGAAATGGATCAGCAGGAACTCTCTAAATTGCTGGCAGGACTGTAAAGTGATTCAAGCATCGTGGGAAAACAGTTTGGCATTTCTCTGTAAAGATAACAGTGGCACACCTGTGTCCCAGCCATTCCACTCCCAGGATTCTGAGAGCAACCCCTGCAGGTGTATCTAGATACACACCTGAAAGTGTTCATAACAGCACTGCTGGCAATCGCAGAAACGCTGCAACAACATCGTGAATCTAAGACACCTGGTGCTGAGTTGAAAAACTCAAATCCCAGAGAGTATACATGGTTTGATACTCTTTAGTTTTAAACCCAGCACAAGCAAATGATATCTAAGCATGTATACTCTACTAAGCTATACAGACAGAGTGAATGAGTGACAGCCACAAAGTTCAAGACACCTCTGGGGAGGGAGAGGGGAGGAGGGGGAAGGGTAGTGGAGGCTCCAGAATTTGGATTTTATTGGAGGGCAAAGGGGAGCTGGTTTCTGAGAAGAGTGATGTGATTCCAACCTGTTTGTTGTTGTTTTTTTTTTTAATTTGAAATTAAGTTTATTCGTGCATTAAACAGTTATAGAATACCCTTGGGACATTTTTAGTCCAACAATTAAAATTGCATTTAAAAGCCAACTGGAAGAGTTTAGAGACCAAAAAGACATCTGGAGTAACTACTGTTCCCCTTTCCTTGAGTTTATATATATTTACCTTTTAGTCAAGAGAGAGAACTGTGATTACTTTATATTCCAGGGGATGTGATTTCCAGTTCCATTGTCTTAATATGTATAAGATTCTTCTGTGAAGGCCGGAGAAGATCAAAGAATTTGATGTTGATTGGAAGAATTAAGAAGACAAGACTAATTGTTGGTTCATGGACCCACAATTTTACCACAAATCACTAGATGGGGTGGTGGGAGGGGTATTATGTTTCCCATCAATAAAACCTCAGGTATTTATTTTATTTTTGGCTGTGCCGCGTGGCTTGCAGGATCCTAGTTCCCCGACCAGGGATTGAACCCATGACCCTGCAGTGGAAGCATGGAGTCCTAAGCACTGAACCGCCAGGGGAGTCCCCTGAGGTATTTAAAGACTCCATAGACGTGGAGGGAATTCCCTGGCGGTCCAGTGGTCAGTACCCCAAGTTTTCACTGCCAAAGGCCCTGGTTCAATCCCTGGTAGGGGAAATAAGATCCCACAAGCTGCTCTCAGTGCAGCCAAAAAAAAAAAAAGAAGACTCCATACACATGGAAACTCACTTCTGCGTCTCTCAGAGGTAGTGGCAAGGCTGAGAAGGCTGTGGTGGGAGCTCATACTTCCTTGGACTTCTCACATATGTTAGTGCGAAAACCTAACCAGGACTGGACCATGTCAAACACCTCTCTGAATAAAGTAGTTAATCAGTTTTCTCTTCAGGATGCGTTCCAAGGCAACAGTGTGATCCATGATGAATTTTTCCCGGTCTGTTTTTGGCTTGTCTTGGTGCTGAAGTCTATGGCAATACAAAACAGCATGGTCATTTACTGTGAGACCTGCCTGAGTCAAAGAATGGGCTCTCTTAAGTCTCAGCAGTCAGGGTTTAACCTAGTTCATTTTTTTGGCTATTCTCATCATCCAGATGGCAGGACACTTCTGTGGGGACGTCTCTTTTATTCTCCTCCATGGGTTCCAAAGGGCAGTCTCGACCTATGGCTAGCACCTGGCCGACAGACGGTCGTGTCAGCACGAGCAGCTTTCAAGTAGCTGGCACACACCTGCCAGCCTGCCACAGAACAGGGCTCCACCACTGAGCCTCTGGGGAGGTCAGCTGGGAGAGGCGTCTCTAGGCAGCAAGGCAGGCTCTCCCCTTCTGGACTGGGAAGGACCCTCGGGACTGCATATTTCAACAGGCAGCTGAGACCTGACATTACCATGATGTCACCTCTGTGCATAAACACGGGGATGGGGGCTTCATCTCTTTTGAGGCCACCCAGGAGAAAGATGGCAGACTGTCCAAAGCTGAACGACAGCAGGGGTTTGGAGTGCTCTAGTTCAGATTTATCTACATGGATTCCCGGCGTGGAGTCTAATCGGTAGTAATCCAGGATACCCGCTTCAGCTCGGAGACCCTGAAATCCACAGGCAGTGTCCACTTACTCTGAGAGGAAAGTCAGGTCCGCAGGGGAAGGTGGGTAGTGACTGCAGAGTATTTCTTACTGTCCCAGTTACAATGGTAGCCTAGGGTCACCCAGTGCCGTTTCTCTCATAAACTTCAGGGTCTCCATTTATTCACTTCTTTATACCTTAGAAGCTCTTTGCTCTGTTCCCACAAATCTTGGGTCTCTTCTTAGTCACATGTTTGTCCAGGTTACATAGATTGGGTTTCCGGGAATATAACTTAAGGCACTGCTTCACCTGAGAGCAAGGGTTTGGGATAAAAATAAATCGGGATAGCCTTGCAGTCTGTAGGCTCGCCACTCGCTGGCCAGCCGAAGTCCTGCTCTGTATGCATCGTGGTCACTGGCTGGGGACACATTTAGCTGAGATTTGACTACCCTGGGGGCACCAGGCCCCGTGCCTTGGGCCGCCAAGAAGTCAGTGACGCCTCCCAGGTCTGCGGTGCCGGGGCGGCTCTGCCGGCAGAAGTGGAAAAGCTTCGGAAAGGCGAACTCCACGGGCTCCGCTGCCAGCATCGCCACAGTGCCCACGGCCACTGCCACCTTCCCCATCTCGCTGCTTGGCCTCGTCTCCATCCTGCTGTTGAAAAACAATGAAAGTAAGTGTGGAATTGCTACACCTGTGAGTTTTCAGGCTTTTCCTTCTCTGAGCCCCATTTTCTCCCTAATAAGGGTAAGAGGGAACACTTACTATGTACCCAATGCTCCCTACATATATTAGCTCACTTAATTTTCACAACAACTCTGTGAGGTAAGTTTGATTATTATGCTCGTTACACCCATGAGGCAACTGAAGCACAGAAAGGTTAAGTGACTTGCCCAAGGTCACACAGCTACTCGGTGCCAGAGCTGGGATTCAAATCAGCCTCTGCTTCCTTATCAGAACAGTGGAGGGACGGGAGCAACCCCACTGGATGATGAGTCCTCTAGTGGCAGGGGTTGTGTGTGTGTGTGTGCCCTTGGGAACCCACCTCGGATGCTCAGGAAGTCAGCCATGATTATTGTCCTAGCAGGGTTTGGCAGCGAGGCAGGGAGCCAGCATGGGAGGGAATCAGAGACAGTCTGGGTTCGAATCCTGGGTCTGCCACTCACTCACCACAGAGCGTGGCAATCCTCTTGAGGCCTCTCTGAGACTTAGTTTTCTCACCTCTAAAATGGGGGCCGTCCTAGTTGCTATTTCCAGGGCTGCTGTGAGGGATCAGGGAGAGAAAGGTGTGAGTGGCCTGGCCCACCGCCCAGAGTGATGAGCAGTGCTTCAAGGTGGGCTATTATTAGTCACCTGTTCATGGGTGTCCTCAGCAGCTCCCTCTAGGTGATTTCTAACAGGGCTTGGTCAGGAGCAGGCCCTTCAGGGTGTGAACAGCGGGTCCAGCGCCTCTCACACCACTGATGATGTGAGCTGTGTCTAAGAACATTTACATGGGAGCCTCAGCCTAAGGGCCAGAAGGTCAGCAGCTGGGGTCAGGGTGAAGGTGGGCTCCTCAGGTGGCTGGGCACCGCCAGGGCCGCCAAGTCAGGTGCTGGGGTAGTCATTCCTATGGTGACCAGCAGGGGTCATGGTTGGCCACTTGTGCCTTCTTCCCTGGTCCCAGAGCCCATGGGCAACCTGCAGAGGACAGCAAGGACTCCCACATTCCTGCCAACGGCAAGGTGGGGCATTTCCAGCAAGAGTGCATCTGAGGCCCTGACTTGGCTTTCCCACCTCTGTGAAATAAGAAAACGGATACGTTTTTCCATCCCTCTGTGGGAATGTCTGCTGGTCTTTTATCTACCCATCCATTTATCTTTGTTCATTCACTCATCTGCTCATCCATTCATCCTTCTGTCTGTCCATCCGTTCATTATTCCTTTAGTTTCCATTTGTCCATGAATCCATTCCTCTGTCCTTTTATCCAGTCATCCATCCATCCAACATCCAACATCTGTCCATCTACCCTCTGTCTACCCCACATGCACAAAGACCCCATGTTGAGCTAGACTTGTTCAGCCTGAGGTTCCCCATGAAGGGAGGAGCCCATTTGCTGCTTCCGCCACCCCTCTCCCCCATCTCCTCCAGGCTCACCATCTGGTGGGACCAGGGATGTACCAGGCAATGATAACATAAGATGATGCGTGTGGACAAAATTGGGGGTGCAAAAATGTCACATTTCACTATTAATTTTTTTTTAAAATTTATTTATTTATGGCTGTGTTGGGTCTTCGTTTCTGTGCGAGGGCTTTCTCTAGTTGCGGCAAGCGGGGGCCACTCTTCATCGCGGTGCGCGGGCCTCTCACTATCGCGGCCTCTCTTGTAGCGGAGCACAGGCTCCAGACGCGCAGGCTCAGTAATTGTGGCTCACGGGCCCAGTTGTTCCGCGGCATGTGGGATCTTCCCAGACCAGGGCTCGAACCCGTGTCCCCTGCATCGGCAGGCAGATTCTCAACCACTGCGCCACCAGGGAAGCCCCACTATTAATTTTTATAGCACATTAGACTCCAAGGCTCTCCCATCCTCTGCATGGGGATCGACATTTGTGGAGAAGGTCTTTGAGTTAAACAAAAATCTGAGAGGCTCATGTTGCTCCTGGAAGGCAAATGGGGAAAGGGCCTCTGGTTCAACTTCAGCCCCTAGTAGTCACTGCTGATGTCCTCGTATTGAAGCCCATGGGGTCTCTTAGTCGGCTGGCTCCCGACCCCTCCCCAGGCTTCCTGGCCCAGCGGATGCTTTGCTGAGAAGCTGCCTGTCAGAGGCGCCCCAGACCTTCCTCCCCAGCAACGGGAGCCTCTGGTCTCAGGCAGGTAGGTCCTGGCTTCAGTCCTTCACCACAGGGACACGAGCCGCAGGAACACAAACTGACCTAGACCCCAGATACTGGAGCCTGTGGGCTTGGCTGCTTCCTTAGGTGGGCGTTAGGGCAGGGTGAGGGGTGTAACCCAGCCTGGCAGGAAGGTGTCTTATGAGGGGGGACTTCTAACTGAGACCTCCATGTTGAGTAGAGTGAGACAGGGGAAGCGGGAGCGGGAAGTTGGGGGTGGTAAAAGGAAGAGAGAGTGCAGACACGTGGGCTTGTGGGGTAGCGGGGCAGTGGGAGGGGAAGAGAGAAACCAGAGAGGTAAGAAGGGGCCCCATCTTGGAGCTTGGGCAGTAGGGAGATACCGAAGGTCTTTGACCAGGTGAGTTCCCCATGCAAGTGGTGTTTCCAAAGAGTCACTCTGGCAGTGGGTGGAAACAGGTTGGAAAAATGTCCAGGGAGGAGTAGCCATCTCTGGTTGTGCTCGGGTGGACGTGAGACACTGGTGGGTCACCCCTCCCACGGCTGTGCTGACAGCAGGAATGGAGGGGGGGGCGAGGCTCTGTGGGGCGTTGGGTGGGGGGACCCATAGGATGGAATTGCCTGACTGGCCACCAGGTGGTGGGTGGGGTCATCAAGGCTGATACCTGGGGTCCTGGGTGGTGGGTGGTCTGTCTGTAACTGGGGTGGGGAACCCACGAAGGGAGAACAGGTGGTACGTGTGTGTGCCTCAGTTTTATCGATGTAATCCTTTATTGTTAAACATTAATAAAATGTGAACTATAGAGAATACACAGCATCTAAACACAATTTAACAAAAATTATAAAGCAAATCCCCATGTAACCCCCACCCCCCGAAACCTCCAGCCTCTTTTCTCCATCCCACACCTTCCTGCACGGAGCATGGAAACATCCTGACATTTTCAGGCATCGCTTCCTCACTGGTATTGATAGTTTTACCCTCTATATCTGCATCTTTGAATAACATAATTTTGGTTTTCCCTGTTTTAGAGTTTATGTAAACAAAACCCACGTTCCTTCAACTTACCATTAAGTGTGTAGGATTCGTCTGTGTCGTTGTGTTTAGATACAGTTGTATTCAAGTTCATTGCTGTATGCCATTCCAGTACGTGACCACACTACGAGCTATGAACCCATCCTCCTGTGGATGGACGTTTGGGATGTTTGCAGGTTAGGGCTGTAGTAACCAGTGCTCCGATGAGCGTTCTCATATGTACGTAGAGGTGCATATTTATACACGTGTTTCTCCAAGCTGTATATCTGGGAATGGGATTTCTGAGCTACAGGTCATATGTATCTTCAACTTTACTAGAAGATGCCAGTCTTCTGAAGTGGTTGAACAAATTTACAGTCCCACTTTGCTTGGATGACTGTTCCCATGGCTCTCTGGTGCTGTACACAGCATTGCTACTTTTTGGCAATCTGCTGGGTGTGTAATGGTACCTCGTCGTTACTGTAAGTTGCATTTCCAAGGCAATTTACTGAGCTAGAGCATCTCTTCATATATTTATTGGCTGGTTGGACCCTCCCCCCTTTTAAAGTGTCTATTTAAATCTTTTGACTATTTTCTATAGGGTTGTTTGCAGCGTATGCCTCTGGTGCCAGCGTCACTCTGATTTCGGCCACTGTGCAGGGTACAAACCTCCCACCAGGGAGCCAGTCTTTCCACATTCTACCCAGGGTCTCCTCCAACACTGTGGAAAAGACTGGAATGGGGACGTGATAGCTGATGAACGGGCGTCCCACCTTCTGACCTTCATGGAGACAGCTCTGGAGCTTCTCAGAGGTCCTGGAGGTCCCGCTGCCTACAGCAGTGACCTTGATAATGCCCTTGTATTTGGATGTCTGCCTGCCCTGTCTCACTCCCCACCCGTCACTCCTCCCTCGGGCATCATCTTCTAGACACCCAAGCCCTTGTCTCAGGCTCCCTTCTCCTCTTGTTCTTATTGAATTCTGGGGGATATTTACATATTCTGGATACGACTCCCTTGTCAGTTACACTATTGCAATTATATTTTCCCACTCTGTGATTTTTCTATTCACTTTTTTCCCCTGTAGTCTTTTTTTTTTTAATTAAAAAAATTTTTGGCCTCACCACGTGGCTTGTGGGGTCTTATTTCCCTGACCAGGGATCAAACCAGGGCCCTTGGTAGTGAGAGCATAGTCCTAGCCACTGGACTGCCAGGGAATTCCCTCCCCTGTAGTCTTTTGATGAATAGAAATTCTTCAGTTTAATATGTTCTAGTTGGTTAAACATTTACCTGATGGCTGGTGCTTTTGTGTCTAAGAAATTCTTCCCTTATTCAAAGTCAGGAAGACATATTTCTATATCATTGCTTAGAAGTTTTGTAGCTTTTCACCATTAGGTCTTTAATTTACCTGCAATTGGTTTTCGTGACTGTTATGTAGTAGGATCGAATTTTTTTTTCCCATATGGATACCCAACCATCCGAGCACCATTTATTTATTTTTTGTTTGTTTATTTATTTGTTTATTTATTTATTTTTGGCTGTGTTGGGTCTTCATCTCTGTGCGAGGGCTTTCTCCAGTCGCGGCGAGTGGGGGCCACTCTTCATCACGGTATGCGGGCCTCTCACTATCGTGGCCTCTCTTGTTGCGGAGCACAGGCTCCAGACGTGCAGGCTCAGTAGTTATGGCTCACGGGTGTAGTTGCTCCGCGGCATGTGGGACCTTCCCAGACCAGGGCTCGAACCCGTGTCCTCTGAATTGGCAGGCAGATTCTCAACCACTGCGCTACCAGGGAAGCCCCCAGCACCATTTATTGAAAAGTCAAGTCTCTCCTCAATTCTCAGAAATGCCACCTCTGTCGTAAATCAGGCAGCCACTTATGTGTGGGGCCATTGGTGAGTGCGCCAGTTTATTTCTGATGTCCCAATTAAGTTTTAGAATTTTATTTGAATTTTGTACATTTCTGGTTAGATTTACTTCTAGGTACTCGATATATTTTGAAGTGTTGTAGATGGTGATTATATTAGTTATTTATTGACATGTAACAAATTATCCCCAAACTCAGCATCAGAACCTCAAACATTTATTATCTCTAGTTTTTGTGAGTAGGAACCTAGCTGGTGGCTCTGGCTTAAGGTCTTTTATGAGGTTGCAGTCAAGCTGATGGCTAGGGCTGTGGCCTTATCGGAAGGCTTTGATTCCCACAATGAGAAGCTGGAAGAAGGACCTTGGTTCTTGTCTTCTTTGAAGAAAGAATTCAGCGAAGAGACCAAGACTGTGAAAAAGATAAAAGCATTTATTAAAAGCAAAGTACATGTGGAAGAAGCAAAGTACTTGTGGAAAAAACAAAATATGTGTAAAAGAGCACATAGGCGAGTCAGATTGAGTTGTACCCAGTAGAGGCAGCTTAGATTGCTTATATAGGGGCAGTTTTCCTTTTTTTTTTCTCCTGGCCAGTCATCTCCATATTTGGTCCTGGTGTGGGTGTGAATCTCTCAGCCAAGATGGATTCCAGCTGGCTTCTTCTCTCTCCTTTTGTCCTTCCCCTAGACTGAGGGTCTTCTCTGTGCATGTGTTGGGCAGGGAAATCCACAAGAATGCACCCAGTCAGGGCCCAATACTCCCACTGGTATCCCATCTCAAAGAGTCAACAGGAGACCAGCTGCAGCTGCTCAGCCTGGGGCCTATCTATCTCCTACCTCAGCTTGACTTGTAGGGCTGCCTCATGTCATGGCAACTGGCTTTTCTGGGAAGAAGTGATTTGAGAGAGAGGGAGAGAGAACACCCAAGAATGGAAACCACAGTCTTTTAATAACCTAACATCAGAAGTGACATCTCATGACTTCTGCCGTATTCTATTCATTAGAAGTAAGTTACTAAGCGCGGCCCACACAAGGGGAGGGCATTACATAAAGGCGTGACTGCCAGGAAGCTGGGATCATTTGGGGCCACCATATAGTGAATAGAGCCTGTTACAGTGACCTTTTAAAAAGTTTATTTTCTAATTGTGGTTACTATATAGTATTGCATAGTGATGTGGGGGTTTTTTTGTTTTTTTAAGGCAGAGGTTTTTTTGTTTTTTTGTTTTTTTTTTTTTGCGGTATGCGGGCCTCTCACTGTTGTGGCCTCTCCCGTTGCGGAGCGCAGGCTCCGGACGCGCAGGCTCAGCGGCCATGGCTCACGGGCCCAGCCGCTCTGCGGCATGTGGGATCTTCCCGGACCGGGGCACAAACCCGTGTCCCCTGCATCGGCAGGCGGATTCTCAACCACTGCGCCACCAGGGAAGGGGCAGAGGTTTTTTTTCTAGCTTTTTGTTTGTTTGTTTGTTTTCTGGCTGCACCTCGCGGCTTACTGGACCTTAGGCCCCCAACTAGGGATTGAACCCACGCCTTTGGCAGTGAAAGCAGAGTCCTAACCACTGGACTGCCAGGGAATTCCCCATAATGATGTGTTAACATTGATTTTTTGTATCCGGCAAACTTGCTAAACTCTTATTAATTCTAATAGTTTGTCAATTTTTAAAAATGTACTCATAGCATCTATGAATAATGAGATTTGTTTTTTTCTTTCCAATCCTTGTCTGTTTTATTTCTCTTCCTTTTCTTACTGCATAGGCTAGGTCTTACAGAACAATACAGAACTGGTATAGGAACAGCAGGCTTTCTTATCTTGCTACCAATTTCAAAGGGAAAGTTTTTGACAGTTTCACCTTAAAGTATATTTGCTGTAGGGTTTTTAAAAAAATATATACCCTTTATCAGATTTAGGAATTTCCTTATATTTCTAGTTTACTAAGGTTTTTTTTTAAACCATGAATGGATATTGAATTTTGTCAAACATCTCTTTTGCATACAATGCTCATTAGAAATTTCACCTTTGATCTATTAATGTTTGAACTACATTAATTTTTGTTCTAACGTTAAACCTACATTGCATTGGTTAAACCTAAGTTGATCATAACATTATCCTTTTATATGTTTCTAGGTATAGTTTGTAATATCTTGTTTAGAATTTTTGCCTCTGTGTTCTTGAGAGAGAATAACCTGTAATTTTTCTTTCTCATATGCCTTGTTGGGTTTTGATGTCAAGATTATGTTAGCCTCATAAAATGAGTTTGAGTCTTCATTAAGAGTTTGGGCCAATTTAGCATTATTATTTCTTTCCAGAATTTTCTGCAGTATTTTCCAGTGACTCTCTCTGGTGATGGGTTTTCATTGTGGGAAGATTTTTGACTACAGATAGAAGTTACTTAGCGTACAGGACTGTTCAGGATTTTAATTTCCATTTAGAATGCTTTCTGCAGCTTAAGGAAGCAATGTTTTTCTAGGACTTTTATAATATTTAATTATATTAATTTTTAGATTTATTGGCATAAAGTTGTACACAATATTCTGTTTTGTATGATTACTGTTATAGCATAATGTTTCTCTTTTCCAACCTGACATAGGTTATTTGTGCCTTTTTCTTTTACCTTCATAGTTTGCCAGAGATTTGTCAATTTTGTTAGTCTTCCAACGAGTCAATTTTGATTTTTGTTGATTTTCTTAATTGTAAGTTTGCTTACTACTTTACTAACTTGTGCTTTTATCTTTATTATTTTTCTGCTATATACTTTTTTTTTTTTTTTTTTCGGTACACGGGCCTCTCACTGTTGTGGCCTCTCCCATTGGGGAGCACAGGCCGCGGACATGCAGGCTCAGTGGCCATGGCTCATGGGACCAACCGCTCCGCGGCATGTGTGATCCTCCCGGAACAGGGCATGAACCCACGTCCCCTGCATCGGCAGGCGGACTCTCAACCACTGTGCCACCAGGGAAGCCCTCTGCTATATACTTTTAATTTACTATTCTTTTTCTAACTCCTTGAGGTAGATGCTTACCGAACTAATTTTAAGCCTTTATTCTTTTCTAGTATATGCTATATATTTCCTTATAAGTATTACTTTAGAAAAATTTCCTACGATTTTGAATATCTATTTTCATTATTGTTCAGTTTTAGAAATAGTTTAAGTTTTAAATTGTGGTTTCTTCTTTGTTATAAAAAGTGTGTCTTTAAATTTTCTAAATATGTGGGGATTTCCTTTTATATTGATTTCAAGCTTAATTACATTGTGATCAAAGAAACATTATCTAAATGATTTAAATCCCTTGACATTTATTGAGATTTGCTTTATGGCCCAGAATATGAGCTATATTTATAAATGTTCTGGATGGGCTTGAAATGGGTTTTTTACATTTGTTGTGTGCGGTGTTCTATGTACATTCAAGTCTAATTTATTAACTGAGTTCGTCAAATCTTCATCTCCCTTCCCCATCAAATTGAAAAAGCTGTCTGAAAATTTATTATGGCTGTTGATTTGTCTATTTTTCCATGTAGTTCTATCAGGTTTTGCTGTATATATTTTGAGCTTATGTTATTAGGTACATAGAAATTTAATATTGTTACATCCCCCTAGTGAAATTAAGTTTTATTATTATCTTTCCCTCTAGTAATGCATTTTACCTAAACGTCCACTTTGTCTTTTTTCTTAAAATTAATTAATTAATTAATTAATTTTTGGCTGCATTGGGTCTTCGTTGCTCTGTGTGGGCTTTGTCTAGTTGTGACAAACAGGGGCTACTCTTCGTTGCGGTGTGCGGGCTTCTCATTGCAGTGGCTTCTCTTGTTGAGGAGAAAGGGCTCTAGGAGTGGGCTTCAGTAGTTGTGGCTCGTGGGCTCTAGAGCACAGGCTCAGTAGTTGTGGTGCATGTACTTAATTGCTCCATGGCATGTGGGATCTTCCTGGACCAGGGCTATGAACCCACATCCCCTGCATTAGTAGGTGGATTCATAACCCCTGCACCACCAGGGAAGCCCTACTTCGTGTTTTTATGAATATAGTTATATCAGTTTTTTTAAACTAGTATTTTTATTTTATTACCTTAAACTTTTCTCTATTCTTATGTTTTAGAGGTGTTTGTTCATTTTTTATTTTATTTTTTTAAAATATTTATTTATTTATTTATTTGGCTGTGCCAGGTCTTAGTTGCTGCATGTGGGATCGTCATTGTGGCATGCGGGATCTTTAGTTGTGGCATGCAGGGTCTTTAGTTGCGGCATGTGGGGTCTAGTTCCCTGACCAGGGATGGAACACAGGCCCCTTGCATTGGGAGTGCAGTCTTTTTTAAATTTTTTTCAAGATTTTTTTGATGTGGACCATTTTAAAAGTCTTTACCGAATTTGTTACAATATTGCTTCTTTTTTTCTTTTTTAGTGTTTTGGTTTTTTGGCCACAAGGCACGTGGGATCTTAGCTCCCCAACCAGGGATTGAACCCACACCCCCTGCACAGGAAGGAGAATTCTTAACGACTGGACCTCCAGGGAAGTCCCTGGTCTTTTTTTTTTTTTTTTTTGTGGTACGTGGGCCTCTCGGTGTTGTGGCCTCTCCCATTGTGGAGCACAGGCTCCGGACGCACAGGCTCAGCGGCCATGGCTCACGGGCCCAGCCGCTCGGCGGCATGTGGGATCTTCCCGGACCGGGGCACGAACCCGTGTCCCCTGCATCGGCAGGTGGACTCTCAACCACTACGCCACCAGGGAAGCCCAACCCTTCATTTTAGAGATGAGAAACTGAGACCCAGAGAGGGCAGGGACTCCACCAAAGCTGCCCAGAAGACCACCGGCTCCCTAACCTGCAAAGGGGCGCTCCAGGGTTCTAGCCCCAGCTCTGCCTCCACTGTGTGATTGCGGCCTGGTCTGTTCCCTCTCTGGGCCTTGGTTTCCCCATTGGTGAGGGTGCTCTGACCAAGCCCCAAGGTTTGTACTGGGAGATTTGGGGGTTGCAGTTGCCAGGGTGACTCGAGGACCCAAAAGAGCTGGGAGGGTGTGCGCTGGATGATGAGTTGAAGCTGCCTGCCGGGAACCCAGAAGCTTGAGAACTTGCAGCCTCAAACCAGCTGCCTCTACCACCAATAGCAGTGCTTAGGAAGGTGTAACCCAGCCACAGTCTTGGGTAAGTAGCTTCTCACAGGGGGCGGGGTGGATAACAGTGAAGGGTGAGAATTCACAGCAGCCCTCTGGCTTGGGGGCCCCAGGCAGGCACGCTGAGCCCTACTCAGACTTGTCTTTCCTGAGCTGAGGCGGGACACCTAGGCTCTGGCTTCTGACTGTATGTTTCAAGCCAATCCCCGCCCCTCTCTGGGCCTCCGTCCCCCCTCAATGAAATGGGACCAGAGACAGCGTAGATAAGCCTCAAGGGCCCCACATGACCTGAGCATCAGGCAGAGGTGTGACTGTCCCTCCTAGTGTGGACACTAGGGTCTCCACCTGCCCCACCACCGGGGAAAGGCAGCACTGAGCCTGAGCAGGGGGCTACTGCCCTGACCACCTATTGTCTCACCTCTCTGAGCCTCAGGGCTCCTCACCTGTGCGTGGGGAGGGCAGCAGAACCAACATGGCAGGGCCGGGAGGACTACCTGACAGGGTCACCCAGGGCCTGACACAGCTGTCAGTGCAAAAAGGAATTCCCACTCACCACGGCCGCCTCCCACCAGGCCTCAGGGGCTAGAGGCAGCTCCCAGGCCCCGGCCCCAGACCTCCATGCCCAGAGGGAGCCAGACCTCAGAAGAGGCCTTGGCTGTGGTGGTTCCAGAGCAGGTATCACAGCCCCACTCCTTGACCAGGGCTCCCACACACCCTTATCCTGCCTCCAGGCCAACCCCCAAATTAGCTGTCATTTAGTTAGGGCCACCAGCCTGTAGGAGGTTAATTGCGCTCACCAGCAAAGCAGGAAGAACTTTTTAAAAATCAATTTATTTATTTATTTTTGGCTGCGTTGGGTCTTCGTTGCTGTGCGCAGGCTTTCTCTGGTTGCTGCAAGCGGGGGCTACTTGTCATTGCGGGCTCCAGGCGCGCGGGCTTCATTAGTTGTGGCACGCGGGCTCAGTAGTTGTGGCGCACGGGCTTAGTTCCTCCACGGCATGTGGGATCTTCCCGGACCAAGGCTCGAACCTGTGTCCACTGCATTGGCAGGCGGATTCTTAACCACTGTGCCACTAGGGAAGCCCCAAACAGGTAGAACTTTAATGAGCAATTCATTAACAAAACTGTGGACTGCCAGAGCCTCTTCTTTCAGGAGGGACTGATTTCATTAATCACTTCATCACTCAGGCAAAGGCTGATGATATCGGTGGTTTGCATCCTCCAAGATCCTAGGGGAAATAAAACAACTGCTTCTCATTTACGGAGAGCCAGCTCTGCCCAGCGGTGTGCTTTGCAAACCCCAGCAGATTCAGTCCTTCCAGTGAGGTACTATTATTATGGCCATTTTACAGGTGGGGGAATTGAAGCTCAGAAAGGTTATTCTCTTCCCCAAGGACACATAACTAAGTACAAATAGATCCCAGTC
The DNA here is from genome assembly GCF_026419965.1 of Kogia breviceps. Classification (NCBI taxonomy): domain Eukaryota; kingdom Metazoa; phylum Chordata; class Mammalia; order Artiodactyla; family Physeteridae; genus Kogia; species Kogia breviceps. The sequence goes on from NC_081327.1 coordinate 31,682,583, forward strand.
TCTCTGACTCCAAAGGTATTTTCTCTTTGACCCCTCAAATACATGTTTCCTTTTATGGATGGAAGGCTTGAGAACCCGTGAGCTAAGAAACTGTCACAGGCTTGCAGGGACGGGGGATGTGGACTGAGTTCTGTTCATAAAACAATTCCACTGCTTTAGTGCAAAAGGAAGCCTTTAGGTCCTGAGACACACTGAGGCTGGCTTGTCTCCTCCAGCCACTCTCCTGCCCCTCAAGCCAGCCGCCTCCATCCTCAAGTTCTGGATTCTTCCTCTGCAACTCACTTACCTCTTCTGTGTCTGTGGCTCTCTCCATAAGAGGCAATATGAATGGGAATTTAGATAGTACAGGGAGATTAATTTTTAACTTTAGTCTAATGAATAGCTTTTCATTAATTATGGCATGTGACCCTGGTTATTTAACACAGGATACTGTGTTTTCTTTTAAAAGCAATCATTTTGAATTAAATTTTAAAAGATCCATAGATCTAAAAGAAAATATTAAGTAAATATTTGGCAGACTTGATTTCTAGACTTGGAAAAAACTGTGAGAACAAACTTGCCTACCTGAGTTGGGGATACCTAGCCTGGGTTACCCTCCTACACCCCCTTCTTAATCAAACAGGTCCAAGGGGGTGTTTGTCAGTCTCAAGAGAGTAGTCCTTTCCTGGAGGGGAAGTTGGCCTTCCTCCTCAGCCGACAGGCTCATGCTGCAGACGGTTTACTTATTTCTCTGAAAATGTTATCAATGTACTACACGCACACAGTTTAGTATCATGGTTGCCTGAGGTGGGAGTGGAGGGGAGGCTGACTGGAAAGAGCACAAAGGAAGTTTCTTGAAAGATGAAAATGCTCTACATCTTGATTGGGGTGTTTGCTGCACAAGCGTGCACATTTGTCAAGTCATTGATTTGTACACTTAAAATGTGGAAATTTTATTGCAGGGAGATAAAGCCAATTTGAAAACAAAAACCAAAGCCACAGATATTCATTTATATTGGGAGCCACTTCATATTCACTGCCAGTTTTAAATTCTGAGATTCGTGCTTTGCTGCATGATAGTTTATGCTGGTCTCATTTAGCTGTCATTTCAGTTGCTCCCAAAGTCAGCATTTACAGAGTTCTGCCACGTGCTGGTCACAACAAAGGTGCTTAGAATGTCAGAGAGTTACATTTGGCAAAGGGACATCGCAAGTCAGCCGGGAGAGGATGGATCAATCGATAAATGTTGGGACAATTGGCTCTCCATTTAGAAGGAAATAAAATTAGATCCTTACCTCACACATTATACACATATGTAAACGTTCCAGATGGATTAAAGATGGATGGATTAAATGTTATACAAAAGCTATAAAAATATTAAAGTAAAATATAGAAAATATTTTTAATAAGGTCAAACCAGTAAAAGCTAAGACATGAGGGCCAAAAATTCATAAAGGAACATTATGTTTGATTATATAATAATGTAAAACTTTCTATGACCAAAGACACGGAGAACTTAGCTAAAAAGCATACAGTAGACTACTGGAAAAGATTGCCTCATGTGTATTAATGAATTAAAAATTTTAATATGAAAAGAGGTCCTATAGATCCATAAGAAAATAAATCAGTGACAAAAAGCCCAATTAAAAATGGGTGAAGGATATATACAGTTGTTTCACACAAGAAGAAATAAAAATTGAAAGTAAAGTTATGAAAAGATGTTCAGACTCCTTCACAATTATGGATAGGCACATTAAAACAATGGCATCAGCCCTCTCCGGATTGGCATAAAAAACAGTGGTATGAGTATGGGAAAATGGGCACTTTCACACAGTATTGGTGGGAATCTAAACTGGTACCACTTTTAGGGAGGGCAATTTAGCAGTATCTATAAAAGTTTTAACTGCACAAACTCTGACCCAGCAATTCCCCTCATAGGAATCTATTGTTCAGAAATAGCCCCACGTGTGCCCAAAATATATATTCATTGCTGTGAAGCATATTATACTAAAAATTGGAAACTGCCTAAATTTCCTTCAATAGGGGGTTGTGGAAAAATAAATTTTACATTGTGTGCAATGGAATTCTTGCGTCAATTAGAAAGAATGAAATAGAACTCTGTGTACTGACCTGGAATAATATCCATTATATCTTAGCAAGAGAAAAGAAAGCAAGTTATAAAACACTATGTATAGCATAATAACCCTATTTTTGTAAAACAATTGCATATACGAGATATAAATATATAATGATAACGTCTCACAATTATATACGCTAGCAGCCTGGAATTATTATTATTCCTATTCAGTAGATGAGGAAACTGAGGCACAGAGTGGTTAAATAACTTGCCCAAGGTGGCACAGCTTGTCAGTTGCAGAGCAGGGATTTGAACCCTAGCAGCCTGACTCCACAACTTGAGTGGAGTCAAAATAAGGTTTATTTTGGCGTTGTAGACCCCAATGCTTCTGTTAAGAGTGGTGACCTCCCGGGGCTTCCCTGGTGGCACAGTGGTTAAGAATCCGCCTGCCAGTGCAGGGGACATGGGTTCCAGTCCTGGCCCAGAAAGATCCCACATGCCGTGGAGCAACTAATTGCATGTGCCACAACTACTGAGCCCGTGCTCTAGAGCCCACGAGCCACCACTACTGAGCCCACGTGCCACAACTACTGAAGTCAGCACTCCTAGAGCCCATGCTCTGCAACAAGAGAAACCACCGCAATAAGCCCGCGCACCGCAACGAAGAGTAGCCCCCGCGCACAGCAACGAACGCGCACAGCAACGAAGACCCAACGCAGCCAAAAAAAAAAAAAAAGAGTGGTGACCTCCCAAAACAACACTGCAAGTGCTGAATCACTTTTTAATAAATACTTTTAAGAGATAGATATTTAAAAACATGAACTGGTAAATAGTACTTATCAAAAGGCCCAGTTTCCTGCAAACCCCCTCCTCAAGAGTCTACCACTTACTTTAATTTATGTGGTGGTTACCTCCAGGGCAATAAATAACATGCTTATACTGCTATTTCTTGATTTATTAACCTTGGGCATAATTTATGGACTTCGGCAACCACTGGAAAAAGGAAAAATCAGCTTATCTTTTTAAAATTTTTATTTTCCCTCTTCCTGTTGTGGTGCAGTTTGCTGCTCTAACTCTAGGCTGGACCCTGGGCTGGGCACTTTATTTACTGTATTGTTGCTAAGACTAGGCCCACTGAGGCTCAGAGTCGAAATGGACTTGCCCAAGGTCACTGCGAGTCAGTGATGGAGGGGGGACAGGACCCTGGTCTGTGTGTCTCCAGGGCTGGGCTGCTTCTGTGACAGCCTGTGGCCCACCCCATGGGTGACTGTGGTACATTCCTGACCTCGCACTCTGGCAGAGGCTCAGCACGGCTGGGGTGTGGAGGCCCTGGCTGCGTGCCCGCCGGAGGCCGACCTCAGGCCACCTGCTGCTCGGAGGCGTGTTTGTGGGGCAGCAGGTGCAGTCTCTGGGTGTTTGGCCAGCAAAGGTTTCATTTTCCACCGCTGACGGGCACAGACGTGGACTCTCTGGGGCCTCTGCCTTCTGGATCATTTGCCCCCAAGTACCCTATACCTCCAGGGGCAAGGCTGAGCCAGTGACTGAGGCTGGGGGAGAAACGGGAGCCTGATACCCAAGACCCTCCAGAAGAGAACACCGCTCTTCCTCTTCCCTAACACTGAAGTCACCCGGTAGGAGAGGCTTGAAAAAAATGACCAAAGCTGGGCATCATCCAAAACCAATTAACTCAGAAACTACAGCAGGAGGCCTTGGGTCTAGATGGAGAGGAGCCCAGAGAGGGCAGTGATTCGCCAGAGGTCACACAGCTACTGTGGGTTGAGGACATAGGAGTCCAGTCTTGAAGGCCTCCTCTTCAGCCTGGAGAGAAGCAGGTTGAGTGGGGCCAATAAGGAAATGCAGGGCTGGGGCAGAGGGGGCGAGTCTGTGGCCGGTCTGTGTGTAGTGGGGGTGGCCTTCCCAGCGGGGCCCAACATGACAAAGATGGGAGGGGGAGGGCAGGGACAGCCACGAAGGGGACCACATGCACGGTGCTCCATTTGAACCAGGCCCCAGATCACTTCATCCGCAGCAAGAGCTGCGTGCAGCTGGTGGGAACTGCGCCCCTTTCAGGGATGCAGAGGGGCTTCTCTCCCTGGCAGGGCTCTGAGGCAGGGCATGGAGGAGGCAGTGGGGATGTTGTGGGTGCAGGTAGGGGAATGGGAGAAATGTGGCCCCACAGACCCAAATCCCAGTGCCTCCTCCTCCTCCTGAACTGCAGGACTCAGCAACCCTAACCCCATCCTCCAGGCGGCCCAGTGAACCCCTCCTCTGACTCACAGCAGATGGGGCATCACGTGAGCAAACCCAGCAGCTGGGGGAACCAGGACAGATGGCAAGTGGGGGCAGGGCGGGGCTGGCACAGAGGGACCTCTCAAGCGGGGTGGGGTGGGGTCCTGGCTGGGCCCCAGCCTCCCAGGCTTGCCCTCCACCAGTCTGGTCCTCACGCCCCATCAGGAGTTCCTTGAGACCCATGGGGAACCCTGCAGATTTGGGGGTCAGGACAGGGCTGCTGAAGGGGAGAGCTTGGAACATACATTTTCTGATCCCTGCCCGGTGCCTGTGCTGGCACCAGTGGGTTGAGACACCCCCTGCGGGCCCCTCAAGCCCCCAGCTCTCCCTGGTTCTCTGGTGGCTCGTCTGGGCTAGAACAGTCCTGGACCCTCCCTGCCCTCAGACTCTGCTGGGCCCTGGGCTCAGTGCTTTGCATGCACCTTTATTTCTGCCAGGCATGAGCTCCTGATGTACCCATTTTAGAGATGAGGACACTGAGGCACAGGAGGCTTACCCAGGAGTGACCTCTTTTCTTGGGGGCTCCAGAGTCTGGACTCTTGTCCACTGTACTCTCCTGCCCCCCTCATTGGCGAGGGGCCTCCTCAGCCAGACCAGACTCTGTGCTGGGGGCCCAAGGACATGTGCCCTTGTCTTGAACCCCATCCCTGCTGCTGCCAAGCCCAACCCTGTCTTCTGGGGTGAAAGGACCCACCGAGATAGCAAAGCTGCTTGTCTGAGGAGAATCCTGGCTTTGTTTCTCTCTGGTTTTGTGAACTTGGGTGTCTGTGCTTCAGTTTCCTAATCTGGAAAAAGTGGATAAAATAGTATCTATTGTGGGGCTGCTGTGAGCATGAAGGAGTTAATGCAGTAAAGTGTTGACAGCAGCACGTGGCCCATATCAATGTTAGCCTTTGTGATCGCCCTGTCGGGCAGATGTGGGCACTTGGTCATGTGGCCACATTTAACTGCCAGGGAAACTAGGAAATGATGTCTTTATTCTGGGAAGCTATGAGCCCAGCTAAAAATATGAGGTTCTATTCTACTAAAGGGGCATATGGCTATTGGGGAACACCCAAAGGCTCTGACATGGGGTCTGGAGGTTGTCAGTGAGAGGCCCACGGGCGGTGTCTGGCCCTATGTAGGCTTTGACTCTCAAAGGCTTGAAATCCATTTCAACTCATTCTCAACTTTTAACAATTTGGATTCAAATATAAAAATCAGATTCCAGTTTCTCTCCAAAGACTGAAGGATCAGGCCGCACTGGGCCCAAACCCCTTCAAGTGACATTTGGCTGGAGCTGGGCAGTTCTCCCCAAGTTGGCCTGTAGTCTCCAGATCACCCCGGGCTCCCCCACTCCCTATTGTCACCCACCTACTCCCACCTCCCTCCTGCCCTCACTAGCTTGGCCTGCCCGGACCTGGTGGGCACGGCAGTTTGTAGCTCCTGCTCCAGTACAGCCATCAGCTTCCGCAGGCAATGAAACTGAGGCGCAGAGAAAGGAAGGGACTTGTCCAAAGTCATCCAGTGAGCCTGGACAGAGTCGGGACCTAAGCTCCAGCCTGCAAACTCAGCTTCATCGTGTTTTCTGCCATGCTGGTCACCTGAGGTTCAGGCAGATGTCCACGTGCCCAGCGGGAGAGGATGGGTCAGTGGTTAAGCCAGTGGGCACTGGAGCCTTACGGGTCTGGGTTCAAATCTCGGCTCTTGCTACTTTCCAGGGCAAGTAACATTGTGCTCTCTGAGGCTTGTGCTTTTCATTTTGTTTTGACTTTTTTTTTTTTTTTTGTGGTACACGGGCCTCTCACTGTTGTGGCCTCTCCCTTTGCGGAGCGCAGGCTCGGGACGCACAGGCTCAGTGGCCATGGCTCACGGGCCCAGCCGCTCTGCGGCATGTGGGATCTTCCCGGACCAGGGCACGAACCCGTGTCCCCTGCATCGGCAGGCGGACTCTCAACCACTGCGCCACCAGGGAAGCCCTTTTTTTGTTGTTGTTGTTGTTGTTGTTGTTGTTGTTGTTTTGACTTTGAGATGAGATAATAACAGAGCCTGCCTCATAGAGTCAGAGGCACATTCGAGCGATGTGCAGGGTCATTGGCTGCTGACCACACCTCCTTACGTTTTGTACCTGAGGCACCCCTCCCCCCGCCCCACCCTGCACAAGGCAAATCTAATGTTCGGACAGGAGCTCAGACACAAGGGAGAAAGCAGATTGGGAGGGCATGGCTGCCCCTCCGTGTACGGGGGCAGACTTTCCTCCCTCCACGGCCACGGCAGCCCTAAGTTGCTGAGGCCTCTCGCTGCAAGATGCCGTCAGTGTCGAGGGGAACGGAATCTGTGTCAGCTGTGCAGGTGGGCCTGAGTCGTGCCTGTGCTGGGCTTCCCCAGAAACAACAGACACTCTCTCTGCTACAGGAGCTGTGCTTGCTCACCTCCTCCCATTTCCTCAGCTTGCTGAGGTTTTTAGTTCTGACATGGGTTAGCATAACCTCAGAGAGGCAACGAGCTGCATCTCCTATCAGCTGTTCTAAAGATATACCTCCAGGAATGGCACGTTTTGGGGGCTCGCCGCAGCATCGCGGGAGCAGCCCCCATCACACACCCCTCCACAGTGTAACATTTGGTTTCAGGCTCTATTCGTGTACATCTATGTACACAGATACCTATGGTTTTTGTTTTGTTGTGATTGCATTGCACAAACAACCTTAGAACAGCCATAATGGAAATAATTCTAAAATGGAAAGAAATACCCACAATCCTTCCAACTGGCTTTGCTTTCTGATAGCATTGCCTGAGTGCTTGCCGCATGCCAGGTGCTGTGCTTTCTGCGGTTGCTCTCACTGAAGCTGCACAACACGCCAAGGTGGTAGGAACAGTTTATAGATGGAGACACTGAGGCACAAGGCTGTTAGGTTACCTTCCCAAGGTCACACAACAAGTGTGTGGTAGATCTGGGATTGAACTGGCTCCAGTGTCCTGCGCTTACCCACCCCTCAGGGGTGCCTCTCCTTTCCCCACATCTCTGCTATCTGGAAGCTGGACCTGGAGACACAAATTTGATACCACTGGCTCTTCAGAGCATTTCTGAGTAGCCCCTGGGTACCAGCCCTGCCTCAGAGCAGAGAAACAGGTCCTTGGGATGGGTAGAGATGCCACCTTTGTTTTCTGCTTATTTTCACTGAATTTAGTATTTATAAGCTTTTTTTTTTTTTTTTGGTCCTGACCATATGACCATGAGGTGGGGATGGCCAAATGCCTGGTTTGTCAGGGACTGAGGCATTTCCTGGGGCCCAGAACGTTCAGTGCTAAAGCAGGGACAGGCCGGGGCAAATAGAGATCGTTGGTCGCCCTAGGAGGGGCAGAGCTGGGCTGTGCTTTCGGAGATAGCACAGCACATTTCCTGGTGCTGGGCCCTTGGACTGTTTCCCGCTCTTGGGTGGTTGGGTTGGGCGGCCCTGAGACCACAGCTTGTCACTGGAGCACCCTTCCCTCAGGACCCCTTCCTGGTAAGAAGAGACCAGGCTCTCAGGGTTCCTCAGAGGATATGTTCAGGACTTAAACCCAGCTTCCCTGACCTGTCCCTCATCTGAGCCTGCAGGGAGGTCAGCTGGGGACTTGGGACAGGGCTGAAGGGAGGTGAGGGCCACTGGTGTGTTGGTGCCTATTTGTACTGGCTCACAAGAGCCGGTTATTGGTTGTGAAACATAGCCGTTGTTAAGAATTACATTGCATAAACTTAAACTTATAATCAAAATAGTAATAAATATTCAAAATATGCTACTTTCTAATTATTATGCCACATTTTGCCATTATCTACTGTTATGGGTTGAATTGTGTCCTTCCCCCAATTCATATGTTGGAATTCTAACCTTCAATACTTCAAAGTGTGATCTTATTTGGAGATGGGGCTCTTTACAGAGGGAAACAAGTTAATATGAGGTCATTAGAGTGGGCCCTAATCCAATATGACTGGTGTTCTTATAAAAGGGAGATATTTGGACACAGACAAACACAGGGAGAATGTCACATAAAGATGAAGGCAGAGATCAGGGTGATGCTTCCACAAACCAAGGAACACCAAAGATAGCCAGTAAACCACCAGCAGCTAGGAGAAAGGCACAGAACAAATCCCTTCTCACAGCCAGCAGAAGGAACCAAGACTGTTGACACCTTGATCTTGGACTTCCAGCCTCCAGAACTGTGAGACAACATTTCTGTTGTTTAAGCTGCTCAGTGTGTGGTACTTAGTCGAGGCAGCCTTAGCAAGTGAGCGATCTATGTTCTTGTGGTTTTTTGTTTTTTGGGTTTTTTTCTTTTTTTTTTTTGCGGTACGCGGGCCTCTCACTGTTGTGGCCTCTCCCGTTGCGGAGCACAGGCTCCGGACGCGCAGGCTCAGCGGCCATGGCTCACGGGCCCAGCCGCTTCGCGGCACTTGGGATCCTCCCAGACCGGGACACGAACCCGTGTCCCCTGCATCGACAGGCGGACTCTCAACTACTGTGCCACCAGGGAAGCCCAGTTCTTGTGGTTTTTGACATCCATGACACTGGTACAGTAGAAATGCTATAGAATAGTGAGCCACAGCACATCTTTTCTCCAGTTCCTCGTTCAATGCTTGCATCTTGAAACTGGCCATGGTGGGAGTATTTATACCACGGAAATCTGCAAATGCTGCAAATCAGGCCTTGATATATCATTTTGTTGATTGTCTAGATAGACTTAAGGAAGTGGCGGGCAAAATGTTAGTAAGGCACATTCAATCCAGTGTGTCACATCTGTGGTTGTTACATCGTGAATAGCACAAAAGAACAGAAAACTGTTAGCCCATTCAGCAGTGTATTCAAAAGCTTTTATCTGAGTCAGCAAGAATTCCAGGATTTGAGGACTATTATCATATTCAGCAAAAAAATCACTCATGTCATTGACGAACAAGTGAAGTTGCAACATGTCTTTGTCATTTCATTTTTGTCTTACTTGTTGATGTAAATGAAAATATCAGTTATGGACTTCCACGCTCCCACTGCAGGGGTCACGGGTTCAATCCCTGGTCGGGGAACTAAGATCCCTCATGCCATGCAGTGTGGCCAAAAATAAAATTTAAAAATTAAAAATTAAAAAAAGAGAAAATATCAGTGCTCATGTCTGCACAATACACAGAGAGCCAGGTGTTACTATTTAACAGCTCGCTACTGGTGAGGGGTAGAGGAGGCCAGCTCTGGACCCAAGGCTGCAGAGGGCTGATGGGTAAATGGAGAGACAGACTGCTGATGGATGGACAGATGCCTGCCTTCCAGCTCTGTGGGAACCAGCTACTGTGGGTGGACCAGAGTCAGTGTCTTCCTCCTGGATGCGTTGGGAGGCTGCCCCGCTCTCTGCCCTGGCAGACTTCTGCAGGTTTCCTGCTTGGTGCCTGCTTACCTCTGTTAGAACCCTTGACCCAGCCTTGACCAATAGCCTTGACCTGGTCAGGGCAGAGCCTAATCCTACAGCTACTCTCCTTGAAATGTAAATCGATGCCCTCACCCCCTGGGATGAAGATTGCACCTCCCTCCCTGTCTTCACAGCCCTCCTCTTTGGCCTCATCTCTCCTGCCCCAGTGCTCCAGCCACACTTACCAGCTGCCTGTTTCCCCAATGCTCTGAGCTCATTTCCCACTCTGAGCCTTTGTATATGCTGTTCCTTCTGCCTGGTACACTGTGCCCCAGACCTACTCTTTCCAAGGCTGGCTCTTCCTCATCCATCAGGACTTTGTAACAAATGTCACCTTCTCCAAGAAGCCTTCCCTGATTACTTGGCTAAAGCAGGTTCCCTGTTGCATGCCATCTCTGCCCCTATGTTTTTTGGTTTGCTTTCTTCATTGCCTTTACATTTTATGTAATTATTTTTCTTCATACTTCTTGAATTACTTGATTCATTAATTACATCATTGATTTTTAAAAAATTCCTCACCCCATCAAGCTATAAACTCCATGAGGGCAGGGGTGGTGTCTGTCTCATGTCCACAGAGCCCAGAGTGAGGCCTGGCACTTGGAAAATGTTTGTTGAATGAATGAATGAAATACATTTACTGAGAAGCTGTCTGAAAGAGACAAATCATGGTCCAACACAGATATGGGTTCAAATGCTGGCTCTGGCACTTATTGAAGATGTGTTCTGGGGTAGGTTACTGAATCTCTTTGGGCCTCAGCCTCCTCATCTGTAATAATAGCACCCCTCCATAGGATCATTATGGGGATGAAATGAATCAGTCCATGCAGAGTTTAAGGAAGGGGCCTGGCACAGAGGTGCTCAGGAGAGTTGGATGGTAGCATTCTTGTAGACAAAGTGCTACAGGACTTTTGAGATGTTGGGGCTCAGGGAAGGCTGCCCCCAATATGTCACAATGGCACATCGATTATTTTGAATTGAAGTTGCTTGAGAAGCAACCGATGCAAGAAGGAAGCTCTGACCCTCCTCTGTTCCCCTGAAAAGCAGGAAACAATTCTCTCATGTGAAAAGTGCCCTTCCTGCATCTGGAGGAGTAGGGACAGCCTTATAGCCAGAGACAGAGAATTTGGGGCCAAAAAGCTTGCACAAACAAACCTTGTTACTTCTTTACTAATTTACTGCCCCAAGCCCAAACTCTGTTTAGATTCTTCACTAATTAAGCACCCAAACCTAAGTTTCTTTATCTTGTCAATTCCTCACAAACTTATTGTTTCTCTGTCTAGAAAGTATAAAAGCTGCCAGCTTTGGCCATTTCTTGGGTCCCATTTCTATATTTTTTTTGGCCACGCCGTGTGGCACGCGGGATCTTAGTACCCAGGCCAGGGATCAAACCCGCGCCCCCTGCAGTGGAAGCGCAGAGTCTTAACCTCTGGTCCACCAGGGAAGTCCCCTGGGTCCCATTTCTGAGATCTCCCTGCACACAAATTAAATTTTGTTTCTCTTTTAAAGTCAATTTTATGATTAGTCCAGCCACAAGAACTCAAGAGGAGCAGAGATAAAATGTCCCCCTTCCCAACAGAGGTTCAGAGGCTGACTTCCCTAGGGAAGGATGGGATAACTCCAAGAGGGTTTCTTAGAAGAGGGGGCATTTGAACTGGGTTATAGGGGCGGGTGGGTGGGATTTGTCTGGGCAGAGGTGACGTGGGAGATCAGGAGAGACGAGGGACACCAGATCCGTATAAGAGACCCATGGGCAGGTCAGGGCCGCTCTGGGGCTGTGATGAGATGCCCTCCAAGCTTCTCCCAGACACAGGCCCGGCATGAGCTGTTCTAGGCCCACAGCTCCTGCCCCTGTGGTCTTGACATCTGGTTTGTACCCATTGCCTGTGTTTGGTTGCACCACAGGGAGTGCTGACTCCGAGGAAATGTGGCAGGACCCCAGGAAAAGGTGACTCAGTTGCCCTAGAACTCAGTCACCTTGACACAGGGTCAACCCAGAGAGGCCCCCTGAGACTACACAAGGACAGGTTCTGCAGGGTCATGGAATGCCAGAGGTGTGGCCTGATGCCACAGAAACACATGGGCTATGAGCAAACTTTTCTCTCTGCCCTGGTCTCATCTGTAAAATGGGGACAGACACTTGTCAGAGTTGCTGGGATGGTGAAATGAGTCTTTTGGTTGGCAAAGTGGTTCCCTGCCCCAAGTCTCCTCATGTGACTCATTTGGAAACACTGCAGCATGGGTCCACTTATTGTCCCCACGACACAGACGGGAACACTGAGGCTCAGAGAAGGGCCCTGCCCTGTTCAGCGCCACAGAGCCAGTGCTTGGCAGACCCAGGACTGGAAGCAGGTCTCCTGATCCTCAGACCGTGTGTAGACAGATGAGCAGGTACAGACAGAACCTGGAAGGTGTGTGACCAAGGATGCAGATGGTGGAGAAGGAACTCCTCACAGGAAGCAGGGTAATGCCCTTGGCTATCTCTCTGCCCATCCCAGCACAGTGAGGGCTGTGGGTTTGTACACCCACATCTGGCCGGGGAGGTCACCTTCTTCCAGATGTGGCCCAAAAGGAGGAAGAGACCAACTCTGTTCAGTACAGAGGCCACGGTGAAGACCAGAAGGGGATTTATAAGGTAACTTCAATTCCCCTCTGCATATGGATATGGCAAACATTGACTTAGCCCTTACCATGTACTAGCCACTGTTGGAAGCGCTCAGCATTTTCTCATTTAATCCTCATGGATTGATACTGCTATCACCCCCATTTTGCAGATAAGCAAACCAAGGCTAAGGGAGGCAAGTGGAACTGGTATGCCCCACCCAGGCAGTCTGCTCTAGAGCCCCAGGCCCAATCAGAGTGCTGCTGCCTGCCCTGTCGGCAGTTTGTTTTTAAAAACGTGAGGACGGTCCTGGCACCCAGTAGTTATTCTGCAAATATCAATTTAGTGAATGAATACATGAATTAGTAAAAAATAGCCCACATGAATTAACCTGTGATTAGAAAATGATTTTAGAGACCATTGAGTCCTCCTCACAGATGTGGCAGGTGTCTTCTCTGCAACCACTCCAGCTGAGCACCTCCTTGGTTTCCCCTGGGGATGGGGAGCTCACTCTCTCCTTTGTGGGCAGCACTAGCTCTCAGAGGGAGCTTGGAGACCGAGCCTGAGGTCTTGCTAGAGCATGAGAGGTCACAGCTGGGACCCTTCACACCCCTCCACACTTCCCCCTTACAAGGAAAGGGTCTGCATGTCCTGAGGCTCCCCTCTGAGTGGGAGTGGGGGGAGCAGAGGGAGGCTGGGCTCGCCCAGGGTCAGATAAAGGGCCCCAGTCCTGGATCAGACTGCCTGGCTATGACCTCAGATGTGTTACTTAACACTCCCCCCACCCCAACCCCGCCTTTATCTGTAAAACTCACATTAAAAAGTGGCTCCTAAAAAAAAAAAAAAAAAAAAGGCTCCTGCCTCATAGGGTGTAGCGAGGAGTTGACGGGATAATCCACAGGTCCTGGATGGGGGCTCCTAGAGACCAAGCCCCCAGCCCCACAAATGCGCCTCAGATACCTGCTCTGACAGGGCACTTTCCTGACCCATCTATCCCTTTTCCTCCCTTGGCCTCTGGAAGACAATAAGGGCAAAGGCATGTGTTTTCATTTCATAGATGGCCCGAGGCACAGAGGTTAAGCAACCTCCCCAAGTGCACCCAGCAAATGAGGGCCCAGCCCAGGGCTGCAGTCCCAGCCCCTCCTGCTCACCTGACAGAGCCTGGTGATTACATCACTAGCCAGGGTCCTGGGGGCAGAGTGGCATAGGGTTGGGGGATGGAGTGTGGGTGTCAGGAGTGGGGGAGTCACCAGTGGGTATACAGGAAGTCAGTGGGACTCCCTTGGTGTCCTTACTGGGGTGGGTGTCATCTCTGGGGCCATGGGCGCAGCTCTCAGGGCCCTGGGGAAACTCCAGGGTTTCAGGGGTCAAGTCCTCTTCCTAAAGGCCCGTTTCTCTCTGACACTCCACTTCTCTCCTGGTGCCCGCATCTGTGCTCAGCCATGGGGGTAGGGGCACAGCTTCCTGCTGAGTGGAGCAGGCACCCATGCCCATGGGCAGAGCAGAGGCCGTAGCAGCAGTTGGAAATTTCCCCAGGTGAAGTGGGGAGGTGATCTGGGGACAAGGAACCGCAGTGGGATCTGGGCTAGCCTCCAGGAATGAGTCTGAGCTGTGGCCAAGAGGCAAACCCTCCCTCAGGGGGCTGGAGCTCTCGCACACTTCATCAGATCCAGATCCACCACCCTTGTTCCCATCTGTCCATCCATACTTCCTTCATCTCCCGGGGCTCCTCTCTACCTCGACCCCTTCATTCAGCCATGCCTGGATCCTCTTTTTTCCTTAAACACACCAAGCAGTCACCTACCACTGGGCCTTTGCACGTGCTATTCCTGCTACCTGGAATGCTCTACCTCCAGACATCGCAAAGTCTACCTCCCTTGTCACATTCAGTCTGTGTCGAGTGTCACCTTCTCCGAGAAAATCTAAACCAACCCTCTCTCCTCCATCCTTCTCTCTGCCTCCCTTGCTTTGTTTTGCTCCATCTTTCTTACCACTGGATATATTTCATATTTATTTCCTTATTTAATTTATTACCTGTCTCTCACAGCTCTAAGAGGGCAGAGATTTTTGTGTTTTGTTTGCTGCTGTGTCCCCAGTTTCTATAACAGTGCCTGCTATGCAGTAGGCCCTCAATAGGCACTCTCTAAATGCATGGCTGAATCTATCCACCTGTCCAGCCTTCTGTCCATCCATCATCCATTCCTTCTCCCAACATTTTCTCCTTCACCCACCAGTCACCCAGAATTTCTCCACACCAGGCCCTGGGCTGGGGCGTGGGTTTGGTGATCTGGCAGGGCACACAGGCTAGGAAAGAAATGACTCTCACACTGGGGGATGGGCCCCAGGTGAGGGGGAACCCAGGGGACTGTGGGAGACATGGTGTGTGTTGGCAGGGGAGGCGAGGGAAGGTTCTCAAGTTTGCAATTATGTACCTCAGTGCCTAGCCTGGGGCCGGCCCACAGTGGCTCCTGGTACAGGCTTTGCCAAATGAATCAACAACTGCCTGGATGGCTTCTTGGAAGAACAGGTGGCTCAGTTCTTAATACTATGGGTACTGGTGGTGGGGGTGGGAATCAGAGCCACCTGGGGGAATGGGTACCTGGAGTGAGAACTTTGAAAAGCTCCCCAGGAGAACTACTGGTCTCGGGCGAGGCCTCAAGGGTGATGTAGGGGCTGGGCAGGCAGGGCGGGGGGGCGAGGGGTCCCGGAGGAGGCTGGGAAGGGTGTGCTCAGAGGCTCCGTGGGGACCTCGTACGTGAAGCAGAGCCTCCCTGGACCACTCCCCTCTGCACCTCGGGATACCTGGAGCAGCTGCCCCCAATCCCTGCCAAGGAAGAAGCTTCCACTCTTGCCCCCTCCCTTCGTCTGTATCAGCTCAACATTCCGACAGCAGGGACCGTGCCCCCCACCCCGCCCGGTCCCCATCGCCCCCCAGCGCCCCACCCTAGCCTCCTGCGTCTAAGCAGCTGCTGGTTGTTGGCTTGTTTATCTTGCAGGGAGGTGAGTCTGGGCCCAGGCTTCAGGTGGGGCCTGAGCTCGAAAGAGGCAGGTGGGAGCTCGCAGAGTTGGTGATTGCATATGGCGGTGGGGCAGCCACGCCCACCAGCCCTGGGGAGGGAGGCACTCGGAGCCCTTCGGGGGCCACGGTGGGCTAGCAGCCCAGGGGTCCCTGGGTAGGGGTGCCGAAAGCCCATTAAGGGCTGAGGTGAGGGTTTGGGGGCATGCAGCACCCAAGGGGCCAGGTCCGCTCCTGCAGGAAAACGCAGGAATGAGAGAGGGAGGCGGGAGCTGTGAGGCCACCGGAAATCGGGCAACACGGGCAGGCGGAGCCACACCTGGGGCCGGCGGCCCGACGAGCTCAGGTCGGGTGCCTGTGAGCCCTGGGAGGAGGTGGAAGCGGGGCAGGCAGCGCGGGCAGAGTCCGGCCGGGGCCTGCCCAGACCCGAAGGTAAGAAGCTGCTGTTCGGGCCGGGGAGGAAGAGGATGCGGGAGTGTGGCTCCCAGCCTGGCGCGCTTGACCTTAGCCGCCCCCAGGTCTCGTTCCACGCCTGAAGGCATGTGTGAGGCCCGGCGAAGGCTCAGGCTTCTGTGCTGATGTGGAGGCCCGGGCTGTCGCGGGGTCAGCCCTTGGCGCTCCGAGTGTGGGCCGGCCATGCTCATGTGGTGGTCCTGTTGGCGCGCAGGGAAGGGGGCAGGGTGTGAGCTGTGCTCGGATGAGGAGACTGCCGAAGGGAGGGGGCTGAGGGCAGGCTGCAGACCTGGGTGCTGGGATGGGCAGGCGGGAGGCATGCCCCCAGCGCCCACAGCCTCTTTCCACCACGGCTTCCACGGGAAACTGGTTTGGGAGCTGGTGGCCCAGGTCGTTTGACTTTTGACAGGGAGCAGGAGGGCGGCCTCCCCCGGTGAGAGGGAACAGGGCCCAGGCCTGGGGTGTACCTGCCCCTCTGGCCAGCACGGGGTGCCTCCGCCTCTCCGCAGCTCCCTCGGCCCGACGCGCGGCCCTCCCGGCCTTGGCTGCCAGAGGCTGGAGGCGAAAGGCAAGCGGTTTCCCAAATGGCCGCTTGCTGCCCCGGGCCAGGCCTCCGTCAGGCGACTCCTAGGTGGCGGCCCAGGACACATCAGGGTGAGGGCAGCCATCCTGAGGAAAGGGCCGGCCCTGCCGGTGCCCGCTGTGGGAACTTTAGCCAGGCCTGCGGTCTCTGGGCTGGTTCCTTATCTACCTGGACGCAGGTGGCGGGAGCAGAGGTCTGAAAACAAAGACGGGAGCGGCAGCCTTCCAGCCCCACCTCCGCCCCCCCACACCCAGCAGCCAGACAGAGATAGGCGACTAGCGGGGGCGGGGGGGGGGCGCGGGGGGGTCTGCTGGCGTTCGGCCAGCTCTGCCCCTACCCACTTGGCTCCCCGGGGCATTGCGGTAGCAAAATGGGCCCCCCGTGTTCCCTCTGTTGCTTAGGCCTCCGCTGCTAATGAGTGTCTGTCATCCTTGCCCTGTTACGCCTCCTAAGCCATCTGCGCCCCAGCACTTATGGGGAGACCCCGCGGGGGGCTCCCTGGCTGCCGGGCCAGATGCACAGGCGGGAAGTAGTGCTTCTGAGAGGTGCTGGGGGTGTCTCTGGGGGCGAGGCTGGCCTTTCCACAAAGTACACAGGACCCTTTATTTCACCAAGAGAGAAGTGATGGCCGCCCCGGTTGACAGGTGAGGACACCGAGGCACCCTCCTTATGACTCCTAGGTGTGTCTCCTGTGCCGGGCGCCAATGAATGCGTGTGTGGGTAGGGAGGGGCAGGAGTGACAGTGGGACACGTGGGGACATCGGAGTCGAGAGCCTGGACCCTGGGAAGCCTGTGACATTCGAGCGAGATGGCACATTGTCACCCCAAGACAAAACAAGACCTGCCATCTTTGCCCACTGCTGTGCCACCTGGTGGGTAGTCGCTCAACCTCTCTGGGCCTCATTTGCCTCCCTTGGCATGGGCGTGGTGGTGCCTCACCCCTGACCAGAGCCACCTGGCCCAAGTCTTGGGCGTCTGAGCAGCTGCCACCCAAACCTCACCGGCCAGGGCTGGGGTGGGGGGCACTGACAGAAGGGGCACAACCACGGAGACGTCGGCGGCAGCTGGGATGGCCTGTCTGGGTCCTCATGTTCAGGGAGGGAGGCTCCTATGGAGGAGTTAGAAGCCTCTTCTGCTCCTTCCACGGGGGGAATCTGCATTGAAAAGAGAGCCTGGGATGATGACAGTACCTGTTACTACCCGGGGGCCCTGGCTGCAGACGAGCCTGCGTGGCCCCATTTTACACCCTTGGACACTGAGGCTCAGAAGCTCAGAGTGTGAGGGGCAGTTTGGAGCCTCCCAGTCTCTGGGTCTCCCCCAGGCAAACCTGCCTCTGAGCAGAGCCCCAGGGGTCCCCTTGGGAAGAGTGGTTCTCCCAGATGTCACACCCCAAGGAAGGGCTGCACTTTTAGCTCCAGTGACCGAGTGGTGAAGCACCACCCATCCCACAGGCTCCCATCCCCTGGGCTGCAAAGGGGCGCCCGATGTTTACAGGTGGTTAGGGTCTCACCTGAGGAACCTGGGCCTCTGGGTACCCGGCTCTGTGCCTGCTTCCTGCAGTAAGGGTGGTCCAGGCCGGTGGCATGGGAGTGGGGTTGTGGAGAGGGCTTGTGGCCTGTCGTTGGTGGGCCTTCCCTTGCCCTGGGATCAGGGGCTTCTGAAGGTTGGGAGGCAGGAGTGTGGCCTGTTCTGGCTGGATTCAACCTTCCTGCCAAGTGTACTTGAGGGCCTGGGCTGAGGTCAGACATTCCGTCATGCCTAGGAAGAGCAGGCGGCCGCTCTGTCTACCTTCTATCTTGGGTAGCTGGGCACCCAGCCATGCCCGCCTCCCGGAAAGGTCAGCAGGGGTAGCCCTTGGAGACCCAGTCAACCTGAACTTTGTCTAAGGCCCTGCATAATGTTCCTGGGCAGGAACAGAGTGACCGTGGGGGTTGGGGGATGTCTGTCTGTCTGCCTGCCTGTCTGGGGCAGGTCCAAGGACACTTCTTGTAGGCATGTGGTCAAGATGCCACTGGAACCAGGAAGAGGGTATTGGGGGAGGAAGGAAGCCTTGAAGTCAGATCCTGTGTGACCTTGGCCTGGGCGCCCTCCCTCTCTGAGCCTGTCTCTTCCTTCAGCAAAAGGGGCAGGGCTTCCTGGGCAGGATCACGGGAGAAAATGCAAGTCACTTGCGTGGTACACAGTAAGAGCTCAACAGTGGTGCATGGGCTCTGAGTCTGAAGCCTTCAGGGGGAAGGGGTGGAGAGAGGTCAGTGCTGGGGGACAGGAGCCCAGACCACAAGCCCCAGTACTTTTGAAACCTGATGCAGGTAAATGTGGGTGGGGCACCTGCCTGGGCTCCACCCCCGAGAGAGCCAATGGGGTTGAGTCTGTCCTTGGAGCTCCAAATAAGGCCTCAGAAAAACGGCTTGGGCCTGGGCGGTCTCTGCCCTTCTGCTTGCCTGGCCCTTCATTCCATCACTGGGGCTGGCACCAGCCTCCTGCACCCCAAGCCTGGGCTTGGATCTCCATTAGACATGTCCGGTTGGCCGATGGTGCCTCTAGCTCTCCCTGCGTCTTGGATATGTCAGGCTCCCTGCTCCTTCTGCAGCTGGGGGATGGGTGGTGGGTAAGAGCGGCAGGCCTGAGGCACTGGGCACACAGTTCCCTTTGTGAGGGCAGCTGAGTCACATGGGCATTGCCATCCCCCTGGGCCCTGGCATGGCTGTGATGGTGTTATCATGGGACTGCGGCTGCCCCCGCGCCTGCGGCCAGGAGGCTTTCCCACGGGAATGTACCGGGAGGTGGCTGGGAGCATTGGCCACAAAGCACGTAGTCTGGGTCACAAGACAAGGGTTCGAATCCTGGCTCTGCTGCTGATGTGCTGTGAGGCTTTGGGAAAGTTCTCTCTCTGTGCCTCGGTTTCCATCTCTGTTAAGCGGGAACAATCATCACAGTTTGTAGAGGAGACACTGGCCATGAAAGGGCTTTGCCAATGGTGGAGTGCTGGGCCCTTGGCATTTGTGTTGACTTGATGATAATCATGACATTGGCCAACATTTGTCGAGCACCTACTGTGTGCCAGGCGTGGTGCTTAGTGATTTACAAGGCCATTCAGCTTACGAGGGAGAAGCCTGAGCTCGAACAGCTCTTGGCCAATGAAAACCCACCTACACACAGGTGGTGGTTGCCCATGACTCTTCCTGCAGGTGGGCACAGCTCTTCACTGGTTGCAAGGCTGCCCGGGCTGGAGAGTTAGAGATAGCAAAAGGTGAGGCCTCCAGAAAGAAGCCCTGCTGTGTCCTCCCACTTGGCACAAGCCTCTGTCACAGTGGCCACCACGGATGTCCCATCCTCCCTCCTGTCCTGGGGAACACACGTCCTCCCACCTCCCTGGCAGCCCCATCTCTCTCTCCTTCTCAGGCTGCTCTGAACAGCAAAGCCCTCACAATACATCAGAGCACGCTTTTGTGCCAGGGCTAGGCCATGAGCTTTACGTACGTGGCCTCATTTTTACTACTGGTGGTGCTGTTATTTTCCGCACTTGACAGTGAGACAGCGGATGGCTAGAGAGATGCTGCCTGAGTCACCCCGGCTGCCAGAGCCGGGAGCAAAAGCCCGTTGGCCTGAGCCCAGAGTCTGAACCAACCTCCAGGTGATAGCATTACCCCCTCTCCTCCATCCCTTCAAATGAAGACCTTTCTGCAACTTTCTGCACTCTCCACCCCATCTCTGGCCACTGTCACCAGCCAGTAATGTTTATGACCTTCCCTGGGCTTGGGGGACCCCAGCCCTTCACCCTTCAGTCCTAGTGATGTGTTTTCAGTTGCCTTTTGGAGGGTTCCCCAGTATGTCACAAGGGTACCCCCATTCCACTGTGCCTGTCTCCCAGATCTGTACCCCGTCCCATGCCCCCACATACTTGAGGGCAGTTTCTGACATCTTATCCCCTCTCACATGTGAGAAGAGGTCCTAGCCCTGCTTCTGGTTTCTTGGACCAAAGTCTCCCCCTAGCCTCCCACCCACCTCCATCTTCTCCAGTGCCCCACTGGGCCCTGGCCTCCCCTCCACATCCCATCCCATCATTGCTGGTACAGCCCCTAGAGTAGACCAGAGTTTCTCCTGCTTTAACAAATGCTGGGGGACTTCCCTGGCAGTCCAGTGGTCCATGCTTCCACTGCAGAGGGCACTGGTTCGATCCCTGGTTGGGGAACTAAGATCCCACATGCCACGCGATGCGGCAAAAAACAAAAAACAAATGCTGGAACCACCTGGGATCTTGTTCAAATACATATTCTGATTCAACAGGTCTGGGACAGACCTGAGATGCTGGATTTCTAACAACTTCTCTGGTCATGCTGTAGGTCTGTGGACCATTTTGAGTGCTTCTCAGCACCTTTGATGAAATACCATCAAAGGCAAACTCCATGCTTTCAGAATCTTCCATCTGCCCTTACCCCCCTAATTAGATCCTACTTCCTTCCAAGGATGTCTCCCATGTCCCACCTCTCTCCCTCTGTTGATGCTGTTCCCTCTACCAGAACACCCTTCCTGCCGGTCTCTGTTCACAGAAACTGCTTCTTCAAGACCCAGCTGGGGCTCAAGGGCCGACAAGCCTGGTTCACACCCTGGCTCTGACCCTGAAAGGTGAGGGCAAGGTCCTCCCCCTCTCTGTGCCTCCTTCCTCTTCTGTGGAGCAGGATAGCAGCTGTCGTGAGAGGCAGAGGAGACGATGAATGTGCTGAACCTAGCAGGGGCCTGGCACCTGGTAGGTGCTTGGTTAGAGCCCACAGGTCTGGAGGCCCAGCCACAGACCAGCTGTGTCTCTGACATACCAGTGGGACCAGCTTACAGGGTTGGGAGGATACAGTGAGAAGGATCCACAGAGAGCAGAGGTCTTACTTACACAGTGAACCCTATGGACACAGCCCCTGTTATCAGTCCAGTAGACGTATCGATGCTAATAAGAGGTAGTGTTGTAATTACTAATAACTTATTTGGTTTCTCTCCTCTGACTCTCAGAGCCCTCTGGGGCTCTATGGTGCCGATAACTGACTGTCTGGTGTCACCACCACGTGAACCAGGGTTGTCTCCCACCCCCTGGAGCCTAGCACAGTGCCCAGCACACAGCAGGTCTCTGAGCAGCCTGATGGTGAGAAGGCAGGCAGAGTTTGTCAAGCAACTCCTGCCCCGGCCGGGCCACCCCGTAGGCCTTTCCTGGGCGGCCAGAGTGGCAGCTTGGCTCCAAGCTTCTCCATCCCTTGCTTGGGCATCCAGCCCAGCAAGCCCGTGCCAATCGCTAAGTGGCGCCACTGACCCTCCATCTGTGCCCTGCAGGCCAGCACCCTCTGTGGCATGTGTGTGTGTAAGGGTGGGTGACTGCTGTCTGGCTGGCCTGGACCCCGGGGAACAGCTGAGGCTGCCCCAGTGAACCCCTGGCCCAGCCCTGAAGGACAGACCTTGGGGAAACTGAACCTTAGAGGTGGTGACTTGCCCAAAGACATGCATGTAAGGGACTTCCCATCCTTTCCTGGATCCTTTCCACCCCATCCTTTTCCTTCTCCCTTGTTTCTTGGTCCCCCTGGGGAGGCTAAATTCATGAGTGGTTAGGGTGGAGCCAGACCACCTGGGCTCCCATCCCATCTCTGCCACTTCCCAGCTGTGTGACCTTGGGCAAGTTAATTCCCTTCTCTGTGCTTCATATCTCTTTGTTCAGCATCACCACCACATTCACCATGAATATTGACTGAGGGCTCATCAAGTGTCAGGCGCTGGTCTGAGCAACACGTTTTCCTGTGGCACGTGGCGACAGTGCCAGGGAAGGGTCTGGAATGTAGTAAATGTAATCATTATTATTATTACTCTTGTTATTGTTGCTGTCATCACTTGTCCTCGTTAGGTTGTGAAATCCTTCCAGCATCTGTGACTTGGGAATCATCTGTTCACGTTGGAGGGATGAGGGAAGACGGGGATCCCCACTCCGCGGGGGGGGGGGGGGCGCCCTGGGCCATCCAAAGCTTCCTGACTCCCAGGGTGGCCATGAACCTTAGCAGTGGGAGGGAAATGCTGACAGAGACCAGTGACCAGAAAGGGAATGGGGGCGTCGGCCCATTTCCCTATTTCTCTCTTTGAGCTTTTGGAACCACCAGGAATGGTTCCTCACCTGGGCCTCAGTTTCCCCTCTGGCCCAGCAGATGGACTGGGAGGCCATTTCCAGAAGCCCCTGGGGTCTCAGAATCCAGATCTTGAGTCTTGGAATGTTGAAACTGTGAGTGCTTGGGGGAGCACTGAGGTGTATCCCTTTGCCGGGGGGACTAACTGAGTCTCAGGGAGGAGTCGAGGTCAGGTGGCCAGTTGTGTGTGGCCTGGCTGGCCGCATGCCAGGCTGCTTGACACCCCCCTTCCCCAGCGTGCCTTCCGCCCTGCCGGTCACCGCCGGCTCCTGCCCGCTGCCAAGGAGGCTGGACTTTCTTTCAGGAAAGGGTAGTTGTTGCCGGGCCTGGGTGCGGGGTCGGAGGGGTGGGGGCCAGCATCGGGGTGGCCTGTTGCCATAGCAGCCCTGGCCTCTCGGCAACGGGAACTCTGGAGAACAGCCCTGGGGAAGTAACAGATGGAAGGCGAGGAGGAAGACTTATCTCCGACCAGCATCCGTCCATGAAGCCTGGCACCTGTCTGCCTGGATCGGGGGCGGGTGAGGCTGAAGTGCCCCCTTGCCCAGAGCTGAGTCATGGGCATCCCCCAGTGTCCCCGCCTCGGCTCTCTCAGCCCTGCCCCCTCCCAACCTCCCTCTGAGAAATCTGTGACTCACGTATGATCCCGTCATCCCCAGCCGAGCTGGGAGGAGGGAGGAGCCCAGCTGGGGCAGGAGGGGGGTGTCCCCCAACCCAAAACACGAGCCGGCACTTCTCCGGGCTCCACATTGGCTGCCTGCCTTGTCCTGCCTCAGGAGAGGGGCTGGGAGCCTCCACACTCACCAGCTCTCTCCGAAATGGGACCACAGCTGGCAGGTTAAGCCTCGGAGGGGGGTCTTGAAAGGCGGTTCAGCTGCCCGGCCCCACGCAGGACCTTCTACCCGTCACCAGGTACCAGATCAAGGGCATGACGGCAGGAGGGAGGAGGGATGGGAGTGTGTGCAGCAGAGGCTGGGGTGGCAGTGGACCGGGGCGCTGAAGTCTTGGTATCTGGGTGGGAGCTAGCCCACAAGAGCAGTGCTGTGTGGGGTCTCTAGAGTTGGGGGTGGATGGACAGGGAGACGCCTGGGAAGGGGACAGGCCTGAGAGGACGGAACCTCTCAGAGCCACTAGCCATTTGTTAGCTGGGGAAACTGAGGCTCAAAGTGATAGAGTCACTGGGCCCTGCTCGCTGGGTCTGCTCTGTGAGTGGTGAGGTACTGTGCTCTCCTGCCCCCACTGTACAGATGGGAGAACCAAGGTTGTGAGAGGACAGGGGGCTTACCTTAGGTTACAGAACAAGTCTGGGGATGGAAAGCCAGCCTCCAGCCTCAGGGAGGCAAGGATGCTGCAGGGGGCTGAGCACGGGCACTTGAGAGCAGCCTTGCCTTCAGCTGCCCGGGTGCTGCGTCTGGGGCCCCCCAGTGAAACAGGGGCAGTCTGGCTCTTCATGGCCCAGGCCACCTTTAGGAGGAGATGGTCCTGGCAGTGGGGTCTGAACATGGGGGACCTGGGATGAGAGAGAACGTCCAGGAAACCAGCAGCAGTAGATGGGGAAGCAGCGGCTGAGGGCTGGAACGCTCCCTACTTGCTAACCGCCAGACCCCAGGCCCCCATCTGCTCGGTGCTGATAGGGTTTCCCCACCTGGGAACTTCTGGTTCCTCTCCTCCCCGCCTCCCCGGCCAGCCTCCTTCCTGTGGTAACGAGTTGGGGTCTCTCAAGGCCCCATGGGAAGGGGCTGGTGTTCATTTTACTGAGGCAGTGGGGGCGGGGGCGGGAGTTAAGGCAGGACCCTCTCACCTGCCCACCTGCCCCACTCCCATCCTGCCTGGAGCAGCTCTGGCCCGGGCTAGGTGGGGTGGGGAGGAATAGCCTTTGTGGCTCTAGAGGGCCAAAGAAGTTATTTTTTTTTAAAATAAATTATTTATTTTATTTATTTATTTTCGACTGCGTTGGGTCTTCGTTGCTGTGTGCGGGCTTTCTCTCGTTGCAGCGAGCGGGGGCTACTCTTAGTTGCGATGCACGGGCTTCTCATTGCGGTGGCTTCTCTTGTTGCGGAGTACGGTCTCTAGGTGCGTGGGCTTCAGTAGTTGTGGCTTGCGGGCTTAGTTGCTCCGCGGCATGTGGGATCTTCCTGGACCAGGGATTAAACCCGTGTCCCCTGCATTGGCAGGCGGATTCTTAACTGCTGTGCTACCAGGGAAGTCCCGGAAGTTATTCATATAAGCAATTATTGAGCACCTACTGTGTGCCTGGTACTGTTCTAGGGAGGGGGGACACAGCAGCGAATGAGACAAATGGCGTGTGGGTGGTCCAGAGCCAAGTCCCTGCCCCCTTGCTGCAGATCCCCTGAGGGCAGAGGGTTGATTCCTCTCTATTGGAGGCTGAGTGGGGAGAAGTGTCTCGGGTCAGTGAGAGCCACCAGCTGCTGAGTTGGTTCCCCAGAGCCCAGGCCAGGGGTCCTGTGAGGTCTTCCCTTCCAATATCCAGAGCAGGTCTTGGGACCAGATCTGAGCCCCTTTACTGCAGGGGCTCTAGGGACCTGAGATGCAGCCCCACCTTGGTCATAGCATCAACGTGGCCACCTTGCCTTGCCTCTCTCTCTGGGCCTCAGTTTGCCCAGCTGCTGAGTGGGCATGTGGGGCGGGTTAATAGCTGCCCTGCCTGCCGTGGTCCTGGTCTTGGCTCCGAGAGTGTCAGGGTTGTGAAGGACACCTCTCCAAGTGTGGTGTGGGAGGTGGAGGCTGTGCTAGGCTGGCTGCACTGTTGTGCTGGCTTTGGTGCCCTGGGCCACTGGACAGGACCTGGTCAGCCTGGCTGGGACACCCTCATCTTGCCAGGGACACAAACAAACAAGGCAGGATCTGAGGCTGACGAGTGAGATAAACTTGCTGGTGGAGGAGGAGAGAACTTCCTGACCTGGGAGGACCCGGAGGCTCTGTAGAGGGCACAGAGTTTGGCCTTGGATGCTGGTGGGGAGGGGGAGGAGGGTTTGATGTACACGTATGGGGATTGGAGGGAAGGGGGGGGCGGCATTCCTGGCAGAGGAAACTGCATGGGAAAAGTTTTGAGAATGATGAGAACTGGGGGGAGTGGAGCAGGCGATGGCACTGGAGACCCGGCATGGGTCATTTTGGGGACCTGGAGTGCCAGGCTGCCAGGTCCCAATCTGCTCTCGGGGGAATGGATGGCAGGAAGATGCCACCCCAGCTGGATAAGGAGGGCAGGATTGTGATGCAGGGCTGACCTGGTTGCCCCAGGCCCGAGGCTTCTACTTGGAGGGCAGCTTCATGGCTGTGGGGATAGAGAGGCGCGGTGGTCGCCCAGCCCAGGAGAAGGGCAGGTAAAAGAGGCGGCGGGGCTGTGGCCAGGTCTGTGTGTAGTGGGGGTGGACTTCCCAGAGGGGCCCGGCCTGACAGATATGGGAGGGGCATGGCAGGGACAGCCATGAAGGGGGCCACATGGACGGCGCTCTAGCTGAGCCGGGCCCCAAGTCACTTCATCCTCCGCAAGAGCTGCGTGTGGGTAATGGGTTGTGGGACTGAGCCCCTTTCAGGGATACGGTGAGGAGTCAGGGGCAGGGCTGGTGAGGGTGATGGGGGAAGTGTGACAACACAGCCCAAATCTCAGTGCTGCCAGCCCACCCAGAACCAGAGCAGGCTCGGCACCCCCAACCCCGACCCGGGGTGGCCCTGTGGATCTGTCTTCTGACTCACAGCAGATGGGGCATCATGTGAGCAAACGCAGCAGCTGGGGGGACCAGGACCCTGAGGACCAGGCAGATGGCAAGTGGGGGCAGGGCGGGGCTGGCACAGAGGGACCTCTCAAGCGGGGTGGGGTGGGGTCCTGGCTGGGCCCCAGCCTCCCAGGCTTGCCCTCCACCAGTCTGGTCCTCACGCCCCATCAGGAGTTCCTTGAGACCCATGGGGAACCCTGCAGATTTGGGGGTCAGGACAGGGCTGCTGAAGGGGAGAGCTTGGGACATACATTTTCTGATCCCTGCCCGGTGCCTGTGCAGGCACCAGTGGGTTGAGACACCCCCTGCGGGCCCCTCAAGCCCCCAGCTCTCCCTGGTTCTCTGGTGGCTCGGCTGGGCTAGAACAGTCCTGGACCCTCCCTGCCCTCAGTCTCTGCCGGGCCCTAGGCTCAGCGCTTTGCACGCATGTTTTTGTTTTTTTTGTCTTGTTTTGTTTTTTGGCCATGCCATGTGGCCTGTGGGACCTTGGTTCCCTGACCAGGGATCGAACCCAGGCCCTCTGCATTGGAAGCACGGAGTCGTAACCACTGGACTGCCAGGGAAGCCCCGGCACGCACATTTATTCCTGCCAGGCACAAGCTCCTGATGTGCCCATTTTAGAGATGAGGACACTGAGGCACAGGAGGCTTACCCAGGAGTGACCTCTTATCTCCAGAGTCTGGGCTCTTTTCACTGTGCTCTCCTGCCCCCCTCAGTGGAGAGGGGGCTCCTCAGCCAGGCCAGAGTCTATGCTGGTGGCCCGAGGACATGTGCCCTTGTCTTGAACCCCATCCCTGCCGCTCCTAAGCCCATGCTCTTCTGGGGCGACAGGACCCACAGAGATAGCAAGGCTGCTTGTCTGGGGAGAATTTTGTTCCTCTCGGGTTGTGTGAACTTGGGCGTCTGCCTCATTTTCCTCATCTGGAAAAAGTGGATAAAATAGTGTCTACTTCATGGGGCTGTTTTGAGCATCAAGGTGTTAAGCAGTAAAGTGTTTACAACAGGACATGGCCCATTTGTTAGCCTTTACTATTATGATCTCCCCCTCGGGCAAATGGGTGCACTGAGGCCCAGAGATAACGTGTACTAACTTGGGGGCACTTCTTCCCGCCTCCCCGCCCTACGAGAGCTGGAGCCACCTGGGCCTCAGCAGGAGTCTGCCCACCCCCACCTGCAGCCTGACCTGTGCTTTGGTGGGGAGGCCAGGGTGGTGGGAGTTGGGCTGGCGCTGGCTCAGGCTCAGGCGGTTTGTGGTGCACTTGGCAGTTCCAGGCAGGCCGAGATAAAAGCTGAGCCCTGGAGGAGCTGGCAGGGCTTCCAGGCACCGGGGAACAGGCCTCTGCATTAGAGGAAGATGGCCTGGGGGTGGGGGCCTCTCTGTCCGGGAGCCAGTCCCACTCCAGTGCCCTGAAAGGCCAGTGGTTAGAGCAGAAGGTGTGAGGCCGGAGGGTGTGATGGAGGAGTTAGGAAGGGGGATGCTCACCTCCCAAATTATCAGGGAGCTGATGCTGCCCCTTGCTCTCCCTCATCCAATAGGCCTGTGCCTGGTAGATGGGTGCCTGACCTCGTCGTGGCACTTCCCTCTCCCACACACCTGCATGTGGCATCGCCTGGCGAGAGCTGCGGGCAGTGGGCAGGGCCGGAAGGAATCCCCGTGCGATTTCCTCAAAGCTGTACTTATCCTTTGTCCGTGACCATGCCTGGCGCGCACTCATGGGGCTATGCACACACCCCAGACCAGATGGGCAGAGTCTAGTCTCCGGCTCCTCGGCTGGCAGCCAAGAATGTGCAGGTCCCAATACCTGGGCCGGGCCCTGGTGCAGCACACATCTCCATTTGTACTGGAAAGGACAGCCAGTGTCTCCTCAGGGAGACCCTGCACTGGGTGTCAGCACACCCAGGAGTCTGGCCTCTGCTCCCCCAACCTGGGTTTGGGGAACCAGAGTTGGGAGCTCTGTTGTCCAGGTAGGATGGGGATGCTTGCAGACCCCATGAGCCTAGGGATGAGGGTCTGGCTCCTGGGCTGTAATGCCTTGGACCCATGGCACATCCTCTTGGGCCTCGTGTCATTCCCTAGAGAGGCTGTCACCTCCTCTCCATGTCCTGCAGATTCCAGCGCTGCAGATGGGGTGCCATGCGGGACAATGGGAGCAGCATAGACAAAGCAGTACACAGAGCTGGATGTGGGTCCGGTTTTACCTGCTCTGTGACCGGTTTTACCTGCTCTGTGACCACGCCCAGGAGAAGCCAGCTGGGAGAGTGGCTTCTCTCTGAGCCTCAGTTTTCCCAGTTGTAAAATGGGCTTAATAATGCCCACCCCTCACAGAGTGGCTGTGTGCATCGCAGGAGGCCAGGTGCACATCGTATGGTTTGTGCTCCTGTGTGGTTCCCGTCACTGACCCAGCTGCCTCATGAATCTCTGCAGGCTGGTTCTTGGGATACACCTGCCCCCAGGTGCCTAGACCCCAGGATCCTCCCTGGCCACAGGCACACGCCATTTCCCCTCCTTGCTCCACCTTGGGGAGACCACGGGGAGTCCAGACAGAAGCTTTGGCATTTGCAGCAGTGGGAATGTGACCCACCTTCATCAGCATATCCCATGCCTGTGCCCCCTGTAGCCCTGGGCCCCAGGAGCAGGTGGTTGAGGGGCATGATGGTGGTTACTTTGCCTTCATGTAGAGAGAAAACTCAAATTTTGATCACAGATTCAGATGGGATCTCAGACCTCAAATAATCCAGCACCTGCAAAGGTATGTCTGTGGTCCCATTGGTTTAGGAAAGCCTTGTACGCCCAGGCTTCTGCACTGCAGGACTTCTTAAGAGCCTTTACCAGGTGGCTCTGTATTGGACATGAAGTTTCGGGTCCTGTCCTGGCTCTTAGGCTGTGCACAGTCTTGGGAGCTCCTCTCTGGCCAAGCACCTGGCAAAGGTGTATTTGCCCCTAATCCCGTCAGAGGCTGGGGAGTGAGGACAGCTCAGTGCTGGAATCTCCCTGCCCTGAGCATCAGCAACTGGCTCCGACTGGGAAGAGGCTTGGAGCCGGCCTGGCCTAGTCAGAGTCCCAGCTGTCTCATTCACTCATTCATTTATTAACTAGTTGTCATTGAGCATCTACCATGGACCAGGCACTGTGGTACTAAGTACTGGAGATATGAGTGATGAGCAAGATGGATGAGACAGAGCAAACATGGAGAAATGGGTAACAAGCACATTGCAGGGTCATTTCAGACAGTGTGAGTGCTGTAAAGTTTATAAGATAAAGTGACATGGAAGAGAGTGATGAATGGGGATGATAATTTTGGTTGGGTGGACGTGGAAAGCTTCTTAGGAGAGGGGACATTTGAATTAAGACCTGAGAAGGAACCAATCAGGGAAAGAACCCTGAAAGAATGTTCTATGTTGAAGGGAAGGCATGTGCAAAGGCCCTGAGGTGTGTCTGAGGATAGAAAGAAGGCTCGTGTGCTGGAGTTGGTGAAAGCAAGGAAGACGTGGGGTGGTGTAAGGTGGAGGGAGTGGAGGGGGGTCGCTAGCTTGTTGGCAGTCGTACTGCTCCCTGAGCGTCAGTTATCTGATTTATGAGGCTTATCATTTTGTCCCCGACCTCCACGCTGGTCAGGAGTGTTGTGGGTGTTAGGTGAGGATAGTCAATCTCTCTGGCAGAGACTTGGTTCTGGGCAGCTCTGCGTTATTGTAGGTTTTAAAAATTATTGTTACAAGTGCTTAGTGACTATGGGTGGAACCGGGGATGCTGTGCCTCTGTGTCTCTGCGTGTCGCTGCAGTTAGTGAGCGCCAAGTGTGTGTACAAGGCCAGGGGTGCCCCATCTGTGCCCTCCCTCTGGCTTCCCTGAACCACAGCCCCCTGCCAGCTCCTTTTAAGTGTAGGATCTTTTGATTCAATAGTGACTGCCTTCTCTGGCCCAGCAGGCCCTGGAATCCTTTCCAGGCAAAGGTTCCACTGAGAACAGGAACTCCTTTCTTTGCTTTCTTTTCCTCTTCCTCTGGGGGCCAAAAATAGTGCCTGAATAGGACACAGCTCTGGGCCGGCAGTGAGACAATAGCCGCCTCCTGGCTCTGGTCCAGCGGTGGGGGAGGAGGTGATGTTGGTGCACTGGCACACCATCCCAAGGACCCAAAGCCCCTGCTGCTTTTCCCACGGCCTCGGCCAGAAACCATCCCAGAGCCCCTTGGAGAGTGATTGCCAAGGGGATTCCTGCTAATTCTGGGGAAGTGCTCTGAAGACCCTGGGCCCCTGAGCAGCCCCACCCTACCTCCTGATCTGCTGCTGGTCTGGAGCTGAAGGCCTCAGTGGGGGCGCCCACGGCCCTGGTTCTCTTCTGGGCCCTGTGTGGCACACAGGGGCCACCCCCATGGCTTTGATGTCCTTTTCCCTTTGACTCAGTGGCTACAAAAGATTTTTTAGAGATCAAAGGGATGTGTCCTCTTCAGAGGAGGTGAGCTCCCTGTCACTGGAGGTGATCAAATAAAGTTTGGATGTTCACTGAATGGGGGGTGGGATTAGTCAAGCATCAGAAGGATATTGGGTCTTGATGTCTTCATGTCTCAGAGGATATCATGAGTTGAATTCCATACACCGCTCTTACCAGCTGGGTGGTCTTGAGCAAGTCACATCATGTTCCCGAGCCTCTCTCTCCGCACCTGTAAGATGGGTTCAACAGGGCTAACCTCGCAGAGTGGTGGAAATGGATCTCCAAAATGCTCCGTGTAGTGCCTGGCACATAGGCAGGGTTTCAGAAGCTTTGCCTCTGTTCTCCTCCCTCTCCAGACTGGTACTTACTCTGGGGGTACAGAAAGGACCCACTCTTGACCCCCAGGGAGCTCTGGAGGAAAGCCAGGGGGAACCCCCAGCACAGGGCTAACTCAGAAAGAAGATTCCTGGTGGATTATGGCAATCTGGGAAGGCTTCCTGGAGGAGGTGCTTCCAGGGAAGTATTGTGTACATTCTGTGCTCCTGGCATCCAGTGGTGGAGATTAGACGGGTGTCTAGTGTGGGTCAAGGCCAAGGCCACAAGCTGGCAGCCTTCAGGGGCAAATGTAGCTGATAGTAGGCATTTTTCATCACAGGGGTAGCCCCCACTAGTGTTCTAAAAAGATTTGGTTTTAAAGTCAATATTGACAAACTTAGGCAGATGTCCCCCAGTGTACCCCATAATCTGGTGTCCTAAATTCTGCCTTTCTTCCTGCCAGCTTCCTACCTGGCCAGCATCCAAGTAAGGGGACTTGGGCACAGGACAAGTCAGGGCCTGTGCTGTGCTGGGTTGGAGCTGGGCAGTGACGTAGTCCCTGCAGCTGCCAACGGTTGCCAGGGCAACGGTTGCCAGGGGCTGCTGTCACCTGCGCCCCTTTTCCCGGGTTGGCGGCTGGGACTTGCAGCCCGTCTTCCCAGGCTGCCCGCTTTGTTTGAGGCTCTGGTGAGGGGGGCGGGGACCGAGACTGAGGAGGCTCAGCTTCAAAGTGCCCCTCTGGCCTCTTGAACTGGGGAGAAACTGACCCACCACCCCAGCGGGCTGCATCCTGCAAACAAGGCGAGCCCTTGGCCCACTCATTCACGCTCTTTATGTATTTATAATCCACTTGATGACACGAAGGAGGAATCCAGGTATGATTCTTCCCCTCCTCCCGCCATTGCTCTCTCATTCCTGTTCCCGCTCCCCTCTCCTCCCCAAATCCCCACTTTTTATCCCCTCTCCCCTTTCCCTTGTTCACCCCCTCCCCCTCCACCTCTCTTCCCCTGTATCATCATCTTCTCCCTCCTCCTCTCCCCTCCATTTCCCCTCCATCCCCCTTCCTCCCCTCCCTTCTTCCCAACACTGAGAACTTATGGGATGGGTAAGGTGAGGTTGGGGCTGGGGTGACACTAGGGACCCTGGAAGAGTCAGAGATGCTACTCTGAGGGGACCTGGTCCGTGAAGCAGAAAGCAGATCAGAACGACCAGGAAGTGGTTGGGGGTAAGGACCTCACACCCCAAACCCTTCTCTCCGCCACACTCCAGCTAAAATTCAATTTCAGTTTCGGGGCTGCACCCCCATTGTCAAAGACAAGCCTCTGAGGATGCTGGGAGGGAGGGGAGGTGCAGGACCCGCAGATGGCTGAGACTGTAGGAGTGAGGCTGGGGTAGGGTCCTGACAGAGCTCCAGGTCCAGGGTCCTCAGAGGAAAGTGTTCAGCTAATCTCGAGGAAACACATTTTTGGAAGCATCTTTTACTACGAATTTTAAAGAGAAGCCCTTTCTAACAGTCAGGTAATGTCAAGGGGAAACAGGATGCAAAATCATGAGCATGGGTTCTGGAGCCAGGCCCTGAGGCTGCACCTCAAGCTGTGTGATCTCCGGCAGGTAACTTGATCTTCTAGGGCCTCTGTTTCCTTATTTGTTAAATGGGCATAATGGTACTCGTCTCATAAGATTTGGGGAAAGATTAAATGTGTTCGTTTGTGTAGAGAGCTTAGAATCAAGTCTTGCATTTTCAGAGAGCTTCATTAATGCTAGCTTTGTGCCTGGAGGTGGTGAGCGCCCTATCTGTGGACGTGTGCACACAGCAGTGGAGGACCCGGTGAGGCAGCGATGTGTGCTCAGAGAGCTGGGTTGGGATCCTGGTCTGTGCCTCCACCGACCTTTCCCGGAGGGAGCTGGAACCTCAGCCTCGCCCATGCCCGCTGCCCTCGTGGGGGAGGACGCCTGGCTGTGTGTCCTGTTCACCCCTCAGCCAGGGATCTGGGACCCAGAAGAGAAGACAAAAAAAGGGAGGGCTGGCGGCTGACCTTGGGAACGCTAAGGGTCCTATTCTCCAAAGGCAGGCATTCTGCCAGGCCTGGGGGAGTCGAACTGCAACCCCCTCAAAATGAGCAGGGAGGTGGCTGGGCTGACCTTGTAAGCCTGGCCTTCGGCAGTTCGGGAACATAGATGCGGAAGGGGAACTGCAGCCATACAGCTGAGATCCGTCTGTGGTTTGAGAGGGAAGACAGGCTGGCCCGGAGAGGAGATGGCCAGCATCTTCTTTTCCCCTTGCTGGCAGCTGGGAGGTAAGCCCTGCCCTTCCCTGGAAGCATCCTGAGGCCCTGGGCTATGGAGAAGACAGACAGGGGACAGGGATCATAGTCACCTCCTCGACAGAGGAAGAAGCTGAGGCCCAGGGAGGGGACAGGCTGGTCTAAAGGTCTCAGGGCCAGTTAGCTGCGGAGCTGGTCCTGGACCCTGTGCTACCCCTGCCCTGGGAGTCTGCATTCCCTGGGCAGGTGCTGACTGGTGAGTGCCCTGGCGTCCTGAGGTCCAGCCTCAGCTGCTCCTCTTGGGGCGGGCTGTGGGGAGACTTGGCTGTGGGCTGCAGGCTGCCCCAGGGGCGTGGAGCTGGGCAGGGCCGGCGCCACTGTCCCGGGACTGCTCGAGAGAAGTCCTGCTGCCTGAGCCCCACTCCAGACTGGGCCAGACCTGGGACCCTTCCTAATCCCTCCTCTTCCCTGAGGTTCTAGGTCTTTTCCATCCACACTCAGATTCTGAAAGGCTTTGATTCTCAGCTCCTAGAAGCTCTTGCAGCCTCATCACCTCTTTCTCTCTCTCTTTCTTTTTCTCTCTCCCCCTTCCTCCCTCCCTTTCAGTCCCAACATTCTAAGTATCTCAGCTGCTTGACGTGTCTGTGGCTGACTTTAATAGAATAGCCAATCTGGAAACAGGGATGGTAGTGCCCCTTTCCCCAAGAGCTGGTGCTGCCGGCCAAAGGGAGGTGGGATGGGGCCGAATATAACCCAGGCTCCCCCAGGACCTCTCACCTGGAAGTGTCAGAGATGGTGATGAGTTGCCCTCGGGAACATCACAGCCTAAATGGCTCCTGCAGCCCATCTCATGCTAGTTAATGGCCTCTGGGACGGCTCGGAGGGGAGGGGAGGGGAGGGGAGGCTGGGAGGGGAGATGCTGACAGGCTTCTCTTCTATGTGGTGTCAAGATTTCTGAGAGCTCTTTTTTTCATGTTGGTAACAGGTGTCCTGCAAAAGAGGATGCACCATCACACTGGGCTGGGAAATAAGCCTGACCAAGCTCTGTGGATTTTCTTTCTGCAGGACTTATCAGAGCCTTTGATGTGTTAATTCACAAGACCAAGTAGGGCCTGCAGTATTTCTCTAACTTGGGAACTAGAGCTTCTTAGGAAGTGCTTAGCAAAGTTACCTCTTGGTAAAATCAGGGAGATAGCCCCAGAGAAAGGGAGGAAGGGACTCCGGAGACCACCTTGGCTAAAAGCACGGGCTTTGAGATTTGGTAGACTGGAGTTTGAATCCTGGCTTGGCTACTTGCTCTGTGATCTTGGATATCACTTAGCCTCTTTGGACTTTCGTTTCCTTGCCTTTAACGTGGGGGCAATAATAGCATTTGTTTCACAGAGGTAAGGTGAGGATTGAACGATCATTCGGGAAAAGTGCTTTGCACAGTGCCGGGCACAGAGTGAGTGCCTGCCGAACGGGAACCGTCATCTCCCTCACTCTTCTTCTTGGATTCCAGGGCCCTTTTCCCTGTGCCAGAGAGACCTCTGTTTATTCCCACTAGACATCTGGTGTTCTGCCAGGCACTGCGTGGCTGGAGTGTGGGGGGCAGTCGGGTGAGGATGTGGAGGCCTGAGGCCCAGGGTACGGGGACCTTTACAGACATGTCACAAGGCTGGCATCCCAGGGGGGAGGACTGGTGTGTGCAGAGCTTTGGAGGTGGGAACACTGAAGCCCAGGCTCATCTCTGGTGACTGTCGGTTGGCCTCTCTGAGGCCTCTTAAGCAAACACTCCAGTTCCAGATAAAGCAGGCCACCAGGTGGGTGGCTCTGGATATCTGGCTTTCTGGGAGAACCCAGCGTCCTTTCACGTGGGCAGGTGCCCCGGTCTCCCCGCAGGGCCAGGGCCTGTCTGGGCACACAGAGGGAGCCATGGCCCAGGGACTTGGCTGGACCAGAAGCCATGGGGTGGTGGGCCCTGCGCGGGCGGGGCAGCCCTCCAGCGGGTCTGGTGCAAGAATGTGGGACCCATCCCGGCAGTGAGCAGGCAAGGCCTTGGCATCCGCCAGCCCCTGAGGGCAGGCAGCTAGCTTAATTTTTATTCTCTTTTATTGTAGAAAAATTCCTGAAACCTGAGGTCACTCTGTTTTCCCCAGCCAGGCCGGAACACCCTTCCTGTGGGGAGTCCTGTGTGGTCACCTAGCTGGGGCCTCAGTCACCCGGCTTGCGGAGCAGGAAGAGAGGGAGGAGAGATGGGCTCCACGTGTGTCAGCCGTGCTCCCAGGAGCCACGGGCACTGCTGAGAGGCTGGCGGCTGGGCTGGGAGTGAGGCGTGGTCCGGGGTCCCACCGGGTCTGATGGGGGCACCTCCTTTGTTTGTTGGGTACGTGGTGTTTCTAAGTTAGATCGACGTTTACAAAAGAGTTTGGAAACGGCTGGTGGAGGGTCCTCTGCACCCCCGACACCACTCCTGTGGAGGAAACACCTGCTGTAGAGCCTCCGCTCTCTTCTAACGTTCCTCCTCGCTCTCCCACACGTGTGGTGCGCACACGTACATGCACACCTACATCCACACTCCCGTGCGTGCTTCTACCCTCAAGGACGTCACGCTCGCCAACCCCTCTCTTGGCCAAATCCTTCTTTCCTAAGGCCCTGTGCCCAGGGCTCGGGGGAGGGGCATAGCCGGCAGCTCCGTTTTGCCCCCCCTTCCCCTCCCCCCACTGGAGAGCAGTTGAGGATGGGGGCTGGAGCTGGAAAGCGGAGCTGGGTCCTCTCTCTACTGTCCCTCCCCCCCGAGGAGGGCAAGACCAGGCTCACACCTGAAGACCCACTCGGGCAGGGGCTCCTTCCCCCACCCACGCCCTCCTGCTCCCAGCTGTGCTTTGCGAGGCTCCTTCCAGGTTCCTGGCACCCTGCTAAATGCTGGGTGAACCAGCTAGGGTGGTGATGCATCCTCACCACCAGTGAGGTTGAGAAGAGACAGGCGGGGAGGCCAGCTGCCCTGGACCCCATCCAGGGCCAGCCTTTTACCATCTGAGTGATCTGGGGCTGGGCCCTACCTGCCTCTGACTGTGTTAAACAGGGCTACTGGTGTGATCCCAGCCTTGTAAGCCGGTGTCTCTAAGCCCATGGAGTGTCGATCAGCAGGACACCTGTTAAAGCCAGACTCCCGAGCCCCACCCCAGACCTGTAGCATCTGCCCCTCGGTGTGCAGGGGCCTGTGAATCTGCATTTTAGTGAACTTCCTCGGGTGGTTCTGACCCGTGGGTGGGTTTGGGCACCTCTGATGTTAACTCCTCATGGCAAAGGGGGGCACATAGGGTTGAGTGTACGTCATGGTCGGCCCCCTTCCCTGCGCCCCACCAAGAACACAGAAGTTGATTCTGATGGCAGATGGGCACTTAGGCGAAGCTTCATGGGGAAGGCGTGTCTTCACTGAGTTTCCAAAGATGAGTTGGGTCATGGAGTGAGGGAAGGCATTCCAGGCAAAGAGACAGACTGGCCGGGGGGTGGATGAGTTTGTGGTCCACAGTGTATGTTATGGGCAGGAGAAGGAAAGGTACGGGGGCCCAGGTCCAGGTCATCTTCCTGGGGAGGTGCCTGCCCAGGAAGGGTTAACCCCAGAGCTGCCCAGGTCCTGTCCACTCAACTTCCACCTCCATCCTCCGAGGAAATGGGTTTTCCAGGAGCCTGGATTGGGCCAGCGGTGACTCGTGGCTCTACACGGATGGCAGAGGAAGTGACTCAGGTCCTGGCGGGAGAAAGTGAGCCATTGGTCCCCTGCCTGATTCCCTCTCCCCTACCACGAGGATGGGCAGGGCTGGGCCTGCACAGCCGGGGCCCTTCCTCCTGGGGATTGGCAGCCAGGGAGTCTTGGCTTGAAGGGGCCCTGGCCCCCTCCGCTCTGCCTGGATCCTTGGGGACTCTGATGGTGGTCCCCATTGTGTCAAGCTGAGCCAGACTGTTTTGTTCTCTGTGTTTACGGAAGGCCTGAGGTCAAGGGCAGCTGCTCCAGAAGGGGAGCTGGGGAATGAGGGCACCCCTAGGGGGCTCGGCCCCCCAAATCCTCTCTCCCAAGCTGGAGTTGCCTGCACTGCCTGTGGTCTTGGCTGACCCCCGCCCAACCATTTTTCTCTCCTTTTCTTTGGGGGTCTCCCAAAGCCAGGGGGCATGCCTCTCTAGAAACTGACAGTGCCAGCTCTGCAAGGAGTTCTCTAGGGTGAGACTGAGGTCTGTGTCTTGGCTCCCCTGGCGGAGATCTCGGAACAGATGGCCCGTCCCTAGTCTCAGTTTCCTGATCTGTAAAATGGCAAAACAGTAGGACCAGCCTTACAGGGTGGCTCTGAGGATTTCATGATAACGTAGATGGTGCCCCAGTTCAGCTCTCCTGTCCTTTAGAGGCTTCTGGGGACAGGCTCAGTTCCTGGCTGTGAGGAGGGAAGTTTTCTGGGTGGGGTTTCAGTCTTCCCGGGAAGGAAATTTCATGCTCTAAGAATTTCCCATCAAGGTGCTTTGGAAGTTGAGCTGGCTGTGGGGGCCCCGAGGGGGTTACATGGAGGGTAGGAGGGAAGGTGTAGGAGTAGGAATCTGTGACAGGTCCAGGGGTTGAGTGAGGGGCAGGCATAAGCTGGTCAGGAAGGATACAGAGATATCTAGATGACACCTATGGTGCCTGCCATGTGCATGGCCCTGCTCTAAGTCCTCTACAGATATCAATTCATTTAATTCTCACAATGACCCTTGCAGTAGTCTCAATTTTTATTCCTATCTACAGATGAGAGTGAGGCCCAGAGAGGGTGAGTAAATAGCCCAAGGACACACAGCTATTGAGTAGGGGGACTGGGATTTGAACCCAGACAGTCTGCCTCCAGAGTCCACTAAGGGTGGGTTAAAGGAAGCCAGGCAGTCCCTCCCCTCAAATCGCAAGAATGTTCATAGGACTAGAGTTGTTCACCTTGGAGTGGCTATTCAAGTCGCCAAGGTAGAGTGGGGATGAGCCAGGAATGTCAGGTCATGCCATTGATCCCTGTCTGTTGGAATCATGGTAGTTCACAGTGGTGCAGCCTCACTTGTATCCCTTCAGTGATGGGGAGCTCACTCCCTGTTTCTACCTTTTACCTCTCAAAGGAATCAGTCCAGGAGGACTGATTGATGAAAGCAGATGATTCTGCCCTGTCCTGGGCCCTGTATACTGATAGTGGTAGCTCACTTTGAAGGTCAGTGGGCCGGAGAGATACATGGATTCTGGCCAGCTCCATCCTTGTTTTCTGTATGACGTCAGGAAATCACTGGCCCTCTCTGGGCCTTGAATCCAAATGCCATAAGATGGAGAATTGGGGCCAAATTTGCAAAGTGATTGTGAGCTCTGAGTTCAGAAGTATAAAGCCAGGGGTCAAAGCAGGGGTGGGTGGAGGGCTTCTTGGAGGAGGTGTCATTTGGATTGGGGATCAGATGTAGACAGAGACAGCGACTGGCAGAAAAAAAGAAGGAAAGAGAAAGGGTCCAGGAGAGACATGTTTCTGTCCCTGGATGCTGGATTTCCTTTCGCTGGTCTGGGGTGGCAGTTTCAAAAGGAGCCAAAATGGGAGATGCTGCTTTGGAAAGATCCCCAGTGTTCTCCTTACTTGCAGCAAGTAATAGATCCTTCCTTCTCCCTAAAAACAAAAACAACAAAAACCAAAAAAAAAAAAAAAAAAAACCCAAAAGGATCCAAAATGCTCAGAGAGGACACAGAGTGAAACCTTAAATATCATAATGTAGGAAACAGCGGCCATTCCCCCAAACACTTTTACATCCTTCCTCTCAGGGGTCTTGTGATGTCACCAGGGCAGGATGATGAACCTGACTGACCAATGATTAGACTGACCAGGCCCTAGAAATTGGGGTTCCATTACACATGGTAGGACCCTGGAGACGGGCTCTAGCTTGAGGAGGCCAGCTTTGTTCAAGGAAGGCCCAGCCCAGGAAGGAGACAGTGAACTCCTTCATGGACCACCCTTCCATTTAATGCTGCCCTTAAATATTCCATCTAAAAGCCACTTCTTCCCAGAAGCCCTCCTTGGTTTCCTCCCAAAGTCAAACTCCTCTCATGCCCCATGGTTGCCAGGCTTCCTTTTGTCTGGCTTGTGGCAGATGATTGCATCTGTCACCACAGCCATATGTAGTCCCTCACAGGATGAGGATGGCTGTTCGTGACTGCCAGCACCCAGCTCAGTCATAAGGCCAGCTGGCAGTGGGGAGGGCCCAGCCACCCAGCATCTCTCTATAAGTACCAGGCACGCAGGTTCCCTGCCAAGCACTACAGTCCTGACCAGGCAGGGAAAGCCCTTGCCGTCTGGAACAATCTTGGGCAAGTCATTTAATTCCTTGGATCTCAGGTTCCCTGTCTGTGAAATGGGCCAATGGTAGGGCTGACTTCACAGGTTTGGAATGAAGATTAATACAGGTATAGGGGTGAGGGGGGTGGGTCAGCACAGGCTGGCAGGTAGTAGGTACTCAGCTAATAGAGGCTGGTGGGGGGCATTCTACACGAGGATGGGGCTGAGGGGAACTGGATCTCCCCCGACTTGGGCCACACTATGTCTCCTGGCCAGACTGGGACATATGCCCCCTGCCTTTCCAGCTGCCCTGGGAACTGGCTCCCCCTGGTGGCCATAACAGGAAGTGCCTGTCTCCTCTATCCCCTGGCTGTAGAGGGCGCTGTGGCTGCACTGATCCTTCACTCCATTTCCCTCACTGTCCACCTGCCCAGCGACCTCCATGCACACTAGGCCCTGTGCACAGAGATGGATCAGCAGCTCCCTGGCTGGCACCAGGAGGAGGGATGTACCATCCTTCACCTCCCAGAGTTGGCTAACGGGACCCTATGCAACAGAAACAGACACACAGGCATAGAGAACCAAAGGAGGCCAGGACTGACTGTAGAGGGAGTTGAGGAAGGCTTCCTGAAGGAGGTGACCTCTGAGCTGGGTCTTAGAGATGATGATGGTGAGGTTCCAGGAGGAGAGCCCTGCAAGCCCCCTTTTTCCTGTGTCTTCTTCAGGCCTGGAGGGAGCAGGGTGGTTGGGGTGGTTCCTGGTGGTGCTGGGGAGCCTCCCCCACCCAATTCTGGCCTGATTACCCCATCACTGCTGGATCCTCGGGGAGGTACTATTATTCGTCCTGTTTTCCATGACCCTTTTACAGGGTCATGCAGCGAGCAAGAGGTGGAGCTGGGACTTGAACTCAGCCACTGCCTCTTTTTAATTTTTATATTTTAATTTTACTTTATTGAAGAATACTTGATTTATAATGTATTTATTTCTGCTGTACAGCAAAGTGATTCAGTTATACAGTTATACATATATTTTCTTTTTCGTATTCTTCTCCATTATGGTTTATCACAGGTTACTGAATATAGTTCCCTGTGCTATAAAGTAGGATCTTGTTGTTTATCCATCCTATATGTAATAGTTTGTATGTACTAATCCCAAACTCCCAATCTATCCCTTCCCCACGCCCCCCCTTGGCAACCACAAGTCTGTTCTCTATGTCTGTGTCTGTTTCATAGATATGTTCATTTGTGTCATACTTTAGATTTCACATATAAGTGATAGCATATGGTATTTGTCTTTCTCTGCCTGACTTCACTTAGTATGATAATTTCTAGGTCCATCTGTGTTGCTACAAATGGCATTATTTCATTCTTTTTTATGGCTGAGTAATATTCCATTGTATATATGCACCACATCTCCTTTATCCATTCTTCTGTTGATGGACATGTAGGTTGTTTTCACATCTTGGCTGTTGTGAATAGTGCTTTTTGAATTATAGTTTTTTCTGGGTATATGCCCAGGAGTGGGATTGCTGGATCATCTGGCAACTCTATTTTTAGTTTTCTGAGGAACCTCCATACTGTTCTCCATAGTGGCTGCACCAATTTACATTCCCACCCACAGTGTAGGAGGGTTCCCTCTTCTCCACACCCTCTCCAGCATTTGTTATTTGTAGACTTTTTAATGATGGCCATTCTACCTGTGTGTGTTGATAACCTCACTGTAGTTTTGATTTGCATTTCTCTAATAATTAGCGCTGTGGAGCATCTTTTCATGTGCCTGTTGGCCATTTCTATGTCTTCTTTTAGCCACTGCCTCTTGATGCTCAGCTCCTGGCAGCTCTGGGGAGGTCCACAGACTGTTTCCACACTTGCCTCCCCACCTCATATCCCACATCCACGCTACCCTGGCTTCTCCCTCTTCAGGGCTGGCACAGCCACCCTGTGGGTCAGGCCCTCAAGCCAACACTCCTGGCCTCTTTCAGGTGGTGACTTCTCAGGGTGACTTTGGGGAGGAAGATGGCTGCCCAAGTGCTGCTGCAGACAGTATCGTTCCTGCTGGGTCTGCTCCTGGTTCCAGGTAGGCTTTCCTGGAGGTACCCTAGGACTTAACGTTAAAATGGCATCCTTATGTTAAGGATGTCTAGGTCAGCTGCCAGCACATCCACTAATCCATTTGGGCAGGCACAGGCCTGAGGACACAGCTTAGCAAGTGGATGATGGAACCTTGGAGAAAAGATAAAGGCACCCTTCTTTCTGGCAGATGCAGCCCCACAGTGCACAGATGGGAGTGAGGAACATGGACTGGGTTTTGGCCCTATTCAACTCTGCAGCCAGTGCACCCTTGTGCAGTACACAGCCTGCACAACTGTTTGTGGCAGGCATGGCCTCATTAAATATTTTATTGCTATTTAAAATATTATTTTATCTTTGAAATTATTATTGATTTTGAGTTTGTTCTTTTCATATTTTGAAGCCAGTAATCTTTGAATAGGGTAGACTCTCATTTTTGGAGACCCTTTGAGGTGTAGGTCCTTGGAATGTGTGCGGGTCCTAGGCACTGGGCTCCTGTGTTCTGGGCCCAGAGCCTGCCCCCGGACCCAGAGTCCCATCTGCAGTCTCTGCTTCCTCAGGTGCCTGTGGCGGGGGCCCCCGGGAAGACTTCCGTTTCTGTGGCCAGCGGAACCAGACGCAGAACAGCAGCCTCCATTATAAGCGGGCATCTGAGCTGCACATCTCCATCAAGAACACTGAGGAGGCTCTCACAGTCCATGCGCCCTTCCCTGGAGCACACCCGGCTCCTAGGTCATTCCCTCATCCCAGGGGCCTCTACCACTTCTGCCTCTACTGGAACCGCCATGCTGGGAAATTGCATCTTCGCTACGGCAAGAGCGACTTCGTGCTGAGTAACCAAGCCTCTGACCTGCTGTGCTTCCGGCATCAGGAGGAGAGCCTGGCCGAGGGGGCCCCACTGTTCGCCACCTCTGTCAGCTCCTGGTGGAGCCCCCAGAACACCAGTCTGCCCAGTGCGGCCGGCTTCATCTTCTCCTTCCACAGTAAGGCGACTTCCAGGCATAAGGAACAGCTTGGTCGAAGGCCTGGAGGCGGGGAAGGCAAAATGCACGGCGGGGTTAAAGCAGACTGGGCCGAGTGTCAGGTCACGGAGCAGGCGCTCTGTTCGCAGGCAGTGGGGAGCCAGGGAAGGTGTCTGAGGAGTGGAAGAGTGTGATCCAAGGTGTGCTTCCGGGAGGTTTGTGGGAAGGTAGGGGTGAGGGCAGAGGGGCGAAGTGCCATCCAGCGGCTGCGGGGAAGGTCCAGGTAAAGGAAGATGGGGAGTGAACAGGGTGGGAGCAGAGAGAATGGAGAGACGGGACTGGAGGTCAGGAGCCGGAGGAAAAATTCTGCTTCATCAGCATCACCTAGATTGTTTATCCCCATTTCTCAGAGGAGAAACTGAGGCACAAAGTTGCACAGCTAGTGAGTGAGGGAGCCAGGATCTGAACCCAGCGGCTGACTGGCATGAGGGGACAGGGGCAGGGGTGCCGGGGAGAGCAAGAGGTCAGAGGTCAGGAAGCAGCGAGGCTGGAGACTGACA
This sequence comes from Kogia breviceps, assembly GCF_026419965.1. Classification (NCBI taxonomy): domain Eukaryota; kingdom Metazoa; phylum Chordata; class Mammalia; order Artiodactyla; family Physeteridae; genus Kogia; species Kogia breviceps. The sequence goes on from NC_081327.1 coordinate 31,725,771, forward strand.
CTGAGGTGTGCAGACTGTGTGTCTGGCTGGGGTGTGACAGGTGTGGTGTGGCCGCTGCCTTCTATTCAGTGCTGAGTGGGGGCAGGGAGGAGGGGGTGGCCCGAAGGAGGTGGAGGCTCTACTCAGGGTCTAGGATTTCCCTGATTCTGGGGCCTTTCAGGCAGCTGCAGTTTGGGGCGGGGCTGCCAGGGGCGGGAGCAAAGGGCGTTGAATATGTTAGCAGCTCTGGGCCCTTGGAAATGCTGGGGGGTGGCAGCAGTGGGCCCAGGTGCTGCCCAGGGCAGCAGACAGGGGCCGAGGAGGTAGATGGGGCTCCCCGCCCCCAGGCTGGGATCCTGCCCCAACCTGGGAGGGTTTAGGGCAAAGTCAGGCATAGCTGCAAATTGGCTTCCTGAAGAACAGGTCTGGCCTGGTCTTATTTGGTCTGTAGAGAGTTTTTTGAAAACATGAGCCAGGGTTTTCAAATGACCTAAAAATCAGGCTTTCTGCCTTATCAATTCAGATGTGACCACAGGGCCTGCCTTCCTTGCTGGCATAGGGCATGCCCCCTCCCCACATGTCCTTCCTCCCATCTGCCTACCTCATCTGAGTCCCGTCTGAGCCCTGGAGTGCAGCCCTGAGTCTGCAGCCCTTGGGTGCATGGTACCCGAGTGGAGGGCCTAGAGCCACCACACAAGCCCCCTACCCCCCAGCTCCTTCTGAAGGGGGCCTGGCTGGCCCTGGGGAACTGGCCCTCCCAGCTCCCTGTGTGTAGTCAGAAGCATGCCTGGGTAGGTGTGTCCCAGCCCACCTTGCTGGGGCTGGAGTTGCTGGGGGCTCCACAGGACAGAGCCCCGTCTGGCTGCCTGCAGCTCTGAGTGACTTGGGGGAGTCCACTGCATCTCTTGGAGCCTCAGTTTCCTGCTCCATAAAATGGGGATAGAAGCTTTCAGAATCACAGGAGGATTAACTGAGAGTGTATTGAGTGTGGCCCAGGCACCTCATTCAACAGCCTTTGGTGGGTCTGTCCGTCCCTCTCCCCCAGCTCCTCCCCTGAAGACCTCCCACAGTGCCTTGTTGGACACATGTGAGCTGAAAAGGGACCTCCAGCGGCTCAGCCAGTTTCTGAAGCATCCCCGGAAGAGCTCAAGGAGACCCCCGTTCACCTCCGCGGGCCAGTAAGTTAAGTGTGGGTCCCAGTGTGTGAGGGGGAAGGAGGAGGCATCCCCCAGACCCGGGCAGGGCAAGGCAGGGACCTGGAGTGGGCGGCTGTATGGAAACCTCCTCTGGGGCTGGAATGTTCTCATCTTTCCATCTTCTCCCGGAGGAACTGAGATACAGCCCTGGAGGCCAAGCCCCTCCCCTGCCTGAGTCATTAAAAACAAATGTCACACCCACCAGTCCAGGTCAGCCGCACCCAAGCCCTACTCTCCACCAATAAAGTGAAAAGGATTGACCCATTTTACAGCTCAGCAGACTGAGGCCCAGAGATGGGTAGGGCTGCTCTGTTGCACAAAGTGAGTCGGTCCAGGCAGAACTGGGCCCACAACCTGGTGGCCGAGTCCAAGGATAGGTCCCCACCCCACTCCTTTCCTGTTTGCTCTGATGCTCTGGCTTCCTCCCTGCCACCCCCGCAGGTCATTCTGTCTGCCCCACACTCTTTCCTGTGTATCTGCCCGAGTCTCTCCTCTCCCTCTGTCTCCCCTGCCTGGATCCGCCCCTCCCACCCATCAGTCACCCACCCTCTCTCCTCACTGCCAGGCAGCTGCAGAGCCTAGAATCGAAGCTGACCTCTGTGAGCTTCACAGGGGACACGGTGTCCTTTGAGGAAGATCTGGTCAACGCCACGGTGTGGAAGCTCCAGCCCGCTGCCAGCCTCCAGGACCTGCACATCCACTCCCAGCGGGAGGTCAGGGGTCAGGATGGTGGCCAGGGCAGGAAGCAGATGTGGAGGCTGTGAGCACCCCCCTCCTCTGGGCCTCCGGGAGCCAGATGTGTGCTGATGAGGAAGGCCTCAGGCCCAAAGGCTACCTCAGTCAGTGGCTACCCGGTGGAACTGAGGACCCTTCCTGATACAGTGGTGGGGACAGAGGTGGGGAGGGACCTGGTCCCTGCACAGGGGGCTCCTGTGGCACATCCCGGTGGACAGACAACCAACATCAAAATGCCTGTGCCTGCAGCCCTCTTGTGAGCCTGCCCTTGGTGGGCCTATTTGGGGGCAGAGGGCTACACACCCTGCCTTTCTTATCCCCCAGCACACCAGGGAGCCATAGGCAGGGTCAGTGTCTGAAGCCCAGACACCAGAATACCACGTGATTCTCCCAAGCCCATTTGCCCCTGGGGCCCTGGGCTCTAATGACAAGGCACCCCACCGGCGCCAGTGCCAGGGACAGGAGGGGTGAGAAGGGCTCTCGTGAGTCAGGCCTGGCTTCCTGAAGGAGGTGGGCTTAGAGATGGCAGCGTCCAGGAAGGCATGTGCTGGGGGGATGTGGAGGGGATCTGGAGGTCCACCTCTGGCTGAGCTCCAGTGGGACTCTGATCTGCAGGGGGAGCAAAGCGAGATCCTGGAGTACTCGGTGCTGCTGCCCCGCGAGCTCTTCCAGAAGACCAAGGGCCAGAGGCAGGAGGCTGAGAAGAGACTCCTCCTGGTGGACTTCAGCAGCCAAGCCCTGTTCCAGGTATGGGGCTGTCATCCTCGGGCCCTCCCCCAGGGGAAAGCAGCTTCTGTCTGACGGAGAGATGGAAGGGTAGGCAGGGAACCCAGCCCCTTCCTCCAAGAGTCCTTGTAAAGTCAGAAATCAGACAGCAACGTGCAAATCTCCCTGGGAGATTTAGACCTGGGAGAGTGTTATTCTCACTATGGTGTAAATGACTACCCTTGCAAGAATTTTTTTCAGAGGGCGACTCAAAATCTGGGAGCAGTGTGCAGGGCAGAGAAAGGAGTCTAGAAGGTCTGGGGAACTTCTGGGCTTTTCTTCTCAGTCCTGAGCCCCCTCCCTACCCTCTTCCCCCACCCCATATACCTAGGACAAGAATTCCAGCCAGGTGTTGGGGGAGAAGGTCTTGGGTATCGTCGTGCAGAACACCAAAGTAGCCAACCTCTCGGAGCCCATGGTGCTCACCTTCCGGCACCAGCCACAGCCGGTGAGTGTGAGCAAAGCAACTAAGGACACAAGGGTCCCCGTTGTCCATGTCCTCCTGTCCCCCTCTCTTCTGAATCACTTGTCTTTAACAAAATGATTGACTGGCTGAGGGCATCGGCCAGTCAGGTACAAAAGGGGTGGGGCCCTGGCACTGACTCCCTCAGCCTGGCTGGAAAGGAGTAGACTGTCGTGAGACCCACTCCCCTTCTTTCTTGTCCCTACAGAAGAATGTGACTCTACAGTGTGTATTCTGGGTTGAAGACCTGACATGTGAGTGTGGAGGGGCCTCTGAGTTGGGCAGGTACCTGGAGGCAGGTACCAGGGGGTCCTGAAAGGTGGGGGAGATGGAGTTAATCAAGGGGGGCTTCCTGGAGGAAGGTGGGCTTTGAAGAGGGAGTGATGGCAGGCTAGGGATCTGCTGAGGGGAGCAAAGGCTCAGAAGAGTGATGCAGTCATGCATTTGTGGGGTATAGTGGGGTGCTGGGGTGCTGGGCTTGATCTCAGAGCCCCATGCTGGCCCCTCCTCAGTGAGCAGCCCGGGGAGCTGGAGCGATGTGGGCTGTGAGACCATCAGGAGAGAGACACAGACGTCCTGCCTCTGCAACCACCTGACCTACTTTGCAGTGCTGATGGTGCGTGGCCCCCTCCTTCCCCGCTCCCGTACATAGGCCGGGTTCTTGCTGTGTGGCCGCCACTTCTCGCATATATGTCATCCATGCATTCCTCACAACAAGCCCCGAAGTGACTCCTGTTGTTGTCCCATTTTATAGATAAGGAAACTGAGGCTCAGAGAGGTTAGGCAATTTACTCAAGTTCACACAGCTAGTAGTAAGTAAAAGAGCTGGTCTCTAAAGCCCTTGTTCTTTATTCCCAAATTTTGGTGCATGATAAAAATGCAGTTTCCTGGTCCTAACCTAGGATTCTGATTCCACAGGGCTGGGGTGGGGCCAGGAGTATGTTTCTAAAGAGCCCTCAAGGGGATGCTGAGGCCCAGTGCGAGGCCCTTGTGATGGACTTCAGTGCCCCCAAGATCTCAGAAGCTTTGTGTCCTAGGCTCATTCTCCCCAAATCTTAGGACCCTAGCATCTGAGGGACCGGAGTGGTCTTCCAGCTCTCTCTGGGCGTGGCAAGCTCACTGCCTCACAGGAAACTTATTTCTGTTTTGAATGCTACAGAAAAATAATTAGTGCCAGGACAGAAAAGGGATCCTCTGGTGGAGGGTTCTTGACCTTGGTGGGACAGGGATCCATTTGAGAATGTGGTGAAAAATGCACTCATGGGCTCACACTCTGCTCAGTTTGGGGGGCAGGTGTGGTTCACAGACGCCCAAGGCCGTCCAGGGACCGCGGGTTAGACCTCCATCTGGGCAAACCCTCAGTGTCGAGTTGGGGGCACTGAGGCCAGCCCTGACCTGCCTCGTGGACCCAGGTTACCTCTGTGGAAGTGGATGCCATACACAAGCACTACCTGACCCTCCTTTCCTACGTGGGCTGTGTCATCTCCGCCGTGGCCTGCGTCCTCACCATCGCTGCCTACCTCTGCTCTAGGTAGGAGCTGGGAGCAAGAGGGAAGGGGGCAGGGAGAACCTCCATTCCAGGCCCCCGGGCTGGGACCCCACAATGAGGGCGACCCACCCTGGAGATTGGCCTGACTGACCCCGAAACGTGTGTATAGTTGTGGAAGCCCTGGGAGGTGCAGCCAGCTGACCCCCAGGGGTGGCATTTCCTGCTCAGATCTGTGGTGTTTGGGTAGCATAGCATTTCCAGTTTACATTAACTGCCAGCATTTAAAACTGGGAGAGTTGACATAAGAATCTAGATTCCTGTCTTTGAATGACCAGATGTGATATCTCTGGGGGCACATGATAATATGACGGTGATGGTAATGATAACGGTGAACATTTACATTAAGCAGCCCACGTGCCACACACTGTTCTAAGTGCTTTACGCGCGTGAACTTGGTTCATCCTCACAAGGGCCCTGTGGAAGAGTGCTCAGAGAGAGCAAGTGACTTGACTGAGGTCCCACAGCGGGGAAGTAGTAGAAGCAGGCTTGACCCCAAGCAGGCTGGCTCCAGGCCCACAAGGTCCAGGTTAGCGGAGCTGCCTGGCAGTGGCCGCTGTGGACGGGTAGAGCCTCCAGATTTTTCTCCAGCCCCTGTTCCCTAGTGCCTGTTTTGAGGCCCAACCCCCTGGCTCCATGGAGGCGTGTGTCACCCCAGTCGTTTGGGTGCCTGCTGAGAGAAGGGGCCGCCTTCGGTGGAGTGAAGAACGCCTCCGTCCACCCTCAGACCGGCTGTGTGTGGGGTCTGGATTGTCAGTGCTGGGCTTGGCCTAAACTGAGGTCCACCTGTAGTTGGGCCCTGCACCCGTCTGGGTGGAAGGGAGACATCCTTACTTCTACTGTAGCATGAAGACTCTTGGAGCGTGCTCACCGTCCTTGCGGGGACTGGGGAGGGTAGAGCCGTGTGAAGGCGTGGCCACAGCTGCACACGTGGTGGGGCTGGAGCAGGTGATGAGGGGGGACGGCTGGCAGGCTGAGTGGAGAGCTGGGGCTGAGGGCACAAGCCCCTCCCAGCACCTGCCCATTGATCACAAAAGTGCCCCAGGACAAAGGGACAGGAACCCTTAGGGACTGAGCATCTTATCTGTGCCAGATGCTTTGTATCAGTGTAACCCTCACCCCAACCCTTCGAGGGGGGCCGTCCTCCCACTTCACAGATGAGCAAACGGAGGGTGAGGGGGATGGGGCCAGCCTAAGGTGGTGCCTCAGGTTAGGGGTAGGGTGGGCTTGGGGATCCAGGACGGTAGGTGTTCTTCTGCAGTCTCTGGAGCGGGCAGTGGGTGGTGCCAGGCGGACAGAAAGGCTGGGGACAGGAAGGCTGACAGTGCCCTCCACCACACAGTATCTTGGGATGGGAGCAGGACGTGCACACACAGACTTGCAAACTCAAGGACACAGGCCACACAGCGTGTGCTCACAGATGCACAGTAGTGCAGACAGACAGGCAGACATAGAACATGGGTGGTATGGATTCTCCAAAACAGCAAAAAATCCAGTCTTTCCCTTCTGACTTTGGGAGCATCTGGTTGATTGTAGTGGCTGAATTGTCTTCCTCGCTGTGTGCTTGGTTAAATCTGCCGTTAAATGCACACACGGTGCCTGAGCCTGTGGGTGTTGGACACATGGAAGGTGCATGGGGACAGAGCCTAGCTGTAGCCACAGGAGGCCGTGTGTGTGTGTGTGTGTGTGTGTGTGTGTGCGCGCCCGCCCGTCTCCCTGCCTTCCCACACTGGCCACCAGAGTGACCCTACCTGCCCTCCCTACCTCCACCCTCACCTGTGCAGGAGGAAGTCTAGGGATTACACCATCAAGGTGCACATGAACCTGCTGCTGGCCGTCTTCCTGCTGGATGTGAGCTTCCTGCTCAGCGAGCCGGTGGCCCTGGCAGGCTCCGAGGCTGCCTGCCGCGCCAGTGCCATCTTTCTGCACTTCTCCCTGCTCGCCTGCCTCTCCTGGATGGGCCTTGAGGGCTACAACCTCTACCGACTTGTGGTCGAGGTCTTCGGCACCTATGTGCCAGGCTACCTGCTCAAGCTGGGCATCGTGGGCTGGGGTAAGTTGGTGGAGGGGGTTGGTGGGCCCCCCAGACCTGCCTTTTCCTCTTGGTTTCTGGCAAAACATGGGCACTTGGTTCCACTTCTCCACCTACTCCTCTGACTATTCCCTCACTGCCTGCTTCCTTCACTCACCCATCCTCAGGGGTTGTTTACCTTGGCTAGGTCAAGGTCCTCTTTAGGAAGATGAGGTGATGAGCCCTGACCCCAAGAAACGCTTAACATATTCTCTACATCTCTCACTCTTTTACAAGTGGGGTTTGCAGACGGAGCCACCATGTATGGACGTGCAGGTTGTGCACTGCTTAAAGGCACCCAGTTGTGGATGAGTGGGGCCGTAATTCAGTCCTCACCTAATTCACCCAGGCTCGTGGTGGCCCTGCCTGTGGATCCCCATGAACCTCAGGTAACAGATTCCCCGTGGCTCTGGTATTGGTTCTCGGCCAACAGCAACCCAATTCACCTGTGGCCCAGACCTCTCTTTTGTCAGACCTGGAGGCCCAGGGGCACACACCACAAGTCCTTGAACATTGCACAGGCCCACCAACCTCCATATGTCCCCGAACCCAACTTGCTGCTCCTCCTGTGTTTCTCATTCGGCCCTTTCTTGGTTCACTTCATTGATTTACATGAAATTCCTTCAGAGTTGGTTCTTTGTCAAAATCCAGGTGTTTGGTGGTGGGCAACCCTTCCAGGAAGCTCTTAATCTCCACCTCATGGACAAGGTCAAGGCCCAGGGCAGACATCCCCTCGGGGTATAACTCTAGATGTCCCCTGTTGAACTGTCCTCCACCCCACCAATGTCCTGTCTGCTCCTCCTGTCTCTCCTTGTGACAGCCAGCCCCTCAGCAGGGAACTGCAGGCCCTTTCCCCTAGGGGGCCCCAGGATGCTGAGGGTGCAGGGGTAAGGTAAGGGGAGATGGGCTCCCATTATGAGAAACCAGAACTGGAAAGGAGAAGGATGGGTCTGAGCTTGGAGGACCTGCCCCAAATGGGGCTGGGTAAGCTCTGGGACCACAGGTCTGAGAGGAGGTCTCACCAGAGGGGAGGGGAGGGCAGGCTCCAGAGGGTGGGAGATGGAGCTCCATGCTTTGTTGCCCGCAGGCTTCCCCATCTTCCTGGTGACGTTGGTGGCACTGGTGGATGTGAACAACTATGGCCCCATCATCCTAGCTGTGCACAGGACCCCAGAGAGTGTCATCTACCCTTCCATGTGAGTGGCTTGTGCAGTGGGGGCAGGAAGGTGGGCCTCATGGTGCAGAAGTCAGGGAGTAGCCTGGGCCCAGGTCACGCTGACCAGGAGACTCCTGGATGCCAAGCTGCTGGGGGTATTGGGGTGACCCTTTTCTCAGGGAGGGTGAGAACGGGCCTGGATCTGCCAGTCACTTGCCAGATGACCTTGTACAGGTCCTTGCCCCTCTCTGGGCCTCATTTTCCCCACTTGCGAGTGGGAGTATGCGTTGGAGCAGCTGAGCCTACAGCATGTTCCTTTGCTGCACCCTTCTATCTTCTTCCCCATGGAAAAATGGAAAGGCTGAGGCCCAGACAAGGCAGGAATCCACACCACACTGCTCAAAGGCACCCAGCTGGGGGATGAGTGGGGCTGAAATCCAGTCCTCCTCCACTCACCTAATTCACCCAGGCTGGTGGTGGCCTGGCCTGTGTGTCCCCCTGAACCAGACTAGAATCCAGGGCTCCTGAGCCCTAGGCTAGAAAGAAACCCTTTCTATTCCTTCAATGTTTTGAAAATTTCAGTTTTTTTACATCATGACCTTGAGATTTTTGCCTCACTTTGTGCCATCTGTATTATTATTTGTTTAATTTTTTCTTTAAATCATCTGGCTTGTTAAATGTACTTTTTTAAAAGTCATATCAACTATAAATGGGAAATAAGTATTACTTCTCATAAACAGTGAGTAGTCATGAAAGCAGACAGAGGAACAAGGAAACCCTGGTACTAAATTCTTGATGAAAGCAGTGAGCCTAAAAGTCTGGCTTTTTTTGAAAAGGGAGACTAGCAAGTGTTAGAAGTGTTAACAATGTTTTAGGACCAAATGAAGTCTTTCTCTTGACTACAGAGAAGGAATAAAGGAGAATTGAAAGGAGAGTGACTTTTTGGCCCTTGAGTCAGTGGGGTTTAAAGCAGCTTGCCCTGTACTCCGGCTCACTATGGTGCTTGCCCATGGCCCAGGAAGCACCGTGCCAGCCCAGTCTTGCAATGAGCCTTCGTGCCCTTGCCCATAGGTGCTGGATCCGGGACTCCTTGGTCAGCCACGTCACCAACCTGGGCCTCTTCAGCCTGGTGTTTCTGTTCAACATGGCCATGCTGGGCACGATGGTGGTGCAGATCCTGCGGCTGCGCCCACACGCCCAGAAGTGGCCCCACGTGCTGACCCTGCTGGGTCTCAGTCTGGTCCTCGGCCTGCCCTGGGCCTTGGTCTTCTTCTCCTTTGCTTCTGGCACCTTCCAGCTCGTGGTCCTCTACTTTTTCAGCATCATCACCTCCTTCCAAGGTAGGCATGGAGAAAACCCCACCCCCTGGCCCAGGCAGGGTGCCCATACATAAGAACAGACCAGGGAAGGGATGACCCAGATGACCTGAAGGGCCTTCTTTGGACCTCAGCCTTCCCATTCGTAAAATGGGGGCATCCAGGCCATAGTTGACAAGTCTTTATTGAGTACTTATAATGTACAGGCCCTATGTTAAGCCCTAGTGTTGTAGTTGTGAACTGGCTGGGCAAGGGCCTTGCTTCCACAGAGCTCATCTCTACTGGGAAGACCAAGTGTGACAAGCAAGGTCACAGACACAAAGGGCATCTAGGAGAGGAGAGAAGTAATAGTGGGCAATGTGATGGACAGTCTGAGCTTGGGTGGGGGACACTTGGGGGAGGGAAGCCTCTCTGTATAGGAGACATTTGAAGACAGCAGAAGGATCCAGCCATGGAGAGATCAAGGGCCCGTTACTCCAAGTGTGTTTCTCAGACCAGCAGCATCAGCATTGTCAGGAGCTTGTCACCAACACAGACTCTGGCCCACCCCAGACCTGCCGAGTCAGAATCCTCCTTGTAACAGATGCCCAGGGGATGCAGTGCACGTTACAGGCTGAGGAGACCTGGTCTAGGGGTGGAGTGCTCCAGGCAGAGGGAGAAGCATGAGCAAAGGTCCTGAGGCTAGAACTAGATTATGTGTTGGAAGAATAGTGGGAGGAGCAGGGCTAAGGAGTAGTGAGGTGGGGGGCGGGGGGAGGAGGTGAGGGGAGAGGAGCAGAGGGGCTGGGTCATGAGGGCCTGGCTCGATGCCATCAGGGTCCCTTCCTGCTCTACCTGCACCCCTCTACCCCCGCCCCCCAACATCTCACACATACACACACACACCTACCTTTGTTCTTGGCCATGCTGGGTAGGGAGGAGGACTTGGGCAGGCAAACAGGGAAGGCAAGGCCTCCATGGCGTCCCCATGCGATGGGAGTGGTGTGTGAGGGAGGTGAGTCTTTGTTTTCTCATCTGTGAAGTGAAGGGGACTCTGTAGGGATTATAAATGACGCCCATAAATTCACACATTTACTGAGCTATTAATAAACCACAGTATTATGATTTGGGGAGGAGCATATCACATGGTCCTTAAGCAGGTGGGCTCCGGAGCCTGACCACTGCTGCTTGACTCCTGGCTCAGCCAAGCCCCTTATCCTCATGGGCCTCAGTCTCCTCATTTGTAAAATAGAATAGTAATGATGAGGTCTAATCTCAAGGAACCTGGAGAGAATAAAGTGAGATGATGTACAGGGCATTGCCCAGTGCCTGGCGCATGGCAGGTGCTCCTGGGATCACATCGGTGTGGGGAACCTGTGTAGGGAGGAGGGCAGGGGCAGACCTGGGTCAAAGGAAGGGAGTGGGGTTGGGCTGGGGCTGCCCCCAGCCTCTGAGCCCTGTGCCCCCCACAGGCTTCCTCATCTTCCTCTGGTACTGGTCCATGCGCCTGCAGGCCCGGGGTGGGCCCTCCCCTCTGAAGAGCAGCTCGGACAGTACCAGGCTCCCTATCAGCTCGGGCAGCACCTCGTCCAGCCGCATCTAGGCCGCCAGCGCCCCCGCCGATGTGAGGAAGCAGAGTTGCGGTCTCTCTTCACTGCTGCTTGCGGCCCCTGCAGCCAGGCCAAGCCAGCCGGAGACTTGAGAAGGCCCAAGGACCTCAGAAGGATGCGGCTGTTGCCATGGCAGCCATACTCCCAAGCTGGGCCTTCTAATGGGCCGGGGGGGCTACTTGCCTCGTGGGTCCAGCTCAGGGGGCTCAGGAATGGGACTGAAGGCTGGTCTTAATGCACCACCACTGGACTGGCCCTCATGGCTGGAATCTGCAGGCCTTGGACCTTGGAGGCTGGTGGCATCCTTGGCCCTGTGCCCCAGCCCAGGACAGGAATGTGCCATAGTTGTTCTGTCTCTTGTGATCGCCATGAGGGCACTCTGTAGCCCCTGTCATTTTAATCTAAGGATGGCCCGCACGGAAAATGAGTTGGGGCAGAGCTTTGAGCCAGACCCCTGGAGGAGGAGCACTCCGTCCCTGGAGCATAATGACAGCCCAGGGAGGGAGCTGGGCTGTCCTTCTGCTGGCCCTCTGAGACCAGGGCCATCACCCTTTGTCAGCCTCCCCAGCCCTCCCTCTCCCCTTCCTGGTCCTCCCTCTCCTTGGACCTCCTTAGCCCTCTACTCACAGCCCGGAGTCCCCAGTTCCAATGCTGGATTTTGGGTAGTGGTTCCCAAGAGCTACCTGGTGCCTGCTGTAAACCTTTATCTACTGCATGGGCGTTTGCCTGCCCCTGACTTGGCTTAGTATAAACGTTCTGGGCTGGGCTAGGTCCATCTTCCCATCTGGGCCTCTCCACGGCTGCATCACCCTAGCTCACCACTGCCAAGCCCACACCTCACAGGGGCCCGCAGCCTCTCCCGAAGCCCTCTTGTGGCAAGAACTGTGGAACGTAGCAGTCCAAATTTGTTTCCACCCCAGCACTCCAAAGACTGAGACACGCCTCCCCTGGTGATGCTTGTAGAGCCTGACATGCTCCATAGAACCCCTGCAGACCATCTTGAGCACACCTCGCAGCCCGTCACGGTTAATTCTGTTGGACACAGGTGGCCAGACCTGGTTGCTTCCCCTCCGATCTCTCAGTCTAACGTGGGAGGCATGCATGAGACAAGAACTCTTAGAGGTACAGGCACAGAGTTGGGGGAGCCCTCATTCCTGGCTGGGACTCCAGGAAGGCTTCCTGTAGGAGGCAGCATTTGATCTGGCTCTCAGCCTTAAAGATGGGGAGGATTTTCTTTGTAATTACCAGTTCATTTGTCTTTTCATATTAAAAAGAAGTACATGTTCCTCGTAGAGAATTTGGAAGCTGTAGAAGAGTACGTAGAAGAGTACATAGAAAAAATAAAAATCAGCTGTTATCGCCTAACCAACCGCGGCAAGAATTTCCTTCTGAGCTTTTTTCTGGGCATCTCTTAAGAATCAATGATTAAAAAAAAAACACCTGGGGGCCAATCAGGAAACATGAACAAGAGAAGAGGGCCATATGTGAAAGACATCTGCTGGAAACGTTGTCAGGGCAAAGGTTGGGGGAGGAATGGCAACTGGTTGTCAGTGCTTGGGGAGCTGCGCGTGGTCTGCGGTGAACTGAAGGTTACAAGCCCCACGCAGAGAATGCAGCTACTGCTTCGCTCTAGCCGGTCGCCACCTCGGAGGGATGAAGGCCCGTGTAGCCAGACTGCCTGCCTTTTATGACAAATAAGAAATCCAGATCGTGCTGGTGTAAAATCCCGATTTAAAAAACTTGGCTAGGGCTTCCCTGGTGGCGCAGTGGTTGAGAGTCCGCCTGCCGATGCAGGGGACGCGGGTTCGTGCCCCGGTCCGGGAAGATCCCACATGCCACGGAGCGACTGGGCCCGTGAGCCATGGCCGCTGCGCCTGCGCGTCCGGAGCCTGTGCTCCGCAACGGGAGAGGCCACAACAGTGAGAGGCCCACGTACCGCAAAAAAAAAAAAAAAAAAAAAAAAAAAAAAAAAAAAACTTGGCTAATCCAAAATATTCTTTGGTCAAAGAAATCACACCTGAGGGCTGAATTCAGCCCTTGGCTGGTCGCGGGACCTGTGTAACCAGTTTATTGACCAGTGTGAAGTGGATGGGCTGCAAGAATGAAATGACTGGACTTTTCTGCCATCGCTGCCTTCAAACTTGTCCCAGCAAATATCCCCTCTCCATCCTGTGACACAGGTGAGGCAGGTCAAATAAGTTTCTGTCCCCCTTCAGTTATGGGAGCAGTCTTGTTCAATCACAGCTCTCTGTGTCTAGGTCTAAAGGTCCAGCACAGGTCCAGCCCAGGCCCACATCTGAGCCTTCCACCCCTGCAGTCTCCTCCCTCCTCTCCTGGCTGCTCTGGGGGGAGCGCAGGCTAGGGAAAGAGGCAACTCTCTGGAGTTGGACGGGAGGGGTGTGAAGTGCCTTGGTGGCCAGGAGTGGACGGACAGTGGTGTGATAAGCGTGAATGTGGGATCTTTGGGGACCTGCAGGGACCTTGGCACGTGGGAACCCCCTTCCCGCTGCCTCTCTCCCAACCCCTCCTCCTGCTTCTTCCATTGGCCTCTGCCTCCACCTTCTCCAGGTGGGGGCTCCTCTTGTGCCCTGAGGACAGAGGACAAACCTTCCCCACAGTGTCCCGGTTGAGCAGCTGGGTGGGATCAGAGCCAGCTCCACTCTCAGAGACCTCTCTCGGGTCTCTTGGACCCCCATCACTTGGCTAGACCTGAGGGGATACCTCCCCCATCCTCAGAGAGGGAAGGAAGGGACCCAGCCCCCTCCCCGGGGCGGGTGGGACTCCCCTCAAATTCTCCCACTTCAAAGAACTCTCTTGACGCCTAGTTTCTGTTTCCGAGGGCAGCTCAGGTAGTGGGGCTGGGGTGCTGGGTTGGGTCCCATCCTCTTGGGACCCGCCCTGCACGGGCCACCTGACAGCTCCGTGGTGCTCCTTGACTCTGATGGTTCTTATCATGGGCTTCTCTGGGCTGTGGGACTTTGGACAATAGGACCACTCTTCCCACCAGGACGTGGCCAGGTTTGTTTCCCCTTTGGAGTGGGAAATGGATTGCAGTGGCCAGGGTGTGAGTGCTGGCCAGGCCTGGCCAGAATACTGGAGACCTCGCACCTGAAGACAGGTGCCCACCTGGAGCCATGTGGACAAGCTGGGGGCGGGAGGTGGCAGAAGGGGAAGGTTTCCCCTGGAATTTAGCGGTCCCAGGGCTCCAAGTGGCCCCAGGCCAATCCCCAGCCCGCGTGGGGCCCAGGAGAGGTGGCCCTCCCTGTGTCTCTGCCGGACCCTCCCTTGACACTTTGCCGGTCCCCGGTCCTGTCTTCCCAGGTGTGCTGCACACGATCTGGGTCCTGGTCTGCAGGTTTCCAGGCTCTTCTTTACAAACAGGCATCCGTGAGCCCCTCTGGAGGGCCCAGGGGCCGGGTGGGTCTCCAGTGGTGGGCCTAGAAGGTCACAGTTCACAAAGCCGTCCACCCTCTCCCCTTGCCGGGACATGTGGCTGGGTGGGAGGAGGGGCATTCACCCTCCCAGCCTTCCCTGCAGAGGAAGTGCCTGGGGCCCACGCCCCATGAGTGGCCCTGACCCTCCCCAGGCCCAGAGGGCCTAGCAGGAGACTGAGTCCTGTCTGGACACTGTGTGGGAGGAAGGGGAAATAGAGGCCACTCAGGGCTGGGCGGGTCCCCATTCGACCCCAGGGTGGAGCAGGGCCAGCTCTGGCCATGTGGCCCTGAGAGCGGATGCTGGTGATGATGTACTTCCTTGGCGGAGTGCCCTTCAACTTCTGATCTCGAAGTAGCCAGCCAAGGGCCCTGGCCTCATCCACATGGCTTCCTTGGGGCCACCACAGTGGGGGCCTCGGTGGTCAGCCCTTCCCCCGCCTACATACTGCACCCCATATGTGTTTGCTGCCCCACTTCCCGTCTGGGCCACCGTGACCCGCTGGTGATGGTGATGATAATTTCACAGTACTGACAATCATGATAGTAATAATAATGGCCACGCCCACTGACTGAGCAATTCCACAGGCGTCATCTCATGAGTTCTCCCCATGCCTCGTGAAAAACTTGCCTCCTTAGCAGAGGTCAGCTCACACAAACTCGGGCCGCCAGGAAGTGGCCAGGACAGATGTCAGCCCAGGCCCGACCAACCCCCAGTGCCCATGCTCCTGTCCCGTCCGCGTCCCCCCCACCCCGCCCCGGTCCTGCCCCTCCTGTTATTTAGTCAGCTGGGGGGCGGGGCCTCCCGGCCTGGCTCCTCCTCTCCTTCCAGGACCCCAGCAGGCGTGGGCTTGAGCCTGGTCTTGTTCAAATCACAGGCATGAATGAGGGACTGCGGACACTCTCCACATCTTCACCTTCATCCCTATAGCCAGGCCATGCGCCCGCCCGACATACTACCGGTCTCCTCAAACCCCAGCACAGCCCTAGGGGGCAGGCGCATTGCTATATGCGCTTTACAGAGGAGGAAACAGAGGCTCAGAGAGGAACCCAGCTTGTGAAAGGAGGATCTGAGGTAAGGGTTCCTGACTCCACAGCCTGGGCTCACCGTCACTCCCCAGGGCCCTGCTCGGGTGCAGAGGCCTCTGTGGCCACTGAACCCCAGCCCCGCAGCACCCACCCAGACGAGGCCCTGGGAGCAGCATCCCTGGGGGGGTTCAGCAGCTCCTGCCGAGTGGGGCCCGCTCTGCAGGTGGTCATGGGGCGGGGTGAGACTAGGAACACTGCCCTGTTGCCCACACTCACCTTTCACAACCCAACCGATGGTGCCATGGAGCAGGAAGGGCGTGAGCGGGGCCACAGGAAGCGGCAACGCTGCGGCCGCGGCGGGGGGAGGCCGGCTCGGCAGAGCCTGGGCGCAGCGGGACGCGCGGCTGCAGGGCTCCGGCCGGCGTGGATCAGGCTGGCCAGGGATGGTGACCCGCGGGGCCCTGGGAGTCCTGCTCCTCTTGCACCTGGCCTCAGGTGAGCAGCCGGCTCCTTACGCCCTCCGGCCAAGCCTGGGAGACCCAGGGTCGGGGACAAGGAGGGTGTGTCTGGAGCAGGTCCTCCAAGGAGCCCACCTGACAGCGGCAGCACCTCCTCTGTCGTCGGGGTCAGTCCTCCTCTCTCGATAAACTTTGGTCAGCGCTGGTCTCAGGTCCCCTTTGCTTCCCCACAGCGCCCTGGAAATGGGAGAGCACGGGGTGTGCGCCCACACTTCATCCCTCAGGCTGCGGCTCCACGACAGGCCTGGCTCTGGGACACGGGTGGGCCCAGGACAAGTTCTTCTCCAGCTGGCCTCTGAGCTCCAGGGGAAGGCGGCTGGGACCCTTGAGGCTGAGGCCAGGCTGGGGCTGCACGGCCCTCCCCCCACCCCATCCACCCCCTAACCCGTCATGCCGGCTCCCCTCCATGTCCCCTCAGCGGTCCCCCGGTCCTCAGTCACCCAAGCCAAGAACAAGGCTCCTCCTGGCCCTTGCTGTCCCCACTCCCAAGAAAGCCGGCCCCACCCCTGGCCCACCTGGCCAGCTCTCCCTGGCGCTCTGTGCCGTCTGCAGGGCACAGAGGAAGCTGTGTCCTCTCCATGCACCCAACTCCGAGCCTTGCCTGCTCCTGCTGTTTCGCCCTTGGTTCGGTGAGTGGCCTGTGTGCCTGTCCCCCACCCCTGTGTGTGTCCAGCATGCGGTCACACGGCTTTGCGCATATGGACCGACCTCTTTGGGGGGCTTTAAAAAACCCTCTTCTCTTCAAATGTTGGGAGATTCAGGGAAACGCAAGGTTTAGTCTATGGCTCCAAATAGTGTGAAAACTGGCCGGGCCATCCCAGCGGGATGGTGGCAACAGCTGATGGATTAATTAACTTCATAATCACTAGTGGCTCTTGCTCGGTCTCATTAAGGACCCTGGGCCCCTCACGAAAGTTGTAATTTTCTGGTTGGGACTTGAAGGCTCCCCCGAGTGATGGAGTTTACCCTATGGTGACAGGTGCTCTGGTTCAGCTGTTTAAACAGTGTGAGGAGCCCTGAGAAGTTTATGTCTAGAGGGAAGGCTCCTTTTTTAAAAAAAAAAATAATTTTTGGCTGCGTTGGGTCTTTGCTGCTGAGCATGGGCTTTTCTCTAGTTGTGGTGAGCGGGTGCTGCTCTTCATTACGGTGGCTTCTCTTGTTGCAGAGCACGGGCTCTAGGCATGAGGGCTCAGTAGTTGTGGAGCACCGGCTTAGTTGCTCTGCAGCACCTGGGATCTTCCCAGACCAGGGCTCGAACCCTTGTCCCCTGCATTGGCAGGCGGATCCTTAACCACTGCGCCACTAGGGAAGCCTGAGGCTCCTTCTTCTGTGAACACTTTGGGGCAGTTGCCATACGTTAATTTGCTCTTTCATTCATTCATTCCAGAAGCGCTGATGGAGCCCTCTACTCAGTGTCAGGCCCTGTGCTCATATACCATGTGGTCCTTGCCCTCAAGGGACTCACAGTCCAGCAGAGTGATGGGGTGCTTCAAAAGAGTCCAGGGCATGGTGGGGGCCCAGAGGGAAGCAGACACACTCTTTAATAAAGGGATACTTTACCAAGGACACATCAAGGCTGGCACAAGGGACAAGAAGCTGTGGCTGTTGGCAGAGGGAAACAGGCCACTGGTGGAGAGCCTTAGGGAGGGGCGAGTACTGCCCTGACCTCTGACCTCCTCGCCCCCCCCATATGAACCCAGATTGAGGTGGTCCTTGGAGGCCAACCTCTGGGCAGAGCGGGATGGAGAAGAGTAGGGTGGGTCTGGAGGGCCTCCCACACACAGGCCTGGTTCAGGCTCTCCCTGTCTGGGCTAAATGCTTCTTCTAACGTCCTCCAAAAATAATTGCAAAAACGATGTTTCATAATCCTCTGCACCAGGTACTTGGCAAGAGCTTCATAAGCCCAACGGCCCTGAAATTCCATTGCAGGCCAGGAAGGAGGCTCTGTTAACACCCACCGAGTTGCCCTCTGCACCCAGCACCTGTGTGTAACCCCTCAGGCATACAGAGGGCTGGGATTACAAAGAGAATGGTACCTTCCCTGGAGCTGACAATTTCCTCCCCCTCTCTGCTCTTCTTCCCTCTTTCTCTTTTTCTCTTTCTCCTTCCTTCCCTCTTCTTTCTCTCTATCTCCTTTGTTTAAAAAGCAAACATGGATGTTATTATACACATGCTCATCCATCATGTGATTTTTCCCATTAAACAACGTGCTGTGAATATCTTTACAGTCTAACAGAAAACTGAAGTTCCTTTACAAGCTACTTAAAACATTGTCACATATAGGGCTAATTATTATAAAATCCACTTGAAAATGTTATTTTTTTACCTACGTTTACCGTAACTTTGGTCTGCCATTATCTTTATCATGTATTTTATTTTTGTCTTCACACTTAACTAGTTTCATTTAATGTGAAAGTAATATTGTGCATAATTTTTTTTAAAAAATCAAACACTGGAGAAGGGTGTGAAAAAATGAGAAGTAAATGTCTCCCTTCCCACTTCACCCACAGTTCCTGGTGGGCCAGTCAGAAACGTAAAGGTGCAGGTTGTCAAGGTCCAGCCCCACTGCTCCCATAGATACAATAAAGCAGTTCATGGAAAAAGACATACAAATAGATGCTCAAACCCCTTCTTAAATTAAAATGAAGTTCAGGGGCTTCCCTGGTGGCTCAGTGGTTGAGAGTCCGCCTGCCGATGCAGGGGACACGGGTTCGTGCCCTGGTTTGGGAAGATCCCACATGCCGCGGAGCGGCTGGGCCCGTGGGCCATGGCCACTGAGCCTGTGCGTCCGGAGCCTGTGCTCCGCAAAGGGATAGGTCACAGCAGTGAGAGGCCCACGTACAGCAAAAAAATAAAAAAAAAAAAAATAAATTAAAAAAAAAAAAAAAATGAAGTTCAATTTTACCTCCCAAACTGGCAAAGATTTGAAAGTTTGGTAAAGTCTAGGCCTGTGAACATGTGGGTAAATAGTCACTCTTGCCTACTTTTGGTGCGAGTGTAAATAGGTGTAGCCCTTTTAAGAAGGAAATTCGATAATACTTAGCAATTTTTAAAAGTTCATACATTTTGATACAGAAATTCCAAGGATAGGAATGCTTTCTATGAATCCTTAACATAAGCTGACAAAGATGTAAGTAGCATTATTCAAAATAGTAAACAAAGCAAAACAAAAACACCCTAAATGTTCACCAACGGGGGACCAATTGGAAAAGCATAGCAACACCCATATACTGAAATAGTATGCAAGTATATAAAGAATGAGATGGGTATGAGTCCAGCTCAAGTTCACACAGTTAGCGTGGATGGATGGAGCTGGGGTTCTAGTCCATACCACCAGACTCTGGAGCCTGAGCTCCCCTACCCGCTGCCCGTGGGGCCCCTCCCCATGCAGCGCATTCACACTTCGCATCCTTCTCTTAGATCAGAAGAATTCCGCAACCGCACTGGAGGAGCCAAGACAGCCCTGCAAAGGACTCATCAATGCAAACCGGTTTGACGACTTCAGCCTTAAGGACACTGCTAAGTGCTTCTCGAAGTGTGCACAGTCAGGGGATGAATCCTGCAATCTGGGAAACTTGCAGAGGTAAAGGGCCCTCTGAGATGGAGCAGGAATCTGGGGGCTCTGGCAGGGGTGGAGTAGGGAGGCTGTTAAGAAGGGATGGAGCTATCAGCCCTTTTGGACCCAGAAAATGCTGCTCTCATCTCACCCTTCCACCTTGTTTGACACCCACATTCCGCCTGACCACCAAGACACTACGATCTAGGGGATGCAGAGGTGAAATTAGCCCCTGTTGCTGTCATTGGGAGTTGTGGAGGGAGAGACATGGCCCCAAATGATGGTGATTCTAGAGTGCGATCATACAGAGGGTAGACAAGGCACCAGGTTAGCTCAAAGGAGGGAAATCTGCTAAGGCTTCACAGATGAGGCCACCCATGAACGGGTTTTGAAGGCTGCATAGGAGATTTCCCATTGGACTCAAGCAGTGTTAGGGGATACAGGGAGAACTACAGTGCTTTGAACTGTGAAAAGAGCAAAGTGCTGGGGATGGAGGCAACAATGAGGAGGCTGGGTGGCGGGGTTGGACTGGAAATCTAAGCAGAGACCAAAGTGTGAAGGGTTGTGTAAGCTATACCACTGAGGGAGGGGGCAGGGCAATGATATATTTTAAATACAGGAAGAGCATAGTCAACTTTGCATTTTAGAAAGATGGCTCAGGCTTCAGGGAAGGATATGAGGGTGGTGATGTGACAAGAGACGTGAACAGGTAGGATGCAGCTGTGGTGGTCTGGGTAAGAGTGAGGGCTGAACCACCACCAGCACCACCACCAATTGGCACTGTGTACCTGTATAGGAGGGATGGATCAGAGACATTGAATGATGCAGAATCAGTGAGATCAGGAGACTGATAAGACCAAGAGACCAAGAGATACTACTGGATTGAGGGAGAGGAAGGGATTTGGAATACAGCATCTTCAAGAGTCACCTTCAGAAAGATCTTTGCGTTTCTCCCCTCCTCTCCCTTCAAGTCGGAGTTACCCATCCTCTTCTGGGATACTCAGGACAGGCTTGTATGCACTCAGTATATATTTGTTGGAGAAAATGAGTGAAAAGTTTATGTTCTCAGACTTGGTGTTAGCACAACAATCTGACTGAGCGCCATCACTTCAGTGGCCTGAAAAGGCTCCCGTGCGTTACCTGCAGCTGCTCCGGGAGCTTCGGATCTCCAAGCAGCTGTTCAGGAGGCCCCTCTTTGTGCTGCCTTATGGAGGGCTTAAACACCTTGGGAAAAGTAGGAGCTCTGACATCAGAAGATGTGGACTTAGTTCCCAACTCTATCACTTAACCAAGTTATCTCCTTTACCTTTACGACCCTATGAGGTAGGTCCCGTTATCAACCCTTTTTTCATATAAGAAACTAAGGCTCCCATAGGTTAAATAACTTGCCCACGTTACACAACAGGTAGGTAGCAAAATCAAACATGAACCTAGGTCTGGAGGGCAGCAGGGGAGGTGTACAGTAATACAGACTAGGGTCAGACCGGCAGTGCTCAAAAGTGGAATTGGACTTTGGACAGGTTAACTTTCAGTTTCCTCATCTGTAAAATGGGGCTCAAATAACACCTGACTTGTAGAATTACTGCAAAGATTAAATACATGATTCAGACACGTTAGCTGTTATCATTATCTAACCAGCATTGTCATTTCATTACGGTTCCAACGCCTTTACTCTTGATCTCTCTCCTATACCTTCCTCCTGGGGTGGTTGTTGAGATTAAAGGAGATTATGCATGGAAAAGTTATTAGCAAATAATAGGAACTCAATAAATTTGAATGTTCTTTCTTTATTTATTTTTTTAATTTTTATTTTTTGCGGCACGCGGGCCTCTCACTGTTGTGGCCTCTCCCATTGCGGAGCACAGGCTCCGGACGCGCAGGCCCAGCGGCCATGGCTCACGGGCCCAGACGCTCCGCGGCATGTGGGATCTTCCCGGACCGGGGCACGAACCCGCGTCCCCTGCATCGGCAGGTGGACTCTCAAGCACTGC
This sequence comes from Kogia breviceps, assembly GCF_026419965.1. Lineage (NCBI taxonomy): Eukaryota > Metazoa > Chordata > Mammalia > Artiodactyla > Physeteridae > Kogia > Kogia breviceps. The sequence continues at coordinate 31,747,112 of NC_081327.1, forward strand.
GTCACCAGGGAAGCCCCGAGTGTTCTTTATTTTAATGACTCTTTCTGATTATAAAAGTAATTTTATTTTTAAATTTTATTTATTTTTAAAATAAATTTATTTTATTTATTTATTTTTGGCTGCATTGGGTTTTTGCTGCTGCATGCGGGCTTTCTCTAGCTGCAGTGAGCGGGGGCTACTCTTCGTTGTGGTGTGCGGGCTTCTCATTGCAGTGGCTTCTCTTGTTGTGGAGCACAGACTCTAGGTGTGTGGGCTTCAGCAGTTGTGGCTCGCAGGCTCTAGAGCACAGGCTCAGTAGTTGTGGTGCACGGGCTTAGCTGCTCCGCGGCATGTGGGATCTTCCCGGACCAGGGCTCCAACCCGTGTCCCCTGCATTGGCAGGCGGCTTCTTAACCACTGTGCTACCAGGGAAGTCCAGTAATTTTATTCTTCATAAAATATTTAGAAAGTAGCTATAAGAAGGAAAGTGGAAAATTCCCCTTCTTACTATCCAGAGATAATCATTATTTTCATTTTGGTGTATTTCTTTAGATAGATAGATAGATAGGGATGGATATGGATAGCTATAGATATATCACATACCTCATTTATCCATTCTACTGTGTTGACGGATAGTAACATTGGGTGGTCTCCAGTTTCTGGCTTATACAAAGAATGTTGCTGTAAATCTTTTTGTTTGTGTATTTTGGTGAACGTATGTATTTCTGTAAGGTATATTCCTAGGAGTGAAATTGGTGGGTCATAGGGCAGGCATGTGATTAGCTTTAATAGAAACTGCCTAACAGTTTTCCAAAGTTCTTGAACCAAATTTCACTCCCACAATCAGTGTATGATAGTTCTAGTTGCTTCACATCCTTGTCAACACATGGTATTGTTTGCTTTTTCATTTTAGCCATTCTGGCAAGTTTGTACTGTATCATATGGTGATTTTAATTATATTTGTCTGATTAAGTTTAACTTAATCTTTCATATATTTATTAGACATTTTGATATCCTCTTTGTGAAATGGCCTTTTAAGTTTTTGCCTTGTTTTATGGGGTTGTTTGAATTTTTCAGAGTAATCTTTAGGGGTTCTTTATATATCCTGGTTACATGTCTTTGCAAACAGATACACATGAATATGTTCTCCTTCATTGTGGATTGCCTCTTCATTCTCTTAGCATTGTCTTTTGACTACAGACAGGCATTCTTAATTTTAATGTAGTGTAATATACCAGATTTTTACTTTATAGTTAATGCTTTGGGGTCTTATTTAGGAAATGTTTGCATCCCCGGGATCATGAAGATACTCTTCGATGTTTTCTTTTCAAAGATTCATTGCTTTATCTTTTACGTTTGTCTCTATGATCCACTAAAAGAAAGTAAAATACTGTGGAAAACTCTTGCTTTTCAGAATTTTCGGCTTAGCTAGTGCCTCTCAGACTATAGAGTCTCACAATTCTGAAAAATGTCTGGAGGAGAAATCAGCTGTACCTTTGGGACCCTTCGAGTGCCCAGGTTTATTTCTTCACCCTCCGCACCACCCCAACACCACCACCAAGACCACCAAATGCCCTGTTTATACTTGACAGAGTGCTCTTGTGCCTGTTTGCAATCCAAACCCAGCCACAGTCAACCACTGATCTGTCTGGGAATTTTATATAAGGAAACCATACAACATGTTGTCTTTTGCATCTGGCTTTCTTCACTTAGCACGTTTTTGAGGTTCATTCATATTGTGACAGCAGGGCATTTTTTATGACCACCAGTGACCTCTATTCAGATGAAGCTCAAATTCCCAGCCTTTCGTCCATGCTTAGACAAAGGACATGCTTAGACTGAGCACATGTCCCCGGGGAAAAAAAGCAACAGCAGATTTTCAGTTCATTTCTCTATGATGCTCCCTCTGCAGAATTTTAGCCCCTCTCTGCTTTAGCAGATCTCTGATGCCTTTAAACAAATTATTTCTGTATTATATCTAGCTTTTCTATTTGTTCTCAGTGAGAGCATTGATCCATCACAAATAACTCCACCCTACTCAGAAGCAGAAGTCCAAAGGCTGAATTTTTTCCAAGAAAATCTATTTTGAGGTATAATATATATATATATATATATATATATATATACACACACACACACACACACACACATGACAGCAAAATGCATGCATGTTAACTGTACAGATCAATAAAATTTTACATATTTATATGCACATTCTTTAATTACCACCCACATTAAGCTATAAAACTTTTCTAGCTTCACAGAGGGGTCCCTCATGCTCCTTCCCAGTCAATAGCGCCACATCATGGTAACCATTATTTTAACTTCTATAACCAAGTATTGATTTTTCCTGTTCTCAAACTTCCTATAAATAGAATCACATAATGCGTACTCTTTTGTGTCTGGCTTCTTTCCCTCATCTGTATGCCTGAGTTTCTTTCTTTTTTTTTTTTTTTTTTTAATTGTCTTCGTTTGGTTGGATTTTTTAGTCTATCAATAGTTTGCCCTTGGGCTTCCCTGGTGGCGCAGTGGTTGAGAATCCACCTGCCGCTGCAGGGGACACGGGTTCGTGCCCCGGTCCGGGAGGATCCCACATGCTGCAGAGCGGCTGGGCCCGTGAGCCATGGCAGCTGAGCCTGCGCGTCCGGAGCCTGTGCTTCGCAACGGGAGAGGCCACAACAGTGAGAGACCCGCATATCACACAAAAAAATTTAAAAAAAACAGAAATTTTTTTCTCACTGTTCTTTAGACTGGAAGTCTAAAATTGGGGTTGCGTTCTGGTGAGAACCCTCTTCTGGGCTGCAGAGTGCAGACTTCGTGTATCTTCACATGGCAGAAAGAAGGATGAGAGAGCTCTCCGGGGTCTCTTTTATAAGGGTACTATCCCATTTATGAGGGTTCTACTCTAGTGAATTACCTCCCGACATCCCCACTTCCTAATACTGTCACGTTGGGGGTTAGGATTGCAACATATGAATTCGGTGGGGCAGGGACACAAACATTCAGTCCATAACAGGGGCTATTATGAATAAAGCTGCCATGAACATTTTTGTACATAATGAATTTTGGTAAGCACTGACATGGTGACTGTATCCATTTACACTCCCACCGGCAATGTGTGAGAGTTTGAGCTATCCCACATCCTTGTGATACTTGAGTCTTTTTCATTTTAGCCATTCTGGAAAGTATGTGGTGATATCTTATCTGTTTTTATTAATTTTGATAGCTTTATTAAGGTACAACTTATATACCTGTACATACATTGTGGTATATTTATGCAGTGTGTGGAACCGTCATTACAATCATTTTAGAACACTTCTGTCACCCCCAAAAGTACCCTTGTGTCTTTTTGCAGTCCATTCCTGCTCCCATATATAGCCACAGTTAACCACTGATCTGCTTTCTACTCTATAGGTTTGCCTTTTCTGGGCCTTTTACATATGAGAACCATACGATAAAATATGTTGTCTTTGGAGTCTGGCTTCCTTCACTTGTCATGTTTTTGGGTTACATTCATATTTTAGCATGTATCAATAATTTGTTATTTTTTTATCATTGAGTAATATTCTATTGTATGGTCTTACTTCATGTTTATTCATTCACCAATTGATGAACATTTGGATCGTTTCCAGTTTGGGGTTATTACAAATAATGCTGCCATGAACGTTTGAATTCAAGTCTTTGTAGACATATGTTTTCATTTCTTTGGGGTAAATAACTAGGAATGGAATTGCTGGTATATATAGTAAGTACATGTTTAGCTTTATAAAAAAACTGCCAAACTGATTCTCAAAGTGGCTATATCATTTGCTTTCCCATCAGCAGTATAAAAGGGCTATAGTTTCAATACATTTTTGCAATATTGTCAGTGTTTTTGGTTACAGCCACTCCACTGAGTGTGGGTAGTATTTCACTTTAATTTGCATTTGACAAATGACTCATGATGTTGAGCACCTTTTCATGTGCTTATTGTCCATTGGTGTATTTTCTTTGCTGAAATGATTACTCAAATCTTCCCCTTTTTAAAAATTGGGTTGTTTGTCTTCTTATTATTGAGCTCTAAGAATTCTGTACGTAATCTGGATACAAGTCCTTTATCAGACATATGATTTGCAAATATGTATTTTCTCCCAGTATATGTCTTGTCTTTTCATTTTCCTAATAATGTCTTTTGAAGATCAAAAGCATTTAATTTTGATAAAATCCAACTTAAGTTTAAAACATATCAAAGAAATGTTCATCTAGCCCACAGTTACAAAATTTTTCCTCTAAGTTTTCTTCTCTAAGTGTATGGTTTTAGCTCTTATAATTAGGTTCATTTTGCATTTGGAGTTCATTTTCTGTGCACAGTGTGAGGTAAATGTCTAACTTTATATTATTACTCTCATTTTGCATTTGGATATCTAATCGTTTCAGCACTATTTATTAAAAAGACTATGCTTTGTTCATTGAATTGCATTTGGGAGGGCATTTCATTGAACAGCCAAATGCAAGTTCCTGAAGTGTCTTCTTCCCATTGAGATAGTACACCAGAAACAAACGACATTGCTGGGGGGAAATGTAGAGATTAATGCTGCCATGAAAGGCTTTAACGAAGCAGGAGTGATGGTGATACGTATTAACTCCATTTAACTCACCAGAAGTCAGGTGGATCTTGGAGAATGACTATGGACTGTCATTAACTTAATCAGGTGGTGAGTCTAATTGCAGCTACTGTCCCAGATGAGTATGTTTACACAAAGAAATCAACACATCCCCTCACAATTTGTATACAGCTATAACGTGGCTAATGTTTTTTTCTCCATACCATTTTTCAAGGACTGCCAGAAGTAGTTTGCTTTTACTTGGCAGAGCCAAGAGTATAGAGCCACAGTGTTCCCTCAGGGTTATGTCACGTCTCATCACTGTCATAAGATAGTTCACAGAGAACTCATTTATCTTGACATTCTACAAAGTCCACTGTATTGACAACATTATGCTGATTAGATCTGATGAGCAGAAGTGGCAAGTTGTGAAGATGCCTTAGGAAGACATATGTGCACTAGAGGGTGAGAGACAAACTCCACGAGAATTCAGGGTCCCATCACCTCAGTGAATCTCCTGGACATTCAGAGGACTAGAGGATATCAATATATCCCCTCCAAGGTAAAAGACAAGCTGTTGAACCTCACACCACTTACAATGAAAAAAATGTATCATGCAAACATGAACCAAAAGATATCTGAATACCTAAATCAATATCAGACAAAGAAGATGATCCTTAAATTGGTGTCAACTTTATAATTAAAAATGCACCTGAACATCCATGGTTTAGACTTTTTAAATATATGTTACTTTTCACAACTAAAACAGTTTTTTTAAAGTGCTCTGAGAACCAGATCAGGAAATCTTCCCTCAAGAAGGTTAATTCATGGGCTGTTTTGTAAGGCCAAGGAATTTTTTAAGTGCATGAGGTGAACTATATGTATTGTGAAATACAATTCTCTATTTTTATTTGGTAACAATAAAAATCACAATACTTCTTCATTTAGATTTTTTTAAAGTTAAATAAAAAAACTAGTATCAGTTGGTGTAGCTCAATCAGTGGATTTGGACAATCTCATCCCAATGTTTCTGGCTGAATGTTCTAATTGCCTGAACCATCCAAGCTAATTTGCACATATTTGCATGGCTTACTCTTTATATTTTACAATATTTTTTTCCCTGTGGTTTCCTTGGAGTTTTATTCCTTGGTAGCTGTGTTCAAAAAACTGATGTCGAAATAAAAGCTTCCCTTTTGCCTCCCTGGTAAACCCTCCATAGCTACTCCTTTCCAATAGCCTCGATCTGGCTCTATCTGCTCTTGTTCCCCTTCTATACCATTGCTACCTCAGCCTTCACCTGTTTAAAATTGCTTTAAAAAGGTGGGCAGCGTGTTTTAGGACCCCAGGCTTGGGGAAAGGGACTCTGGCCAAAGAGAAGTTTCAGCACCACGGAGAGCACCAGGATAGGGACGTGGGTGGGAGGGGGAACTTTCCTCACCCTAACTTTCTAGCCCATGGCAAGGGGGCTGCGGTAAAATAAATGGCAGTTAAATTTGTGTTCTATGTGTTTGCAAGACCAGCTCAGTTCCCATAAGTCAGTTCCCATACAGCTAAGTCTTCAACGGCTGAATTCCCAGTATTCACCTGGCACTACACTTCCTCAAGAAGTTAAACACAGAATTACACAGCAATTCTACTCCTAGGTATCCACCCAAAAGAATTAAAAACAAGTCTTCAAACAAAAGCTTTTACGTGAATACAAGCAGCTCTATTCACAATAGCCCCAAAGTGGAAACAATCCAAATGCCCATCAATGGATAAATGTATAAACAAAATACGGTATATGCATACAAAGGAATATTATTCATCCATATAAAGGAATGAAATACGTATACAGGCTACAACATAGATAGACCTTGAAAACATGCTACGTGAAAGAAGCCAGACACAAAAGACCAGATATCATATAATTCCATTTATATGAAATATCGAGAATAGGCAAATTCATAGATTAGTGGCTGCCAGAAGCTCGGGAAATAGTAACTGCTTAATGGGTTCAGGGTTTCCTTTTGAGGTGATGGACGTGTTCTGGAACTAGATAGCAAAGATGGTTTCACACATTGTGAATGTATTTAATGCCACTGGATTGCACACTTTAAAATGGTTAACATGACCAACTTTACATTGTAATGTATTTTGTTACAAAAAAGAGAAATACATAAAATACTCAGAGGGGCCACCGGCCGGAATCCCTCAGAAGCAGCATGAATAACTCCCGTGCCGCCCCTCTTCTCCTGCAGCATCCCAGGGCCTTCCCTTTGATATTCTGGGTCACCCCTCCTACACCAGGAGCCTCATGATCGCTGCGCATGGTATCTCTCCTCCCGTCATCCAGGTGAGTGGACCAGGTGAGTGGGTACCTCAGCCTTCAAGACCCTATCTTCCCTTGTAGATACTGGCTGAACTATGAGATCCATCTGGTGGAGAAGAGTCTGACAGAGACAGTGAATATGAGTTTTTTGACGACTCTTGTCAAGAACATCAGCACCAACATCTCAGAAGACCTGCACTTCTCTCTGACCCCCTCTCAGGTGAGGGCTTCTCCCCATCCCCACTGGCCAGTCCTGGTCCTACTTTCCTCAGGCATATTTTTCTGAGAGAGTCATGGTCTGTGCTTGGTGTTCATCAACAGTTATCCTTCCCATGTCCCGTTTGGTAGTTCTCTGCCACCTGGCTAATGGGTGCTGGTGAGTTAATTGGTTGAGTGGATCCTGGTAATATATTACCCAGGGTGCTAGGATGAGACCTTCAGAAGATCACCGAATTGAGAGTCAGGGTTCTAGCCCTGGACTTCCCACCACCTGATTAGGTGTCCTCCAGGAAATCCCCTCCCCTCTCGGGGCTCCTGAGTCCTCATCTGTAAAATGAGCTCAAAGGCTCCTCCAAAGGCTGAGCGTCCCATGAACTCTTCCACCAGGGGACACATTAGAAACCAGGTAAAGGCACTTGTAGAGGTGCTGCAGAGGGTTAACGGGCAGACTCTGGGTTTACATAGGTCTGGATTCAAATCCCAGTTCCGCCCCTTACCAGCTATTGTGATCTTGGGCAAATTATCTAACTTCTCTGAGCCTCAGTTTCCCCATCTGTAAAATGGGGATGGTATTGCCCACTTTCAAGGTTGTCAGAGGGAACAAATGAGATAACTCACAGGGAATGCTTGGTGCAGCGAGGGCACAGCCTCCCTTAAGGCATAAAGTTGAGGGTGGAAATTTGGGCAGCAGGGAAGTGGTCTATCGTGGAGGGATTTTAGGTCTGCCTGGAGAAGGGAAGACGGAAGATGGATGGGGCCTTTCTCCACCCTTTACCACGTCACCCCAGCAGCTGAGCCCTCCGCGTGGGGTAGGCACTGGCCTGTGAGATCAACCACGTGTCCTTTTTTTTTTTTTTTTTTTTTTTTGTGGTACGCGGGCCTCTCACTGTTGTGGTCTCTCCCGTTGCGGAGCACAGGCTCCAGACGCACAGGCTCAGCGGCCATGGCTCACGGGCCCAGCCGCTCCGCGGCATGTGGGATCTTCCCGGACCGGGGCACGAACCCGTGTCCCCTGCATTGGCAGGCGGATTCTCAACCACTGCGCCACCAGGGAAGCCCCAAAAGAACACTTTTTTTTTTTTTTTTTTTTTTTTTTTTTTTTTTTTTTGCGGTATGCGGGCCTCTCACTGTTGTGGCCTCTCCCGTTGTGGAGCACAGGCTCCGGACGCGCAGGCCCAGCGGCCATGGCTCACGGGCTCAGTTGCTCCGCGGCATGTGGGATCTTCCCGGACCAGGGCACGAACCCGTGTCTCCTGCATCGGCAGGCGGATTCTCAACCACTGCGCCACCAGGGAAGCCCGTTTTGACAAGGTTCTAGATTGGCAAGCAGAAAGTTGAGGCTCTCGGCTACAACACTTAGCGCCCCCTGTTCCGATGCCCATGGGATGCTTTTGAGGCAGGACCAGGTGGGACCAGGCTGCAGTCCCAGGGGGAACAGAGGTCAGAGAATGATCAAAACATGCTTGGCAACTACCAGTAAAATTTATTTTAATATTTTGACCATTCTTAGCTTTTACAAAATGTGTTGTTGTTGCGTGGGGGTGGGTATCACATTCAGTGTGAATTCTTGTGTCCCCCCTCTAGGCCCTTGCTGTCTCCCTTCCCGATGGCCTTACGCTTTCCATTTATCCCCGAGTGGGAAAATAGACACTGTCACCATAGCCGTATGTCAGCACAGTGGGGGTCGGGACCCTGGTCAAAAGCACCACAACTGAACCTCCCTCACACTTGCAAACTGACCTGTCCAGGTGTCGCCCCTTCACGGCCCACTTTCAGCCTGATGGGTGGCCACGCGGGCATCTTACTGGCTCCATTCTGCATATTGGGAAAACCGAGGCTCCACAAGGGCTGTGATTTGGCCAGGGGCTCACAGCCTGGACAGAGCAGAGCTTGGACCGTGCCCGCAGGTGTCCTGCCTCTCAGAGCTGTCCTCGGTCCTCAATGCTGCCCCACCACCCAGCATGCCTGTTTCTCCTTCTTTCTGGGGGTGGAGCGGGTAGGGGCAGGACCTGTGTTGGGGGCTGGGCTCCTCAGGGAAAGACAGAGCGGCTGGGTCTGTGGTTGCAGGTTCCGAAGCAGGTGACAGAGGACAGGCACCAGCACCCTGACAGAGTCCGGCTGCCCAGGAGCCTTTTTGAATCCTTGCAAGGCAGCAGGCCAGTGGTTCGGTTGGCCATAACCATCCTGGATATTGGTTCGGGGAATGTCTTCAAGGTGAGGAGAGGCTCAGGGTGGCTGAGGTTCAATGCTTGGTTAACCAGGACATGCTTGCCCTGTCTGGAGTCTTTGCTGAGGGGCCCGATGGGGATGGAGGAGGTGAGGAACCTCTGGAGTGTTCCTAAAGCAGCCGAGGCCACCCCAGACCCCTGTCTCTAGGGTCTGTGGGCCGCAGACTCACGCTGGTTATTCACACTCCGCTGTTTGGACTGCCCACACCTGTGCCCTTGGACCCCTGTATGTGTTTCCCAAGTGTGTTCATGTCCCCTCTGTGTCCTTGTGCGTGCACAAACATGTATCTCCTTCCTTATTCCTGGTGTGCACGTAATCCTGTGTGCTGGCGTGACCATGTTTACATGAGCAAGTGTACCCAGGCCCTTGCAAATTTGTACCAGGTATGTCCCCAGAGGTCTGTCTCCACTCCCACGGGGACACGTGTATCCCTGAGTGCTGGGGTGGTGGGCAGGTGCTCCCCTCCTGAAGGCACCACCGCCCTCCGTTTCCCGGCTGGTCTTCCTTCTAACCCTGCACTCCAGTTAAGAGGGTAGAGGAGGCCTGGAGACCAGCAACAGAGAGCCATCAGGTGCATGGCTTTGCGGCCGTCTGGCCTGGAGTGTAGGGCCCGCCCTGGCCCAGCTGGAGCAGACTACGGAGAGTAGCAGAAAGAAGGTCGTCCATGACTCCCTGCCCCCTGGTCCCCCGGCCCCAGACTCTGCCCTCCAGGCAAGGGCCACAAGCCCTAGAGGCTCCCAGGAGCCCTCACCAGGGTTGGGTTGGGGTAGCCCCTTGTGCAGCCTGGCCTCACCCATGTCCCTCCGCAGGGCCCCCGGCTCAGCCTAGAGGATGGCAGCAGCGTGTTGAACGATCACGTGGTGGGCCTGAGTTTGGGTCATATAAATGTCACTGGCCTGGCTGAGCCTTTGGAGATCACCTTCTCCCACAAGCACCAGCCTCCTGTGAGTCCCCCAGCCTGGCCTGGCAGCCCCTGAGGGGCAGGCATGTGGGTGGGCACCCCTGGGCATATGGGCAGACACACACGGACTCTGCACATGCCACGCTCCCACATCCACCCGGGAGAAGCCATTAGGACCAGATACACAATTGTGCCCATGGACACGTGCCCACCCGATGCATGCACGTATCCACATGCCTCCCAGACACCCTCCGCTCCTGTGCTCACAGAGATGCCCAGGGGACCTGGCAAACACACGTGCACGCGCACGGCTGCCCACGCACACGCTCCCCTAAAGGCACGAGCCTGCGGACATGCGCCCCTGCCAGCCACAGCCCCACGCCTCTCCACACCCCCGACACGCTGACCCAGAATACATCAAACGCTTCGCCTTCCTGTGTGACCACAGGCTGAGACTTGCTGCTACCTAATGCGTGCATGTGCTGAGACCCAGAGCACGCTGTCTTCTCCCCCTCCCCCTCCTACCCTCCTCTCCCCTCTCCCAACTTCCCCTGCCTCGCCCCTGACTCCCAATCTCTGTTTTCAGAACATGACCCTCAGCTGTGTATTCTGGGACGTGACTAAAGGTAGGGCCCGGAGGATCTTTCCTGGGTAAATGGGCGGAGGGTAAGGGCTCCTTAGGGCACAGGACTCCAACCGCAGGGCCCCTCCCCTCTTTCTTTCCTCTCTGGACCCCTCTCTTCCCTTTCCCTGCCTTCCCCTCCCCTCTGCTTCCCTATATTCCCGTCCCCTCTCCTAGGCTCCCTGTCCTCCTCCCCAGGGTCATCAGGAGACTGGTCTTCCAAGGGCTGCTCCACAGACTTCGGAGTCAATAGGACTATCTGCCGCTGTGACCACCTGACCTTCTTCGCCCTGCTGCTGGTAATGGCGCACCACCCCGCCCCCCGCCATCCTAGCAATTCTGGAAGTGCCAAGGCTCCCGGCCCAGGGAGGAGGCTGCCTGGCAGGGGCCAGGCCTTTGGGGTGTGTGGACCTGGTCTCCAACTGATAGGATTCTTACTTGGGGGGATCACCCACAGAGGCCGATCTTGGACCAAGCCACCGTAACGGCCCTTACACGCATTTCCCAGGCTGGCTGTGGAACCTCCATGATCTTCCTGGCCTTCACCATTGTCCTCTACGCTGTCCTGAGGTGGGTCACCCCGTCCCCACCCCACATCTCCCTCCTGCCCTCAAGGGCGGCAGCAGGGCAGGGTAGAAACCAGCAGGGTAGTGTTAGTTGCGCAGCCCTATACTGATATTTTCTCCGTTTCCTCATCTATAAAATGGGATTGGAGGTTGAAATGTGTCTGGCTATTTCAGTTACAAGTGGCAGAAACTCAACTCAAATGGGCTTAAACATAATAGGTAAAGTGTGGTTCACAGAATTGAAAAGCCCAAGGTGTGCTCACTTCAGGTGATGTTGGATCCAGGGGCTCAAAAGATGTCCCTAGGAATTGGTGTCCCTCTGATTCTCAAAACGTTGCTTTCTCCTTTGTCAGTCATGTCAGGCAACTTCTCCATACTCAGGGGCCTTGGGGAGCCCCAGGCTTGCACCATAGCTTCTTAGCTGCCTGGACAGCTAATATTCTAAACTAAGGCCCAGAACTGAAGTTTCTTAAAAATCTTTATTGGACTTCTCTGATGGCACAGTGGTTAGGAATCCGCCTGCCAACGCAGGGGACATGGGTTCGAGCCCTGGTCCGGGAGGATCCCATATGCCGCGGAGCAACTAAGCCCGTGCGCTACAACTACTGAGCCTGCACTCTAGAGCCCAAGAGCCACAAGTACTGAGCCCACATGCCACAACTACTGAAGCCCGCGCACCTAGAGCCCATGCTCTGTAACAAGAGAAGCCACCGCAGTGAGAAGCCTGCTCACCACAACGAAGAGTAGCCCCTGCTCTCTGCAACTAGAGAAAGCCCATGCGCAGCGACAAAGACCCAATGCAGCCAAAAATAAAAATACATAAATAAATAAATTTTAAAAATTTTATTTTGAAATAGTTATAGACTAACAGGAACTTACAAAAATAGTACCTAGAGTCCCATGGTTCCCTCATGCAGCTTTCCTCAGTGATGACATTTTCTATAACTGTAGTACAGTATAAAACCAGGAAATTGACATTGGTACAGCACTGCTAACAAGACTCCCGAGCTCCTTCAGTTTTCACCATTTTCCACAGGCACTCAATTGTGTGTGTGTGCGCATTTTCACACACGCACACAGGACTGGCTATATCATTTGTAGGACCCAGTCCGAAATGAAAATACGTAGCCCCTTGCTCAAAAATTATTAAGAATTTCAAGATGGTGACAGCAGAGCTTTTTTTTTTTTTTTTTTTTTTTGCGGTATGCGGGCCTCTCACTGTTGTGGCCTCTCCCGTTGCGGAGCACAGGCTCCGGACGCACAGGCTCAGCGGCCATGGCTCACGGGCTTAGTTGCTCCGCGGCATGTGGGATCCTCCCGGACCAGGGCACGAACCTGTGTCTCCTGCATCGGCAGGCGGATTCTCAACCACTGCGCCACCAGGGAAGCCCGACAGCAGAGCTTTAAAACAAGCATAGGGCCCTTCTGAGTGCAGGGCACTGCAGAGGTCATACACCAAGGAAGCTGACCCTGTGCATGTCCTCTGTGTGTGTGTGTGTGTGTGTGTGTGTGTGTATGTCTATGCAGTTTTATCCCATGTATAGCAGAGTTGAGTTACACTGGTCTAACTTAGACCATGTGCCCATGACTGAACACGCCACTGTGGTGAAAGGATGAAATACACTGATTGGTCGGGCCACCCAAGTGCCTGCTCTTGGGTTTGAGAGTGCATGGCTGAGAGTGGGGAAGGGTGCTCCCAAGGGAAACCTGGGGCTGTTTCTGGAAGAAGGAGGGGCAGAAACATCAGAGGCTACTGCAGTCTGTGCCCAGGCTCCGGCCATGGCTGAGGGACCCCCAGGAACTGCCAGCCTAAAGGAGCCTTTGGGAGCAGCCCCACGGCTGGCCTCCCGACCCATGACGGGCCTGGAGCAGCCCTTGGTCTCCTGACTCCCAGTCTGGGGCCCTCCCACTGCCTTCCTGCACATGCTGGCGCTGTTTGGCCCTGGGCTGAGGCCCCCACCAGCCCCACCCACTCCATCTCGGACCGAACTGTGAGCGTAAGTGGAGCCACCCCTGCCCCCATCCCCCAAGCCCTGGCCTAATAAGCTGAGCGTGACTTGCCAGCTGGCTGCACTGCTGGACCCTGTGAGATGGGCTTGGAGCACCAGGAGGAGCTGTCAACATCTCCCAAGGGTGGGGCCTGGCGTCTCAGGTGAGGTGGACATTATCCCTCATGCCCACTCCAGGCAGCCCTGAGCTCCCATCCCTCCAGTGAGAGTCCTTTGGGAGCTGATTTGCTAGGAATTCACAGTGGGAACTCCACGGAGGGGGAAGTGAGCCCTGGGAAGAAGCCCTGGACTGGGAGTCTGGAGCCCCTTCCCTGCGCTGCGACTCTGAGTCCCTGTTCCTCTCTGAGCCTCACCCTCCCTACTAAGTTCTAGGCTCCATGCATCCATGCCCTGTCTGTCCACTCAGTCAACCAATGCAGGGCTTCCTCCTGCTTATTGTGTTAGGCCGCAGGTCAAAGCCGGGGGAGAGACGGAAATAAGGGGTGGGTGGAGAGTTACACTGCGCTCAATGCTGGGAAACTTCTAAATAAGCCTGGGATAAGTGACATTCAGAGACCACCTTCCCAGAAAGAAACACGCAAGGGGGATTTTGAAAGTGAAGCAGGGAAAGGCATTGAGAGCAGAGAGAAGAGTGTGGGCAAAGTCCGGGAGGGAGGCGTAGAGAAGCAGAATGCATTTAGGGAATTGCAAATTAGGTAGTTTGACTCAAGCATGGAGTCAAGGGATGAAGCCAACAGGATCCAGAATCCATAGGGCCCTACAGGTCATGAGAGGGCTCATGGACTTGAACTGGAATGTTCTCACACGCTGGTTGCTGGCAGGGGTGGAACAGAGGTGATTGGATGGAGAGGCCTGGGTGCCCCCTTGCAGCCTCTCACCGGCCCTTCTTGTCCCAGGTTTTCCCGGCAGAGGTTCAAGTCCGAAGACATCCCCAAGATCCACGTGGCCTTGAGCGTAAGCTTATTTCTCCTGAATCTGGCCTTCTTCATCAATGTGGGGCATGGCCTGAAGGGGTCCGATGCTGCCTGTTGGGCCCGGGGGGCTGTCTTCCACTACTTCCTGCTCTGTGCCTTCACCTGGATGGGCCTGGAAGCCTTCCACCTCTACCTGCTGGTCATCAAGGTCTTTAACACCTACTTTGGGCACTACTTCCTGAAGCTGAGCCTCGTGGGCTGGGGTAGGTGCCGCCTGGCCAGGCAGAAGGGATGGCTGACTCTGGAAGAGGCAGGAAGGGGACCAGCCTGGGGTGGGGGAGGGGCAGCTCCCTCTCTGATTGGCTCAGAGCTCGAGGGATGGACAGCTGGAGGGAGATCTGGAGGAGGACATGCCAAGGGAGCCCCAGCAATGCCATACCTCCTCCTCCCCTCGCCCCCAGGCCTGCCTGCCCTCATAGTCATCGGCACTGGGAGTGCCAACAGCTACGGCCCCTATGCCATCCGCGACAAGAAGAACACCACCACCCTGGAGCTGTGAGTGCTGGCTGTGGAAGCTGGGGGGGCCTCAGGGTCCTGGGGGCCAGAAGGGGGTGGAGGTGGGGAGAGGAGGGAATCCTGGGAAGAGGAACGAGTAAGTCAAGGCAAAGGATCCTCAGATCCAGCTAGCTCACGGCATTCAGGGGTAAACTGAGGCCCGGAGAGAGGAAGTACAATGGGTGGGGGTGAGAAGGAGAGAGAACCGGACCAGGAGGCAGGATGCCTTGCTCTAGCCTGGGTCACCACAGCCTATATAGTGCCATTGGGCAAATTTTTAAAGGTATCCCCCCCCCCATTCCTCTGACCTGCCATGCCAGGTGCTCAGCCTGGGAGTGGAGGGTGAGTTGGATTTCAGCCCCCACCTGCCCCCCAGCCAGGTGCCCTTGGGCAGGACACAACCTGCCCAATATTTGCAGCAGCCCTGATTCTATCCAGACTCTGTCTCTGAGTAGCTGTGTGACCTTGGGCAAGCCTGTCCCCTTCCAGAGCCTCAGTCTCCTCATCTGTACAATGGGAGATTGATCCACATGCTCTTTTGGGCTTTCACTCCTGCAGTCCAGGGAACAGGGCAGCTGAGCTGAGCCTCTCCCAGGGTACCTGCCTGAGGACTATGGTTCTGTGCTAAGAAGAGCTGGTGGGGCCTTGGTCCTGTCCCCAGGGCCTCAAATGCAGGGCCCCAGGGCCCAGGCAGGGAACATAAGTACATGCAGTGGCCTGGGTGGGCACAGCGACAGTCCGGCAATCACATGCCAGTCTAATGGGCAGCTGACTACTGTCCCTCAGGAGGGCATCCACAGAGCTGCCAGCTGTTTGGTTTTATAAGAGAAGCAGAAATCTGGATGTTTAAGGAATTCCCCGGTGGTCCAGTGGTTAGGGCTTGGCGCTTTCACTGCCAGAGCCTGGGTTCAATCCCTGTTCAGGGAATTAAGATCCCATACGCTGTGTGGTGTGGCCAAAAAAAAAAAAAAAATTGGATGTTTATGCCTAATGTTTCACTTTTAAAAAGTGGTCATTAATTCAATTTTTTTTTCTTACAACATAATGTGGGGTGAACGAAACATGTCTTTGGGACAGAACTGGCCTTTTACACTCACTGGTCTAAAGAGACAGCAGCCTGGAGCCTTGTGACGGCCCCTCCCCTGGGAGAGTGGGGAATGGATGGGTGGAGATGGGAGAAGGCATCATTTTGGTCAGAGAAGATCAGGCAGGGAGACAGCCCAGGGCTTGCTCTCAGGAGACTTCCTCTGGTCCTAACGGCCATCCGCCTCCTCCAGGTGCTGGTTCCGTGAGAAAACTGCCATCTCTGCGCTCTACGTCACTGTCCACGGCTATTTCCTCATCACCTTCCTCTTCAGCGCCGTGGTCCTGGGCCTGGTGGCCTGGAAGATCTTCACTGTGTCGAGTGCCACAGCGGGCAAGGAGAAGGGGCAGCACTGGAAGGGGGTCCTCACCCTGCTGGGCCTCTCAAGCCTGGTGGGTGTGACCTGGGGGCTGGCCATCCTCACACCCCTAGGCCTGTCCACCGTCTATGTCTTTGCAGTGTTCACTTCTCTGCAAGGTGAGGCTCCTGGGCCAGGGAGGTGACGAGCTGTCTCGCCTGCACCAGGGGGTGTTGGAGGGCTTTGCGGGGAGGGGGTAGATGGCAAGAAACAGGATTCTACTCAGGCTCGCTCAAATCAAGGGTATTGATTTTAAATATCCAAGGCTCTCCCAAGGACCCCAGGGCAGGAAGGCTGGCTGACCTCATGGGAGCTGGTAGCAGGGTCAGGAAAAGCCACCAAAACCAAAGCAGATACTTTCCCCATCTTTTTCTCTGGAGTCACACGTAGTCTCTCACCTTCTCTCTGTGGAAACTTTTTCATTCTTCTCTCCACTGGCCCATTCCTACCCATGGCCCCCGACTGGCTCCCTCATCCCTATGTGACCTTCCAAGTCTAGTGACCATGGTCTGCTTCAGTCTCTTCCATGTTCTTAGGAGAGTCAAGGATCTGACTGGGCCATCTTGGGTCAGGTGTCCATCTCTGGTCCAATCATCTGTGAGCAGGAGGGCGAGATCATGTGATGTGAAGGCCACATGACACGAACAGAGCCTCTAAGGGGCTGTGAAGGCAGGAAGCAAATGGTTAGTGGAGGAAATGCTTGCTACGTCTGCTCCCTGCCCCTGCGGGGTTCTTTCTCTGATACCCAGCAAAGGGGCAGGTGCCCAGGGTGCATGTGGGACACGGTTTCCCTGCCCGCACCTGTCCTCTTTGTTCCTCATACCCCTGTTTCATACACGTAACTTAAACAAGCATCACAGCCTGACTGTGAGGGAAACAGCCAAGGGTGGAATGACGAGTGTGTGCTTTGACTCACAGCCTCATCCCATCCAGAGGAGTCACTAGGCACCGAGGGGTCCTAGATCCAGTAGGTGCAAGCCCACAAGAACAGAGCCGGTTCCCAGTGCCTCACAAGACTACATGGCACCATGGTTGGCAGCACCGGGGACAAGCAGACCGGGCTTCAAACTCCACCTCCACTCACCTCCCCAGCAAGTCACTCAGCTCCTCTGATCCAGTCACCTGTACAGCTGGGATAATTCCAGTACTTTTCTCCCCAGATTTCACTGAGATAATGTGTGTGTGTAATAATACAGGAGGCCTTCAATATGTGGGAACTATGTTAACAGCAACAGAAGTCATTATTATTAGGCCATCAGAGACTGTCCCCAGATGAAGAATTATGAGTCCACATCTGAAAATTCCCAGGGGTTACGGCTTGGAGAGGGATGCACCTTGACACCGTGGATTATGTCATTATTCTTTCTGAGGTTACCCATCGTAGTTAAGTCTGAACACTTCACCGCACTGAGATTTTTCAGCTGAGTGTAACTCAGTATTTCTCTCTTCTTCCCAAACAGAGCCCTCAGCCCACTTTAACTGCCCTTGAACTCTTCTCAATATTTTTTATTGTTGTGTAGGGTTTTAGTTCTAAATTTCTTTTAAAGAAACACAAAGATTTTTACTTCTCTATCGATTTCTGTACTTACTACAATTTTCATACCTCACATCTTCCCTTTTCTTCTTGCTGAAGCACATCCTGTAATAATCCTCTATAAGAGGGGCAGTGGTAGTTGTTTTGCATGTCTGAAAATTCCTTCATTTCGGTCTTTCTTTTATGAGATAGCTGTGTGTATAGATTTTATTTCAAGGACTCTGGTTTTCATTCTCAAGTTATCTATTTGGTTCTTTTTCAGGAGTTTTTTGTCTGATTTTTCTATGCATTCTTGAACTTTTACAGTGGAGCGATTTCTCCTCTGGGTGGCCGCCAGCCCAGGCCCCGCCCCAGGCTCACTGAGGCCCTCTCCTCCCTGACAGGTGTCTTCATCTTCTCCTGGTTTGTTGTTCTCTACTTCCCAAGCCAGAGCACCATGACCTCGTCTTCTGGCACTGCCCGGGCTGACCAGGTCCTCACCGTGTCTCATGAATAGCAGGCTGCTGTGTGGCCAGGCCGGGGCTGGCCTGCACTCTGGACTCAGCTCTGATTTGCTGTGTGACCTTGGTGGGAGGGAAGAGGTTCTCCCTGCTTCCTTCTGGGCCTCAGTGCCCTTCCCTGTACAATGGGACTGGGGAGCAAGGAGAGGGGAACCAGGTTGGACCATGTGGCCTCAAAGGCCTTATCCAGATACACCTATGGGTCTGAGAGTTCACAGATCCAGGATGACAGGAGTCTCAAGTCCCTGTAATCCTGAGACCCCTGCCGGCACGCCCACCCCCTGCCTTCAGAGGAAAGCGGCCTTCTTGTCTCAGGAAGGGCCTGAGCCCAAATAAGGAAGCGTGTCATTGGCCGGCCTCTTGAAGGAGCCCCCAGCCGCTCCCCTCCCTTCCTTCCCCTTGTCACAGCCCTCCCACAACTCCACCCTCTGGCCGGGCACCTGGGCGGCCCTCAGGGCCACCATCCCCTCAGGTACTGGGGCAGTTGTGGACTAGAGGTTTGTAGCCCAGTGTGGGGGGGTGCGGTTTGGTCCTCCCACCCAGGCTGCCCCTGGTCTCACCCACTCTCACCAGGGCCCATCCTCATGGAAGACCCCCTACCATTCAGGGGGCTACCAGCCCTCCAAGTGTTGGGGACACCGAATATCAAAGAATGCCACTTACTCAGTAGGTGGGATACCTCAAGCAAGCCCCCGTTCCCCACTCTGGCCTGCCCCGCGCCGGTGACCTGACTTCTGATCTGCTGTCTGGGGTGGGGGGGTGGATGGGAGGGCGGGGCGGGGTGGGGGTTGGAGAGCATATAGTCCCCAGGGGCTCTGCACATCTGAGGCCTGAGGAGCCAGGGTGGGGGGCGGGGGGTGTGGGCTGAGCAGAGAGAGGGTGGGCATTTCTTCTGAAGTCTGAGCTCCTATAGAGCAGGCGGGCACTTGGACAGCTTTGCTCGCTCACCACCCGTTCAGCCCAGCCCGAGCCTGGCACGTTTGGCAGGCCCTGAATAAATATTAGTTGGCCCGGGATGGAGGTGTTGAGTTTGGCACCAGCCTGACAGGGCCCTGAGCCAGGGGAGTGCCTCAGGCCAGACCCAGCTGGGTTTGTCACTTCCAGTGGCTGGGCTTGGTTTCGTAACCACTGGTTTCTTCAGTAGGAAGCAAAAAAGAGGTAGAGACAGTAGAGATACAGAGACAGAGAGATGGAGAGAGAGAGAAAGAATTAACAGATGAACTTCCACAAAGAAAGAAAACAAAAGGAGAGAGACGGACAGATGCAAGAGACACGCTGGCCCCCTGGCCTGGCCCAACCAGGAGGGCAGGGCACTGGTATCTGTCCCCCTCCCCATACAGCCACCGTGCACTTCAGCCCTAACTTACTACTGGGACAGCTCACCCTCCCTTCCCAAACCCCACCCTTCCCAGTGTGCTTTGCTTATGGTCAAGCACCTTCTACAGGTGAGAAGCCTGCCTCTTCCCCCCAGATGCCCTGGACTGGATTCCCCTTCTCCCTCCTCCCACCCAGCAAACAGATGAAAGAAAGGAGGCCCGGAACCCTTGGTTTATGCAAGTCACTGTGTTCCCCGGAAAGGAAATCTTAGAGTGTGGACATTGCAACAGTTGAACCACATTATCAGTTTTTGTGGGCAAATTTGGTGGGTTTTGGGGCTTATCTTCACAAACAGCCGTTTCTCACACTGAAGGTCTCAGCAACCTTACCCCAAAGTCTCAGGGTTACTAACCTGTCCTCAGAAAGAACAGTGCTCCAGTGTCTGACAGGCCTGGGTTCAAATCCTAGCTCTGCTGCTTAGGGCCTGTGTGACCCTGGGCCTGTCACCGCACCTCTCTGAACCTCAGTTTCACCCTATGTCAGATGGGGCTCATTGAGTCCTTGCCTTGTCCTGAGAGCATTAAGTGAGGTGACAAAAGTAAAGTGCCCAGCACTAAGTCAGCAGGAGTTAGTTTGCTCCCTGAGAACCCCCCTTGGCTTAAAACCTGGGTGTAAAGCAGATTGTGAGCTTCTGCAACCTGTTTGTAAACTGGGAGGGTGTGAAGTTTAAAGCTCCCTTCCAGATTCCTTGTACAGCTCTGCCAAGTGGACCAGCCCTGGGTGGGGAGGACGAAATGGAGGCCGACAGAGGCCCAGGGACCCACCCAAGACCACCTTGCAAGCTGAGCCAACACTAGAGCTGGGGTCTCCATGGGTTTAAGAATTATCACCTCATCCCTGACCCCCGAGTCTCAAGGGAAATCCTGGGTGGTGGCTTTTTCTTGCTTCTTCCTTGCTTTCTCATTAAGACGTGCTCAGTGGGATGTGCGACCAACAGAACAACAAGCGCCGGACGGGCTGCGTTTCCAGGTGCAGATGCGGAGGGCAGAGGGGGAGCGTAGCTAATAGTAGGGATGTCCTTTTCTCTGCCAGGCTCTCCACCCCAGGGCCAGGCAGGGGCAGAGGGGCTGGGGTCCCTCATTGCCTGAAGTCACTGCAAAAGCGGCTCCAAGTGCCAAGTGGAGCACGTGCTAAGGCCAGGGAGGGCTGTGGCAAAAATACACCCCAAGGTCCAGCGTGGATAGACAGGGTTCCCCTGTCACTGAAGCATCACAAGAGCAGCCTGGGAGGTGGATAGCACCATGGTTAAGAGCATGGACTCTGAGGTCAGCCTGCCTGGTCCAGATTCTTTGCCTTGGACCAATTCCCCACTTACTGAATCTGTAAAGCAGGCATGGCAGTAGCTGCCCGACAGGGCTGATGATTAAATGAGATACTGGCTAAGACGGCTGCCCACCTGGCCCAGCGTGAATGTGACTAAGCCAGAGCTTGGCCTTGGCTGACACTTTGTCAGGCTCTGGGTTGCAGTGGTCATCTGTGTGCTGCAGGAAGAGTGTCCCCTCACCGTGGTTCCCTGCCTGGTTCTCTCTGTTCTGCCTCAATTTCTTCATTCCTAGTATTTTTTCCATTACAATCTAACAAATAGACAGGAAATAAGACCTACTTGCTCTGTGCTTTCAGAGAGGTAACTTAATATCAAAAGATAAGAGTTCTTCACAAATTGATCTATGAATACAGTGTGATTCCAGTAAACATTCTAAATGATATTTTTAGACTTTGTAAATCTTATTCTAAAATTTATATTAAGGCATATAGTCCTCAAATAGCTAAGTCATCCTTAATGAAAGGGGACATAGAAAGAAGAACTGACCTGCAGATATAAAGATTTTACAAGGCCATAGTGGTAAATTCACCATGGAGTCTGTGCAGGGATAGGCATGAAGACCAGTGGAACAGAACAGAGGGCTCAGTGGCAGACTTGTGTACACCTGGGGGACTCAATATGTGACGAGAGTGACATCACAAAGAAGGGACGAATGGTCTGATGGTGGTATTGGAAAATTAGCTCATTGTATGGGGAAAAATAAAACAAAATCCCTACTTAACCCCTCATACAGAGATGGGCTCCAGGCAGAGTAAAGGTCTAAATGGGATGGCAAAATTATAAAGTTAACATAGGAAAATATTTTTGTGACTTAAGTGCAAGGAAGGATTTCTCAAACAAAACTTCATAAGCACAAAACATCAAACCAAAACCTGATAAATTTAATTACATCAAAATTAAGGTTTTCTGTTTAATGAAGGTCACCATGGGTGATGTTAGAAGACACGTGACAGAATGGGGGGAGGTATTTGCAGCATCTGAAACCAGGGATTCACATCTGGAAGTCCTGCAATCCAAACAAGATACTTCCCCAATAAAGAAAAATGGGCTGAGGTTTTAAAAGACAATTTCAGAGGAGGAAACGCCTAAAACTAACACATTAGCACATGAAGACACATTTAAAATCATTAGTAATCAGAGAGAGGCATGTTAAATGACAGCGAGATCTCATTGTACCTCTATGAAACTGGCAAACATCAGGAAGGGAGAGGATATCAGCTGCTGGTGGGGGCAGGGGTACCAGGCTCCCTCATGCATTGTGGGAGGTGGGGAGGGTGTAGGTTTCGCTGCCTGGAGAAAAGTGAGGTGCTGCTGCTGAGCCAACCATCCCGCTCCTGGTTATTTACCCCAAAGAAACATTTGCTGGTCTAGAAAGGACTCCACCAATGACATGTGTGGCATTATCTGTGGATAATGGGAGTTGGTGGCAAAACAGAGTGTCCACTGCTGGGAGAGTAGAGAGGTAATTATTGTGGGTCCATGGACACACAGCAACTTGGGTGCATCTTAAACACACAGTTCTTAGTGAAAATGTAAGAAACAGAGATATTTATACAATATCATTAACAGAAATTTAAAACACCAGGAGTACGCCAAAGAATGCTCATGGGGGGTGGGGCGCGGAGTGCATCAGAATGATGTCTATGTGGGCAGGGAATGGGAGTGGGTAAAGGGGAATAAATCACTTTACAAAGGAAATTAGGTGTTGCATGGGATAAAAGGGGCAATGAGGCCTATGCTCCATTCCACCAGCCTAACATATCACATTTGCCTTTTCCTCTTCCCTTCCTGGCCTCATCCCAGGTGAATTCCCCACAGAGGTAATACCAAGGCGAACTCCAGGACTGATGTCCACATGCCTTCTCTGGGGATTTCCCTTGGTCTAATTTATCCTTCACACTTTATTTTTCATGACTATGTAATGTTCCAGCCAGAAGAAAAACTTATTCTTTATTATTAAGGATGAGGTGATTCCTACATTTTCACCAATAACAGCAACTATATAACCTTGTCAGGACATTTGCAGTATTTCTCTGGACCCTGCTGCCCACTACAAGGCAGCATTACAAGTTTTGTGGGCCCTTTCCTTTAAAAACAAAACAGAAAAAATTATATTTTGTGACTGCATTGGTACAAAGACAAATATAATCCTGGGTGGATTCATAATTATATATTCATTATCAGTCTATTCATTTTTTCTTTGGAATTTAAAATAAATTCAGCATTTTCATGGGCCACTAACCTAATGGACAAGTTTTCTCTGTCCCATGAGTTATATACTTACTAAACCAGCGGTCCAGCCTGGACTAGAACCAAGTCTCAGGGAGCCTGGCTCTGTCCATTACGACAGGCAGCCATGCCAGGACCGACACTGGTTTCCATCTGTTTTGATGAACGCCACATTGACCGTGCATGGAGCAGAAGCCGTGGTGTCCTGGTGAATGTTTAACAACTACCTGATGAGAGAAAAAGCCCTAGGCTGTAGCATTTGCCAATTTCTGTGGTGTAAATAATCTCATGGCTGATTTTAAGCTATCAATATGACATCACTGAAGTTGGAAAAAGATTCAGAGTAGCTCACACTTACCTAATATTTTCGTTGTAAACATACAAGAGGCATAAATGACCTCAAGAGCTTAGATAATAATAAAATGCAGTAAAATAATTAGGAAGTGATGAGTTTTGAGTATTTATTACCTTTTTTTTTTTTTTTTTTTGTGGTAGGCGGGCCTCTCACTGTTGTGGTCTCTCCCTTTTCAGAGCACAGGCTCCGGACGCGCAGGCTCAGCGGCCATGGCTCACGGGCCCAGCCGCTCGGCGGCATGTGGGATCTTCCCGGACCGAGGCACGAACCCGTGTCCCCTGCATCGGCAGGCGGATTCTCAACCACTGCGCCACCAGGGAAGCCCTACCTTTGTTTTTAATATAATCTATTTACTTATACGTTTTTATAATTTAAATTTTAATAATGGCTGTGTTGGTCAATGAGCTCACAAACATTCCTGAAGTTTTAAAAATCAGCTCTTGCAAGCTGGCACAAGCTGGCTCCAGCCCACCACTGGCTGAGAGACATGCCACAGTGGGTCTTCTGGATCTAGACCTGGGTAGTGACAAAAGACTACATTTCCCAGAAGCCTCCTCTCCCAGGACCCGCCGTCTTCCTTGAAAGATGTTACCACGGAGACGGGCTAACAGATTGTACAGGCTGTCCTCAGAGGGGTGAGATGGGAGCAGGGGTCTGGGGTGGCTGGACCCTGCCTGGCAGCCTGTCAGGGGGAGGGCGTGGGTGCTGGTGGTAAGGAGGCTTCTTCCGTCTGGGGGGCTTTCAGCCGCAAACTTACTGGGGAAGTTTTTAGCGTGTGTGGGGGTGGGGGGGAGGAGGAGGTTCCGGCTGGGGAGGGGGATGCTGGGAAGGGCTTGTGGGTGGGGAGAGCCTCTGGGCAGAGTTGGGGAAACTGTAAAGCAGGACTGCCTTCCCCAAACTACGCTGTAGCTGATGAGGCAGCCTGATGTAAGGAATAAATATTGAAGGTTCTGGCCCAGCTCCACCTCTCATGACGGTGTTCTGTGACCCTGGGCTCAGGGCCCATCTTAGTGGCTGTCCCCCTCTGCCCACTGACACCTTGGCCTTCTCCCCTTCTGTGTCTTTCCTTACTCACCCTGCCTCCAACAAACCATCCCTTCTAGAGCTTTCCCATCTCTGTAGGCCCTTAAGTGCATGGGTTTCAGAGCCAGAAATACACAGGTTCAAACCCCAGGTCTCCTACTTACTTGCTCTGTGACCTTAGGCAGAGCACTTAACCTCTCTAGGCCTCGATTTTCTCCTCTGCAAAGTGGGTATTATAATTATATCTGTCTCATAGGGTCTGTAATGGAAAAATTCAGTTCAGTCTCCCACCTTCTGTGTTTCTCCTTTACTACTCACACAGAACCCTTCACTTCTGACACTTCTGATCTCCAAATGTGTAGGTTTTTCCCCCACCAAGCAGTTCTCCATGACACTCGCTGGGTGTCCTACAACTGAACTCAATTCTGATACTACCTACTTGGAGATAGCGTCAGATCCCTCAGGTTAAGGGCTTAGTCCCACAAGCCTCTTCCCACCCCACTTCAGATGCCAATGGCAAGTAGTCGGTCCCCAGGTTACCCACAACTTCTGTCCGGCTTGGCTACCGTTTGGGGGTTCCCATGACTCCCTCCTTGGGTTCTGTTAGTTTGCTAGAGAGGCACACAGAACTCAGGGAAACAATTACATTAACCACTTTATTAAAGGACATGGTAGAGGATACAAGTGGACAGGTAGATGAAGAGATACACAGGGAGAGGTCTGGGAAGGTCCTGAGTGCAGGAGCTTCTGTCCCTGTGGAGTTGGGATGTGTCATCCTCCCAGAACGTCACCCTCCCAACCTGGAAACTCTCTGAACCCCCTACTATTGGGATTCTATGGAGGCTTCCTCATATAGGCTTGATCAATTATTAACTCCATTTCCACTCTTCTCTCCTCTCTGGAGGATGGGGGAGGGGCTGAAAATTCCAAGCTTCTAATCACGGCTTGGTCTTTCTGGTGACATATCCCCATCCAGGGGCTCACCCAGGGTTGCCGCAATAGGAAAAAAGGTGCGTCTGGTGTTCTTACCACTTCGGAAATTACAAGGGGACTGGATCTTTGGTCCACCATGGTGAGGCTGGGCTCTGAAAAGGGCTTCCCTAGGGCACACAAGCTCATATGGTATTTCGGTGTGTCCCGCCACGCAAAGGTCCTCCACCCTGAGAGCTGACACAGGGCTTGGCCAGGAGAGTGCACGCTGTGTCACTCCCAACTGCCCTTTATCCAGGTGCCTTAGTGGCAGCCGCATTCTTGCGCTCTCTGTGTTCCAAGTTTGGTGATGTTACCTCTTTTTTTTTTCTTCTTCCTTACTATTATGACTAATTTTCTTTACATTTAAACTTACCGGACTTCATAAATATATTTACTAGGAAACTTCATAATACTACAGTTATCCATACAGCATTAACATCACCTGCCAGAAAGAGAAGGTCACTGGCAGAATAAATATACAGAAAACAAAGCAAGCTTAGTAAGCCTGAGCTACCCGCTCCTGCCCTGACAATAGTTCTCAGCCTGTGACCCGCGTTGTCGGATTTAAAGGGAAATTTGCAAATGTCAGAAAGGTGTTACAGGTGTGCCAGCACCACGTGGAGACTTTCTCCTTGATGGAAAGGAAGCTTAGGAGGGACTCGCCTCCTCCCTTCCTGATCTAAACCACCTAAAAGCTCCACCCAGGGACACAGGTGGTGCTGGTGGCTCCTTCCTGGTCTGTAGTCGGCCACTCAGAGTGCGTTATTCCTCCTACAGAGACCTCATCTCTAGACAGTCGGAGACACGCCGGAATGGAGGTCCTGAAGGAGAAAGTGGAGGAGGAGGAGGAGGCCGAGCGGGCCGAGAGGGGCGAGAAAATGATGAGGCCGATGGAGGTGCGGAAGGAGGAAACCATCATGACGCGGGAGATAGTCAGAGACCTGGAGAGGAAGCTGCTGGAGATTGAGGTCCCCATCCCGGAGAAGCCCTCGTGAGTGCCGGGGGTGGGGAAGGTGGGGGCTTTGGCCCAGCAGCCCCAGTGAGAGTCAGACCAGGGCTGGCCAGCGGGAGAGCCGGGCAGAATGGTGGTACGTGGGCTGGGAGGCAGGACCAGGACATAGAAGGAGGTGGTTAGGAGTGAGGGCTGTGCTTCCAGGCTGCCTGGTCCAAGTCCCGACTCGGCCCCTCCCTAGCTGTGTGACCCTGGGCAAGTCACTCAAACTCTCTCTGCCTCATTTCCCTCATCTGTTTAAAAGGGCAGCTGATAAGAATGATACTTCCCTCCTAGGTAGTTGTGAGGATTAAATGAGGACGGGATAGAGCCGATGGCAGCTAAGGTGGATGGAGGGCTCCCTGTGGGCCAGGCCTAGCCTCACGCACACTGATGCCACCCCTCTTACGGACACAGGACTTTCACCAAGGACGCTATTGACATCTCCAAGCTGCCCCTTTCCTACCAAAGCAACACGCCCAAGGAGGAACACCTGCTGCAGGTGGCAGACAACTTCTCCCGCCAGTACAGCCACCTGTGCCCGGACCGCGTGCCCCTCTTCCTGCACCCAGTGAACGAGTGCAAAGTGCCTGTAAGACTGGGCAGGGCCGGGGGCTGGAGAGCAGAGGGTGGGGGGAGGTGGGCCAGGCACAGACCTCTCGTGGGTCAAAGCTTATGTATCAGGGGTAGCATACAAACTCAAATGTCCACAGGCCCCAGCAGGCCCACTGTGAGTCACCCCTGGGGGCCTGTGGTGGCTTGGAGCCTGCACACCCAGCCTAAGGGGCAGCCAGACACACAGTGTGGTCTCCGGCCCCCGAGGCCAGCCCTATGCAGGGAAAAGCCAAGAAATAAGACAACACGGGCCAGAATCCAAGCGCTGGCCTCCTTCCTTCCCGCCCTGTGACCCAGGGCACATCCCTGAGTCTCTCTGGGCCTCAGTTTCCCCACCTGTAGATGACACGGCAGGGGATGAATCCAAGGGTTGCAAAGCAGCTGCCCATAGGCTGACGGGGACTCACAGACTGTTTTATCTGGCCCACCTGGTGATTTTTCACCCTGGTATCAGCTGCCCTCATTTGAAACTCAGCCATTCCCGTCCAGATCCTTAGTCCCCTCTTCTCTGGATCTGGTAACCCCAGGCCTGCATCTGCCCTGCTGCCATCAGTGGGGTCTGCACCGGGGCTGCCTCTTAGGTGGGGCCTTCCTCAAATTCACAGGGAGACCCCAGAGGCTGGCCCCCAGCCCCAGGGTGGCCAAGACAGACCCAGCCCTGCTACTGACTGTGAACCTGAGCAAGTCAGCTCACCTCACAGAGCCTCGGCTTCCTCATCTGTCAGCAGGACCTGCCTCACAGGGCTGTTGGGGGATCGGGGAGGCGGCGCAGGTCTGGCGGCACCGAGTGGGGCAGTGGTGATCACCTCACTGCGCTCCAGACAGCACAGGCTTATTCTAGATCTGGGGAGAAGGGCCTTGAGGGGTCCCTTCCTCTAACTCCCAAGGCACCGAGGAGGAGCCTGAGGCCAGAGAGCCGCCCCCCACCCCCACCCCGAGGCTCCCAGCCTCCTGGAAGCACTGTGGTCTCCTCCCGGGTGGAGTGCTCCGCCCAGGGCCCGTGGTCTCTCCCTTCGCAGAAGTTCGTGAGCACAGCCATCCGGCCCACACTGATGCCCTACCCTGAGCTCTACAACTGGGACACCTGCGCCCAGTTTGTCTCAGACTTCCTGTCCTCGGTGCGCTTGCCCGACCCCCTCAAGCCGGTAAGCACCACCTGGGGCTGCCATGAGGCCTGAGATGGGAAGCCAGGCAGGTCGGGAGAAGGAGCCTTGGCCAGCCTCAGGACACAGCCCATGAGTCTGTCTAGGCAGAGAGAGAGCCACTTGCCTGAGGTCACACAGCAAGCCTGGTCTCCGGGCTCCCACCTCTTTGTCTCCTTTGCCTCTTTCTGCCTTCAGAGTCTTCCTTTCGGGACTTCGGGAGGTGGGAAAGGAGAGAGAGAGGGGAGGGCCTGCTGCCCATGGTCCAAGGTCACATCTCTGGGCTTCTGACCAGCTCAATCTCATTAAGAATGGAGGGAGGAAGATGGGGATGTGTACACAGTGGAGAGCTGAAAAACAGAGAGAAGAGGATGGAGGTAAAAGGTGAGGGTAACTCTGGAATAAAACCATAAAATGACCAATCAGAGAGCAACAGACCAGAAGCTTCTACATCCCAGACGGTCTTTCCCATCAGGAAGTCCATGGCCCCTTGCAATTATAGGCGAACCTGGATTGCACTTTCTGGACACAGGATCTGTGGTTTTCACCCCATTCTTAGCAGGTTCCCTAACCCGACAAAGGGGAGGAGCCCTGTTGGGGCCCAGCCGGCCGCCTGGCCCCGGCGCCCAGCCCTTGCTGAGCAGGGAGGGCGGGTGGGGGCAACCGGGTGGCTCTGCTGACCAGCTCGCTGTGCCCAGCCCCCCTACCTGTACTCCTCGACCATGGTGCTCCAGTACCAGGAGGGGAACTGCTTTGACTTCAGCACGCTGCTCTGCTCCATGCTCATCGGCACCGGCTACGATGCCTACTGCGTCTACGGCTATGGCTCGCGGGACCTGTGCCACATGGACCTGACTCGGGAGGTGTGCCCACTCACCATGAAGCCCAAGGAGGTACGGCCAGGCTTGTGCTGCCCTCAGCATCGCGCAAGACACGCCACCCTTAAAGCCACCTGTCCCTGCCGCTTCCGCCCCTGCGCCGGCTCCGTCGCCAGGCAGCCCTTCAGGAGTTCATATTTCAAACCACTGATGATTTCTCCATCTTTGGCATCTTAACACACACACAGCCCATTTCTCCAAACTGGCTGCTCCTCTCCCCTTGTTGTAACTCAGTCTCAGCTACTGTGTTCCCCACATTTGTGAATGCCGTATGGCTGATATCTTAAGCCAGATTCTTCCAGATTTATCCTATGCATTTGATAAAAATCCATCCAGCCATTTTCATATAAGGAAAATGCAGACAAACAGACAGACGTTTACTTCTTTTTATTTCCCCTCCCAGGTAAAAAGGACCTCTTAACAGTACAAAGTTCACCAGCCCTCCAGCAGGTGGTGGATGTGTTTTTGTATCAATTGACTGAGAGCTCCATAATGACCCGAGGCTGCCGTGAACACAACACTCTTAAGTGAATTTAACTGTGGGAATCATAAAAGCATCTCTTTGCCTTTGGAAAATAGCCATACGACTGGCAGAAAATGCTTTTCATGAACTGGATTGATTCCAGGACTCTGTGATCAGGGTCAAGACCCCGTGGGTGTCTGCAGCTCAGGGCAGAGGATCCAGGGGCCCGGGCATCGGGCATGATGCACACGCACCTGTGTTACACCTGCGTGAGCACCTGGGGCCCCCGGGGCTGCAGTCTGGTGGAGAAGGAGGGGGAGGTACCAGGTGAGAGCCCTGCCTGCTCTCTCAGGGCCACCTCCCCAAGAAAGATGGGACAAAAAAGCTCCATCACTGCTTTTGGCTCCAAAGGCCTGAGAACTCACATACGGGCCTCTTAGCCAAAATTTTAATTATGAAAATGATATCAATAGCTAATGGATGCTGAGAGCGTCCCAGTCTATAAACAACTTACATGTCCATTGACTTGGTTGCTCCTCTCAATAGCGCTGCATGGTAGGAATTATCACTTCTCTTTTACAGATGAGCGTGTTGAGATGAAACAATTTTTGTGACCAAAGTCACATAGCTGGTAAATGGGGACCTGGGAGCTAAGGCCCAGTCTGTCTGACTCTAAACCATGGAGATTCACTATTTCTTCCTCATAATAGGCCCCCTTATGCAGCCTCTGTGGTGTCCTTCGCTGGATATTTTTCTTGCCACCTAGCACACATTTGTATACACGTGCGCGCTCGTGTGCGCGTGCGTGCGCACACACACACACACACACACACACACACACACACAAACACACACACACAAAGGCTTTGTTCTCTTTCCTAGCCCAGTAAACTCTCACTTCAAGTCAACATATGAAATCCTGCAGCGACAAAATCTGGAAAATCTGACTCCGGGCAATTTGCCCCACTTTCTAGATCAGATCCAGATCGTAGCTAGTCTAGGCCGTGGGGAATGAAGAGGGGACATCGCATTTCCTGAGCTCCTACCCGGATGGGCAGCTCAGACGGGCATTTTCCTGTCTTTCCTTGTCAGGATAACCCTGGGGAAAATGTTCTCATTATTCTCAGTGACTTTTACAGAAGAACCTGTGGCCAGGGAGTGGGAGGACTGGCCCACGGTCACAGGTCTGGAGCTGAGGCTCTTTCCACGTTTGGGGTCAGGAAGCCAGCAGGCTCCGGGAGCAGCTGTGCAGGCGGGCCACTAACGGCTGCTGATCCTTTTTCTCTTGTTGGGTGACAGGTCGTCAAGGAGGAGGAAAAGGCACCACCTAAGAAGTACGCCGCCGCCGCTGAGCCGCCCAGGGGCCTGACAAGCAGGTTTGAGCAGGCGCAGGAGATTAAAAGGCAGGAGGCGACCAAGGCCGAGGAGGACAAGCGGCTGAAGCAGGGGGAGGGGCGCCTCATGGTGGGTCCACCATCCCCAGCCTGCAATCCCTGAGCTCAGCTCCACAGGGGGGGTTGCTGGCAAGGGGGAAACAGACACGGGTCACGAAGGGATGTGTTTATGGGCCTCCAGGTCCAAATCCCGCCCGCCATCCTTCAGCCAGCCCCCCTCTCTGCCGGCCTTGTGGGACCCCCCAGTGTCGTCAGCCAGCTTCTGGTGATAGAGTTCTAACATCAGAGAGCCCTGCTGCCTGAAGCAACTCATTTTGTGCTGTGCAGTTCTGGTGTCCTTGTTCAGACTCTCACTGAACATTTACCTTACATACACTCTACATCCGTTCTTCCATCCTTCCTTCCATCCATGCAACCTCCAATCTCCTTCGCTCCACCCACACTCTCATCATCCCTCTCACCTATTTTTCCTCCCTCCCTTCTTTCCTTTCCTTCCATATAGTATTTATTGAGGGTCTACTCTGGTCCGGGCCCTGGGGATGCAATAATGAACATGGCACAGTGACCCTTTGCCCCGAGCGATGCAGACAATGAAGCCACATGGTGTCCCTCTATCTTTTTTTTTTTTGCGGTACGCGGGCCTCTCACTGTTGTGGCCTCTCCCGTTGCGGAGCACAGGCTCCGGACGCGCAGGCTCAGCGGCCATGGCTCACGGGCCCGGCCGCACCACGGCATGTGGGATCCTCCCAGACCGGGGCACGAACCCGTGTCCCCTGCATCGGCAGGCGGACCCTCAACCACTGCGCCACCAGGGAAGCCCCCCTCTATCTTGTTTGATGAAATCTCACCCAGAATCACAACATGGAAAGCTAGTAAATCCCAGATACCCTAGAGCTCCAAAAGGTCAAGTTTGTAAACCACAGATCGAGTCAGATCCTCCCATTTTATTGATAAGAAAATGGGTTCAGAGGTGGGGTGATGTCCTCAAGGTCACAAAGCCAGCCAACAGTGTGGTGTGGATCAGCATTCAGTTCTCTTGCCAGTTCCCCAGCCCCAGGGAGATGTTTGGGTCCCTGATGGCCCCCTTCCCATCCATCTGGCTCATGGTCACCCACCTTTCCCGTACAGGAGCAGGAGAGTGCAAAGACCGACCCCCTGCACGGCCTGCGGGTACACTCCTGGGTCCTGGTGTTGTCGGGGAAACGCGAGGTGCCCGAGAGCTTTTTCATTGACCCGTTCACTGCACGCAGCTACAGCACCCAAGACGACCACTTCCTGGGAATAGAGAGCCTCTGGAACCACAAGAACTACTGGGTCAACATGCAGGACTGTTGGAACTGCTGCAAGGTGCTGGGCGGGGCCTGGGCGGGTAGGGCGGGCACAGTGGGGAAGGCAGGTGTGACCTGTGGGGAGATCTGGCCACCAGGCCAGGAGGGCTTTGGGCTTTCCCTGTAGCTGAGTGCCCAGGGCCCACTCCTTTGGCCATACATAATCCTTTCAGTATGATTATTGTCGCTCTTTTGGTTTGTATATTCTTATAAAATGTGGATTGTTAGTTCATCTGATCTTTTAAAAATGTTGTGTTGAAGTGCAATACACATGCAGGAAAGTGCACTCATCCTACACGTCCAGCTCAATGAATTTCCATACATACATATGTATAAAAAACTCAGTGCCATTTACAGAAGTTGAAAATACGTGCACACAGTTGGAGGGAGGTTGTAACTGGATACCAGGGGACTTTCTGGGGTTCTGGACAACGTTGTATTTCTTGATCCGGGGGCAGGGAACCTGGGTGCACCCAATTTATGGAAATTCATTGAGCTGTATGCAAATCAAAAGAGAGACAGGCTCCAGGCACCAAGTCCTGTGCTCTTTTGTTATTTCCAAGGTCCTCCATTTACAACCAGGCCAGTTTCCCAAAGGTAGATCCTGGGCCCCTCGCCCCCTATACCGAAGTGAACACCTCCAAGGGACTGCTGTCGCCCCCGTGTGGGAGGCGGGCAGATTTGATACACGCTCAGATACATCTGCCTTCAGCAAAGGAGACACAGCCAGCCCCCAGCCTCCCTGAGTCCAGGGTTACTCGGTCCTCAACGACCTCACAGGGCTGTGGAAAATAACATTCGGTAGGTGCTTAGAATAATCCCATGATGTTCAGTAAAGGTTAGCTAGCGTTACTGTCATTTCAGAGAAAGAACGTCTTCCTCACCACACAGATGGGCAGAGCCCAGACCACCTCCCCCAGAGCCCAAGCTCATAGCTGCCACAGTGGTCAGAGCCCTCTGAGGGATAACGGCCCTTCGCAGGCTGCTGCAGCCCTCCTTTGGCCCTCTTCTGGGTGGAAGTTCCTTCAGCCTCCCCCCAGCACACCCTGTACCAGTGCCAGGTGGAGGAAATTTATATCAGGGATAATAGAAGTTATGAGATGAAGATGGAAGGTTGGCCTGGTTGGAAAATGAGGCCAGCGGGGCAGTACTGCATCACCAAGTGAGGGCGCGAAGAAAGAGACCGTGACACTGGCTGTCACTTTTACTGCCCCATGAGCACAGGAGCGGTTGCTTTGTTCCTTCAAAGAACCTTGATTGTTTTTCTTCCTAATTTATTTTTTGGCCACGCCACGTGGCATGTGGGATCTTAGTTCCCTGACCACGGATTGAAACCGCGCCCCCGTCATTGGAAGCGCAGAGCCTTAATCACTGGACCGCCAGGGAAGTCCCCTTCAAAGAGCCCTGAAATGGCCTTGGAAGGAGGCACCACTCAGAGACTGGGATGCCGTAGTTCTCCATTCGTTTGTGCTTTTTCTACAGAGATAGAACTTTAAGATAAAGCAGCAAAACATCTAACTACTGTTTACTAACAAAAGTGACAGAATGGGGAATTCCCTGGCTGTCCAGTGGGTGGGACTCCAAGCTTTCATTACTGAGGGCCCGGGGTTCAATCCCTGTTTGGGGAACTAAGATCCCACAAGCCCCATGGTGCAGCCAAAAAAAAAAAAAAAAGTGACAGAATGGAGGACATGATTTTAAGCAATTCAAACATCTGTGTAATTTGATTCCTCTGCACGAAGCCTGGACTATCGGCTGTTAAATCTACAAGCAGTTCTTTCCCTTACTCCCTCTCCTCCATCGTGTACCCCTCCCACCTCCCAGCTGAGCCCTCCAGGACTGGGACAGGACAGTGAGGTCTAGGATTAGGACTGGCGTCAGGGGAGCTTCACGCTGAAACCACTGTGGGCAGCTTGCATCTTGGAGCTGGGAGCGGGGGCGTGCCACCCCGGGGAGGTAGATGGGGATATGGTGCTCCCCACCTGCTGGGAGTTATTTGGCAGGTGAGCCCAGGCTCAGGTGGGATGGACTGAAAAGAGGTAAAGGACCCACACCAGGGAGGAGAAATTCGCACTTCCCTCTTCCGCGTGCCTGTCTAGTTCCCTTCCTGCTGGCACAGGGTAAGAACCATAAGGAGGCTTTTTTTTTTTTTTTCAAACCTGCCATTTCCCCTGCCTGTACAATCTCTCTGGCTTGTGTTTGGTCTAAACACTGCCCGGATGCCACTCTCCCCCGACAATGTAGACTGACCAACGCGTCCAGGCCATCCCGGGCCAGAGAGTTTCCAAGTCTCTCACTGAGAGCAACACAGGAAGGGAGTCCCAGCCCCTCTGGGGCCTCGGTCTCCCTGTGGGGATGAGGAGGGCAGGTGTGGACTCTCAGAGGCGGCCTGGAGCCACATCCTGCCCCCCTGAGACCCAGCCTGGTGCCTTCTTCCCCCTGGGCGTGGCTGTTCCCTGCCCCCCATGGAGCAGGAGGGGGCGTGGCAACTGTGGGGGGCTCTCAGCGATCCCCTCCTCCACCAGGACCTGGTCTTTGACCTGGGAGACCCTGTGAGGTGGGAGTGCCTGCTCTTGGGGACCGACAAGCCTCTCCTGTCCCTGACTGAGGAGGAGGACGACGGGACGAATGATGACGATGATGTGGAAAATCTGGTGAACCTCTGAGGGGTGGAGGCCGGGGAGTGGAGGGGACTTGACACCCTGTCTCGCTTCGGGCCAGCCTGACACATGTCCCCGCCACGTGTATGGGTATGGCATGGGGGGCAGTCCACATAGGCCAATTATAGATTCCTCAAAGCAGAAGGGCCTGGGCCATGCCCTCATTTTACAGATGGTAAGACTGAGGCCCAGACAGGTCCAGTGACCTGCCCAGGATCCCCCAGTGGTGCAGGGGAGGGCTGGGACTTGCATTTGGGGGTTGCCCTGTGCCTAGAGAACATGCTCCTTGGAGGAGGGCGATAAGACCCTCTCCACACACCAGGGGAGTCCCAGGGCCAGCCATTCCTCACATCCAGGCCTTTCCTGCGTGGTCACCATGATCCTCCACACACACTTCCAGACCTTTCTTGTCTATCCTATCAGCCCTTCTGAAGGTCATTGGCCTGGTCATCTCTGATCTCCTAGTCAGAGGCCGTCAGGCGGGTCTGCATGAGGCCCTGTGCGTGGAAGTCAGGGGTCCAGAGGCCTTCACTATTGGCTCTGACATCTTGGGCAAACTTCCTAAATGTTGGAAGCTTCAGCTTCAGCATCCGCATGTGAAATAGGGGAGTGGGGTTGGTTACATTCATGGTAGTAATAAGTGATGTATTCATTTGCTATAATTGCCATAACAAAGTACCACAGACTGGGTGGCTTAAGCAATAGGAATTTATTTTCTCACAGTCCTGGAGACTGGAAGTCGAGGTGTAGGCAGGGTTGGTTTCTCCTTGGCTTGTAGATGGT
Organism: Kogia breviceps; assembly: GCF_026419965.1. Taxonomy (NCBI): domain Eukaryota; kingdom Metazoa; phylum Chordata; class Mammalia; order Artiodactyla; family Physeteridae; genus Kogia; species Kogia breviceps. Next base: position 31,783,010 of record NC_081327.1, read on the forward strand.
GCCTTCTCCCTGTGTCCTCAGCCTCTTCCCTCTGTGCGTGTCTGTGTTTTAATCTCCTCTTCTTATAAGGACACCGGTCGTATTGGATTAGGGCCCAACCTAATGACCTTAGTTTAACTTAATTACCTCTTTAAAGATCCTATCTCCAGGGACTTCCCTGGTGGTGCAGTGGTTAAGAATCTGTCTGCCAATGCAGGGGACAAGGGTTCGAGCCCTGGTCCGGGAAGATCCCACATGCTGCGGAGCAACTAAGCCCGTGTGCCACAACTGCTGACACCCGTGCACCTAGAGCCTGTGCTCCACAACAGGAGAGGCCACTGCAGTGAGAAGCCTGTGTACCACAACAGAGTAGCCCCTGCTCACCTAAACTAGAGAAAGCCTGCATGCAGCAATGCTGCCAAAAATAAATGTTTATTTTTTAAAAAGAAAAAGAAAGATCCTATCTCCAAATATAGTCACATTCTGGGGTGCTGGGTGTTAGGACATGTGAATTTTGAGGGGACACAATTCAGCCCATAGGTAACACGCATATGCCCCTCAGTGCCAGTAGGTGCTTAACTTAAATTAACTTGTCTAAATCTTCACAACTACCCGTTTTACTGATAGGAAGACTTACACACAGAGGGGTGAAGTATTGTACCCAAAGTTACACAGGCAGTAAGTGACAGAACTGGGATTTGAACGTGGGATTTGACAGTCTGGCTCCCAAGTCTGGGTTCTCAAAGGTGGTTCTGTTCTACCTCCTGGGACTGCTTGAGGATAAAGTGAGACCACTGGTGTGATGTGCTTGGCATAGCTGTGTAGACCCACCTGCACACGGTGTTGAGTGTTGCCGGAGTCCTTACCTCTGGAGACCAGAGAGCCTCCTCCCCTGTGCAGCAAATCCTGGGGCACTGGCGCCCCCTGCTGGCCTCAAAATGTGAACAGATTCGCTGAGCAGGCATCAGAGGTCTGAGCAATTTGGTGGGGAGAAAGGTTTTAAATTGAGAAAATCTTATCCAAGTTTCTGTGGTTACCTAACCTGAGGACCATTTGTGTAGACCAGGCCTTATTTGCCAGATGGGGAAACTAGGCTCAAAAAGAAAAAAAGACAATAAGGGCATCTAGGCAGTGTCCCAAACCCTTACGTACATTTATCACTCAACCCTCCCAAGGGGTTCAGTTTACAGTTAGAAAACTGAGGCTTAGCGGTCCTGGGCAAGTCCCTTAACTGCTTTGAGCCTCAGTTTTAATGGAGGGCCTGTGGCTTTCCTCGTGCCTCTGTTGACAGAGGGAAGGTGGGGCATGCAGGGCAGGGTGTTGCTGTCCTCGCCAGGCACCAGGGGGGTACAGGGAGGAGCTGACTCCTCCTCTTCCCCCTGTCTCGGGGTCAAGCCAGGTCAGAACTGCTCGAGACCTCTGGGCTCCCCTGGGGGAGCTGACGAGCCACCCCGGCTTGGCCCTGGGGGATGAGGCAGAGGCTCTGACCGTAACTTCGGCTCCACGGCCCAGCCCTGATCAGAACCACCACCCCACCCCCACTTCTCCCAACAGGGCAAGGAGGATGAGGATAAGAGCTTCGACATGCCGTGCTCGTGGGTGGAGCAGATTGAGATCTCCCCAGAAGGTATTGCACCTTCACTGGTTTCTGGGCTCCTGGGCATGTCTGTGGCAACAACTAGACAGGGGGATACCAGCAGAGGCTGCCTTGGTCCCTCATTTCCGCCCCCATGGCCTGCTTTCCGCTGCACCCTCTTCATTTCTTCCTTCTCAACATACGCACTCAGCTCTGCAGCCTGGGGCCTGACCCCAGTCTGGCATACAGGACAGGGCTCAGTTAACCCCCCCAGGATGATGGAGTGTGGCCGGTGATGGAGGACCAAGGACCAGGACACAGCCGTTCCCATCCCTCACCCCACTCTGACAGGAGGAGACTGTGCACAGTACCCAGAGGGCACAGGGGGTCTCAGGACCAAAAAGGGGCAGGCAGGGAAAGCAGGGGGACAGGCACGCTTGTGCCCCATGCCAACCTCTGCTGGCTGCTGAGGTTCCCGTGTGGGAGTGCCTAGACCCACGGGGAGGGCCCAGGCCATCCCAACAGGGTAGGAAGGGCTAAAGAGGGTGTCATGGGAACCCAGGAGGTTGGAGGCTTGGGGGGGGTGGGCAGAAAGGGCTTCTGGGAGGAGAGGTCATGGGAGCTAAGTTTTAAGGGATCAGAAGAAGTCAGCCCAGTAAGGGCAGGAGGGGATGGTGTTTCCAGCCAAGGCCTGGCAGTGAGAGAGCGGTGTGGTCAGGCTCAAGCTGAGATCTCCTCCAGGGCAGAAGCCACCCCTGGTGACTCTTTTCCTGTGCCTCCATGGAGCAGGTTTGGGGGCTGGAGGAGCCTTGCAGACAGCAGAGTGCACAGAGGCTGACGAGTAGCTGGGGGGCTGGTGGGGCTGGCCTTCCCTTCCCCCCATCTGGGGAGGAAGGATCCCAGCCCACTTTGTGTCTGCAGCGTTCGAGACCCGCTGCCCAAACGGGAAGAAGGTGATACAGTACCAGAGGGCAAGGCTGGAGAAGTGGGCCCCGTACCTCAACAACAACGGCCTCGTGTGCCGCCTCACCACCTACGAGGACTTGGAGTGTAAGGGGGCAGCCTTAGCTGTGGGGAGCAGGAGAGCTGGGTCCCCCAACATGCCACGTGGCCTCGGTCATGTCACTGCCCCTCTCTTGGTGTGAGCTTGGGCCCTGCTGGCCTCCGTGTGCTGGGAGCGGTGGGATGGAGGCTGAGGGAGCTGGCCTGGCTGCTTCAAGCACGCATTGGGCCCTACAGGTACCAAGACTTTGGAGATAAAGGAGTGGTTCCAGAACCGGGAGGATATGCTGGAGCTGAAGCACATAAACAAGGTCACGGGCCTGAATATCGACTACTTCAAGCCGGGCCACCCCCAGGCTCTGCGTGGTGCGTAGACCCCATTGCTAGGCCAGCTAGGTGCCCAGGTTGGGGGCCTCACGTGCTCCTTAGAGCAGCCTCCATGCAGCTGGCATGTAGTGGGAGGAACCAGTATCCACGTATTGACAGGGTTCTTGGGAGGGAAGCAACAGAAAGGGCCCCTGCCTCCCTAAGCAAAGCAGACACACGGGAGGCAAGGGGAAACCCAGAAAATCCAAGGAAACGTTGACAGTGTTCTTCCAGGAAAGGCAAAGCAGGGCCGCAGCCTATGCTGTGGCTGGGATCGGGCACCCAGTGGGGGCCACATTTACAGAGGTTAGGATGCTGAGCAAGAAAACCAACAAGCGTCCCCACAAGACTGATGCAGAGGGCAGAAGTATGGAGGTGCAGACACGGTCACGAGCCCAGGAGGCTGGGAAGGGAGGGAAGAACATGTCCTTGTAATTAACAACCTGATCCAAGAATTCACAAAAGAAAAACATAGGGTCAATGTACATCTAAAAACATGACCAACCTTGCTTGGTGGTTGAAATTAAAAAAAAAAAAAAAAAAGAAAAGACAGAAAGAGAGAAAGAGAAAGAAAGAAAAAGAAACTAAATCAGTAAGGGACCATATTTACAACCCTTATGTTGGCAAATGAAAAAAAGTGGTCCTACTAGGTGTGAGCAAGTGAATCCGTCACTGCTGGTATGACAGCAAACTGGCACAACTCTTCCGGAGAGCAGTTGGGCAAAACAATCAATAATAGCTTTAAAATATGTAGGCTTTTTGACCAGCAGTTCTACTGCTCAGCAAATGGCAGGCAAGGGCAAAAAGTGCAAACTGCAGACGTCCATCATGGCATTGATCATAGCAAAAAAGTTGGAAGCAGCCTAAATACCCAGCACTAGGGCACTGGTTACATACTAACGCTTCTCCCTGGGGCCTGGAGTTGGGTTATCAAGCCAGGGGCCAGAGCTCCTAGTGTCCACCCAGCCCTCTCCCCGGACCCCCTCCCCTGGCAGTGCACTCATACACGTCCATGCAACCCGGGATGGACCGCGTCATGGAGTTTTATGAAACGGCCCGCGTGGACGGCCTGATCAAACGGGAGGAGACGCCCAGGACAATGACGGAGTACTACCAAGGGCGGCCCGACTTCCTCTCCTACCGCCATGTCAGTTTCGGGCCCCGGATCAAGAAGTTGGCTCTGAACGGTGCAGAGTCAAACCCCCGGCCCATGGTGGTGAGCACTTGCTGGGCCTGGGGACAGGGTGCCCGCCCCCTCTGGTGGCCCAAGATTACCCCTGGAGGGGAACAGCCCTGACTCCCTCCGGGGAAACTTCTTTACTGAGTGACCTTTCCAGTTTTACCAAACACACAGTCTCAGGTCTGTCTGATGCCAGACGGTGCCCTCAGCTGCTGGGCCAGGGAGGTATTATTTCCTTACTGTTATAAAAAATACACACTCGTGACTAAACATTTAGAAAACATGTAAAAATGTAAAAAGTAAAAATATCTCAGAATGCCAACACTCAGATATTGCCACATATTAATAGGTTTGGTTTTGAGAATCTTTTCTAACTTAAGATTTGTGTGTGTGTGTGTGTGTGTGTGTGTGTGTGTGTGTGTAGGTAGAATTCCTGTATCACCCTCTTAACATTAAAATGTGAGATTTTTTTCTCCATATCATTACAAATTATTTGCAACCTATGTTTAATGTCTGAGTAGCAAAGAAGCTCTTTCTAACAGTAAGGGATGTCTAGCTATAGAGCAGGCTGCCTGGAGAGGTGGTGAGCTCCCCATCTTGTGGAGGGAGCTAGAGAAGAAATCCAGCACCATCCAGGGCTGGAGTGGCCAGACACTGAGAACCCCTGGGGCCTTGAGAGCCATTGTTTAGCTGGGAGGGGCTTTTCCACATGACCCCCCAAATGACCCCAGACCCCAGCATCCCTGAGTGTCCTTTGCTCCTGTCGTCGGGTCAGGCACAGAAATCCCTTCTCACCTCCCATCCTACGCGTGTTCTGGCCTGCCAGAAAATCACAGAGCGATTCTTCCGCAACCCTGCGAAGCCTGCGGATGAAGATGTGGCAGAGCGCGTGTTTCTGATCCTGGATGAGCGCATCCAGCTGCGCTACCACTGCCGCGAGGACCACATCACAGCCTCCAAGCGTGAGTTCCTGTGGCGCACGAAGGGGGACAGCAAGGGCAACAAGATCATCATGACGCCTGACATGTGTCTCAGCTTTGAGGTGCGCCTGGGGGCCATGGCGGGCAGGGGCAGGTGGGGGTGGGGTGAGGAGAGAGCCCTGGGGCCCTCTGTCCTGTCCCAGCAACTTGGGAGAACTGGGATAGAAAGTCCTGGTTCCCAGCCTGGAAATTCATCTCTGCCCCTTGGGAAAATCAAGAGCTCCCATCTGGGATACTTCTCTTTGAGCACCTCTGAAAATCTTCCTCTTTTCCACCAAGAAAGACAAGCCAGCCGGCCTCGACTACTCACTGTCCTACCCCCCGTCCTGGGCGAGAGCAGATCCTGGGACCCAGGCTGGAGTAGATCTCACCACCTCCATGGGGCTGGTTTTCCTGGTTCAAATTCTCACTCTCCTGGCACATTCCTTAGTCCCTCTGAGTCTCCAGTTCCTCTTTTATTATTAGCTGTGCTTTTTTGGTTTTTTTGTTTGTTTGTTTGTTTTTTGCGGTACGCGGGCCTCTCACTGCTGTGGCCTCTCCCGTTGTGGAGCACAGGCTCCGGACGCGCAGGCTCAGCGGCCATGGCTCACGGGCCCAGTCGCTCCGCGGCATGTGGGATCTTCCCGGACCGGGGCATGAACCCGTGTCCCCTGCATCGGCAGGCGGACTCTCAACCACTGCGCCACCAGGGAAGCCCAGCTGTGTTTTTATAGATGAAGGAAACAGGCCCAGGGAGGGGAATTCCCTGGCAGTCCCAGTGGTTAGGATGCTGCGCTTCCACTGCTGGGGGTACAGATTCGATCCCTGGTCGGGGAACTAAGAACCCTCATGCCACGGCACAAAAAAAAGAAAAGAAAAGAAAAGAAAGAAACAGGCCCAGAGAGGTTAAGCAACTTCCTTGAGGTTGCACAGCTAGAAAATGGCAGGGGAAGATTTGAACCCAGGAGGTCTGGCTCCAGAATCTGCCTACAACCTCCCAGCCATTGCTGCTTCTCCATGTTACTGTGGTGGTTGTTCCAGGTGGAGCCCATGGAGCACACCAAGAAGCTTCTCTACCAGTACGAGGCCATGATGAAGCTGAAGAACGAGGAGAAGTTGTCCAGGCGTCAGGCTTGGGAGTCAGAGCAGGAGGTCGGGTCCCAAGGGAGTGGGCAGATGGAAGGTGGCAGGGGTGGAGGTGTGTCTTCACTGCGTCTGCCCCCACTTCAGGTGCTGGAGATCCTGAAGCTTCGGGAGGAAGAGGAGGCCGCGCATGCGCTGACCATCTCTATCTACGACACCAAGCGCAACAAGAAGAGCAAGGAGTATCGGGAGGCCATGGTGAGCCTGATCCCTGGCCCAGGCCCTGGCTTTCCCTGGACCCCTCCCCCAGCCACACTCCCTCGCCTCCAGGGCGCTGAGGATGATCAGGGATTCTTCTGGAAAGCCCTTTATAGGGGATGAAGTTATCGACACCATGGTGGTCGTCCTTGCTGCTGAGCTGACCATTTCTATGGGTCACCCCAAAGAGCACTCAGGATGCAAGCCACGTCTCCCCCACTTCCAGGGGCTGTGGCCAAGCCAAGACCTCTACTGCACGAGGAAAGAATGAAATTTGTGTGCCCACCTCCACCTGGGGCTCCCCTGGAGGTCGCAACCTGGGCCAGTAGCCCTCGCAAGCTGAGTCTGGCCACAGGCCTGAGTTATCCAACCCATGCGCATAGGGCGTTCACGTTACCACCTCAGGTTGCAAGACCCAGCTTGGTTTTCGAGGCCAGCTTCTAAATCCCCTTCACTAACCAATTGGTTGAGGTTGGCGAGATAGGACAGGGCATCAGATGTCTGGTTCTCAGACTCCCAGGGCTGGGCATCGGCCCCCACATCTCCAACTTCACTGGACCCTGGCTGCCGACACAGGACATAGATAAGGCCCCAGGGTGGAAGAGAAAAAGAGACTCACTCACCAGCAGTTTTTGATTTAACATCATTAACATCCACTCTTTATTACCATTTACTGAGCAAGCATCTGCTGAGTGTTGGGTATGTTCTGGGGCTCAAGTAGAGACACGTGAATTCACATAAGACACGAGAGTTGGCTGTTACCAATAATCGCGCTACAAGACAGCACAGGCCCCTCTGAGGCCTCAAGCACTTCTGGGTTTGAGGTCTGGTTTTGTGCGGTCACATGTTGATGAAGAGGACCTCCCCCCCCGGGCCCCTCTCCACAGGAGCGCGTGACGCACGAGGAGCACCTGTGGCAGGTGGAGGCCCAGCTGGACTACCTGGCCCCGTTTCTGGCACAGCTCCCACCAGGAGAGAAGCTGACACGCTGGCAGGCCGTGCGCCTCAAGGATGAGTGCCTCAGTGACTTCAAGCAGCGGCTCATTGACAAGGCCAACCTCATCCAGGCCCGGTTTGAAAAGGTGCAGCCAGGGCCCTGGCAGGGGAGGGGACCTCAGCATCGTCAACCAGAAAATGGGCCCAGGGCTGTTTGCTCACCATCTCACAGACTTGTGAGGGACTAATGGGGGGAGGGGGAGGATGTCAGTGCTTGGGGTGTCCAAATGACCGAGTTGTCCTTCCTCACACTTGTTCATTGGGTGGAAGGGTGGTGGGAGGGAGGGAGCGGTGGGTGGATGGATGGAGCCTTATAACAGCTCCTAGTCCTTGACCCATTTCTGTTGGTCAGGTACACACCACGTAGTTCACAAAGAGCTCTGTGGTGGTGGGGTGGGTTTTGCAGACAACAAATTGGAAGCTCTGAAAATGTACCTTGACCAGAGTCACATGACTCTCAGTCTTGACCCCTGCTCTAACCTCGTGCACAGGATATCCCTCTAAACAAGACCCCAGTGGCTCCAGGCCTGTGCTCCTCTGGCTCCTGTCAGTAGGGGTAGTGGGGCCGACCCTTGTAGGGATTTCAGCCTGCAGCCTGGCTAAGAGTCAGGCGTCATCAGCCCTCCTGCTCTCTCCTCCCTGTGCCCACAGGAGACCCAGGAGCTGCAGAAGCAGCAGCAGTGGTATCAGGAGAACCAGGTGACCTTGACGCCCGAGGATGAAGACTTGTACCTGAGTTACTGCTCTCAGGCCATGTTCCGCATCCGCATCCTGGAGCAGCGGCTCAATCGGTTAGGAGACGGAGGAGCTGAGAGGACCCACTAGGAGCCTGGAGCATTAGCTTTGTAACCCCTCACCTCCTCTCCTTCCTTCCGATTTCAGACACAAGGAGCTGGCCCCACTGAAGTACCTGGCTCTGGAGGAAAAGCTCAACAAGGACCCACGCCTGGTGGAGTTACTGAAAGTCTTCGTTTGATGCTTCTCAGTCCCCACACCTGTGGTCCTTTGCCCCTCCTGAGGCCTCAGTGAAGCTGCCAGAGAAAGAAACCTCCCCCAAAGCCTGGCCCACGTGCTCCCTATGCCCAGCTAATGACCATCCACTCGGGCACCTGGCCTCGCTGCCCCACCACCTCCTTGCAGCCATCTGTTCCTGCTTCTCCTGATTTTCCTGTAAATAAACACTTGTAATTTGCCATTTGTACCTCATGGTTCACAGGCCCCAGCACCAGCCTTTTTCTCCTCTCCTTCTTTATCTATGGCCTGGGACCACCTTTACAAGTCTTATTTAATACAGCAATGCCATCCCCATTTCACAGATGGCTAATTAGTAGCTGGTAAGAAGAGGCGCTGGGATCCAGTCCCTTGCAGTCTAGCGTCAAGACCCCAAGTTCTGGGGCACACACCTTGGGCTTGCCATTCCCACTCTGTGAGCTGGGCCACCCTAGCCATGGTGATGGTCGGGGGGAGTACGTGGCTGTCTAAGTCTTAACCCCAGCTCTGACCTCATGGGTATGATATCCCTCTAAACATGGTTCCAGTGGCTCCCTCCCACAACATTTTTGTGACCCCTGCCTCTGTTCCTCTGACTTCCGTGGGTAGAGGCCCCAATTCACGGCGGGTCACGGCCTTTCCCTCAGCCCACTCCATCCACGAGTCCCAAACGAAGTCAGCCTTTCTCGGGTTCCAGGTGGGTGGTCAGCCTAAGGGTTCAGCCGACTCATCCATTCATTGAGGCCGAGGCCGTAGGGGACTCCCTCCAGGGCTCCACGACTGACTCGGACCCGGAATCAGACTCCGTTTCCCTCTACGCCTCCTGTGGGGGATTCAAGCTGGCGCCCGAGCCAGGGAAGGGCGGCAAAGTCTTCAGAGCACGGAAACGCCGCCCACAAGCAAAGGTAAAAAATAGGAATTACCGCAAAGTGCTGACTAAGGCCTCGTCCCCCCTTCGCTCCAATCCAAGATGGAAGATCCGAGGCGTCTCGCTGCTCTCAACGTCCCCTTCCCATTGGCTATCTTGGAATTGGTTTTCCAATAATGCGGACGCTGATTGGTCAACCCGGGACGGTTGCTAAAGGGATTGGCGCAGCAGCCCTTGGAGGGCGTCTCAAATTTTGAAAATGCAAACTAGGTTCCTGGAAGAGATGGAAAGGGGAGGACAGGGAAACCTTGAGGCGGAGGCGGGATTAAGGACACGGCAGCTCGCGTTGGTTCATTAGAGGCCGAGGGGCGGCTCTTGAACGCTCCTTCCTCGTGATTAGTCCAATTCAGGAAAAGGGGGAGGGTACTAAGGAAAAGCGGCAGAAACGCCTGCTTCTATTGGTCAAACCCGGAGGGGGTGGGGCGCTCGCGGCGGCTGATTGGTGCGGGAGGTGAGGAAGGCGAGGCTCTGAGCCGGAGATTTTGTTGTGAGGGTCGGTTGTCAAGCAGCGGCCAATCAGGCCAGGGGATGGAGGCAAGTGGGGGTCGCGCCTGGAGCGGAGCCTCGGCCTCCAGATCCGCAGCTGCAGGTGGAGTGGACGCGGGGTCGAGGGGGCGAGGAAGCGAGGGGAGGATGAGCCCTGGGCTGGGCCGAGACAGGCGCGACCAGGACAGGCTGCGGCGGAGAGGGCTCTGGGCGGAGGGAGGCTAGAGCCTGTGCCCGTAAGCTGAGAGGAGTGGGAGGATTAGGCGAGGCCGAGGGACCCAGCCCCAGCTTCGGGAGGGGTGGGACCGGCGCGGAGGCCGGAGGGGAAAAAACCAGGGAGGCTGGAAGCAGAGCCGGGGGTCTAGCAGGAGGAGGGGTGATGAATAGGGACCCAAGAAGCAAGAGAGTGAATGAATGGGGATACTGTTAGCGCAGGGGAAAGGGGGAGAAAAGAGGGTCTGGCGAGGCAGGGGCCAAGTTAGGGAGCCCAGGAGACAGGATGTGCACGCATGGCGGGGACACAGGCGGCAGAGAGAAGGAGGAGTGAATGGAGGACTAGAGAGTCAGACTGGGGAACCCAGGAAAAGGGGAGGGCGAGGATAGGGTTCGTGGGAAAGAGGCTTGGAGGAAGGGGTAGGAGGCTCCATGAGGTCATCTTTTAGAGTTGAAGAGTCATACCGACTCACGACCAGACTGGAGGCCTAGTTCCCAGCACTGTCCTTGGGAATTGCAGGGACCCGGTGTAGTTCCCTTGATACGAACTGGACCCCCAGGGCCCCCTTTGAGACTCTCCCCAGAGAAGACTTCAATGCCTATCTCTAGGGTGCCTCTGATGGGCCCCTAAACTTAGCCTCTGACTCCGCCCCCTTCCCATACGTCAGACAAACAGTGACTCCCAGCAATCTATCCTAACTGCAGACATGTGGTCTTCCCCCGCCCCACCGCAGCTGCTGCATTTCAGGCAGCCGGCTTCCTGGAACAGAGCCTCCTCCCATCATCCTGGCGTCTGGGAGGACCTTCTTTTTCCCTGTGTTCCAAGTCACCCTGTCTGAGGTACCCCCTCTCCAGATTCTCAAACCCAGTTTGCAGCGCATCTCTTGGCTCTGGTGGCTTTGGTGGGTGTCTGTCTTTATCAAGTGGCCTTGGACATCCAGGGAGCTGCATCTGCAGGTCTGCAAACCCAGGGACCCACTGAGCTCTCCCTGAGTGTTTGCTAACAAGCCATCACCTGTGTTTGTGTTCCAGCCCAGTGTTGAGCTGAGATGGCTCAAGCCTGACATTCCATGACCCAGGATCCCAACAGTCACGCACGGGCTGCTGCTGTGGACGATTTAAAACGACGAGGTGGTCCGGGGCTGGGAGACGAAGCATTCCCTCTGCCTGGATGTGTGGAAACTGCCTGCCAACTTGATTGGCGGATCTGGGGGGGGGGGGATCCACCCCCACCCCACAAGGAAAGCATAGTCTATTGTGGGTGGAACTTCAGGTGCCAGCCAGCTGAAGGATGGCCACCCCTGTGGTCACCAAGACAGCCTGGAAGTTACGTGAGTGGTTTTCTTTCTCACCCCATTTACCCTGATAGCTGTTTGTTGCTGGGTGGCCTGAACCCCCAACTGTGTCTGCAGTTCTTGGCACAGGGGGAGACTCCACGCTTTGGAGTAAAGTAGACCAAGATGCAAATCATGCCTTTGGCATTTTGTAGCTGGGTGACATTGGCCGGGTGAATTAACCTGTCTGAGGCTTAGTTTCTTGTCTGTGCAAGGAGATAATCACGCCTCCATTCTAGAGTTGCTGTGAGAGTCAAGTGAGAAAATGAACATAATGAAGCACTTAGCAGGATTTCCAGGTAGGCTGGCAGTCGGGATGGGGCAAGAAATCCCGAAAGATGTTCTTGGAGTTTTCAGACGCCTCACAAGTCGAGCTCCCCCATCAGATGAGGGCATGGGGGCTGGGGTGAGAGGATAGGCAGAGGAATGCTGATAGCCTCTGGAATGTACCTGAGCCTGGGCACCACCCACCCCCACCGTTACTCTATACTGACAGCTCTAAACTCTTTGGTCTTAGGACACCTTTATACTCTTTAAAAATTATTGAGGACCCCAAAGAGTTTTTGTTTATGGGAGTCACATCTATCAGCATTTACCATATTAGAAATTAATACTGAGACATTTTAAAACACAAGAACGCAGAAACTTGCCGTTAGTGATGATGTCCTCACATGTCATGTATCTCCTGGAAAACCCCACCATATTCTTGTGAGCAAATGAGAGTATAAAAGTCAAATTCCATCTTAGTATTATGATAAAAGTAGTTTTGTTCTCTTGGACCCCCAGAAGGATCGTGAGGATCCCAGTGTTCTCCAGATCATATTTTGAGACCTGTTGCTCTACATGTTGGTGCTTCTGTGGGCTGTTACCCCACCTGTAATAACTGGTTGGCATAGATCTGGTGTGTCCAAACTGGTCACCCTCTGCTATGAGCTGTCCCTGGGTTGTTTTCAGAAGCTGGGGTAAGGCTCCCTCACTTTATTTATTTATTTATTTATTTGCGGTATGCGGGCCTCTCACTGTTGTGGCCTCTCCCATTGCGGAGCACAAGCTCCGGACGCACAGGCTCAGCGGCCATGGCTCACGGGCCCAGCCGCTTCGCGGCATGTGGTATCTTCCCGGACCAGGGCACAAACCCGTGTCCCCTGCATTGGCAGGCGGACTCTCAACCACTGCACCACCAGGGAAGCCCTCCTTTACTTTTTTTTTTAGCAAATTGTTTATTTATTTATTTATTTATTTATTTATTTATTTTTGGCTGTGTTGGGTCTTCGTTTCTATGCGAGGGCTTTCTCTAGTTGCGGTGAGTGGGAGCCACTCTTCATCGCAGTGGGCGGGCCTCTCACTGTTGTGGCCTCTCTTGTTGTGGAGCACAAGCTCCAGATGCGCAGGCTCAGTAGCTGTGGCTCACGGGCCTAGTTGCTCCCCAGCATGTGGGACCTTCCCAGACCAGGGCTCGAACCCATGTCCCCTGCATTGGCAGGCAGATTCTCAACCACTGCGCCACCAGGGAAGCCCTCCTTCACTTTTTTACCTGTGAGAATCTGGGCAAAACTCTTTGCTGGGCCTCAGCGTCCTCAATTATAAATGAGAGGCTTGGGCCATTTTCAAATTGTTCCTCAGCCCTAGGGTTCTGGGAGAATCCTGTTATGGGCTCCCAAGGAGGGTATACTTTGGACAGAGTGGCTTTGTATTTATTGGGGTTATGAATGTATACCTTCCACAGCTGTTTTTCCTGAGAAACCAGGAAAGAACCAGGCACTGGGGAGACAGTGGGGGACAGAATAGACAAGGTCCCTATGCAATGGGGCTCAGAGCCTAGGGAGAGCAACAGGCAAGAATCAGATAATCACACTGACCCATCTCTCCTTGGAACCTAATTCCAAGCTGGAACAGTTAACAGTTGTGCTTTGAATCAGTTAACTAGGTGATGAGGGGTGGGGTAGGGGAGTACTGTAGGCTGCCTAAACAGCATGTGCAAAGGCCCTGAGGCAGGAAGCTTGGTGCATTGGAAGGCCTCAGAAGAGGCCATGGGCTGTAGCACAGCAGTGGGGAGAATGTGGTGTCACATAGGCTGGTGAGGACATGTGTCTATAGGACCCCAGCCCTTCTGAGGTTTTGGCTTTATCTGAAGGGCAAGGCCAAGCCCTCAAAGCATTCAAGTGGGAGGTGATGTGATCAGGCATATTGGGCATCTGCTGACAATTTCATGTGCACAGCAGTTTCCATGGGTATAAACTGTCTGAGAGCCCAAGCCCAAATGACCTCTGGCTCCTTGTGGCTCTAGAGTCTGGGGAGGATCAGACCGTGCTTTGCCAGCGTGAGGTCATTGAAACCTAGTTCTTTGCAACTTCTGTTTGGGGTGCAGGTGCGCAGTGCCTCTGGCCAGAATGCAGTGTTCCCCCAGCTCTGGCTGGGATGTGGGGTCCAGGTTGTGCCACCTGAGCTTGGGAAACTAGTATGGGCCTGTGCCACAGCGTAGAGCAGCAGCCATCAACCTGGCCTGCTGTGAGGATTTTTGCTTGTTTTTATTTGTTTGTACATTTAAATTCAGTACCCAGGCCTGGACCATTGCTGGATGTTGTCCTTCAGGCCAGAGTGGGAGCTCTTGGGCCAGTGCCCTATGCCAAGGCCTCTGCCTGGTGTCTGAGGTGTGCCCCCCTTTCCCCACCCCACCTCCTGGTCCCTCCAGAGGCTCCAATCAGTCCCCTGCTCAGGCAGCTTGCAGGGGAGTGGTCTGAGCCCTTCTAGAAGCGCCCAACCTTGAAATTCTTCTCACCCCAAAGTCTGTGGTTCTTTAGGCTGGATTCCCTGTTTCAGGGACCATCTGATCAGGCTGGAGTGTGAAGACAAGAACCTTATCACTATCCCTACCCACTGTCTCTTAGTGCCCGGTCTAGAGCAGGTACTCAGGAAACATTTATATCATGCATTAATGGCTGTCTCTGGGGGCAGTAGTCCTGAGGTGCAGAGAGGGGTGGCAGTGCGCCCAGGAGGCCCAGTGCAGTGGGGGCCAGCCAGGACTTTGCCTGGGAAGGGTGAGAGCCGGGGTGGGTAGTCAGGCCTCTAGGTGGGTCACACCCACAGGGCAGCACATGCGGGAAGTGTCTTCAGGGAAGGGGAGAGAACCCCAGGCTGGGGATCAAAGTGCTCAGGGGGAAGGTGGTTTGCTCTCTAGCTGGGTTAGGCCGTCAGTTTGACCCAACAGAAGCTCTTGAACATACAAGTGTCTGTGACTAGAGCCCCAGAGCATCCAGGCATCTGTCCCTACAGTGTCCAGAGGACAGAAGGTTCCTTGGCTGAGGTGCGGACCAGAGAGAGGCCCAGCTTCCTCGAATCCAGTGAAGGGGTCCCCAAGGCCCTGGCTCAGGTTTGGGCCTGCTGGGAGCTCTCGCCCTGCTGGGGCTGGCCTAGCCGAGCCTTGAGGTGGGGTGTTGTCTGTGAGGTCGAGCCTGGAGCCTGGTCCCCTGGGCAGCTCTGACAGCCCCTGTGAGCCCCACCACCTGGCAAGCATTCTCCTGGGCCCAGCTTCCCAACCTTCCTGCCATCTGAAGCGGGCACCACAGAGACCCCCAGGCAGGGTGGAGGCCAGAGCAGGTGCCCAAGAGGGGCCTCTGCAGGGCAGCCGCACCGGCCTCCCCCTCAGAGTCACCCACGCCGGCCTCGCAGCTGCCTCAGGGCGTCAGCGCGTTGGGGTTTTCCCTCATCTGTGTGGGGAGCCCTGTTTCTTCCCTCTGCATTCTGAGGAGGAGCTACTCAGGCCCTGGCTCGGAGGCCTGGGCTGCCTCTTGGTTCCTTGCCCATGTTTTGTTCCCTGGGGACCCTGGCAATGTCCTCTGAGACATACGTCTGCTGCACCCCCAGTCCAAGCCAGGGGCCCTCGTGGCCGCCCACAGTGACCTTGCCTCCCGCTCTGTCCGGTCAGCCCTCATACCTAGACCCCTCAGTCGGCTGCGTCCTGCTCCCTCCGCACCCAGCCCACCCTCCTGTGCCCTCCTGGGCCCCAGTGCCCGCTGTCCATGGCGTCTGGTCCTTGGCCTGCCAAGCAGCCGTGAGCACTCAGCCCCTCGCAGCAGCCCACAGGCATGTCCTCATTGAACCCTCAGTAGCCCAGTGAGCCAAGCACTGTTATTATCCCCATTTACCCGACGAGGAACCCAGCACTCAGAGAGGGTGAGCAACTTGTCTAAGGCCACACAGCTTTCAATAGCAGAGCTCAGACCAGAACCCAGTCCATGATTCTGAAGCTGCGGGCTGAAGCCCTGGCTGAGCTCACCTGGGGACGGCTCGTCTGTGGTTGACCTGCACGGTTCTGAAAGTGTGTTCCCCAAAGCAGGAACACCGGGCAGCGGCTGAGAGGTGCTTAGGTGGTACATGGGTCAATATTTTTCATTTTAATAATTGTTTTCATTTTTCTTTTTGTATCATAGAAAAAATAGAATGAACATATCAAGCTTAAAATTTCATGCATATTATTACTTAAACGACACAGCTAAATAAAGATAGCAAGTCAGTTTTAAAAATTGAGCATAGTAAGTCAATAACAGTACCTGTGGGTATACAGAAAAAGGAAAAATATCATGAGGCCTAAGGGAAGGATGGGAATGACTGAAGTTGAGAAATAGTCATTTCTTTCTTTTTTTTTTTTCTTTTTTTTTTTTTTTGCGGTGCGCGGGCCTCTCACTGCTGTGGCCTCTCCCATTGCGGGGCACAGGCTCCGGACGTGCAGGGTCAGCGGCCATGGCCCACGGGCCCAGCCGCTCGGCTGCATGTGGGATCTTCCCGGACCAGGGCTCGAACCCGTGTCCCCTGAATTGGCAGGTGGACTCTCAACCACTGCGCCACCAGGGAAGCCCGAGAAATAATCATTTCTGTCTCAGGCCCAAACTCTGCCTCGTCCCACGGCTCATGGGGGTGTCTGGGCACCAAAGGGAGCCGCAGGGGGCAGAGCCCTCCCTCTGGGCTTCGGGTGCCAGGGCTGGTGGCCGAGCAGGGCAAGGCTAGCCCTTCTCCATGTGGCCTGTCAGGCCCCTGACTGCCTTGTCTCTCTGCTCTTTCCTCTATAGAGGAGATCGTGGCCCATGCCAGCAATGTGTCCTCGCTGGTGCTGGGCAAAGCCTCGGGCCGGCTGCTGGCCACAGGTGGGGATGACTGCCGTGTCAACCTGTGGTCCATCAACAAGCCCAACTGCATCATGGTGAGGCTCAGCCAGCAGGTGGGGCTGGGGAGGGGTGGGTGGGCAGGCCAGGGTTGGGGGCTGGGAGCGAGCAGCTTTTCTGGAGCCCAGCACATCAGTGCCTTCCCCAGCCGTCTGCTCAGGAAGGCCCAGGACAACCCTGATGGCTGGGACAGTGACCCGTCCTCAGGAATGGCGGGGTGGGGAGGTCACCTGGCCATGGGACAGAACTCCGGGGAGCCTGCGTGAGAAGGCTAAAATAATCCCACAGACCCGAATTTGAGCCTCCCCTGCCCACTGGCCTATCCACTTGCCCGTCAGTTACAAGTGCGGTTGTTTTGATTCATTCCCCACCTCATTCCACAAAAAGGATCTGAGCGCCCCTGGTTGGAGCTGATTAGAGGACTGGTTCTTTAACAGTGTTACCGAACTTAGGTCTGGCTGCTCGCAGCTTGGAAGCCAATACTCGAGAGGCAAGTGTTGGTTGAAAGGTAAGGTTGCTTTATTCAGGAGGCCGGCAACTGGGGGGAAGGCAGACGTATCCAATGGCCAACTCCCCCCCCCGTTGATCGGAGGGCAAGAGCTTTAAAAGGAGAGTTTCAGGGGTATATAGGTGCTGGGAGGGCGCCATTGCAGAGCAGCACAGCCAGCTCTGACACTCATCTTGAAATTGGTCATGCAGTGGTCTGATCAGCATCATCTTTAGTACCGGGGTCTGTTTGTTCCCGTTTCTTTGAGGCCAGTTCTTGGAAGCAGTTTACGTCATGGCTATAGTCTGGTCGTCATGTAGTCAACTTCTTCCACCTGGTGGGAGTTTCAATATCTACAAAACAGCTCAAAAGATATGGTTCAGATCATTATCCATAGCCCTTGAAGAGGAACTAAAGGTCCTTGACTTCGTTTAATGACTAAGCTATTATTATTTGGTCTTGTTTGACTGCTTTCCTTGCTGCTTCTGCATTTTCTTCACTTCTCTGATTAAACTTATTCTTTGACAGAAGTTTCTCTACAGACAAAAGGCAGGCAGAGGACATGTGGGGAGGTGTGTCTGTCCTAGGAAGACCCCATAGGGTCCTGCTCCATTTCAGTGGCACTCTCTCCCTGTACACAACTATATTGAACGCCAAAAACTGTTTTCCAAAACAGGAAGGTGTAAAGGAGGGAAAAAAAATAACAAAAATGAATCACATATAGTTTGATTATCCAAAGACCATTACATTTGGTATTTTGGTCTGTGCCCTTCTAGGTACGCATGCATGTGTGTGCACACTTGTGCCTGTATGTACACATGCACACATGCAAACACGCCTATGTGTACACATGCAAAAACGTATAACAGTATGTTTCTAGAACACTATCTTACTCTTCTGTAGCCTGTTTTTTTTTTTTTTTTAAATAACAACATCGTCAGCATTTTCCTGTGTCAACAAATATCCTTTTACGATATGATTTCTAAAAGCTTCGCAGTATTTCATTGTAGGGATGAGCTGGGCCACGCCTGGTTCCCAGCGTGGAAGTCATTGCCGGGTTTTTGGCTCTGCTCAGCCGCAGTGGGGAACATCCTCATCTCCCTAAATCTTTGAGCAGATCTTCGACCTTCACGTTGAATCTGTGGGTGTGGCATGTTTTAAAAAGCTTTCAAAACATATTGCCAAACTGCCCTCTGGAAATCAATTTACATCCTCACCAGCAGCACAGAAGCCTGCCCTCTCCCGCCACAACCTTGCAGCACAGGGCAGTATCAGTCTTTTGACTCTTGGCCAAGTAAAGATAAAGATAAAAAGCGGCGGGAGGTGATATTTATTTATTTATTTGGTTGCACGGGGTCTTAGCTGCAGCAGTTGGGCTTCGTAGTTGCGACTCACCGGCTCCTTCGTTGCGACACGCGGGCTCCTTAGTTGTAGCTCCTTAGTGGTGGCACGTGGGCTCCTTAGTTGTGGCATGCATGTGAGATCTAGTTCCCCGACCAGGGATCGAACCCCGGCCCCCTGCATTGGGAGTGCGGGAGTGCAGAGTCTTATCCACTGCGCCACCAGGGAAATCCCGGGAGGTGAATATTTATTAGTAGAAACTTAATCAGCTCAGTGTTATTGTGAGGTCCAGCAGACAGCTGCGATCTGACCCGAACCACGGCCAAGGTTAAGGACAGAACTGAAGTGTTTTGCTTCACTTTGCTTTGGGGGTTCAAATGTGTTTCCCCTCTCTGAAATGCCAAAGTAACATACACCAGTTGAAAAAGAATCAACAGAGGCTGACCAAAAATGGACGTGAAGTGACCCCCATGCTCTCACCCTCAGAACAGCACAGTGGACAGCATGGGGTCTGGCCTCTAGACTAAGCCGCTTACACCAGGTGCAGCTCGCAGGTCCCCAGCAGGCCTCATCCCCTCACTCGCCACAGAGCAGGCCTCTCAGTGCCTCAGACTCACCAGGTTCTTTCTCACCTGAGATGTATACACACGCTACCACCTCTGCAGGCAGTCTTTGCATTTCTGTGTGTTTTTGACTGTGAGTGAACTTGTATAGCTCCCTGACCCACACATCCCTCCCTGGAGACAACCGTGGCTCCCGATGCCTCTGTGTCCTTCCAGGATTGTTTTATACATTTGCAAGCAAATGTGTATGCCTGGTCCCCTTCCCCTCCTCAGTTTGCGCAAATGCTATCGAACGACATATACTGTCCTCCACCTTTTCTCACCTAAGAGCATCACGGAGATTAGTCTTTCTCATATTCAGAGGGTGCCTCGTTCATCCTTGTGGCCAAATGCTATTCCATTGCATAGGTGGCCACAGCTTATCTAACCAGTTTCCTGTGATTGGCATATATATTGTTTCCAGTCTCTTGTCAGATTCACAGCAGAGAATGACCTTGGGTCTGTGTTGTTTCACGAGTGTTGAGTGTGTGTGTGGGGGTAAGCCCCAAGGTGGAGTGGCTGGTGTGCAGGGAATGTGCATTTCTAAATGTGGACAGATTTTTACCTAATCGCCCTCCATGGAGTTTGTAACCATTTATACTCCTACTGGTGATACTGGGGAGTCAGGCAAGCTGCTTGTAACTGTCTGGCCTTTGGGTAGTTCTGCTGAGGAGCAGTTTTCCCCTACTGTCCCCAGTTCCCATGGGAACATGGTCTTAGCAAACGCTGATGGCATCACCACTGTGCATTCGGTGGCCAGTGCTGTACAGAGAGTGACAGACACCACGGATTTCAGATTCCAGCCTCCTCTCCGGAAAGCTGGAAGTGCCAGCACCTCCCACCCCCATCCCTGGGCTCAGCCCTGCCCAGCTCTGGCCTGGTCTGAATTGGGGGGAGCCTCTGTGTCTCCCAGCAGAGTCACTCCCAGGTCCCCTGGGTTCCAGAGCCCCTGCCTGAGAACATGGCTGGGTCCTCCAGAGGGGGGCGCCCCTGAGGATCCGCGCGTTCCAGAGGGGCGAGGTGTGTGCCGCTGACGAGCCAGGCCTCAGTTCTGCCGTGGTTTCCCCTCCTGAGGGCTGGGCCGGGCAGAGAGTGGAGATGGGTGCACAGCCCAGGTGGGCTGTGCTTTGGACTTGGGACTAAAGGGTCAGCTGCCACCACCCTCCCGAGGGGCCCAGGGCCACTTCTGCAGGTGATGTTCATGTCAGGAGCACAGTGGGTGATGGGTGGAGTATGACGGATCTGGCCTACTTTTAGCCCTGGGAGCCGAGAGGCCTGGGGGTGGCTTGGTCTAGCACAGCATCCCTGCTTGACATGCCTCCCAGGGATCCAGATTTTAGGGCCATAGCTGGGGGTCTGTTCACACAGAGTGCTGAAGCTGCCACCCTCTCTCCACAGAGCCTGACGGGTCACACGTCCCCAGTGGAGAGCGTGCGTCTCAACACCCCTGAGGAGCTCATTGTGGCCGGTTCCCAGTCGGGCTCCATCCGTGTCTGGGACCTGGAAGCTGCCAAAAGTAGGTGTCCGCACTTGCCTCCCCCACACGCACACCTGCAGTCGTGCTTGTCCTCGGCTTTCCTGTCTAGCCGCTTCCTCCGGGAAGCCTGTCCTGACTAGGTTTGGTGCTTTTCTCCTGGGGCACTGACCGGACAGTGTGGCGACCCCCCCATCCCTGTTGACCTGACAGCAGTGACGTGCATTGCTTTCTGAGTGCTGCCACTGAGGGGGCGTTCTGTAAATGTCTGAATGACGGACAAGTGTGTGCATGGGTGGGTGGGTGTCTGTGGATTCAGAACCTGGAATGACATCAAGTGCCACCAGGCACCACGCAGGACTCGTAAATGAGTGAGGGGGCTGTGTGCAGAGAACTGGGGTGTGTGCCCCACTCCCGAGGGTCCCCACTCAGCTCTAGCTAACTGTTGCCTGCAGGAATAGGGCCTGGGCGGCCAGACTTTCTGTTTCCTTGTGCTTTGTTTGTTTTAATTTAGTTTTCATCTTTATAGAAGTTATACATAGTCTAAAAAGTCAAATGCTGGTAGTTCACAAATGGTCACAATGGAAAGAGGAAGCCTTGCCCCACTCCAGGGGCCTCAGCCTTCTATCCTTTCACCTGGTGAGTGCTAATCGCCTCCGCTTTTCCAAACAATGTGGATATACTGCAGTTTCTTTTCTTTCTAAAAACACTTCATACATTAGCTGTGCCTTCCTCCTACAGAAAAGGAGAATTGAGCTCTCTCAGTGCTACCCCGGCTCTGTCACTCACAACATTTCCCCCTCATCCTCCCTGAATCACCTTTTAAATACTCAGTGTTTATATTATCAGGACCTATAGATATTATTCAGAGCTGATTGTATGTATTTCTTTTCTTTTGATAATTTTGTTTCCCTGGAATTAATAGTTGTTCTATCTTTTTTTTCATCTGCATGTTTTCTGTGTCTTTGTTACGAATACAGCCCCAACTTCTCTGCCAGAAGAGTAAGCCTCCTCCTTGAGTTTACCCCCAAACCCATCCCATCGTCGAGGTGTCTCTTCCCAAAGCCTCTGTTCCCAGGTCCTAGTGGCCTGGGAGCTCCCAGGCCTGCAGCCCAGCTGCCATCCTGGGGCCCTTGTCTCCTCCCCGGAGAACTCTCTCCGACTCTGCCACACTGGATCCCACGTTGTCACTTTTCTTGGTTTCCCGCCTCTTTTAGGTGCGGCACATTCTTTCATAGCTTACTGTGAAAGGGTACACGGCAAGCACAGTTTTAGAGGCTGAAAATGACTTTATTCTTTTTTATATATATAAATGTATTTATTTTATTTTTGGCTGCATTGGGTCTTCCTTGCTGCGTGTAGGCTTTCTCTAGTTGCAGCTAGTGAGGGCTACTCTTCGTTGCGGTGCGCGGGCTTCTTGCGGTGGCTTCTCTTGTTTGCAGAGCACAGGCTCTAGGCACGTGGACTTCAGTGGCTATAGCGCGTGGGCTTCAGTAGTTGTGGCATGTGGGCTCAGTAGTTGTGGCTCACGGGCTCTAGAGCGCAGGCTCAGTAGTTGTGATGCACGGGCTTAGTTGCTCCGCGGCATGTGGGATCTTCCCGGACCAGGGCTCGAACCCATGTCCCCTGCATTGGCAGGCAGATTCTTAACCACTGCGCCACCAGGGAAGTCCCTGAAAATTACTTTATTCTAAAACCACCCCCCTTTTATTTTTAAGAGTTTGAGTATAGAATTCTAGGTTGGGAATACTTTGCCCTCCGAATTATGAAGGTGCAGCTCCGTTGCCTTTTAGGTTCCAGGGTTGCTGTGGGGAGGTCAGTGCCGTCTCATCCCAGATCCCTCTCATGGGACCTGCTTCTTTCCTCCTTCTGCCTCTCTCTCTTTACAGGTTTGTAGGATCTTTGTCCCAGTGTCCTCAGCTTTCACAGAATAGGCCTTGGTGGGCCTATTCTCATCCCTCTGCTGGATCCTCACTGGGATCTTTTGGTCTATAAACTCATGCCCTCAGTTCTGGGCCAAGTGGGGAGTCCCGCCTTCCCTGGAAGGGGGGCTGCCTCTCAGCCTTGCTGGCTGTTGCCACACAGCAGTGTGGGCACAGTGTTGCCAGCTGTACAGATTTTTCAAGTGAAGCTGGGAGTCTGGACATTTATGTGGAATCCACCCATTTCTGAAGGTTGACAGCTAATTCAACATATTTTTCAAGGGCTTTGCTGGTGGCACAGTGGTTAAGAATCCACCTGCCAGTGCAGGGGACACAAGTTCGAGCCCTGGTCCGGGAAGATCCCACATGCCGCAGAGCAACTAAGCCCGTGTGCCACAACTACTGAAGCCCGTGCGCCATAACTACCGAAGCCTGCGCACTAGAGCCCGTGCTCCGCAACAAGAGAAGCCACCACAAGGAGAAGCCCACGCACTGCAACAGAGCAGCCCCTTCTCGCCACAACTAGAGAAAGCCTGCGTGCAGCAGCGAAGACCCAATGCAGCCAAAAATAAATAAATTAATTTTTTTAAAAAACATATTTTTCAGAACACTCTGCAGGCTGACACTCAGAGGTCCAAGTAAAACCTGTTTGCTCCTTGCTTTTTGCCAACCTCTAGTCTGGACCTTCCAGCATGCCAGGCGGGAGGCCATCCCCTACCTGAAGGACAGGAGAGGAAAGGGTAACATGGATTTTGCCGAGTCTGCCTCTTCCAGAAGAGATGCCCCACTTGCCTGGCTGAGACTTGAAGGGAAGGCCAAGGGCAGAAATCACACCGGAAGACTGTGTTCCTGCCTGCTTTCCACAGAGCAGCCAGAGGGTGAGGGTGGGTTAGCCCAGGATCCCACAGGAAGGCGTGCTTCACGAATGTGAACCTGCCACATCCTCTCAGGGCAGGCCAGGATTTCGGAAGCCTGGCTTGTGGAATGCAAAGCAGGTGGGCTGGTGGGGGTGGTGTGGACTGGGGCAGGAGCCAGACGAGTCTCCTCCCTGTAGGGTCTGGACTGGGCAGCATGTGCCCGAAGCCCCCTTGGCCAGCCAGGCAATGCTGAGCCCCCGAGACAACTACAGAGTGAGGAGGGCAGCTGCTCAGGTTTTGGTGTGGTTGAATCTTAAGCGGTTGTGTCTTAAAGCATTACATCTGGGGTCTGCTTGAACACCTCCTCCAACAGAGAGCTCACCACCTCACAAGGCAGCCTGTTTCACCTTGGCGCAAACCTAAGGATGGCTGGACTGCCACGCCCCTTGGCACCAGCACTCCTGGGGTGGTCAGTTTCATTCAAACAGCGGAATTATAAATCTTATAAAAAGCAAGACACATGAGGCCAGAGAGAAGAGGCAAACTTGAGTGGTACCAGAGAACACTGTGACAGAAACGCAAGTTTTGCCTGCAGCCTCCTTCATCTGCCACCTGCTAACATCCTGTTCAATGACCACCGCCTCCAAAAAGCCCCCCTGGGTTTCTCTTTTCAACCTAGCAGCTTCTCCCCCAGCTTGGACCTCTCCTGCATCTCTCTCCTTGCACTGTCTCGGGTGTGGTGGGATGCCTGGCAAACCATGAGCTCCACGTCCACATCCACAGGGCCTGAACCAAGTACAGTAGTTACCTGGCTCTGCTGACTCTCGGGCTTCACTCTCATGAGAGCATGCTGGGACAAGCCCAGAGGTGCAAGCTGCGGGGAGCTTGCAGGGAGTTTTCTGAGGGCTTGGGTAATGGCAGAAATGGCTGGCATCTCTTGAGAGGAAAATAAGAAAGTTAGTTGTTAGGGTGGTAGGATTCTGGTTGATTTTTCTCCCTGTTTTGAAAGTCTGTGCTACTGTTGTGTTTTTCTGTGCAGTCAGTATGAAAGCACACCCACGAACGAACACAACAGCCCTTGCTCCACCAGCCATCCTGTTTACCCCTCACGCCATTGTCTCTGCTCTCTTCCTTGTTAGTCCTTCGCACACTTATGGGACACAAAGCCAACATCTGCAGCCTGGATTTCCACCCGTATGGCGAGTTTGTGGCCTCGGGTTCCCAGGACACAAACATCAAGGTGAGCCACCACACTGCACCCTGGCTCTCCCGCCGGGCCAAGCAGCGAGACCGGGACAGTGTGTCCCGTCTGGGGTCGGGGGGTGGGCTTCGGCTCTTCGGGGGATATCTTCCACCTGTGTGACAGCATCCATGCCCTCCCAGGGCAGGGATGTGGAAGCGTTTGCCAGACATTTCTGCTCAGGATGACCCAGCTTTAGTGAGGGGTTTCCAGACCCCTGTCACTTGGTGGTATAATGACTTGGAGGTGCCCAGAGCCCCTCTCTGCTCATGCCACATGTTGCCCTCCTACCCAGGCTCTAAGACTTAGCTTGGCTCGGCCTCCCCAGCCCAGCCCACCTCGGTTGTGACCTGTCCTGACCCTGCCCCCCTCTGCTCCTCTCCTCACAGCTCTGGGACATCAGGAGGAAAGGCTGTGTCTTCCGATACAGGGTAAGCAAGGCGCCCTCTGTCCATCATTCCGCAAGCACCTTGCAGGCGCAGAGCATGGGATGGTGCCCAGACCCTGGCAGGGGCTGGAGGGGACTGTTGTCCAACCTGGGTGAGAACTTGAGAAACAAGAGTCCAGATGAGAAACATGCATCTGGAGCAGAGCAGGAGTGCGGTGGGTGGTCCACCTGGAGACCCAGCTTTCTGTGACTCCCCACAGAGCTGTGTTTACCAAACTGTTCTCCACAGTTTGCAGGCCACTAACAGGTGTCATTAAGTGAAGGGGGTTCCTGTTCATATGAGTTTGGAAGGACTGGGTTTAATAATTATTTGGGGGGGGGGGGTTCTAGACCCTTTGACATTAAGAAGAGACATTTAACTCTCCAAAAA
Organism: Kogia breviceps; assembly: GCF_026419965.1. Classification (NCBI taxonomy): domain Eukaryota; kingdom Metazoa; phylum Chordata; class Mammalia; order Artiodactyla; family Physeteridae; genus Kogia; species Kogia breviceps. Next base: position 31,808,260 of record NC_081327.1, read on the forward strand.
GAGACACAAGACACATTGCTTCCCAAACTATAAGACCATGCAGTGTTGATTTCCTGGAGCGTCCTGCAGGACTAGGAGTCCATGACCACATGTGGAGAAGTGTCCCTCTGTGACATCTCCCACATGTGGCTGTCAGCCCCCTCCTTGCCTGCTCCCAGGAAGCACTGTTTATGGAGGGCAGGGAGGAGTGGGTGGTGGGGAGAGAAGTCCACTGGGCCCAGGTCCCCCGAGTGCCCATGCTCTGTCCTCCCCTCAGGGGCACAGCCAGGCCGTGCGGTGTCTCCGGTTCAGCCCTGACGGGAAGTGGTTGGCATCGGCCGCAGATGACCACACAGTGAAGGTAGCTCCCGGCCTGACCTGGGCCCAGGGCTGGGGGCTGGGGTCTGCTGCTCACACTCAGGTTGGGTCCTCAACTCCCTCCTGGTCAGGCTCGCACATCCCGAGCCTGTCCAGAGCGAGAGGTGGTTCGTGGATAAAGAGCTTGGGCTGGATTGGAGGGCGAGCGGGCAGCTGAGGGCCAGGCTGGCCCTGACCTCCACCCTGCCCTGCCCCAGCTCTGGGATCTGACTGCTGGCAAGATTATGTCCGAGTTCCCTGGCCACACGGGGCCTGTCAACGTGGTGGAGTTTCACCCCAACGAGTACCTCCTGGCTTCTGGCAGCTCTGACAGGTGAGGAGGAGGAGCAGGGCTCGTCGCCCATGACTGCCGTCCCTCACATCTCTGTCCTCTGGTGTATATCTGTCCCCAGTCTGTCTCTGTATCCCATGGTGTCATATGATCCCAGGTAGACTGAATTAACTGCCAGCCAAGCTGGGATGGGACCTGGGTCACATCTCTCTCCCAACTCTGGTTCCCTGGCCCCAGTGTCCTGGGCCGTCATGGTATGTCTGGATCCGGCCCCAGTGTCCTGGGACTTGATTGCGTGTCTGGATCTAAGGCCCATATTCACCTCCCAGGTGCCGAGTCCCCTCCCGCTGCCTGTGCAGGGCCAGCCCCTGGCCCCAGGCATTGCTCTGAATGGCCGTGACCTGGGGCGGCAGGTGTCTGGAGAGAAGTGGGCTCCCCCGGCCACTGGCCTGCGTGGAGGCCAACACGTGGCACTGGCTTTCCAGCACAGCCTGGCTTCCTTTGCAGGACCATCCGTTTCTGGGATCTGGAGAAATTCCAGGTGGTGAGCTGTATCGAAGGGGAGCCAGGGCCTGTCAGGTAGGCGGGCGGCTGGGCAGTGGGCCCGGGCCCTCCTCCCGGGCGGTGGGGTGTGGCTGCAGGTGGACCTTTCCCATCTCCGCTTCCGCTCCCTCCCATCCTGGGCTCCCGCAGCCTCTCCGGTGTCTCCTGACCCACGGCCCACTCTCGCCTGGCCCAGGAGCGTCCTCTTCAACCCCGATGGCTGCTGCCTGTATAGTGGCTGCCAGGACTCACTGCGCGTCTACGGCTGGGAGCCCGAGCGCTGCTTTGACGTGGTCCTCGTCAACTGGGGCAAGGTGGCTGACCTGGCCATCTGCAATGACCAGCTGGTGAGAGAGCCACCGCCCACCGTGCACCCTTCTGCTGGGCCACCCGCCTGCCTGCCCCTCAGGCCCCCAACTCCCACCCGGTCCCGGGGGGGTCCTGCCCCCCCATCCCCCCATCCCTCCGCACCACCGCAAAGGGTCCTGCCCCAGCTCTGCCGCTTCCCGCAGATAGGCGTGGCCTTCTCCCAGAGCAGCGTCTCTTCTTACGTGGTGGACCTGACGCGGGTCACCAGGACGGGCACGGTAGCCCCAGACCCCATGCAGGACAGCCTGCCCCCAGCGCAGCAGCCGCCAAACCCCAGCGCCCCGCTTCGGCGCATCTACGAGCGGCCCGGCGCCACCGGCAGCGAGCCTCAGAGGTGGGGTGCTCGGGGCCCCAGAGGGCGCTGGGGGGCGCAGGAGGAGGGCCCGCAGCCCCTGCTTCACTGGGGCCCCCGCCTCCTTTCTGCCCGGCCTGCTCCCCAGGGTGAAGCAGAACTCAGAGAGCGAGCGCCGCAGCCCCAGCAGCGAGGACGAGCGGGAGTCTCAGGCGGAGATCCAGAACGCCGAGGACTACAACGAGATCTTCCAGCCCAAGAACAGCATCAGTGAGGCCTGGGCCCTCCCCTCCGAGCCCCAGCGTTCCCCTCTGTGAAATGGAGGCACATGGTCCTTTCTGGGGATGGCGTCCCTGTTGCTGCACTCCCTTAGCTTAATTCCTAACCCACGTCTGGGCCCGGGCTCTGTTCCTAGGTCCTCTAGGCCCCAGCAGAGGCCCAGCAGCCACTCAGTGCTTGGCCTGCCCCGAGCAAAGAAAGGCCCAGCGGGGCAAGGGGCCGGGAAGGGGCAAGCCTGAGGGTTCGGGGCCCGGGAACGGGTCACAGTCTGCAGCTGTGCACGCGCCTGGGAACCACCTTGCATCCCCCACATCCTGACGGGCCCAGGGTCCCCGGCCGGCTGGGCCCTGAGGGCTCAGACAGCAGCCCTGGGCTGACCCACATGAGTCCCCAGCCCCCTTTACCTCTGCAGGTCGGACGCCACCCCGAAGAAGTGAGCCCTTCCCAGCACCCCCGGAGGATGGTGAGTCGGGGGGCAGAGCCTGGCCTCCCAGGGTCCCCAGCTCCCTAGTCCTCCCCTCCCATAGCACAGTTTCCAGCCTCTCTCCCACTGGATCTTTTTCCTCCACTCACCCAAAAGCACCTGCTGTGTGCCAGGCCCTGGTGATTGAGCGTGAAAAGGCAGGTAGGTGCCCCCGTCAGGAGCCCACACCCAGTGAGGAAGGCGAACGGTAGACAGGGGAGGAAGGAGCCCGGAGTGGTGAGAGGCTCTGGGGCCTGTGTAGATGGGCCGTGAGGCTCTGAGGAGGCGGCACATCAAGCAGGTCTGGGGGCCAGGTGAGGAGACAGGAGGGGAGAGCCTTGGGTGGGAGGGAGCCGAGAGGACAGCGGGGGCTTGGGGTCCAGGAGCAGGAGGCCAGGCCCTGCAGGCCCTGGGTCGGGGGGTTGGGGGGAGAAAACCTGATCTGCTCACTTACGATTGGAGAAGGCAGCAGGGCGGGGCACCGTCATCCTCCAGACCATCCCTCCCTCCCCTGCTTTCTCTCCAAGGGGCCATCTTCTCGTGCCCCTCGGGCTGGGTTCCTGAAGGGCCTCTCTCTCCCGCACTCCCACTCACCATCCACTATCCACTCACCGCCCCCTCCCAAAACACACTCCTTTCCTAGTGAGGCGACAGGAGCGCCACTCCCTGGAGCTCCCTGGGTCCTGTCCACACATAGTGCTTGGCGCCTGCTTTCTGCCAGACCTGCGGCTGAGTGGGGGGGGCGGGGGGGCGGGGGACAGGCCCATCCCCATCCCCCAGGCCTCCCGTTAGAGGTGCCGCGCACAGTCCCAGCCCAAGCCCTGCCTTCTGCCCGCCCGTCCCTTCTCCTGGCCTGACCTGACCCAGTGATCTTTTCCTTCCGCCTCCAGACATGGCCACAGCCAAGGAGGCAGCAAAGCCCAGCCCAGCCGCGGATGTGCAGTTCCCGGTGCCAAAAGTATGTCCAGGTGGAGCGGGCAGGGTGTGGGGCTCGGAGAGGGGCTGGAGTCGTGAATCGGCACTGGGGCGGCCCTTGCGGGGGAGGGGGTGCTGAGAGGCAGGGAGGGAGGGAGGGGGGCCTTGGGCTGGCCACCTGCTGAGCCCCGGACCCCTCCAGCTCGAGGTCCTATCCCGGCCCCCAGTCGTCACTTCCACCCCTGCACCCAAGGCTGAGTCTGCCATCATTCCTGCTACCCGGAACGAACCCATCGGACTGAAGGCCTCCGACTTCCTGCCTGTGAGTGGGGGGCCCAGGCTGAGGGCGGGTGGAGGCCCGTGGGGTGAGGGCAGAACTTGGCTGCCAGCATCAGGGCACCCATCCCATGCAGGCCGTGAAGATCCCCCAGCAGGCGGAGCTGGTCGACGAGGATGCCATGTCACAGATCCGCAAAGGCCATGACACCATGTGTGTCGTGCTCACCAGCCGCCACAAGAACCTGGACACCGTGCGAGCCGTGTGGACCACGGGTGACATCAAGGCAAGTGCCACCTCTGCCCGGGTTTGGGGTTGAGAAGAGGGCCGCCCGAGGGGCACGTGGGGAGCTAGGCGGCCCCTGTCACCACGCCGAGCAGTCTTATGAACAGCCCGCAATAAACCCCATCATCACACCACACCCAGGCAGGGCCACTCAGTCCCCGGTCCCCTCTGACGGGTGCTCTGTTTGCACAGACGTCGGTGGACTCGGCCGTGGCCATCAACGACCTGTCCGTGGTAGTGGACCTCCTGAACATTGTCAACCAGAAAGCGTAAGTGGCGATGGCGGGGGGTGGGGGGAGGAGTGGGCAGGGCCGGGCACTGAGGGCACATGTCCCTGGCCCTCTCTCCAGCTCCCTGTGGAAGCTGGACCTATGCACCACTGTCCTGCCACAGATCGAGAAGCTTCTGCAGAGCAAGTATGAGAGGTACGGGTGGGGAAGCCGCACCTGCCTCCCAGCAGGGAGGGACCATGGGAAAGACCCCCAAGGGCCGGTGCCCTTGTGAGGTGGCTGTGCAGCATTGCTGGGCCCTCCAAATTTGAGAGGCCAGAGTGAAAACAAGCCCATCCTGCCTCTCTGATCCTGTCTCTGCCCCCTTTGTCTCTGCGTACCTTGCTCTCTTTCTATTTTTGACTCCATCCATCCCCCTGCCTCTGAAGCTATGTCCAGACGGGCTGCACCTCTCTGAAGCTGATCCTGCAGCGGTTTCTGCCCCTGATCACAGACATGCTGGCGGCCCCGCCCACCGTGGGTGTGGACATCAGCCGGGAGGAGAGGTGAGGAGCCAGCGGCGTGTGTGGCAGGGGTGCCACATCAAGCGAGAGCACAGGCCTGGGGGCCCAGCCTGCTTGTTGGTGGCCCTGCTGAAACAGCTTATAGAGGTCCTTGTGCCTGGGACGGTGGCTCAGGGCACGGGGTAGGGTTGCCAGAGCCTTGGTTCCCCCATGGCCTGGCTCTGCACTGCGCCCTGGCCCAGCCTCAGTGGGTCCTGCACTCTGGGCCTCAGCCTTCCTCCGGGAGGAGGGCCGGAGCGATTCGAACAGGAAAGGCTCCGGGGTTGGGTGGGGGTAACGGTGACCGTGCCGGGCAGCCGCCTCAAGCGTGGCCCCTCTGCCCGCAGGCTGCACAAGTGCCGGGTCTGCTACAAGCAGCTCAGGAGCATCAGTGGCCTCGTCAAGAGCAAGTCGGGCTTGAGCGGCCGCCACGGCAGTGCCTTCCGCGAGCTGCACCTGCTCATGGCCAGTTTGGACTGAGGAGCCCAGAGGGTGGTGGCACCCCCAGGCCTGGCCTCGGCCCCCCACTCCTGTTCCCTGTGCACCCACCGGCCCATGAGCCTCTGCCCGGCCCCCACTGCTGCCCTGCGGCCATTCTAGAGGCGGTGGCGCTGGCCCACTGGCCACCTCCACAGCCCTAAACGCTGACAACTTCTCTCCAGCAACAGCCGCCCAGCTTTGTCCGACTCCTGCTTCCTGGGGCAGCGAACCGAGCCCTGGGGCTGCTGCTGTAATTTATAAGGTGAATTTTATTAAATTTGTAACTATTCCTTGCTTTTCTTGCTGGGAGGTGCAGCCTCTGGCCACAAGGCTCTCCTGGGCCCCATTATTGCCTGCCTGGCTCTTCAAAGATGAGACCACTCCTTCTCCGAGACCCAGAGGCGGCGCACCAGGCAGCGTGGCCAGCAGGGGGCAGCAGAGCGATGGGCCGGCGGGAAGGGGTAAGTTCAGACTTGTTCTGGGGAGAAGAGGGACCCAGCAACTCCCCCCTTTCACGGCTAGGAGAAACAGGTGAGGAGTGGGGTCATCCCCTCTGTCTCAGCCACACTCCCAGCTGTCCTGTGGATGCCTCCAAGGCCAGCAGGTATACACTGCAGGGGGCCAGGACCCCAGCCTTGCAGGCATGGCCACCACGAGGCTGACCCAGGGCCCACCACCCTCCCCCATCCCCCCAGGAGGCCTCCAGGGATAGGACCGGAAGGGCAGCTGCCCCATCCTCCAAACAGTTTTCACTCCCTGCAGGAACCCCCAGTGCTGGCTGGCCGGAATAGCTCCCCTGACCCAGTGGTCGTCCCTTATGCTCCTGAGGCATAAGGGAACCACCCCAGTTTGGTGGGAGGGCCTCACTGAGCCCTGCCCATGTTTCCCCAAGGCTGGGAGTGGGTGCAAGCCAGCACAAACCCCGTGGTGGGGAGCAGCGGGGGGTGGTGCTATCGGCAGAGGGAGGAGGGGTGTGGCACTCACCTGTGGCCAGTTCACTTAAGGGGGCAAGGCCAGGGCAGAGGGCAGGCGGTGGAGTGGGGCCCACTCCGGCTGGGTTTTTAGCAAGCCTTTGGAGAGCTTGAGTTTCCCATCTATAAGATGGAGGTGACGGCACTGTTATACGGGTCAGTCATGATAAGGATGGTGGGGGGGGGGGGGAGGTGCCCACCACCCTCCAGTCAGGAATGTTCAGAAAAACATGATCCTAACTTGGTGACCAGCCAGCAGTGGGGAGCCAATGGCACGTGCCAATGCCCTCCTTGCTCCCTGTGATCTGGCCAGGGGTTCACGAGACCGACTCTTCCAGACAATGCTTGTGTAAAAAGGTTATTTTAATAAGTAAAAATGGCTAAGCTTCCAAAAGTTCTTAAATAGGATTTCAGAGGGAGGAAAAGGTCAAGAGGCCAGTGGGCAAGGAGAAGCCTGGTGCCAGGCAGGTGAGGGGGAGCAGCAAGGTCCCCAGCCCCTGGCCTCCTGCCGGCCATAAACGCAGCCCAGCCCGTGACCTGTGTACACCTAGGAATGCTATATACACGCCCAGTGAGACTCCTCCCTGGGAGCCAGAGACGAGTGGGGCAGGGCCACCCACCAACCGCCCAGTTCCCACTGTACCTGGGCCTTCTGGGGGCTCCTCAGCCCACCCACTAGGAAGGGGCCCTGCAGCCTGGGGAGGGTTGGGCCAGCCCGTGCCACCTGCGCCCAGAGCCACAGCCGAGACACCATTTCCTTCTGAGCATGTTTTTTATCTCTGAGGTGAGACGGGCGAACGAGGAGCCTCCACTCCGGCCTCTGCCTTGTGGGCTCCAGGTGCTGCAGCAGGAACAGGCCAGCCAGGCGTCAGGACCCAGTCCCTGGCCCGGCAGAGTGGGCATGTCCATCACACAGGCAACGGCCTCGACTTCCCTGCGGGAGGGGGAGGGTTTGTCAGCACCAGGATTGTCAACCTCTGTCCCAGAGCAGGAGGGAGCTGCAGAAGCACACAGGCAGCAGGCAGCGAACCCCAGACCCCGCCCTGAGCAGCCAGCTTCCCGGCACAGCCCTGCAACCCGAGGCGGCCAGGCGGCTGGGCGGGCAGCCCTGGGCTGCGGGCCCGACACTCACCTGGAGATTTTGCAGCCCCAGCCGTCAGGCTGAAATCAAAGCAACATGTGTCTCACCGGTGGGCCCGCCTTGGGCCAGGACCACCACCCCCACCCCCCGGGACCCTGCTCCCCCCTCTCCCTTTATTTAGACTCACCAGGCCCTTCTGTGAGTGGGCCGAGCTGGGGGCTGGAGCCCCGTATTCTAGTCCTGTGGCCTGGCTCCCTCCTCATCTGGGACAGGTGAGCTTTGCCCTTTCTACCCCCCGGGAGCCAAGGCCTGCCTTAGATGGTGTGTCTTGCATGAGCCCAGCCAGCCCAGCCTCAGAGGATTGTGTCCCGGGCCTCATGTCAGCAGCACTGCTAGGAGCCCAGAGAGCTGGACCCAGCACTATCTGCCCTGGCTACTTCCCAGAGCCAGGGAAGGTTGTGAAACAGGTTCTGGAGAAGTTTTAGAAACTTAAAAAAAAAAGGAAAGAAAAGAAAAAGCCCATTCAGATAAGGGCAGGCTGGCCCACTCCCTAAAGACTCACCCGAGGTCTGCAGCTTCCTCCTGATGGACCCTGGGCGGCTAGTGGTCCCAGAGCCAGGGGCCGAGTGGGCTCGTGCTGAGGGCTGTGGCGTCTGGCAAGCTGGCTCCCACTGTGAGCAGAGAAGGACAGGTGGGCTGGGCCTGCTGCCCTGGGTCTGCCCCCTACCCCACACGTTTCCCCTCCCCAGCCACCTGAAACGGTTCCCTCATCTGCAAGATGGACATGATGATGATACAATAACCATGGCGGGGAGGGTGTGAGACAGCATACGTAAAGAAATGAAGTAGTTACTACTGAGGGCCCGTGTGCCAGCCTGCACCCGCCCCCGCCCCACCTCCAACCAGCTGACGACCCCCACAGGTACCTCTGAGGCCGAGAAAGAACACCTGGACTAAAGAGGCTTCTGGGTTTGGGTTTAAGTTCTGGCTCAACCCCCTCTGGTATCTTCCCCTCCTCCACCACTCCACACTGTCCTCCCCTCCAAACCCTCCCTCCTGCCCATGACCGGGATGTCTATGACCCAGTACTGGCCTGAGGCAGGCCTGTGGTGGTCCCCGTACCTCTAGATGCTCCTGGCTGGACCAGGACCCGAGCTCTGCCCTGCGGGACCCGGGGCCTAGCTCCACGGAGCGCACCCTCTCAGCAAACTTGAGGGAATAGAGCGTCTCACTGGTGTTCTTCTCCACGGGGGACACCTAGGGGACACGAGAGCTCACTCCCCACCCAGCTGGCCGGCTGCCCTCGCAGAACTGGAAGGGGCACCAAAGGGAGCCCACAACCACGGGACTCTAGAAGGCTCCCTGGACAAGACTGAGAGGGAGGGGAGGAGGGCAACCAAGGTGGCAGAAATGGGGTAACTTGCCAGGCACATGGTGCACGTGGCCAGGTCTGTGGGGAGGCTGCAGGGGAAGAGGGCCACACGTCACTGACTTCGGAGCCTCTGATGACAGGAGGCTCTTCCCTGCACAGCCTGGGAGGGTACCTGGGCCGCACAGTAAGGTGGCGGGGGCGGGGGGGTCCCCTGTTCTTGGAGCTGGTTAAGCCCCTATACGCTAATGGTCACGCCATCCGGCCTGCCTGGGGCCGTCACCTGCACCACCATGAGGGTCTTGCTGTCCCCGCTAAGCGAGTCCTGCAGCAGGTAGGTGAGCTTGGAGTTGCGGAAGGGCACGTGGCCCTGGCGGGAACGCAGGGCGGCAATGACGTCCCCCAGGGCCGACAGCGACTTGTTGATGTGCTGTGCCTCCCGCAGGCGGCTGCCCTCGGCTCCCGACTTGCCCACGCGCTCCGAGCCGGCCAAGTCCACCAGGTTCAGCTTCCCTGCGGGGAGGGTGCGGGGCAGGTCAAGGCCACCCCGGGAGAGGCGGTGGGGGGGGGAAACGGGGGTGGCTCAGGCCTGGCGGCTGGGGCCCTCACTCACCCGTGGTGCGGAGACCGGTGCTGCCGTCCACGCCATGCACGGTCACGATGAGCAAGGCATGCGAGCGCGAGCTGTGCTCGTTCAGGTTGGTGAACTCCGTGGTGCGGTTGGTGTGGCCGAACTCAAACACCTGGGGCCCGGGGAGGGCAGAGAGAGGCACAGGGTTTGGAGTGGGGTCTTCAGAATCAACCGTCCCCTGAGTACCCCTGTGAGGGGGCGGCACCCTCTGCCTCGTCCAGGGGAGGAAACAGGCTCAGAGCCTGCATCCGACCCCCAGTCTGTCCTCTGGGGCAGCTCTGCTGTGGGCAGGGTCTCCCCAGCCTTTCCCCACCCCCGGCCCCCACAGCCCCACACCTTGTTGATGTCCTCCACACTCTGCACCTGGAACTCCGTCAGCCCTGGCACGTACAGCTGCCCGCTGCCGTTGGGACACAGCCGGATCTCCAGTTTCTCCTGGGGCTCCTGCCCCAGCAGGTCCCTGAGAGCAAGAAGCACGGTCACTCCCTCCTCGCAGTCTGCCCTCCGCTTGCACTGCACCCACCCCCAGCCTGGAACATTCCCCCAACCGTCACACTTCTGGAAGCCTTCCCGGACCACGGGGCTAAGCCCCTGCCCCTGCCCCCCCTCTGCGCTCAGTCTGCTGAAGGGCAGAGATGGAATGTTCCCCCAACGTCCTGGGGTGCTGCTACTCCTGCCCCCACGATGCACTGAGCCCCTGTGGGCAGGTCCTCCCAAGACCCCACTCACTCTTCACCACCTGGTGCAGCCTGCAGATAGGGTGAGGACACTTCAAGGGGAAAAGGAGTGCCTTTGCCTGGGTATCCCAGGCGGGCTCAGACAGCCCTCCTCCTCCTGCCTGCTAGCGTGGGGGAGGGGCCTGGGACCAGTGAATCCCCTGGGCTGAGTCAGGACATTCAGCGTCCACCTAAGGGCTCCCACCTGAGGGGCTCCCACTCTAGGGCCTTCCGCCTGAGGGCCCCTCACCTGAGGACCTCGTTGTAGATCTCGGCCGCGCTGACGGTGATGGTGTACTCCCAGTCAGACGCCTTCTCCTGCACCTCGGAGAAGAGCAGCTGCAGGGCCCGCTGGTTGATGCCTGGGTTCTCAAGGGTCCCCTGCGGGCAGAATCAAGGCCCCGGTGAGCCAGGCCTCCCCCCACCATGTGGGCTGGCCCGTGCAGATGCTCACATGGTATCTGTGGGCCCCACCTGCTCTGGCTACCCCTCACAGGCCAGCCTCCCCGACTGAAGCTCCCCACCTGCACGCCGGTCTGCCCCCCAAAACGCCCTCCACCAGCTACAAGCAACTTCACCTCCTTGGGCCTCAGTTTCCCCGCCTTTAAAACGGCCCCACCCTGCCAGGATTGGGCCTGAGACTTAAAGCAGAGCAGCAGGTGAAACACCTGGCCCAGGCCTGCACACAGGGGCTGCTGATGGATACCTGGCCCTGGTGGGCCACCTGGGAGGGGGGGCCCGGGAATGTATGATCGTATGACATGTATGAATGTATGACAGTGAGAGGCTCATTGTCAGCTAGGCCATGAGCCAGGCTCTGTGGGTGATGCAGGGGAGGCACAGGCAGAGCTGGCAAGTGAACTGGGGCCGGATGGGCTGGCTGGCCTTTCTAGAAAGAAATCTGGAGTCCTCACCTGGGCCTCCCTTATCATGGCACCTCCCACCCTCACTTCACTTCTGCCACTGGGGCCTCAGCGTCCACCCCGGCACGCCCCAGACTCGTGGTCCCAGCCCTGCTGTTCCATCTACCCGGAGTGCTCTTCCCCATCCTCCTCTCCGTGACTGGCTTAGGTGTCTGCACCGAAGTCACCTCCTCAGGGAGGCTTCCTCTCCCTCCAAATGCCTGATCCCTCCCTCACTGTCGGTTCCTCAGACCTGGCCGAAGTTTCCTCCCTAGCACCTGACAGGACACATCCTGATTTGCCGTGTGCACTGCTGTCTCCCCACTGGTGGGCTGGCTCCGTGGGGTCAGGCACCCTGGCCACGGCTGTGCTCCAGGCCCCAGGCACGGTGCCTGATGCACAGTGGGGCTCGGCAGGGATGTGTTGGAGGATGGAGGCCCCTGGGGGTCAACTCTAAGCACCCAAGACAGAGCTGGGAGCCTAGAAGGTGCTGCACACGTCCCTCGCCCTTCACCTCCCCATCTCGCTTGGCCTGCCCCCTACTCACCAGTCTTGCCAATCCTAGAACTGAGGGAAAAGAAGGTCCAGATTGGGGGAGAAAGGACCACCATGACAGCCTTCCCAAAGGGTGCCTAACAGCCTGGGCCAGCAGGGCCCTCTCGCACCCCTGGTTGGGACAGCAGGAGACCCGCCCCCCTCCCCTACCTGGAGAATCCCACAATACCCCCCACCTCAAGAGCCAGGAAAATGGCTCCATTTTTATCTATAGTCAAGTTTCTTCCTCCTCTCAATCCCCCCACTCCCAGCCACATCCCACAGAGGGGGGCATGGCACAGGCAGGGAGATGAGGCCCTGGGAGCTGCAGGTAAGAGCTGGGTACCCGGGATTTCCCGGGTGGCACAGTGGTTAAGACTCCACGCTCCCAGTGCAGGGGGCTCGGATTCGATCCCTGGTCAGGGAAATAGATCCCACACGCACATCACAACTTTTTCGCAAGCCACAATTAAGAAGCTGGAGAGCCGCAACTAAGGAGCACACGTGCCACAACGAAGGAGCCCGCCTGCTGCAACTAAGACCTGACACGGCCAAATAAATAAAATATTTTAAATGGAGCTAGGTGTCCCACGACAACCTTCACTGGCCAGTCTCTCCCACTGCCCGGGTATCTCCTTGAGGGCCGAGACCACCCCCTCATTCATCCTGACACTCCCAGGGCCCAGCATGGCAGCCCTACAACAGGAGCCCAATAAATGTGTGTGGGTGAAATGAAAGCCAATCCTGAGAGACGTCACAGTGATCTGCCCTGGACTCTGAGCCCAGGCCGAGACCCCTCTGAGGCCAGCAGTTGTCGTCAGCACACCTGCCCCTCCCCCATACCTACTGGGACCATGCAGGTATGCTTGGGCAAGGCGCCCCCTCTGCAGGCCTGGTGCCTTGGGGCTAACATGGATAGCTATGGGCTCTGCTCCAAGGTGGTTATGGAGACCAAGTGAGGCAAAACACACCCCACGCAGAACCTCGAGACCAATGAGGGGAGCCCCCATCAATGGCAGCAAGGGGTTGGTCTTCACTCTGGATCCCTGCCCCATCCAGCGGGTACCCACCTCCATCGTGTATGTCTTGCCAGCACCCGTCTGGCCGTAGGCGAAGATGCAGACGTTGAAGCCGTCGATGCAGGAGGTGATCAGGGCCTGCACCTCCTGAAACACCTGCAGAGGGGACGTGGGATGGAGGGTGAAGGGCTGCCAAGGCTGCTGGGTCCAGGAGCCCCCATCAGCCACCTCCTCCTGACTGCTCCCCTCCCCTAATACGGCACCTGTTATCGTGGGCAACCAGCTCACTGTGGAGGAATCTGTGACTAATAAGTCACTTACACTAGGCGTTAGTGGGCAACCTCATTGCCGAAAGACTGAAGGGAAGTCAGGGCAGTAACTACCGCCCACCAGCACCTGAGGGAGGGGCCGCCCAGACCAGGAACTCAGGAGCCCTCCCCCAGCTTCTCCCCCTCTCAAGGTGGGTCTGCAAATGAAGGCCGAGAAAGCATGTGCCCGGCACCTCCACGGGCCGGCTGGCCTACCTGCCTGCCAGCCGGCAACAAAGGACGGGGGCAAAGATAAAGCCCAGCATGGGGACAGGAGGGCATAGGCAAAACAGGCCTCCCAGGTTGGCCCTGGTAGAGATGAGGGAAGAGTGGATGCTGAGAACACATGGCTCCCACAGGCTAAGGGCTCCTCCTCCCTGAGGCCTGGGGGGCAGCATGGGAGTTCCTAGGAAGACCCATGGGACGGATAGAGGAGGTGCTCCTGGCTGGAGGGGCCTGCCTCCATGCAAGCCAGGGCCCTGTGGATGAGCGGGGCCACATGACTGGGAGGGACTGTGAGAGTGGGCGTGGTTGAGTATGGGAGAGGAACCACGTGAGTGGGAGAGGCCATGTTAATGGGTGTGGCTATGAGGGTAGGAGGGGTCACATGGGTGGGATGGGCCTGAGAGTGGGTGTGGCTGTGAGGATGGGTGGGGCCACGTGGGTGCCCCAGGCTTGTGCATGGATCTGCTCTTCTTAGCAGAGGCTTCCAAAACCCTCAGTTTACCTTCCCACCCTCTTCTCTCCTCCAGAGGTGAAAAGAGAGGGACCGTGGAGCACTGGGCTTCTCCATCCTGTCTGCCCTCCCTTATACTTATTTTTGTCCAGCTCCCAACACCTCTCCCTCTACAGGTGAGGTGAGTCTGTCTCCCCCTCCCCCTCCACTGTTCTCTGTCCCTCTCCCCGCAGGGTCACACTCACGTCCTGCTGGGAGGCTTGCGGGGAAAAGACCTTGTCCAGCTCAAAGGAGACGGGCTTTCCTTTGTGCAGCAGGTGAATGATGGAGTCGTCGTCGGGATCAAAGGTCACAGCATTGGTCGCCTCAGGTCCTTCCCCATCCTCTTTGGTGACTGGCCGGACACGGGCAATCACGCGGATGTTCCCTGGATTGGGTGGAGGAAGAGAGAAGGGTACAGACCAGGTCAAGACCAGACTGCCTCCACACGGGTGTCCGTTGACGTCTGGAGCAGGCTAGTGGCTCAAGAGCCCCCTGCCTTCTAAGTAAGGCCCCCAAGGGCAAGGTGGCCCACAAAGATTTGATCAGTCACTCACGCTATAGTACGAATTAACGTATCAATACATTTTCTTGCTGAGCAAACCAGTTGAAGGCAGGAGCCTCACCTTGGGGACGTGGAGGAAAGGTCAGTTGTGGGGCTCAGACACTGCACCCAGTTTGGGTGGGATACCAAAATGGACAACCCTTTATACACCTGGACTTCAGTTTCCTCACGTACACAACAAGGGGCTTGGATCCCAGCAAGCCAAGGGGCTTATTCTATCACTCTAGAAGGGCACAGTGAATGCCAGGATGGGGCTTGGGAATCAGATGGGCAGAAAGGACCAGGCAGGAGATGGGCACAGGCAACAGGGCAGCCCCAGGGGTGTCTGACGCACAGATCTGATCATACCACCCCCTTACTTCAAGCCTTAGGGTGGGATCCCAGAGTTCCTGGAATGAAGAGAAAACTCCCCATCACATCTAGCATGGCCCCACCTTCCCTTCACCTGTCCACCACCTCACAGTCCAGGTCTCAGCCCTGGTTTTATCTCCTACGGGAGGCCCCCTCGACACCCGCAACTGTCAGATACCCAGGGGCTCTCAGAGCCCCTCCCCAGCCTGGGTAAAGGGGTAGTGATGGGGTTTATCTGAGTGATTAATGATCACTGTCCGCGCTCCCCCTGCTGAAGTAACCACCATGAAGGCGGGGACAGGTTCTGTGGCGCCCAAAGCCATATCCTCATCGTCTGGAACGGCACTTGGCACAGAGCAGGTGTGCCCTAGACCTTTGTGCCATGAATGGCTGGTGTCTCAAGCTTGACCAGGCCCTAGATCAGAGTAAGTGGCATTCTAGCCACCCACCACCCGATGCTTCAATACCCTACCCCTCCGCCACCTGGTAGCCTGCCATAGGCATTGGGCAAAGGTTTCAGAGTTGGACAGATCCAAGGTGGACCATTCACTAGCCATGCAGTTTTGAGCAAATTCCCTGTGACGTCTCTGTGCCTCGGTTTCCTTATCTACAAAGAGGGAATTACAATAGCTCCTCGATGACAGGGCAGAGCTTCAAGGAGTGGTGCTGGGGGCCATGGGGAAGGACAGGATCACTTCCGAGGCAGGTGAGGGCTCCCTCCGCTAGGCACCCCCCCGCCCGCCCAGCGGTCACCTTTCAGTCGCACGAGCTCATTGTGGCACTTCTTGCGCAGCTGCAGCTCCCGGCGGTACTTGCGCAGCAGCTCCTGGTTGTTGCTGTTGACCTCCTCGATGGCCTGGCCGATCTAGTGGGGGAACAGCACCGTCAGGGGGCCAGCTCCACCGGCCTTGCTTGCCCGGCTGCTTGCCCCCTCCCCCTCCCCCCAACAGTCTGCTCACTGCCTCCTGCCCTGGACACGTCACATCTTCCCAATAACCCCTCTGGGTAGGTACTGCGAACAGGCCCATTTTACAGAGGAAGAAACTGAGCCCTAGAGAGGCTAAGCCAATCTCAAGGTTGCCCTGCAGATGAGTAAAGAGCCAGGACTCAGCCCTCACTCCACAGCACCAGCACTTGACTACATGGTTCAGCTGGACCCAAATCCTGGCTCTACCCTGAGGACCTGGGGGACCAGAAGCACCTGGCTTAGTGTATTCAAGCCTCAATTTTCTCATCTGTAAAATGGGGATAACAACATCTAACTTGTGGGTTTGCAGGAGCTGGTAGGTAAAGATCTCCAAGTTACATTTCATAAGGAAAAGAAACAAGATGCAAGCCACACATACACCTGCTCCCCTTTACTGGGTGAAAGGGAAGTGCGTGTCCATGTACATATATGTCAACAGTTTTCATCATGCTCAGAACACCCTTTGGGGGAAATGCTGGGAGACAGGCCTCCTTTGGGGAGCAGGCTGAGTGGCAGAGAGAGGCCTTTCCTTTTCATCTGAACGCCCTTCTGGGAGGTGTGTACTTTCAACATGTCCGTGTATTACTGACATAATTTTTTAAAGGAGAAGGACTATTTTCGATTCCCAAAATACATGTCTCTCTCTACCCTGCAGAGCTGTCATACAGATTCAAGGAGCCGACGGCTATAAAAGGCTCAGCACGTAGGAGGCACTTAAGAGACATTGGCTATTCTCATACTGCACAAGTACAGCTTTAAAAACTTAAATTAAACCTAACAGATCTATGGATATGTGTAGCATGTTTGAGATATAAAGATATGCATAGCACGTATGAGATATAAAGATACATGTGACATGTTTGGTTTATACCCAAATACCTGCTCTTGACCAGACTGTTTTTCAAATGGTCTGGGGACAGCAGTGCGTGTGTGGGACGGGAGCTGCCATCTGGGGGCTTTGAGTTTGGGAAAGGCGTGCTAGGTGGCTGCTGCATTTGCCCAGGGGCTCCAAGGCCTCTCCCAGCCCCGCGCCCCCATGGCCTGCACTCACCTCGGCCTTGACGCTCTTGAGGGCCTCCTGCAGCAGCAGCGGGAAGCCGCGCACCTGACGCTTGAGTCCATTGTAGTCGTTGGTCAGGGTCCGCAGTGCTGGCTGCAGCGTCAGCAGGTTGGTCCGGACACCTGTGGAGACACAAGGGGTGAGAGGCAGACGGGGTGAAGGGCTGTGGCGTGGGGCAGGCTAGAGCCCGCTGGACGGCTCACCTGCCAGGTTCTCATGCACAGCCTTCATCTCCACCTGGGCTCTGGCAAAGGCCTCCTCGATGGCCCGGTTCTTGTCCTCCTCCAGGGACTGCATCTCCTCCAGCATCTGCCCGTGTGCCCGCTCCAGCTCCGACTCGTACATGGTGATCTGCGGCCAGGGCCGGAAGCTTAGTGCCGTGCGCCACGCAGAGAAAGAAGCCCCACCCGTCATGCCTTGCACACGTGAACACACACACAGGTGGGGTAGGATGGCCGTCTCTCTCCCTGAAAAGGGCTGGGAGCTCCGTGCAGCTACTTCCCAGCATCAGTCCAGCACCAACCTGGGTCCCGGCACATAACACAGGTCACAAGCCACAGGCCCCAGGAGAGCAGGGGAAAGCATTTGTTATGATGCTGACTAGAGTACCCTTCCAAGAGCGTGTGTGCCGGGCCCTGAGCGAATCTTGTGATTAGGTCAAGCCCCACTGGGAGGTGCGTTCTGTGATCAGATCATTTTACAGATGAGGAAACAGAAACCCACCCTCGGTCACACGGCCAGCGGGGAGAGGAGGGACTGAAACCCAGGTCTGTCGAACCCCAAGTGCTCAGCCGCTGCACCTTGCCAAAGGCCGGTGTCTGGCGTTGGGGCCCGGCGTGCACACGCCGCCCGGATAGACATGCACACCTGTGCCCGGAGCTGCGCGGCCAGCTGATGCGAGCTCTGCAGCTGGTGCTCCATCTCCTTCAGCACCTGCCTCTGCATGGCCACCTGCTCCTGCAGGTGCTGGTTCCGGGCCTGGGACTCACTGAGGGCCTGCTTGGTCTTAGACGACTCCACCTCCACCGTCTTCATGACATACTGTGAGGGGAGGGAGGGGTGGGTGCCTTGACCTTACCCTGGGACCCTGGGGGGACCCTCAGGAACACGCCACCAATGGCCTGCAGAATAAACTAGAGGAGCCCCGAGGTCTGGGCTTTCCAGAAAGCTGCAAGGGCCTCCTGGAATCTTCTCATCTTAACGAGCCCACTAGGAGCCTGGCTGTGGCCCAAGACTGGGCCCAGAACAGACAAGAAGGGCAAAGATGAGGGCAGAATCTAGCGATGCATCACGTCCATGCCTGGCACACAGCGGGCACCTCAAGCATCAGTTGCCGGATGCCTACGTGGCCTGGCCCTGAACAGCAAGAAGGGGAAGGGGCCAGGCTGAGAGCAGATCTGGAAGGATTCCTTCAACCCCCCGCACCTACTTATTCACCAAGACAAGCCCCTCCTGCATCCAGCCCATCCTGGGCTCTAGGGACCAGGGTTGAGGCGTGGTCCAGGTGCGCACAGGGCACCGCAAGCGGTGCGGCCGCCTGGCCCCAGGCTCACCTTGACGGGCGGCGACTGGGCCCGCAGGCTGGCGATGGTCTCGTGGCTGTCACGCAGGCGCCGGCTGAGCCGCTCCTCCTCCTGCGCCTTCTCGGCCAGGCAGTCCTTGAGCCGCAGCTCCACCTCGGCCAGCCGGTCGGTCTTCTGCTGCACCTCCAGGTTCAGCTCTGACAGCAAGCCTTTGTTCTCCGCCACCTCCAGCTGTAGCTGGGACAGCTTGTCGCGGAGCTGGGCGCTCTCCTGCAGACAGACGGCCGCGGAGGCGCGGGGGCCGGGACAGGTGTGAGACCAGCGGGCAGGAGTCAGCGTGAGGAAGTTGGGTGACCGTTGGGAATCGAGCGCCCCGGGACCACCCCGGCCCTGGGCCCACCTGGCTGTGCTCGCAGCCTGTGCAGGGCGCCACCGGCTTGGCCCGCAGCTCCTGCAGCTCGGCCTCGCAGCGCCGCATCTCCTGCCTCAGTCGCTCATTCTCCACCATCAGCAGGTCCCGGTGCTTCTCCAAGTCGGTGCCTCCCTGCAGAGAGCCAGAGCCCGGGGTGGTGGAGGGGAGCATGGGGCGAGGGCAGATCAGGGGGAAGGACGGAGCGGGGAGGCAGAGACAGTGCAGGGGAGAGGTGGGGAGACAGAGAGAAGGAGAAAAGAGAAAGAAAGGCCAGTGATGGATGGAGAGAAGAGAGGAGGGGCTCCAGAGACGATAAAGACAAAGGCAGAGGAGAGGAAGAGATGGAGGAGGGTGGTGAGACAGGAACTGCTCCCGGCTGCACCCCAACCCCTTTTATTCCATTTTCCTGGGTGTGAAAAGTTACAAGGAAAGTCATATTTATACACAGAGTTCACACTCCTACTTTACATCAGCAAGTAAGAATTCACCTCCCTGCTGTTACGGGTCACACCACTTCGTGGGCACCGTGAGTGGTGATGAGTACATGGGGAGCATCCCCCCCCAGCCCCGCCCCGTTAGGAAGGCGTGGTCGGGCTCACCAGCTCCGATCGAAGGCGGCTCACTTCCTGGGCCTGGCTTATGAGCTTCTGTTTCAGGTGTTCCACCTGCCAGCACAAAGCCGGGGCACGCTGAGCCTGGATTCTCTCCTCCAGCCCACACCCAGGCCTCTTGCCCAAACCCAGAGCCCCAGTCCTCCCTGTGTTCAAGCATCAGGCCACACCTGGGATTCTAGGTTCTAGGCACCTGGCCTGGTCCTGACAGCTCTCAGCACCCTCCTCCCGTCACAGGACCAGCCAGTCTGGGCCTACAGGAGAGTCCGGGGAGCGAGTACAGCCGAGGTGACTCCTGTGCCAGCCTGGGCCCATGCCAGGCACAGCTCGCTGGGGGACTCCGGAGGCTGACCCTCAGGACGCCTGCCTTTGCACAGGCCCCCTACCCAGGCCTGAACCGACTTCTGTATTTGTCATTTAACATTCTTTTTTCTTTAAGGGGCCTCCAAAGTGTATACACTCCAGGCACTACAAAACCTGGATCGGTCCTTGACCAGCCCCTGGAATTTTCTACTTTGAGTGCTTCCTGGTGAGTCCGTCTGTGGAGATGGGCCTGCCAGTGACCAGGGCACATCTGGGACCTGCCTCCACCCCAGCTCCCAGTCTGCCTTGCCAGAGAGCTATGGCCAGTGGAGGCTGTTAGAAAGAGAAGGGGTGTGCACCCCATCAGGAGGCAAGGGTGACCTGGTTCAACCAGAGCCCAGGGAGGGGAAACCAGCCCTGAGAGAGCAGGATCCCAGGATGGCTGCCTGCCCTCCCCGCAGGCCAAGACCCTGGTTCCACATCAGCCCAGGAAACTCTCCAGGAAACTCTCCCTCCGGGAAATAACCCAAAATGCAGACAAAGCCTTTGGCACCAGGGTTCATCGGAGCCTGTCTGAGCTTTTTCTTGCACAACGTTCTGTGTTGATCGCACAGAACCTTGGAAAAGGTAGTGAGTCAGACTCCCTCTCTGGGGGATAAGGAGGTGTGGTTTGCACAAGCATTGGGCTCTTGTTACTAAACATCAGGAGACAAAGCCCACCGCCTACAGGGGCCACCAGCCAGGTAAGGCAGGTGAGGGGCAGTACAGGACTAGATGCCCAAGATCCACCTGAAGGAGACAGAGGACTGCAACTGGGGGGGTGGGGGGGACACAGGCCCAGTGTCATCAAACTTCTGACCTTTCAGGAGAGGCCAGACATTGGGATTTTCGGGGGGCGTGTGTAAGATCTCCCCACTACACATGGCTGAGATGTCATCAACAGTTTGTGCACAGCACGAGCTCAGAGCCAACCGTCTCCTGGCGCTGGAGAAGGCAGCTGGACCACAGGTCAGCCTCTGCTTTTCTGGGCAAGTTGGGGGAGGAAGCGGGCCATTGGTGTGACCCCTCCTCCAAGGAAAAGGCCTGTGACAGCAGCGCTGCTCACTCGTAGCTGGGGCGGCGGATTCCAAGAACACAAGACCCAGAGAGGGGTTGGGAGACCCGACCTGGCTGCCCAAGGCCTCCTGGTGGACAAGCAGGTGACTTAAGGGCTGCACCCACGAAGGTCACCTCTGTCACCTGCTCCACCAGCACATTCCTTCCTAGCAATGTGCCGGGTATGGACCAGGCCAGACAGCAAAGCCCGTGCCATTTCTCTGCCCACTCCAATACCCCCTTCTGTTAAAAGAGCCTCAGTTCCTTCACCCTGGAGGGGAGTGAGGGACAGTTTGAATAAGGCAGCCTTTCATTCCTTAGTCATGAAATTGGGAATAAGCTGAACGCCCAACATTAGGAGAATGGTTAGGTGGATTACAGTACACGCGCTCACAGACTACTGTGTAGTCATTACACTCATGCTTATCAGGAGTTTTAAATGATGTGGGGAAAAGCTCCTCAACATATTAAGTCAAAGAAAAATCCAAAACCAAAATCGCATATGCAATACAAAAAAGTAGAGGGCTCTGGGCTATGGAATGATGTTTGACAAATTCTTTTCAATTTGCAGTAATTTTTAAGTCTCAAAGAATATATATTCCTCTTGCACTCCCCCCACCCTGAAATAGGTGGAGTCTACCTCCTTTTGAAAGGTTGGGGTCCCCCTCCTGCCCCCCCTCCCTCAGAAATCACCCCCAGGAAGACCCACTTGCACGGAGCTGGTGCCCCAGACAGGCTGCTTCCTCGGCACCAGGCTGGGTGGTCTCGGACCTTTCTTGTCCAACGACGCCACTGGCACTCAGACCCGATGCAGTGAAAGCGGGGTTTCCCAGTGTTTACTTGGGAGTCAGGATGCCTGCCTGACACCTGCCTGCAGCCCATTTCCTGTTCTCTTCTTACATCACAATCAGAACACTGGGTGCTCCCGGCCTCTGTCTGGAATCTCTGAGGGGCGCCCCAAAAGGAGGCGGCTGCCCCACGAGGCAGGCTGGGGGCGGGATGGAGGGATGAGGAAGAGGCTGTAAAAGACCCCTTTTGTCAGAAACGTCAGGCACTCGTCATCTCCCGGCTAGTCTCGGGCAGCTGAGGAGCACGGCCCACGGACACAGCAGGGTGTCCGGTCAGGCACAAACCACCCCGAGGTGCGCGGTGCCCGCGCCCCGGCCGGCCAGCTCCGCTGGGGGCTGAGTAGTAACTAAGGAGGCGCGCTGCCCAGGAGTGGGACCCTTGCCCTCCACCCCCCGGGGGGGGGGGTCGGCTTCGGAAGGGCCTGCAGGGAAGACAGCAGACTTCTCCCAGCCTGGGAGGGAGAACAGGAGAGTCTCTCAGGGTCAGGGAAAACAGTGAGCACAGGAGACAGAGACAAAACCAAGTACGGGAGGAGGGCTCGGAGCAGAGACGGGGAGCCGAGGGTGAACCTGACCAGAGAGCGGGGCCTTCTGCGGAGGGGGCCCTGCAGGCACGCCCTTCACCCACCCAGTACAGCTGAGTCAGCGGCGGTGCCTGCATCTGTACGCAAGGGGTCGGGGTGCGGAGGGGAACCTTCTCCGTCAGCTCTTCGGGAGGCGCCCAGCACATCGGAGACACTCAGTGAGCACGGAAGTGACGGCGAGGGGGCAGCGCACTCACCCCTGAGTGCAAAGAGCCAGGCCAGAGGGGCACGCAGGCTCCTGACCGGCTGCTGTGATGGCCCCCCGGACAGCACAAGGTCAACCCCAGGGCTGAGAAGGGACCAGGCTGGGCTTGTGCCACAGCCCTCCCCGGGCTCAGGGTCCTAGTCATCCTGAGAAACTGAGCCACAAGCCTGGTGCAGGGGGGCCTTGAGGGAGAGGGAACTGGTGCCTGTCCGCTGACCCGACGCGAACCCACAGTTACATCTCCCAGCAGAAGCGGGCTCAGCGGAGGGTGCGGCTGCCCTGTGTCAGTCTGTGTTTTCCCAGCTGTCTGCTCCTCTTGACACAGACGACCTGCTGATTAGCCCCCAACCTCCCACCAAGCCTGGCCCTCCAGCATCGGCTGTCTTCTGAGGAACGGACGGCTCTCCCAGTGGCAAGACCGAGGCACTGCTGAGCTGGGAAGATGAGATGGCCTGGGATCCAGACGGCCCCAAGGAAACGCAGCCCAGAGGCCTGAGGGGCAGCCCCGGGAAGCACCCCATCCTGTCCCCAACACACTCCCCCTCCCGAGAGACCTGACTCCTGGTTACCTACGTACAGGACCACTGACAAGGCCCGACTGGCTACGTCCATCCCACCCTGCCTCCACTGCTGAGTTTTCACATTTGAGTCCTTCTGCCACCAAGGGGCTTTGGGAACGTGGACTCTCAGGCCTGACAGCTCGGGTTTCTAATACAGACATCACTCTACCTTGCCAGACAAACTTGGACATGTCTCAACTCCACCGTGCCTCTCCATTTCCTTAGCAGTAGAATGAGGCTACCTCACTGAGGTCTGGAGGATTAAGTGAGATTACATGAGTAACATATATAAAGTGCTTAGGACAGGGCCCAGCACGTAATAAGTCTATTACTAGAATGTAAGTCTGTGAAGACAGGGATATTTGCTGGATCAGTGCTGTACCGCCAGTGCCTAGAATGGTACCTGGCATATAGTAGGCGCTCAGTAAACACATGTAGAAAGAGTGCTGAATGCATGAGGGGCCAGGAGAAGCAGGGTCTGTGAGAGAGCGGTCAGGCAGGGCACAGGGGAGCAGAGGTGGTGGAGGCTGGGGCGTGCTGAAGGCTGCTCACTTCTGCCAAAGGCAGGAGCTGCTAATGGGCTCCAGGCAGTGCATGCCACGTGGGAATGTCAGCCCAGAGGTGCCACAACTTCCAGTATTTTATGACGAAAAAAAAAGGAAGTTGAGATTTGTATATGAACTTAACTAAGATTTAAATGGTGGCAACTAATTTGATCATACACTCAGGACAGTTGAAACTAATAAATTCAGCAAAGTTGCGGGATATAACACAGAAAAATCAGTTGCGTTTCTATGCACTAATGCTGAACAGTCCGAAAAGGAAATTAAGACAGTAATTCCGTTTCAAATAGCATCAGAAAGAATAAAACATGTAGGAATAAACTTAACCAAGGAGACAAGAGACCTGTACACTGAAAACTACAAAATGTTGCTGTAAGAAATTACAGATGACACCAGTAAATGGAAACACAGCCTGCATTCATAGTCTGGAAACAGTATTGTTAAGATGTCAATACTGCCCAAAGCAATCTACAGATTCAATCCAATCTCTAAATCCCAATGCCATTTTTTGCAGAAATATTAGCATCCATCCTAAAATTCATATGAAATCTCAAAAGCCAAATGGCCAAAACAATCTTGAAAAAGAAGAATAAAGTTGTAGGACTCGCACTTCCTGATATGAAAACTTACTACAAAGCTACAGTAATCAAAACTGTGGTACTGGCATAAAGACAGACATCTGGAACAATGGAATAGGAGAGAGAGCCCAGTTACAAACCCTCATGTATATGGTCAATTGATTTTTGACAACGGCGCCAAGATTTTCAATGAGGAAAGGACAGTCTTTTCAACAAATGGTGCTGGGAAAATTGGATATCCACATGCAAAAGAATGGATCAAAAAGGATCAAAGACAAACATATAAGCTAAAACTATAAACCTCTTAGAAGAAAACATAAGGGAAAAGCATCATGACATCAGATCTGGCAATGATTTCTTGATGTCAAAAGTACAGGCAATAAAAGAAAAAATAGGTAAGTTTGGACTTCATCAAAACAATTTTTGTGCATCAAAAGACTGTCAACAGAGTGTAAAGGCAACCCACAGAGTGGGAGAAACTATCTGTAAATCACATATCTGATAAGGGGCTAATATTCAGAATATATAAAGAACTCCTACCACTCAACAACAACATAAGAACCCAATCCAAAATGGGCAAAGGACTTGAACAGACATTTCTCCAAAGATTATATACACACGGCCAATTAGCACGTGAAAAGATGCGCAATATCACTAATCATTAGGGAAATGCTAATCAAAGCCATAATGAGATACCACTCCATACCCATCAGGATGGCTATTATTAAAAAAAAAAAAAAAAAAAGGCAACTCAGAAAATAACAAGTATTGGTAAGGATACGGAGAAACTGGAACCTTTGTGCCCTACTGGTGAGAATATAAAATGGTGCACCCAGTGTAGAAAACGATGTGGTAGATTCCTCAAAAAATTTTAAATAGAACTTCTATATGATCCAGGAATTCCACTTCTGGGCATATACCCAAAGTTATTGAAAGCAGGGTCTCAAAGAGATATCTGCACACCCATGTTCATAGCAGTATGATTCATAACAGCTAAAATGTGGGAGCAACCCAAGTGTCCATTTATGGATGAACAGATAAGCTAAATGTGGTCTAGCCATACAATGGAATGTTAGTCTGCCTTAAAAAAGGAAATCCTGCCATTTGCAACAACATGAATGAACTTGGAGAGCATTATGCTAAGTGAAATAAGCCAGACACAGAAAGACAAATACTGTGATTCCACTTATGTGTAATACCTAGAATAGCTAAATTCATAGAGACAGCAGAATGGTGGTTGCTAGCAGCTGGGGTGATGAAGAGTTAGTGTTCAATGGGGACAGAGTTTCAGTTTTGCAGGATGAAAAGAGTTCTGGAGATGGACGGTGGTGATGGTTGTACAATAATGTGATACATTAATACCCTGAACTATATACACTTAAAAATGCTTAAGATGGTAAATTTTATGTTATGTGCATTCTACCACAATTTTTAAAGTGGTTAAAAAAAAAAAAAAGAAAAAAGCAGGTCAAACAAACAAGGCGCATTTGAGGGCTAGATCTAGCCTTCCAGCCTGTGGTTTCTGCTCACAATGTAAGGTTCTATCTTGAGGTGTGGGGGCAACAAGAGGAGGGGTGCAGTCTGGGTGTGTGTAACGATGGTAGGAGCCTTGGAAGCGTGAAAGCCGCTGCTCAAGCACAGGGACATCCACAGAGGACAGGGGAGCTCAAGGCCACCAGCACGTGGCCTGGGGCTGCTGGGTGCCCCAGGACGGAGGACCTTTGACCCGAGTGCTCCCCACAAGGCACACAGTGAGCTCTCAGAAAATATAAACATCTCCATCTGCCACATCCAAGGGGAGGCCTGAAAAAGACTCCTGAAGCGCTCACAAGTCCGGGTTCCAACAGGGACAATGGCAGCCCCAGTTGCTGAGTCAGCATTACCAGTGGGGCAGGGGGGCTTCATAAGATCATCGCTTTGAACCCCCCCCCAATCCTGTTAGGTACATACTATTATTATCGCCATTTTACAGGAAGAAAAACTGAGGTTCCAAGAGATTAAGTCATGGTTAGCTGACTTGTTCAAGGTCACCTGACCACTAAGTGGTGACCCTCGGATTGGAACCCCTGCAGAGCAACGTATAAAAGACCAGAAACGTCAATCTGTGTCAAACCACAGCGAGGCTGACAGGAGACCAGAGCACACAGAAGTGACACCTCACAAGCCATGGCACTTTACAGTTTACCATCCATTTTCCTGTCCAGTCCCATAATTGAGCTGCCCAATAACCACGAAGCGACATCTATCTGACCCAGTGTCGAGACTGGTAAACGAAGGCTCACAGAGGAAGTGACTTGCTACAGCTGCACAGCCAGGACTAGAACCCTACTCACGTGATTCCAAATCCAACACCATTCCCGGTAATGAAGACTGACGCTGGTGGCAGTGGTGACACCGATAATACTGGGTCATCTCACCAGGTGCTGTTATTATGTCCATTTTACAGATGAGGAAACTGAGGTGCAGAGCAGTAATTAATTAGCCCAAGGTCACACAGCTAATGAGTAGTGCCACAGTCAGGATTTGAAGCCAGCTCTCTAGGCCCAAGTGGTTGGCCACAGCTCTACAGAGTCAGACTCTCCAAAGAGTGGCTCAGAGACCTGGAGCTTCAGGTGCATCTCCTGAGATATTTTTCAGAAAAGACCCGGCAGTCAGAAAGTTCAGGAATAAAATATGAGCAAAGACCAGGAACCATCCTGAATTCTCCAAATCATCCAGAGGCGTGGAGGTTGGGGGGAGGGGAGGAGTCAGGCATACCTGGAGAGCCAGCACTCAAGGACACCAAAAAGGCTGAGATGCTTGACACGCAACTTCCCCTCTAAAAAGTAAGTCAATTTTGCTAATTAAAGGAAAAAATGTTGCTTAAAAATTTGTTTAAAGTCACAAAAGACCATATATTGTTATTTAATTTATATGCAACATTCAGAAAAGGTAAATCCATAAAAACAAACCAAAAAAATGGCAGAGCAGTGGCTGCCAAGGGTTGGGGGGGAGGGGCATATGGGGAGTGACAATAGGTCTTTGTAGGGTGATAAAAATGTTCTAAAGTTAGATAAGTGGTGATAGCTGCATCACCAATATACTTAAGACCGTAAACTGTACATTTTAAAGGGGTGAGTTTTATGGTATGTGCATTATATCTCAGTCAAGTTCTTTAAAAAAACAAAACTTGGTTCAAAAGTGAAGTGCCTGGACAAACTAAACCAAGGGAAGGAAGAGCTCTTGCCACGGGTCAGACGTGCGTCCTGCAGGGAGGGCCCCAGACCAGCCCCACAGCCCCACAGGGCAGCACCTCATGCCACGTTGCAGCTACACAAGCCTTGTTTCGCCCTGACATTCATTCTGCTCCCCCTGCCACAGTCCCTTTGCATTGACTGTTCCCTCAGCTCAGAATGAATGCACTTCCTCTGCTCTGTGCCAGACATCAGCTCCAGAGCCGCTCTCTCAGGGAGGCTGGCCCCGACCTCCCCTGCAGTTACTGATCTCCCCGACAAAGGCACGTGGTAGAAACCCTCATTCCCTGTGTGCGTATACCCGCCTGCAGAGCCCTTGTTACTCTTCCAACTTTCATAAGTGCATGTAACAAACGTCTGTCTTCCCCTAGACCGCAGCCTCTGCAGGCCAGGGCGTGCCTGTCCACCTGGACACCCCCGCTGCTCAGCTGGGTGCCCATACATACCAGGCACCCAGCAGACATCTGAGGCAGAAAGACAGGCGGGCACGGCGGGAGGCAACAGCGATACAAAGCTGGTGTGTCACACCTGCCACGAGGAGCTCCCATTAGTGGGGCAGACAGGCCCAGAGGCAGCAAACAATGGGGTCACTGTACAAGAGGGAGACACAGGGCACTAGGGATGCCCCAAAGAGGCCCACCCAACTCAGCGAAGGACGGGGGTCAGGACAGAATTCTTGAGGACGCACTTGTAAGCTGGAAAAATGCTGCATTTTAAAAGTGCATGAAAATAATCTGCTGCCCCTGGAACTGAGAACAAGGCACGGTATTCAGTGATGTTCCCGCGAGTAGAAGGTCCACATGTTGGGAAATCACAGAGAAAGAAGTTGACCCAACCGAAGGCAGGGCTTTCCAGAGAGCTCAGGCCCAGGAGCTCAGGCATGGGCTCCAACGTGGGGATGGTTTGAGACGGGGCTGGGGACCTTGGGGAAGTGGGGAGGGTCAGACACAGGCACGAGAGACAGACACAGACAATTAAGAGTGGGGAGCTGAGCCCCAGAAGAGGGGCCTCGGGGCCTCGGTGGTGATGGGAAGGGGGGTGAATTAGCCAGGCATACGGAGGAGGGCTAGGGGTCAGCCCACAGGGACTGTGGAGTCCCCCGTGTCCTCCTGGCTAGCCAACAAAGGAGAAGCCCTAGAACCTTCACTTTCTAGGGCTTCCAGAGGTTTGAGAGCTCCCTTCTCTCACTTGCACACACGCCAGCCTCTCATTTCCTGCCAGTTTTCCGTGGGGTGACCTCTGCAATGAGTTTGGTCCACCTGGGCTGTCCAAGCCAGGGCACCTCGGAAGATGGAGTGGACTCAGCACTGGCCTCGGGACGGGAACATCCCTGCACTTTCCTGCTCCGCTCATGCCTACACATGCTGCCTGTTACTTCTGGAGAGGTAGGTCCTGGCCCCTGGTAACCCCAGGTATGGGGCACATGGACGGCCAGGATGGGAGGCCCAGACCTCTGGTTCTCGCCACCTCGCTCTCTTGTGCACTCCCAAGCCAGGGGAGGAGACCCCATCTGTCCATTAGGCTGGTGGTCTGGTGGGTTCCGGGTACCCTGGGCGATGTCCTCCGACCTCCTCCACAGTGGGCAGCGGCCTCGGCCCGTCCCATCCTCCCCAGGTACCTGATTCTGCAGCTGGGTGGATGTGGCTTGCTGATCACTGTCGCAGACAGCCAGCCTCTCCCGTAGGGCCACCAGCTCCTCCTGTAGCTGGGCTTTCTCCTCCTGCAGCTGGGACATGGCCTCCACCATCCTACGTACCACGGGGGCCGCACCTGGCGGCCCCGACAGGCTCGAGCACCTCCCGCTGCCAAAGAGCCGCCCACCTATGAGCAAAGTAGCCGCCGATCAGCAGGGCAGCAGAGGCCCCAGCCTGGCCGAGGAGAGGGGGCCCGTCATGGCAGGGGAGGGGATTGAAGCAGAGGGGACGAGGGAGCCGGGCAAGGGCTGGGGGCAGCGGCAGCAGCATGGGTTAGCCGGGTGCCTCCGGGGCCTGCCTCGGAGGAAGCCGCTTCAGCAGGCAGCTTCTGGGGGGATGGAACTGCCTAGACCAGGACTTAGGAAAGCAGCTTCCACTGATTACTCCCCCAAAGCCTGTGTTCTAGGTCTGATGCGTAATACCCTCTCCATGGCCAGCCTGCATGGACTTGCAGCTGAGAAAGACATAGCTCTAGCAACAGCTGTTCTCTCCCCAGAAAACACTATCCTTGGTGGAACATGATTTCTTTAAATCCCAAACCCTCCCTTCTCCAGAGTACAGAAGAGAGGCGGGGGGCTCCGCAGCCTGCCCCCTACCTTCCACAGGGAGTGGTTACCCGCACACGGAGAGGGAGCAAGTGGAGGTGTGCGTGTGCAAGGGACAGACAGACCAGGACACGGGGACAGACATCAGCACGTGGGCAGGAACACAGCCAGCGTGCTCCCAGGTGGACCCCTGCGGGACGGAGCACAGAGACCTCGCAGGCACGAGGAAGGGATACACAGAGGGGTGGGCGGTGCCCCAGCCTTCCACCATCCTGTCACCGAGAGCAGAAGAGACACAGACAGACAGAGGGAAGGACAGAGACACACAATCAAGGCCTGTGACCTGCCAATGGGGCCTGGCATGCTCGTCCCAGCTTGCTTTGATGGCCCCAAGAATGGCCCCAGTCTCTGCAGGTGGGGAACTGGCAAGGAGGTGGGGCAGTGGGGTAGAGGAGAGGCTGGAAGGGGAGGGTCTTCCGGCAGCCCAGTCCGGGTCCTGGCCAAAGCCTGAGAGGCAGGGCCAAGTGTCCAAGAGTGAAGCATGAAGAGTGGCATCTGCTGGCCGCGAGCCCCCCGCCTACCTCAGAGCACCAGGGTGTCTGGGCTCCGCCACACTGTGTGGGCAGGACTCGGTGGCGGGGGGGATCCCAGACCCTGGAAGCAAAGCCACCTGCACCTGAAGTCACACATCCCAGCGTCAACCCACAGGGAGGTGGCAAGTGTGCTCACTGAGACAGCACAGAAGCCAAAACAGCAGCTTGGCTTTTGGACTGGGCTGGAGCGGGGCGCACAGATGGAGCTGATTCCAGGCTGGGCAGGACATCTCAGCCCTGGGCCCAGGAGAGGCAGACAGTGAGAAGCCATTCTCCCTCTACAGGGAGCAGGCCACGCACACACAGACTGCCTTTTCGCTTCCTTCCAACCCTGAGGGACGGCTCCGACTCAAGGCCCTCTGGAAAGCTGGAACAAGGGCCATCACTGGCTGGCTAGGAGCCCTGGCCGCGCGGCCTGCATGTGACACAGCATGCATGTCACACACAGTTGGCCAAGCTTCTGCTATCTGTTCTAGAGAGAGCGAGGTCAGACGGATGCTTCCAGGCCTGCACACGGGGCTGCCATGGGCAGCATGTGACCAGCACAGCCCTCTGCCCTCTGCAGACTGCCGTGGTGTGGCAGGAAACGCTCTCGACTCCAGGTCCAAGAGCTGGTTCTACCACTTCAGAGACGTGTGGGAGGGCCCCTCAGGGGCTTCCTTTGTAAAACGGGGACAGTGGTCCTTATCCAGAGGCAACCCACGGCAGACAGACGCGCAGGTGTGAGTGAGTGTCACCCAGCAGGACATGGAATAGCCCTTCTTGCCCGGGGACGCTGCTCATCTCACCCTCAGAGCCCACAGCCAGGGGAGTTCACCCTGACCTGGGCACAGTGCCCGTGTGTCAAGGGAGCCAAGAGGGACCCGGAGAGCGCTTGCTGGGCAAGAAAAGACCTAGACGAAGCTAAGGGACAACAGCAGAAGAGGAAGAGATGAGATCAAAGGGGCACTTAAGGGCGGGGACTGAGGGACCTTTGCACCCTCATGGTAGGTCAGCTGTCAGTCCCAGTTTTCAGAAGACAGTTTTTTGCTCAGAGACCCTGCCTGGACACGGCCCCTCAAGGATGCTCAGGCTCAGGGGTCCCAGCCCCGGACGCACTGACAAGAGTCAGTCCTCCGGATTGGCTGGACAATGCCCCCCCTTCCACACCCCGGCCAGACCCCGACACCGGCCCCCGAATCAGTGCCGGGCCCATGGGTGAAGGCGGCTCTGGATCAACCTCAGAGAAGGGAGTGGTTCCTTCCACCTCGCAAGTTCAGACACACACATCAAGCTCTGACAGGAGGAAGCAAACGAGAGAAAGGCCAGCTCCTTTTCCCGCCTCGCTCCTGGCCTTCCCCTCGGGCTCCCTGAGGATGCACTTTCCCAGTAACTGCTGGGCTCTGGGTTCTTGCTGGGGAACCCCACAAAGGGGGCACACAGCCTCTTCCAGAACGTGTCAGCCTTGCCGGAGAAGAGGGGAGCCACCAGCTCCTCTTTCCCAGCCTCGACGCAGCAGAGCAAAGCCCTGTCCTAGGGCCTCTGGGTCCCTGACGGACCCACGGAGACAAAAGGAGGGGGTCAGGCCTCTCTCTGCAGGAGGTGGCGTCTTTGAGGCTGCCACCTTCACCCTGCTTTTGACAGGCGCTGGGGAAAAGACAAAAAGCGGGGAAATTCAACCCCAGCCCATGCCGGCCAAAGCTGCTTATCACCGGTGGCCCGGCAGCGGCACTGGGAGGAGGGTGTCCCTGGAGTGGGGACGGGGAGGCTGTAGTCTCGGAGTTCCGCGTCCAGGGGGCCACCTCCAGGGGACGGTGTCTGGGACAAGAGCCTCCCCTCCGACACCGGCTTTAGCCTGGGCTGTGCCGGGTCAGTGGGCAGACCTCCTTTACCTGTTTTCTCTACATTCATGGTGCCACCAGCTTCTTGGGCCTCCCGGCCCCGCCTGGGGGCCGGCGCCTGCCTCTTCAGGAGTTTCTCTTCTTTCGCCCCCTGACTCTTGCTCTCGCACCCCTTGTCCCGCAGGGCCTGCTGCCAAGACACAACCAGAATCCTCACGTGAAGGGTGGGGGGGACTGCGGCGGGGAGGGGACCCCCCTCGAGCCTGAGGACGGTGCGCTCCTGGAGCTGGTGAGGACCTCAGACCCGGCCAGCCCATCCCTCACGGTGGGGGTGGGGACGAGGCCCGGAGTCTGGAAGAAAACATGCCCAGATCTCACAGCGAGAGGAGGGCAGTGCGTTCCCCTGGCCCCCATCAGCAGCTAGCCCTCTGTACCAGCAAACAAGGTTCCTGGGCACTTAGAAGCCCTCAGGTGAAGCTCACTCAGCTGACCTGTGAGCCCCGAGTCACCACTGCAGTGGTCTGACCGCTTCAGGTGCACCGTCCCAACACTCACAGGCTTGTCCAGCCCCAACCAGGCACACGGCAGTCTCAGGGCAATGCCCGCCGCCCCCCACCATGATGTCAGCTGCCCTCACCTTCAGACGGCACCAGCCTGGGACTGCCAAGGAGGGGGCACACGGGTCCACATGAGCAGGGAAAGGCCGTGGCCCACCCGCCGGCATGGCTATCCGGGGACCGCCGGACCCTGTCTCTAGGTCAAGGAGGAACCAAGGCAAAGAAGGCTGAGGTAGAACAGACCAGTGAACTGGTGGGGAGACGGAGGGGACAGGCAGAGAGAGTCTTGCATGCAGAGAAAACCACCTGCAACTCACACAGAAAGACGTCCAAGGCAAGCAGCAGAACCACACGTAAAGTGCGATTCCATTTAAGGATAATGGAAATAAAAGAGGCCTCCCCCCCAAAAAAAATCTGGGGAAATATACACTGGTTTTCTCTGAGAGGTCGGATGATGGTGCAGGGGCTGAGAGGAGAAATATGCATCATTTAAACTTTGGGGGAAATCAAAAGAAACTTAACTGAGAGAGAGTGGGAAGAAAGGAAAGCCTTTACATTTCATTCTGAATCTTTTTGGCATTGGCATTTTTAACCTTGTAAGCATCTATGGTGTTTTGCTTTGTTATCTTTGATAACAGAAGTCATCTGGCAAGGCAGATTACAGACACTTTTGTGTGTGCCTCTGTGCCCACCTTATTCAAAACAAAAAGACAAATGCTAGAGCCTGGGACCAGAAAGGCCTGGGTGGGAAGCCTGGCTCAGGTGAGCTGTGTGACTGTGGGCAAGTTACTTACCTTCCCTGCAGTTTCATTTCCTCATTCTTAAAACGGCAACTCCACTTTCTACTTGAGAAGGGAGGGTGGTGAGCAGTCTTCCGTATTTAGGAAAATTCCCGGGACTTAATTTTGTCCCCACCCTGTGACCAACTGCCACACCAGCACGAGCAGCCTTGTCATTGGTGGTGGCAATGGAGGCAGCTGGAAGTTTCCATCTGCCGCCCAGAGCAAAGGTTACACTATTTCTGGCCTGTTGGCCAAGCCACAGGATGGGCAGACAGGCCCCCCCCCGGGGTGGGGTGGGGGGGAGTTTCTGCAGCCTCCGAAGGGAGCGACTCAGGTTGTAACTGCTTGAGAAGCTGGCAGGGGACCCGCTGGGTCCCCTCACTGTGTCTGGGGCCCTACTTGGGCCCCATATCCACCACCCACCTTGAAGCCCCTATAAACAGAATGAAGCTTCAACGGCTCAGGACACAACTGTGGAAACTGGTTGCTGGTGGGAGCTTCTTAGAGCCTCAGCAGACCTGCTGACCCCAGGACTCAGCGGCAACCACAACCCAACACCCCATAATCAAAATTCAAGAACAGAGCCTCCGCCCAACTCAAGGCTGCTGGTTTCTGACCGCCTCCCGATTTAACTACCAGTGGCTCAAGTCATAAAAAATGGTTTCTTTAACATAAAAACAGTTTCTTTAACTGTCCCTGCAACATGCTTTTCTCGCAGACCTCATAGACAAAAGAAGGACCATTTGGTTCCGTTTTCAGATGAACCACATAAGAAGGGCTGACAAAATCCCAGAAGTCCAGGATTGTCCCTGAAGCAACAAACAAGGGGTCCATGTTCAGACCCGGCTTGGGGCCACACGAGGGAGGACAAACAAAAGGGCACAGCCCCTCCTGTCCTCCATCTGCATGTGTCCCTTCAAGGTGGCCCTCTCATGCACAATCTTTCTTGGGGGGAGGGGCCTTGGCAACACCCCCAGATAACTCTGGTCCTTCATCCTCGGCCACTGTGTCAATGTTTGCGCATACATTTGTGATCATTTGATTATTCCTGGCCTCTCTGCTAGACTGCTGGGTCTATTTCTCTTCTTTGCTGTGTTCTGGCAGCTAACACAGAGTAGGCACTTCATAAATATCTGTTAACAAATGCATCCATTTAAAAATTGCAGAGCCTGCGCTATCCTGAAATTGCTCAAGCTATAGCTGCATGAATGCACAGGTATTTGTTTAAGGATCTCTTTGCAATCAGAAACAATACAGAGGATTAGTTAGATAAACCCTGAAGTAGAATATTATGCAGCAGTTTAAAAGAATGAGGTAGTTCTCTACATATTGACAGGCGTGAAGAAATAACCAAGACTTACTGTTGAGGGAAAGAGCTAGTCACAGAACAGAAGGTAAAAATAAAGAATAAAAATTGTATAAATCCAATCAAATGGTTGTACAGGAAAGATAAATTAACACCAAACTCTTAATAGTGGATTTCTCAAAGATACAGAACAACAGGAGACATTCAATTTCTAGATATTATATTCCTGCCACGTGTGAATTCTTTATACCATGTGTTACAGAGCTCATCATGTTCAGATCCCAACTTGCTGTGTGACCAGGGGCAAGTTACTTAACCTCTCTGAGCCTCCCTTACTTCATCCATAAAACTCACATAAAACAGTAACTGTGTCTTGGACTGATGTGAGACATACAATACATGCCACAAAGCCTGGTACAAAGTCGGTGTTCAATGAAGAGTAGCTATTATTATTGCTATCATGATGTATTAATTCTACAACCAAATACTACACATATTTATGTAAAGTTTGTCTTTTGAAAGTCACATGATAACTGACTTGCAGTGATAACTGCAAGAGAAAAGAACCCAAGTTTCGGCAAAGTCCTCTGTCTAGCTTTAGGCTCTCACTTTAAATGAGGAAATATAAATAAGTATTGCCCCATGGACTCATATGCCCCAGTGGGAATAAACAGCTCCCCTAAAAACCTGCCCATCTTCCTAATAGCTCCTCACTGAAGGCCCCACGGTTCCCACTCTAACACTTCAGCCAGGGCGTGGCTGAAAAGTTGCTGTCATCTCCTGTGAGATTTCCCCCGAGCTAACCTAATAAGCAAATTGCCCCACTCAGGCAGGCTCAGGGTGGATGTGCCATGAGGAGCTTGGCAAGAGGCAGAAAGCAGGTCCCCAGCTCTCCCTCCCTGCTTCCCTCCCCGGAGAAGGAAGCTGCTGGAGCTCAGAGGGCCACGGCACACTGGCCCAGCTTGAGCCCTGGCATTTCTGACCGCCCCAGGGCTCACCTGCAGGGTCAGATAGAGCCTGTGAGGGCTTCCGGGGCTCGCCCAGTCCACGCTGAGGGCTCGGCACTGAGCCAGGGCCGGGCGAGCTGCACTTCGGGTGCTGGAGTCCTCGTCGCCGCCAGCCGGGCTGTCTCTTCCACGCCCTGTCCCAGGACAGAGGAGACAGGTGAGATGCTTGACGCTGGCTGAAGACTGCTGGCCGGGGACCACTGGCCAGGGCCGCGGCTGAGCTCCCCTTTCACACACTCCAGGCAGCCCAGGTGCTGCCAGGAGGAACTCACACGCCCTCACATGCCTGCCCTACACAGAGGGAAGGCCTGGCACTCAGCGGGGGCTGTGCTCCTTCCTAACCACAAGCCGCCCTGGGATCCTCTGCAGGAAGTCACCCAAGACCCCGCGGGAGGTGGCGGGCTCCCCTCCCTTCATGGTGGCGTTAGGGCTGGCACCTGCCCACGAACACCCTCTACAGACAGCAGCAGAAGGAAGCTGATGCCACCCTGGCTGCGCTAATCTTCACAGGAGGTGCACCCTGGGGCCGCGGCCTCATTACCGAGGCTGCCTCTAGGTGGCAATTTCTCCCCTGCCTTCATAAAGACCAACCCCAGGCTGGTGGCGTGGTCCCTGCAGCCTCCAAAAACACACTCAGGACCAGTTAAGGCACATCCTCTCGAGCCTCTGACACATTGCCTCCCTCACTGGATGCGGGGAGAGGGCTGCAGCAGCGACACCCCATTCACCCCTCCCTTGACCCACCACCACACCCTGTGGGACCAGACAGGGCGGGAGAGGGGATTCGCCTCACAGGGCAAGCCGCAGAGCTCCCACCCTGGGGGGCAATCACATCCTGAATGCCAGCGCTCGGCCAAGTGCTTTCCAGGCCTTATTGCCCTTCTTGATCCTCAGTTTCCCTGTCAATACAATGGGTATAAGGAACCAAGCTCAGTCCCGTGATGAGGATTAAACGGGGCGACACATGTAAAGTGCTCACACAGAAGGTAGCCAGCAATGCAGGCCATCAGCTCCTCGCAACCCTGAGAGGTAAGAACC
This sequence comes from Kogia breviceps, assembly GCF_026419965.1. Taxonomy (NCBI): domain Eukaryota; kingdom Metazoa; phylum Chordata; class Mammalia; order Artiodactyla; family Physeteridae; genus Kogia; species Kogia breviceps. Next base: position 31,844,609 of record NC_081327.1, read on the forward strand.
GGAGACCCAGAAGGGTTAATAATGCGTCCAGGGTCACACAGAGCCAGTATTCCAGTCCCATGTGCTAGCCCACCCTCTGCTTGCCCACCCTTCTCAAGGCAGTAGTAAGAGGGGGGTGAAGGAAGAGGGGCCCAGGGACGTCCACACTGGATGAGGCTCTACCCAGTGGCAGGCACCACACTTAGCATTTCACACAAACGACTTCACTGGACCTTTGTCTTAAATTTTAAAAGCAGATAAAAGTCTGTATGGTCATACAATCCTCATAATACTAATTTAAGAGACCAATACACACAACACATAAGACTAGAAGGAACTATATAAAATGTTTAGTGACAGGCTTATAGGTGATTCTTATTTTCCTTCTTATACTTTTCTGTGTTTTTGTTTTTTAGTTTTCCAAGAGAACATGTTTTTGTTATTTTTCAATTCTTGCTTTCTTTTTTTTTTTTTACCAGAAAAGCAATAACGTTCATTCATCGTTAATCCTTTGGACAACCTTTTTGGGTAGAGACCATCTTCAGCCCCTTCCAGACAACTGGGGCTACCTGATCCAAAAGCCCCAGCTTTCCCCGGAGGCCTCCAGGGTCACCCCCAGCCTCACTGTCCCCTGCAGAGACACTTCGGAGGGCAGCGCTCTGGCTGCCACCTATGGCACAAGTGTGATGAGAGAGAGGGAACTGGAGTTTGCTACATGCCCTCTCTGGGCCTCAGTTTTCCCTTCTGCACATAGAGGGGCTTGGACCCGATGTCCTGGAGGGACTCTGCCAGCTCAGACAGGCTGGCAATCTACAGCCCTCTCCCCGTAGGTCAGGAGCAGTCAGACAGCAACCCCCTGAAGGCATCTTGTCTGAAGATTCCCCCCACCCCCGCCCCACATTTACAGGACAACCTACCCAAGCCAAGGCTGGCAGATAGTCATGGGGCAGCTCCCTGGTCCTGACGATCTAGCTCCCACCGGGAATCAGAGGAGCTGCCCACTTCTTGACGCTGGAGGCACCAGGGGACATGACCCAGAAAGGAGAGCTGCTGTTGACAGCTCCCCCAGGGGCACAGCGGGGGCCCAGACTTGGGGACTCCCTCACTGCCCACCTGCTGTCCGGGCCACCGTGGATGGCACCTAAAAGGAGCGCACGGCACCCACTCCCTGCCAGGCCACGCTCCGGGAGCAGCCTCCGTCCACTCCTCGCCATCCGCGGACGAGCCCTGGCGGAATCAAGTGTCAGCTCTGCGCAGGGCACCGGGCAGCAGTTCACCTACCTTGTTTACCGGCCGCGGGCAGAAACCGGAGCGAGACCACGACCACGAGCGCTCCGCCGCCGAGGACAGGCGGATCGCCGAGCCACAGCCACCTGGCCGGGCCAAGGAGCGCGTGGCTGTCCGCGGCGTTCTCCCCCTGCGCTACAGACTGCGTTAACGTTTAACTCGGCGTCCCCGGCTTCTCTTTACAGACAGGCGCAGGGCAGGAGCGCCCAGCGAAATTGACGCCCTGACTCCACGCCCGGCTCGCGGGCTGCCGGTACCCTGTAATTACCTGACAGCTCTGACTGAGCCTAGGAACTTGCCAGAAACCCCGATCTCATCGCTGGTATCTGGAGGAAGGAAAGGAAATAAAGAGGCATTTTAAAAATGCGGACTCACCAGTTCTCAACCTCCCCGGGCCGGTGTGTGGGAAAGGGCGGGCGGCCGGGCTGGCTGGGGCGGGGCGAGCCATCCCCGGCTCGGGCTCCCCGGCCCGGCCCACTCGCCACAGGCCGCGCAGCGAGGGCGTGGCTCCCAGGTTCCACGTCCTGCGAGACGGGACCATGGCCCGGCGGCGGGGCTCAGCAGCCTCCTCCGGGCGTCGGGCAGCCTGCGGAGAGAGCAAGAAAGCGAGATTGAAGCCCGCTAGCCGGCACCTTCCGCCCCCGTCCCAAGCTGATCGGAGCCCACCATCTGGAAGGGTCCGCTGAACTGGGTCACCTGTTACCCAGAGCCCCAACTCGAATGTCCCCCAAGGAGCCTCTGGGCTCACGGGCTGAAACAGAGCCTATCACCATTTCAGGGTACTAGTTAAGGAGAAGGGAGGCTCAGAACTGGGCAGGGAGCCCATCAGGCGTGTCTGCAGCACAATGTGGAGACCCCACATCTCAGCCCCTCCACTCGGAGCCTGGCAGCATAAAGACAGGTCACAGCCCCACGTGGAGGAAGCACCAGTCAACAGCGTCTCCATGAATCTATTCAGAAGGGGCCTTGACGTCAGGCTTACATATAGCAAATTCTCTTAAAATCAGCTCATTCTTGTATTCAACTAGCCTTCACACTGTACCTACAACTGGCAGACACCGAGCTAGGATCTGAAATACAAAGATTGATTCATTCCTCATTTAATAATTATTTACCCAGTACCTGCTGTGTGCCAGGTACCTGCCTGGGGTCCTCTTTGATCAGGAGAGATATGGCCTCCAAGCTCCCTGTCAGGAGGGAGGTAAACACTTCAACAAACCTCCACAATCAAAACAGGATGCAGGGAGGCACCAGGGGGTATGGAGAATGGGGGTGGGGGGTGGGGAACACTGGTCTGGGTAGAAAGCCCCATGGGGCCCTTATGAACAGAGCAAATGAACAGAAGAGACTTCACTTACTGCACAAGTCTTTATTGAGTACCTATTGTGTGCAAAGCAGTTCTGAGGGCATTTAAGGTGACACCAGGCTGTGGTCCCAGACTCAGACAACAAGTAATGCCATTTATAGAAGAAGCCAAGTCAGCTCAGAGGGGCAATGTGGAGTCTGCTTTTGGTTTTAAAATGGAGTTGGAGGCACCCAAGGACTTCCTAATGGCACCACCTGGGCTGTAGGCCACTTTCCCCATCCCTCACTGCACTGACCGCTCTCTACCAGGCAGTAAAGATATCTGCTTGAACAGTGTCCATCTCCCCTGACCCTCTATCACTCCCCAGGGTGGGTCCCACAGCACCCAGCCTAGAGCGAAGCTACATCCACACCAAACACCTGGTGATGGCTTTTGGATGCATGCCCGGAAATGAATGCACACAAAAGCTCAAACTTAAGCTTGGAAGAGAGCAGGGCTGGAGATGGAGACACAGAACCAGGAGGCTGACGGGGGTCACTGTGGCACAGGTGAGAATGCAATCACCAAAGGTGGTGCAAGATGAGAGGCAACCAAGAAGGATGGAGCTCACTCCAAGCGGGAAGTAAAAGCTGGAGAAGGAAGGTCAAGAGGTGGCAGGAGCACCAGGCAGGTGCAGAGGCCTCAGAGGTGACCGGAGAGTGAGTGGGAAGGAGAGGATGGTCAGTTCCCAGGGAACCATGCCACGGAGAGGTCAAACTGGAAGAAAGGTCAGTGGAGCAGGGCAGAGGGCAGATGTGGGAAGGCCCAAGGGGGATGGGGGCTAGAGGAAGCTGCCACTTCCTTCACTTTGGAGAAGCTGGCTAGGATGGGAAGGAGAGGATGTGGTATTTAGAATATGAGAGACTTGCACACGTTGGGTCAACAGAGGGACAGGAATGACTGAAGCATAGAGAGGCAAGAGAAGAGTGCAAGGATGGGTGGCCTGAACATCTGGTGACCGATGTTCGCAGAGCTGAGCCCTGGAAGAATGCCAGGCTCCTGACTAGGGAGTCATGGTCTCTGCCTTCCTGGACTGAGGAAGACAACTTGGAGGAGGAGGCTCCTGGGTGCAGTCTCCCTGGGAGGGGGCAGGACTGCTGGCCAAAGGGCAGGGTGGAGGCTAATCCAATATGTGAGCAGCTCCACTGAGGAAATGGAGATGGACCAGTGTGGAATGGAAGGAACCAGGAGGAGCAGCCAGACGTCCCCTTCTCCAGGCTGCTTGGCACGGAGCTGGGCACACAAGCAAGCCTGAGGCTCAGCTGCCCAAGGGATAAGGAGGGAGTGAGACAGGCTCCACCTGCATGCCAAGCCGCTGGGAAGGTGAGATGGCGGAGGACACTGAAGGTCGATGTCACAATTGAGGGAGAAGACTTTTCAAGGGGATCAGCTAAGTCTGAGGGGGCAGGGACAGAAGGAGACAATATTTCGTTGGTTTCAGGAAGGGAAGTTGCAAGGCAGTCAGGAAGATATCAGGAAGAAAGAGGAAGGGTGTGTGCAAGATCCTGAAGAGGAAAAAGCAGCTGAATTTAGCAGCCTGAAGGGTGTGAAGGTCAGAAGTATCAAGGACTTTCAAACAGCCCAAGGCTGGAGACTCAAAAACCTAGGTCATGGGGCAAGGTGATGGGGGCATAGGAGTAGAGTGGTTATGACGGAAAGGTGGTTCAGAACCCGCCTGTGCCACTTACTAGATGTGTGACCCTGGGAGAATTACTCTGTGCCTCAGTATCTCCATCTGTGAAATGGGGGAGAACTCTGCCTTAGAGGCTTGGTGTAAAGTTTAGACAATACATATATACAATGTTCAGAACAATACCGGCATATACAAAGGATACCCAAATTTTATTTTTTCAGTGACCTCTATCCAGTGGTGGGTGGATGCAGAGGGCTGGCTGCAGGAGAGCCAGCACCCCGCCTCTCTGGGTTTAGGCCAGGGTGGTAGAGCTACAGCCCCCTTGCCCCAGACCAGGGATATTGCAATGATTGGGGGACACACTTGACAACTGCCCAGAGACTGCTGCCCAGGAGGCTTGGCTGGAGGTTGTCCAACCAAGGAGGTTGGACAGGGGCTGGACCTCCCCTCCGCACAGTCACACGTCCTGGGTTTTGCAGGTCAACCCAGATTTCAAAATCTCTGCTCCCTGGTGCCCATAAGGACAGCAGAACTCATGACCCTATGGCCCTAAAATCCAGTCACTGCAAATACAGGGCCCCATCCTGAGACTGCATTCCTTGCAAATGACTCTGGCCAAGGAGAGGGTTACTTTTATCAAGGGCATGGGGAACAGCCTGGGCCAGCGTACGTGCTCACTCGTCCTCAGGGACACAGAAAGCCAGAGAAGATGAAAGGCCAGGGGTGGCCACGGCCCCAAACCTTGAGACAGATGTGTGTATTGGGGGGCTTGGGGGATCGGAGGTGCAAATGGTACCAATTTATATGCAGCTTCCTCTTTAAAATCTGCCAGGACCAGGCCCTTCACTGCGCCAGAGTTCTGCTCTAACTCACAACAGGGGGTTGAAGGAGGTGGCTTCTGGCTCGCCCTTCCTGCTGGGCCCGCTCCCCCCTGGCCCCCCCGGCCCACCCCATCCGCCAACCGCCCCAGGCTACCGCTGTCAAAGGCTCAATTTCCCCCACTGCCCAGGACGGCACCGGCCCAGGCCCTCCTTCCTAACCTGGGGCTGGCCCACCCCATCCCGGCCCTGCGAAGGGGAAAGTGAACTGCCCAGGGGACCTACGGGGTGGCAGGGCCCGAAACTGCAGCCTTCAGGGGAGCCCTGCGGATGCAGGGACCTGTGCCAGGGGAGGGGGCGGCGCTGACGGGCACGCGGTTCCCCGGCAGTGTCCGGCTTTCCCGGGCCATTGCAATCGGAAAGAGGGTCCCGAGGCTGCTTGGATTCCAGGGGACGTGCCGCCCCCATGCCCTGCTCGGCTCAGGCTGGACGGCGCAGGGTGGGGGGGCGGGATAGCGCAGGGCCGGGTCTCCAGGGCCCGGCCCTCCCTGCGCCCCCCAACGGGGCCGGGTGGGGGGATCCAGGACGCGGCACTCCGAACGACAGGCCTGGCGGAACCCGAGCGCCCAGCCCGTCCTCAGCCCGCCCGAGCCCTGGACTCACCGGCCTGGTGGAGGCAGGATCCCTGCGTCGCCGCAGCGCCTGGGGCTCGGCCCGGCCCTCCCGCGGGAGGCAGCTCCACGCCACCGCCTCCTCCTCCTCGGCCAGCCCCGCTCCCGCCCCTCTCTGGCCCCTCCCGCACACTTTCCACAGGAAATGATTAACTCCGGGCCGCGGCGCGTTCCCATGGCAACCGGCTCAGACCCAGGTGGGTGGTGTGCGCGCACAGGCGCGCGCACGCACACACACACACAAACTCACACTCGCACGTGGGGCCGCGCACTCTGCTCAGACCTTCCGGTTGAGTGTCCCCACGCCCCACAGACGCCCGTGCACACGTGCGTTCTCACCTCTGGCGCACACGCATCTTCTACGTGCTCACATACAGTACACAGTATACGTGGCTCTCAAGTATGTTTGCACACATGCTCTAGTGAGTCCACATGAACACATTCACAGTTCTCACACACATCCCCACACTTTTGCACTTAAACTTACACTTTTGTTCTCACCCCCTCAAAGCCTAGTACTCCAAAGCTTTCGCACACAATAGTTACTAGTCACAGGCATACTTACAAGTGCTCCCTGGCTACCCTTCACACACTCTCACAACCTCTAGTACACGTCTTCTTGACCTTCTAGCATGCAGACTACACACACACTCTTACACAATCTAGCTAGTATGTGTGCACACTTGCACATTCTCACACACTTTCCACGTGCACTCACATTCCTGTACGGTGCTCAGACTTAACCCCATGCTTTCCCACAAATGCTGTTCATGTGCCTGAGTACACACATCCACTTGCACACGCTCACACACCTTCTCACACGCTCTCTGACTCTTTGTCACACTACAGACTATACATGCTTTAAAACCCCAGTACACGCTTCCACACACACTCTAGTTAGTCACACAGGCATGCACTGTCACACATTAAACACGGGTTTTCACACACATTTCTCACTAGCTCTATTAGGAATACACAGGCCAGGTTGCCTGCCCAGCCAGGGCACCACCTGCTGCCCCCTGCTCCTCAGCCACCCTATTCCCCTCTCACACCCCCCTCAATAGATAAACGTCTTGCAGAGCAGGGAAGCTGTTTGGGATTTTTTTTAAGGTAAAATATTCCTTTGCATTCCAGTGAAAACACGTTCAGAATGCAGCCGCTCCGGAGCAGGCGGCAGCTCCTGGTGTAGCCGCAGACGGCCCTCCTCATAGGATGCCCCAGAAGAAGCCTGGGGAGGCCAGGGAGCGGCCGGCCAAGGAGAACAAGCTGACCCGGAGGAGCCACTCTGTTCTTTGTCTCCCAAACAGAGGCGGCATTTCACTCCAGTGTCAGCAGCAATATTCCCCCTCCAGGGTGCAGAAGGAGGAGAGAGAAAAGAAACTCAGAAGCCAGCCCAGTGCAGGCTGATGGTCCCGCAGACAGTCCCAGGAGCCGGGGGGGGGGGGGGGGGGGGGCGCTCTGCCTCTTCCTGTTTAACAGGGGACGAGGGCCCAATGGCCTGGGAGGAGCAAGGAGGGGACTGGAGGGGGCCGTGCAGCTCCAGGTGGGTTCTGTCTCTTGCTGCTGAGCAGGCACTGGGCTGGCTGTCAAGAATCTCAACCAGAGACAGAGCCAAGGTTCTGGGCCTCAGATTGTTCTGGATGCCACACCAGGACACTCACAATCCCCCTACTGAAAGTGGGTTCGTGTGTGTTTTATTTTCTCACTGAGATGTCCCAGTGCAGGCCCAATAGAGGGTGCCTGTCACACTTCTGGAATGGTTCCCTGGAGAGAGAGATTTCTAGCTAAGAACCCCAGATAATCCTCCCAATGGGAGAGCAGGCCATAATTTGAGAGGTACCTTCCCTGAATCCCCCTGTCTGCCCTCCAGACAGCACTGGGCAGGGAGACCACAAGGTTGGATGAGGGCAAATTTTCTCTAGACTCCTGACCAAGTATCTCCCTTTGTTACAGATCCTAGCATTTGATTGAGGAGGGCAGTGAGGTAGGGGTGTCTGTCTTTAAAGTCCTGATATAGAACCGGAGGCCATGTCTTACTTGTGGTCTGTTCGTTGACATTAACTGCAGGTTCCTTACAACAAAGCCAAAGCCAGATTTTTAAATTAATAATAACATTTATTGTTCTTTTTCTCTGATTACCGAAGTAATAGATGTTCATTGTAACCATAATCCCACCCACTAGAGATAAATGCTGCCAACATTTTAGTACAGTTTTTTTTTTCCTCTGTGCACATAATAGCGACCATTTATCCACAGCTATCACTGTGCCAGGCACTACACTGAGCTCTTTAAAAACAAGGTCTCATGTAACCCCGAACACCCTTTGAGGTGGGTACCGTCATATCCTCCATTTTCAGGAGGGAAAACTGAGCCTCCTAAAGTTCATTCACAAACTCAGTGTGTGGTAGCGCTGAGATATGAACCCAATAGGTGTGTGTATATATACATATACACAAACATATAGCGCTACTATATGTATACAGGTGCTGGAGTTTAAAGTTCAAAGCACCTTGGGACTTCCCTGGTGGCGCAGTAGTTAAGAATCCACCCGCCAATGCAGGGGACACGGGTTCAATCCCTGGTTCAGGAACATCCCAAATGCCGCAGAGCAACTAAGCCTGTGCGCAACTACTGAGCCTGCGTGCTACAACTTCTAAAACCGGCGCGCCTAGAGCCCTGCTCTGCAGCAAAAGAAAAGCCACCGCAATGAGAAGCCCGCGCACCACAACGGAAGAGTAGCCCCCACTCGCCGCAACTAGAGAAAGCCTGCACTTAGCAACGAAGACCCGATGCAGCCCAAAATAAACAAATTAAATGAATAAATTTTTTTTTTTAAGTTCAAAGTACCAGTGAAGGAAAAAGAAAATTGAGACATGTGAGGAAGCATTTTCCAGCAAAACTCTGCCTTGAAATGCAAAACCGATTTGCTGCATGATTGTTGGAATTTAAGATTGCACAAAGTCAGGAACTACATACCAATGACTTCAAGGTCATTTCTATCCCAGAAACTTCACTGATGGTTTGTCATGGAGGCTGCCAATTCTCCCTGGCCATACGGAAAGTGAAGGATTTGCCAGAAACTCGGCCACCCCAACACTGAGGTCCTGAACTCATGAGTGAGGACTCTTGGATTCAGCCTTTGGCCTTGACCTCAACCTCCTGCCTACCTCCTGGCAGAGGCATAAGGGTCCCCGGGAGGGCCACAATAATGCAGTAGCCAGAACACTGCAGACCCATATCTACATGTACCCCATCCCTCGAGGTGGGGCGTGAGGGGTAACACCATTGTTGTTCAAAGGGCTTGAAACCCCTTAACTCTCAGGCACCCATGTGAGAGGTAGCCAAGGGTCTGAGGGCTCTTCTGCACAGAGGGCAGCAAAGAGGGGGCAATAACAAGCCAGACTGTGCTTAATCTGATTCTCACAGCACCCCCGAGTAAAGCACACCCAAGATTTACATGATTTTCCAGTTTAAATGACTTGAGACTCGATCACCTCCAGGCCTTTGCAATGCTATTCTCCCTGCCCAGAAGGCCTCTCTCCTCACCCCACTCCCACCTGCCTCTACCCACCTTCACATGGCCGGCTCCTGCTGTCCTTCAAGTCCTTCAAGCTTAGAGGTCACCTTCCTTGACCCTCCCAGACCACAGTCCCCTGACTGCCCACCCCACTGTAGCACCTCCCACACTGGATTGTAAAGGCCTCTCCTGTCTACAACATCATCTCCTTGAGGGCAGGGTCCTTTCCTGGCTTGATCACAGGTAAAGCCTTTGCTACAGATTCAGCTCCTACAGGCACTAGGTGCCTGGCATCACATCAGTTTTCGCTGAATAAATAGCTAGATCACTTATAATTTAGAGGGAGAGAACAGGGTGCATTAAGCATATCCAAACAAACTTTCTTCCCATGTAAATTAATGATAAGTCTTATCAAAAGGAAGTAAGTGAAAGGATCCTTAAGGAATTATTTCAATGTAGTCAGTAAGGAGCACCCTGCAGCTGTGAATAGGGTCTCAGTGCACGGATCCTGGGTAACAGTTTCTGGAAGTCAGAGAATACCTTCTGGAGTTGAGTCACATAGTAAGTAATCCTGACTCAATTAGCCACTGTTTTGAAGCCACATTTTCCAGTAGCCCTGAAACAGCCCTGTCATAGACATCACAGAGAGAGCTGAGAAGATCCCGGAGGGACGGGTGGGGCTCTGCACCCAGCCCTGAAAGCAGGCATCTTACTCCTCACCAGCAGCAGGATGTGGGCCCTCAACCTCTGAGCATATGGCCCTTGGCTCATACCTGCCAGCTCTGAGGAAGCCACGCTCCTCAGTGGATGTGAAGGGGTTGGGTCTTGGACAACCCCAGGAGGCACTGTAAATCCTGTCTCTCTCCTCTGCTACAGACTCAGCTCCTACGGGCACTCCGTACCCAACAGATACTTGAACAAATGGTACCTTTCTCTCCCTTCTCCATTTCCTGCTCTCTCTGTGCCCTCCCTGTCCAAGGGTGCCTTCCTTCTAAAAGCTGTATTAACTGGGGAAACAGTTCTCCCATTTCCAAACCAAGGCAACCCTCCCCTCAATAAAACCACCTTGCTCTAAAATCTCTAGACAGTGACTGCCTCTCTGCATTTGGCAGGGAGATTGGACCCAGCAGCACTTCCCAGCTCTTAGGCGAGGGGCACCTGAAACCTCTTGATGACGAACTTGGCAGAGAGACCCTGCCCTCAGCATTCCAGGGTAGAAAGCAAAGGAGGTTTGTTTCTGTTATCATTTCCCATCGTCTAAACTATGAGAGGAATGCAAACATACAATGAGAGTAATGCAAACATCGAGGAGATATGTAATTAAGCATCAGGTAATAAAAAGATTTAGGAAGGATGGCTATGGGAGACCAGCCCTGCCGCCACTGCTGTCCCTCTGAGTCAGCCCTTCCCTGGGATTATCCAGAAGCCTGGGAGGCCTCTCCCAAAAGCTCCCTGCCTGGCTTCTCTTCTTGCTCCTAAATCATTCTCTCTCCTTGTTCTAAGCCAAGACATGCATTATTAACATCATTTCCACTTTTTTTCCAACTTCCCCATTCATTTTTCCCCTCTGCTGCAAATTCTAGGTAGCTGAGGGTTTTTTTTTAACTTTAATTTTTATTTTTCCTGCACAAGGGCAGGAGAAATCAAGAGAGGAAAAAGCACCCGCCTCTCCGCCAAATCCCACCATCCTTAACTTATTCTCATTGGCTCAGATGTTCCTTCTGGTACTTGACTTTGAACAGACATTATTTCTGTATTAAGGGGAGACTGTATAGAGCAGTGGTTAAAAGTGGGTTTGGGGTCAGATGATTGTGGGTTTGAACCTTGGCTCTGTCACTTCCTCCATGCCTCAGTTTCCTCCTGTGACAGTGGGGGTAGCAATAGTGCCTAACTCACTGGGCTGTCTTGAGAAGTAAATAAGAGCAAACATGTGACACCCAGAGCCTGGCACACCAGCTGTGGTTATAGTGAAAGGCAGACCATGGATACAATTTTCTACTCTGCCTTTTTCTCACTTTAAATCACAGGCCAAGCATTTTCCAAGTTACTTTTTCCTACCGGGGCCTGCTCTTTTCTGAACTGCAGGTTCCAGACTGAGGATGAGGCCCAGGTCCTGTCCGACCTTGGGGTCACACTGTGTGGGACACACCCAGAGCCCTGTGAAAATGACTGAAAAGTATAAACATTTTAAATGGCTGCATGATATTCCTCAGAACACCTCTGCCCCGACTGAACTGGCCGTTCCACGGAATCAGATATGTGAGTAGCTCCCATTTTTTCACATTTATAAATAGCATTGCTGCAATATCTCCCCGCATGCAGCCTGTTCATTCCCTGGGGAGAGGGTGGGAGATGGGGGGAGAGTGGGGTTGTTAATTTCATAAAAATCTGAATAGTCTGAGCTTTTTTTTTTTTTTTTTTACACTTTCTAAACATGTTGCCAGATTGCCATCAGAAGGGCTGTACCAGATTTACACTTTACACTGTCACTGGCGGCATTTTGGACGAGAACTACTTTTCGTACTAATTTACAGTTTTTCTCTCGGATCTGGAATTCTCGCCCAGGCTGGTTCCCCTGTGAAGCATGAGGCATATAAAAAGTCTGAGTGATGGCTGTCAGGGAGGGAAGTGTCTGATTCCTTTGCTGGGTTTGTGTCTGCTGGGCTGGGCCAGGCTGAGAGCACTGAGTCAGTGCACCCCCCCACCGCCTGCTCTTCGAGCCCCCAGACACTTTCCCAGGTGGGTTCTGGAACATTCCACAACCCTGGAAGATTCTGCTCAGGCGTCCACCAGCATTACTAAGGTTGTGCCTGCTCCGACATCAGCCTGCAGCTGCATTCTGGCTTCTTGCAAGAAGTCAATCAACCATTTATTTCTACAAGAAGATCCCTCAAGAGACCCTGGCGTCTGCCAACAGCTTTCCATTCCTGGGGGGCAGGAGGGGGGCGCACAGAGTCAGCAGCTGGGTGAGGCCAGCCGTGTTTTCCCAAGAACTGCAGCCACGGCCCCTGACCACCCTGCCAGCCTCCTGGCACTGCCAGCACATCTCACCCAGGTTCTGCTGCACCCCCCCCGGCCTCCTGCCCAGCCTCTGGGGGTGGCCCTTGTTTGCAAACAGCCATGGGAAGTTTTGATGCTGCTGATTAACCAGACTCTCACAGTTCTGGGCTGTTAGTCATCACGACAAGTCTCAACCTTCCGCCTGCCCTGACGACATCACCAGCTTCCCGGTGACAGGGAAGAAGTGACTCGGACCTTGGTAGTTTCAGTGGCATCCATTGCCATCTTCACGGGGGAAGGGGAGGACTGCCACCCATCCCAGACAACCAGCATGTACAGGGCCTGGAATGCCAGGGTGGGAATTTAATCTAATTCGATTTAGCTTCTTCTGCTGACGGACTGGGCTAAACTCTACGTATAGGATTTGCTTCGGATTTCATTTAATCCTCACAACAGTATGTGCGATGGGTATTATAATTCCTATTTTACAGATGGAAAAACTGGGGTACTAGGTTCTAAGCGTGGCTAGGCCCAGGAATGAGTAGGGGGCAGCCAGGGGAAGGCAGCTTGGAGTGCTGGGAAAGGTGGGTCCTCCAGGCCAGGAGCTGTGCTCCCAACCACCGCGTGACCAGATTTCTTCCCCTCTCTGGGTCTCACGTCCCTCCCTGGGTAAATGAGGAGTATGATGTGGTCGACTTTCCAACACGAAAGCCATGAGGGAGGGAGTGGGCAAGTTGGAAGGGATGACTGTGTGATTCTGAGGTTCTGCTCCCTGAAATCCTGGTCGGAGGAAGGGGTAATTCCAGCTGCGAACCTGGGGCTCCCGCCTCACTGTTTACAGTTGCTTCACAAATGAACGGCCAGCAGAAGAAAGGAGATGAGTGCTTGCCAGGGGCTGGGAGGTGGGGAAAATGGAGAGTGACTGCTAATGGGGTGTCTTTTGGGGGTGATGAAATGTTCTCAAATTAGATTATGGGGATGGTTGCACAATTCTGCAACTATCCTAAAAACCACTGAATTGTACACTTTAAGTGAGTGAACTGTATGGTTTGTTAATTACATTTCAGTAAAGCTGTTTAAGAGAGGGAGGAAGGAAGGGAGGGAGGGAGGGAAGAAAAGAAGGTAGGAATGAAATAAAGCGAAGGGGAAGGGACGGAGGAAGGAGGGAGGGAGACCGTACAGAGGTTGGGCCAGAGCTGCCTTTGAGATTTGCCTCCTGGGAGTGGGGGCCTCACACCCAGCCCCTCTCCAGTCACCCCTCCTCCAAGTACCCCGAGCCTCAGAAAGGTATATATAAAGACACCTAAGTGGCAGGTGATGGCTCCAGATTCCAACCAGAAGTAATGGGGGCCTCTGACCTCCTCGGAGGCGGAAGGAGTCAAGAATCAAAGAGCAGGTGTGGGCCTGGAGGGTTGGGGGATCGGCAGAGGACGGCAAGAAGATGGATGGAGGCCAAAGGAGGGCTAGTGTCAAGGAGGAGACCCTGAGGGTCAGGGCGAGGCATGGCTCCATCGAGGAAGCCCAGGAAACAGAGCCTGGGCTGGCCAAGGCCTCTGTCGGTGGCCTGAAAACAATGTGGCACCCCAGAAAGTGTGCCTCGGAAGCACCTGCGGCTCCTGGGGGCCCCTCAAACTGGCACAGTTGTATTCTGCCTGGCACCAATGTAGTCGCAGGCAGATGCAGCCATCCCAGGGGCAACGTCGACCCAGACTTGACCCCGAATCCAGTGCACAGACACAGGGGACCCAAAATGAGGGCAATATTGGCCAGTAAGAGTGAAGAGCTCATTCCACTTCTGCTGTTAGGGCAACTTATTGCTGAAAGAGGAGACTCCCAGAGCGTCTCAGAGGCACAGCTTCCCTGTCTAAACCTCCAAAGGCAGACAACCCAGGAAGCACCACCTCCCAGACAAACCTCCCCCGTCCACGCTGGCACATCCCCTTAGGCCCACCTCTTTGGGCAAATGGCAGTGGACGGCCCAGCCATAAGGGAACAAAGGAAATTACATCTTGGAGACTGCCTCTGCGGGTCCTAGCCCTGGGTTCAAACCCACATGCCTGGCAGCCAAGCTGGCAGAGGCTGAGGGCATATATCCCGAGGCTGAGGGCTCCTGCCTTATTCCTCCGGCCCTGGGGTACACATGCTGCTATTGGCCCCGCTCTGTGGATGTGACCCCAGGCAGGCTGGCTCCAGAGGCCAGGTCTTGAACCACTGTACCATACAGGCTCTCCAGGGTACAGCCGGTGGGGTCCTTGTCACCCCATGTCAATCCTCAGCATGCATTCAAGGCTCTTTGCCATCTGCCTGCAGCTGACCTGCCCAGCCCTCTCTCCCACTGCTCCGCCCAAGGCACCCTCCTTCTGTTCCCTGAGTTTACCATGTGTCCGTGCCTTCCTGCCCTTGCACATGCCGTTACCTCCATGATGACAGCCCATTCACCTAGTGAGGCCCAGTAGAAATATCATCTCCTCCTTGGGACCTTCCTGGTGCCCCCAGGACCATCTGCTCTTCCCTTAGTACACTCGATTGGAGCTTGTGGGGGACTTATCAGTCTCCTCCATTACCCTGGAGCTCCCTGATTCAGGCCCCCATGCTGTGTGACCATGGTTAAGGTACTCAACCTCTCTGAGCCTCTGTATCCTCATAAATGGCTGCCCTAATTATAATAGTTATTATTATTCCTGGTAATATTTACTGTGCACTTACTATGTGCCAGGCACTATGTGCTAAGTACCTTTATGTGCAAGATCTCATTCAATCCTTATAACACCTTAGGAGGTGGGTATTATTATTATCCTTTGTTACAGATAGAGATTACTGTTAGGATTACTGCCATTATCATGATTGCTATTCTTTCTTCTGCCACAAAGCCTAGCATGCAGCAGATACTCAAATCCTGTTTGTTTAAGTCAAGTGTAGATAAAAATAGAAGGGGACTTAGATAGGAAAAGAGTTCCAGAAACATGGCCATACAGACGCTCCAGAATGTTCAGGCCTAGCCTTGTCCTGGCTGGGATGATACCATCTCTGGAGCCCGATGCTGGCAGACAGTCGAGGCCAGGGACCTGGGGTGGCCTGCTTTTGCTTGTCCCATCGGCCCTATCTTTAACCACAGAAACAGACTCTGCCCAAACCAGACCTGCAATGCTCAGAGCCCCACAGCGAACAGGCCTCCTGGGTAAATGGTGACTGAGGCTCTGGAGGTCCTGGGTGTCTGGCTGGTGGCAGAATTTGTGCATATCTGTAACCGGAATAGCTTCAGGGTTGGTTTTGCCGGCTCAAGGCCAAAGGTGCAGAATGCCCTGTGTCTCCATGCTCCAAGCTCCAACTGCCCCAGTGTTTTTTTCTAGGAACCCTTGCTCCAAATTTTTCCTGGAAGCCCCAGGGGCTGCTTGCAAGGTTCTTTGCCCATCACTCCCACCAGCTGATCTGGGAACACATCAGCATCTGGCCTGACTATCTGACCAGGATTCCCTCCAAGACCAGTGCAGATACCTGAGCCCCCATCACCAGAGAGGCTGCGGGATGCCCTAAAAAGGTACTGCCCGTGATGTTGGAAACATAGGCTCTGACAGTGAAAGTGAGGGGCTCACACCTGAGAAAAACTTCATTCAGGGCACGGGGAGAAGGGGAGAAATATCTACTGTCTCAATTATGCCCAGCCGTGCTTATCCCATGGCAAAGTTGCCTGGGTTCATGGCATCACAGTTGTCCTTCTGACATACCACCAATATCTCCAAGACCCCAGATTCCTCTCCTTGCCTCCGCCTAACCTGGGCACACATGCAGTGCTTGGTGCCTGGATTAAGTCTGTGCCCTGTGGTGAGATCTGCCCCAGCGTCCGTTCATACAATGGACTAAGCTGGGCTGCCCCTGCCCAGCAGACAGGCTTTCACAGCCTTGAACTTCAGCTGGGTTAGTTCCCTTTCCCCTCGCGGCCTCCTAGGCCCTGATGTAAATTAGCGGACATAAACAGGAAAGGATGTGATCAAAGCCCCCAGGGTTCAACCTGCTACTCAGTCACTCACGGTGGGGCACATTTGAGGGAGGCCACCTCCACCTCTGATCGTTCCTCAAATCCTCAAAACATCCCCATCGATAGGTGAGAAAACCGAGGCCCTAAAACATCAAGTGGTCAGTCAAGGAAAGTGCCAGACCAGGTACTCTGAGGCTACTTCTCTCCACTTCCCACTCTGACCTGAAACCCCGACATTGACGCTGCTTGCCCCAGACCCAGAAGTTGTGACAGGCCCCCGAGGAGGGTGGGAAATGAAGTCAGATCTGTCCTCGAGAGTCTGAAGGACCCCAGGGGCCTATGTGTCCCTGCCTTCCTGCCGAGGAAGGGCCTCAGAAGACCCGCCTCCAGTGGCTGAACAGAAGCCGGGCAAAGGGCGAGGGATCTGACTGACACAGGGGAAACTCCGGGCTCAGAACTGCCAAAGTGAGGCGTAACTGACGCGCCTGGTCTACAAGTGACAAAACCACAACGAGCTGTGGAGTGACAGCCGGCTGCCCGAGGGTCAGAGGAGTGTTCTTGTCAGACAGGTTGATGAGGCATCTGCTGAGGCAGGCTCCAGAAACCAGGCCTGGGGTGTCGCCACACCAGGCAGCTCCCAGGAGGCCAGCCACCTGACCTCACCCCCGCAGCAAGGTCTAAGGTGGGAAGACTGCAGGGATTTCCCCCAACCAAGTCTGTAGCCATGACAACCTGCTTTAAACCATTAATTAAGATAATTATAGGGACTTCCCTGGTGGTTCAGTGGTTAAGAATCCGCCTGTCAGTGCAGGGGACACGAGTTCGATTCCCAGTCTGGGAAGATACCACACGCCGCGGAGCAGCTAAGCTCGTGCGCCACAACTGCTGAAGCCCTAGAGCCCGTGTGCCGCAACTACTGAAGCCCTAGAGCCCATGCTCTGCAACAGGAGAAGCCACCACAATGAGAAGCCTGCTCACTGCAATGAAGAGCAGGCTCGCCGCAACTAGAGAAAGCCTGTGGGCAGCAACGAAGACCCAACGCAGCCAAAAAAAAAAGAGAAAGATAATTATAGGCATGATAACAATAATAATAACGTCTAACCTTTGTACAGCACTTACTACATGCCAGGGACCACACTGGACACTTTTTCTGGATCTTCATATGTATTAGTTTCCTAATAGTTTCCTAATTGTTCCTAAGGGTAATAGTTTCCTAACTAGTTTCCTGTGGCTGCTATAATAAACTACCACAAACTGGAAGGTTTAAACAAAAGAAGTTTATCCTCTCCCAGTTCTGGAAGCTAAAGGTCAGAATTCAAGGTGGCGGCAGAGCCACATTCCCTCTGAAGGCTCTAGGGAAGAATCCTTTGCCTCTTCCAGCTTTTGGCGGTTGCTGGCAATCTGTGGTGTTCCTTGGCTTGTAGATGGATTATTCCAATCTTTGTCTCCGTCTCCACATCGTGTTCTCCTCTCTGTGTGTCTGTTCAAATTTTCCTCTTCTTATAAGGACAAGAGTTGTATGGGATTAGGGCCCACTCTAATCCAGTATGACCTCATCTTAACTAGACTGCCTCTGCAAAGACCCTATTTCCAAACAAGGTCACGTTCACAGGTCCCAAATAGACATGAGTCTGTAGGAGACACTATTCAACCTACTGTATCACAAGTAATCCTCCCCCAAAACCCTGGTGCCACTCTTATCTCCATTTTACAGATAACAAAACTGAGGTTCAGAGACGTTAAGCAACTTGCCTGAAGTCACACAGCCGGGACCAGAACCCTGTCTGTCTGATTCTAGAACCCACACTATATTGTCCCAAGCATCATCCTCACTACCGCCTCCTCACAGGGCCCAGTGGTTCAATGTTCACAAAGCTTCTCCTGGCCATTGTCACATCTTGCCACCACAACCTCGAGGGGGCTGGTTTGCAGTTTACAAAGGAAACAGAGACTCCATTAATTAACCTGACCAAGGTCACACAGCTAAAGAGTGGCAGTCTTTCAAACAAGGGTCCAGCACTCTCCACGATGTAGGCTCCAAATGGGGGTCTAACGGGAACATTCCAGGGCTTTGTCAAGTCAGTGGAGGCTATTTCCCCAGCGTGATCAATGGCTGCGCTGTGTTTACTGATAACACCCACTTTGGCTACATCTGCCAAGCTCATAAAAGGTATTGTAAATCTGCGGTTTAAATTCACCTCCTCAGGTTTCAGCCCCTTGTCCAGGGCTATTCTCTGCCAGCAGCAAGGCCAGCTATTTGAGTGGTTACATAGCAGAGAAAAAGCAGGTCAAGAATCCATGAGGCCCTCACAGCTCACATCTGAGCCTCAGGGCCTGGGCCATGGCAAGAGATGAGATGGGCACCGTTCATCCCTCATCCCGTTGCTCCCGGCTGAGAAGGGGTGAGACACAGATACAGCCTCGTTAGCCAGGTACCCGTCACGGCTCCAGGCATCATCCAGCTTTTTCCATGAATCCGCACAGGTACCCCTGAAGTCGGTGCTACTGGTAGCCCCACTTTTCCAGAGGAGGAAACTGAGGCTCAGAGGAAGGCCACGCTCTGCTGGTGAGTGGCCACACCAGGACTTGGTCCCAGATCTGCTTGAGGCCAGAGCCCCAGTCTTGGTCTCTGCAGGAGAGACACGCAGGGAGGCCTGGAGCCTGCGAGTGGCCACTGTGATGGAAACACCTTAGAGTTTGCAAGGGACAGAGTGGGGCTGGAAGGGATTTGAGAGAGCGCGGCCAGGCCTGAGGCCCAGGAAGCCCAGTGAGTCAGCGTGTTCTGGAGCCAAGCAGGGCAAGGGAGGGATGCTAATGGGTGCAGGCAGGACCCTGGAGGACCTCCCTCTGACCCACTGCGAGAGCCAGAGAGGTTTAACACGAAAACGAGACCACGTCACCTTCTGACTCTAAAAGCACCAGCGGCTTCCCGTGAAGCTTACAACAGTATCCAAACTCCTTACTGTGTCCGACAAGGCCCTGCTGTGCTGGCCCGATGACCTCCCTCAGCTCAGTTCTGCTCCAGCCACACAGGCTTCCTTCTTGTTCCCTAAACATGCCATGGGGCCTTTGCACTTGCTGTTCTCTCTGCTTAGAATGCTGTTCCCCGCTAGAAAAATGGTACAGATGAACCGGTTTGCAGGGCAGAAATAGAGACACAGATGTAGAGAACAAACGTATGGACACCAAGGGGGGAAAACGGCGGGGGTGGTGTGGTGTGTGATGAATTGGGAGATTGGGACTGACATGTATACACTGATGTGTATAAAATGGATGACTAATAAGAACCTGCTGTATAAAAATAAATAAATAAAATTAATTTTTTAAAAAAAGAATGCTATTCCCTGAACTCTGTGCATGCTGCCTCCTCGTCCTTAGATTCTCAGCTCAGCTTTCCTCTCCTCAGAGTGGCTTCCCCTGGCCACCAGTCCAAAGTCAGTAACCCCCAGTTATTCTCTATGCAATCCCCTTGTTTTCTTTTCTTCTTAGCACGTATTGCATCTTGCAGTTGCTGTTTGTTTATTGTTTGCCCCTTAATCGTCTTCTGCCATGAAGCCAAGGACTCTATCTTGTTCCCTGCTGGTCCCAGTACCTAGCACAGCGCCTTAGCCATAGTAGATGCCCAGTGGATATTTGTTGAATGAGTAAATGAATAAATTCTCTAGAAATGTGAAATCATAGACAGATCACCCAGAGAAAGACCCGGGAACATACTGAGCCGACAGTTGGGATGGGATGAGAAGAGCAGCCCAAGATCAAGGCCTGAGTGGAAGCTGCTGGGGAAACGCCGGGAGAAGAGAGAAGTGTGTGAGCCACAAGGCACCAGCCTGACTGCAGACAAGGGCAGAAATGCATGGAAAGGAGGTAGTTTTCTCAAGAGCAGTGCAGACAGAACTCATGGCCAACCAGCTGGCATATGAGATGAGAGAGAGGCCGGTAAGAGCTTAAGGGTGATTTGTCAGGGTGACAAGCAAAAGGTAGGCCCCCAAGGCCCATTCATTTATTCATTCATTCATAGGTATTGAATACCTACCATGTGCAGTGAGTGAGGATGGCTGTTCTGGAGGGGACAGAGGCAGGGAGAGGGTCAGAGTAAAGGAGGTAGGGGCTACCTGGGGCTGCTGGGCCTTAAGCCAGGAGGACTTCCTGGAAGAGGGAGACCAGCCCCTGTGAGAGGATGCTCTACCTCAGGCTGCAGCTCTGGGCAGAGGCAGGAAGGGGAGCCAGGTGACTCTCTGCTGCTCCAGCTCCAGCCACAGCCACAGCCACCAGACCAGAGAGGGTTCATCAGTTCAAATCCTGCTCCAACCCATAACAGGGACTCAGATCAGAAGTTCACCTTTAGCCTCAAAGGTGAACTTTCACCCCATAAGCCTTGGCACCCATTTACTCACAATCTCAAGGTTCTGAAGGCGAATTGCCCCCTCCTTTCTTATAAGCCTGGGGAAAGTTGAAGGGTCAGCCATTTTATCTTGATAGGTGTATGGGGGACAGTCCTGGGTAGGGGATGGCTGGGGACCTTGACAACGATTTGCTGACCTCAGTTCCAGAAGTTAAAAGAAACAACACCAGCAAGCAAAATACCAAGAAAACTCCCCAGGCCATGATGGTCCAGTGGTTAGGAGCTTGGGCTCTGGGGTTAAAATCCAGGCCCACCTCTCTCCGGCTGAACCATCTCAGGCAAGCCCCTTAACCTCTCTGATCCTGTTTTCCTCGTGTGCAAAATGAGCATAATCATATCACTTATCCTTCAAAGGGTAGTTGAAGAGATGAACAAGATAATGTATGGGAAGAGCCTAATACACTGTGGGCACTCAATACATGGTAACACTTATTAGGGCGCCAGTTACATGGCAGGCACTGCTGGAGGGTCCTTCATTCTACAAAATACCTGGCCTGTCCTCTTCAAAAAAGTCAACATCATGAAATACAAAGAAAAAACTCAGGCACTGTTGCAGGTGGAAAGAACCTACATAGACGTGACAACTCAAGGCAACACATGGGCTTGCGTTTCCTTTCACCATAAAGGGCATTATTGGGAAAGTTGATGAAATCCCAATATGGCCTGACGATTAGATAGTAGCGTTGTTTCAAATTTAAGTTGCTGATTGGGATCATTGTACAGAAGTTATAATTTCTTATTTTTTGGAAATTTACAGTGAAGTGTAAAGTAAAAAGTCATCACGTCTGCAGCTTCAGGGAGAGAGAAAAGGATAAAGCAAATGTAAAATATTTATACTTGGGACATCTAGGTGGAGGGTATCTGGGAATTCTTTGTATTATTCTTGCAACTTTTCTGTAAAGTCTATAATTATGGAAGAAAAGAAAAGAAAAAAAAGAAAAGAAAGAGAAAGAGAAAGAAAGAAGGGAGGGAGGGAGGGAATAAAGAGAGAGAGGAAGGAAGGAAGGAAGGAAAGGAAGGGAAGGAAGGAAGGGAGGGAGGGAGGGAGGGAGGAAGGAAGAAAAAGAAGGGAGGAAGGGAGGGAAGAAAGAGAGAGAGGAAGGAAGGAAGGAAAGAAAGAAAAAGAAAGGAAAAGAAAGAAAAAGAGAAAAAGAAGGAAAGAAGGAAAGAAAGAAAGAGAAAAAGAAAGGAGGGAGGGAAGAAAGAAAGAGAGAGGAAGGAAGGAAGGAAAGAAGGAAGGGAGTGAGGGAGGGAGGGAGGGAAGGAAGGAAGGAAGGAAGGAAGGAAGGAAGGAAGGAAAGAAGGAAAGAAGAAAAGAAAAGAAAGAAAGAAAAGGATGCAGAGAGTCCCGGTACGTCCGTCTGGTGGCAGCCTTCCAGGGAGGGTGATCAGCCATCAGGTCTGCCTGGGACTGTTCTGGTTTTAGCACTGAAAGTCAGGCATCCTGGGAAATCCCTCAGTCCAGTGTGAACTGGGACGGTGGGGCACCTACTTGCAGGTGAACCTCGTGGATGATAGCGTGGGCCTCCGTGCCATGGCGGGGGCCCCAAGGTTGCCTCTTTGGTGGGGGGCAGGTTTGCGACGGGTGCGCAGAGAGCAGGCTGGACGCCTCGTCTCACGCAACAAGAGCCAGGCCAGTGACTTCCTGACAATTAAGGTGTTCTCCTCAGAGGACAAGGTTTCAAAGTGGCCAGGTAGCTCTGTGCCTTGAGGCCCCAAGAATGGAATGAAGCAGCTGGTGAGGCCAGCCCCACCCCCAGTGACACCTCTTGACCAGTTGCTCGCTTGGCCTCAGGCTAATAGTTAACCCGCAGCTGAAGCCTACTCAGCTATCACTGTGACCGGAACCCGACGTGTGAAGGACGGATGGACACCAGGCCCCTGGAACTGTCAGCAAGGCACTTCATGACCGAGGAATGTGGCCTACAGCACAGCTCACGCAGCCCAGCCCGCCTGGCAGGTTGACCGCTGCCTGGGGCGGGCCCGTAGGCAAGCCGGGCTGCTCAGCTACACGATGACCTGACCTCCTAGTGGACTTCCCTCCTGGGTCAGGCAGGGCAAAGGCACCTCGGTCGGTCCTCACGAGTCACTGCCCAGTCCCCTCCCACCTGTCCCTCCCCAGCAGACGCCAAGGGTCTATGCTATAGCTCCCCCAGCCTTGAAGGGCTCAGAGGTGGGGTTTGCACACATGCTTTGAGCTCCATCCATGAAAGCCCTAGATACCACGATTACGACGAGGATACCAGCTTGCGGGTGGCAGGCTGTCAAAACACCCTGCAAGGAGGGCGCCCGTCCGCTGAACTCCCCCGGCCGCTGCGGGGCCAGCTGTGAGTCAGCCTTCGACCTCGGCCCCCTTCTTAATTTAGAAGAGCAGCAGCTGCCCACCCAAATTAGCGCCTTGTTCAGCCTCCGTTCCTCCATTCACATGCCTCTCTGCTCGGGTTCTTTAGAAAATCAAGTCGGCATGTTGAACGACCCTGGGGGGTTGTCCTCTTGTTGGACTGTTTTTGCACCAGACGATTTCAAACAGTACAAACTCTAGTGAAAGTCTCCCTTTCACGCCTGACCTCTGTCCCCAAACTCACTTCCTCTGCGATGGTCATTGTGACCAGTGGCTGGGGGATCCTCCCAAGAGACAGTCCCCACATACAGGCTCACGCTAAGAAATGCCGGTTCCCCAACAAACGTCAGCACAGCACACATACTGTTCGGCACTTGGTTTCCTTACTTCACCCTCCTGGAGAGCCCTCCAGCTCATACACAGAGAGACTTGCCCCTTACTGTTGCATAAAGGGTGAACACACCCACATGATTTAACCAGTCTCTGTGGACAAATTATCGAGTTATTTCTAGTCTTTTGCAACCACAAACAATGCTTCCAGAAACGTTCTTATCCCTGGATCTTTGCTGTCACTTACAAGTAATTATAGATATTTCTAGAAGTGGAATGGCTAGCATGATCATTTTTAATTTGGGGGTAGGGACCACCGACTCCTTTGAGAATCTAATGACAAATTAAAAATCCTCTCTCCAGAAAAAAACCTTCGCAATGATTTTGCATTCGATTTCTGGAGGGAGGCTTGCAGATGCCACATTAAGTCATCGTATGGGGGAAAGGAACACGTGTAAGAAAATTGCATCCGACCATCGCTTCCGTGTATGTGTATAGATTTGGTCACGATACAGGAAGCAACCAGTTTGTTCCACTGACAGCCACAGAAACAGCCAGTGGAGTTCAGTTCAAATTCCAGAAGTCAGATTCCTTATCATGCTTTGTCCACCAGGGTACATACCTCTTGCGCTTGTCATGTTCCTTGACCTCAGCTCCCCAGAACGTGGCTGTGGGATGGGCGTGCTGGGCCGGGGCTGTTCCTCCCAGCAGTCGCGGGGGCCCTGGACCCCACAGACCCTTCCTGCAGCTGCCTTCTCGCCTCGGGATGTGAAACCAGACCCTGCGCCTGGAAGGCTCCGGAGCTCACACGCTCAGTTAGGTATTAATATTTTATGCCGGCAGCCAATGAGGACTTGGTTAACAACAGTCTCTCTGGGGAAGCTCCGTCCAAAGAGCGCAAACTCCGTCACCTCTCAGTGAGGATTCACATCAGACGAGAGGGAATCCACTAGAGAAAAGCTAAAAGGAAACAGAGCTGGGAGCAGCTTGTGGCTGGTCAGAGTCTGGGGTCAATGGGCTCAGGGTCTGAGCTTGGGGCCCTCGGGAGGCAGGAGCTTCCCTTGGGCCGTGGCCATGCGCTGGTGTCCAGCTGGCTCTAAGGCCGAGGGCACTGCCCACAGTGAGGACATGGCAAGAGCTGAAGCCAGAGAGCCAAGGGCCCTGGCTGACTGTCTCCCAGGCCACTCCCCTGACAGAGCTTCACACAAGGCCATTTCCACAAATCCGGAGCAGAGCCAAAGAGCCGCCTGGTCGGTGCCTGGCTCAGAGGAGGCATTCGACACCTGTTATCCCTCCCGTCCTTCCCTCTTTCCTTCAAAGTTCCTGGAGCTCAAACTTGCTGCAGAGCCTCATGCGGCCCGTATGACCCGTCCCGGGGATTTTCAGGATGACAGCCTCCCGGATGGTCAGGAACTCCCCTGTGCTCCCTGAGCTACACACCTTCCAGTGGGCAGTGTGGAGAGGAAGGAACTGAGAACTCCCATTTCCGGAAGCCCATGTAAGTTCTAGAAGGTTCTGTCCTGAAGGCTAAAGCCATTTTGCCATCCGTGGCTTAGGCACCGGGAAAAAATTACCTAACGTCTACTGAGGACTCACTGCATACCAGGTAGCAACATAAGCGTTTCCAGGTGTGTTCACTTTTATCTCTCCAACAGCCCCTTGACGTGAATTCTAGGGTTGTCCCACTTGGATCTGTAGCTCAGGCAGCTCTGCCCAGGACCCCCGGGGGCTTTCCCCTGAGCGGCTTCCTGAAGGAGGAGGGAGGAGAGAGCAGCTCCACGCCCTTCCTCCTGCTCAGGATGGAGCCCCGGGTGTGCTGTCACTGCTTTACCTGTGTCATCCTGCCACCTTTGCAACTGCCCCGTGAGGTAAGAAGTGTGTTTCTGTCCCTTTCGCAGGTGAGGAAGCCTACCTGAAGTCAACCTGCCCAGCAGCTCAGTGGCAGAGCTTTGACCCCCAGCTGGCGGTCAAAGGCCAGGCCCTCGCTGGGCACTGCACGCTGCAGCCCACGTGGGGACGTGGCCTTGGGGAAACAGAGCAAGGAGGGGGAGAGCCTTTGCAACGTGGATGGCTACGTTTGCAGTAAAGTCTGGTCCGTGTCTTTGCCAAGATCTGCTTGTAACTGTCTCCCTGAAGAGACAGCCTGGGGTGAGGCTTGATGGCTCTGGGCTGGGGTCCAAGCCTGGGTTTCTCGTCCCATCTCGGCCCTGACAGATCCAGTCTCTCCAAAGGCCTGGGCAGAGGGCAGGCTCTGCTGACCCTTCTGGCCGTGATGCTTTGTGATGCAGGACTGGGAAGCAGGGCTGAAGGCAGAAACCCTCACCCATACTGACCTTTCAATCTGAGCCTGAGGAACAGCCCACCCCCAGGGAAGCTGCTCAGCCCGCCCTGACAGCAAGCCCATCACCCCCGCCCCCCAGCAGAGGGCAGGGACAGCAGCATCTCTGATTGAGCACTAACTAGATGCCAGGGGCTGGGGCTACTTCTAGGCAAGCCGCTTGCTATGGATCAAAGCAGACGCTCTCACTACACCCATCTTACAGATGAGGAAACCAAGGCTCAGGAAAGTCAAACAACTAGCTCAAGTTCACCACAAACCCAGTAAAGCAACAAGGCCAGCGTATCCAGTAGGTTCAGGAGACACAGTGCCCAGGACCTACAGTACTTTTAGGGGCCCATGAAAATATTATAATTTCACTTAAAAGCAGACGGAATAAAATAAACATTCAGGATGAAGAAAATGGTTTAACATATAACAAAATATTTACCTTTACGCCAACATCGTGGTAAATATATTTTTAGATTTTTCTTTTTAAAGAAAAACAGAAAGGGTTCCACAAAGGCAAAAGTGCCTAAGGCTTGTGAAAGTTAACGTGCTGAACCTTAAACCTAGATCCATCCCCTCTTAAGGCCAGAGCTACCAAAGAACCGTCCAGCCTCTCCCCTGGTGTCAAAGGAACAGCACCCAGGGAATTCCCCGGCAGTTCAGTGGTTAGCACTCGGCACTTTTGCTGTCGGGCCCTGGGTTCAATCCCTGGTCGGGGAACTAAGATCCTGCAGGCTGAGCAGCACAGCTAAAAAAAAAAAAAAAAAAATGGGAATAGAATCCAGGGCCATCCTGGGAGCTGCAGTGTGCACCAGTCCCTGAGAAGGCCACAGCCAGAACAGCCACTCAGCCACGGACACTCACCCTACTCGCCCCTATCCCTGCTGGGCAGACCGCCCAAGCTTAATTCTTGGCCTCCAAGAAGCTATTGGAACAGAGCAGTCACGTTTCAGGGGCCGAGTCATTCATGGGGAGAACGTGAGCCCCTGGAGGTGCCTGCCTGGGAGAAGCAAAAGAATGACAAAGATCATCCGGAAAAACATTCCAGCTTTTCTTCCTCACCTGAAGAAAACAACAGATAGATAGCCTGGACTGTGGGAATTCTGTGTTTGAAAGACCTGGTATAGCCCAGGTGGACAGAGTCACACATTACCTGGGTTTGGGTCCCCACTCTGTCGTTTAGTTTGCTGTGTAACCTTGAGAAAGTTACTTTACTTCTCTGACTCCGTTTTCCCTTCTGGAAAGTGGAATACACACACCCCAATAGGGTTGTAGTGAGAATTGGTGGAAATAAAATGCTGTCTGTATAGAAAAGCATTGCAACTAGTAAAAGCCAGAAGAATATTCATTTGTTTGGGAGAGAAAAAAAAATTGATCCCAATATCCCTAGGGTCTTGAGTAACCAAAGCCACCGTAACCTAGGCCACACCGTGAGGTCAGCCTCCTTTTCCTCCAGGTCTTTGAGGGGACAGTTTAGACGGAACCTTACCAATGAAAGGGGAATGTCACTTCCGATGAAGGCATCAGCGGAGTCAGAAATTCATCAGCCCTGGTGACATTTGCCACCCTTGAGCCTCGCTAGTCCAGGATTACACAACCGCAGGCAGAAACCATGAAATTAGACCATTGGCGTGAGTAATGAGCAGACCCAGGGTTCCCTCCAGGTGAGCAGCGCTGCTGCCTATCAGGTGAGCATGTCTCACACCGAAGTTCAGTGCAGTAGCTAGAACCACAGCTGCTCACGGCAGGGAGGCTGAACCCTGCTAATACAACATGAGTTTCTCAAGGTGTTCCAAAAGCCCTTGGCAGGAGGCAGCCCCCTCCCCCAGAGGAGCGCTTCTCAAGCAGCATCACGCACATGAGTCACCTGGGACGTTGTTAAAATGCAGTTTAAGATTCAGTGGGGCTTCAGACTGTGCATCTCTGACAAGCTCCTGGGCTGATGCTGATGCAGTTGGCGAGGATGAGGACCTAGAATTTCCTCTGGTCCCATCAACACCTGGGGTTGCCCTTCGCCGGGTAGACCAGGGGCCCTGAACAGTTTGCACTCCAGAACTTGGGATTCAAGGAACCAGTAGCATTACTATAAATTAGATCCCTCACGATTTCTTCATTGGGGGCGGGAATGGGGTACAAAATGAATTAAATGTAAACATCAGGGGCCGGATCATTTGTGAAAGGTTAATTATTTTTTCTCCCAGCATATGCACTCCCTTTTCAGGCAGGTAGCAAGACCCTTCGGTGCGCTCTTGCCCCAGAGATTTTAAATGACAACTAACTGCAGTCATCTGATGCTTTCCTTTTAGAAACAGACGGCTCTAATACAGCCGAATCTGCTCCCATGACCCCTTCTCCTAACCCCTCCCTGCTTAGGATTCCCCTGCTTATGTTTATGGAAAAGTATTATTATTATTATTTTTTGTGCTAGGCGGGCCTCTCACTGCTGTGGCTTCTCCCGTTGCGGAGCACAGGCTCCGCACGCGGAGGCTCAGCGGCCATGGCGCACGGGCCCAGCCGCTCCGCGGCATGTGGGATCTTCCCGGACCGGGGCACGAACCCGTGTCCCCTGCATGGGCAGGCGGACTCTCAACCACTGCGCCACCAGGAAAGCCCTGGAAAAGTATTTTTAAAGAGGAATTTTTGCAACATCATCTTGGAGTGGCTCTTCTTTTCTTTCATAAAAATATCAGCTCAGGGACCCGGGAGGGGGGAAGGGACGGCAACTCTCTCTTCCCATCTCGTGTGAGATGCGGTAGCAGGAATAGTGAAGCTTGGGGGTCGTCAGCCTCCCCATCAGCTCCACCAGGACCCCCTCCCCTAACTCTTGAACATAGACAGCTTAGCCATAGCACTCTGGAGATGCAGGTCCAAGCACCCTAGGCCATTCTCACCAATGGGGACAAGCCTGGCGCTGGAGCAGGGCTGTACACCCACTGAGGCAGACAGGCAGGGCCAACCTCAAGGAGGAGCTTCCAGCCACGTCCTGAGCTCCTTGTCCCAAGCACGATCCACCTGAAAGCAGCCCGCAGGGACCCGCCACCCCACAAGAGGACCCAAAGGCCGGGACACCCATGGTGTCAGCATCAGAGACCAGAACATCAACCAGCAGAGCCCCTGCCCCCGCCTCTGGGTGAATTCCCCTCTCTGATGATACCTGGGAGGAGGGGAGGCCCCAAAATTATTGAAAAGGAACTTTAGGCCACCCTTCTGCTCCCCAAGGGAGCTTGGGGACAGAACTGGAGCGCATCACTGACAAGTTTTAAAGTGGTGTCATACTCACTGTGTATACTTAGTTTAATAATATTCAATATTTAGGAGAGCATTTACCATTTTACTTTTAAAGTAATACACGTATGGTGGTTTAGGTACTCATGATTAAATAAATTGTTTGATTAAAAAAAATTGCTAAAGGTTACCATCTGCTAAAGTAATCTTACTGCTGTTTCTTAGTGGAGCTCTCCTCATTTCAGCTATTCGAGGCCTAGGAAACATCAGGTTGCCCCTGAGCAAACTGTGGTCCCTTACATTTTTTAAACATTAAAAAAATATATACTGCAAAGGTTATACACATTATACAGTTCATTCAATATTCAGTCAAATATTCACCTTGAAGCTTTTTTTCCCCAGTGTTCAAATTCTGAAATTTCTGTAAAATAAAAATACCTGCAGATGGCATCTAGAATAGGGGTCAGTTACCTTTTGGTGTCTCTACTGCCCTCTGCTCTGCAGGAGCAGCAACGAATCAGCGATGCTGGGACCTTCCCTCCCTGCAGCCTCGTGCTCCTCCCCAAGGAAATAGATCTAGGAAACAGTGGGAGATACCTGCCTCTGATAGTGACCTTCAGGAGGATAAAAAAAAAAAAAGCAACAAAAAAGCTTCCTTCTTTGGCTTTCCTCTTTGCCAAGACTGGATCCCTGCCGGGTCCCTCCTCCCCGTAAGACCAGAGGAAGAGTCATTCCCTCTTTTTTTCTAGGCACACGTCATGGGAGAAATGCTGCCTCTTCCCTGCAAGGCATTTCAGCACTTGAGACATTTGAGTCGGTGATAGGGGACTTCATCATCAGAAAGTTTCGGCAACAGGAAAAAGAAAAAACACTTTCTTTTAAAAAACAAAATTTAAAAATTACTAAATCAAATCAACCCATTTATCAACAGGGAGGAAAAAATGAATGTTTGCCTATTGCATCCCAACCAGCTCTGAAGTAGGTGCAATGAATTCCAAAAAGCAGCAAAGACACACAAATGCAAAGTTAAAGCACATATCTTCCAGTGACGACAATTGGATGGCACCACTTTTCCTTGGTGGCTTTCCGGAAGTGACCAGCGTGAATAGAATAAGAGAGATCATCTATGGGGTCCTTGCTCCATGCCAACGATTTCTATGGCATTTCATTTAATTATCACAACAGCCTGATGAGGTAGCACTCCTCCTGTCAGCCCAGTTTCATAGACTCTAACAGAGGGATTAAGAGACTAACTCAGAGTTACGTAGCTAATAAAACTCGATTCCAACCCAGGCACCTGTCTCCAGGCCCTTGTTCCTCACCCAGGCCAAACTGGACTCCAGAGTGACACCAAGCCACGACCAGCGTGTGGGTCACTCCTCAGGGGAGCGAAAAGGTTGCAGGCATTTTCTTGTCAATCTTTATTAGACTTCCCTCCCCTCCCCCTGTAAGGCTAAGAGCATTACGTTCTCTTGAGAAAGAGCTACACCAGCCGCTCAAGAAGTTGAAGAACTCATGCAAGGTCAGAAAGGGAATTTTCATAGTAGAGTCTTTCGGGTGTCAGGCCGAAAAGTCTAGCTCATTGAACTACCCCTAAAAGTCACAAGAAGAATGCAAAAACGTGCCTGCTTGCTCCAAAATCATTTTCCTGGCTTTCGTCTCAGCCCTTTAAAGGTACATCATCTGCTCTGTTACAAACCAGTGTGTACAGTGTGTTGAGTACTTGTGAGTGTGTGACCGTGTGTGTTGAAAGGGTGACAGAGATGGGGAAGGAGGCAACAACTGAGGAAATCAATCAACCCAATGGGAGAAAAATAATCACAATACTGCAAATATAGCAGCAAACATGAGATCGGGTTGCCATAGCAACCATTTAATTGACATTTTCATTTTCCCAGCATTTGTTCTGGGCAGGTGTGGGCAGATACGTATCCTCGGGGATGTGTGAGGATAAGGTGCGCCCATTTGCCACCGTGAGCCCGCAACTGGGGAGTGGTACTGCCCCCAGGTAAGGCCCTTGGAAGTGGGGTCTTAGTCAGTGCACGGAGGACCCTGCGTCTCTGAGCATCCATGCCACACATAGCATCATTATTGTGTAACAGAGGTGGAGGTAATGATATTCCTGTACTTCATCACTGCACGGATGAGACAATAAGGCCCAGGCTAAGGGTCATGCAGAGTGGCCATGGCAGAGCCCGGCTCAGACCCAGGTCCACGCTGGCTTGCTGAACCAGGGTCAAGTAGCGGGGGCCTGGGGAAGAAAATGAGGTGAGGAGGCAGCATAGCACAGTTTAGATCCATCCACAGAGCAGGGTCATCTTTTTTCTTCTGAGAGAGTGGTAGTTTTCTGCACCAAACCATGCACTGCCAGCAAAGCTGCCTTCAGAGAACAAAGAACAGAGAAGTGGGGGGCAGGGGAAGGCAGCATCCCCACGCTCAGCGATCGAGGATGGAATTAAGCTCGGATTCACCTGTAAGAACAGCTCAGGTTTTAGCTACAAACCTCCTCCAAGCAGCCTCAAGATTCAAAATTCATGTA
The DNA here is from genome assembly GCF_026419965.1 of Kogia breviceps. NCBI lineage: Eukaryota > Metazoa > Chordata > Mammalia > Artiodactyla > Physeteridae > Kogia > Kogia breviceps. The sequence continues at coordinate 31,875,998 of NC_081327.1, forward strand.
CCTTGCAAGCTGCACAGCAATGCTAGAGGCAGCCCTGTCTGGGTCCTCGAAGCCTCGACGCAAGCGGAATACTAAACACACCCTGAGTTCCCGACGTGGCCACCTGGTTACAGCCCTGCCGGAGCTTGTCTGCAGCAATTTCTCTCAAAGGCGAGGCTACTTGCATATTTGTTACCAAGCATCCGTAGATAAGACAGTGTTCAGAAAGCACAACTCTGCATGGGACAATATGAGCTGTCAGCCCATCATTTTCGTGGGGGCAGGAAAATCTTTAGGTGGAAAATATTGCATTTATGATTTCCCTGTGAGGAAAGAACGGGCTGAAATTGCTATGGTTCTGCAGCTTCCGTTTTCCAAAGAGCTAAATGCTTTCAAGAAGCCCATCAAGGTCGGACTATAGCACAGCCTTGCTTAATCCATTTGTTCCCAGGTTTTGCATTGTCATCTTTGCTTCCTGAACTATTCCTGCATCTTACAGGTAGCACAGACTTGCATCTCTATGTGTGAAAACCAAACAACAAAAAGGCGCCACTGCATGAGATGCATGAAACTCTAGGTAGAATCCTGACTCGGTTGAAATGGCCCCTGGGAAATATGGGGGGTCCTGAAGGGTCCCAGGCAGAGGACAAACTCACTGATCTCTTCCTAAAACCTGAGAAGAGCATTCTGGAAAGTAACCCTTATTTTGGGTGGTATTGCTCCCCAAAATGTTAAAGATTATTTTTAATTGTCTCTGTAACTGAAAGGATAAAAAAAAATTCCTATAAATTGGAGATCTCCCCCACAGTTATTCCCTTCATTTTATTTTAAATTCCATTGAAATGTATTTTAAAGTGCTTCCTGTGACTTAAAAAAATAGGCATTTTTGGCTAATATTATTATTATTATTATTTTTCTTTTTTTTTTTTTTTTGCACGGGCCTCTCACTGCTGTGGTCTCTCCCGTTGCGGAGCACAGGCTCCAGACGCACAGGCTCAGCGGCCATGGCTCACGGGCCCAGCCGCTCCGCGGCACGTGGGATCTTCCCGGACCGGGGCACGAACCCGCGTCCCCTGTATCGGCAGGCGGACTCCCAACCAGTGCGCCACCAGGGAAGCCCCGGCTAATATTATTATGTGATGCTTTATACTTGAATGTAATCAAAGCATCAGGTTTATTTACCCAAACTTACTCAGCTGTAGGTTTGGGATTTTTTTTTTCTGGATCTAAAATTCCAAATACTTGAGCAACACATATTTGTCAGTTTGACAGTTTCTCCACTATTTTCAGCACTTTCTTTTTCATCACCATCTTTTTGCCATTGACAATGCCACTGAGCTGTCGAACAGACTTTTCAAGTTGACTCTTCGAAATTGTCCCCTCCCTACTCCCTGCTTTCCTCCACCCGTCTCGGTAAACAGCCACAGTTGCTCAAGTCAAAATCCTAAAGCGAGTCCTTTCATTTTTCAAACCCTCACACCAGCCTTTAGCAAGCCCAGCGGGCCCTACATGCAAGACGGTGTCACACCACCTCCCACACCCTCGTCCTGGGGGCTGAGGAAGCGACCTCACCAGGCTCCCCGTGTCCCCCCTGTCCCCCCTCCACGAGGCAGCCAGAGGGACTTGTAAAAGCAGAACCTACAACATGTCACTTCATTCAGTCTTGCATTCAACAAATATTTGCACACTTACTCTGGGCCAGCACTGTTCTACCACTTTCTAGACCTTGCTAGACATCGCATTTTTATCAGAAAGAGGACAACTGACAAAATTAAAGAGGGAAATGTGGAGTGTGTTAGAGGATAAGAAGAGCTGTGGAGAAAAATGACACAGGGAGGGAGGACATGGAGTGTGGTGAGTGGGTGAATTTACTATGGCCCTTTAAACAGGGGGTTGCAATTTTAGGTAGGATGGTCAGGGGCAGCCTCGCTGAAAGGGGCATATGAGACCAGAAAGAGGTGGGAGAGCGATTCGTACAATACGTGGGGAAGAGTTACAACCCTCCAAGGGCTCCCTATTCCACTAAAACCCCAGTCCCCTACTCTCACCCATGGGGTCCTATAGGACGTGCCCCGCTGGCCTCTTAATGCATTTTGTCCTCTGTTCTTCAGCCACCGCCTCTCTCGGGTCTGTCACCATGCCATCCAGGTGCTTTCCCATTTCAGGGTCTTTCCTCTGGGTGTTCCCCTGTCTGGAACACCCCATGCAGACCTCCACACACACCCCATTCCCTTTTCTCCTTCTCTCAAGGCTGGTGTCTGTCCATCTTCAGGTCTTAAGGATGTCACTTCCTCAAAGAGGCCTTCCCTGACCACCCCCCAGCCTCCCATCACCCGCCTACTTTTTGTGTTTTATTCTCTTCCTGGTTCTTATCACCATCTGAAATCATCTTGTTTCCTGTTTGTCTCCCCTACCAGGAATGCCAGCTCCAAGTCAGAGAATCACATTGGCCTGTTCACGGCCTGGAACAGGCTCTGGTACAGAGCAAACATTCAATACATATTTATCCAGTGAAGACATCAATCAGTCAAGTCAAGCTAGATAACGAGCTTGTAAATAATTAAAGCGATCCAGGGCAGCAAATTGAGAATCACCCCAAACTAATTGACCCTCATCTCAGGCTCCACCATTTTATCAACAATGAAAACAACAACAATAGCAATAAACAATAAAGCAATTCAACAATAATTCAACAATTCCATTTCATAATTCAATTCAATAAAACAGTTCAACAATACTAAAACCTTGAGCAGTTATTGAATTCCTTCACCTTTACTATCAGGTTTTATCCTTATGACAACCCAGCGAGAGAGAGCCCATTACTCCCATCTTAATAAGTCCAAAAACTAAGGTTTAGGGGATGTTTTGTGACTTGTCCAAGGTCACTCAGTCAGTACGGGCAGAACCAGCATCCTAAAACCAGGTCACACGGTGGTACTCAAATTCCTCTAAATAAATGTCAAGGAGCACCTACTGTGTGCAAGGAACTGTGAGAATTTCAAAGACTGATTATCTCACAGGCAAATTGAGATGTTAGAAAAGAATTTTCAGCTAATTCTGAACTACGTGAAAGGGATCCAATTATAGTAATGGTCAAAACGTGAATATTACCCATCACAGCGCTCACCGTCCACAAGGCCCTGGGCAGCGCCCTTTGCATGCATTACCTTGTTACTATGTATTATTACCCCACTTTACAAATGAGGAAACTGAGGCCCAGAGCAATTAGGTGACTTGCTCAAGGTCCCACAGCCAGGAAGTGATGGAGCTGGGCTACTGAACTCAGACAGGAAACACCTAGTACTCTCTGGGTTAGATCTGGTCTGTCGGCAGAACTTTTGAGAGTATAGAAGATACTAGAAATACCTAAATCTGGCCACCTTCAGACATGTTTGCAGGACTTGAAGAAAAACATCCATATATTCCATCCTGGAGGAGTTTCTTTCCTTTATCTAAAAGCAATATGAGGGACTTCCCTGGTGGTGCAGTGATTAAGACTCCATGCTCCCAATGCAGGAGGTCTGGGTTTAATCCCTGGTCAGGGAACTAGATCCCACGTGCATTCCACAACTAAGGAGCCCACCTGCCACAACTAAAGACCCAGCACAACCAACCAAATAAATAAATATTTTTAAAAATAAGAAATAAAAGCAATATGAACCCCTGGGCAAGGTCTGGTCCCTCAGCTCCTTACCTGTAAGCCATGGTCTGTTATCGCAGAGACCAGGATGCCTGCTGGGGAGGAGGCTTGGAGTTTGGCAAGAACAGCTCCGCCGGAGGTGCAGGGGCCAGGCCAGTGCCAGCCGTGACAGCCAGGGGCCTCCTTCTGGCCTGTGCTGCGGTCTCTCTCCCACCGTCCCCTCTGCAGGGCCCAGCTATTGGAGCTCAGCCTCAGCAGGGCCAGAACCACGAACATGACGGCCCCGGCCCAGCTCACCCTGTCAGGCTGTGGGAGCAGAATCTTCCAAACTGGAGAATGCAGTGGCCTATATCCTGGAATTTTCTGCTTGGTTCACCAGCAGTAGCTTCAGTGTGGAACAAGGTGGGCATTCAATCTTTAGTCCAGTCATTAAAAGGCTTTGAGGACAGGAGGCTTCAGCTTCCAGGGGGTTGACCCGGGTCGCAAACAGGGGTTTTAAAATATCACCTGTTGAGTTTTCTACCCAACATGTCTTCTCTTTGGTCCACTCAGTCTTGAAAAGAATTAGAATTCTAGAGCAGGAGGGCAAAATAAAGTAAATTAGGCTCTCAACATTCAAGTGGGAGCTCAAGATGTCCAAAATTGAACCTTAATTTTCATCCCTCTTAAATGCTGCTTCATTCCCCAGCCTTCCATCCCAGCTAATAACAACCGCATCCTTCCCGAGACTCGAGTGGAAACTGCAGGCGTCTTGGACTCTTACTCTCTTTCACACCCCACAGCCTCTCAGTTACAACTCCTGGAAGTTCCTCCTTCAAATATCGTCCAGAATCTGACCACTTCTCCCCACCTCTACCGCGCCCACCTTCTCTGTCTGGGCTCCTGCAATAGGCTGACTGGTCTCCCACCTCCAGCCCTTAACCCACTATTGTCACTCCTCAACTCGACACCAGACCGACTGACCCTGTTAAAATTAAAGTTGGGGGCTTCCCTGGTGGCGCAGTGGTTGAGAGTCCGCCCGCCGATGCAGGGGACGCGGGTTCGTGCCCCGGTCCGGGAAGATCCCACATGCCGCGGAGCGGCTGGGCCCGTGAGCCATGGCCGCTGAGCCTGCGCGTCCGGAGCCTGTGCTCCGCAACGGGAGAGGCCACAGCAGGGAGAGGCCCGCGTAATGCAAAAAACAAAATAAAAAAGAATTAAAGTTGAATCACGTTACCTCCTGCTCAGAGCCTTTGGTGGTTACTATATCCCTCTAAGGAAAAGCCAGCTCTTCCAGGGACGCTTGAGACCTCTCTGCTCCAAGTCCTCACTATTCCGCAGTCCTCCAATCTGCTCCTGAAATATACCAGGCACACTCAAGGCCTTTGCACGAATTGTTTCCTCTGCCTGATACTCTTTCCCCATGGAAATAATCCACCTGGCTTCCTCCCTCCCCGCCTTCACACATGCTCAGATGTCTTTGCCTTAAAGAGGCTTACCCTGACCTTATTGAAGATGAAAGCTCAACCCTCACCTTCCACCTCCACCCCCCAGCTCTCCTGCCATCCCTTACCTGCTCTGGTTTTTCTTGTCTTCCTTTGTAGCACTTAACACCCCTGACCTGCTAAATACTGCACTTATTTGTTGTGCCTGTTGCCCATTACCTGCTTCTCTCTGTGAGACACAGTAAGTGCTACCACAGGTGAAGATCTTTCTCTATTTTGTTTCCTGGTCTATCTCAGGCAGCTGGACCGAGCCTGGCTCATGGAAAGGGTTCAGTGAATATTTGTGAAATGAAGGCGAGGCCCTGCAAAACACAGAATTTCTGCTAAACAAAGATGAGAAAGAGAGGAAAAGAGGTGTTGTGGATTTTCCCACCCCTCAGGGAGATGAGATGGGAAGGGAGACTCGGGGAGGGGCTGGAGAGACCACGCAGGCACCCCCCGTAGCCACTCATAAACCTATGCCCACCCCCACCCAAACAGAGAGAGGAAGACCTTGACCCCTAAGGGTTGGTGGCTGGGTGGAGGGAGACCTCCACCCCTGTGCCCGGGTGGAGCTGGGCAGTGGAGGACCCCCCCATCCCGGGTCCTCAGCTACCCTGAGAGCACTGTGACCCTGTAATCAGGCAGAGAGAAGCAGACAGAGCTGTGGGATGCCTCTTTCCCTACCTGTAGCCTCCCAGCTGCCTCCAATCTGGTGGTGGGCTCTTCCAGGCACTCAGCTTTCTAAATAGAAATATTGACTGCTGAAGAAAGCAAAGGGTTGAGAGTGATGCTAAGAGAAGCAGCCTCTCTGCAAACGCTGGACTGTCAAGTTCTGCTGGGACACCTCGACACCAGGCCTAGAGAGGATGGCACCGTTCACCTCACACAAGTGCAAATACAGTCTATCCTGGCGCTGACTCTTTAATGAATCTGGTCACAGCCTGTCCTCCTTCCTCTCTCTCCCTCTTCATCTGGGTGTTAACAAGAAAAGCAGATTAGAAATGTCACTTCCATGGCTGGTTCAAAGCTGCACGACCAGTCCACGTCCATGCCGGCAGGTCCTATTTCCTTCCCCCCAAAAACACTCAGGTACTGGGTTTTAGAGAAACCTTCTACTTATATAAATTTGGTGAGCTCGACTATGACCCGGGGCAACTCTTTTATGAGCAAAACCAAGAAACGACCAATAAAAAGGAGTTTGTTTTCCTTTGTGTTTGCAAATGGAGTCCGTGCATGTCAAACACACACAGGGCTGCCCAATTTTCTATTATAACCAGGGGAGGTGAGTCCTGTAAGGGGATTTGCAGATGGTATGGGTGAATAAGAGATTAAGACTTCTTTTTTGTCATCTTATTGTTCAAGAGTATACTTTTAGGTTAAGTCCTGATGCTAGAAGAGTCCTTTGCTAAACAATTTTTAAATACTTTGAAAAATTATTATTAGGGCATCTTTGTTGTTAATTATAAAATAAATCAGAAGCCAAAGTTCTATTATCAATCCATTATTTTTTATTGAATGCCCTGAAATTGCTATGCTTTTTGAGGCATCCACTAAAGCCATACACTCATTTTATCCACATGGGTGTTCATTTGTTATTATTATGCCCTTGGGAAGTAAAAAGTGTCCTGGAATGATTGTTATTTAGTCATTGTTTTCTTTAGCATGAAGCTGGAAGTGAACAGGAGTGATTTAACTACGGGAGGACCACACAGAGAGCTGAAATTCAGGACCAGCGTTAAGATGCCTCATGAATCTCATTTTCAGTCCTGTGTACTGACCACTAACACGTCTCTAAACAAGCCCAAGGAATGACCACATCGTGTGTTTAACAAAAACATTTACCACAATTTAGGACTTTCTACTTGTGATAACTTTAGCCGGCCTTAAAGAAAAACTGCAGAGGTTTATATACTTTTCATGGTATTTCTGTTAGAAGAAAAAAAAAATCTCAAGAATTTAGATTTCCTGGAGGCAGTGACCTTAAACTTTGTGTTGTTCTGAACGCGGAAAATAATCACATAAAATTAAGCTTTGCGGGCTTCCCTGGTGGCGCAGGGGTTGAGAGTCCGCCTGACGATGCAGGGGACGCGGGTTCGTGCCCCGGTCCGGGAAGATCCCACATGCCGCGGAGCGGCTGGGCCCGTGAGCCATGGCCGCTGAGCCTAAGCGTCCGGAGCCTGTGCTCCGCAACGGGAGAGGCCACAACAGTGAGAGGCCCGCGTACCGCAAAAAAAAAAAAAAAAAAATTAAGTTTTGCAAGGACATTTCTACGATGATTTAATTTCAACTTCTTCTCCCCTCAGTGAAACATTAACCCTAGTATTCTAACAATATTCTCTCTTTAGATGCCATGACAAGTAACCCACTTTTTAAGGGCTTTTGAATAAGCAGTCAGCAATAGTGCTGAGTGATCAGATGGTACGAGGTGAGGGATTAGCAGAGAGGTTAGCAAGAAGATGTAGAGGTTTATACCTGGAGCACCATTAGTCAGAAATTGGGCCACACTGTTAGAAGCAAAAATCCATTAACCAATTGAAGACACTTAACCATAGCAGTTTCTGGTAACTGGTGATCTCAGAAGAAAGGGTAAGTTGTAAATAAGCACAGCAATGAAACCCAGTTTTCACACATCAATTTATTCCCTACAGACCAGTTTAACTGAGATGAATTACCTTGTAGATAATGACAATAGAAGTTACACACGCCACATGAACTGAGACCAACTGCTCTGTGTATCTGTGAAGGCACTTATTTTGTCATTCCCGGTGGAATTATCTTAAAGCCCTTAGTCAAGCGCTCGGTGGGTGCGCAGTGGAACTTCCTGAAGAATCTGAAAGTCAGAACAGTCTATTAAACTACAGAGTTATTGCCCTGTTTTTTTAGGAATGAAAGACATAAACATACTGCTTCTAGAACAGATATTGAGTAGAGGCGCTTAGGATGACTGTTTAATGTTCTTCACAGCACGATGCTAAGACTCAAAGAATTTCCAGTGGTTCACTCTTGTTTGTAATGTGAAATTCTTGAAGAAACTACTTTTCCTCTGCCACTTAGCAGTTGTAATCTCTGAGTAACAAGCACACTGTGAAAATACCTGGACAAACCTAAGATATATGATTCCCTAAAGAATGTCATCCACTGTGCTAGACACTCAGCAGGATACTTTCAATGGAGAAATCCATGTGCTACAGTTGTGGGAAATTTCCAATGTTATTTCTTTGCTAGTTTCCTCCCCTCCATTTTTCTTAGTTCTCTCCAGAATTCCTTTGGGTCTGTTTTTTTAAATTTCTGATTTTATTTCTACCTTTCTTTTCTATTTTTCATCTCTCTCTCTTTTTGTTCTAGCTGATGAGAAATGTCCTCAAGTTCATCTTCCAACCAACCTACTGATTTCCCCCTCACGTTATATTTTTAATTCCCCAGAGGTTTTTGTTTTTGAATATTCAGTTTTAAAAGAACATTTCAAGACTGTATTTGCATCTCATCACTCTGGGACTATTAATTATAGGGTGTTTTTCTTTCTCTCTTTTCTGTTGCCTAGATTGTCTGTTTTTTCTCTCTTTTCTCCTGTTTGTTTTATTGTGGTATCTGCATTTCAGATACAGACTTCCTGTTAGATTATTCTTTTTTTTTTTTTTGTGGTACGCGGGCCTCTCACTGTTGTGGCCTCTCCCATTGCGGAGCACAGACTCCGGACGCGCAGGCTCAGCGGCCATGGCTCACGGGCCCAGCCGCTCCGCTACATGCGGGATCTTCCCGGATCGGGGCACGAACTCGTGTCCCCTGCATCGGCAGGCGGATTCTCAACCACTGTGCCACCAGTGAAGCCCCTGTTAGATTATTCTTGACTTTCTGTTTATATTTCAGGATGGAGCACTACAAAGTCAATTGGAAATTGCTGTATGGGAGGAGTTTGTGACTGGAGGACTTCCTGCAGGGGGATGGAGTGGGGATCGGGACCTTTCACTGGAGGGCCTCCATTGTCAGTTTCATTAGGGCCTTTCTCTTGAGCTGGTCATCTTTCCCGGAAGTGAAGAGTCCTGTCTCCGGCCTAGGTTGGGTAATAATCCTGGCTACTGATATTCTGAGACCTAAGAGAGGAAGCAAGGCCAAATGCCTCATTGTTCAGAGTCAGAGTCTCACTTGATCCCTGTTTTGGGTTCAGTGCCTCAACAACCCACCCCTCTGTGCCAGGTTTTTCCAAGTCCAGATTCCTTGACATCTTTTGTCCACTGTTGTTTCCTCTTCTATTATCTTCATCCTTATGTGTTTTTACTTTTCAAATCCTTTATAGTCATTTCATTTGGGTTCAGGACAGAATGAAAATAAATGCACATGCTCCAGCCTCCATGCTTAACCTGCAGTCCTACTCATTCATATTTTACTTCAAGAGGTTTAATGCAAAACACATTCATAGTAGGATCAATAGTTGTTCTGTGAGCTCCAATGAGCTCAACTGGGGGAGAGTAAAGAAGACCATATGGTGGGGACTTCTCCAGTGGTCCAGTGGTTAAGAATCCACCTTCCAATGCAGGGGACGCATGTTCGATCCCTGGTCAGGGAACTAAGATCCCACATGCTGCAGGGCAACTAAGCCCGGTGCCGCAACTACCGAGCCCACGCACTCTGGAGCCTGCGCGCCACAACTAGAGACAAACCTGTGCACCTCAACTAGAGAAGCCCGCACGCCGCAACAAAGAGCGCATGCTAAAACAGAAGATCCCACATGCCTCAACAAAGATCCCGTGTGTCGCAATTAAGACCCGACGCAGCAACTAAATAAATAAATATTTTAAAAAAGAATGAAAACCATATGATGAAAAGATTTCTACATTCCACTGAAGCTGTGGGACATCACATTGTAGATGGCAAGAACTGTGGTCCCAGCAGCTGGCACTTCTCAGCGGACACACACGACAATGTTCACGGCGGTGTGGAGGGGCAGGAGGGCGCCATGTGATCAAACCAACCCTCTCCTACAGGTAAAATATTTTCAAGCTCAGGGAGTAGGAAGACTGGTCACTAGTGTGTTTAGACAATCAAAAAGTGAGGATGAGCTTCTGGGTACAAATCTCCCAGGCCCGAGAGCTCTTCCATTCCATGTATGGCGGCTCCTAACCACCCTTGAGCTCAGGCGTCACCTTCTCAGAGAAGCCTCCCTTAACTGCTCTGTCTAAACTAAATACTTGTTCAATGTATACGTGAATAATGAAGCGGAGCCCATAACCCAAGTTGCAGTTTCCTCATTTGTAATGGGGAGAGTCAACACTCTCTTTAGACCTGCACGGAGCCCCATCATGTGCTGGAACAGAGTGAGGCCTGGGGGCGCAGTGGGTAGCCAAAGAGGACAGCTGAGCAGAGATTTCTTGGCAGGGGAGGATCCCGGAGCATTAGAGACAAAGTAAAAACATACCTGACCCGTGGTAAGCCCTCAATAAATGGGAGCTTTTATAACCTCTTAAAGAAAACCCCAGGGCTTCCCTGGTGGCGCAGTGGTTGAGAATCCTCCTGCCGATGCAGGGGACACGGGTTCGTGCCCCGGTCCAGGAAGATCCCACATGCCGCGGAGCGGCTGGGCCCGTGAGCCATGGCCGCTGAGCCTGCGCGTCCGGAGCCTGTGCTCGGCAACGGGAGAGGCCACAACGGTGAGAGGCCCGCGTATCACAAAATAAATAAATAAATAAATATAAACTTAAAAAAAAAAAAAAGAAAACCCCAGACTTGGAAACCTATATAAACAAAACAAAGAAATTATCATATGCTTCAAGCTTTGAAAGGACCCTCATTCTACCCAGGACATTGCTGTACCTCTCTCTACTCACAGCACCCCCAGGCATATTTGAAATAGGATTCAGTCCACAAGACTTTTAATTTTGGATGCCAAGAGACCTTAATAGTAATAATAAAGTTATTACTGCTTGAGTAGGACAAGAGGAAAATAGGATGGTTCTGGACTTGGAAATTCTTAAAACGGCCCTCCAGGGAAAAGTGACAGCTCAGGACTGACCCAGAGCAGCCCCCCAAACTCTGCCATACCACCTACAAAGAAAGGCCCAGCTCCCCAGCAAGCAGGACACTTCGGGCTGGTCTTAGTAACGATGGGTCAGGAGAGAAAGACAATGCCCTCAGCCATCATCAATGGTGGTAGCCCGAAGAAAAGTGCTCTGGTGGAAACAGAATTTGGACTAATAAAAGGAAAACATCAGTGGCATGATTCAGAAGGGGAGGAGGATGGAGATGGTGGCAAGGAGAGGTCTGTTTCTACCTAATTCTAATCAGTCGGTGCTGAGGGAGGAGGATGGGGAGGTGTATTCATAATCCTTTTAAGTCGGGTGGGAGGGTTGCTCTACACGGGAGGATTTTCTGTACTTCAACTTGGAATGCCACTGAATTGCACTTTAAAAATAATTTCCAAAATGTTATCCAAGTAATATATGCATTTAATTAATTTCTTCAATGCTTTATAAGTAATTCAAGCACCAGAGTTGTAACAACCCTCTAAGGATATGGATTACAGGCCCAATCGCTGTTTTTCAAAGAGAAGACGGTCGCTTCCACTCCTGAAACCTCCCTCACACAGCACCTTCCCCGGCCAGCCCTACTGCCACCCCGACCTCGCGCTGCTCTGTGACACCAGCCTCCACCTCTGAGGCTTCCTGGCCTCTGGGCTTCCACGCAGCTGCCAGGGTGCTCTTTCTGGAAAGCAAATCTGTCCATGCCATTCTCTGAGCTCTACTCTTTCCTGGGCCGTCCCACCAGATAAAGCAAATCCCCGAGTGTAACACCTCAGGCGAGGCCTTCGGAGGCCGGTCCCCTCCTTCCAGGATTGCCAGCTGTCCCTTTGCCCTGTGCCCTCTGGGTATCAGCCAGAGCAGCTGCTCTTCAGCAGCCTCTCCTCCTTCGCTCTTGCTCTTCTCTGCCTAAAAGGCTCTTCCTGCCATTTCTCAGCCTCCATGACCCTATGTGTCCTTCAGCCTCTAATGTTCCCTCACTGAAATCTTCCCTTTAAATTCCTCATGCAGCTGGCTGCAATTTCCTCTAAGTGACCAGACTGTACTATCATCACCTCTATTAAAGCATCTTTGATTTAAGGTGTGATTTTTTTTTTTCTTCATTTCTATATTCCCTAAGAGAATGTGAGTTCCCAGGATCCTTATCTGATTTGTTTGTTTTTAATTATTGCCAGTGTCTGTGCAAAGCAAAAAGTAAGCATTCGATAGCTGTTTCTTGGATGAACGAACGAACGAATGAATGAATGGTACCTGGTAAATGATACCTTGCAGCTGCCAGAATGCTTTTTCTGCACAGCAAATCTGGCCGGCTCACTCTCTGAGCTTTATTCCTTCCTGGGCTCCTTCTCAGGTGATGAGGTTACTGTGGGAACTATTAACAGACAGGAGGAGGGGGGAAGGGAGAGGAGAATAAGAGGAGAAGTCTAGGGGACTCTGACAAATAGCTTATTTTCACTGAGTTATTCCTCATTTGTAAAACGGAAGTGCTGCCCAGATTACCTTTGAAGGGATCTTCCTGTTCTCAGGTTCAGCCCTCTTGACTCCTCCAATAACTATTTTCCCGAGTCTCTGGCAGCTATAACCAACTAGATGGACTTAGCACCATCTAGTGATAAATGGGCACAGCAGCGGTGAGGAGAAAGGCAGAAGGGTAGAGGATAGATGGGAGAAGGAAACCTCAAGCGTAGTTATTTCAGGAGACAGCAAGAAATGAGGCCAAATGTGAAGTTAAATCAAGAGGCCTAACTTTCAGTCCTTTAACCTGGTGATGGAATAAGTAACCTCAGAACACATATGAAGCAGCCAGTTAGGAGGTCTGAAACATGAAGACGAGAACAAAACAATTCCCGAGTCCTCCTATTCTTTTATCAATTTGCTGCTTGTTATCCTAATTAAATCCTTACCTTGGGAGGAAATGTACTTTTGAAGCACCTCTGGCGTAGAACTCTAATAACTCAGTAAAACCACACACTAAGTATTTTATTTAAAATGTACACATTTTTTTCAAATTTCTTTTTTTAACTTCATCGGAGTGTGATAAGAAACGTTAAAAATCCAAATACTGCCAGTTAACATTGTAGAAAATATTAGGGACAATTCTGAGAGAAGCAGCAAAACTAGCAAAACTCCAGTGTCTAAATAACTCTCGTGCGTAAGTTCCATTAAAACGTACTGACCTAAAAATTTTATTAACCTGATATTTGATTTCTAAATTAATTTCTAGTTGCCAAAAACAAGAATCAACCAACCAGCTGAACAAACACATAAGACATTTTTTAAAAATTGAACATATACTGAGGAGAATGACACTGAAACAACTCTCTGGGCAAAGCAAACATTTCAAAGGATAGGTATTTTATAGACACTTAAAAACATTTTAAAGGGTAGGTATTTTACAGACACAAGTATATAAGGACGCTTGAATGGGGAGTAGAGAAATCAGTCCTACATTTAAACCATCTTTTTAGAGTTGGGAGATCCCACTGTAGTGTGTAATTATACTTGCAAATAATAATAACCTCTATCTGCAGAGCACATTACTTTATAAACCTGTTCTTATTCATCCTACCTCATTGAGGTCTGATAGAATCTTGCTAACTATTGATGAATACATTACACGGGCAGAAATTATTATTGCATGACCCCAGAAATGCATATGGCACGACATTGAAACTGGACCATTGCACTGCGGTGACCATATTTTGCAAACCAAAAATAAGGTCGCTCATAATGACAACAATGTATGTACCCATAGAGACAGAGGGGAAACTGGAACTGCCAATACACATCACTTGCAGACTTGGGAAATTCATAATCTAGAAGTGTTAAAAGGCAGAAGCTACAGAAGGAAAACCAGTCAGTCTCTTTATGACTGGAATCAGAATCCAGTGGGTAGGTCTGGGAGACAGATTTGAAAAAAGGCATTAACAACATAAAAGAATGTAGCTAGTTATGGATGATGGACTTATGAGACAGGTCTGTGCCTGATTTCTATATTTCACCTGCCATTAAATGCATGCCTTAACCTGTAAGCTTATCAGATGTACCTCGTTTATGCCTGACACAATTACATAAAGGATGATATGTTTTCTTTGGATCAGCTCAATTTTATCTGACAAATTCAAAGAGAGTTTCAAACATACAGAGCTGAAAAACAAACTTGCCATAAACAAAATATTTAAATTCTAATAATGCTTAAATATGTAACCAAAACCATTGAGAAGGCCCATTTGCCCAGTGCAAAGCATCAAAGCCAAACAAGGAAAACACCTGCGATTAATTTCATGGTCATTTAAAATATATTAGGTTATTGTGAACAATTACCTTCTGAACTGGCACCCATTGAAATGTAAATATTTCTTATTCTCCACCCCCCATTTTTTTTCATCCTGAAATTTCATTTGAAAATTGTATATCCATAGATGTCCCAGTCATTACCTCTTCTTTGTTGATAAGGGTGCTCTGCTTAGAGGTTTTTATAAGTGTTATTCTTCCTGTAATGAAGACTCAGCAATTCAAGCCTGTCTTTTCAGCTTGCTACATGTAAGTGTCCCTTGATTAATGGACATGTCAACTCCATGAGCTGATCTCCGACAACAAAGGCTCAGCTGAAAAATGTCACTTCTTATCCTGGTCGACCGAGCACTTCTGGTTTCCAAGCTTTGTGCATATACCAGATGTACCTGGTATTTCATCTGGGTTTTTTTTTAAATAATAAGGAAAGTTACATTCAAGTAGATAATTGAATTATTTAATTCAATCGAAATAATTTCTTTTGCTCAAATTAAGCACTTCATATGATGGAGGGTTCTTTTTCCCCTTTCTGTTTTTCTGCTACTATCAGCTGAACTGCTACCTAGCCATTTAAATCAATGTATAGATCAATATAAACAACATTAATTTTTTTGCTGGATTCCTGCTGGAGATAAAGCCTTGCAAGAATAGAATTGTTTGAGAGGGGAAAAAAATAAGTCCTTAAATAAAAGTGATTTGCTTTAGTAAGTCAAAGGCATAGAATCAGTTAAAAGCTAAGGCTGTGTGCTTAGTCAGTTTTGCTTGTGCTTTTGTGTTGGCAGATTCCATTTCAGTGGAAGAATCAGAACTCTCAGATTATAAATGAGCAGAATTGTAGGCTACTCCAAGCTTCTAGATAGACAATATTCTTGAAAATTACATAATTTGGGGGGTAGAAACATATCAAGGGAATTATGAAGACAAATAGTCCCAAAATTATAAACCACTGGACTACCTCAAAAAAGGTATTCCACCATATGAATAAAGGAAAGTACCAAATGCCATGCTGGGGCTCAAAGAAAAGAAGGAAAGCAAAAAACTCTTCTTTCAATGCCTGCAGGGGATACATATAAAATGCAGACCTCAAAGGAAACAAGGACTGGAGTATGGGTCCATGCATACATCATTTCCAGAGCCATAAAACTCTAAAAGCTTATAAAATAAGAAGAAAGGGAATGTAAACCTAGAGCCCAGATGGCTGGACACAGCATCCAGTGGAAAGGAAGCAGAGGGTGGCATTCCAGGGCTAGCACACGAGGATGAGAAGGCTAAGAAGAAGCAGGGACATCCAAGTCACACAAATACCAAATCTAAGCAACATCAAGACTAAAGATCAAACACCCAATAAAGAACCAATGACAGGGACTTCCCTGGTGGCACAGTGGTTAAGAATCCGCTTGCCAATGCAGGGGACATGGGTTCGAGCCCTGGTCTGGGAAGATCCTACCTGCCGCGGAGCAACTAAGCCCCGTGCGCCACAACTACTGAAGCCGCGCGTCTAGAGCCCGTGCTCCGCAGCAAGAGAAGCCACCGCAGTGAGAAGCCCGCGCAATGCAAGGAAGAGTAGCCCCCGCTTGCTGCAACTAGAGAAAGCCCGTGCACAGCCCGCGCACAGCAACGAAGACCCAACGCAGCCATAAATACATAAATAAGTTTTAAAAAGAACCAATGACAACGCATGGGGCACTGGCATTCTAATGGCACTGAGATCAGCAGTTCTGTGCTAAGTATGAGTAATAAAACACTCAATTGAATACAATATAAGAAAGCCCACTGAAGATATGCAAATATCTTCAAATATCATATGCAAATATGCAGCTTACTAATACATAGGATTAGAAGAGAATTAAGCAAGCTTTCAGCCAAAACCAAAGTTTGTGATGAAACAAAACATTAAAGAAACACATAAATTTTCTATAGCTGACCAGTTCCTTATTTTGTTATATTTTTTTTCTAAAAGAGTAATCGCAAAAAAAAAAAAAAAAAAAAAAAAAAAAAAAAAAAAGAGTAATCGCCTCTTCTCTTAGATATTCTGCAAACGTCAACAAGGAGTTGCTGAACAACTCCAAATCCCCAAGCATACATAGCTTTGAGTGCTGTTTGTTAGTTGTGTCATTCAACATCATATCATTGGCTGACAAATTAAGAGAAATATTCTTTTCTTTCATGCTAGCAATCTCATGTAGATATTGTTAGGGTTCCGCTATTAAACACAGGTGGGTGCCCGTTGATTTCCTTCTAAACAAGTCTGAGAGATGCTGATTCAACAAGCGTTATTCTTTTTTCAGTTTATTGTTTTCAGGGGTATTACTCATATCTGGAAGAATTATCCCAGATTGCAATGGATAATTCAAATCTGAATCATACAGGGTTTCTAATCTCCTTTTTTAGTCTTCAAAAATTTCTTTTCCATAGACATCATGTAGTGATCCAAAGGAGTAATTTTAAAAAGGATCTACCTACATCCTCAGGTCTATCCTTTGAAGTAAATTTAGATTCTGATAGAATGCAAAGTATTATTTTTTGGTACAAACTTCTGTGGCTCTTACTTCTTCCTGGTAGCTTTCTCTCCGGGTGTGTGCTATTAATTACAAATTTGCCCAGTCATCCCATATAGTATCCTCCGTGGAATTCAGGTCAATCTGACTTTAAAATGTTTTAAACATGGAAGTTTTCAGCATTATCTGAATTATTCATTTGGACCTGTCTGGGAATACTTCAAGTTCTTTTTTTCCCTTTCTTTAAGGAGCAAAACACTTTGGGTTTCAGAAATCTGGAAATGTGAAAGGTGGGGTTGACCACCCGCAGTCTGTATGCATGTTTTTATGGAGACTATGGGGAAATAAAACTTCCCTGAATTTCCCAGGGAAAAAGCCCTGGCCTCCAGAGACTCTTCACATACCATGATAATTAGATCTGTAGTCATTTGTCAAGTTAATTGCTCACCTCTGAAAGGATGATAAAGTTCCTCTTATCTCAGGGAGAGGCCAAAGGGCTCCAGCTGGGCCCAGGTCCCTAGGTTAAGCCCCAGGGTGCCAGAAGACTCCAGGATCATCTCCCCAGGTATTTACTTCAAAAGAGAAGTTCCAGAACTTGGAGACTGTATTAGACAGTAAAAGCAGAGACACTGACAGCAGTCTAGCTCCTGGAAAGACTATTTACATACCAAAGGGTTGGAGATAGGTTTCAAACCCATTTAAGTTTTCCAAGGAGACTTTCAGAAAGGGAGGGGGATAGTAACCTCCTTTTTTTTGCGGTATGCGGGCCTGTCACTGCTGTGGCCTCTCCCCTTGCGGAGCACAGGCTCCGGACGCACAGGCCTAGCGGCCATGGCTCACGGGCTTAGTTGCTCCGCGGCATGTGGGATCTTCCCGGACCAGGGCACGAACCCGTGTCTCCTGCATTGGCAGGCGGATTCTCAACCACTGCGCCACCAGGGAAGCCCCCCCCTTTTTTTTTTTTAAGCAAGGAAACGTTATTTTACCCTGTGCCTCACTTGTGGAGTGTCCAGCTACTTGCATAGGACAACTGATTCCTGGCCAGAGGTGAGGTCTGGTGTAAGTGAAAGCGATGCACTTATCATTTAGTTTAAAGGTAATTGATAAGAAATCTGGCTCTGAACCAGAATACCTCATGTGTGCATTCCAAAGAAAATTAATAACAATCAATATTAAAAACCAAGCAAGCACTGACAAATGGTTACCCAACTGGGACAGGTCCTTTCCCTCCTCCTCTACTTGCTCTGGAAAAGGGAGGGAGTGGGACATCCAAACAAAAGCCGAGGCCTGCCTTTCCAAGCTGGGAGGTGCCAGATGCCTAAGGGCCAAGGTCAGCCAGCAGTGGAGGCCATGGCCCTTGTTTACAGTGCAGGAGATGTAGGTCTCTGCCAACTGGAGTCCCCAGATAAAATTCAGGACACACAGTTAAATGTGAAGTTTCGATAAGTAAATAATTTTCTAGCATAAGTATATCCCAAATATTGCATGGCCCATACTTAGGCTAAAATAACAAAACGAAACAAAAAAACAAAACAAAAACCACCTCTACTCATTATTTGTCTGAAATTAAGATGCGACTGGACACGCTGTTTTGTTTTGTTGTTGTTGTTGTTTTTGGCCGCGCCCTTCAGCTTGCAGGATCTTAGCTCCCCAACCAGGGATTGAACCCAGGCCATGGCAGTGAAAGCACTGAGTCCTAACCACTGGGCCATCAGGGAATTCCCAGACACCGTGAATTTTTATTTGCTTGATCTGGCGCTCTATTTTGTGACCCCTTGTGAAACTGCACACCTCAGGTTAGGACTTGACCCCAAGGTCTGGGACTTGACCCCATTGTCTTTTAATTAAAATCACTCACCTGATGTCAGGACTTACTGAAGTTGATTCTTTAGGTCTCAGCCCAGAAGGAATTTGGCAAAGGCAAAGGGATAGGCAAGATGTAGATTTATTAATATATGACACTTGTGAGGGATACAAGTGAGCAGGCAAGGGGGGCTCTGCCCTGAGTACTAAGTGGGAAAGCAGGTTTATTTAGGGAGATACACACTCCATAGACAGAGTGTGGGCCATCTCAGAAGGCGAGAGGCCCTGGGAGACAGAACCTGGTCCGTCTCAAAAGGTGAGAGCAGTCCCGAAGTACGGGATGGTTAGTTTTATGGGCTGGGTAATTTCATAGGTTAACAAGTGGGAGGATTATCCAACTATTTTGGAGAAATGGTGGGATTTCCAGGAAGTGGGGCACTGCCCACTTTTTGGCCTTTTCTGGTTAACTTTGGAACTGTCATGTCACCTGTGGGTGTGTTATTTAGCATAAGCTACTGTATTACAATGAGTGTATAAGGCTCAAGTTCTACTGGAAGTTGAATCTTCCACCATCTTGAGCTTAGTAGGCTCTAACCAGTTTTTGTCATATCCTCAACGGCTATGTCATTCTTTTAAAGGTTGTGTCCTTTCCCTCTTCCCTCCTGTCTCACTTGGAAATAGCAACACCTCATGCCCATTGAAAGAATGAAATAAAAAGGGCACCCAAACCTTCTTTCTGAAGGAATGGTAGAGGAGCTTGTGCTCAGGTACTGAATCTAGGAAATGTTGACATCTGTAATTTATGTGTTATGGACTGAATGTATTCCTCTCCCTACCCACGCCCCACCCCATCCCGCCAAATTCATATGTTGAAGCCCTAACCTCCAGAGTGGTTGTATTGGGAGATAAATTTCTCTAAGGAAATAATTAAGGTTAAATGAGGTCATGAGGGTGGGGCCCTGATCCAATAGGATTAGTGATCTTGTAAGAAGAGACACCAGAGAATGTGCTCTCTCTCCACATACACAGAAGAAAGGCCTTGTGAGGACATAGTGAGAAGGCAGCCTTCTGCAAGCCAGGAAGACAGCCCTCACCAGAAACCAAACCTTGATTTTGGACCTTCAAACTCCAGAACTGTGAGAAACCAAGTTTCTGCTGTTTCAGCCACCAGATGGTGGTATTTTGTTATGGCAGTCCTAGCAGACTAAGATAATAGGGTCACAATAAGCTTATTAAGCATCCATTGACTCTTCTTACAACCCTGGGAGGATTGTTTTATTCTTCCAGCTTAGAGATGGAACTCCTGAGGCCTGGAAAGTGACTAGAACAGTGCTTGGCACCTAGAATTTTTTTTTTTTTTTTTTGCGATCTGTGGGCCTCTCACTGTTGTGGCCTCTCCCGTTGCGGAGCACAGGCTCCGGACATGCAGGCTCAGCGGCCATGGCTCACAGGCCCAGCTGCTCCGCGGCATGTGGGATCTCCCCGGACCAGGGCACGAACCCGTGTCCCCTGCATTGGCAGGCGGATTCTCAACCACTGCGCCACCAGGGAAGCCTGGCACCTAGAATTTTTAAAAATGTTTTCTGAATGAACAAAAGTTACCCTGCAGAGGTCACACTGCAGGTCTGTGGCAGAGGCTGGATGGTGGCTTCAGGGGTCCTTTCTCTTAGCTCTTTCTGTCTCTGCCAAGGTGCTGATTCCCTGAGGGTAAATCCCTCGCCTAAGGTTTAGATTCCCTCATCTCTAATTTGGTTATAATAATTCCCCTCCTAGAAATTCCCTGGCGGTCCAGTGGTTAGGACTCTGCACTTTCACTGCTGAGGGCATGGGTTCAATTCCTGGTTGGAGAACTAAGGTCCCACAAGCTGCACGGCCAAAAGATAAAAAATAAAATTAAAGAAAAAATTCCCCTCCTGATCTGCACACAGCAGCATGGTGGACAAGACTACCTGAATGGAAAAGCTCTCTGGAACCCATGAAGCACAATCACCTGAGTTCTTAGCGCTTCATTGTAAAAGAAAACAATGAGAGGCAGATCAGTCTAAAGGATCATTAATGAGGAGGGGTCTGTCCCAGGGGTCTTAGCTGTTGTGTCCCTCTTCAGGACAGGGAGGGAGCTGGGAAAAGCCTGTGGGGAATAAGGCTTGATGCTCTGTTTTGGGCTGCACCCCACAGGCCTACGCTTGTCCAGCTTCAAAACCAAAGAAAGAGGGCTTCCCTGGTGGCGCAGTGATTGAGAGTCCGCCTGCCAATGCGGGGGACGCGGGTTCGTGTCCCGCTCCGGGAGGATCCCACATGCCGCCGAGCGGCTGGGCCCATGAGCCATGGCCGCTGAGCCTGCGCGTCCGGAGCCTGTGCTCCGCAGCGGGAGGGGCCGCGGCAGTGAGAGGCCCGCGTACCGCAAAAAAGAAAGAGCCCAGAGTCAGCAACAGAGACATCAATGGTTTAGTGGACGGGAGAGCTTACGTGTCTGAAGCAAGGTCCTGGAGCGAACATCCCACTGTGTGCAGCCGAAGGGCAGGACATGGTGGCCATCTTCCCTCGCAGAGGAGCAGGGGAAGGAAGATTACCAGTTATAGGGGAATTGATGTCAGGTGGGCTTATTAGTTACCAGAGAAACCAGCAGAGGGGCACGCCTCTCGTGGCCCCTTTGATAAGAACAATCATTAGCTGGGGCCTGGGGCAAGTGGGCAGGAAGGTCAGTCCTGTGAGTGGGGTGTAGGGCAGGCGATGTACAGAGAGCAAGAGAGCAGGGCTTCCCTGGTGGCGCAGCAGTTAAGAATCCGCCTGCCAATGCAGGGGACATGGGTTTGAGCCCTGATCAGAGATGATCCCACATGCCGCGGAGCAACTAGGCCCGTGTGCCACAACTACTGAGCCTGTGTTCTAGAGCCCGCGAGCCACAACTACTGAAGCCCGTGCGCCCTAGAGCCCGTGCTCTGCAACAGCAGAAGCCAGTGCAATGAGAAGCCTGCACACCACAACGAAGAGGAGCCCCCACTCGCTGCAACTAGAGAGAGCCTGAGCGAGCGACAAAGTCTCAACGCAGCCAAAAATAAATATTTAAAAAAGAGAGCAGTCATCTTGAGTGGCCTGACCATATATACTCAAGTTCTTCTTGTGGGATAAATCGCTGTCTCCCAGTCAGTTTCCCATCCACAGAGAAGTATTTGAACTTGATCTTGTTCACAGCAGCTCTCTCTCTCCTCTATTCCCTTCTCCAAGGGTCTCTTCCTGATGTTTGAATTTAGAAACCACAAGTGTCTGCACTAGAGCAAAAAATCACACCCAGGATGAGTGGCTAGGTCTTGAATTTTAAATAACCAGGAAACTCCCAGAAGTACTTTTGTTTGCAGCTGGTGAGGTTTCCTACATTTTGAGTGATGGACCCAACTCTGACTGAAGCCAAAGGTGAATTAACTCAAAATACACAGGTAGCTCCTGTCATTTGGGAAAAGCTGAAGACCAGACAGGGAGGATGGGAATGTCCTGAATCTGAACAACTTAAAAATCCATCGACGAATGAATGAATAAAAACTTGTGAGATATATATATATATGTGATATATATATATATTCCACATAATAATATGGAACATTATTCGGCCATTAAAAAAACCAAAAAAATGAGGAAATCCTAGCACTCTCCGCGACAACATGGATGGCGCCTGAAGGCATTATGCTAAGTGAAATAAGTCAGACAAATCCTGTAAGGTCTCGCAAGTGAAATCTTAAAAAAAAACAAGCAAACAAACCTTTTTGAAAAAGAGGTCAGACTTGTAGGTTCCGGGGGTGGGGTTGGGGGTGGGGGGGGGGCGGTGCGAGCAGGGGAGGAGGGGGAATTGGAGGTAGGTGGTCAAAGAAGTACAAACTTCCACTTATAAAGTAAATAAGTACTAGGGACGTAATATACAACATGATGACTGACTAACACTGCTGTATGATACATAGGAAAGTTGTTAAGACAGTACATCCTAAACGTTTTCATCTAAAGAAAAACATTTTTTTCCTTTCTTCTTTTTTTATTGTTATCTATATGAGAAGACGGATGTTAGCAGAACCTACTGTGGTAATGATTTTACAATATATGTAAATCAAACCATCAGGCTGTACACCTTAAACTTACACAGTCATGTTGTCAATTATTTCTGAATTAAACTGGGGGGAAAGAAAGAATCTGAGCAACGGGAAGGAATGATGGGTGTGGTCAGTGTGCAGAAGTTGTGAGGCATCTGACCCTGTTTTCTCTCTTTCCCCCTCCATTCCACTGCTCTTCTCTCAGGATGCTTTCAGCTGCAGGTAATGGAGATCAGAACTTAAATAACAAAGGTATGTCATTATGTCACGTAACAAGAATTCTGGAGATAACTGATTTGGGGGTTGATTTGGCAACACCAGCATATCACAGTTTGCATCTGACTCTTGGACTCTTCAGCCACAAGAGGTCTGTTCCATCTCCGAATACAATAGATTCTCCCCACCAGTATTGCAAGGAAGAAAGAGGGACCAAAGGACGGAGTTGGGGGTGGGGTTCCTTTATTAAGGAGCCGCCTATCATCCTTCCCTTTATACTCATTGGTTGGGACTGGGTCAAATGGCCACCCCTAGCGGCAAGGAAGGCTGGGAGAGTCTCTGGCATGAGGGATGGGAAGAGCAGTGATTGGCTTACAGCAGAGCTTCATCCCCTGGGGCTGGGCATGTTGCTGCCCAGAACTAAATCAGGGTTGTTCTAGCAAGGAGGATGGGGCAATAGCTCTCAAGATTCAGATTCCCAGGAAAGAATCAATGGGCCTAGCTTGGGTCATCGTGTTTGAGTCACAATATATGATTGAAAGGTAATCTTCTGAAAGGAAGCAGGATCCCGTGGCTGGAAGAAGGGAGATGGAAGCTGAGTGCAAAAGAGACACAGCTCTACCGTCCTCTCCCATTGACCTTTTCAGAAAGCACGACAGGTTACATAATTTGTGGGGCCCAGTGCCAATAAAAATGTGAGACCCCTGCCCACAAATTATTACGAATTTAAAGATGGTGGGACTTCCCTGGTGGCGCAGTGGTTGAGAGTCTGCCTGCCAATGCAGGGGACACGGATTCAAGCCCCGGTCCAGGAAGATCCCACATGCTGCAGAGCAACTAAGCCCGTGTGCCACAACTACTGAGCCTGTGCTCTAGAGCCCGTGAGCCACAACTACTGAGCCCACGTGCCACAACTACTGAAGCCCGGGTGCCTAGAGCCTGTGTCCCGCAACAAGAGAAGCCACCGCAATGAGAAGCCTGCGCACTGTAACGAAGAGTAGCCCCACTCGCCACAACTAGAGAAAGCCCGTGCACAGCAGTGAAGACCCAACACAGCCAAAAATAAATCAATAAAAATAAACAAATAAATTTATTTTAAAATAAATAAAGATGGTGACTAGAATGGGGCCATGTATGACTGTATGGGTCACACACCCATGAAGGCCCTGGGCCTGGCTCAGAATGGAGTGACCATTTCAGGAGAGTCAGCCTTGGGTGGGTGTTTCCGGGTCTGTTTTTGTATGAAATTGGATTAAAGACATTCATGAATGGTGGGGAAAGTTGTGATTTATATGGTTATAATTCACATATGTCCAGGCTTTTATACAAACTATTAGTTAAAGAGCAGCGAAAGAGGTGATCACACCCCATCTTTGGGTATAACCCCAGGCAGAGACAGAATTCAGAGAAGACAGAGTTCTGAGGGGGCTTCTACTCTATCCCAGGCAGACTAAGCAGGATGGCACATCGGCTTTATTTCTTGTGCCCATTCAGACTTGGCCGTGCCAGTCTATTATTTGATCATCTCAGTGGCCCTGTACGGTGCAATGTATTATCTCCATGAGGTCACTGAGGCTCAGAGAGGTCATGGCTATCTGTGGAACATGGTCAAGCTGGGATTGGAAGCTAGGCAGTCTGAATCCGGAGTTCGTGTATGTCAGCACTCTGAACTGGCAGCATTAGAACAAGTCTAATGAGATTGAGGAAACTGTAAGCCGTGGGCTTGGTAAGACCAGACAGAAAAGGGCTGTTTTTTAATAATAATAATAAAAGATTTGAAGGTTGAAAAAAATTATAATATGATTATCAATATTATCCCATGTTACTAAATTTCTCTCAAGGAAATAATATTTTAATGTTGAAATTATTCTAACTTACTGCTATTTTATAATAGATATTTCTCTAATTTTGGTCAAATAATTTATTACTGTTCATATATGTTAAAATATTTTTTCTAAAGTCATGATTATTCCTCAGGATAAACAAATTGAATAAAATAATTGAATCAAGTGAAAAATAAATAAATAAAAGGGCTGTTTTAGAGGGACTTAGACTCCTAGGGGTGGTATGATAAGGGATATCACTCCAGCAACAGAAATGCAGGATGGATTATAGCCCCAAGGCTGTCAATAGGAGATCAGTTAGGGAGGCTGAGCCAGAAAATAAATTTAATCTTTGTCACAAAAGTGTCTGTCATACTTGGTCAGTTTCTGAAATTAATCCACTAGCCAGGAACATTTGTCTAAATACTTTTAATTAAAATGCATTATAATAGGATGAAAGCCAGAGTACAAACATAGTATTCATGTTTACTAAGAAAACGGATGAAAATATTCCAGATCGCTGAATACATTTGGATAATGAAATTGTAAACAGCTTCTTGGTTTTAATTTTATTTAAAATATTTATATAGTTAAATAACTTGCTGTTCACTTTCTACCAAAATGCCGGAAATGTTAAGACATTTTAAATTAGTAGAGATTCAACACACATAAATAAAAGTCCTGTTTCAACTGCAGAATGATAAAATTCCTGACCCGTACCACCCATATCTTGGCGATCAACCAATCCCATTCCATTTGGAGAATAATGTCAGCCTCAAATTCAATTTATCTAATGTCCAAAGTTTGTGAAAGTGTCTAGCTTTATGAGATTTCTCAGTGAAATTAAGACACTGCTAAGCTCATTTCAAAATCAATTTTCTTTCCAGGACAATTCTGAGGAACCTCAAGAAATCTCTCACTTTATATAATAAACAGTATACACTCAAGGGTTGATATCTAAAAGAATAAGTACATTTACATAAAAAAGATTCCTTATTAAGTAGGAGCTCACAGTGAAGGTGTCCTTGAAATATTTTGCCATCTACCAAAGAGCGATAAGTTTACTTTATTGATATATCTGAACTACTTGCTAAAGATGGAGGCATTCTCTATGCTTGGGTCATAGAACATATAGTACAAATATGAAAATGAGGAATGGGGATGGTAAAGAAAAAAATTAGCCAAAACCTCCATACTTCTCTTATTTAAAAAGTGTTTACCACTGAAATTATGTCTGTACAATATTTTTAAATTACAGCATTATTTTTAACAGCATAAGGTTGGAAACAATGCAAATGGCCATCGATGGGACAGTGGTTAAATGTTATGGTACATCCATATAATGGACTAGATTGCAGTCCTGAAAGAATAAGCATACCCTTTATGTTCTGATAGGAAACAATCTCCAAAATAAATCAAGTGAAAAATAACAGCAGCTCTGGTATGTTACCATTTGTGCGGGGGGGAGGGGAAGGAAGGAAACAAGAATGAATTTACATAATTCCTTGTGCAAGCTTAA
Source organism: Kogia breviceps (assembly GCF_026419965.1). Taxonomy (NCBI): domain Eukaryota; kingdom Metazoa; phylum Chordata; class Mammalia; order Artiodactyla; family Physeteridae; genus Kogia; species Kogia breviceps. The sequence goes on from NC_081327.1 coordinate 31,902,323, forward strand.
AAATATCTCTGAAACAATAAACAAGAAACTGATAATAGTGGTTGTTTCCAGGAAGGGGACCAGGGAGGTTGGGCGTCTGGAGTAGGAGGGAGAATTTTTACTGAATATCCTTCTGTACACATGTAAATATGTTATTACATTTAAAAAGAAATAAAAGCTTTTTACAAGGTCAAATAATAACATTGCTCATCACTATATTCAATATAATGATTGCTCCCATCACATGATATGTCATGGACTAGATGAATCTGCTTGTTACCCTGGGATTTGCAAATGCTTAGACCAATCTGGGAATTCCCATATTGTTTACTTCTTTTCACAGGGGAAATGAAAGTTCTGCTTTAGTTGAATGGATAAAAACACAACGTTGCCAGCCTTCAAAGGCCCCTTCAGTAGTTCACAAGGTTCCTGTGATTTTATATGAAATGGGCAGGACTAGAATGCCAGGTCTTTTGTATTCATTGTTGCTGATGGAAACAAATGGCCTAATACTAGTTTTTGTTTTTAATCGCTAAAGAGCCATTCGGTATGCAAATATAATCCTCTCAATAAATATTCATTTGACTGAATGACTCTTTTTCCTTTTTTTTTTTTTTTAATTATAAAAGCAACACGACTTGATCTGAAGAAACCGCAGAAACTTCAGTGATGTCGGCCATGAGACGCCACCTTCTAGGCTTAAAGGAAGCTACTACCATCCTCTCTAGAGCAAGGGTGTAAAAAGCAAGTAATAGATGAATCCGTGCTGAGGAGGCTTGGGTAACTGGCAGAGCAGATGCTCAGACCCCTTGCCAGTAAGCCATTTCCATTGTATCTGTTCTAAGATAACAGCATCACTGAGAACGGAACATAGTCTGGGGAAGATAAGTACGAACTGTCCTAAGGAGCATCGCGTTTCTTATGTGACTGCTCAGCAAAGAAAAACAGCATCGGACCATGGGTCAGATGTGCCGGGATTCCCACTTAGTCGAAAACACAGCGTAGCTGCCCTCCCTTCTGCAGGAAAGGTTTTCTATTCTTGAAATGTGGGAGACAAATTCCTGAGGGGAAAACCCAAACATTCAACAACCGTTTGCTTCTCCAACAAGGCTTCCCATATGTTGAAGCCCCACAGAAAAGTATTTTGTTCTTAAAAATAATAACAGGCGGGGAGCAGGTAGGGCTCTCTAGTGAAGGTGGGAACTTCGGGGCACAAACACGATGAAGTTTGTTAATTTCAAGACCAGCCTTGGGAGACAGAGAAGCTGACATCAGGTCAGGGTCGCTGGCCGAGCCGCTGAGAGCAACTGAGGCCACGACTGCAGACCAGCGTCTTGGCCTTCTTGCGGTGCAGGGACTCAGGACTCAGGGCTCACAGCGAGCAGGGGAGGGGGGGGCGGGGCGCACACCTGCCGGTTGTGGCGGACTAGCTGCCTCCTCTCTATTCCTCCTCCTTCTTCTCCTTCTCCTCCTCCCCCTCCCCCTTCTCCTCCTTCCCCTCCTCCTTCTCCTCCTTCTTCTCCTCCTCCCCCTCCTCCCCCTCCTCCTCCTCCTCCTTCTCGTCCTCCTCCTCCCCCTCCTCCCCCTCCTTCTCGTCCTCCTCCTCCTCCCCCTCCTCCTTCTCCTCCTCCTCCTCCGTCTCCTCCTCCTCCTCCTCCGTCTCCTCCCCCTCCTCCTTCTTCTCGTCCCTCTCCTCCCCCTCCTCCTCCTCCTTCTCCTCCCCCTCCTCCTTCTCTTCCCCCTCCCCCTCCTCCTCCCCCTCCTCCTCCTCCTTCTCCTTCTCCTCCTCCTTCTCCTCCTTCTCAGGGATCTCCACCAACAGGATCTGTTCGCCGGGATCCAGGCCTGGGCTCATGTGGATCCGCACCGAGTGCTCCTCGGGCCAGACCGCACCCCCCTCTTCTCCCTCGGACCTCCCCTGGGTTGCAGGTGGCAGAGAGCCTGGGGCCGGGGTCTCCGGGGCCGCGGGCTGTTTTGGGGTAGCTGATCCCGTCTCTCCCACTGCATCGTCCGAGCTCTTGGCCTGGAATTCAGAGAAAGTGACTCGTGAGGCAGAGAGGTCTTGGACACTTCCCAGTTCCCTCCTTCTTGGACCCCTGGGACCCCTGAGGGGGAAGACAGAGCTCTGAAATCTAATAGCTGGAAGGTTGGGCGGAGCTGCATCAGGGTTACGTGGTAGAAACAATATATTATGGGGAAGTTTAAGGATTAAAAGTCCCAGTAGGATGTGGTGAAGCTCTTTTGGATATGTTAGGTCTCTGTGGAGTTGCAGCGCTGGAAGCCTGAGTGAAGTTGCGAGTTCCAGGGCAGAGCCCATCAACGGTCACTGAGCTATTGAGGGAAGAGAGGCTGTGACCAGGAGGGAGCATCACCAAAGCCTCTGCAGAGCTCAGCCGGCCTGCCCTGCCCAGTTAGCCGGGATGTGTCCTCCCTGGTGAATGAGAAAAGCTCTAAGCAAATACTAAGGTAAAAGCTGATGAGGGCAGAAGCAGCTGTGGCCTGGCCCGTTTCCCGGAAGGTCTCAAAGGTTGAGACACCACCGCCCTCCCCACCGGCGGAAGAATGGGCTGGGTACCACTGGCATTAGGCTGAGCTGAGCCCCTGTGTCTGGAGACTTGGTGGGTACCTCCAACCTCCAGCCTGCGGGTTTCCCATGGATGGGGTTCCTGTGGGTAGAATCAGGGAATTGGGTGAAAACCCAAGCCTTTGTGGATACCCATGGCCCCTCCTGCTCTCTCTGACGCCATCTCTGCATGGGAGGAAACTGGGGAGGGAGCAACCCCCAGAGCAGGAGGCCCAGTGGTCTGTAGGGAGTTTAAAGTGAGAGCACTCAGTGTGCTTATGAGGAGTAGAGAAGTCAGAGGGCACTGAAGGAGGGGAATTGGGTGGGGTGCGGGGAGTCAAGACACTCCTAGATCCCACGGCAGCTCTGGGGACCTGCCGCTCCCTCTGTCTCTGCACTTCTGCATGTTTCGGTGCACCTGTTCCCCCCACCCCCGCCCCGCCCATCCACGTCAACTCTGACGACACACTTCCAGGGCAGGGTGCCCAGATGTTGCCCCTTGTGGGATCTTCTTGAAGCATCCTGCTGTGAATGGAGCCAGAAGGGTCATGGGAAGTTTGATCAAGTGCTTCACTGTGTTTAACATGCTTTTATAAAAGTATCCAAGGTACCCTGCTTCATCTCTGCTACCCCATGTGACAGCCAGGAGTAATCTGGCTCCCAGAAGGTCCTGGAGGAGATTCCCCAGGACACAGGGCTGGCAGTGACAGAGTCAGGATTTGGACCTGTGTCTGTAGGCTGCTATTTAAGAGCTCCATGCGCTCTGCCTTTCTGCCCTGGTTGTTCTAAAATTGCCTTTTATGAGAACACACATGCAAATTTAATTCACATCTCCAAGCTGCCTGGGTGAACAGCTAACACCTGGAAGCAACAAATCCCATTTCAGATAAAACCTTTCACGGTACTGAGAACATTCTCGGAGGTCACGTTCACTCAGCCCCACACACCAGCCAGCACTAAAGATCCCAACTTGCCAGCTCGACCCTGCCCTTGACAGTTTGTGAGCCAGACAATCACATCTGTCCTCAATTTGGGGCCATCGGTGGATGCGTCTGGAGAATGTCTTGGAACCCTGGCTGACTTTGGTGTCATTCCCCAACTCCAGCTGTCAAACGACCTCTGGATGGGTCTCCTGGACCAGCCTGGATTGAGACTGAGTTCACCAGGGTCCTTTGATTTCTGTCATGTAGACTGCTGTCCCCTCCCTGCCACTGAGCTTCTGCCTAACCCCACCCCCCCTTTCCCAGCAGTCTCCCTAAAGGACAGTCGTGAACAACCATAATTAGTGCAATCATTCTAATTGGCATTCTTGGCATTCATCACAGAAAAAAATCCCAGAACCAAGTTTAAAATTCCCTTTAGATTTAGGGGGTGGGGACAGTTGGCACCTTGCCTGTCACCTTGGATTTTCCTTTCAGATCTTTTAAATTGTCACAGACACAACATTAAATATGAGAACATCACTGTGGTCTGGGGAGGGACATTCCCTGCCCACACCCACTGCTCCTACCTCTGCAGCAGCAGCAGGACGTCCATTTGGGGGAACGCGCCCACCCCAATCCCCACTCTCAGTCCAGGGATGGGCATATGATCCAGTCCTCCCCAGAGAACCACGCTGAATGGCTCAGGAACTGACACGTGACCCAATTCTGTCCAGTGACTATGAGCCCTGGGACTTTTTGCTGGAGCTACTGAGAAAGAGGCACTTTCTTTCTGTGGGAGTTCCTCAACCAGGAGGATGTGATCTCGGGGGATGTCCTCTTAAACTCTTGGGGGCCTGCCTGGGAATGGAGCCATCCCCAAGGGTGATAGAATGGCAGAACTCATCCTACTGGCACCATTTGAACTTCTAGATCCAGCCTTGCCTGAACTTTTCAATGACTTGCTCCTATAAATTCCCTGTTTTTTCAAGCTAATTTGAGCTTGCACTGTCACTTGCATTTCTGTCACTTGCAACCAAATGAATCCTGACTGATAGGAAGAAGGAAAAATAGTCCCTAAAATGGAATGCGTGGGTCCCTAGGCCTTCTTCCTGGCACGTGGTTGAAATGGACCAGGTGGCTCTGTCTCCAACTGCCTTACCTGTTCCAGCACCTGCTGCTGTCTTGCAGCCGCGTCCGGCACAGCCAGCTCCTTGAGTCGCGCCCTGAGGTGGGCAAGCTTGCCACCTTTGGCCCCCTTGGCACCCATCTTTCCTGCTGCAGCCAGGGCGGCACTGAAGAGCTTGGGGGTTCCTGGCCGTGGAGGAAGGATGAGTACGCTCTCCTCCTTGGGCTTGTTGCTATTTCTCAGCATTCTCCTGAAAGAAAGCAGCGTCCACTAACATCACCGGCAAGCTCTGGGAGAGAATGAAGCCTCGTTGGTTCGGGCAGAGCCCTTTAGTTGAGTTGTGGGATGGCGTTTGTTTTGACTAACAGGTTTTGAGCTCCTTTTCTGAGCCCAGCACAGTACTGTTTGAGGCATCACATCTCACTGAACAATCAGAACAACCATAATGATGTGGGTCTTATTGCCTGTACGTTATAGATGAGGCTCAGAGGGGTTGAGTGGCTTTTCTGAGGTCACACAGGAAATGATGCAGGATGCTTTCGTATATGGAATCAGAAATAGGATGCCCAGATGAAAAAGAGCCCGAGCTTCCTGCTTCTCCTTCTTTTGCTTCATTGTCATTTCACCATCATCACCATCACCAATGCGGACACAAGTGTCTGTATGTGTCAGACTCTGTGCTCAGACCTTTACAGGCAGGCATTCTTTGGTGACCCCTGCCATCCCCCTTCCTGGTGTTCACACCTCTGTGTGACCCCCTCCCCTTGAGGGTAGTGGGACATGTGACTTGCTTTCAACCAGTGGAATACAGCAAGGGAGATCAAATGTCATTTTTGTGAATGTGTCACATAGGATTGTGGTCTCTGTCTTACAAGGAGACTCTCCCTTGCTGGCTGTGATGAGCCATTCTGGGAGAGGCCTACATGGCAAGAACCTGCGGGCAGCCACTGGCCAATGACTAGCTAGGAACCGAAGCCCCCAGTCCCACAACCACAAGGAAGTGAATTCAGTCAACAACTATGGGACCTTGGAAGCAGATCCTTTCCCAGTTGAGACTTGAGATGAGACCCAGCTTTGGCCCACATCCTGATTACTGCCTTGTAGTGGATGCACCTAAGCTGTCCCCAGACTTCTGACACGTAGAAACTTTGAGATAATAAATATGTGTGGTTTTAAGCCACTCAATTTGTGGTAACATTGTTACGCAGCAATAGATAACTGATATGCACTTTAAGTCTCACAGTAATCCTTACAGGTAGGTCCTGTTATTCTCCCTCATTTCAAATGAGGATGTGGATGTCCAGAGGGGCTGAGTAACTTTTCCAAGGCCACACAGTTAGGAAGTGGCAGAGCTGGAATTCAAACCCATGCCTTTGACCCCTGCACCCCAGGTCTTAAGGATTACAAAGCAGTATCATGGTCATTATCTTCTTGGATGCTGACAATACTCCATGACCTGGAAAGGGCTGGGATTACTGAACCCAGAAGGGTTGGGGAAACTGAGGCTCAGAGTGGGAGGAGTGACACGCCCAAGGTTACAGGAAGTGGCAGAGACAGAATCATAACCCAGATCCAATGCAATATACCACCCAGCTTCTCTAAATAAGGAGAGAATTTTCCATCAAAGAGAGCCCCAGCCTTTAATAAGGAATTCTTCGCACTACAAATACATGATGAGTGGTTTGGCTCAAGAACAAATGAGTTTCGCCTGCAGTCTAGCAGGTCTAGACAACTAATTGGCAAATTCATTCATCAGGGTTCCGGCCAAACTTGTTTGTTTAAAAATGAGGCCATTACTGGCTGCTTATCTAATCAGAGGCAATGGATTTAAATTGTACGTATTGATATTAATTGCTCAAGACTTACATTTTGAGCTGGGGCTCCCCCGGGAGACCACAAACATGATAATTATCAGAGGCCTCTTCCAAGCCCGGCACTGTCACCTGTGTTATTTGAGTCCATAATTCACAGCACGGCAGCCCGTGGGAAGGCTCAGCTTGGTACTCAAATGACACGAAAGAACCATCTACAGGGCCTTTGCTGATCGCTAATGGCTATCTCTGTTTTGAAATGCTGAACTGACTTCTGGGACATTTCCAGATAAAGGAAATCTATCCTCATTTTCAGATGAGCTGAGTTTCACTCTCATTACTGTATAATTCACCCCCCGGAGAGAGTGGCACGCATGAGATCTTTTTGCCCCATTTCTTGGAGTGGCCAAGTTAGAGAGTGAAGTGTCTCACTTCTTGGGCGCCTCAGCTCCCCCATCGGTAAAGTGGGGAGCTTGGACAGAATCTCGGCAACTCAGACATCCCCAGGCCCTGTGATTCTCAGACACATATCTCCTTGGATGGGCAGGGCTCATCTGTGATCCCCTGCCTCTCTCCTCAAGCTTGCCCGTCCAGAGAAGCAGCCTCTGATGGACCGGGCCATGGCCCACTGGGTGCAGCACGGCCCACCGGCCCCTCCTCCTTCCTCTGGCTGCCTCACCCCAGCACACCGCAGCCACGGCCAGGAGCAAGGCCTCTGCGGGATCCTGGCTGACTTGCTAAACCCACACCTAACCCGGCCGGAGGAATGGCTGACAGCTATGAGCGTGGCTTTTCTCAGCCATGTTCCTCTTGCAGGGGGCAGGAAGGCAGGGGGAGGGGAACCCGGTGCCTATTCTCAGACATAAGCAGTCAGTTCTCGTTATCCGTGGTAGTTAAGTTCTGTAAAGTGTCTGCAGACACGGAATTAGTGACTACTGAGCCATGGCTTCTGGGGGAAATACGGGATTCGGTTACGGTGAGCCTCTCGACACAACATTTTCATCAGCTCTTCATTACATAATCTTGTCTTGTGTGTGTTTCTGTTTAAAGACATCTTATTTAATATACATCATTGATTTGTTTACCATCAAACAAATCGTCTGAGCCGTGAATGCACGGCTCTCTAACTCAGGCCTGCTTGGGGCAGGCGACACGAGATAGCACTTCAGCACTACACCTGGGGCCATTTCAACAGCAAAATCACCAACAAAAATCACAAAAATGTGAGAAACATGCTACATAATGGACCACACAAAGACACTTGTTTTACAATGTGAGTTGAAACAAGAAGGCAGACTGTCACCTTCTTCAACTTTAGCTGGGAACGTGCACTTTAGGTGACTCAGAATTTCGCCTCTGGGCACACGTCTGCGAGTGTCTGCTGCGTAAACCTTTGAGTATTGATTTGGGGATTACAAATAAATTTAGTGAGTAGGCGAATTGCAAGTATGGAATCTGTGAATAATGAGGATTGACTGTGCATCCTTGTCCCTCGGGACAGTAGGGGGATGTGGACAGACTCGGGGGAAAGCTCAGGTAGACCAGCCATTGGAAGGGCCCCATGGCTTCTCTGAGAACAGCCAGGTAAGATGAATTACAGGACAGCTTCCTTCCCTGGGAGACCCCAACGCCTTGTCTATATTATGCTCTAAGGTCAACACTGCATCCACTCACCTGGGAGCTGCCAAAGGGATTCTGTAAAAACTTAAGTCACAGTAAGTCACTCCTCAGTGTAAAAGCCTGCATAGCTCCCATCTCCCTCAGAGTAAAAGCTAAAGCCATGGTGAGGCTTCCCCTACAAGGCCCTACCCAATCTCACCCTCTACACTGCTCCCAACCCATATCAAGGTGCATTCATTTTCTTGCTGGTCTCCATGTAACACTGAGTCTGTGCCTCCTTGGGACCTTTGCACATGCTGTTCCCTCTGGCTGGAATGCTTTTCCCTGCAGGCAGTTCCCCAGCTCACTCCTTCACTCTGGCAGGTCTCAGTTGAAGTGGCACATCCTGAGAATAACTTTTCCTGACCAACTTATCTCACATAGTTCCCTCCATCACCTCTATCTCTTCATGTGGCTTTATGTTTCCTTATGGCCTTTATCCCCAGCTGACACATCACATAGTCATTCCTTTCTCCATTGTTGGCTTTCCCAACTAGAATGTAAGCTTTGTTTGCTCCCTCCTGCGTCCCCAGGGCCTCGAACTATCAGCTCAATAAATTATTGTGCTGTATGAATGGACATGGTGAGTTTGTTCCCTTTATCATGACCACTCTCTGTACAGCTTATTTATGGTGACTGAAGTGGAAAATATGAATATGTGATAAAAGGCAAGGGAGGAAATACCAGATAGGTGGATTAAAAAGGCTTTATCCCATGGGAAAATTATAGAGAAAATTTAATGGATAAAGAGGAATAATTATTATTAACATGTATTGAGCTCTCCTGTGTGCCAGGCCCCCTGCTAGAGACATTCACATACACTATTTTATTTAATCATCTCCACAACAAAGTGATTACCCTTATTTTACAGTGGAGAAACTGAGACCAGAAAAGTAAAGTAACTTTTCCAAGGTCACACAGCCAGTACCGCACATGGTCAGGACTTGAGCCCTATCAGCCTCCCAACCCTATTGTGCATTTTCTATCACATCGTGCTGCTTCCATCACTCAATTTAGAACCTGATCTTAAGTGTTTGAAAGCAAAAAACTGCTTTTCTTAAAAATTACCTATTCCAGGGAATTCCCTAGCAGTCCAGCGGTTAGGATTCCAGGCTTTCACTGCTGGGGGCCCGAGTTCAATCCCTGGTTGGGGAACTAAGATCCCACAAACTGCATGGCATGGCCAAAAAAAAAAAAAAATTACCTATTCCCCAACAATACAAAATACAGATGCACAAGGTTATTCGCTGCAGTACTATTTATAATTGCAAAATATTGGAAATAGCCTAAATGCCCACTCATAGGAATGCTTTGCAGTTGTCAAAAGGAATGAGGAAGCTGTCTGTGGACTCAGTGAATGTTTTCTGGGGTTTCTCGTCATGTGGAAAAAAGTCAAGTGCAAAAGAGAATCTGCAGTGTGCTATCCTTTGTGTAAGACAGAAAGGGAAATAAGCAAATATTCACAGATCTGCCTATTTTTGCAAAAGGAAACACAAGAAAAAAAAAGCAGAAACTAAGGAGATTAGCTTCCTGTAAGGGGTGGGTGGCAACAGATGCGGGCGTCTGGGACTCTGAGCGCACTGTTTTGTAGCCTTCCTCCACGTTCATGTTCTACATATTCAAAACACAAAAAATCAACAAGGGTCAGTGTGGGGGAACCCTGAAATGGAATGCAAACTGAAACACGTGAGCCTAGCTGTATTTCAAATGAACAGAACAACCACAGTAAAGGGAGAAAGACAGAGAACCAATCCAGATAAACTTGAACACAACACCTACATCATGAGTCCTCAGACTAAAGACAGAAAGAACTGCTCTCTGCTTAGAAGGCTTTCTTCTTTCCAGTAGTATGAAATAGGAATTCTGGTGCTACTTTCTCTATGTGGTAGGACTGAACAAATGAATCAATGTAATGAGGATAAAGGGAGTCAAATTTCTCAGTGTTGGTGAAGGAATTTACAAATATGGAAAAGGAGATTAGAATGAACTCTGTGACGTTGGATCGAAAGTATTAGATAGGTGGAAATAGAGACAGAGATATACAGAGATATAGACAGACACAGCCAAAAAAATAGATGTCTATATATATATGTATATGTATGTGCATATATGTATGTGTGTGTGTGTATATATATATATATATATATATATTTGCATTTATAAATACAGGTGTATATGTGGATGTATTTCCCAGCTCTGTCCACTGTGGAGGCCTAGTAACAGCCCAGTAGCAATGAGAGCACTTAGTACTCATATCTTGGTTTCTAAAAACCATTCCCCTCTAAAAGGAATCAAGCCTCCTTGGAGAAATGGCCATTTCTAGGGATGCAGCAGGGAAAGTATAAGATGAATCTATGGCATCTTATTGTGCCTATAAGCAGAAAAGTGCTAAAATATAACAGGGATGTAACAAAAGTTCACTATATCCAGCCTAAAGAGGTGTCCAGTGGCCAATGTGGAACAATTTGAGCATGAAAACGATGATTGTAACAGGATGTTCATGGAATACAGCAAATCCATACCATTATAAATAGATAAATGAATAATCAAATAAATGGGAAAGAAAAGAAAGTTCTTCCGTACAGTACATTGCTAGCTAATAAATGTAGAAAGCATGACAGAGTTAGAAAATCACCATTTTGCAACCATGATGGCAATCATTGCAAGGAACCTTCAGTGGAGGCTGAAAGCAGTGAGGTAAAGTGAGATAAGGAACAGGAAATCTACATCATCTCAAGGTGACTCGCCACTCATTACTTATTAATTTCAAAGGGAAAAATAGTAACTTGAGAGTGTGGAAACTTTAACCAAGTGATCAGAGTAAAAAATCATCAGAATAGGAAGAAAGCAGCCTCTCAATACACTGTACTGAGAAGGACACAACATCACTTCTGAGTGATTCCTGCCCAAAATGCAGAACCTGAAGGTAATGATGAGAAAACATATAAACTTAAATGGAGGGACATTCTACAGAATAACTGGCCTGTCCTCTTCAGAGACGTCAAAATCATTGAAGATGGGAAAAGGTGAGGAACTTTAATCCCAGATCAAAGGAGACTAAAATGGCAACGTCATGCAGTGGGAGATCCAGGAATGGAAAAGAAGAAAAGAAAAGCTATAAAAGACACTATTGGGACGATTAACAAAATGTGACTATGGATTAGGGATGAGATAACCGTATTGTTTCAATATTGAATTTCGTGATTTTGAGAAAGGTACTACAGTTATGTAAAAGAAAGTCTGAGTCCTTAAGAAATGCACACTAAAGTATATATGGATTTCTTTAATTTAAAAAAAAAAAAATGTACCTGGCCTTCTTCCGGAGCAACTTCTGAGACTCAGGATAATGCACCAAAATTTCATTCAGGTCCTTCTTATCCAGAATGAAGAGGTTGGTAAACCCGTGGGCTATCACGTTAGCCGTGCGCCGGTTCCCGCCCCCAACAGCCAGCAAGCTGGGGCAGAGAAGGGAGGGAGGTGAGACCCTTAGGAGGCTGCAGTTTTGATCACACTAGCATCTTCATTTTCACCCCTGCCTGGAGCATCACGATGGCCTCACACGGGTGAGAGCTGGGCCCCCCTTGCATGTGTCAGCAGGTGCCAGTGCTGCATGCATAGCGGTTTCCTCAGACCCACCGAAGGGCCCTTGAGGACGTGGTCCCACCCACTAGCCATCCCCCCCTTCCCCAGCCTTTGCCGAGGTCCCCTTGTTTCACCCCGTTCTGACCTTATTTCTCCAAACACAGATCCAGCTTTCAGCGTCACCAGTACGGACTTCCCATCCGGGCCACCCAAGACCTGCACCTGCCCCGCCTGGATGATGTACATCTCCCGGCCTATCTCCCCCTGAAACAGAGAGGGGGGAGAGTCCCTCTGTCATCACCAAAAGCAACCGCAGAAGCAGCAGGGCTGGGCCCAGGCGCTGGTGGCACAGTGCAGAGGAACCTGGGCTGGGATCGAGCCCTCCTACCGACTTGGTATGTGGTGTAGAGATAGTCACTTCCCGTCTGGGGTCTCAGTCTCCCCACCTGTAGATTGCAGGATTACAGTGGGGGGAGTTAGTGGTGTGATGGAAAATGCTAGATAACGAGGCCCAGGTGTAGTGGTATTCGGCGGTAAATTTCCAATTATACGCCCCCATGGAGGGCCCAGCGGCATGGAAAAGCTCACAGTCGTTCATACAATCAGCTGATACCTGCGCCTCCCCCATATCCTATCAGGAGCTTGGGAGGCATTTGCTTACTGAAATAGGAATGATAACAGCTTTAATAGGAATGTCCAGCGTTACCTAAGGCTTTTCTGCGCCCCGGCGCTGCTCTAAGTGCTTCATGTGACTGATCCTGCTTAGCCCTCAACAGCCCTCTGCGGTAGGAACTCTGCCCAAGGTCACAAAGTTAAGCAAAGCCGAGCCGGGATTTGAAAACAGCCAGTCTGGTTCCATGAACCCAGAGTTCGTGGTTGTCTTGAACCCCCGTTCATATGTTGAAATTCTAACCCCTCGCTCCTCAGAATGTAACCTTATTTGGAACTAGGGTCATTACAGATGTAATTAGTTCAAAGAAGATGAGATCATAGTGCGGTTGGGTGAGCCCCTAATCCAATAGGACTGGTGTCCTTATAAAGGGACATCTGGGCACAGAGACAGGCACAGAGGAAAGACAGTGTGAAGAGGCACAGGGAGAAGGCAGTCATCTACAAGCCAGGAGAGAATCCTGGAGCAGATCCTTTGCTCACAGCCCTCAGAAGGAACCTACCCCACTGACACTTGGATCTCGGACTTCTAGCCCCCAGAATTGTGAGACAATACAGTTCTGTCATTTAAGCCATTCCATTTGTGGTACTTTGTTATGGCAGCCCTAGCAGACTGATACAATGGTCTTAATCACAAATTAAACCAAAGGAACGAATGAATGAATAGCTTGCTTCGGACTAGAATCAGAAATACCCAGTCTGCCAGCACCTTCCAATCCTCATGCCTTCACAGACCGGTGCCCTGGCCTGATACCTATCGGCCACACCTGGTGTGTGTAAAGGGCGAGAGACCAAAGACTGGTAAGTGGCTTATGCTTTTGATTTGGCTTAAGCTTTTGACTCATTTGACAGATATTCCCTGGGCATCTCACACATGCGTGGCCTTCTTAACAAAAAGGTAGAAAGTCTCGTTCCTCTGTTTCAGTGTCCAATTTGACATGGGGCTGAAGTGTGAGGGGCTGCAGAGCTCACCTACCCAGCCCAGGGGTGGTCCTGGGGTGGCCTCGGGTTGTCTCAGCGAGATTGTCAGAGCGCCAAACCTGTCAGCAGAGGGCGCCATTTACACATGTTCACCAAGTGTTCACTCCAGGGGCTACAGCAAACTCCCCAACAATCTGATTCATTTTTCCTCATCAGAGGTAAAGTCTACATCACCCACAAGGATATTAGCAACAGCAATGGCACCGACTCTGTGCCAGCCATGGTGCCAAACTCCCTATGCATATCTTCTTCAATTCTCACAATCACCCCATGAGGGAGATACTATCAATATCCCTACTTACCCATGAAAAGAGTCAGGCTCAGAGAGGGCAAGCCACTTCCCCAAGGCTGCACAGCTAGGAAGTGGCTCCAATGTCAGACAAATCATTCTATTGTTCCCAAACTTCTCTTGGCCGCTAAGGCTGCAGCTTTAAATTCTCAGCCATACCCTTGTCCCCATTCCCCCAGCTCTTTGCTTCCAGAAACTTCACTGTTATGCAGCATACAACTTGGAGATGGGGCCCTTCTGGGGCTGGGGGTTCCTGAGTCTCACAGGGGGTTCTTGGGCAATATTTTCTCCCCTGTATACACACTAAGCCTTATTAACAGCTCTGAAATCTGCTTCCTGCTCCTCCACCCTGAGCACTCACTCACCAAGTGACCTCGGTCTCACCTCGCATCCCAAAAAATGGGAACAGAAGGGGCCTTAGACACCGTCTAGCCCTGGCATTCAAACCCAAATGAGTCCCAGGATCAGGTGAATGATGTAAAGGAGAGAAGGAGCCTGTGGGCCAGTGGAGAGTGGTGGGACCTGCGGCATCAGGAGAGGACGACATCCCCTTCAGGGCCAGCCCCTTCCCCACGCCACATGATTCTGGCTATTTGGGAAAGTGGGGCTCAATGCTAGCCGATTTTCTGTTTTCAGCCGGAAATCTGGATTTTTATGTGAAATGTTCCAGGTTTTTTTGGCAATGCTGCGCAGTTTGCGGGATCCTAGTTCCCCAACCAAGGACTGAACCCAGGCCACGGCAGTGAAAGCACCAAGTCCTAACCACTGGAGGTCCAGGGAATTCCCGAAACCTTCCAATTTTTAAAGGTTGGAGACTAATTCAAAATTTTATTTTTAGATTAGGCCAAAAAAAAAGAAGGAAAAAAAACCCCGTGAAACATCTGTGGGCTGGCTCCTATGCAAGGACCATTAGTTTGCAACCTCTGAGCTATCCTACCCCTCCTCCAGCCCCATTTTCCTGACAGGAAGACCAAGGCCCTGGAAGCAGGTCCATCTACACAGTCAAGACCCTGCCCCTCTTTACGCTCCTCACTTTCCTCTTCTATAAAGTGGGGCTCCTCGTCCTGGACCCCATGGTCCCATGAAGAGGGAGCAAGGCCTGAGGCACATCTGAGTTCAGTGCCTAGAGCTGGACAGAGCCTCCTCGTGCCAAACGAGCCAGGAGCCCTGGGGTCAGCTCAGCACGCTCCTCCCCTCCTGGCAATTCCATTCCCCGCGCTGTACCTTCATAGGCCCCCACTCCAGCCCAGCCGCGACAGGCGGTGGCTGTGAATCCCAGACCACCTTGAGGCTGCCCTGAGCCACTCACCTTCTTGCACACGTAGTCATTGGGCAGGTAGACAACAGAGCGAAGCCTCTTCAGCATGTCGAAGATCATCTGCCGGTCACAGCCCTGGCCCCGAGAGGAGGGGAAAGGAGCCATTTAGAGGAAGGTGTGGGCTCTGGACCTTCCAGAGTCCTGAGGGTGGGGACACTGGGTGGGCCATACCTGGAAGAGTGCCACTTTGCTGACGATGTCATAGTTCACATCGATGGCGAGGTCCAGCCGCATCTTATCTGGAAGCTGCACCATCAGCTCTGACTCGTCTGCAAATGAGACCCTGCAAGGTTCAGAGGCACAGCCGGGCCCCTCCTTCACACACACAGGGCCCGTCCACACCCCACTGGCGGGGACCCCAGGCACACCATTCCTCTACCACCTGCAACCACTCTAGATTGGGAGGGTGTCCTCTCTGCCTCCAGGCCTTTGCCAAAGCCGTTCCCTCTTCTGGGAACAACCCCCTTCACCTTCCTGGCTAACCCTACTCATTCTGCAGAACCCAGCACTCATGTCACCTCCTCCAGGAAGCCTTCCCTTGACATCCTCCCACCTAGCTATTATGTTATCAGTCCCTGTGCCATAGCACATATTTTCACCCTTTACTGCAATTGTTTGCCAATGATCTGCCTTCTCCACTCGCATTATAAGAAAAACATTAGCAAGAAATAAAGTATATGGAGCACTTACTATGTGCCAGGCAGTTTTACAGAGTGCTTTACCAAGATGATTTCATTAAATCCTCCCAGCAGCTCAAGATGTGCCCACTATAACCCACTTTACGGACAAGGACAGGGTGACTTCGGAGGGCATTGACTTGCCCATGTCCATGAAGCCCAGGGGAATGGAATTAGGACCCCACCCAGGCCCTGTGACTTCAGAACCTATCCTTGGAGAGCAGTATGTCTGCCCACCATGGGGTCTACGGTGCGCAGCTGAGAGCCTGGCACAGAGTGAAGGTCGGTAACTGGAGACAGAAATGTACCATGGGGCCCCAGCCCCGTGCTCTGTCCACTGCACCACAATTAGCTTAGCTTAGGGCTCAAGGGCTGGGTCTGTGCAACCCTGGGCAGGTCAGAGCCCTCTCTGGTCCTTAACATGTGCCCCTGTGAGAAGTCACAAGGCTGTCACTAGAAGAGAATGAGGCAGTGGAAATGAACATGCCTTGGAAACTGTAGTCACGTGCTTTGTCCACAGACTTGCCAACACCCCCCAACTCAGGAGACCGTGGGCCTCAACTGTGGCTTCTTTGAGACCAGAGTGAACCCCACAGAAGCAGTGGGGGGCCCTTTCATTTTTCTGAGGGCCTTGGGAGACTCTAGGCACAGTGCCAGTGGTCCATAAGCTTTTCAGAGCCCTCTAAAACTACGTCTAGGCTCTGAAAACAAAATTACTAGCTCCCCAAAATAAAAATGAAACAGGAAAAAACATAAAGTCAATTAACATGTAATTAACCTATTCAAATTTCACTAAGGATTCCACTTAGAATCTGTGAAAACTTCCCTACATTTGGAAACAGTTTACAGGTAATTTTCTCCCACTTTGCAAGAATAACTGAGCACACCTCACCATTGACAAGAAAGCAGAAACAGCAGTGAATGAAAATGCATTATTTTAGCCAATTTCAGAAGGAAAGTATAACATCAAAAAATTTTTAAAATATATTGTAATAAACTCTAATGGAAAATAATCTGAAAAAGAAATTTTAAAAATTTACAAAATATGTATTATATGTATGGATGTATATGAAGAGGAAGAGAGGAGAGAGAAACAGAGACAAATAGAGTCTTCCTTCCCTCCTGGTTCCAACTGTACTTCCATCTTCGAATGCAGATGCATTTCAAGGTGGGGGGTGGCATTCGGAAGACAAGCCCTTCAAGTCTTCAGGGGTCTCCTGATGGCTTAACTTGGGCACCGCCCAAGGCCTACCCAGGCCACCCTCAAATGTCGGGGCCAAGAGAGGCCCCCATGCTCGGGGCCTCAGGGACACAGGATGAGGCCAGGGCCCAGGAAGGCAGGGCACCGGGTCCGGCTGAGGGAGCTGGTGACAGCTGGGTTGGGGCGGGGAGGGCCGGGGGGGAGGGGGTGTGGTCTTACCCAGTATGCCTTGGGAGTGCCAGGTGTACTCGTACCAGGTCTTGACCCGGTTCTGCACGGACCTGGGGATCTTGTAGAAGTTCATGTACTTCACTGTGCTGTCCATACAGCTGCGGTAGTAGGTCTCTCCTGCAGTAGCGGCCCCCACCACGTCTCTCATCTGGAGGTAAGGAGGGTGGTCAGGGGAGCCGCTGGGTCAGAGCGGGGCCGGGCTCTGGGGACGTGTGTTGTGGGCACATTTACTTAACACAGGCCAGTGGTGTGTGCCTGTGGGGCTGTGGGGAGATCAGGAGAGAGGGAATCCCATGTCCACACACGGGTTTTCCGACGATGCTGGACGTGGAGGAGCGAGGCTGCTGGCCCCCTCCCGTGGCCTCAGCTCTCTGGGGCCACACAAGGAGGGAAGGCCTCCCTGGGCTGGGCTGATTCTGGTACAATGTGGCCCCTTGGTGCCAGAGGTCACTTTGACACCACGCGCCGCCCTACCCCCACCCCCCCGCCCCAAGGAAATATGAACCAGGAGTGCTGCTCCTTGGAGCAGAGCCCCTCAAAGCAGAGCCCCTCAAAGGTAACCCTGAGGATCCCTGGTGGTTGCCTCGGGCACTGACTACAGTATGAGCCGCACCCCCAGTACGTTAGAATCCACCGGGGGCTTCTCTCCAAGTGAACAGCCCAAATCCTCAGCCCCTGCAGAAAGCCATTCAGCCCAGCTCTCGAGCTGTCCCAAAGGACTGACGTTTCAAATGGGAAGCAACTTCAGAGAGGAAATGGGACCTACACCTCCATCACCACCCCTTCACTCAGCGGGTCCCAGAGCTCCTAACTCTCGACCCAGTGCTGTTTCCTGGGCCTAGTCTGAAAGGAACGGGCACAGATGGTGATGCTTCTGGCAGCAGCAAGAGGGCAAAGGGCCCTGCAGGCAGGTGGTTTGGAACAGACTAGTGACCCAGTTACCTGTCCAATCATCACGGAGAAAGCGAAGACACCTGTGAAGTAGTTCAGACCCTGGAAGACAATTTCAAAGAGCGTCCTGGGGTCCGGCAGGCCACCGATGGTGATGAGGGTCTTCACAGCCCAGTAGTAACAGCGAATGTAACTAGGGAGAGAAGAGGAAGGGGACCTCGGTCATCACAGGCCCCGCCCTGTCGACACTGGGCAGCCTGGCTTGGATACGTGTACACTGTACAAAAGAGAAAAAGCTTTACAGCTCATAAGTGCAAACAAGCAAACAAAACCAAAAAAAGGAAAAAGAAAAAACCCTCTCCCAACTTCAGAGCCCTGTGCCGCTTGTCGAGCATGTTCACAGGTGCTGTGTGGTTTTGTTGTGGCTCTGCCCCGACCCTGCAGAGACATGCTGTCATCCCCATTTACAGATGTGGAAACTGAGGCTTCCGGAGATTGCTTAGAAGATTTGGCAGGAGGATAAACCAGGGTCTTCCGGCTCCTGATGCCTGGGATCCCTCAGCTTCCCTCAATATGTTTTCAATGTCCACAGTCTTTCCTTTGCTATCCCATCAAAAGTGGAAGAACAAGCTCAAAAGTGGAAGATATCTGGAGGATCACCTTTTCTGACCCTCCCCCTTGCCTGTCCACTAACCAGATAGTGAAATTGAGGGCCGCAGAGGGAAAGGGAACACCCACGGTCTCCAGCTGGCAAGTTCCAGAACTCAGACTGGAAACCAGATGTCATCTGCTTCTCAGAGCTAGCACCCACCATCAGTAAGCCTTTGACACAAGCTCATGAATCATCGGAAAGCGAGGTATGGGTGATGGGGCCCTACTGTGTGATAAAAGGCATAGGAAATGCCTGTGCTTGTCTAATTATCACAAAGCAGTGAGAGCCCCTCCCTTTTTTGTTGTTGTTTTGTTTTAAAGTTTTGCATGTTTATTTATAATTACAAGCGTACATTACTCCAACCGAGCAGCCCCATTGCTATGTTCTAATTCTTAGCCATTAAGTCCTACAAAAATAAACCTAAGCTTTTATAATATCTTAAATAATACAGAACTAAAATCTTTATAGCTATTTAAAGGGATTTGGTTACCAAGGTGCTTATGTTCATACCTTCAGACCGTGCCCTCCCAGGGGTCAGCAAGGTTGAGGTCAGCAGGGCCTAAACCCAGGGCAGTCTCAGCAGGCTTTCCTGTGCTTCCTGTCCTCCCACCAGGGCACAGGAATTGCCCAGAGCCTGCCCTGGCTCCAGTGTCCTGATACACCCATGTTTCCAGGGTCCCTGCTCTACTGGGACATGGAGAACATCATCCAGCTGGCCAATCATCTGGCCCAAGAATGACCCCACATTTGTCCTCCCCTGGGCTCTGTTCACCAGCTATTTATGCAGCACCATGCTTAGAGCATGGGCTCTGGAGCTGGACCGCCTGGGCTCAAACCCAGCTCTGCCACTTTCTAGCTGCATAACCTGGACAAGTTTCTCATCTAGCCAAGCTTTAGTGTCCTTCCCCTGAAAGGGACATGGCAATAGAGCATCCTTCACAGGGCGATCATGAAGGCGACATGAGGTGCAAAAGAGCGCCTGGCACACGGTGGGCTCTCAGTAAATATCAGCTGTCAGAGCCTTCACTGTCACTGGTGCCGGCAGTGGGGAACAACAGACTCACCTATGTCCTCAAGAAGTTCACTGTCTGGTGGGGACAGGCAAGTCAACGTGCAATGAGCACTGGGGTGTGGGGAAGCAGAGGTTTCTGGGGAGTTGGGGCAGTGGGGGGCTCCACCTCTGAATAGCTGCGAGGCCTGAGGCAGGGCTCTGGGCCTCCTGACCCCTCATTACCACCTGGTGCGAGAAAAATCTCAGAATCATGAGACAGGCCTGCCCTGTCAATCCCCATCATACCAGTCCTGGCCACCAGAGGGCGTGCTGAGCAGCCTTGAGGACGACTGAGCTGGGCGCTGCTTGGGCACTGCCTGGGCTCTGGGTGCCACTGGGCCACCAAGAGAAGATGAGTGATATCCACACAGTTCCTGCTTTCCCCTAAACCCTCACTGGTTGGAGAAGTCAGCCACTGGCATGGATGGCACATCTTAGGGGCCTCCCAGGTCTTCCATGCCACTGGGTCTGTGGGGACCCCTGCATACTGCCCCAGACCAGGCCAAAGCAGAGCAGGATGAAGAAACCAAATATTCATATATAGGAACTTAGGTCCTTAAGCTCCCTGGCCTATAGCAGGTACTCAAGAAATGGTCACTATTTTGAAAGTTATTATTATGGATGATGTCGGATTTCTAGAGGAATTCTCCTTCACTACTCGCGCTTTTGCATATCCTGGGGTTCCCTACAGGATTCCATTTGGAAAAGGGTAATGCTGCCAGAAAAGTGTGCCCCTCCGCTGCAGAGCAGCGAGATCTCCCCAGGGCCCTGCAGAGGGAAGTCCCGGATGGTTGACCCTGTCCTCCCCTGTCCTGCCTGCCATTCCTCCCAGGTCTACCCGTGACGGGTGCCAGGCCCAGCTCCAGGACGTGGGTTCTTAGCCTGTTGGGACACAATCCCCTTTGAAAAGCTAACAAAAGTTAGGAAGCTTCCCCTTAGAAAAGCCGGCATGCTCTCAAAATTTAGTTCCGATTTCAAGGGGTGGTTGTGACCCCCTTAAACCTCTGGACCCCAGGTTAGGAACCCTTTCCTGGTGTGCCGGCTGCCCCATAAGAATGGCCATAGCTAGGAAGTGAGGTCACTGACTCCTGTCCAGGCACAGGCTGGACATGTTACATACTTTAGTTTATTTATTCCTCACGAGAAATCTGAGTGTAATCCTACCCCCATTTTACAGATGAGAAAATTGAGTCTCAGAAAGGGTAAGGGCCTTACCCAAGGCCAAGAGAAAGATTTAATGAATAGCTTCTGTTCTTCCCTTTGCATAGAATGTCTTCGAGTCCTTGTGAGGGGATGAATGAATGAATAAATGAGTGAATGAATGGTCTAGTCATGGGCTCAGGAGCAGGGCTGCGGGCGGGTTCAGCCGCGAGGAAGAGGGAGTGGGGCCAGTGGTGATGCAGGCATGCTGGGCCCTGACCCCATCCCCAACACACTCCACCCCACAGCAGATGGCAGGATTCCCCCCACCCCCCACCTGGTTGCCCTGGACTCTGTGACTCTCTAGGTGAGCTCCCCTCAGGCCACAGGTCCGTCGCAGAGGGCGACAGCTATGGTTGGGGCATCTGTACTGAGAAGGGACTTTCTGGAGCAACAATCACTGGACACAAGTGGCCTGTTGTAGCGGCAACTGGAATCAAGCACGTGGAGGAGGCGAAAGTGTGGACGGCTGGACTGAGAGCATTTTGTATCACTAGGGGGGCACAGCCCAGGGCGAGGCAGGGCCTGCCTGAGGGGACTCACTGACCCCCTGGGCCTGAACTCTTCCTCCGCCTCTTGTCACCACAGCTGACCAAGTGCCGGCTATGGCGTGGCACGGGATCGGTGACCCAGATGCACCCAGTCCTCACAGTTACCTCTTCAAGGTGTGGGGCTCCTACTATCAGCCCCATTGGGCAGATCAGGAAACTGAGGCTCAGAGAAACGAAGGCACCTGCCCACTGCTAGCAGGTGGCAGCACCAGGAGTGACCTCCGGATTCCTGTTCCTAAAGCCTGTGCTCTGAATCTCCAGGCTCATCCCTGACCTTGACCCCAAGTGCTTCTGTCTCCTTCCCACACTGCCATCATTGGGAAAATCATCTTTCTGGGCTTCCCCTGGGTCCTGTCATTCTCCTGCTTAAAAGGCTTCGAAAGGCAAGTGGTGAGAGTGTAAATGGGCAGCTTTCAATAACCATTGGGCTTCCCTGGTGGCGCAGTGGTTGAGAGTCCGCCTGCCGATGCAGGGGACGCGGGTTCGTGCCCCTGTCCGGGAAGATCTCACATGCCCTGGAGTGGCTGGGCCCGTGAGCCACACAACAGTGAGAGGCCCGCGTACCGCAAAAAAAAAAAAAAAAAAAAAAAAAAAAATAACCAACCAAGCCTCAGAAATGAGGTGGTATAAGGGAGCTCTCTGTACTTTCCAATCCACTTTTCTGTAAACCTAAAACTGCTTTAAAAAAATAGTCTATTAATAAAAAAAATAATAATTTTTTTAAACACTTCATAAAATGTTCATACCCTCGGCCCTGCCATCCCTCTGTAGGAATTTATTATGAGGAAACTGTCAGACCAGCAGAAGACAAAGATTCTTAAACACAGACACTCCCTGCAGCATCACGTGTCATCATGAAAAAACTGGAGACAACTTAAGTAGCCAATGACAAGGAAATGGCTAAATAAACGGTGGTATCTCTGTGTGGTGGGGCATTGGTATCATGGTTTTAAAAAATTTACTGATGGATAAATATGCACGGTATGATGTTATTCTATTTCCTTGTTGGTGACAATTCTTTTCACATTTCTAAAATAAGGATTATTTTATAATCCATGTATACGTTTAGTGTAATATTTCCTTTTTTCCCAAAAAGCTATATTGACTCAATAATGTATCAAAATTAACTGCATCTTAGACTCAAAGAAATAGAGTATGTTCCTGATATTTCTTTTATAATCAGAATAGATACGTATATGAACAATAAAAAAGAGACTTTTGCTGGTTTTGCCTAGGGCAGCTCTATCCAATAAAAATATGATGTGATCCACATATGTAATTTAAAATTTTGAGCAACCACATTTTTGAAAAGTAAAAAGAGGTGAAATTAATTTCAATAATGTATTTCAGTTAACCCCAAATATCAAAATTAATATCATATCCACATGTAACCAATATTTTAAAAATTAGTAATAAGACACTAATCCAAAACCTGTGTGTTCTCTACAGCTGCGGCGTATCTCAGTGGCCCTTGAACTTCAAGTGCTGCAGCCCTGGGCAGCCAGTGGCTTTGGTATTGGCTCAGGTGGGAGGCTGCTTGGCAACCCAGCCCCGCCTCCCTCTCTGGATCCTTCCACACACCCTGTCCCCTCCAGCGACAGAGGACCGCTGGCTCCTTGACGCCACTATTTCGCAACTCCACAGCTTTCTTCCTGCTGTTCCCTCTCCCCGGGATTCTCTGCCCCTTCCCTCCACCTACCCAGGCCAAGCTCAAACTTAACCTTTCAGAATTGACCGTCCCCCACCCAGGGCACGGGGAAGATGGTACCACAGTTAAGACTCTGTAGCCACGCTGTCTGGGTTCAAATCCCAGCTCTCTGTGTGGCCTGGGGAAGTCACTTCACGTCTGTTACCTCGTCTGTAAAATGGGGATGCCGATGGCTCCTGTCTTGTGTGATTGTTGGGAGATGAAGTGAGATACTATGTGAAGTGCTTGGAACAGGGCTGGTCTGTATAAGCCTTCTCCAATGCTTGCTATTATTAGTATTACTATCACGGTCACCATCATCAGCATTTGAGCATGGACCTCTATGTGTGGCAGCTCTCTGGACTGGCAAGTAGATTTCTCCTTGTTCGCCAGCTCCTGCA
Source organism: Kogia breviceps (assembly GCF_026419965.1). Taxonomy (NCBI): domain Eukaryota; kingdom Metazoa; phylum Chordata; class Mammalia; order Artiodactyla; family Physeteridae; genus Kogia; species Kogia breviceps. The sequence goes on from NC_081327.1 coordinate 31,925,765, forward strand.
CGGCTAGCAATGCCCAGGGAGCAAGTCGAGCAGTATTCCCTGGCCTTCTCCCCGCACAGCCGTGCCCACAGGGTGGAGGCGTGGACACGCACGTGCTGTGAACTGGCCAACTCAGTAGACTTTGGGATGCTGAAAGGATCTTTCTAGAAGGTCTTGTTCATGTCTGCCCCCTTCTGCCTGGCACGTGGCAGGTGCTCAGAAAATGTTAGATTAGTGAGGACGTGGAGACTTGGCCCTTGAACCTTATCACGACAATGATTCTTTGGGAGCAAGGTGGCCTCGGCAACATGGCGGCAGTGGGACTCCTTTCTGGGAGTCTTGGTACCGTGAATTATTAAGACACAGGAGGAAGACTGCGGCTCACCTGTTTCCCACGCCATCGTAAACCCAGTGGGTGGAGCCAAGGCCCTGATAGGCTGAAGCCCAGTAATACAGACATGAGTTCACATGTAAAGTGTAGAGCAGGTAGGCTGTGGTCCTGATAACCCTGAAAAAGAAGGAAAGGCATGAACACAGTAGCAGAAAGGGTGGCAATGACATATCACCCCAGGGGTCAGAACTGTAAGGAACAAGCAAGTCTTCACCCTTCCCAAAGCCCACCTCAGAGACCTCCCTGTTGGAGCTGCACGGCCCTGCCCAGCTGTCTGGTGCGACAGACACTTGACCGATGAGAACCAGTGGCTGGACTGGGCCAACTGGCTGCTCTGTTGAGACTGTGCTGGTTAGGAATGGTGACACCTGAACAGAAAGTTGTCAAGACTGGAGGCTGGAATAGGCACAGAGCTACATGTACAGACAATTCCAGGGAAGTGGAGGAGCTGAGTGGGGGGTGCATCGGGGCGGGGGGCAAAGAAGGGACAGATGCATACAGAGAAGCGCTGCTCCGTGAGAGATGGGGAGAGGAGCCCTGTCCCCGAGCGTGGCCTGGCTGGTCCTGGGTCCCAAGCTTGGACATCTGCAAGATAGCCCACCGTGTCCATACAGCCACCGCCCCCGTGTTTGAGTGGTTAGGGGGGGTCAGTTTCCTGAGCTGAGACTAAATTGAGGCCCAGCTCCCTGGAAGTGCAGGGGAGCCGTGCATGTCAACCTACGTGAGCCCTCCTCACAATTGGGGGAAACGGGACATTCCTGGTTCTCTAAAAAACAAACATCCCTTCGCAGAAGGGCCAGGAAGAGGCCCGGCTTCCGGTGAGTGTCAGAGTGGCGAGGGGGCCTGGGGGACCAGGGGAGCCGAAAGGGGAAGTGATGGGGGTAGAGAACGCCTTGCTCCGTCCTTGCTGCAAATGTACTGGGGCATATGTGTGCACATGTGCACTTCTCTGTGTGTGTGTGTGTGTGTGTGTGTGTGTGTGTGTGTGTGTGTGTAGGGGTCTCACCTGTAAATGTAGGCTTTGTTGAGGATGGATTCCAGGCGGTTGTTAAACTCGAAGAAGGCCATGTACTGGGAGAAAGAGCAAGGCATCAGGGGCGGCCCGCTGCCCTCACCTCCCGGACCATTCCCCACAGCTGCCAAGACTGAGGGTCCTTTCTGCAGACCCCCGGTGGGAGGGGGTTGGAGAGTGAACATTCAAAATCAGAGGTCCTTACCCCTTTGAGGAATTGGGGGCCAGAAACTCCATTTCTGAATCTGATGGAAACCCTGGCCCCTCTTCCTTGGAAATTACATATAATCATGTTGTCACAGTTTGTGTATAATTTCAGGGGACTCCTATACCTTCCAAATCCTATCATGAAACTTTTAAGGTACATGCATCCCAGGTTAAGGACCCTGTTTTCAAGGTTTACGTATAAAGACAACAATTATATAAAGAAACAGCCGCTCGCTGATCTCCTCGAAAGGCTTATTTATAATAATAAAAGTGTAAGATAACTGCCCATTACAGAGCCCCTTGTATGACTGCACTTTATACACTTTACCTTAGCACTTATTTACATGTATTATCCTTCTCCTTTTACAGAGAGGAAACCGGCACTCAGGGGAGTTCAGGAACTTGCCCAAAACACACAGCTGGTAAGTAACAGAGCCAGGGTTCAAAGCCAGATCACACTCAAAACTGCAAGCTCTTTCCACAATGTTACACTTGCCTCTAGATCTCTGCACACATGTTGTTTGACCTTTGAAAATAACATTGATGAAGGTTCCCTGTGGGCCATGCTAGCTATCATCCAGGCGTTCGTTCTAATTTCCATCTGGGGTTTGCACTGGATCAAGAAGGTCCACGGACTTGGATCCTCACCTTGGACCCAAAGAGTTGCATCCTCTGAGTCCTGCTAGATGTTAGGTGCTCGAGTTACGTTCACTACTACCACGTGGACCAAGATATGGATCCAGCCTCTGTATTGGGGGTAAAACTTGGGCTGTGGATCTAACCCTCCTCACTCTGATGTATGGATCTAAAGCAACCTCTGCCGCCCCTGGAAGGCTGGCAGGTGTCAAATAAGACTGGTGCCACTTCCAGTTTCCCTCTTCCTCTGGGCAGCCAGGAAGCTCAGAAGCAGTTTTCATGCTCAATTCCAGATATGCTTTCTTTTCATCGAGGTACTTGCATTCTTCCAGCTTTTCTCTGCCCGATTTCTCCAAGTAATTAGGGTTATTGCATTTGCCTCTTTTGTAAATTCCCTCATTGCCATTTCGGGGAAGAAGCATCAGGTATTATGTAGGGAGAAAGATGAATTTACTTGGTCTGCCAGAAAAATCCATCTGGGGGATCCTGAGTGCTCTGACTAGCTGTCCACTCTGGTCACATTAAAGGATGTTGCCAGGTCTCCACTCTACACAGTGTCACCCTCACTGAGACATTGGCTCTGCCCCAGTGACAGGAGGAATGGTTGTATTGACACTGTAATGACAACAACTAATGATGAAACAGGTGTCGGGCTGCATGTTCAAATCCATCCTGGGCTCTTCCTGGCTCCTGCGACCTTGGGCAAGTCACCCAAGCTTTCCAAGCCTCTGTTTCTCCATCTTTTAGATGAAGACCATCATAAAGCACAAGTCTCTCTGTTGAATCTCTATAGTAACTGAAAGCATAGACAGTGGAAACAGGCTGCCTGGGTTCAAATCCAGACTCTACTCCTTTCTACCTGTGTGACCTTGGGCAAGTTACTTAACCTCTCTGTGCCTCAGGCATCTCATTTGTGAAATTCTGGTACCAACAACACTCATCTCATGCTGTTAAGGAGTAGGCACCTGTAAAGCCTCCAGAACAATATCTAACACACAGCACAACTAAGAAGCGCTAACAATTGTAAGGAATTTCCCATCTCCCCTCGGGGCCACCCTTCCCAGATGCCTCCTGCTCCCTAGTGCTGCCCAGGCCAGACATTAAGATGCCACTGCAGGTGCAGAGCACGGCGGAGCTGAAGGCCTTGGATGGTCTTACCTTCAAACAGCGGGGCAAGCGCAGGAGGGGATTCACACCGAATTTCAAGTAGAGAAAGTCCAAGGGCAAGAGGCAGAGCATATCCATCTGAAATCCCAGCAGGACACCACAGTGCATAAAACAGAATATAACTCCCAGGGTTGTGGGATGGGGTGAGTGGCAGGGGTTTCCACCTTTAATGGAAAGGTGAGGTCAGAATGCCCCCGGAGGGGCTAAAATTAGGGCAGGTGGCATCCTACCAACGAGCTCCAGCCCCTGCTGGTCCTGGCGGGAACCACGTCACATCGGCCCCAAAGCACCCAGGGACCCCAGAGACACCATCTCCCAAGATCCCTGGCACACACCTTAAAGCGCTGAGATTTCAGATAATTGTTGCGCATCTCCTTTTTGTCTGTCTGGAATAAAATGGAATACTGACTGTGAAATGGCCTGAGAGCTTAATCCCTGACCCCATGGGAGCAGCGATGGAAATCCCTGCACAACCTCCACCTTCCTATTGAAGTAACAGCCCCATGGATGTGTAGCAGAGCTTCGATGAAAGCCTCACAGTCTACAAGATAGAGAGGTCGAGCTCCCGGGGGTGGCGTGGTGGGTGGGTGGGGGGAGGTTGTCCAAGGTCACTCAGCTCAATTCCGACTTCTTGGATGGAAAGCAGGCACACTGAGCTTATTCTCTCTTACCTGGACCATTTGCAACCTTATTCACTGAGGAGCTGGCCACTGCTCTGATCAGACCAGGAAAGAGGTTGCTCAGGGAATTCTTTTTCCTCTAAATTGTTTTAGAGGCTCAAACTCAACTTGTCTGCACACAGGGGAGCAGCCTCTGCCAGCATGGGATTTTGAAAAGTGACATGCACAGGGAGATGGAAACTCTGCCAAGTCACAATCAGGACTTAGGTTTTCTCCCTAATAAGTGCAGCAGGACACAGGGTCCCAAACTGGTCTGGGTAGTGTTGCAGGAAATGTTGATTGTCAGCAGACACCTGTGCTGAGCATTCTGCATATACATCACCTCCGTAGATCCTCACAGTAATGGCATGAGGTGGGAGCGATTACTATCCCCATTTTACAGATGAGGAAACTGAGGCTCCAAGAGGTGATACAGTTGTCCTGGGTGAGCCGAGATTTGAACCAGGTCTGCCTGTTCTAAAGGCCATTCTCTAGGCCACATCTTCATCTCTCATTCCATCAGGTGGTCCAGGAACTATTTCACCCATGAGCAAGACTTGATGTGAGTAATTTGAATGTATCAAAGATGTGTGAAACAAGCAATGACGCTGTTGAATAAGCATGGGTGGACGTCCTGAGATTTCCTTGTTCCTTTAGCTTCTGGTCCATCCCAGCATCAGGGGTCAGCCCCACAAATGCTCTGGCTGCAGGGTCTGCTCCCAGCCATCCCCCCACCCCCAACCTGTCTGTGACTCACAATGATGTCCCCGCCTCTGACAAACTGCAGACGCAGCTGGAACACGGTGATGTCCAGGAGGTAGATGAGGTCACACAGGTAATCCACCAGCAGCCAGAGGTAGATGTTGTCCGGCATCTGGTAGGGGAAGGCCCAGCGCACGGGAATCAGCCAACAGTTCCAGTTCCAGGCCAGCACCACGAAGAACAGCCACAGGATGTACATCAGGTCTGCAGGGGTGGGAGGGGGCAGGAATATGCTAGAACATCAGCCAGAGAAGGGCTCCTCGCCATGGGATGAGGGTGGGGCTTTTTTCTTCCCACTTGCCTGTCTGCACTTTCCTACAAGCACTATATGCGGCCCTTCTGTAATTTGGGGGGGGGCATGTAAAACTATCTTTGATATAAAAATAAATCACGGCTAGGCCCTAACAAATTGAGTACTCTGAGTAGGGGATATGGGATATGGTGTCATTATTAGTTAATAGACAGCTAACCAGAAAACACTTTTGCTCTCATTCTTGTTGAACTTTTTCCAAAAATGTATTTCCTGCCTTTGTAAATACACAATAGTAAGTAATGCATAGAAGGTGGACAGATGGATACGCAGATGGACAAGTGCATGGAGGGATGGATACTGTAGGTCACCTGGGCATTTTATCATTTATTTCTTTATTTATTTTTGTCTTTAATTGTTTTGACCGTGCTGGGCGGCTTGCGGGATCTGAGTTCCCCGACCAGGGATCAAACCCATGCCCCCTGTAGTAGAGGCGCAGAGTCCTAACCACTGGACCACCAGGGAATTCCCCCCACCTGGCATTTTAAAGGACCAATGGACACCAGGGTTGAAGTCCTGCCCCCCAAATGACTTCCTGTGTGTCCTTAGGAAAGTCCCTCTCTGGCACCTGTTCTGTCCTCCTCAGAGAAGTCATGAGGAAAAGTCAGATAAAAAAGGCAGGGAGGGCTTCCCTGGTGGCGCAGTGGTTGAGAATCCGCCTGCCGATGCAGGGGACACGGGTTCGTGCCCTGGTCCGGGAAGATCCCACATGCCGCGGAGCAACTAAGCCCGTGAGCCATGGCCGCTAGGCCTGCGCGTCCGGAGCCTGTGTTCCGCAATGGGAGAGGCCACAACAGTGAGAGGCCCGCATACCGCAAAAAAAAAAAAAAAAAAAAAAAAAAAGGCAGGGAGATCCTTTGTAAACTGTAAAGTGCTGTGCACATATAAAGCGTTGTTATTCCTGAAGAATACAAAATGGGCTAAAAGGCAAGTGAGAGGGACTTCACTTTAGATGTTGGAAGCACTCTTCCCCTTTTCTGCTCAGAGCAGCAGCTCTGGGAAGGAGCCAGGAAGAGCAGAGTAGAAGAAAGACTTGGCCAAGAGTCAGGAGTCCTGAGTCTGCCACTGACTAGTTGTGTCTTTAGGCCAGTTAACTTCTCTGTACCTTAGTTTGCTTGTCTGTTAAGATGGGTACGATCTTATGTTCCTAGTTCAGGGACTTTGTTTGTTTGGGGCCCGCCCTTGCACTGCCCCCACCCCCTCCCATTCTCCTGCCCTCTCATGTGACATGTGGCAATGCCCACTGCCTTCCCAGGACTCACTGGTCAGCGGGTCGATGCTCTGGGGAAACTGGTACGTCTTCCAGGGGCGGCGTTTGAACTTGCAGCAGAGCATTTCACAATAGTGTTCCTCCTCCACCTGCCCCGCTTCAGCTGGTTTCACATCCAGGGCCGGTTCTGGGGCTTTCTTGGCTGGGGCTATGGGATGACACTGTGACCCTCTGACCCAGCCCTGAGGCTCGGGTAGAGGAGGCAGAGAGAAGGCTCGCAGGACTTCCCTGGTGGTGCAGTGGCTAAGAATCCACCTGCCAGTGCAGGGGACACGGGTTTGAGCCCTGGTCCGGGAAGATCCCACGCACTGCGGAGCAACTAAGCCCGTGCGCCACAACTACTGAAACCCATGCACCTGGAGCCCGTGAGACGCAACAAGAGAAGTCACCGTAATGAGAAGCCCGCACACTGCAACGGAGGGTAGCCCCTGCTCGCCACAACTAGAGAAAGCCCACACGCAGCAACAAAGACCCAACACAGCCAAAAATAAATAAATAAATAAAAACAAAAAAAAAGAGAAGGCTCCCAACTGCAGACTCTGCAACTGAAGCTGAGGGGACCCTGGCGCCATCCCATAACCTGCTACAAGCTCTGTGTGCTCTCCAGCAGCAACCTGGGCGCCTGCTCTGAAGCTCTTACGGCTCAGTCTGGGACTGCTTCTCAGGAACTGCCTAAAATGAGGTGTTTCTGGGCAAGTTGGAGGTTTCAGTTGAGTGTGTGCTTGTGTGTCTGTGCTTAGACCCCTTGGTTTCCCCTGGAGGGCTAGGGGCATTGGTACCCAGAACTTCCACCACCCAGGGCCAGAAATCAGGAAAACATTGTTCTAGGTTTTTCAGAGCAGAAATCTCAGCTGTATCATCTCCAAATCAAGACACCAAATGGGATCACGGTTTTCCTGTGCATCTATGGTGATGTTGTTGGTGACCTAGAGATTGGCTCTTACAGGTTTAGTATGGCTACGTTTCCAGCTTTAGGAGTGTGAAGTCAGGCTCTGCTAAGTCCGCTGTTGGCACCATGAGTTCTAACGCACAACCCTCCTTTGAAAGGACCTAGAAAGCCTCCCTGGTGAGAGAGCATGGTTCTTATTTCCTCCTGGCACTTTGAAAGCAGGAAACTTTGAGGTAACTCCATAAGAATATTGCAATGGAGACCTCTGAAAAATAAGACTGTGTAGTTCCAGAGTGGGTTATGGACACCATCTAAGTGAAAGACCATGAGATACATCCCAGGGTGGACCACCTGCCCGCCACTGGGAAAGGGGCAGAGGGTCAACAAGGGAACTTGCCCTGTGGGAGAGAGAGCCAAATACAACGGGATCACTGGTCAGAACTTTGACGTTCTTTCCTCCCCTGGACACGTAGCTAAACCTGTACATAAAGGACCCCAAATTCCAAAGAATGGAGATATGGGCTTCTCAAGCACCCCAACCATTTCCTTGGGGCCACCCTCCCCAAGAATTTGACAGGGGCCTTAAGGGGCCCCCACTCCACCCCTGGTCAGGTGGCCCAGCCCCAGCTCTGGACTCACAGGGCTTGGGGCTCTCTTCATCAGAGGTGACATCAGGGTCGATGAGCTTCTCCTTCACCTTCTCCGTCCGCTCCTTGAAAAGCTTCACCAGCTCCTGGAGCCGGTTGTTGATGAGGGCACTGGTCTGGCTGTCTGTGGAGGCTGTGCGGTCCTGGTCACTGAGGGAACACCACCCAGAGCTGAACGGGCTGCGTGCGGAGGGACCCCTGCACCCCCGGGCAAGAGCTGAATCTGCTTCCCACCTGGCCTCAGGGGGTAAATCCTGCCCCAGTCTTCTTCTGACATCAAAACATCAAACCCACCTTAATATCTCCTGGGAGGAAATTCAGTCTGCGATTAACACCCGGGTGCCCAGCTTTCAGAAAATGTACCACGAATGCTCTGATTCAGATGGGCAATTCCAAAAAAACTTGGATTCCACTTGTGATTTAGGGGGAAACTCTGGAACTCAGTTCAGGGCTGTTAGTTTCAATTTGGGGTTCACATGAGATACAGGACAGATCAGAGAGGGGACAGGGTCTACCTTTTTAGGCTTAGGAAATAGCTGATGGAAAAAACAGTGCAGGGGATTCCCTGGTGGTCTGGTGGTTAGGATTCTGCGCTCTCACTGTCAAGGGCCCGGGTTCGATCTCCGGTCGGGGAACTAAGATCCTAGAAGCTGTACAGCGCAGCCAAAATAAATAAATAAATATTAAAAACAGTGCAGATACATTACATATTCTTTTAATTTATAGGAATTTGAACTGCGTGAACTTGCAGCAAGGGAGAGACAGACACAGACAGAGAGAATTAATGAGAGTCTTCTGTTCAGCGTGGGTCAAGAGCCCTGGGTGAGTTGAGACGGGCAGCCTTGTGAACCGGCCTATGTTCCATGTTCTCCTCTGAGTGGCCCGTGATCCTCTTGCTGAGCTGAGGGTAACACTGCTGTTTACAGATCTACTGGTTTTTTTTTCATACATCGAGGCACTGAAACTCAAGCCAGCTATTCTTCTCGTGCTCAGCTGAGGGAGCTAGCTGGAGAAAAGCAGTGGGGGGGGGGGGCGGTCATAATGAGAGATGGCGCTGTGGGGTGGAGGAGACAGGAGCTGCTCACCCACACGCACTCCCTCCTGCAGGGAGTAGCCACCACGCAGCCAGGGACTACGTCGCCCAGGTGTGGCCGTGCGAGCTCTCACAGGTGGACGTGCTAGCGCAATTCCGGGCCTCCCTGTGGAAGAGCGGCCCGGCACGCTCCCTTTCTAGTGGTGACCAGCAGGATCTTGAAAGCCACACAAAGGTGGCAGAGCCACTGTTGGCTGGGGCCCTAAATGACTGCAGGGGACAGAGCCTTCCACTGACCTGAAACACACCACTGGTGACACAACTATGATATATGAGACGTCTTGTTCCTTAAGCCACTGAATCATTGAGGTCTATTTGTTATAGCATCTTAACCTACTGAGGTAATACATGGGGTTCCATGCTGACCACCTTAAGAGTTTTCAAAGGTAATTTTTATTATTATACCTGATTTCTGGCTTATTTTCTGATATTAAACCCTACCCCTACCCCTACCCCTACCCTACTGCATAAGATGTGACTCCACTGTATGCTAAAATGGATCACTGGACTATACGTGAGGTTTGGGTCTTTTCCTGCTTCTTTTGCTTTTCTGAACTTTCCACAATACTGTTAAGCATAAGCTCCATAAAATTATGGACAGAAAAAAAGACTGGAAGGAAAGTATATTGTCTCCTAAGGTCACTCCAGAAGCTATGGCTGGAGAGGAGGTGAGGATCCCAGGCCAGAGCCCAGGGCTGGGGTATCCACTGTCACCAGCCTACGTAGACCCTTCAGGAAAACACCTCCCACTGGCCCAGCCCTTGTGACACTTCGATGTCAGAGACACAGGTCCCAATGCCCTCGTAGTGGCCTCTAAACATTGTTCCACAGACCAGTTGCATGAGAATCACCTGGGAAGCTTATAAAGATGTGGATTCCCCAGGGCCCACTCTCTGTGGTTCTGGACACAGCTGGGCCCAGAGTTTGAGCCCATTCTGCAGACCAGATTTTTCAGAATTTCTGGGCTGGTCAGAAGCAGCCTAGGCAGGAAACCCGGCCCTCTCTTACTGCCAGGAAGCCACTGACACAGTCTGCCTTGGGGTGGAAGGTTCTAAAAACATCCATTCTCCCCCCAACTCACCTCCCTTTGCTTACCCATCCCCACCCAGACTTCTGATTCCCTGAGACCCCAGAGGTGGTCCCCACTTACTCAGTGCCCTGAGGGTTGGTGGGGTCCGACCAAGCGACCACGGGGGATACAGCCGGTGACAGCATCTTGAGCTCTTCAGCCTCATCATCTTGGGAGCACAGGCTCTTCCTGCAAGAGCACAGACATGGAAGGGAGGGGCCTTCAGGGAGGCAGGGGCCACGAGGGGGTGAACCAACTTTGAGCCCGGCAGACCACCCAGAGCAAATCCTGGGGGGAAGGTGGGGACAGAGGATGGTGCTGCCAAAGGGTCCTCGCTTGCCTGCAGGGAAACAAAAAAGGAGAAGAAGGGACACATCCAACCTCTGGATCTCAGTCTCTGCATCCATTCAATGGCCTAGCATAAAAGTAACAGCACTGACTTGGGATCGGGCAAACCCGAATTTGCACCCCAGCCCTGCTTCTTCCCAGTGTGTGACCTTGGCAAGTTACTCAAACCCTCTGAGCTGCCTCAGGTTTCCCCCTCTATAAAATGGGACTAAATCTACCCAATTCAATGAGGTTCTCATCACTCAGTAGGGTCTCGGTTTAAACAACTTTCTTCCTTCCACCTCCCAGTCTGAGGGCACTGCCCTCCCCAGTCCACCCCGTCCCCTTCTCCATCACACCACCCTTCCAGCTACTGAGAAGGTGTGAGGGCTCACATTCCATCTTATTAACTCTCCTGGAAGCTCAGCTTCTCTCCCTTTGCAGATGTGCCCCTGGCTGGAAAAGTTGACACCCATGGGCCATGAAGTCTGTTTTCTAGCTCATGGTGTGACCTAGGGAAAGCCCATCCCCTCCTGGAGTTCCTGCTTCCCTATCTGAAGCATGAAGACTAAATTATGCCCAGGTCCCCATCATTCAGTCCAAGTCTGCCACAGGGTGCTGCATGTGGACTCACTGGTGTCTCAGCTGCTGGTGTCTAGATTTGAATCCACTTGGTACTCTTCCCATACTCAACCACCGTGACTCAGGATTCCACCATTAGGGCTTGTAAGGGGATACAGTCAGAGGGATGTGCAGCATTTGCTTTATTCCAGAAGGCTCTGAGACCACCCTATTACCTTCTGCCAACTCGCCTAGAATGGTAAAACTCATGGGTTCACCTCTTTTACACTCTAATTAAAAGGATGCCTGCAAACAAGAAGACTGGGGCAAAAATCTCACAACTGGGACTTAAACGCAGGCCTCCTGCTCCCAGCCCAGTGCCCTCTCCGGGCCTGGAGAGAATCCAGAGTATGGAACTAAATCAGCAGCTATGCAACTCCAGCACCGTCCAGTGCCTGGCCCTGTGCTGAGCACCTCACATACCGTAGCTTGTTGAATTTTCATAATCCTAGTAGACAGGGGATGTTTGGGATTCACTCCAAACTACAGCATTGCACTGTGGGAAGGGCCTTGCCTGTGGGCCCCTCTGTTTTGGTGGCTTTTCTGCTCCTATCAGTTGCCCCCCGTGCTCATTCCATCGCGGACCACAGGCAGCCGCACTGGCCTCTCATGTCAGGCATCAGAATTCCTTCTTGGCACCAAGCTCAGGCTGAGGCTTCCCAGTTTCTCACAGTCACATTCTCCTTAGCACTCTCTGGAAAAATCTTGTGTGATTTCTTCTTCATTGTCTATCTCGGCCCCACTGGAATGTCAGCTCCATGAGGGCAGGCCCCTCTCAGGCTTCTCCCTGATGCAACCACAGCACCTGGAGCAGAGCCTGGCACATAAAGATGTTCAGTAAATGTTTGCAAATGAATGAATGAATGAATGATAATAAGGCCTTGATTCTTGTCCCAAGTGATCTTAGTCCCCTCCCTCCTCACGAATATCCACCTCTAACCCAGCCTGTACAGTTTCCCTACTCTTATGAAGGGAACAGAGGGAGGTAGACCAGATGTCTACAATTATGGTGGTGCCCTGTCTTCTGCTCTCTGTACTCTGTGTGTGATTCAGTGAATTAAACGTGAGGACTGATGTGTCTGTGAGCTGTGTTCCAAGCCTGGGTGAGATTATGACTCTTTTCTCCACATCAAAATCTGGGAGACTTCTGTTTGCTACGTCCAGCCATCTCTGTTTTGGCAGTCTTCTGACCTCAGCTGAGAAATTACTCAAGGGTTCATGGATAAAAGCAAGAAGTAATCAAGAAAAAAGAACCATCCCTCAATCTAGCCAGCTAAGGAGATGCACTGGCAGCTCCCCTTTAGCTTAATTAACCATTCACAAAGCACTGTACTGCACTTCACAGACTGCCTACAGCTCTATGCAGGCTCTCTCTCAGTTACCTGGCTCCGGTTGTCCAAAACCAACTCTAACCATGCAGCAACTAACTTATCTCGAGAGGCACAAAAACGCATGCAACCCTGACCCAGAAACCCACTCTCGAGAAAGGAGCCCAAGGACAGAGGGCAGAAGACCAAAGAGATATTTGTAGCACCATGTGGACAGTATTCAATAAGAGAGGATTGTTATGTCTATCCTGGCACATGGAGCTGGAGGATATCAACACAGCATCACAATGAGTGTTAAGGAGATGGACTAGCAATACGGAAAAGGGCTCAATAGATAAGATGTGGTCTCAAATGAGATATGATCCAATCACTCCTTCAACTAAAACCACTCAAAAGCATGGGCCCACAAACAAGGTATGGAAGAGAAGGCAGAAAAATAAAACTACCACCTAGAGTGGTGGGATTAGGGATGGTTATTCTATCTACTGTTCTTTGGTATGTCCATTGCATTATTTAACAAAAAATTAGCCCTGTCACATTTATTACCCCCTTCAAACGTACAGTTGAGGGTATTCTGGACAGGGCTTCCTCAGAGAGCTCTTTCTAGAGCCTGAAGCCAGGAATTAGGAGAACTGAAAACGGTGGGGCCATAGTCCCAGCGCTGACGGCAACTCGCTGAGTGACTTGAGCCAGTTTCTTCCCCTCTCTGGCCCCAGTGTCCTCAAATGCCAAATGCACAGGTGGCACAGTGCTCTGAAAAGCCCAAGAGAAGCATAAAAGGTGACCTGAGGCTCCCTGTGGATGATCCTGGGACCCCAAGTGTGTCGGATTTGGCAGGAGACGGGGGCAGCGGCACGGGAGAGGGTGGATTCTCTTCCTCGTTGAGGGGCTGGCTGTCAGCATCAGCGTCTTCCGCCTGCACTTCCGGGTGCTCTTCCGTGGCAGGTACTGGGGAGAGGAAGGAGGGCACAGCATCAGAGAGAAGCCAGGTCCCAGGACCTTGCTGTGTTCTACAGGGAAGCCACAGAAAGCGTGTGTGGAGGGGCGTCTGGAAGCCTTGCCTCCCAGCAGGGCCCACAGGAGAGATCCATGGAGGGGGCACAACGATGCAGAGCCCAGGGCCCTCTGACAGCCACGCCCATGCCAGCCACTAACCCAGGAGCCACAGAAGAAGCCACGATGCCACAGAGGCCATAGGAGCTCCTGGACACAGCCTGGAGCCCAGCTCTCCAAAACCCAGCCTGGTTTCCCTGGGTCTGGAGAAGCATCAAGGCCCTGGGGTGGGTGATGGGGGTGCATCACTCAGATAGGGCATGGGGAGCCTGGGGGTGCCACGTCCTAGGGCCTGGCCTGGTGCGGCCTGGCTCAGCTGCTTCCCCTCTCTGGGCCTCAGTTTCCCCAACCCAAGGTAGGAGTGACAAGGCTTTCCCAGGCCTGTGGGAGCATGAGACACAGGGCTAAAGGGCCTCAAACTCTTTTTATATTTGATTTACCATGTTGTGTCAATCTCTAGTGTACAGCAAAGTGACTCAGTTATACACATATCAACATTCCTTTTTTTAATATTCTTTTCTATTATGGTTTGTCACAGGATGTTGAATATAGTTCCCTGTGCTCTACAGTAGGACCTTGTTGTTTACCCATCCTATGTATAATAGTTTACCTCTGCTAATCCCAAACTCCCAGTCCTTCCCTCCCCACCCACCTCCCCTTTGGCAACCACCAGTCTGCTCTCTATGTCTGTGAGTCTATTTCTGTCTTGTAGATAGGTTCATTTGTGCCATATTTAGATTCCACATGTAAGTGGTATCATATGGTATTTGTCTTTTTCCTTCTGACTTACTTCACTTGGTGTGATAATCTCTAGTTGCATCCATGTCGCTGCAAATGGCCTTATTTCATTCTTTTTTATGGCTGAGTAGTATTCCATTGTATATATGCACCACATCTTCTTTATCCATTCTTCTGTCAATGGATATGTAGGTTGTTTTCACATCTTGGTTATTGTGAATGGTGCTGCTATGAACATAGGGGTGCATGTATCTTTTTGAATTATAGTTTTATCTGGGTATATGCCCAGGAGTGGGATTGCTGAATCATATGGCAACTCTAGTTTTAGTTTTCTGAGGAACCTCCATACTGTTCTCCATAGTGACTGCACCAATTTACATTCCCACCAACAGTATAGGAGGGCTCCCTTTTCTCCACACCCTCTCCAGCATTTGTTATTTGTAGACTTTTTAATGATAGCCATTCTGACACGTGTGTGATGGTACCTCACTGTAGTTTTGATTTGCATTTCTCTAATAATTAGTGATGTTGAGCATCTTTTCATGTGTCTATTGGCCATCTCTAAGCCTTCTTTGGAGAAATGTCTATTGACGTCTTCTGCCCATTTTTCAACTGGGTTGTTTTGTTGTTGTTGAGTTGTATGCGCTGTTTGTATATTTTGGAGATTAAGCCCTTGTCTGTCACATCATTTGCAAATATTTTCTCCCATTCCATAGGTTGTCTTTTTGTTTTTTTTGTTTTTGTTTTTAATGGTTTCCTTTTCTGTGCTTATAAGTTTGATTAGGTCCCATTTGTTTATTTTTGTTTTTATTTCTATTGCCTTGGGAGACTGACCTAAGAAAACATTGGTACTATTTATGTCAGAGAATGTTTTGCCTATGCTCTCTTCTTGGAGTTTTATGGTGTCATGTGTTATGTTTGAGTCTTTAAGCCATTTTGAGTTTATTGTTGTGTATGCTGTGAGGGTGTGTTCTACTTCATTGATTTACATGCAGCTGTCCAACTTTCCCAGCACCACTTTCTGAAGAGACTGTCTTTTCCCCATTTTATATTCTTGTCTCCTTTGTCAAAGATTAATTGACTGTAGGTGTGTGGGTTTATTTCTGGACTCTCTATTCTGTTCCATTGATCCGTATGTATGTTTTTGTACCAATATGATGCTGTTTTGATTACAGTAGCTTTGTAGTATTGTCTGAAGTCTGGGAGAGTTATGCCTCCTGCTTTGTTTTTTTCCTCAGGATTGCTTTGGCAATTCTGGGTCTTTCATGGTTCCGTATAATTTTTTTGATTATTTGTTCTAGTTCTGTGAAAAATGTCTTGGGTATTTTGATAGGAATCATATTAAATCTGTAGATTGCTTTGGGTAGTATTGTCATTTTAACAATATTAATTCTTCCAATCCAAGAGCATGGGATATCTTTCCATTTCTTTGAGTCCTCTTTAATTTCCTTTATTAAGGTTTCATAGTTTTCAGTGTATAAGTCTTTCACCTCCTTGGTCAGGTTTATTCCTAGGTATTTTATTTTATTTTTTCTGGTGTTTTAAAAGGTATTCTTTTTTTTACATTCCCTTTCTGATATATCATTTTTAGTGTAAAGAAATGCAACCAATTTTTGAATGTTTATCCTGTATCCTGCTACTTTGATGAACTCATTTATTAGATCTAGTAGTTTTTGCGTGGAGTCCTTAGGATTTTCTATATATAGTATCACGTTTTTGCATATAGTGACAATTTTACCTCTTCAGGGCCTCACACTCTTGAAAGGCCTCCAATGGAGACATTTGGAAGTTTCCTGCAATCAAGGGTAACAGGTTGTTTTTGTATTGTATGTTATCCCTGTTTGGGTACACGTTTGGTATTTCCTTATTTTTGTACATGCCAAGAGCCCCCGAAATTCATCAACCCAATCCCTCTCCTGACCTCTGAGAGACCTCGCATCCTGAGAATTGGGTCCTCCCTGGGGAGCCTGGGTGTGGCTCTACCTCAGTCTTCTTGACCCACCCGAGGGACTGTGGGGACAGGTCTGCCCCAAGACAGAGCTCAGAGGATGCTGAGGGGCTGGAATGGTGTCCCCACTCCCCACCATGCCTGGGCGGGACCACCCAATAGCAGCCAGGCACAGACCTAGGTGCCAGCAAGGCAGGGGCACACGCCCAAAATGGGGAGGGGAGCATTTTGAAACACTTGGATATGTGAGCTTTTTCTAATGGCCACCATGGGAAAAGCCAGCACTTTATGAAGTCTGGTGGAGGGAACGTAAGCAGACCTCAAGACTCTGGGGCATTTGTTTTACTAACCCTAAGCTCTCAGGGGAAGAGGATGAGCAGGACTCAAGAAGCTTAAGAAGTTTTGCTAGGCTCACCAGAGATGCCCCAGGCTGTGGGAAACAGGAGAGAGCCACGGGGCGGTGGGGACGTTCCTCTGCTTCCCTGCAGACCTTGGGAGAGGTGAGCTGGAGGTGGGCCAGGGGCGTGGAGGCAGCCAGGACAAGGGCACCTTCTCAAAAATGTTCAGGGCCCTGGGGCGCCCCCAGGCAGCAAAAAATCACCCTGGTCTCAGCATCCATGAGGCTGTCTCAAGGAACCTGGGAAGGAGAAGGTGTTTCCCTTACCCCCTGCCTCACCCTGCACAAGACCCTATGAAATCAATCACTCCCAGGGGAGGGCGGGGAACTCCTAAGCCTGATGTTTCATTTCCTGCCAGCTTGGGAGAGTAGAGGCTCAAAGTAGAAATTATATTCGTTTATATTATACTGATTTATAGAATAAGAATACTATAATTCAGAATACAAAGAATATTTTATGCTTAAATTGGTTTAGAGAATAATAATATTTACTGTTAAGTACTTCCTATATGCCTGCTAGGCATTAGTTTCACTAAACTCTAAGTGCTTTATATATATAAACTCCTTCATCATTCCCGGCCACTCTATGAGGTCCCTGTTATCATTGTCCCCATTTTGTGGAGAAGGAAACCGAAGCACAGAGAGATTAAGAAACTTTCAGCAGAGCCCAGATTTGGACCCAGGCAGCCTGGCTCCAGAGCTGAAACTCTTATCCCATCCTGAGGTTGGTGACCAGCATATGTAGAGGCCTCTGTCAAAATGAAACCTCGGCTGTGAGGTGCCAAGCAGCACCATTGAAATGGGAATAATGTTCTCACTACATGCTGTCACCGCCTTGTCTGCAGCATCTAAAATCATCGTGTGTCCTACTGTTTAGATTGGGCGTAGGTAGAAACCATATATCAAACCTGCAAACGATCACCAAAGGACCTTGCTCTTGATGTTAGATAGTAAATGTTTTAGAACCAAGTCTGGGGAAGAAGGCCTTGATTTACCTCTCTCTATTAATCTGCGTTGTAAATTCGACCACTAACGTGACCAATACCAAGCCTTATATAAATCCCTGTTTTGTAAATCTTTTAATTATTTGAAAGATTTTTTTGACTGACAGTATTTTCTATTTCTCTACTCGTTTTACTTTTAATGGCTAATATAGGCATTTTATAAATAGTCTGTATTAACGAATATTTTTAAAGTGCTGCAGTAAACATCCTTGCCTATTCATCAGTAAATAAAATAAAATCATCATGTGTCAATGACAGCCGGTTCAACCCACTGTCCCAATGTGTCACTGGGACTATTTCTCAAAGTGTGGGGCTCCCAGGGACCAGAGAAGGCACACGATGATTTTAGACGGCACAGCCAAGGCAAAGGATGACAGAGCGGAACCATTCCTCCCTGTCCGGTTCTGTCTGGATCCTGAGAAGGCAGAGAGAAAGCCTCAGGCTAGTGCTGCTATGGCCTTAACACCTCGCTGACACGTCTGAATCCCCCTTTGCAGCTGGGAGAGCAGACTCAGCTATGAGCCTTCGGCAGGCCACTTACCTCACTAGAAACTACCAAGTCTACATTGTTCTCCATACCTTTGTGGTTATTTCTATTTATGCCTTCTCTATATTTATGGCAGGCCATGCTGGTTTTCCATTTGAATGATAATGTAAAGCTTCCTGTTTAAATACACTCAATTAAATGAAAAAGTGAATCCACTGAAAGAAAGATGGTAAGCAAATAAACGCAGAGCTGGTACAGAACGTGCAAAAATCGAGCCGCAGCGTAAGGGCAGAGGACGTGGAAGACCCTTTGGAGTGAGGAGATTTCGGCCTTGCCCAGAACACTGAGCCTGGCGTGTCATCCCCTGTCATGGGGTTGATCACATGCCACCTTGCCCCAACCCTGTGCCCACCCCAAGCCAGGAGGAGGGAGAGGACGAGAGTGGATCTCTTCTTGTGAAATGTGCAGCTCGACCTGCCTGTGAATCTCAGAGGCAACCTTGCCCAGTGTAATCCAAAAACAAACAAACAAATTAAAGGGAAAATGGAAGGTCTGGTTTGAGTCAAGGCAGAAAGTGACAGGGGTTAGCCCAGAGGCACCAGTATGTCCCCCGGCACTTTGTCATCAGGCAGCAAACAGCAGGAGCCCGAAGGCCACTGCGGGGATCTTGTCACAATTAAATGGATCCAGACAGGCTCACTCTCTGCACTGGCCCCTGAGGACGCCTCCTGTGGGTCTGCCTGTCAGCACCTGGGGGCCTCCCCTTTCCTGAAAGGGAAATTTGCTGAGCAGAGAACAACAGTCCTCAGAAAGTCTAGCTCCCAGCCAACTCTCAGGGTCGGTAGATTCTGTCTGCAACGGACCTCCACATTCCTCTTCTGGTTCATTCTCCTCTGATTATTCTCTTCCTCCACCCAGCTCCCTGCCCCAAGCCTTCTGGCCTGGAGAGCTGGGTGGCTTGTTTAAACTCGGGTATGAGTGACTACCTGTATAAAAATTGATGATCTGCAAAAAGCCATGTTTAACCCAAAGAAATGAATTGCTAATTGTGGAATTTTAGGCGCAGAGAGAAGGGGACTAATACCCTTCAAGTCACCACAAAGCAAGATGAAGTCACTGGTCAGCAGAGGAAGAAGGGGTGGTGTTCCATGAGCCCTAATACTGGTCCCACGCCAAGACCGTGGCACCCACACAGGAAACAGCCCGAGCCATGCAGAAGCACACCACAGACACCAGCGCGCTGGGGGGTCAATTTCACGCTACCTAGGCGACGGATGGAGCTCCCGGTCTCCTTGGTGAAGCTGGAGTTGGACAAGGCTGTCCTCCGGGAGATGAGGACAGGGATGCGGGTGATCGGGGGGTGGTAGCTGGGCACATTGGGGAGGTGCTCCACCGGGTTTCGGGGAGCAAGCCCGGGGGTCACTTGGCCAGGTGGCTGGTCCTGGACCAGGCGATTCAGCTCCATGTCCCGGCCTGGTTTAGCCATGGTGCTGGGGGCGGGGACCTCAGGCCGAGGCGGGACCCGTGGGACTGCAATCATGAGCACAGAGTTGGGAGAGGCAGGGTAGCTGGGGCTCTTCCCCACCAGCGCCAGCACAGACCAGTCCGGTGCCCACCTGCGCTTGCAGCAGCTGCACCCAAAGTCTGGAGCATCCCTCTCGTCCCTGGAGTTCAGTGTCAAGAGCGTCACCAGTCAAGTGGCTCATCCACCCAACAGCTCTGAGAGACAGCCCTGAGCGCCCCAGCTCTGGAGCTTTCTCTGCTAACCAACCATCGTAGCATTTCATACTTTAGACTCAAAGAAATTAGAATCAGAGAACCCAGAACCCCTCAGGCTTAGGCTCACAGATTCAAACGTTCTTAGCCTGGTAGGATTTTCCATCCCAAAGAATCCTGGAGCTCAATTAATTTCACTTCCAACCAGAAGCAATAACTTTTCCTAGGTCCCTGTTTCCCCAAATGGGCTGCATATTGGAATCGCCTGGGGAGGTCTGGAAATGCCCTGATGCGTGGGCCCATCCCCAGAGATTCTGATTTAATGGTCTGGGGTGAGGACTGTCACCAAGATTTTTAAATCTCCCCAAATGATTCCAATGTGCAGTCATGATTGAGAACAAGGGCTCAAGACCACTGCCTCTCAAACACAAACGCGCAGAGAAATCACCAGGGATCTTGTTAACAGTGCAGATTCTGGCTCAGCAGGTCTGGGATGGGGCCTGGGATTCTGCATGTCTAACCAGCTCCCAGGTGACACCAAAGCTGCTGGTTCAAGATCCACGCTTTCCAGTGGCGGCAGACAAAGGGCTGTGTTTCAGTGTTTCTCAAAGTGTGGTTCCCAGGCCACCTGCTTCCCAATGACCTGGGGAAAGGGGTGGAACCAGCCCCACGGAACCTGAGTCTGCAGCCAGGTGATCCTGGTCTTGTTCATCCATGTGGGGTGCTGACTTAGTAGGTTTCCGGCAGATTTGGGTTAAAGTTAACAGAGGATGTTTTTCAAAGATCAGGTAGGGGGCAGGCTCAGGACACCTGGGGTTAAGACACCCGGGTCCAGTCCCATTTCCATCAGTGGCTGCCTGGGACACAAACATCATTGTCATGGTCCCTATTATGGTCCCTTCTTTCAGTTCCAGTGATGCACTGTCACCCCCACTCTGCCCAACAACCCAGTGAGGTAGGTACTGTTATAGCCCCCTCTTTCTTGATTTGGGAGCCACAGTTAAGAGAGGTCACAGAACTGGCTCCAGGTCACAGAGCGAGGAAGAGGGAGGAGCCAATAGTGAAACGCAGGTCTGTGTCCTTGACCACTGAGCCAAATGCTGCCCACATACAGCCTCAGTTTTCTCATCTGTAAAATGGTCTGTCTGCCTCAAAGGGCAGGTGGAGTACCACCAGTGTCTTGAGGCCTGTGGAAGTTTGCAAGGCCAGGGCTCAGTGTCCAGATGTCCTCACTCCCCTAGACTCTGTCCCCATCATCCCTGAAGTTCTCAGGATTAGGGGTAGGAGTGATAAATAATCAAATTCTGCTGGGGATCTTAGCAGTAAGGAAAAGCTCAAAAGACACACAGTCTAGGACACATCCTTAGTGAGCTCTGGCCCCAATTTTCACTCAGGTACGTTACATTTGAGCCAAATCCTCACTGGGCGGTAACCTAGAGAGCTGTGTTCCCAGTGAGGGGGCTGGCAGGAGGGGTTGGCTGGGAGTACAGTTTCCCCAGGCCTCTTGGGGTCCTGGGGGCCTCAGTGCAGTTCCCCTGGGGCCTTTGAAATACATCATCAGGCTCTGACAACGTGGCCCTAAGATTCACAGAATGGGTTTTGCCTGAGGATGGGATGGGGCCGGGGGACGAGTTGAGAGGGAAAGGAGGAGGGTTTGCCCCTGTACTCTGGCTGCCCCCAGCCTGAAAGCATCCTGGACATTCTTATGCAACCCCACCACACACCTACCTCCTGAGCTGGCGGCCACGGCCTCCTCCTGCAGCTCCTGCAAAAGATAAAGAGGAAACCAAAGCTGTGACCATCAAGCCCTGTCCTAGCCCTGGTCCAGCCCAGCCCCTGTGGGGGGATCTACCCTCAGGATGGGCCCAAGACTAGTCCTGGCCCTGCCCGTTTGGTCATACCCTCCAGCTCACCTTCTGGGGCATCCAGTGCACACAGGAGCCCCAGGCCCCAACACCCGGACCTGTCACATGTAATGAGGGGAAATTCTCGGGCAGCCGTCTGCGTGTGGGGACAAAGCAACTAAAGCAGCCACCACGGCACTCTCCATCCGGCACCACACTTCACAGTGTAGAACTGTATACAATACTCCAGGGAAGGGCTTTTAGCCCCATTTTACAGAGGTGGCCACTGAGGCCCAGAGTGGGGAGGTGACTTGCCCAGGGTCACACAGCCACGTGAGGAATGGAGTCTAAGCCCACTGGTCCCCACCCATGGCCATACCACCCGGGGCCCTTCCTGACACCATCTGACCCCTGCTGCAAGCAGGGCCTCACAGCACGCACCACCCTGCTCACCTCTGTCCTGTGGGCGTCTCATCAGCCAAACCCCACCCCTGTAAGCAAAGGGGACAAGGCCCAGCCCCTTCCGCCGCTTCCCATCCAGGCCTCCGAGGTAGCTCGGGCGCCAGGCCTGGTGCTGCTCCATACCTGGTGTGAGGCGCCCTGGTGCTCAGTTCCGCCTACTTCACTCTGGTCCTCGCCACCCTGTGCCACCAGACAGCTATCCAGCAGGACACTGTGACTGCAAGGGGGCAGGAGGGAAGGGCTGGGGTTAGGGGTGTTAAATGTTTCCTGAACTGTGCTGAGTGCAAGGCTCTGTGCCAGGAGCTGGGGCACAAAGACGCCCAAGGATAAGTCCTCGCCCTCTTGAAGCTCCCAGCACAGGGCAGGTGGCAGATCTCACATCCTGCTAACAAGTTCCCAGTCTGAGTCACACTCTGGAGCAAGTAGCTGTGAAGGGCACAGCACAATTCTGCCTAGGAAGGAGGGCTTCCCAGAGGAGGTGGCCTGCGAGCTGGGAATAGGTAGGGAATAGTGTCCAGGAAAGGGGAACAGCAAGTGCAAAGAAAATCACGGAGGACGGTTTTGAGGAACTGTCTTTGGGGGCTGACCAAAGGGCACTGTAGAGTGTTCAAAATCTATGCCCAGCATTTCCCCTCTGAGAGTCTCCAGACTACCTTGGGGATATAGGCAGAGCAGGGAGTATGAGAAAAGTGAGGCACAGAGAGGTCAATTGTCCCGGCCAAAATCACACAGCAAATTGTCCCACATCACACAAACCTCGGACACAGACCCTGGTTTTTTCCATGCCATGAGATCAGAGCCACACTGCAACTGCTGAAGGTTTCAGAGGTCCCTGGCCCCGGCAGAGGCATACATGAGTGACGGGGGCCAGGGTGAGACTACAGGGAGGAGAGAAGAAGGTGTGCCCATCTGAGTCAGCAACCCCACTCCGCTTAGAATGGGAGTCCCGTGGCCAGATCTGCTGATTTTCAAGAGGAGCCTGAACTACACATTTTAAAGGTGGGACCTCCCCATCTCTAGATGCTGATAATGAATCCAAATTAGTAGATCTATATTAACATCTGTATTACCTATATTAATATGTCAATATCCAAAAGAGCCTGTCTCCAGACTAAATTGGGCCCTGAGATGCCTGTGTGCGATCTCTGGGTTAAAATGATGACTTGGGACCAAGGGCTGATGTGATTTTTGTGGTTAGAATTAGATTCTGCTTCCTAACGGCCTCACGCCATGCCATGGACCACTGTCGCCAAGGGGCTCACGGAGGATGCTCTTTGGCATCTGCTGCCCAGAAAACCTGAATTCCCCATCCTTTACCCAGAGGGCCAAGTCTCAGCCCTCCTGAGGTGGGTGAGGAGATGGGGACGGAATTACAGACCAGTCAGTTTGGAGCCAGCAGCCTGGGAGCAGGAATCAGCCAGCAATCATATTGTCACAGAAGCTCCCAAGGGCTGTGTGCCAGGCACCGGGCTAAGCACATGGCACGCACAGTATCTCACCAAATCCTCACCCAGATAAACCCAAGAGCCCAGCTATGACTGATCCCATTTGAGCTTAGAAATCGGAGGCTCAGAGAGGTCAGATGGCCTGTCCAAGGTCACACAGCCTGTTCCAGGTGAACCTGGATAAAAGATGGGTGTCTCTGACCCCAGCACCAAATCTTCAATACTCCACTGCCTCTGAGTGTCTGCACAGCCCCAGGTGACGTGGAGGAGGGAGGCGTGTGTTTGGAGAATTCAAGCACCCAACTCACTTTATTTCTCTTCATTGCATATGCATTTCCATTGTGAGGGGCCTGAATTGTCAGAGTCACACTCTCTACCCTGCCCAGGAAGAAACAGCTTTTCTTGAAGAAAAGGGCATATTATGACTTTCATAGCGACTGGGCACTTCAGCCTTCACAGGCCCCTTCCTCCATAAATATATTTTAAAAATTCCATTTTGTGACCGCATTCGTAAGAAGATTAATATGTTAATATTATATGTTAAAATATTCCATCTAAAAGTTCATTTTTTGGTCTGATTTTGAAAGAAATTAAAATGTTCTGGAACAGATGCAGGGACCTCCTCGGTTCTCAGAGCGCAAGGGCCCAGGAAATGAACTTCCCACAGTCCCAGTCAGAGGCTTCCTGGGGTCTTGCTCATTCTAGAATCTGGCCTGGAAAGCAAGTCGCCGGGAAGCTTCCGTTTGCTTATCTGTCAAATGGGTAGGACTCATCCAGCCTGTACTGTACAGACTGGCTTATTTGAATGAGGTCAGAAGGGCCAGTGAGAAGCGCATGGAAAAGTCAAAAAACCTCCCCATGTCCGGTGTCATCTGGATTCTCCATCTCTAAACGTTGGTAAGCAGCTTTCCTTGTCTGTAGTACTAGGCGTCCGCTTAGGAGCCCAGCCTGACCTGGGACAGAATCCCAGCTTTGTGCTTGCTGGCAGGGCACCCGTGGATGTGTGGGCTGTTATCTCTGAGCCTCAGTTCTCTCATCTGTGCAATGGGATTAGCAGTAGGAACCTTAGCACAACATCTGGCACGGAAAACAAGTGCTAATCAGGTGACAGCTGTTATCATGACTGTTCTTGTCATTATTATTATAAATCCCAGAGGAGGTGGCCTCCTGCAGGTCTGTGAATCACCCACATAGATTGCGGAACATTTTGCACAAACATCTCCAGCTACGGAGACACATGACAAGCCTTACAGTGGCCCTGTCAGCCCCACCAGGGGCTGTTTGGGCACCCATGTAACCCCAAATCATGCTGCCCCTGGTTGACAGTATGCCTGCTGCCTGCTAAGGCCCCCTCTTGACCAGCCCAGATGCAGCGGGCCATCAACTTCTGGAAAGTTCCCAAGTCCCAGGGATTTCTAAGTAGAGGATCAGACAGACTGGCTGAGGTGGGCATCCCAGAGGTCCTGGCTTTCCGAGGTAAAGGTGTGGGGAGTAGCGGTGACAGCCAGCTGGCAAGAGTTTACCAGCCCACTGTCCTCCCCCAAGTCACCACACAGGCTGTGCCCCCAAGTTAAGGTCCTCAGTGCTGCCTTCAGCAGACTCTTCACCCGGTACCCCAGCCCCGAAAGAAGGAAGGTAGGGGAGCCCTTAGGGAGAAGCAGTCACCTACTTGGGTCTCGCTGTCTTTGCTGACAAGGACGCCCGTGGTGCAGGAGGTCTGCTGGGGGCGATGGCATTCATTCCAAGCCCCGGGTCGGTGCATGCCCGTGGAGAACTGGGGGAGCCCGAGCCCAGCCCCAAGCCTGTGAGGCCAGCTCTGGAGCCAGTGTGGCTCGGGTGGCAGATGAGCCACCAATCCTTCCTTCTTCTAATCAGATTGAGGGGACGTGCGGGGAACTCTGCGGAAATGCCCCCAGGGAGGCCAGGTGGGGACCAAAAGGCTTCCGTTGCTATGAAAAGCTGAGTTGTTGCCAGCAGAGACCAGGTCGCTAAGCGACCATCTGCCCGTTACCAGGGCTTACGCGTCCTCAGTAACCCCTGTGCCTCCGCAAAGCTGGCAAGAGCATCCTTCCCCAGCCAGTGACGGCCCAGCCCACCTGTCCCACGCCTGACACCCTCTGGCCTTGGCCCTGGGATCACTGGCTCTGTCACCACAGGGCCCTCGTCGTCCCTATCTGGGGCCCCAGAGTGCCCTGAGTTTGAAGCTCTGGGTGAACATCTGTATGAGCCTGTGTTTGTAGTGTAACAGTGTTTGTAGGTAACTGTACGTATGTGCTTGTGTCTAGTGTGGATATGTGCAAGTGTGTACACGTGTGCCCATGTGTGTTGCTTGTGCACGTATGCAGGCTGTGTGTGTAAGTGCCCTGCCTACACATACGTGTGCACATAACCCATCATGTGTGGCTGTGTCTGTGTGCAGGTGTGTATGTGCGGTGCAGTTATGTGTGTGTGTGCGCCTGTGTGTACTGTGCAAAGAACATGTGTGTAGTTAGTGCGTGAGCCTGTGTGTGTGCACATTGGTGGTGTTTCAGCTCAGGAGCTGTAACATATAAAGGGATTTGCAGACCTATGTGTTGGGCATACGGGTTTGGTGGCGGAACAGCTCAGAGCTCTACAGTCTACACAGAGGCAGGTGAAAGCAGGGGGCAAATAGAACTGCACTAATGCAGCCAGGCAGCATCTGAGGTCTTCATTTAGGGGAGGGGCAGTTACCTGTTAATGAGAGCATCCTGGCTCTGGAGAGGCCTGGAGGGTAGAATTAGGACGGGGTTACAGAAGTCATAGTTTTGGCAGAAGAAATAACTTCCCAAGTCAGAGGTGCATATGGATGGAATGGACAACCTTTGATAGGTTGTGAGCTCCCTGTCATTGGGGGCAATCAAGTAGCTGTGTGGCCTCCTGCTGAGGATGGAAAGATTAGAGGTGAACTGGGCAAGCGTGGACTCAAAGTAGATAACACTAAACAGGCTTCTAGCCCCCAAATCCTATGCGGCCTCATGGTTTAACTCTTTCCTGACTGAGACTAAAAGTGACCCTCAGTAGGGATGAGAAGACAGGGGACTTTTGATGGAGCACTTACTCCACACCAGGTCCTACCGCATCCATTCTCACAGCCAACCCTCTGACCACTCAGGAGGGGTTGTTATCAACCCCTCCCCCCATTTCAGAGATGTGGAGGCAGAAGCTCTGTGCCCATCTGCCACTTGCCCAGGTCACTCTGCTGAGAGAAGAAAAGCTTGTGCTCCTAACACTTGTGATGCTACCTCGCCTCAGGCCATGGCGGAAGTGTACGGGCCGGGGGTACCACAGAGGGCAGAGTGACAGGTACAGGGTAAAATACAAGGGGGATGGAGCAAGGGGACAGGTTAAATCATCTGGCCTGATCTGTTGTACCACAGCCACCACGCTGTTCCTCCTGCCTCAGTCTCTGCACAATGCAGCTGCCAGCCTGTGTCACTTCCCTGCTCACAAACCTTCCATGGCTCCCCCATTGCTCCTGGGAAATCAAGTTCAAGGCCTTCACAATCTAGCTCCACCACCTCTGAAGGATCATCTCCCACCCCTTCCACGAGCTACACTGTCACCCTTCCCGGGACATGCGGGCTGCTCGCGAGGCAGCAGTTCACTCCCTCCTCCTTGAGACACTTTCCAACTGGGCCTCCAGGCCTCACACCCTTCTCATTTCCCTCACCCCCCCCATGGGCGCCTCCCCCTCCTTGGTCCTTTCTGGTTCCTCCTCATCTCTTTGACCTCTGAGCTGGCATTTTGGCCTCTCCTCCATCTACACTCACTCCCCGGGCATCTCCTCCAACCGCACTTTCATTCCGTCTATGAGATCAGACGCCCGTCTTTACAGCTCTGGTCCAGGCTCCCACCCCCTAACTCCACTCAGGCATCCGTCACCTCCACGTGCATCCACCTCTCCATCTGCCCTCTGTCCAGCCCACACAGCTCAGCATCATCTCCCTCTTAGTGGTTTCTTTCCTTACTATTCAAATATATTTGACATATAACATTTTATAAGGTGTACAACATGCTGGCTGATACATTTGTATATTATGATATGGTTGCCATGGTAGCGATAATGAGCAAGCTATCACATCACCTAATTATCATTTCTTTTTAGTGGTGGGAATAATGAAGATCTAGTCTCTTGGCAAGCTTGATTATAACTTTTAGCCGTTTCTGAGTTCCACTTTTAAGCTCTTACTGTAACTGAACTCTTTTGTGTGTTTTGATGTTGAAATTTTTATGGATGTGGACACAGAATCAACCATTATGGATGACAGAGCTGAATCCAGGGCAGCCTTACGAGGCATCAAAGGCAACCATTGGGGACCGACTGTTGGGGAGGGTGTGAGGGACAGAGACAGCTCTGCGCCTTGGCTTTGTTAACCACACGGGAGAGCTGGGCGCCCACTGCACGGGTCCATGCATCCTTCCATGCATTCAGCCAACACTGATTTGGTGCCTACTGTGCTAGGCACTGTTCTAGGCTCTGGAGACATGGCAGTGGAGGCAACAGACAAAAATCCCCAACCTGTGGAGGTGCATTCAACATCTGTACATGTGAGTGTGGGTGGCGTGGAGGTGGTCGCTGAGTATTAGGTACTATGAATCCCAAGGTCATTATGAGCACAGTGGGGTCCCCCAGCACCGCCTCAGCCTTTCTGGTCAGTGCCCAGCGGAACTGGGCACGGAACAAAGGGAGGAGCTCCGTGAGCGGCAGAGAGCATCCTCACCCCAGAAGCCCTGGCAGCCCCTCCCTGGGCCAGCCCTCAGCCAGGGGCACGGGTCCTTACTCAAGCTCCTCCTCCTCCTCCTCCTCCTCCTCCTCTCCGTCCTCCTCCTCCTCTCCGTCCTCCTCCTCCTCTCCGTCCTCCTTCTCCTCTCCGTCCTCCTCCTCCTCTCGGTCCTCCTCCTCCTCGTCTTCTTTCTCCTCTTGAATCTGAGGCAGCTCCCTGAGTTGAGGTCAAAGGCAGGAGGTGAGGTTGCCTGTAGCTGTACCCCAAATCCACCTCCTGACCCCCATTTTCAGTATGATGGACTGTGACCCCCTCAGAGACCAGACCTTAACTTCCCACCCAAGACTTTAACTGGGGAGCCCTGCCTGAGCAGCCCCGGCTTCTCTCTAGCAACAGCGCTCCCTCGGTGCATCAGGGGCTGATCCCGGCCCCCAACTGTCCTGGTGCTGACCCTAGGTCAGCCCCTGATCCTCCCTGGACCTCAGTTTCCCCATCTTTGCGATGGAGGTCATGAGCCTGAGGACCTGAGGCCTCCTGGCTTGAGCAGCTATCACCCAGCTCACAGGTGGGAACTAAGATCGCTCAGCCCCTGCGGAGGGTGACCCAGACATCACTACCACGGTTACACATTCCCTTCCCCGAGGACCTTGCAACTCCCTTCCGGAAATGTGTCCTGCAGGGGGTACACACATGCACATGCAAGGACTTGTGGACAAGAGTGCTCGTCGCAGAATTGTTTATAATAATATAATTTTGGAATCAACCTAAATGACCATCAAGAGCGGACAGGTTAAATACATTCTGGCACATCCATATGATGGAATGCTACGCAGTTGTAAAAAAAAAAAAAAAAAAGAGGGTGATCTCCACGTACTAGATGTGGAACGATCTTAAGGTACACTGTTGAATGAATGTAGCAAGGTGCAGATAGGTCAGTGCCTGTGATATGCTATCTTTTGTACAAAAAATGAAGGGAATCCATGCTCATATGTGCTCAGATGGGCCCTGGAAAGGTACAGAAGATGCTGGCAGCCACTGCGTCCGTGGGGAGGGGGATGGGTGTCTGACGGGAGGGAAAGGGAGGAAGAGGCAGACTTGGTCCCCGCTCTATGCCCTTTTATACCTTTGGGATTCTGTACCATGTGCCTGTTATCTTCCCAAGCACTGTTTTTTTCAGGGCTTTCTCTGGCTCCCACCTGGGCATCTGCTGCACCACCTCGCTCTCCTCTTCATCAGCTGGAGCTGCCTCTGAGCCCTGTGGGCTGCTGCTGACCTCCTGATGCTCATCCTTCTCCCAGTGAGGGTCAACATCTTCCAGGAGGAGGTTGGGCTCCTCTTGCTCTCCCGGCAGGATGCTGACTACAGGGGACACAGGGTGTGGGGGGGAGAGTGGGCCTGGGCCTCTGAGTCCCCAGGACCACACGGGGAGCCTTGGCCACCACCAGCTACACGCCAGCTCTCAGCCAAGCAGCAGAAAGGGCACCGCTCTCAGTGGGACTGTTAACAACCAGGTCAGTGCTCAAGTGATGGGCTGAAGCCCACGATCACTCATCCTGTCTCCCTCCGTTAGTTTTCCCTCTCTTTTTCCCCTTGAGACAGAGCTTCAGTTACAGTTAGTCTTGTTTCTCACCAGAGCCTCCTTGGAGGTTTGTGCAGAAGCAGAAACTATGCTTCCACCACAGCATTGCAGGTGATGCCAAGAGACCCAGGCTCGAAGTACACCCTGCCGCATCCAGGTGCGGTGGCCTGGAATGTCCCGAGGGATGCAGACAAAGCTTGCCCGCCACCTGTTCTCTAGATGCCACCCCCTGGTGACAGCGTACTACATGCCCGTAATCTCAGAACCTCCTTCTGGGAGTCTAGGAAGACTTCCTCCTGGACTAGAGACTCCAACCTCCAAGGGAACTTGACTTTCTCGTGGAGATGGTCTCACTTTCAACATTTCTCCACGTACCCTGGTCCCTGGCAATGAAAACACTTTGGGGCTGTGACCTTGGCAGAAGTGGGTGCAGAGGAGTCTCATCAGGAGCCTAAGCCCACCCCAAGACAGGAGGAAGGTGGAGACTGCCTGGTAGCAGGTGTTCCCAAAAAGCTCCAGCAGTCTTGGTGACCTTCAGGCCAGGTATGAATTACTAATGGCGATTTTATTTTTTTTATTTATTTATTTATTTTTTTTTAACATCTTTATTGGAGTATAATTGTTTTACAATAGTGTGTTAGTTTTCCCTCTACAACAAACACTAATGGCGATTTTAAATGGAAGCTAGCCTCAAGTCTTATCCTTTGACTTTGGAAGTTATTGTTCATGGTGTAGACTAATAATATTAATAATAGTAATGGTAATAATAACAGCAGCAGCTACATTTATTGAGCATCTACTATATGCCAGGCCCTGTGCTAAGTGATTTACATGGACTAACTCAATCAGTCCTCACCTTTTGAAGTGGGAATAACTATTATCTCCATTTTATTTTCCCTCTTTTATATCTTATTCCCCATTTGACAGGTGAGTACGCTGAAATGCAGGTTAATACCTTCTTTTACGGGGTGCTCCCCACGTGCCAGGCATGGGGCTGTCTGCCTTCCAAGAGTCACCTCACTCCCCACTCCTGCCTCCTGGCTTCCAGTTACCGACGTCAACCCTGCCTCACAGAGGAGGCTACAGCCTGCCCTCCAGGGAAGCCTCCCACATGCTTCCTGAGCTACGGTCCTGGCTCCCCCATCCCTACAAGCAGCCCTGGGGTTTGACCAGGGAGGATCCTCCAACTGTGGCCCTGAATCCATTGGTGGGACATACATGTCATAGGTATGTGTCGTTCTATGTTGCCACTCAGTAATGTTGCAGTGTCTTCATCCTGATCAGCCCCTGAGGGTTCAAGTTCCTGCCTGACATCCAGGTGACATCCAGGGGACAGAATATCCCCTGGCCTGTGAGCTCATGAGCTTTCATGGCAACGCTGCCGGGTAAGAACACTACTCTCCTCCATTTTATCGATCAGAGAGGTTGAGTGACTTGTCCAAGGCCACACAGGATGCTGGAAGCAGTGCCAGGTCCCCTGACTCATTTCCCTGGTGCTATCCCAAGTGACAAACATGTCCCAGGAGCACCTCCCTGCCGTTGGTGGCCACTCCGTAACAGGCGCTGGAGGCCATCCTTGCTTGCATCCTTGCTTTCCCTTGCATTAACCCTTTCTTTTTAGGTACTAATTAGTGAATAGGCATTTTATAAACACTTCCTCCTTTCATCTTTGTGCCAGGCCTGTCCCCATTTTACAGCCAAAGAAGAGGATGGTGCCGGAGGGTACCAGCCAGGAAGGGCAGGCAGGGGATACCAACCCCTGGGCAGGGCCCTTCCTCCCGTCGAGCTCCCAGCCCTCTCTGCAGGCATCTGATTCACAGCTCTCCCTGCTTTTCCAGGGTCCACCCAGGTCACAGATGGGGCTACGATGCACCACAGGTGCTCAAACTCACATGGAAACTGCTGCTTCATCCAGGGCTTAAACTTTACCCTGGAGTCCCTCACGGGCACACCAGCTCCCGCACAGCATCCTCTCTGCCAGCCTAGGATGGCCCTCAGGGCAGCTGAATAGGGTCCTGACCCCGGCAGTGCAGATCAATAGCCCCATATGGGGAGGGAGCTGCTCTTTCTAGGAGCAGCAGGCAGGAAACCCAGGAGCATGGATTCTAGGCCAAGGCCCCCGTCCGGTCCCTGGGTTGCTGGCAAAGCCCAGGCCTTGACTCGAAACCCCCATCCTCCCTGGCAGGCCTGGGTCATGCTACCCACTCCCTCCGCCTCTTCCCGGTCCAGACTCACATCTTCCCCCATCTGACCCCCAGGCACTAACTTCTTACTAACTGGTATTTCTCAAAGCACGGTCCTTGCCACTACCCCATCATCAGAATCATCTGGGGAGGTGGGTGCTTCTTGAAAAGGCAGATTATCAGGCTCCCACACTCTTCAAATGGAAAGGTCTGGGCATGGAACATCCTTCATAGTTCCCCCCAGATGTGGCCTGAAGTTCAAGAACCCTTGTGTCAATTGCTTTCTCTGCCTCCCACGCTTGCTTAACCTCAGAGTAATCTTTGTGAAGTCACTGCCCTGCTCAACCAAACTTCAATGGCTCCCCATTACCTACAGCCTCGTCCTCTAACATCAGGCCCCAACTCTTCTAGTTTGACCTTCTGCCTCAAGGTCTCTGGGCTCCAGATTAGCTGAAGTGCCCACCTCTCTCCCTGTACACTCTCACCTCCAGTCATGTGTTCATTTTATTACGTCTACCAGCTTGCCCTCCCCTCGCTGCCAGTTTGAGACCTCAGGGGTCTCAAACTCCAAGGCCTATGTAGCCAGGGAGATGGTGCACATGAGTAAAGTGGAGGGTGCCACCTGCCCTCAGGTGGCAGCTGCCACTCAAGCTGTCCTCACAAGCACAGCTCGATCTTCCCAGTTTTCAAGAGAAGCCAGATTCTTCTATGCAAAGCCACCTGATTTTTCAATGTCGACAGCTAATTCTAATTTTTAAAATCACTCCTTGCCCCAAATGAAGACATCTGTGGAGCCAGCTGGGACCCAGGGCAACTGGCTCAGGACCCCTGGCTAACTCCTTCCGGCAACCCCAGTACCACAGGCCATATTAATCCACCCACTTCTCAAACCTAGGGACTCACTTTAGCCTTATCTGAAGCAATAATATCATGCGATCACAGGTTTGATGTGCTACCGTATGCTTTTTAATGTCAATTAAAGCACGTGCGGCTGTCCACTGGTAGTCCCCAACTCCTTGAGTGGGAGAACATAGCCAAGCCTAAGGAGATCCTCTTCGGGGGGGAAAAACTGTGTCCCCGGGGGGGTAGGGGGCGCTGAGAGCGCCAGGCACCATGCCGAGGGCTGTGCCGGCGGCGTCCTCTCAAAGACAGTCCCCGCGGGCTTTCCCGCAGCCTCTGGTGGGAAGTCCTCCTGCTGTCTCGCCTAAATCCCACAGGCTGCCCTTGGCTGGCGTTCCCCTTGCTCAAGGGGACAACCTTGGTCTCCGAGAGGCAGTTCTGGGACTGGATCCCCCTCACCCTGCCTGGGATTATTGGGGGCGGGAAGCAGGGGGTTCAAGGAAGGTAGGGGGGGTCGATGGCCACCTCATCCCCTGCCCTGCAGGTCTTCTCTTCAGGGAACCCTTCTTTCCTTCCATCCATCTGTCCATTTGTCCATCTGCGCTCTCCCAGGCTCCCCTCCCTTTTGTTTCAGAGGCCTCCAGCTGCCGCCACCCCTGAAACAAAGGAGAAGAGAGAAGGGTGGGTGGCGCGGGGTGGACAGGCGGAGGGAATGAATGAGCGAAAGAATGGGGAGGCTGGGGGATGGAGTGGGGGCGGGATACTCACCCCTCAGGGTCACCCTTGTGGTGGGATGAATAGTGTCCCCCCAGAAACATATATCCAAGTCCTATCCTCTGTTACCTGTGTGACCTTATTTGGAAATAGGGTCTTTGCAGATGTCACTAGTTAAAGATCTCAAGATGAGATCATGCTGGATTTAGGTTGGGCCCTAATCCAATGACTGGTGACCTTACGGAAGACAGGAGAGGGAGATTTGGCAGCCACAGAGGAAAAGGCAGAGATTGGAGGGCAGCTAGATGCCACGGGGCACCAAGGATGGCCAGCAGCCACCAGAGCCAGGAGAGAGGCCTGGATTCAGAGCCCCAGAAAGAAACAACCCTGGCAACACCTCGATTTTGGGCTCCTGGCCTCCTGAACCGCAAGAGAATACATTTCCGCTATTTGAAGGCACCGTGTGTGGTCCTTTGTTACAGCAGCCCCAGGAAACTGACACACC
The DNA here is from genome assembly GCF_026419965.1 of Kogia breviceps. NCBI lineage: Eukaryota > Metazoa > Chordata > Mammalia > Artiodactyla > Physeteridae > Kogia > Kogia breviceps. The sequence continues at coordinate 31,959,792 of NC_081327.1, forward strand.
GCGGTTACTGGCCCCGGGGCTGAGTCCGCCCCATGGCTGCCCCAGGCCCCACCATGACCCGCAGGCTCCAGGCACGCAGGGAGGCCCTGCTACAGCTGGCTGAGACCTGCCTCCTTCCAGAGAAGCAGGGAGGAGGGTAGGAGGGTTGGGGGCTCCATCCTCAGAGCTCTCAGGGGCCCCTGGTAGGAGGGGGCGCGTGGGTGGCTCTCTGTTCCAGGGAACGTTTTCCACTCCTCTAACCTTGGCCTGGCTGAGCAGCTGCTTAGCCCAGGGGACTCTAGTCACTGCTCCATGACAACTTGCTTTGTGACCTTGGACACGTCTCTGCCCCTCTGCCTTCCCCAACAGCCATAGACGGCTCGCGCTGGGCCCTCCAGGGTGGCCACGAGCTCGAGACTGAGAGAGCCCTGCTCTGAGCCTCCCCTTCACGACGCTGTCACGATTATACAAACTCCATGACACCCACACCCGAGCGCCACAGCTGGCCAGCCTGTGGTGGCCGCCCATGTCAGAGTGCTCATAAAGGCCACCACTGGCCCCGCGGGCCCGGGGCTGGCAGCCCTGGGACGCCCGAGGCCCACGGTCCAAGGGCCTGTGTCCAGGGTGGAATAGGGCCACTGCTCCCAGGCCTTAACTCTGCTCTGCTCACCTCCAGTGCTCATCACTGGCCTGGCACACAGCAGCCCTCCATGAGCATTTGTGAATGGATGAATGCCCCATATACCACATGCCTTTCCAGAGGCCATGAAATGAAGGAAGAGCAGATTTTGGACCCTAGTCCTCCCCTTCTGGCCTCAGTCTGGGCCCCAGTCCTGGTGCAGAGCTGGGATAAAAGGCAGCACACATATCCCACAGGGGAGGGGATGCCATCCCAGCTCAAGGGGTCCAGTTCCCCCAGAGAAAGCCCAGCTCCCTCCTTTCACCCCACAACCAGGGACTCTGCTTAGCCAAACCCACTGGTCCTGGGGGCTGTGGGGAGTTCTCACCAGGGGCTCCTAGCAGGAAAGGGGGGGCCCATCCAGTTTGACCTCAGAATTATTTTTTCTGGATAGAAGCTGGAAGGCAAGCCAGGTTCCTGCCTATGTGTGCATCCACCCACCCCCGGCTCCCAGGAGGGGCCTCCAGCCACCGTCTGGCTCTGGGCCGGGCTCTGGCCACCTGGCCAGGCTGACCTGAGGTAGGGCCTACACAACATGGGGCTCTCCCAGCTCCAGGTCTGGAGGCTCTGCCTGCCCCACGACCCGAGCACGCTCAGACCAAGCAACCCCCATGGAGACACACACGAGGACCCACTAACGTGTCACTTACTGCTCTGCACGTCACATGTCACAGGGGAGTCAGGCTCCTGTATGGGGAGAAAAGGAGAAAAAAAGTGCTGTGGACTCCTCACCGGCCTCGCTGCTTGCATCAACCCTCCCAGCGCACGCAGGAGCAAAGGGGGTTTCCTCACGGCTCCCGGGACACTGCAGAAGATCCCGTCCTGCTTCTTCCCTCCCGCCTCAGAGGTCACCCGCTCCTCCAGTCACTCCCCCACCAGGGTCACCACTTGCCTCGTCCCACCTCAGCTCCTTTGCCCAGGCCGGGCCCCTGCCTGCGATGCCCTCTCTCTGGTCCTCTATGTATGAAAAACCTCTCCCATCCTTCCCTGGAGTGTTATCTCAAAGTCCCATCTGCACGAAGGCCTCTCCCCGCCAGCACCACACCATCCCCCTGCAGCCCCATCCTCAGGGATCCCCCCCTCCGTGAGCACATCTTCATCCACTGATCGCTCCTGCCACTGGATACCCCGCTTTCCTCCTGTTGGGGAGCTCCAAAGCTGAGCTTCCTCTGCCACCCACAGAGGCCACGAACGTGGAGCCTGAAGGCTCAGCCCACGGGGAAGGGACCCTGAAGCTTCCTGTCCACCTCCTACTGCAGGGGGACTGCGATCCAGGCCTCCTGCCCCCCAGTTCCAGGTGCTTCTATGAAGATGGCCAATTGTCCCCAAGAGAGAATGGCCAGGTGCGAGGTTCTGGGAGAGGGAGAGGTGGGGGAGGCCCTGCTCCCCCCACCCACCCATGTGGGAGCCCTAGGTCATCAGAAATGCACACAGGGCCCACTGGCTTCCTGAGAGCCCCACTTCTTCCCAGAACATTCCGGCCCCTCTTGTCTCTGGGCCTTTGCACATACTGACCCTCTGTCTGCAGGGCCTTCCTACAGCACCCCCTTCACTTTTACCCACCTGCTTCCTCCTCCTCCTCCCCCTTCAGCTCTCAGCTTGCAGGCCACTTCCACTAGGAAGTCTTCCTTCATGCTCCTGGGAGGCTCCTCCTCTGCACCCCACATCCTCTCTGCCCCCCACCCCCGGGGAAGCACCTCCCCCACTGACTGTGACCACCTGGCAGGAGGGGCTGGGCCAGCATTTCTCAGCCCTGTGGCCGCAGTGACCGGAGAGTGTGTGTGGAATGAGTGTGAGCCATGCAGACAGGCGGGCTGCGTGGGCTGAGCTCCAGCTTCAGGCTCCCTTCTTCCTTCTGTGCCCTCCCCTCCCACCCAGGGACCATGCCACCCTTGTCTGAGCTCCCAAGACGCCTCCAACCACCACTCAAGCCCCCCACTCCCCCCAGCCCAGCACCGACCTGCTCCCCAGCCTTCCCACGGATCACTGGCTGTGGCAGGGCCATCTCCAGCCTCTGCAGGAGCCATGCCATCAACCTGCAAGGCGGAGAGAGAGAGTCAGATCCCTCCCACAGCAAGGAGCAAGCCCGCCCCAAGGTGGACTGGAACCCAAGCCCCCGGCCCTGAAAACCACTGCCCCATCCCTGGCCTCCCCAGGAAAGCCTCTGGCTACTGTTCCGACCCCAGCAGGTAACTCAGTCCCCCTGACCCTCCCTGCCACCCCCAAGGTGCATTTCAGTCCCTTCACACGCTGCCAGGGCGGGAGCACCTAGCAGTACCTATCCTGATTTTATTTTTTTCATTTTTATTTTTAAAATAAATTTATTTATTTAATTTGGCTGCGTTGGGTCTTTGTTGCTGCACACAGGTTTCCTCTAGTTGTGGCGAGCAGGGGCTACTCTTCGTTGTGGTGCGCGGGTTTCTCATTGCAGTGGCTTCTCTTGTGGAGCACAGGCTCTAGGCGCCAAGAGCTTCAGTAGTTGTGGCTTGAGGGCTCTAGAGCGCAGGCTCAGTAGTTGTGGTGCACGGGCTTATTTGCTCCGCGGCATGTGGGATCTTCTCGGACCAGGGCTTGAACCCATGTCCCCTGCATGGGCAGGTGGATTCTTAACCACTGCGCCACCAGGGAAGTCCCTATCCTCATTTTAAATGCATGTACCACTTGGACCAACAACTCCATTTCCTCCAATTTACTTGCACGTGAAAGCAATGATGCCTGTATGAGGCTATTAACTGCAGCAAAAGTGGAAACAAACCTAAATGTCCTCTGAATGCTTAAATAAAAGCTGGTACATCCGTATAACATATCATGCAGCAGTTGAAAGAATGGGGCAGACCTCTATGCATAAAACCACCTCTGAGTTATGTCTTTAGGTGAAAAAAGTGAGATGAGGAACAGTATCTAGAGTTTGCTGCTGCCGGGGTACGTGAGTTTAAAGGAGAAATGTGCTCAGAGCTTGTCTACGTGTAGGAAACGCGCGGAAGCAGGAGAAGCTGCTGATGCGAATGCCTGGGGAGGGGGCGCTGCAAACCCCTTTGAATTTTCTCTCAGGTGCATGTATTACTTTTCTAATTTAAAAGACTCATTTGGTGGATGTTGGGCTGGGGCCACGCACTGAGCCTGCTGCTTGTGGGAGGAGAGGCATTTGGGAGGCTCACCTGGCAGAGTCCGGGCGGGGCGGCAGGGAGGAGGCCTGGATGCCGGGCTGGGGCTCCGGAGTCGGCTCCTCCTCGGGCTTCGGGGGGGCAGGAGCAGGCAGGGAGGGGCTCTCCTGGGCCTGCGGCACGGGCTCCATTTCCAAGGGGGTTCCTGCGGGCTCTATGCAGCAGGGAGGGCAGGAGACTAAGTATGACATGGAGGGGCTCCATGCAACCCCTAGGGCACAGAGTCCAGATTCAAGGTGCCAACGTGACTCAGTGGGGAGCCCCTTGGGACCACCCCAACTCCCCTCATCATCAGACAAACACAGAGCTGAGATGCAGGGAGGGGAAGGGACTTGTTCAGAACCTCACAAGGCTGTCCCAGGCTACTGGCTTTCCAGCCTGGACCAGGGAGGGTGGTTTAGGACTCCCACAACAGCCTGCTCCCTGCAAGCCCTGAACCCCACCCCGAGCATCCCTCAGGCCCCAGTTGTACCCCCAGCCCAGTCTGTGACCATCCCAGGCAGCCCCTTCCCAGGTCCCCTCCCTGTACCTGGACCCAAGGCAGCATCTGCAGGCTCATCTCTCCAGCCCTGGGTCGTAAACAGGAAGTGACGTCACGAAAGAAGCCGTTCAGGTGCATTCCCTGCCCCAGCCAGCCCCGCCCACCCTTCCCCTGAATGCCCTGCCCCTCTTGCAGCCCCTCGGTGAGTCCCAGGGGTGAGGACAGCCTGCTGGAGTAGGTAGACACTTCCTGGGTGGTCAGCTGCCTGTTCCCGATTTTCCTCGACTTACCTCGGAGGTTTTCGGAGGCTGAGGCAGCATTTTCTCCAGATTCTGCTCAAGCCACCTGAGCAGCCAGGGCCCGGGCCTGAAGAGGGGCCAGAGGTCAGCCAAGCGGGCTCAAGGAGTGCCCAGCCACGCTGTCCTGACCACCGGCTGGGGTCCCAGGCCTCGACCAGCCCTTCCTCAGCTCCCATTCTGCACACTGGGGACCTTGTACTGGATACTCTTAAAGGGCCTCTGGGGTGGGGGGCTTCCACCAACCTGAAATTCTGACCCAGGGCTGGACCAGGCTCTGGAGCAACAGGCCCAGCCTTGGCCTCCTGGGCACAGATGAGAACAGGAGCTGCCTGGGAACCGACCTGAATGCAGCCTGGGGGCCTCCCTGTCACTGGGACAGAGAGGTCTGGCTTCATGGGTATGTGAGCAGTGTGGTCACACAGGGCCCCATACTTAAAGGGCCCATTTTTGGTTTAATGCTCTATCGTCACTGTCTTAAACTCTTCAGCGGCCATGGCTCATGGGCCCAGCCGCTCCACAGCATGTGGGATCTTCCCGGACCGGGGCATGAACCCGTGTCCTCTGCATCGGCAGGCGGACTCTCAACCACTGCGCCACCAGGGAAGCCCTCTTAAACTCTTAATAATTTTTTTAAAGGAGTCCTACATTGTCATTTTGCACTGGGCCCCACCAATTATGTAGCTGGCCCTGGGACAAACGTTGGGTCCCCAGATCCATCTGACCTCCAGGCAGCCCTGTCCTCTTCAGGAAAGCTCCATGCTCCCAGGGGAACCCATCCCCCAGATACGACCCCCAGAAAAGCTGGCAAGTCCTTTGGGTGCCTTCATCCTAAATCGTTCTACTGGTCTCACAAGTCAGCGGAGTGGCCCTGGGGACCCGTGACCAGGGCAGCCTCCAGGGGACAAAAGAAATAGACAGCAAACTGGAGCAATGGATGAATGAATGGAGTGTGTGATTGTACATATTCATCCATTCATTCATTCATTCATTCATATATTCATTCATCCGTTCTGTGCTGAGTCCCCTTCATATGGCAAGCACTGTGCTGGGCACCAGGGCATTCAGCAGTGACTGAGACCAAAGCCCTCGTGCTCAAGGACCCGACAGTCTAATGAATGAATGAGGGAAGGAATGAATGGGTGGGGTGAATGGAGATGAAGGCATGACTCCGAATTTCCAGCAGAGACAGCAAACTGGAGGCTTCAGGTTTATTGGGGGAGCTCACAGTGTTTTTAAAATTTTTTCAATTAGTTGGCAACATCTAAAAATTAAGGATTATGTAAAAACCTAAATTTCTCGCTACTCTTGAAAACCTGGAGGATCTGACCGGGTCAGCACTCCTGCGGGGCAGAGAGAAGTGGAGTTCAGTGGGGCCCCTCCCTGGAGAGAGCCATGGGCTCCCCCGTTTGCCATAGTTCCCATCTAGCCTGCCACCCGCCTCGGGCAGCTCTGAGAAGTCTGAAGCTGTTGCCAACCGTGAGACCAAGCTGGGCACCGCAGTGTCCCCCACGGTAGCCCAGGCCCTGCTTCCGGGCTTCACACGGCACCCACCTACTCGAGGCCCATCTCTGAGGAGCTCATCCATGCCTTCTCCCCATCCTCAGAAGGTGGCCCCCACCCGACGACCTCTCAGTAATCAGCACAAAAAGCATGAACAGCATCGGACCCATCGTTCCGGTTTTGTGCATGAGAAAAGTGAGGTTCAGAAGAGATGAGAGGCATGTCCAAGGTCACACACAGGTGGTGGTGAACCCTGGGCTCTGGGCGTGCTGAACCCACGATACACATTACAGATGGGGCTCAAGGATGGGGACTCACCCGGTGTCTTGGGCCCTGGGGTCCTCACTGTGTCCATCTGCAGATGAAGGGAAGCCAGTCAGCAGCAAGAGGCCTGCCTGGAGCTCCCCGGTTAGCCCAACTCAAACCCAGGTTTGAACCCGGGCCGAGTCAGATGAGAAGCTCTGGCCCCGTGGACGCACCCCAGGGAGCAGGGCTCAACGCAACGGTCCCTGAGCCCACCCCTAAGCCATCCTGCTTCCTGGCCTTACCTGAGCCCCCAGTGCTGCAGTGCCCAAGGATCTGTCCTCCTGCCTGCTGGGACAGACAGACAGACGTGAGCAGCGAGTCCAGGGCCATCAGCCTTCCTCCTGCCCCTTCCCCACCCGGCTTGCCTCAGCTCCCAGCCCCAGTAGTACCTGAGCTGGAGCCTCCAAGCCAGCAGCGGTGCTCTGGGCAGGCCTGCCACTGTGGACGGGCTGCGGAACGACCTTCTCCACACCCTTTCTGAGCCAGGTCAGCACCCGGCTGCTGGGACCACTGAGAGACAGAGATACCGGCCTGCCCTCAATGTCCCCAGCCCCGCTCTGGTCGGCATGGCAGTGCACAGCATCCTAAAGAACTTGGTTTGAACCCCAAACCTTTATCTCCCCACTGTGACACTTCAGACACGTCACCTCCCTCCTGGAACCTCGTGCCCTCTCTGGAAAATGGGGGATGCCAACCTTTGGTGCCATTCCAAGCCCACCACCATCAGATACTCAGTAAAAGCATCACCGTACCACCCTGCTGCCCCATTAGCCTGGCTCCAGGGGGCCCCTCCTGCACTTGGCACATGTCTTGTGCTCTGAAAGCGTTGAGAGTTTCCTGTGAGGTGTTTCCTTGTGATGGAGGCTAGTCAGCCTAAACATGAGAGTCACAGGCTCACCGTCTGAGGCCAGCCCTCCACCCCCTCTGCAGACATGCTTACTAGGATAACTACCAAAGGTACTAAAATGTCTGAGCTATCTGGGAGATTTCATGGAAAAGTCTGGATCTCTGTCTTCATTGGGAAAATCAGAAGCTCTGGCCACACTAAACCTGCATTTCACCCAAGCACTGAGAAACCTCTGGTCCTCCTGTTCCATTTCTCTTGGTCACATGGTCCATTTGGCCCAGGGGACCCCCACCTCTGCCTGAGCCTCCCTTCAACCAATTCCTAAGATGTTCTGGGCCTTTGCTTGAGAGTAACTGTAGATCTGAGAGCAGTGCCCATCCCCACCCCCTCAATGGCTCCCTAGCTTGGGTGGGGGGCTGGCCCTGAGGAGAGGGGAGGGTGGTACAGTACCTGTTCGCTTCCGGAACCACAATGACCTGAGCCTGGAAGGATGTGGGTGGAGAAGGGGCAGCCTCCTGGGTTTCTGAAAAGGAGTCCCTCATACTTTAGAACTGGAGCCTCAGAGAGACCTGTTTCTACCCTGCTAGGGAGGTAAAGGCAGAGGAGAGGGGAGAACCCTGAGGGAGTCAGAAGCCCAGGGTTCCAGCTCAGCTCAGCTAAAAGGTCCCCAAGAGCCCACCCTTAGCATCTCTGAGCCTCAGTTTCTTCATCTGTGAAATGGGTCTGCCAACCTCGTGGGCTGCTGCAAGGCTCGGAGCAGTGGAGAACACAGCCCTTCCCCCGCCTCCAGCCACCCTGCCAGCCTGGGCTTCCAGCACTCACCCTGAGGGCCCAGATCAGCCTCCGCCGCTTTCTTCCCCATGCAGGCCTCCTCAGGTGGCTGGAGGGTTCAAACAGGACCATGTAAACCCTCAGAGAGACTAGCCTAAGGCAGGGGCAGCCCCTGATCCCCCTCACAACCAACCCCCCACAGGATCAAACAGCTCTATTCTCACAGTGGTCTCTGTAAATCCTGGTGGTCTCACCTTCCACCTGGGACACTCCCTTCTTCCCAGCCCCAGGGGCCCCTCATCCAGGGCTGGGCCCTCACCACACACCCCCCCCAAGGTGCCCCCCAGCCCTATCACATCCTCCAGGAAGCTTCCCCACTCAAGTGGCCTGAGAAGAAAGAGGAAGAGTTACAAGGCCTTGGGGCAACTGAGGGGAGGAGGAGGCAGGAAGAGCCCACCCCTCTGCCGGCCCCCAGCCAGCTGCTCCCTCTCATTCCGCGCCAGACCTTCCATTTCCCCCCTCGTAGCTGGGAGGACTTTAGCTTCTGCCCTCTGCCTCTCATCTGCCTCGGCAGCTGCACCTCTGTTGCTGTGTGCGCATGTGTGCAGGTACAGACAAGCATGCACATGCATACAGACACGCTAACATGTGTGCACACATACACTAACACACTCACTCTCATATACCTCACACACATACACAGACACACACATGCACGTGTGTATACTGAAAGTGACCCACAGACACGTGTGTATACACACATGCATCCACACACGAGCTGACGCAAAAATAAGTCCATCTGCTCACACATAGTTGTGCACATGCAAGACACAAAGCACATGTGCGTATACATTTGCATGTGCGAGCATGCCCCAACACATGCACATGTGCATATAGGCACATGCCCACTTGTGCATATACACATGCGCATGCATGCAGATGCACACACGTGCAAATATCTGCAAGTGTACAGACACAGACATACAAACATGCATATGCACACAATACATTTGCATATATACACAGACACAGATATCTGTGTGTACACACATGTACATATACATGCTCAGTCACATAAACAGGCATATACACACATACACACGTGTACCTGCACTGACACACAAACATGAACTCATGAACACATTATTTCATATGTGTATTAACACACAAATACACACATAGGGCTTCCCTGGTGGCGCAGTGGTTGGGGGTCCGCCTGCCGATGCAGGGGACGCGGGTTCGTGCCCCGGTCTGGGAGGATCCCACGTGCCGCGGAGCGGCTGGGCCCGTGGGCCATGGCCACTGAGCCTGCGCGTCCGGAGCCTGTGCTCCGCAACGGGAGAGGCCACAACAGTGAGAGGCCCGCGTACCACACACACAAAAAAAAACAAAAACAAAAAACAAATACACACATAGATATGCATACATGCACAGGTGCCCAAAATATGTATATATACAAACATGCAGGCACATACCAATATGTCCATCCACACAAACATACAAGCACAGATACGCAAATGAGCATACATGTACACGCACATGAATAGATTCACAGACTCAGAAACACACACTGGCATGCCCCACATGCACATGGAACTACAGGCACACGAATGCATGTGCACATACACGTACATGTGCGTACATGTATGTGTGTACACACACCTGTGAATTGGCATTCTTGTGTTCGTGGGCACACAGTTTGCTAATACACATGCATACACAAACATACCACTAAGAACACGGGGCACACATGTATGTACATACACATGTGTGCACATGCAAACACATATGCACAGCAACCCTATTCCTGGATAGCTCACTGTTCCCTAAACATACCCTGCATTACCCAGTAATAGCCTTTCCTCTGCCAGGAAGGCCCCACCTCTTCATCTCCTCCAGTTACAATTTGGCCCAGCCCACTGTGGCTAGGAAGCACTCCTCCACCAGCTTCCAATCTCCAAAATTAAGATGACTCTCTCCTCTGAGCTCCCAGAGTTTCCAGTCTGATACACTTATTTGGTCCTCCCAGAAGGGTAAGCTGAGGATGCTGTTGAAGCTCCCCACCTTCCCTCATCACCTCTATCTCCTAGAAGAATAACCTGGTTGGGTTCTCGTCTGCTGACCCCCAGGGCAATGCTTTATTCATCACTGTGCTCCCGGCACTGCACACACAGGTCTGGCATCGACTAGAAGCAAAATCGAATCTGTCTGAGTTTCTGAATTGGTTGTCATCAGGTTCCCGAATGAATGGGATACAGAACTGGCGAGTTTGATGTGCTTGACTGAAAGTTCTAGAGCAGTGCTGCTCCAGATGTGGTGCAGGAACCAGTGTCAGTCTTCAAACTGTTACTGGTCCACAGTGATTAAGCAGTTTGCAGCAGATTGTCTAACAACACACTGCTTCCCTCATGGAGAAAGTCTCACTGCAAAACAGATACAACTGAACTAAGCAGCGTGCTTACTTATATAGTAAATTTACATCTGGCAAGCTCCTGATCGCCTCCTGGACTGGTAACAAACAGTTCATGAATTGGCTATTTTGAGTAGCTCTAGAGGTTGGTAAACAATGGTCAGTGGGCCAAATCTAGTCTAGTGCTTGTTTTTGTAAATAAAGTTTTATTGGAACGCAACCAGCTACGCTCATTCCTTTACGTATTGTCTATGGCTGTTTTCACACTACGGTGGCAGAGTTGAGTAATTAACAGAGATGGCATGACCTACAAAGCCTGAAATATTTACTATCTGGCTGTTTACAGAACCAGGTGACCGCCACGTTTCCTTCTGGCTCCAGTTTTCTCTGTTGTGGAAGGTCGCTGGGGACAGCTGACCTGAGCTGGCGATTCTCCGAGCAGAGTGAGGCCCGTGTGCCCTTCCTCACCATTCAGTTCTTACCAGGGACTCTTCCTCTAGCCCAGTCTCCTCAGGGGCTGCTTCAGGCTCCGGCTCCAACTCTGGCTCTGGTTCTGCCCCCTCCTCCTCCTCTCTCTTGGTCTTCACTGGTGTCCCTGGGGGCTGAGGCAGCACCCTCTGGACCCAGCTCAGCATCCTGACACCTGTAGGGGACCGAGTCCTTAGGCCTCTCCAGAATGCTCACGGTTGCTCCCACCATTCATGGGCTCCTTTTGTGAGTTATATATTTCCCTTTTCCTTCATCATCTTTAAAAGTATTTTTGCAGTTATACCTCCAGGTATTTTTCCTCAAGCCCACAAACATATGTGTGTAAAGAGGTCGGTCACAACAGTGTTAGAGCAAAAGATGAAAAACATCCAAATATCCATCAGTAGGAGACTGGTTAACTGGGAAGTACCTAATCGGTCTTCTGTAAGCAGGGCACAGATTAAATAAATTATAATACATCCAATAATGGAATATTATGGAGCCATTTTTTTAAGTAGATCAATTTGAACTAACATGGAAAGATCTACACGCTTTGGACTCCAGTCATGAGCAAATCAGTTAAATGCTCCATGCCTCAGTTTGCTTGTCTGTAAAATGGGGCTATTAATAGTAGCTATCTTGTGGAGGTTATTGTGAGGATAAAATAAACTGATGAGAGCAGTGACTGGCACACACTGAGAGCTTAATAAATGTTGGCTGTGACTATTATTGGATGTTAAGCAAAAATGCTAATGATAGACTATCATGTTCAGCATAATCCCATTATAAATTTTTAAAAGTACATTATGAGCAGCATATGAATGGAAAATATTTTTTGTTTAATATAAGATAAAAATCAACCTATTTTCATGATTTAGAAAATTTTAAGATAAAATAACAAGCCCCTTTTTTCATGGATAACTGCGATAGTTCAGCCTTACCTTACATGGGCTCAGTTTCTGGCATCATTTACTTTCAGGGAATGGGCAGCCCTGCCCTTATGACTAAATCCCTGCCGAATGGCCTGGCCCAGCGGGCGCCACACAGGTCAATATATGCAAACTCCCAGCCTTGAAGAGCCCTTCTGAGGCCATGCCCGCCATGGTGTATCCTCCCTCCCCCCAGCCATGGGCAGCCAAGGTATTCTCTGTCCCTCGTCTGCCAGGGACCCTGGCCACAGGCTGCAAAGGGCAGGCACAGGGCCCAGGACCCCTGCCCCAGTGCCCATCTCCCCACAGCCCCGGCCATGCTGCCTGCCCTACTACTCACAGCCCTGACTTCTGTCCCTGCTCTGGCCTCAGGAGCCCAGCTTCTCCTAAGCGAAGCTGTGCTAAAGGACACAGCTCTGAGTGGGGGGTCAGATCCCTGGCTCAGCGGCCAAAAGTGTGACTTGGGCCAGATATGACACCTCTGGTGTTCCATTTCCTTGTTGGGTATGGGGGTAAAAACACTGATTTCCAAGGTTGGTAGAGCCCAAGATTGCATGTTTAGGATGGCAGATTCCACCGATCCCAGCCAGCCCAGGCAGCCCCATAAGCCATGATCACCTCATCCTCACCTCCTCCCACTCAGCCTCAGTAAATAAGCGTTTTCATCACCACTTTATAGCCAAGGAAATGGAGGTACAGAGAGGTCAGCAGACTTGCCCAAAGTGACACAGCCAGTAAGTGGCCCAGCTGAGTTTACGCTCAGGTCTGCCGGGCTCCAGGTGTCCCACACCTACCCCGGAGGTACTGATGTTTGCCCAGGATCGTCTGTTTCTGCAGGCCAGGCCTGCAAGCCATTTCCCAGCAGGCAGCAATGCTGGCTTGTGCTTCTGAACCTTCTGGAAATGACTAGGGAAGCCTTCCCCACTCCCAGTTTCCCTTCTTCCCCTAGACCCAGCGATTTCCTCCTGCGGAGAAACACGTGCAGGCCCCTCCCATCTTTTTGCCCTGTTGCTGCTGATTCCACGTTGATGAGGGAGGCGCAGGCAGGAAGGGGGGCCTGGGAGTGGTGCCCAGAACGACAACAGTGCTTAGACCACCAGCCTTTCAGAGTCTTCCCGGGAGCTGCGGAAGATACAGATTCCTAGGCCCCTCTAAACCCTCTGCAGGATCTGGAATCTGTATTTCACAAGCTGCCTTGGAGAGTCACTAAGGTTTGAGCCTCACAGAGGAAGACAGAAGCCTCAGATTTCCAGCCTTGCCGGGTTCTCCACGTCTAAATGGCTTGATGGGAGGAGAGCATGGAGGGAGTCTCATCAGGGATCCCACGGAGCCGCGACCTCACCCTGAGTTACCTGCTCAGATGCCGTCCACCAGCCAGGAATTGCCTTCTTCCTGCCTCTCTCAGCTGACCTCTCAGACACAGGGGATTAATTGGCAGCAGCCGGGTTGGGCCGTATGCAAAGGATTAGGAGGTGCTAAAGAAGGCGGGGAGGCGGCAGTGGAAGAGACGAGATTGATGCAGAGGGAGCCGGCAGCAAACCCCGGGGACCACCAGGAATCGGCCCCGGGGAAGGAGCTCTACATGGCCCTGGTTTGGGGCACCATGAGCTGCCAGGGGACCTGGTTCCCTGCATACCCTGGCCAACCCACAGAGCAGCTGGTGGGAGGATAAGAGCTTGGAGTCCCCAGGTGATTCTGGGAGACTCCTCAAGGTAGCAGGAGCCTGTCAACTCTCAGTCAGCAGTGGCAGGAGGCACATTCCAGCTCTCCAGTCCCAATGCAGGGACTCAAGCAGAGTCCCTCTGTCTCAGAATCTTCTGCAGCTTGGGCAGGGCCTCAGCACCCCCTGCCTTGGGATCCACCAGAGTGGCTGTGGTCCCAAGGCTAGGCCTTTAGGGAGGATCCAAGGACGGATAGATGACTGACTGCATCCAAACTGGCCACCTGAACTGAGGTCGAACCCTAGAGGGGGATGGCAATCTCAGGGGAGAGGGAGAGAGGGACAGAGGCCCAGCACAAAGGGGCTCAGTGAGGTGACAGGACCTGGGTGGGGGGCAGGGCAGTGGGCTGTTTACCAAGAGGCAGGGGACTTGACTTGATCATCTACAACATTTCTCGACCTTGCCTATGTGCCAGGCAGCTTGCCAGCCTTGGCACATTGAGAAAGACAGAAATAGGACTAGCCCTCACGGAGCTTACATTCCAATGGAAGATTCAGAAGTAAAAACGATTAACGATGAACTTAAAAATATCTCAGATATGCTGAGTGCCATGAAAGAAGCACACAGGGCAGAGACACGTGGGAGGTAGTGGGGAACGGGAGTGGGCCTAGGTGCCTCTATGAAGAGGGACATATTTGAGCTGAGACATAAGATCTGAGTGAATGGTGTTCCAGGCAAGAGTAAATAAAGGTGCTGAGCCTGGAATAAGCTTGGATGCACCTGAGGAACAGAGAGAGGGCCAGGGGCTTCGTGGGTGTAGGGGAGAGTGGTGGGAGATGAGGTCCAGGACAGATCAGGTAGGGCCTGTAAGCCACGGTCGGAAGATGTGGCTTACAGAAGCTGATGGCCCATGGAAGCCCATGATGGTTTGGAACAGGGGCCGGACACCACCTGTGCAGCTGTTTTGTAGTGGGCAGGTGTGGAAGCAAGGCACTAGTCAGGAGGTAGCAGTGGAACAAACCAGTCTGTGACTGGACGACCCCTGTCCTCTCCTTCCTGTGCAGAACCTCTGATATGCAACCACCCCCAAGGCGACTGGTGTGGGAGAATGTTCTTTCTGCCATGTTCTGTCAATACGCCAGGCTGCTGGGGATCGGCGCTCCTCCCCGTGGCACCTCCAGCCAGAGAGGGCAGTGAGCGCTACTGCTCTGCCTGGGTGTGCAAGTGCTGGCCAGCGTCATCGGTGACGCTCACCCATGCCTCTAGCTCGACAGAGACCAGTGCAGAGATGACGAGGCTTGGACCGAGCAGGTGGCAGGGGAGAGAAAAGGGGAGGGGCGGGAAAAAGGAGGTGTTGAGGGTACTCAGCTTAGGCAACTGGCAGGTGGTGCCATTTACTGAAAAGAGGGAGCCCGGGGCTGTGGTGTGGAAGAGTTTTGGGGGAAATCATGAGCTCTACTTCGTTGTCTGAGAGACCTCTGAGTGGAAATGCGCACCAGGCGGTGAGAGGTGTGTTTTTTGGGGGCGGGGTGTGTCTGGAGTCTGGGAGAGGTGGACGACTGGAGATGGAAATTTTGGAGGCATCAGCTCAGCTTGTAGATGATGCTTAAAGCCACGGGACTGATTGAATCAAAAGTCAAGAAGAGAAGGACCAGAGACGATGCCTGGAGCATACTGGCACATTTCGAAGTTGGGAAAAGAAGGAGGAGCTAGGAAAGGAGACTGAAAGAGCTGCTGGTGGGGTACGGGAAGAGCCAGGAAGCCAGGTTTGCTGCAGCCAAGACTGCTGAGTGTGTTGGGGGAGGATTGGCCACATGGGACCGCCATGTGAGTGGAGGCTGACCTGTGCCCCAAGGCTCGGCAACATGGGGGCATGGAGCCCAGCCAGTGGTCAGAGTCAGGTGGGCCTGGCTGAAGAGTAATGAGCTCTAGGGTGAGTCAAATGAACGAACCTCAGCTACACCCCAGTTGGATGACTCTCGTGTGCATATATACAGAGGGAAAGAAGCCAGACTCAAAGGACCCCAATGGCCCATGCATACAAAGCTCAAATAGGACACAATTAGCCCGTCTTGTCTATGGCTGCAAACATTGGTAGTAAAATTATAAAGAAAAGCAGTGGTTATACTACTTGGCCAGGAGAGTGGTTACCTCTGGCAGGAGGTGGGATTGGGAAGGGGTATGTGGAAGCTTCTAGGGGCTGGCAGGGCCCTAACTTGCTTTCTTTAGCTGACATCAATTTTTTAAAACAACGTTATTGTCGTATAATTTGTATGCCATAAAATTCACCAGTTTTAAGGGTACAACTCAATGATTTTTAGTAAATTTACTGAGCTATGCAACATCTAGTTTTAGAACATTTCCATCAGCCCAGTAAGATCCCTCATGCTGGTTAGAATCACTCCCCATTTCCCCCACCAGCCTCAGGCAGCCACTAATCTGCTTTCTGTCTCTAAACATGTACCTTTTCTAGACATTCTATATAAATGGAGCATATAATATGTGGAGTGTTTCTGTGTCTGGTTTCTTTCATTTAGCATAATATTTTGATGATCATCTACATTGTAGCACATATCCATAATTCATTTCTTTTTAATTCCCAAGAGTATTCCATGGCATACAGTCTGTTTCCATGGCATAGATATATTAGAGTCTGTTTACCTATCTGCTAGTCAATGGACACTTAAGTTGTTTGCACCTTTTGGCTATTATAAATAATGCTGCTGTGAACATCTGCACGCACGTCTTTGTGTGGACATATATTTTCATGTCTCTTGAGAAGATTCCTAGGGGTAGAATTGCTGGGTCATATGGTAAATTTATGTTGCACTTTTTAAGAAACTGCTACACTGTTTTGCAAAGTAGTACCCATGTCTTGACCTGACTGGTAGTTACACAGGGTCTCACTTTATAAATTATGAGTTACGTTATATATTTATGCACTTTTTGTTATATTTTTATAACAAATTTTGTTATATTTTTTGTTTTTGTTATATTTTGGATTTTGTTATATTTTTAACTTTAAAAGAGTTAAAAAAAAATAAATTGCGATGGGGTGGTGAATGAAGTCCAGGGAAAGTTTTCTTTAAGGGGTGGGACTTGGGGATGCTGCTCTGGGGCTGGATGGAGCACTGGAGGAGAATCAGCTAGGGAGCCAAATCCTACTTGAAGCTCACAGTAGGGGTGCCAGGGCCCAGCAGGCTCAGCACTTGGGCAGGTGTATGCAAAAGCACATGCCAAGATATGCAAATGTTAAGAGTGTCCCCAGGGTTTCCTCACGGGAATGGGGGGGCAGCGTCCACCTCCAGTGGTTCTTTTTTTTTTTTTGGCCTCCCTACAAGGCTTGTGGGATCTTAGTCCCCTGACCAGGGATTGAACCCCGGACCACAGCAGTGAAAGCACTTAGTCCTAACCACTGGACCGCCAGGGAACTCCCCCAGTGGTTCTGACCTTGATGGTGATCAGGCCCCAGAGCTTCAGGGTGCTGGGCTTAGGACCTCATGACCTCGCTTTTTGGGGAAGGTGGGAGGGAGGCTGCAGGCCTGCAGGGGGAGTATCACCTGCTAATCCCTGTCCTGCTGAGGCCACCACTCTCCCTGATCCCCTTATGCTGACCCTGGATCCTGGAAGCCACTAATCTCCACCTCTGGAGACTCAAGGACTGGCAGGCAGGGCAGTGCCCTCTTCTGTGAGGCTTGTAAGGAGGGGAGCAAGTGTCCGTGAGCCCCGCCAGCTCACAGGCTCTCCTCCCGGCAGGGCCCTGGGCCCTTGCTTAACATAGATGGGAGCTTTGAGGCCCAGAGAGAGACAGTAAGTAGTCTAGGGTCACACAGCCTGCCCTGGCCGGCCCTGGCCAGCCCTGGCATGGCCACCCCAAGGGACACCCAGCTCCTTGTCTGATTTTCCCAACATGCCCAGCCTGTGTGAGGCCTAGGAGACAGCATCCTACAGGAAGGCTGAAAGAGGGGGCCCGTGCAAGGACCCCTGGCAGCAGGCTCTTCTCCTCGGAGCCTCCGGTTGTCATGGTTGCCGAGGAGCCGGTGCCCTCACAATCAGGCTGCAATGGGCATTGCCTCCACAGAATGTCCCTTTATTCTCCTACTGCCTCATAAGGCACTGCGGCTCGGCCCAGCTCCCTGTGCACCAGGGGCCTGTGGCCTGCAGGTGAGGTACCACCGTGGTGGAAGGAGCGGGGAGTCCTCCCTCCCCTCTACCCTCACTTCCCCACTTCCCTGTCCCTTCCCCACGAAGGCCCAGCCTTCGAGCGGCTTCCCCATCTGGTCGCCATGCCCTCTCCGTGCTCCTCCATGGCCCAAGGTCCTCTCTCCTCCTACCCACCTCCCTACCGCCCACTTCCATCTCTTACCTCCAACTGGGGTCAGGAAGAAAGCAACGGGACTCAACACATTCTCACTAAAGTTTAAATGACTCGAAGGCTCTGGGAATATCCACTTTTTAAAACGAAGCACTGGGGAACCAGCCATCTTTTTTTCTAGTTCCTGTCTATCACGTCTCTCCCCTTATTTAAAACCTTTCTACGTCTCCCTGTGGAATGTTGAGTAAATGCCAGGTACCTTAGCTAAGGCCAGAAGCCCGTAATTAACTACCCAGAGGCAGACTGAGCTCAATTGTGAATCCACTCGCTGCTGCTGCCGCTTCCTGCTCATCATTGAAGCACAGACACAAATGGCATCTCTTTTTAGACCATTCGCTGGATCCTCCAGCCTCCCCAGACACACACCCCCTGTACTGACCTCTGCCAGGGCCCTCAGCACATCCTCTGTGTGTGTGTGTGTATTTGAGCGTCCCTGACCCCACCATAGCTCCTGGCACACAGTGGGTGGTCAGTACCTGTTGGACGAGTAGACAAATCGGCACTGGCCAGGTTGTGTTCCCACAGAGAAGGGTGTCTGGCTGGGGTGTCTCTGCCCCCACCAGCCATGGCCCGCATCACCAACCTGGTGCCCTGGGAGGACGGCTCTACCCACGTGTACGCATCCCCGGCCGTCCTGCTGCCCGTGGCACGGCGGCGCAACAAGCTGGCCAGCGTGAAGCAGCAGCTCTACCACCCGGCCCTGCCCAGCCTGCGCCGCATGGACATGGACTCCGTCAGGGCCTGCCTTTCCGACGAGCACTGCCGGTCTACCACCTACTGCTGCAAAGGTCAGGCCACCCGGCCACCACCAGCCCCTTTGGGCCTTCGGGGAAGGCGTGGGCGGTTTGGAGGAGAGAGATCTCGGAGGGAGAAAGCATGAGCGGCAGGTGAAAGGGTTAAAGGGAGTCGTCCCAGCTCAGCTTCTCCCTGCCTGGGTATCCTCCAGGCCTGAGCCTCTGTTCCTTACCAGTAAACTGGGGTGCTAACAGTGCCGGCCTGTCAGGGCTATTTTGAGATTAAAATGAGATAAGGCATGAAAAGCACTTGGAGTAGTGCCTGGCACATAACATGTGCTCAACAATAATGTTATTATTATTGACGGAGAGGGAACGGTGCAGAGGTCAGCAGTTGCAGGAGGAGGGGGAATAATAATAGCAATGATAACAACTTCTGCCCAATCATCTCTCCCTTTGAAAAAGGAAGAGAAAGACGCCTGTCATGAAAGAGAGGTGGACATGGGAGCCTCTGGGGTAAAGGGCCACACGGGGCTAAGGAAGAACCCTTCATCGATTGAGAAGCTTGGGTATGGAGATAGGGGTGCCACACAGACACCCACACTCATTCGTTCCAGCACATTTATTAATTGCCTGCTTTGAGCCTGACACTGTCCCTGGAACAAAGGCGCTCCAGCTAGCGGGAACAGCACATGCAGAGGCCTGGAGGGGAAAAGCCGCATGAGGTGTTGGTGAACTTGAGGGGTGTGGTCAGGTGGGAGGCTAAGGAGTGCGGGGGCAGCAGGAGCTGTGGCTGGGGATGAGGACACAGCTCAGGGAGGGCTAAGCTCAGGGATCTGGACTTCCCGGGGAGGTAGATAAGAACCTCTGAAGACTTTAAGAAGGCAAGAGGTCCGAGCATTGGGGCCGTGGGGAGTGGGTGACCCAGAGAGACTAGAAGTGGATGATGGTGGGGGAGGGTGAGCGATTAGGACACTGGGAGGGACCACAGTTTTCAGGAAGCAGTGATAGTGTCTGGCCAGAGGGGAGGGATTTGGAAGGTATTTAGGAGATAAAGTAACACGACTTGTACCAGTGTGGGTAGGGGGGCAAGAGTGAGGAGTCCAGGGTGATACCCAGGTTCTGACCCCGGTGGCAGGTGGAGTGAGGGTGTCGGAGACTATAGGGAGGTCTCCAGAGGCCCCACAGAGACCGCTGCAGGGCCACGATGGGGACACAAATAGGGAAGTGGGTGGGGACAGTGGGGGAGGGGCGAAAGATGAGGTGGAGTCCCGACACCCCCCCTCCGAAGGGGAGCAGCTATGGGGTCCTGCTGATACTGTGTGGGAAAGGTCAGCACAGTTCTACCAATTTCCTGGCTTCCAGGAGAGGCCAGGAATCTAGATTTTTAGGGCGAGCTCTTGATTATTACAAGTATGTTTTTAATAAAAGCAATGGAGTCACAGTTTCAAAATTCAAAATGCTGTAACAATGTACATTTAAAAATTCTCACTCCTCCCCCTGCCATCCCCACTTACAGGTAACCACTCTGAGCTCCCGCTGCATCCTTCCGTTGTTTACTACTGTAAATACAAACCTATTCTTTTCCTCCCCAACTTTTTGTATTAGGAACATATTCAAACATAGAGGAAGGTTGAAAGACTAATACAATGATCATTCATTACCTTCCACCTGCTTCGATTAATATTTTGACATATTTGTTTTCATTCTCTCTCTCTCTCTCACACACACACACACACACACACACACACACACTTTAGCAAGCAGTTCCCAATGATAGAAACAACCTCAATACCATTATCACATCTAGGAAAGTTAAAAATAATTCCCTAACATCTAATATTTCAGTCCATATTAAAACATCCCCAATTATCCCCAAAGATGTGCTTTATAGCTGTCAAAAGAATTTTGGAACCAGGATTCTATCTAGGATTGTACCTTGTAATTTGTTGTCATGTCTCTTGGGTCTTAGTCTAAAACAGTCTACCCACTTTCCATTGTTCCCTCATAATATTGACTTTTTAAAGAGTCCAAAACAGTTTTATTGTAGACGAGTCCTACCTTGTGAATTTGAGTGATTGTTTCCTTATGGTGCTGTTTACCTTGATAGTCCATTTTCTGTAAACTAGAAGATAGGTGTAGAAGCTTGATTGTAGAAACTTTCACAGGTGTTGGATGCCATACTTGCCATGATGACTCAGCAGGAGGCACATAATGTCATTATCCTACTATTCGTGATACTAAGTTTGATGACTTCATTAGGTGATGACCTGAATCTATATTCTTCTTTGCTTCCAATCGTCTCAATTTTAGGCTTTAAAGCCATATAGAGGCATATACTCTTCTGCACCTTGGAAGGTTTTGAATCAAGAACTTCCTCTACGGGCTTCCCTGGTGGCGCAGTGGTTGAGAATCTGCCTGCCAATGCAGGAGACACGGGTTCGTGCCCTGGTCCGGGAAGATCCCACATGCCGCGGAGCAACTAAGCCCGTGAGCTATGGCTGCTGGGCCTGCGCGTCCGGAGCCTGTGCTTCGCAACGGGAGAGGCCACAACAGTGAGAGGCCTGCATACCACAAAAAAAAAAAAAAAAAAAAGAACTTCCTCTACTGATTTTTAATCAAGGCATAGTGAGGATGTATCATAGTTTATTTAACCAGTCCTTTAATGACAGACACTTGAGTTATTTCCAATCATTTTCTATTACAAACTACGCTGAAATGGGTAAACTTTCTACCCACATAATTTCCCAGTTGTGCAATTGTAAAGTAGGATAAATTCCCAGAAGTGGGACTATAGGGTCAAAAGGTATGTGTATTTATAATTCCAATAGATAATGCCAATTTCTTTCCATAGGCTCATATCAATTTATAACCCCCGCTGGCAACATATGTCAATGGCCCTGTTTCTGATAACTGCACTAACTTTTGGATTGTTTCCAATCTGATACGAAAAATTGGTATCAATGTAGTTTGAATATGCATGCATCTTATTATGAGTGAAGCTGAGTGTCTTTTCATAGTTTAGGGACCATTTGTATTTCTTGTGTTTGTGTGTGAACTACCTGTGCAGACTGTTTACCTATTTTTCTTTTTTTCTTATATTTTGTTTTATTTTATTTTATTTTGTCTTGATTTATAGGAATTCTTTCAATATTAGGGAAATTGCACCTCATCTACAAAATAAGTGGAAATATTCTTTTCCCATTTGTCTTTTGACTTTCCTTATGTTGCCATGCAGAAGTTTATTTCTATGTAGTCCAAGTTATCAACATTTTCTTTAGGCTACCTGATTTTGAATTAGAGTTGGTAAGGCCTCCCTCACCCCAAGGTTATAAAGAAATTTATCCATGTTTTCTTCTAGTACATCTATGATTTCATTATTTTACATTGAAATTTTTTATCTATTTGGAGTTTTGTTTTGTTGAATGGGGTGTGTTAAGTAAGAATCCACTTGATCTTAGATTTTTTTTAAGTTGTCAAGTATTTCAAAAACCTTTTAAAGCAGTGTGAACCAAACCTCTCCTGTGTGGGCCTGTGACCACTGGTGGACTCCTCCCTTTCTCTTTCTCCTTCAGATGACTTTGACAATGCCTACTTCACACTCCTCGGTGTCCCCAACAAACCCCTGCAGTGCTTGGTGAGTGTCCTTTGCCCCTGGCCCTGGGTTTGCTCTGGGGACCTGAAGGTCCCTCGTGCACCCAGCCCCAAGCACCTCGAGTGCTGGGCTCTACTCCGCGCACTTCCTTAGCTACCAGCTTGGGAACCTACCCCTTCGCAACTCCTTCAGGGGCTTCAGGAGCCCCCTGGGTCAGATGGTTCAAGTGCCCCCCGCGCCCTGACTCCTTCGTCCTGGCAGGACATCACGGCGACCGGCCAGAGGCTCCGAAATAGGTGCCGCGAGGGAAAGCTGGCGCCCATCGCACCGGGCATCAACAGGGTCAACTGGCCCAACTTCACGCACGTCATCGAGGACTGGTTCCGCTTCGTGTCCTCTGCCGGCGAATTCAAGCTGCCCTGCCCGAGCAAGAAGGGTCAGTCTACCGGCGGGGAGGATGCCTTAGTGTGGGAGAGACAACTGGGCCCCTGGGTCCCTAGAGCCTGGCCCTCGAGCGCTGACCGCGGGCGGGTGGCTTCGGGGGTGGGCTCTGACAAAGACAGGTCTAGGAGATAGGAGAAGCTGGGACACTCAGCGGGCTGGACCCAGACAGATTGAGGTTCACAGAGACAGGGCTTGTCCTGGGGAGGGGGCGGGGCCAGGTCCGAGCCGGTGGGAGCCAGTGTGGCGGAGGTGGAGGGCAGGGTTGGTTCTGGGACTGACGGAGCTTAGTCCAGAGGGGGGACCGGTTCTAGGAGCAGGCGTGGGCGTGGCTTGATCTAGGGGCGGGGCTTGCTCTGGGCTGGCGGGGGACCAGAGATGGGTGCTCTCTCCGCAGTCGAGAGTTTCAGCGGCTACGCTGTGCGGTACTTGAAGCCGGAGGTGACCCAGAACTGGCGGGTAGGTAGGCGCGCTGCTCCGTCCCTGGCGGGGCGGGGGTAGGAGAGAAGCGGCTAACGGAGTCGGGGAAGGGGAGAGGAGACCGAGAGTAAGGTCTCCCAGTGCCCAGGGCCAAGATCCCCGGCAGAGAGTGCTGTACGGGGCCTCGGCGGGGGAGTCCGTGTCCCCTCTACTCAGTGGACCCCCCCCACCATTCCTCTGGCCCGCCCCAGTTCCGTCTTAACCAGAATCCCAGCCTGGATCGCTATGGACAGAAGCCTCTGCCTTTCGACTCCCTGTAAGTGACCCCACAGACCCCGGGGCCCCATACCTGGCGGAAGGAGAGTGGGGTCTTGGCTGCTTTCACCACCGCATACCTAGTGGCCCTTGAAAATGTAAGACCTAGGAAGAATTGATTGGTTCCGAAACACCACAAGATAATTGCAATTTCAAAATGACCAAACGGAGCATCGTGTCATCCAGTCCCTAGCAACTCCACCTTTCAGAGTGGAGGAGTTAAGGTGGGGCGAAGGTGCAGTGTAATCTTGGTGGGATGGCGCCTGCCGATGTGTTTGTTCCCAGAGAGGGTCACCCTTCCTCACCTCGGCCTCACTCTCCTCTCTCTTTTGCAGGAATGCTTTCCGACGCTTCGGCTCGATCTACAGGTAGGGCTCCAACTGCAGTGGAAGTGGGGGGAATGACCCCGCCCCGCCCCACATTTGGCCACGCCCCCCAGTCGGGCAGCTCGCAGGCCCTCGTGAGAGAGGTGCCAGAGGATTGGTATCCTCCTGGATGATGTCAGGGGGGCGCGAAGGTCTTCCCCCTGGAGAGATCTTCGCCAGGCAAAAGTGCAGCCCACTGGGAGGTGGAGGGAGTAGAGTGCCTTTCCCTTCCGATTTGTCCCAGAGGAGGCCAAAAGGCAAAGATGGGGGTTAGGGTGATTAGGGAGGGCGGGGTTACCTAGAAGAAGAGCAGGGACCGGAAGAGTATAAACAGACATATAAGAAATACAAAGGAAGGAGCCAAGAATTTGCCTTCCAGGGAGCAGGTGAAGTGGTAAGGGCTGGGATAAGTGTTCCCAGGAGAAGAATGCAAGATATTCAAGCACCTTCCTAATTTAGCCATCTCCCACCTCTCCAGCCCCATTCCCTACACTTTAGCAGTACCAGACTCCTGCGTGCAACCCAAACCAAGCAACCAAACACTCCATATCTTTGCTTGTGCTGTTTCAGCACCTAGATGACCTTTCTACCTCTGCCTGGAAAACTCCTCCTCACACTTTAAAGCCCAGCCCAGATGTCCCATCCTCCTTGAAGTCTTCTCTGACCTTCTGCCTTTCCCCTCCAGCTCAACCCCTCCTCCAGCTGGTCTCCATATGTGCATCCCTCTCCATCTTAGAGCAGCACAAAGCATTATCATTATTGATGGAAGTTTGCCTTCTCTCACCCACCCCGTGCACACACAAGGGAAAGCTTTTTTCTTTTTACTACTATATAATGCCTGCCAGAGTAGACTCACTAAATGATTGAAAAGTGAGTAAAGCTCACGGGAGATAAAGATGAGGCAAACCGGAAGTGGGGCTTGAAAGTCAAACAGACCAGCCAAAAATATATTAAAGGAAATAGGGAGCCATTGAAGGCTCTTGAGCCATAGAGAGACAGGACAGAAGCTGTGTTTTCAGAGCCTCGAGGGCAGGAAGGTGGGTTTGGTGGGGAAGGCCTAGAGAAGGACAGCTTGATTTTTCCCCAGGAAATCCTAGAGGCCCCCACCTCACCTGTTTCTTTCCACAGTCGTGTCAACTATCTGACCCCCTGGCGTTAATCTGTGAAAAGGAGGCGGGTCCCCAGGCTGCTGAACCACGCCACCTCAGTTTCCCCAGCAGGACAGAGGGTGTATGGTGGCAGCACCCATCTCCCTAAGAGTTTAGCCTGACTGGAAATAAACCTTATGCTCCATAAGGAGGCACCACACTCGTGTGTCCGTGTGTGTGTGTGTGTGTGTGTGTGTGTGTGTGTGTGTGTGTGGTGCAAGGGCTGGGTGAGGGTCAGGACCTCAGGATATCTTGCCCTCACCTGCCTCCTGCCAACTCCTGGAGGACTGGTGGCGGTGGGGGGAGTTGGGAAAGATGTCTGGTGACCCCAGGTAGAGAATCAGGGTCTAGGCCCCCAGGGCCCAACCAGGGATGAGGTACAGAGGCAGGCCGGCCTGAGAATTAGGTTTTCTTTGTGTCCCCATTCCACTGCTCATAACCCTGCAACCAAGCCCCTTCCGCCTCAGACTCTGAACTTGAGCACTAAAGAGAAAAGAGGGGGCTCGAAAGGGATTTTAGACGCCTCTCTCAGAAGCCCTTGCCATCCCAGTGTGTGCTGGGGGCCTCCCTGGGCCCAGGGTTCCCCTGAAGAAGTGGAATCAGGCCCTGGAGGGTTGGCCTATGGTCTCTATTCCCTGTGAAGCAGCTGAGTGTGGAAGTAAGATGAGGTGCCCAAGCCCACTCAGAGAAGAAAGTTTCCTCTCCCCAAAGCGCCGCCAATGAAAATACCATGTAAGCAAAAAGTTATCTGCTCTATCCACATAGCTTCAGGATTAGCCCTCATCCGCCTACCAACCTACAGAGAGGAGGCCTGATGTGCTGGGGACAGCCGTGGGGCTCCTGGGCCAGCTCCAGAATAACCCAGCTCAAAATCTGGGGCTAAAGAAGAGTGTCGGCATGGCTGGGTGTTAGAGCAGCCAGCATCAGCACTTAGCTCCAGGACCTTCCAAATAGCATCCCACCTGTGGCCAGTCTGCAAGGACAGACCCAGATCAGGGTAAATAGCCACCAAGCTCAAGAACTGTTTGTACAGGACTCCTGGTGCTAGGATCTGAGGTCTCAGGGATCCATGAACCTTCTGAAATCATGTGCAAAACCGTGGGTCCACCCACATGTGCATTTTCCATGGAAAGTCTCCTTGTTTTCATCTGATTCTCAGGAGAGTCAGTGCCCACAAAGGTTAGGAAACCCTGACGTACATCCTCCTCATCCCCTTCCACTAATATTTACTGAGCACCTAGTGGATGCAAGCCTGGTCTCAGGTGGAAAGACTTTAAAACAATAATACCAGCCCCTCACCTCTGGACCCTGAGTTATACTGTTTAGAACACGTCGTCTCTCCTCCAGGCCTCATACTGCATAAGCACCCAGGAGAGTGAGCGGAACCAAAGGTACTCTATTTCACAGATGGGAGAACTGAGGCCCAGATCAGGGAAAGGCTCCAGCGAAAACCAGAGCCCAGGACTCGAAGTCAGTCCCAGCACTTGTCACAGGACTCACCTATAGTTTGCGCTCATTATTCGTAGAATAAGTTACTTTCCAGAATGGGGTCTTTTGTCCAACCTTGGGTAATAAACAAGGAAATTAGTTGTTTTGTTGTCTGATATGCAGACAGAGCCTGTCTTACAAATTCGAGGCTGATTTTAATTACTTTCGGGGTGGTGTTGGAGATCATCACCCTTATACCGAGGTGAGGGAAGGAGTCTGTCTCTCTGGCCTGAAGTATGGGGCTCTGCTGACAACAGGGCAGAAGACAGGAGCATGGGGAGGAGGGGATGGGAAGTGGTTAGCAGATCAGAGCCCTTTCCTCCTTGGGGGCCTGTCAAGGAGGTATCCAGCTTCCTGCCATTTCATGCAGGAAGAAGCACTTTCCTCCAAGCCCAGGGGCAGTCCACCTTGGGAAGCCATTGGCGAAGGCCCCCGAGGTGTGAGAGCCACATTCTTCAGCCCTGAGTGTCCCCTCCAACATGACAGCTCAGAGAGAAATAGATTTGCCCAAGGCTCATAGCAGAGATGCTGGAGTCCTGGCCTGTGTGAGACTGGGGGCAGTCAGGGAGCTCCAGAGAGCGTGCTGAGATGCCAGAGGGAATCAAGTGCCTGTGTGTCTTCTCGTGGCCCTGCTTCCTTGACACTGAATGACTGGACAAGTCCCTCTGGGAATTTGGCCCAGCAGACATTCAAGGCCTCGCCAGACCCCATGCTGGGTGCTGGGACACAGACCAGAAGACTTGCCTGCCTTAGAGGTACTTCTAGTCCAGTAGGAGAGAGGCAAACCCAGCTGATCCAAACCTGAAAGCAGAAGGTGAGAATGTGAGCACACCTAGACCATGTTTCTCAAGCCTAGGAATTTGATTAGGTCCTTCCTCACCAGTTGTACACTGAATCCTAATTTCGTAGATACAAAAATATGTGCCCAAGAATAAAGGAAATACAGAGTAGATGCGCATTAACAAGTCTGATTTAGTATGCACTTGCTATTTTTTACGTGCAAGGCAATGGATCAATATTAAGCACTTTGCAGTGCCCAGGAGGTGGGCAGTTTTAGACCCATTTTACAGATGATGAAATGAACTCAGAAAGGCTAAGTGACTGGCCCATGGTCATACAGCTGGTGACGTGCAGAGCTGGGAATTGAAGCCAGCCTGCCTGACCCCCTGAGCCTGCGGCCACCATACTCTACTGCCTTCCTGCTATGAGAGAGATGCACGCCAAGTGTCGGGGGGAAACCAGTGGGGACATTCGACCTGAGCTTAGAGAGTAAATATGCTCCACCAGAAAGTTCTCTTGGAGTTACTGGCAGTGGCAGAATCTGCAGGTTGAAAATCCCAAGGGATGGAGAGAAGCCACCCAGCCTGGGCCACTGTCTCCCAGCCTGGAAGTTCCCTCAGCCTCAGGGGTCTCTTTGCTCCTCACAGAGAGATCACAGTAGAAATCCTCCCTGTGGCCATTGCCTTGGGGACAGCCCAGCCCCCATGGCCTCACCTCCAGGCCTTCCTGGCCTGATCCCAATCCAGTACCCAGGCCCTGGGCCTCCATGCGCTACCCCTACCCGCAACGGCATCACCAGTCTCCTTGCTGTTCCAAACACCCAGGCTCCTGTCTGCCGCCTAACCTTTAGTCAACGCTTCCTCCCACCTGAAATCCTTTCCCCATCTCCTCCTACACAAACCTCACCCTTTCTTCCATGCAGGCCTGTCTCAAATCCTCCCTTCTCCCCAATTCTTCCCCAAGACTATGAGGACAGGAACCGTAGCTGTTTCAGGAGGACTAACTCATAGCCTCTGGCCCACAGTAGGCTCTTAGGAAATACTGCACTCGCAGGCCCCTCTTATCTCTCTAACAGGATCTGGGACTCAGGAATGGGGCCTGGGGCCTCCCAGAACCAACACACGGATGTGGACTAAATGAAACAACTACTACAAAGTAATAGTTGTGTTTATTACAAAGTAGCATGCAAAACACATACCCTCGACCTGGGGCTGTTAATGGGAAGGATCAGGGATGGAGTAAGGGTCCTAGCTCAGGGAGCACGGGGTGAGGGTCGGGGAGGACTCTCACAGGTAATATTTTGTACTAAATACCAGCAGCTTTGACATTTTTGACGCTACCTTTTGATACATGAAAACCTCAAAACTCTCTCATCTGAAGTTCTACCTTCATGCCCTGCCGCGCCAGCTCAGTGTCTGGCAAACAGCAGGTGCTCAGTGATGCTTATGGATGAACAAAGGCAGGAATGCAGACCCAGAGTGGGGATGGACACACACGCATAGTGAGGAGGGAGACCCCACGGGCCCCAGCCCACCTCCGCCCCTCCCCTCGACCTCCTTTTCAGGGCACTGAAGGAGGACTGGGCATTCCTGCCAGAATCTGCAAAAATCAATAGCGGCCAAGGCTTTTCCTGGAGGCAGGACCTTCAAGAAACAAAGAACGCACCATCTTGAGGATGGGATGCGGAGCTCATCACAGGCGAGCCTGGACCAGGCGCAGAGGCCTTGGGCAAATTTCCCAGGCCTGAGCAGTCCATGGTCCTGTCTGGGGCCTGCTCTGGAGGAAGGGTGAGGTTTGGGACTGGGAGGTCAGGTGGAGGCTCTCTATGGAGCTGCCTCTGCACAGATGGCAGGACAGAAAACGGAGGCTCCAGTCCCTCAAGGAGCTGAGAGTAGGCCAGAGGGCTGGCTGCCCCCTCTGTCTGCTGGTGAAGAGCTTTCCTGCTCCCATGGCCGGCCCTGGTGCCAGCACCAGTCCCGGCCATTGTTCCCGGCTTCCTGGCCCGCAAAGAGTGGGCTGGAGCCAGAGCCCCGGGCTTCAGTGGCTGCAGCTGGAGGTCTGTGGGTTCAGAGCCCAGGCGGTCCCACCCCGCCGCCTATCCCCCCACCTAGCCAGACCCCACAATGCCAGGCCTCTCTCATCACTAAGCGTATGGCTTTGGGAAGCCCCTGGACTTCTCAAGGATCAGCACAAAACACATCCTCAGGTCTGCCCTGCCCATCTCATGGAGGTGGTATGAGGCTCAGAGCAGCTGGTGGATGGGAAAGGTCTCGTGTAGCAGGGTGGGCGTGGGAGAGCCCTGACGCTCAGGTAGGAGAGCTAGGCCGGCTCCCTTCTGCCACTGACCTCCCTGTGCTCTGCTTTCCTGAGTGGCCACTACGTGGCAAACACGCCACTCAGGTCATTTCACGGGACCCTCCCCCTAAGCCCAGAAGAGAGCATTAATGGCTCCATTTCACAGATGAGGAAGAGGAGGCCCAGAGGGGTCCAAACACCTTCCCAAAGCTTTGGTGCTGATGAGTGGCAGAGGTGGGGCTCCAGCCAGGCCTGACTGTGGTGCTCTGAACTACGACAGCGCAGCACTGCCGCGGCGGGTTCACCAGCACAGGCTCCACCCCTGGAGAGCAGGGTCCTCTCGCGCTGCTCCCTGGTGGGCCGAGCACAGAGCCAGCCGCACAGCGGGAGCCTGACAGAGCCGTCAAGATGATGGGCTCCCTAGGAAAGTTGTGTTTGGTGGCCCAGCTTGCCCTGGCAATGACTTCGAGGACCCAGGAGAAGGGACCCCCACCCCACCCAGCAGTGCCTCTTTCCCCAGGAAAGGGAAAGTATTAACTCCAGAGTGTGAATTTATGTCCGCCTCTCACTCTCGCTGCTCTGGCCCTCATCCACATGTCACCCCTCACCCCAAGGTACCACCCTCTTCCCATCCTGTCAGTGGTTGGGGCAAAGGGGATGATTACCCGGAGATTAAAGATGATAGTGCTAGTTGGTACCCCTAGCCATAGCACCTGCAGTTCCCCCATGAAAATTCCATGCTCTAAGAGATGGAGCCTCACATCAGCTATGGGACACAGGAAGCGGTGGGGTTCCTGGGCAGGTAGGTGGGAGAGGTACCTGTGTGTGTGGCCAGGTACAGCGTGTGGCCGCTTAAGCCAGTTTGTGCTGTTTCTGTCACTTACAATCAAGAGAGACCAGAATGAGACAGGTGGGGAGCAGACTGGAGGCCGAGAGAGGCAGGAAGGGGAATAGGGGCCACGAGCTGATCCGGTTACCTTCCCAGAATCAGAGCGACAGGTCTCCAAGGACGCTTAGAGATCAGAGGTCAAGATGATTCCATCTGCTTCAGATGGCATCAAGGCCCCAAAAGGAACAGAGCCTGCCCGGGATCACTTGTTACCAAAGGTCTAAGACCTGAGCCTGAACACGTAGGCCCCCAGGCCAGGGCTCCATTCACGGCCCTGGTTTTGGCCCAGGTGGGAGCCCCACTGCTTTGTGAGGGGAGGCGAGGTGGGGACAAAGGAAGAAAAAGTCATTGCACCCTCCATGTGAGCCCATCCAGGGCTCCTCCGGCCCCTGGCACACGCAGAACACCATCTGTTCAGGAAGAGCAACCTGAAGCTACAAAGCACCCAACACACGCCAGCGCTTTCCAGGAGTCTCTGCCAGGTGGGTGGGTTTTGCCTAAGGTCACTGAACTAGACAAGAAGCCAGGATTCAAGCCGGGCACAGGGACAAGGGGCCCTGGGCGTCCTCGCTGAGAGGCAGACGCTTGCACACGGCTTCTCAAGGGCAGGGTCCTCCTGTGGCTACACGCGGAGGGAGTAAGAGGACCATGGGGTCCTGGTCACATCCGGGGTCCCCCCCCCGGCCTCTCCACTAAGACTCCTGCAGCCAGTTTTGAGCTCTCTGCGGCATAGGTAGCTCCTTGTCCTCCTTCTACCCTCACCTCCACCCCTGCCTTTGAGAAACAGTAGGAGCCCGAGTTGCAGTTGGGCCACTGCGGGACAGGGAGGGGACAGAAGAGGGCGCAGGAAGGCAGAGACGGAGGCGGCTGGGCCGGACACGCAGATGGATAACCGTGCAACAGGGTGAGCGGGAGTGGGGCGAGGGCATGTGAGCCTCGGGGGCGGCGCCTGTAGGCTGCTCCAGGCAGACCCTGATTTTCCACTGAGGCTAAGCAAGCTCTCCTGCTTACCAGGCCCAGTGCCCGGCTTCTGACCATCCATGAGCTGCCGGTTCCTCACAGATCAGCTCCCTTTACAGGGGCTGCAGTTAAACACCAAGGATGTCAAGAGGTCACAGCCCAAGGATCCCAAGTGTCCTGCACTTGGTACCGTCAGCATCGTCACAGCTTCCCCACCAGGGCCGCCGTATGCAATTCCACTTAATTCTCACAAGAACCGAGCGGGGCAAGGGTTAACCTCTCCATTTTATAGATGAGGCAACTGAGTCCCAAAGAGGTTAAGTGACTTGCCCCAAGTCACACAACCAGAATGTTCAAAACATTCGAACCCAGCCTTATGTCCCAATCCCAAGCCTGCCACCCTGGCCTGCACACCTCACTCCCTCCACGTCCCAACATTCCCCTCTGAAGAATGACCAGAACAAACTGTGCTTTGGTCTGTGAAGGTCAATGTCTTTACTTCTAAAGCATACATTGGACTCACTATATATTAACATCAAAAGGGCTATCTAAAATGGAGTCATTCTTTTTAAAAATCCAAATTCTCACATTTTTATATAAGATCCAAAATGACATGAAATTAAACTATACAATGTTATGAACAGTATAACAACTGCTTTTAGAAAGCAAAATGAAAGAAAAACATTAGCAGTTGGGACTGTTGTCAGCCTGGGTTCCATGTCTTTTGAGGCATTGTGACTAAAGCCAGCACCGAGGGGAAGGACCAGCCCCTCTCTGCGGGCACAGGAAGGGAACCCAGGCAGAGGAGGGGGATGAGGGCTTTCAGACTTCTGAAGGTGAGAGTGGGACACGACAGGTCTCCCTGCTCCTCTGGGATCTTGGGGCAGGCACTGATTAGAGTCTCCTTTTAAGACCCTGGGAGAGGGTGGGGCAGAGCTGGGTTCAAAAGAATCATTTTGATAGTA
Organism: Kogia breviceps; assembly: GCF_026419965.1. Lineage (NCBI taxonomy): Eukaryota > Metazoa > Chordata > Mammalia > Artiodactyla > Physeteridae > Kogia > Kogia breviceps. The sequence continues at coordinate 31,992,056 of NC_081327.1, forward strand.
AAGGTCTTCTGGTCTCCCCAAGGAGAGTCCCGGCCATCAAGCAATACCAATCGACTCCATCTACCTACCGGTTTCCTTAACAACCCTCTTCCCCTGCCCACTCCTTAACCTGGACACCCTCGGCTCCATGAGCCCAGTGGGCAGCCAGAGACCTAGGGGGACCCTAGGAGGACCCGAAGGAGAACACTCTGGCCTTGGAAGTAGCTGGATGTTGTCCAGAGCATCTTGGTAGAGCAAAACCCCTGGAGTACAGGCCAGCAGCCAGACTGATGGGGGAGGGTGCCCATGGGCTGGGAGGGCACTGTGGGGTCAGAGGCGTTCCCCTGGTCCTTTCACCTCCCCTACCCTGGGTACCCAGGCATGGTCTTGGCCCTGAAGCAGGGCTGGGGCGAGCTGATTAGGGCCACGCCCTTGAGGCTTTGGTTCACACAATTCAAAGGGGGTGACACTTGTTCCCATCCACTGGGAAGATCACGGGCTTGGCCCTGCTTCCTCCCAGGCACCAGGTGATCTAACAAGCCCCTCTTTCACATCAGTAGTTCTGTCGGGCTGAGAGCACATTCCCCACCAGTGCTTGGAACCATGCTGCAAAGGTGGGAGGGGTACTTCCAAAACAGTGGGATTAGCCCTGGGTGCAAAGGCTGCCTTTCCTCCTTTCCCTGTGGACAGCACTGTCCCTGGCTGAGTGAGTCACAGGAGAACCTCTCTGCCTCTTCCCTTCTGGCTGGGCCAGTTGCTCTCCAAGCAGACTGAGCGCACAGGTGTGCAGCACCCCTGTATGTCTCGCCTGCCAGAAACCTGGAGGACGCATCGCCCCTGGCTGAAGCTGACGGAGAGGCCGGTGGCTCACAGTTTGCCCTCCTGGTTCCAGGACTACATCACCGGGCTGGCCTTCTCCCTCAAACAGCAACCTGAACGGGGTGCCCTACACCCAGCCTACCTCTGCAGTCCAGCCCTTCTCCCAGGCCCTACCCTGACCCTCCTCTTTCCTAACCTATCCGATTTCTAATTAGGCTGAAAGGTCTGGGAAGGTTGGCCTAGCACCACCCCCTCGTTGGGGTGGAGAGAGGCCATTTGACTTCCAGCCTGGTTCCAGGCACCCAGAGACAAGGGAGGCTGAGGTCTCTCAAGAAAGCGAATCCTGTAATGGGAAAGAGGTCTGTGGGGTCAGGACCAGCCACAGCAATCTGCCGCCCCCGCCCCCCCAGGCCCGTACCGGGAGTGCCAGGCACCCACACCCTCCACCTGCCCAGTGCCCTTCTGTCCTCACGCCCAGGGCCTCCCTCAGAACACCGCGTCGGGTGCAGGGATGGGTACGAGGAGGTCAGGTGGGGCCTGGTGGGGGCCGCGGCGCGGACTCAGGGCAGGCAGGCGGCTACCTGGTAGGCGCCCTCGGCCGCAGCTGCGGCGGCGCTGTGCTGCGCGCTGTGCTCCTGCAGCAGGGCCACGTCCAGGAAGCGCTCCCCGCACCACACGCACTTGAACTGCTGCTCCCGGGCGTGCACGCCCTGGTGCTTGTTGAGGTGCTCACGCTGCTTGAAGGCCTTGTCGCAGTTGGGGCACTTGTAGGGTTTCTCGCCCGTGTGCACCCTCCGGTGCCGCTGCAGGTCGGAGGCGTACTTGAAGCGCTTCTCGCAGTCTGGGCACTTGAGCGGCTTCTCGCGGGCTGGGTCGCAGCGGTGCTGCACGAACTCGGAGGACGAGAAGAAGCGGCGCTCGCACAGGGTGCAGCGCAGAGGCTTCTCGGCGGCTGAGCAGTGGGCCAGCTGGTGCTTCTGCAGAGCCGACGCCCGCTTGTAGGCCTTGTTGCACACCGGGCACTTGAAGGGCCGCTCAGCCACGCCCGGCAGGCACTTGTGCCGCAGCAGCTCGGCCGACTGGTCGAAGCCCTTCTGGCACACGGGGCACTTGAAGAGGGTCTCGAGGGTGTGCACGTGCTGGTGGTAAAGCAGATGGCTGGGCTGCCCGAAGCCCTTCTCGCACAGGCCGCACTTGAAGGGCTCCTCGGTCTTGTGCGTGCGCCGGTGCCGCATCAGCGCGTACTGCTGCTTGAAGCCCATGGGGCACAGGTCGCACTTGAAGGGCCGCTCGGCGCTGTGCGTGCGCTCGTGCTGCCGCAGGTCCGACGGCCGCTTGAAGGCCTTCTGGCACTCGCCGCAGCGGAAAGGCCGCTCCCCGCTGGGCGTGCACGGGTGCTGCAGCAGCTCGGATGACTCCTTGAAGTGCAGCTCGCACACGTTGCAGCGGAACAGGTGGTGCTCCCCCGAGTGCGCGTACATGTGGCGCACCAGGTGCGAGCGGTGCTTGAAGGTCTTCTCGCAAACCGCGCACTTGTACGGCCGCTCCGAGCTGTGCGTGCGCTTGTGGTGCACCAGGTGGGATGACTGGCTGAAGCTCTTGTCGCACAGCGTGCACTTGTAGGGCTTCTCGCCCGTGTGGATGCGCTCGTGCCGCGAGAGCTCCGACAGGTGCTTGAAGGGCTTCTGGCAGATGGGGCAGCTGTAGGGCTTGTCGGCCTGTTCTGCAGGGGCTACGGCGGGCGGAGGGGGTGCCGGGGGCAGTGAAGGGGCGGCCGTGGCCGCGGGCTCAGCCGCCTCGGCGGGCTTGTAGGTCTTCTCGCAGATGGAACATTTCACGAGGCCCCCAGCGCCGCTGTGCGCGCTGTGGTGCTGCGCCAGCGACGTGAGCAGCGAGAAGCCCATCTTGCAGACACCACAGACAAAAGGCTTCTGTTCGGCCTGCACACACTGGTGCTCCAGCAGGTCGGTAGCCTGGTGGAAGATCTTGAGACACTGCGTGCACTGGAACGAGCGGTCGTGGCCCGCCAGGCACTGGTGCTCATGCGGGCTGGACAGGTGCGCCAGGTCGTGACCGCACACGCCGCACTTGGGTCCCGGCTCGCCTGCTGGCTGCAGGGGCGCGTGCTGCGGTGGCTGCAGGCCCAGGTCAGGCTGCAGAAGGATGCCATAGACGGCACAGCCCAGGGGGTTCTCAGCTGTGCCTGGGGTCAGTGTGTGCTCGGCCAGGGCCGGCGGTGGTTCTGCGTGGTGTTGAGGCTGTGGCGGCTGCGGCTGCTGCGGCTGCGTCTGCGGCGGCTGCTGCCAGCTTTCCGACATGCTTGGGAAGATGAAACAGGGTTTGGAGAGTAATGGCTTCAGTTTCCCCGCTTAAGGTGACCCACACCAGAGAGAGAAGCTGCCCAGGATCAGGTATGGATGAGGACCTCAGACAAGGCACAGAGAGGGGCTAGTCAGGCAGCCCAAGTCATTAACAAAGACAGACTACAAGGCTCTGCCTACAGGACGGGGGTCTTCGAGGCAGGGTGCCAGCAATGGCAGGGAAGCTCTGCCTTCCCTGATGATTGGTTCTGTAGAGAAGAAAGAAATCGTAAGCTTGAGGCAGGGACATGCAGCTGTTCCTGGGGCCTCTCCCTGGTCTGCCTGCACTCGCCACATTGACATAAACCACATCAGGGAAGCGAGAAGGGCTCAGGGCGGGGAGATCTGCTCCCTTCACATGCTACCAAAGAAGTCTGCTGGCGGCTCAGCTCCTCCAGCAAAGGGGACGGTGGCTGTCTCCATGCCCAACCCACCCTCAGTTCCCCATCCCTGGGCCAGGCATCCCAACCTCCCAGCTTACTGTCAACCCTCTTCAATTAGCTGTCTCACGGGTGACAGTCTGGGGTGATCTGTCCACAACACAAAGTCACAAGTTCTGCTCTTGCTCCAAAGAAAGAAGGAGGTGACCAGATAGGACCCTGGCATCCAAAACAAGAATTTTAGTAACATAACTTTTTTTTTTTGCAAAACACTTACTTGGAAGCCCAGTACCTAAGATAGATAAAAGCAGAAAGGCTCTGGTTGAGGCCTCCCTGTAGGCCTGCTGTGGGTCTAAGAGGCCAAGCCTCCCAGACCTGAGGGCCCCACAGCAAATGGCCTCAGTCAGTCAATATCTAAAACAACTGCATGAAACTGAGGACCATCTCAGAAACCTTCTCCCATCAGGGGCTGGCCCATACCCCTCTCAACTACCCCCCAGGCCCTCCCCCCGACCATGTGCCTGTTCTCTCTTCACATAAGTGGGATGGATTTGCAGGGACCTGAGCCAGTGCATGATGTGGGTCAGATGACGGGTCCACAGACCCACGCAGCCTAGATGTCTACAAAGCAGAAGTTCCCTAGTCTAGTCATCTCCCAGAGCACCAAAACAAGTCCTAAATCCTCTTCCTCTGACAGTGTCAAGCCCTGTAGGAAAATGTAAGCAATTTTGAGTTTGCCCCTGCAACGTGGGGAGTGGCGTGCTAACCACAGAGCGTTCGTCCCTATCACCTTTCCGGAGAGAACCCTGTTCCCTTGCTCCAAGTCTGTAACATTTTGGATAATCAATGGAAGGTAAAGACCACCCAGCTCAGGCAAATCTCTAACTCACCACTTTGTGGCAGCATAAGGTAATGACAGCGAGAGGGAAGAACTTTTAGAATCAGATGCAACCCACTTTCAGGTTCCCAGCTCTTCTGCCTCTAACATTGAAAAGTTTCTAAGTTTTCTCCCGATGAAAAGAGAAGGAAGGGGATGCCTTTACAGGCCAGCCTGGCCTCTAACTGCCAAAGAAACATAAGAGTCAGGCTAAAAGCTGTCAACCTCAGCATCTTGCTGGGAAGAGAAGAAGTAAAGAAGCCGCTGCTCTGGGTGGAGGCAGCAGGTTGCATGAGTGAGCAGGTACTGAAGCCTCCCGAGGAAAGAGGGAAGCAGAACTACTCTAAGAGAGGTCTAGGTCAGGCTGCGCCAACCCAACTGTTTTTTTTTTTTTTTTTTTTTTTTTTTTTTTTTTTTTTTTTTTTTTCCGGCATGAATGGCTGCCAGACACAGGGTTCACGGTCCTAAGCCCCCAGCTCAGCTGCCCACCCTGGCCCCCCTCCAGGAAGGTGCGGCCAGAGGCCTCTCTGATCACTCAGCAAAGAGGATGAGAGACTAGGGTGAGGGAAGCAAGCGGAGGCCCCCACCTGTGCCCCACCCCAGCCCTTCCTCTTCCCTGGGAAACCGAATGAAAGCCGATCACCTCCCTGCCGGCACTGCCCGCCGGCCCAGCTGGGCTGCCTCCTGTCAGCCCTCGCCGGGAATGGACAGGCCGCTGCGGCCCGAAGGCCGGCCCCGCGGGCGATTGGGCCCGAAAAAGGCCCCAGGGCTGCAGGCTTGGCCCGGGAGACAGCTGCGCGTCGAGGTCGGCCTGGGCCGCCCAGGAGCTCAGGAGGCCGCCGGGTCGGGCTGGAGGGAGTGGAGGGGCGGCCGGGCCGGCTGGGGAAGGGGTGCGGCGGGCGCGGGAGTGGCGCCCAGCCGCGGCCCCGGGCGCCCAGCCGCTCACCTGCTCCAGGCCGCCCGCGGGGTCAGGCTCAGGGCGAGTGGCGACCGGCTGCTCTCTCAGCCGCCCCTTTATTCCGACTCCATCCGCGGCAGCGCGGCCTACGCGCTCTGCCAATCCCCGGCCTCGCGTAGCGGCGGCGTCCGGCTCGGGGGCGGGAACGGGCTAGCGGCGGCCGGAACCGAGGAAACGACGTGAGCGGCCGGGATAGCGGGGCCGGGGCGGAGGAGCGCTGGGAGGGCGGGCGGACGGACCGATGGCCTTGCAGAGACCGGCGGACAGGCGGGCGGCGCGGGGGCCAGGGAGGCGGGGCCGGGGGGAGGAGCGGCAGCCTGGGTGGCGGCGGCAGCGGGAGGAGCGGGCGGCGCGGAGCGAGGCCGCCCCCTGCCGGGGACCCCGCGGCCGGGCCGGGTCGGACAGACGGGCGCGCCGGGCCGGCTCTCCAGGTCGCCCGGCCGGCACGCCTCAGCTGACCCAGGGGGGGCGCTCTGTTTCCGACCACCCTACTCGGCCTTAAGGGAGGGGGCTCCCAGGACCCGGCCCCCGGTCCGACCCCTGAACCTGAGAGGAGGGGCCTCCTAGACTCTGAACTTCTGGAACTGACCCGCCTCTGACTGTTCGGCTCGCTCTTAGGGGAGGGGACCCCGGAGCTCGGACTTTGGGCCGGCTTGAGGAAGAGGTCCCGGAACCTCTGACCCCGTCCGGACGGCAAGGGCGAGGGCGAGGGCACTAGACTCCGATAGGTCTAGTGCGCTGACCTCTGACCCTGGGACCATCTGCTGCTGGGAGGTCCCGAGCTGCTGCAGACCGAGCAGCGGACAAAGAGGTCAGGGCCGAGAGCGATCTGTTTAATGGGCACACGGAGGATGGCGGTTCCGGGAGGCTCCAGGTAGTGGTCAAAGCGCGGCGAGCCAGCAAGCAGCGTGGTCTGGGTGGGTAGCCTCTTTGCTCGAGTCCTGCCGGGCCCCGCCCCAGACCCCGCCCCGAGGCGGTGCTAATCCTGGCCCCGCCCCCGGGAGAGCACTTCCGGCACAGAGGAATTCCGGGTGTGGTTCGACTGCTGGCGGGCTGGTTGTGCCGTAGCGAAGGGGGTCCCCCATGAGTGCGGCGCCACTGGTGGGCTACAGCAGCAGCGGCTCCGAGGATGAGGCTGAGGCCGGGGCCCGGGTCCGGCTGGGGACTGGAGGTTGCAGTCGGTGAGGAGAGAGGAAGACTTTCTGGGGAGGGTGCGGGTTGGCACCCGGACCGGACGCGAGCTTGGGGTGGTTGGGGAGGGTGCCGGGCTGCTCGCGAGGGAAGGAAAAGGGGCACCGGGGGAAAGGAGGATCCAAAGGACAGCCTTGGACAAAGCCCCGGAGTGCCCCCACCCGGCTAGGCCAAGGTTAGGAGGCAGGAAACTTGGGTTCGGGTCCAGCCTCTGCCGCTGGCCCACACGTCTCCCGGCGCGCACCGCTGTACCACCCTAGGTCTGCTTTCTCATTTAGAGAGTGTTTTCCTTTATCCAGTAAATATTAATTGAGCACCCTCTCTGTGCCAGGCTCGGGACTGGGGACTCAGCAGTGAGCAAAACCATCCAAGTCTTCTACTTTGTGGAGCTTCAGTTCTTAATTGCCAAGCCTGGTGCAATCTGAGTGCTTTTCAAGCAGTCTCCCGGTTCATCTCACAATAGCCCTATCAGGTTGCAGTGCACTGTACAGATGAGGAAACTGAGGCCCACAGAGGGCACATGACTTGCCCAAGACCACAGAGCTAGGAAGTGTCACTCCAGCTGAGGCCTGTCCAGTTAGGGCATCTGACCTCTGAACCACATATTGCCAGTTGCCCCGTTGTTTTCCATGGGGAACACGTTCCCTGTTAAAGTCTGCCTCCGCGAGCCCTTGGGAGACCCCAATGAGACAGTGTTGGGGAAAGAGCTTTGTGGTTATCTAGAAGCTGCTTACAGCACCCGGTGAGAAATAGACACGCAGACTCACCTGGTACAGGGGGTTACAACTTTCATTGTGTGTACAGAGGTAGAGAATGCTAAGAGGCTAAATGTGCTTGATTTCTTCTTTTCTCTTGCAGGGGCCAGAGCCCCCTTCCCAGCCAGAAGTTGCCAGTCCCCGACAGTGTGCTGGACATGTTCCCAGGCACCGAGGAGAGGCCTGCGGATGATAGCGCAAAACATGGGGGCCGGGTGCGCACCTTTCCCCATGAGCGAGGCAACTGGGCCACCCACGTCTATGTACCATGTGAGTAATGCGTGAGAGGCACGTGGCTACAGGTGTCCCCTTACGGGAGGAAGCTGGCCCCAACCAGGAGGAAGAAGCCTCTGAACACTGGTGGTGGGAAAGAGATTAACTCAACAGAGAGAGAACAAGTTTCAAGAACTAGGGAATTTTTCTGTTAACTTGGTTTTAGGTTTTCTGGTCTTTGTTTTTATATTGGGATGTAGTTGATTAACAATGTTGTGACAGTTTCAGATATACAGCAAAGTGATTCAGTTACACATACACATGTATCTATTCTTTTTCAAATTCTTTTCCCATTTAGGTTGTTACATAATATTGAGCAGAGTTCCCTGTGCTGTACAGTTCAGTTTTGAATTCGTTGCCTGAAATATTTTTTTACTAACCCTGTGTATACTGTTCTCCCTGCTCATGAGGATGTGACCAAGGGAGGGTCTAGGGCAGAGTGTCAAGGCCATCCCAGACTGCAGCTGTAGCTGGTACTTTATTTCGAAGAGGGCTGTAGGTGTGCTGGCCTCCAGTCCCACCCCACCCTAGCCCTAAGGAGTGAGTGGCAGGCAGAAAATGCCCAGGGTTCAGAGTCTGACCTCACTCCACTACCCACTACTCTGTGTGCCTTTTAGTAAGTTGCTGACTTCTCAGAGCCTCAGTTTCCTCATCTCTAAGATGGGAATAGTAGTAATACCTATCCTGTAGGACTTTTGTGAAGATTAAATCAGATAATCTATGTCAAGTTCTTAGCACGATACACGGAGAATGTGGTGGCTCTTATTACATTGTGTTAGATCAGGTAAACTCTTGGAACCTCCATTTCCCCATCCACAGAATGAGAATGATTCTCTATACTGCCTACTCCACAGGGCACTTGAGCAAATCGAGTAACTTATTAGTTGTGAGCAGACTATTAACCATGCAGCTCTAGTCACATGTTTGGTTAAAAAAAATGAATAATCTGTGAAAATACAGGGGTGGTCCTTGTTGCATTCTTTGTCTTTATGAACAATTAGGAGCAGTCTAAATGTCTATCAGGAGATTCTAAATGTCTGATTAAAGAAATGAACTGTTTCTGATTATGGGTTACTGTAATCATGAGCTTGATTTATGTAATGAGAGGAAGGCTGTCCAACATGTAGTGTTATATGGAGAAAGCCAATGGAAGAACTGGTATGCCCTCATCTTTTTTAACAAATAAGATATATACGTTAGTACATGCACTGAGAAAAGGCTGGGGAAATAGGCATCACATTTGACAGCCTTTATCTCTAGGGTAGTATCTTGAAAGTAGGCTGTATGTGCCGGGGGAAGGGATCAAGATGATCGATTAGAGAGAAAAGTATTAAAACCTTTTTTATGTATTTCTCTTTATCTCACCTTTTAAAATTTCTCTTGTTCCAAGTGTACATTTTATAACACACATAATTTTGCAGTGTAGCACGTGTTTGTAATTTATAAATAAATACACATTTATTGTTGGTATGTGTGCAAACTTGTTTGACTAATGGCCTGTGCAGTCACAGTAGTTTGGAGACCACTGCTGTAGGTGATAGGATATCAGGGACCCCTACTTTCTCTGTCACATATTTCTTTTCTCAGTTGAATTCTTTTCAAAGAGCATGTATGTGTTACTTCTATAGCCATAAAAGCATATTAAAGTATTATTCAAAACACATAGACATAGGCTGCTCTCAGAAGCCTTTCTCTGCCTTCTGGGCTTCATCCAGCCATGCCGCCCTGGCTAAGAGAATGGCCCACCCTCTCCACTCCTCCCCTCCAGATGAAGCCAGGGAGGAGTTCCTGGACCTGCTTGAAGTGCTGCTGCCGCACGCACAGACATACGTCCCCCGGCTGGTAAGGATGGAGGCCTTCCACCTCAGCCTGTCCCAGAGCGTGGTTCTGCGCCATCACTGGATCCTCCCCTTCGTGCAGGCTCTGAAAGGCCGCGTGGCCTCCTTCCAGAGGTGAGTGCCCAGGGCTTCCCTCTGCTCCTCCTCTCCCTCCCCTTCAGGGCTTCTCTTCCTGTCCTGAGCTCTGTGCGGAGGGACCTGTGGGAGGTGTTATCCCTTCAAGCAGGCAAACCTAAAGGTTAGCACTCCGAACACCTCCCAGAGCCGCCTGCTGTGCGCTTCATCCCATGTGCCCTCGGGCGTGCCACGTAAGCTCTGGAAGCCTCCAAGCCTTGTCTATGTGCGGGTCAGGGGAGTGGTGGTGGCTCCCTCAGAGGGGACTTGTGGGAGTGAATGAGATCACACATACCCTCAACGTGGCACTTGGCGAACGATGAGAGCTCACCCCCCACTCTGGGTTATTTTTTTTGCGGTACGCGGGCCTCTCGCCGTTGCGGCCTCTCCTGTTGCGGAGCACAGGCTCCGGATGCGCAGGCTCAGCAGCCATGGCTCACGGGCCCAGCCGCTCCGCGGCATGTGGGATCTTCCCAGACCAGGGCACGAACCCGTGTCCCCTGCATAGGCAGGCGGACTCTCAACCACTGCGCCACCAGGGAAGCCCCCCACTCTGGTTTTATGTGCCAGCCTTGGCTTTTTTTTCCCTTGACTATTTCATACCTCTTCTTTCTACTAGAAATGCCTCTCCTTCGAGACTTGGCCAGATCAAAGCACTGCTCCTTCACTGAGGCTGTCCCAGTTGGTATCTCCTCCAGAATTCCTCAGTCCCAGGGACCCTGCTGTCCTGTGCTTGTCTACACCCCTGTGCTCATTCCACTCACCCTCATATCCATATTCAGTCATCCCCATGTCCCATCTCCCACTTAGAGCCCAAGTTCCTGCAGGCCAGGAATGCGGCTGCTCTCTGAATTACCCCACAGCTTTTCTCCAGGTGCTTTGCTCACTATAGGCATCAACTGGATGTTTGGTGAATGACTGAGCAGGAGAGAGAGAGACTAGAAATCCTCCTCTGGATCCTCTGAATGTTGGTTCTAGTAGGAGCCTAAGAAGCCATCCAGGTGGTGGTTTTCTCCTCCTGGTCTTATCTGCAGAGTCCTTTCTTCTGATGAGGTGTTACGCAGATCCCTGATGTGCAGCTGAGTAAGAGAGATAAAAACAGAAGTCTTTTAGCCAAAGCCCCACCCTCGCAGTTCAGGAGGCCTGAGGCCAAGGAATTCCATAGAACTACTCTGTGCCATTGGAGGACTGTCCATTTTGTGTAGCCCCTACTCAGGGCCAGAGGAAGAAGGGATTTGCTCCAGTTCAGTCAGTTAGCGAGAGACTCAGGACTAAAACTCATCTCTCCACCTAATCCAGCCCCCATCCCTCTTTTTATTGAGTCATGTATGTTAGTCAGGACCCTCTCGAACGCAGGTGCCAGAAATCCAACCAAAAGTGGCTTAAACGGGGAATTTATAGGCTGGTATAACTAAAATGTTTAGAGGTAGCGTTGGCTTCATACATGGGGCCGAGAGACGTCAGACGGCACCAAGTCCTTTCCCCTTCTACATGAGAATGCTTCAGTTATCCTGCTTCTGGCTGTGTCCCTGGATAAAGGTGGAATGCCAGATGTGTTCTCGGGCCACGTCACTTATGGTGAAAATGACTTATGAGCACACCGTGTCTGGGCTGGGAAGACTGTGAGTGAACTAAGCCCCTCCTGGGAAACCATGGCTTGGGCCTCCCTGCATGTGGTGGTTCTCTACCTGGGCAAGTCCCTTGCTGGGACCTCTGGAAACTTTGCTCAAGGGCTATTACAAGAGCTATTGCTCCCCGGGGCAGCTGAGGTGGGTGGATATAGCATGTTCTCTTGCTCATTTAGGGAACAGCCCCTGGACCACTGGGTTGGCCCTCCCTGGTGCTTCCCTGCTGGTGCAGTGTTTGCTAGCCTGTGTCCTGAAGGAAGCTGGGCCGGGTGGCCTCTTCAGGTTTGACTGGCTGAGCCTAAGATGACCAAGAGTGGGCAGTGCACCTTTGATTCTATGGCTGTGACTGAGGGAATGCTATGCTCTGATTGTCCAGGCCTGTCAAGTAGACACCCCTGGGTGGGGGCAGGTTGACTACTCTACCAGCACAAAATGGGAGAGCAGTCCTCCTATATAAGATCACCGGGAGAAAAGGTGTTGGTTGACGTATTAGTCAGGGTTCTCCAGAGAAACAATCAATAAGATGTATACAGATATACGTAAGAGGAGATTTGTTATAGGTATTGGCTTATGTGGTTATGGAGGCCAAGAAGTCCACTATCTGCCATCTGCAAGGAGAGAACCAGGAAAGCCGGTGGTGTAATTCAATTTGATTCCAAAGTCCTAAAAATCAGGGGGCCGATGGTTTAAGTCCTGGGGTGAGCCTGAAAGCCTGAGTACCAGCAGCGCCAGTGTCGGAGGGCAGGAGAAGATGGATGTCTCAGCTCAAGCAGAGAGGGGGAGTTTGTCCTTCCTCCTCCTTTTTGTTCTATTCAGGCCCTCAACAGATTGGATGATGCCCGCCCACCCACACTGGGGAGGGCCATTTGCTTTGCTCAGTTCACCAATCCAAATGCTAATCTTTCCAGAAACAGCCTCACAGACAAACCCAAACATAATGTTTTACCAACTATCTGGGCATCCCTTAGCCCAGTCAAGCTGACACATAAAATTAACCATCTCAAGTCCACCCCTTATCAACTTGACACTTGCATGCATCTTCTTAAACCATACTTAATCTCTAAATTAAGACCACAACAAGGTCATAACTCTGCCTAACATGATACAACATCCAGTGTACATCTGAAAATGCATTAATCCCTTCCCCAGAAGAGGAGGTAATCTTCTTGAGCGATACTTTTTACTGTTCTAAAAGCCCATAACTTGAATACTATGATGTAAAATTAACAATACTTGCATACTAGTGTAAAGTCACTACATCTTATGTTACATGATAAGGGAATAAGAGGAGAAAACAAAGATACTTGCTCAACATATGTACAGGCAAACCTTGTTTTATCGTGCTTCACATATACTGCATTTTTTACAAACTGAAGGTTTGTGGCAACTCTGCATTGAGCAAATCTGTCAGTGCCATTTTTCCAACAATAGTTGCTCACTTCATGTCTGTCACATTTTGGTAATTCTTGCAATATTTCAAGCTTTTTCATTATTGTTGTATTTGTTGTAGTGATCTTTGATGTTACTATTGTAATTGTTTTGGGGCACTGGGAGCCACGCCCATATAAGAGGGCAAACGTAATTGATAAATGTGTGTGTTCTGACTATTCCACCAACCTGCCATTCCCCCACATCTCTGTCCCTCCCCTTGGGCCTCCCTATTCCCTGAGATACAACAGTGTTGAAATTAATAACCCTACAGCGGCCACTAAGTATTCAGGTGAAAGAGAGGGTCACACATCTCTCACTTTAAATCAAAAGCCAAAAATGATTAAGCCTAGTGAGGAAAGGCATGTCAAAAGCAGAGGTAGGCTGAAAGCTGCTAGGTCTCTTGTCCCAGTTAGCCAGGTTGTGAATGCAAAGGAAAAGTTCTCGAACAAAATTGAAAGTGCTACTCCAGTAAACACAAGAATGATAGGAAAGCGTTTTCCTGGTTTGGGGAAAGTTTTAGTGGTCTGAATAGATGATCAAACCAGCCACAACATTCCCTTAGGGCAAAGCCTAATTCAGAGCAAGGCCCTAACCCTCTTCAATTCTCTGAAGGCTGAGAGAAGTGAGAAAGCTACAGAAGAAAAGTTTGAAGCTAGCAGAGGTTGGTTCATGAGGTATAAGGAAAGAAGCCATTTCTATAACATAGAAGTGTGAGGTGAAGCAGCAAGTGCTGATGTGGATGCTGCAGCAACTTATCCAGAAGATCTAGCTGAGATAATTCATGAAGGTGGCTACACTAAACAATTGATTTTCAATATATGAAATAGCCTTCTATTGGAAGAAGATGCCATCTAGGACTTTCATAGCCAGAGAGGAGTCAGTGTCTGGCTTCACAGCTTCAAACGACAGGATGACTCTCGTTAGGGGCTAATACAGCTGGTGACTTTAAATTGGAGCCAGTGCTCATTAGCTATTTCAAAAATCCTAGGGCCCTTAAGAATTATGTTAGGTCTACTCTGTTTGTGCTCTCTATAAATGGAACAGCAAAGCCTGGATGACAGCACATCTGTTGACAGCATGGTTTACTGACTATTTTAAGCCCACTGTTGAGACCTACTACTTACGAAAAAAAAAAAAGATTCTTTTCAAAATATTACTGCTCATTGATAATGCACCTGGTAACCCAAGAGCTCTGATGGAGATGTACAATGAGATCAATGTTGTTTTCATGCTGCTAACACAACATCAGTTCTGCAGCCCATAGATCAAGGAGTAATTTCAACTTTCAAGTCTTATTATTTATAAGTCTTATTTAAGAAATACATTTCATCAGGCTGTAGCTGCCATAGACAGTGATTCCTCTGATGGATCTGGGCAAAGTCATTTGAAAACGTTCTGGAAAGGATTCACCATTCTAGATGCCATTAAGAACATTTGTGATTCATGGGAAGAGGTCAAAATATCAACGTACACAGTAGTTTGGAAGAAGGTGATTCCAACCCTCATGGATGACTTTGAACGGCTCAGGACTTCACTGGAGGAAGTAACTGCAGATGTGATGGAAACAGCAAGAGAGCTAGAATTAGAAGTGAAGCCTCAAGATGTGACTGAATTGCTGCCACCTTGTGATAGAACTTTTAACAGATGAGGAGTTGCTTCTTATGGATGAGCAGAAGAGTAACTTCTTAAGATGAACTCTACTCCTGGTAAAGATGTTGTGAAGATTGTTGAAATGACAACAAAAGATTTAGAATATTCCATAAACTTAGTTGATAAAGCAGTGGCAGCGTTTGAGAGGATTGACTCCAATTTTGAAAGAAGTTCTGTGGGTAAAATGCTACCAAACAGCATTGCATTGCATGCTACAGAGAAATTATTCATAGAAGGAAGAAATTGCCATCACCACCCAGTCTTCAGCAACCACCACCTTGATCAGTCAGCAGCCACTTACATCGAGGCAAGACCCTCCACCGGCAAAGAGATTATGACTCACTGAAGGCTCAAATGATGGTTAGCATTTTTTAGCAATAAAGTATTTTAAAAATAAGGTATGTACATTGTTTCTTTAGACATAATGCCTTTGTTTAATAGACTACAGTGTAGTATAAACGTAACTTTTATGTGCACTGGGAAGCCAGAAAATTGTGTGACTCACTTTATTGTGGGGTTCTGGATCCAAATCCGCAGTGTCCCTGAGGTGTCCTGTATATATACTCGCAGACGTATTCATAACAAAATAAGGAGGAAATACTCATGACAATTATAGTCCTCATTTTTGAAACTGGTCACATGGTCGTAGCTGATATTTACAACTACCTTCCACTACCTAGCTCTCTGTTCCCTTTGCCTTCAGCAAGCACCTCAGATGGTTGTGGTTCTTTACCTGGGGTAGTGACCCAAACCTTCATTCCCGAAGGCTCTGGGCCATTACTAATCCTGCCTGGGTTAGGTTGTTGTAGTTTTCCATTGGCCTGAAATCAGTAGGCATGGTAATACGAAAAGATGCCCAAACAGATCTCCTGTATTCCAGATATCCTCTTCCATATCTCCATTGTGGAGCAGTAGCCCAATTTCCCCTCGGTAGTCAGGATCAGTGACCCCAGCCAACACTGTAACTCTTTTGTCTGTTGATTCAAAGGTACAGGAGCCCAGAGTGGCAAGGTGGCAAGTCTCAACTTCCAGTTCAGTGGAAGCACTATGTCTCCTGGTGGAAGCATTCCTCCCTCGGAACTAAGACCTCTGGGCTAGCAGAGCATGAAGTTGTGGGAACAGGAAGCAAACATTTTGCTAATGCATCACTAGGGCAATGGTGAGTGGTACCACTCCCATTTCTACCCCTTGATTCCTGGCTACAAGAGAAACAGCACCATATGTGGCTGCTGATTCAGAGCAGATACAGATATTGTGGATTCTGTTCCAGAATAAAATAGAGTGAGTGACACGAAGTTTTTGGTTTCCCAATGCACATAAAAGTTATGTCTATGAAGTGTGCAATAGCATTATGTTTTTTAAAAAAGGTATATACCTTGTTTCAAAACTACCTTATACTTCATCTCGAAGGGGATATCTCGATATGCCCCACACCATTGGACCTCTAGACATTTCACTGAGGTAGAAGGCCTTGAATTTTAGTTGGATTTATTTCCCACCCTCTGACACACAAATGTCTTAGCAATAAGTCTAGAGTAGTTGCCACTTCCTGCTCATTAGGTCCAGTCAACATAATGTCATCATGTACTAAAGCAGTGTGATATCTAGTGGAAGGGAAAGGTGAGCAAACCCTCTACAGTAAATTAGGACATGGGGCTGGAGGATGCTGTAGCCCTGAGGTAGGACAGTGAAGGTACATTGCTGGCCTGAAAGTAAACTGCTTCTGGTCCTTTTGGACAGGGATGGAGGGAAATGTATTTGCCAAATCAGTAGCTGCAAACCAGGAACCAGGGGATGTGTTAATTTGCTCAAGTAATGAAACCACATCTGGAAGAGCAGCTGCAATTGGAGCCACCACCTGCAGTCATCAGTTTTTGATCATCCGCTGTCATCTTCCACGATCCATCTGTCTTCTGCCCGGACAGAATGGGGGTTGAATGGAGATGTGGGAGTCACCACCCCTGCATCTCTCAAGTCACTCATGGTGGCACTGATCTCCGCAGTCCCTCCAGGAGTGCGGTATTGCTTTTCATTTACCATTTTTCTAGGTGGAGGCAGCCCTAATAGCTTGCACTTGGCCTTTCCCACTGTAATAGCCCTCACTCCACAGGTGAGAGAATCAGTGTGGGGATCCTGCCTGTTGCTGAGTATGTCTGTTCCAATTATACATTCTGGAACTGCAGAAGTAACCACAGGATGGGTTTGGGGACCCACTGGGCCCACTGTGAGATGGACTTGAGCTACAACTCCATTGATCGCCTGACCTCCATTAACCCCTACTCCGAGTGATGAGCCACAGTGACATTTTGTGTCTCCAGGAACTCGTGTAATTTCAGAGCCAATGTCCAGTAGTTCCCAAAAGGCTGGTTATTTCCTTTTCCCCGGTGCGCAGTTACCCTGGTAAAATGGCATAGGTCCCTTTGGGGAAGGCTGGGAGAAAGATTAACAGTATAAATTTGTAGTAGTGTACCAGGGTCCTTCCTCAAGGGGACCCAACTTCCCCTTCATTCAAGCAGCTCTGGGTCTGTGAACTGGCTCCATTCTGGGAATTGAGGGGCCATGACTCTGCCTTTATGATTCAAGTTAGACTTTGGCTCACTTGGCCTAGAACTTTTCTGCTTATACAGATGAAGGAAGAATTTAGTAGGCTTCCTATCTATGTCACTTCTAGAAACAGCCAACGCCCTATGTCTGCACAAGTCAGGCTATTCTGATTGCTGCTTCGACTCTGCTGTCCTTTACGGTAACTACGCCCACCTTGCGGGCCAGGTATTTCCAGTTCACTCACTGTGGGCCACCTTTTGGTCCGTGTTTCAGCCATCTAACCAAACAGATCCCTTTCCAACTCCCGGAGCTGCAACATTACATGCCGAATCTCTGCTTAGCAAGCCCATATCCATAAATTCAGCCTGATCCCACTTTTGATCCTTCCGTCATTACCCGACACCTTTTTTTTTTTTAAATTCACTTATTTTTATTTTTGGCCGTGTCGGGTCTTAGTTGCGGCATGCAGGATCTTTCATTGTGGCGCACGGGCTTCTCTCTAGTTGTGGTGCACAGGTTCCAGAGCATGTGGGCTCTGTAGTTGCGGCACACGGGCTCTCTAGTTGTGGCGTGCAGGTTCAGTAGCCCCGTGGCATGTGGGATCCTAGTTTCCCGACCAGGGATTGAACCCGCGTCCCCTGCATTGGAAGGCGAATTCTTAACCACTGGACCACCAGGGAAGTCCCACCTTTAATATCCATTCCCACACACGTTCCCTGGATTTCTGCTTGTATATATGAGGAAACTCAAATAGTTCTGGAGTGTAGCACATCTCCTCGTGGGCCACACATGGTACCTCAACTTTAGGGGGTCTGCTGGGACTTGAGTCTAGTTATAGGTCTAGAAGCAAAGAGGGGTGTTGGAGGTGGGTCCTGAGGGGACTCAGTATTTACTTGGCATCTGCCTCAGGAGAGGCCATTACCATTTCCTCAGGCAATGCAGTGTTAATCCCCTCTGATAGAGGTGGGAAGGTCCATAACACTAGGTGGGGGAGGACCCTTCCACTGCGTACAAGAAGACTCATCAGAATTTAAGGGCTTGGGCTTCCCTGGTGGTGCAGTTGTTAAGAATCCGCCTGCCAAAAAAAAAGAATCCACCTGCCAATGCAGGGGACACCGGTTCGAGCCCTGGTCCGGGAAGATCCCACATGCCGCAGAGCAACTAAGCCCGTGTGCCACAACTACTGAGCCTGTGCTCTAGAGCCCGCGAGCCACAACTACTGAAACCCGCGCACCTAGAGCCCATGCTGCGCAACAGGAGAGGCCACTGCAATGAGAAGCCCACGCATTGCAAGTAAGAGTAGCCCCCACTCGCCGCAACTAGAGAAAGCCTGCGCACAGCAACGAAGATCCAACACAGCCAAAAATAAAATAAAGTAAATAAATTAAAAACTAAAAAAAAGAATTTAAGGGCTCAATATGCCCAGCTTCACCAGCGTTTCCCACAAGTCCCCATACTTTCCCAATCAGTGCCCTCACTTTAACTGTAAAATCCTGCTTGTTCGAGGAGTTCAACTTGTGTTATAATTCAGCAAATGGCAGGATAAGGTTCCGGGTTTGATTTTCAGCAATTTCAGCCCTGCAGCTACAGGGAATCAAGATCTCCTTTAGGGCACACCGAGAAGCTCTTAGGTCCTTTATGCTTGAGTTGGGAATTCGATACCCTGAGGTCTCTTTTTATTTCACCACTTTGTCCAGCAACATTAGGAACAACCAACCAACATCATTATATTCCTTAGTTTTCCAAAAATGTTCGCAAGTATCATATAGGGTCACTTAGCTCCTTGCTTCTAATAAGTGGCTGATGAGGGGTATCAAGGAAGACATTTTCACATCTCTATAAACAGTCCCTGCGTGTGGACGATCAGTGCTCTCTACTACTGGAGACAGAGTCATTAGCATCTTTGAATCTAATCAGAGAGCAAATTCCAGAAACCCCAGAACCAATTCAGAAAACTCATCCTTAAAATTCTGTTCCTCTAGAACCATTCTCAGTGCCAAAATCTGTATTAGGGTTCTCCAGAAAAGCAGAACCAATAGGATAAAGAGAGAAATAGAGATATGAGGAAATGCATTGTAGGAATTGGTTCATGCAGTTACGAAGGTCAGGTCCCAAATCTGCCAACAGCAAGCTGGGGAACCAGGAAAGCCAGTGGTGTCATTCAGCATGAGTCCAAAAGCCAGAGCACCAGAGAGGAGTGGGGGGACTGGTGGCGTAATGACCGATATGAGCCTGAAAGCCTGAGATCCAAGGACCCCAACGTCCAAGGGCAGGAGAGTCTCAGTTCCAGCAGAGAGAGCATGCATTTGCCCTTCCTCTGCCCTTTTGTCCGCCCACACTGGAGAGGGCAATTTGCTCTACTCAGTTCACCAATTCAAATGCTAATCTTTCTGGAAACACCCTCACAGACACCCCAGAAATAATGTTTTACCAGCTATCTGGGCAACCCTTAGTCCAGTCAAGTCAATGCATAAGATTACCCTTTATAGTTGGGAGCAAACACCCCATGTCCACTCCAGGACGTTTGGCAGGTACTCTACACTTAACCAAGCTCCTGCTGGTTCTATCACCCCTTACATTTTCCCCAGAAGGGATGCACTAGGAGGCTGAAGGCTGACAGGAAAGCCAAAAGTTAACTGACTTCGTGCCCTTGGACAGGTTGTGAGATTCTAACCGGCAAGCTGGGTTGTTGTGTTCCCTCAGATGAGGGTGAGAGTTTGGCCTGGAGCCTGTAAAATGAGTGTTTCCTGTAATGGGATTTGCCAAGTTGGTCCAGGAAGGGCAGGAAGCCAGTTTGTCCCTCTGAGATCCCCTAGTGTCCCAGAGAACACAGGCGGAACCAGCCAGAGTCAGAGCACTTACCTGGCTGAATTGGATGGTCCCCGTGTAACTGATCTGAGAGGTGGGTGACGGTATTTCTGCCGCAATCTCACACCAACAGAGACCCCTCACTAAAGCATCAGGTGAGAGCAAGGGCTCTGGCATCAGGCAGATTGAAGTTCAAATTGTGACTCACCGAATTCAGCCTCACCAAGCTTCAGTTTCTGTGTCTGTAAAATGGGTGTCATTATAGCACCTGCCTCACAGAGTTGTATGAGGATCACCAAGCTCAGCCCAAGCACACGGAAATGTTTTTGTTGCTTAGACTGGATCGGAATCGTCTTTTGTTAACCTGCAAAGAAAAGAACTGGCTCTTAAGTGATCTATTATCACCGACTGATGACTTTCTCAGTTCCCATCAGTAAAGCTGGGGTAGTCTCAGATCGCTTATTGGAATCAACTGCTCTTAATAAAGTAAAATTTTTGCTAGCATCTGAGTGAAGCTATGTGTTGCCTGGACTGGGTGATTATTTAAGGTCTTGCCCAGCTCTAATATTTTAGGGTTCAGTTTACCACCTGTATAATAGGGTGACAATACTAAATGTGAAATGAGTTAACTGTATTTTCAAAGTGATGTTTTTTAATATACACTATTTTCTCTGATTTTTTTCCTTATTATTCTTCCTGAAATGTGGTCCTTCTAAATTTCAGATTCTGCTTTACTGCCGACCGGGTAAAGATTTACACCAATCAAGAGAAGACCAGGTGGGTCTCCCCACTCTGCCCCCAGTTGTTTCCAGAAGAGGATTCTTTGGAGTAAAGACTTAAGGGGGCCTTGTCTCTCTCAGTTTTTTGTTTGTTTGTGTTTTTTTGTTTGTTTTTTTGCGGTACGCGGGCCTCTCACTGTTGTGGCCTCTCCCGTTGCGGAGCACAGGCTCCGGACGCGCAGGCTCAGTGGCCATGGCTCACGGGCCCAGCCGCTCCGCGGCATGTGGGATCTTCCCGGACCAGGGCACGAACCCGTGTCCCCTGCATCGGCAGGTGGACTCTCAACCACTGCGCCACCAGGGAAGCCCTGTTTGTTTGTGTTTTAACCGGCCCTATGACTACAAAGGCAGCTGTTCCCAAATCTGAACCTTTCATTAAGAAAAACAACTCAGGGAGCATGGGAGGAGGGGCAGAGGTAGAGAACAACATCTTGGTTTAGTGGGAAAGCCTGAGACTCAAAGAAAACCTGGGTGCCTGCCCAGCTCTGTCTGCAATTTAACGCTGAGCTCATACCTTCAACCTCTGTGACCTGCCATTTCCAAGCTGTCACATCATCCATCACATCCTGTCACATTTCCAAGTATCCATCATTGGGCAGTTGTGAAGCTCAGATGAACGAAACAAGTTTTATAGAAGCATTCGAGGATGAGCTGAACGTAAGAAGAAACTGTTGTTATCAAGGCTTCAAAGCAAGCCTCCCTGTCAGATCCACCCACTGGGTCTGAGCTGCCTTCTGCTCTCAGCACCTCCAAGGAGAGCACTCATTCGCTCATTCATTCATTCTGTGCTGCACAAATTTGTTTGACACCTCCTGGTGCCAGGCACTTGCTGTACACTACAGATCTGCAGTGAAAAGGTCGGCATAGTCCTTGCTCTGTGGGATCTCACATTCTGCAGGGGAGACAGACAATAAACAGGGAAATGAGATCATTAATAACTATCGTGTCAAACGATAGTCTGGAGCAAGTGGCCAAGGAGGGCACTAGCAAGGTGGCATTTGCTGGTGACATGAAGACAAGAAGGAATCAGCCTTGGGAAGAGCTGCCCCAAGAGCCTCCAAGCAGAGGGCACAGCCAAGGAGGTGACTGAGGAGGAAAGAGCCTGGCATGTTTCAGGGGGCCAGTGAAGTAGAACTTGGGGGGCACGTGGGAGAGTGTGAGGAGATGAGTCAGGCAGGGTTACCTCCTGCGGGGCCTTCAAGGTCAAGGTCAGGAGTTTGGATTTTCAGTGTCACAGAAGCCATTAGAGGGATCTAAGCAGAGATGTGATCCAAGTTACGTTTGTAAATGTCAGTCCGGCCCTATCGTGTCTGTGGCTGTGGCTCCTGAGTGGGGAAAAGGTCTAAAAGAGCGAGGCTGGATGCAGGGAGAGCAGACAGGAGACAGGTGAGGCGCCAGTGGTGGCCTGGCTTAGGGCGATGGCAGTGGAAGAGCCAAGCAGCAGACACATTCCCCATATACTGGAGGTAGAATCAACTGGAATTACCAGTGGGTTGGGTCTGTGCACAGGAAGGGGAAGAATCAAAGTAGATTCCTGGGTTTGGGGTTTGAACAGCTAGGTAAATATAGATAAATGGCCCCATTGTCCGTGATGGGAGGCACCTGTGGGAGGAAGCCCAGAAGCTCTGCTTTGTACCCGGTGGATTTTGCCGCCTATGAGACCCCCGGGTGGAAGAGTCGCATACACGGTTGGGTATACAGGAGAGGGGCCAGCCAGAGACAAATGTGGGGGCCATCGGGCTGTGTCGAAAGCAGGGCTGGGTGAGATCAGCCTGCGGGGGAGGGCAGGTGACGCCGGCTCTGCAGCCCCTGACCATTTAGAGGCTGGAAAGAAGAGAGGGCGGCAGAGGAGACTAAACAGGAGGCCAGAGGTGGGGTCACACCGGGACGGTGTGGTGGGTAGTCTCTTGGAAGCCAAGAGAAAAGGGGGCTTCAGGGAGGGAGGAGTCAGCTGTGTCAGATCCTGCGGAGCAGCCAAGGTGAGGACAGAGAAGTATCCGAGTTCCGGAACACAGGTGGTTGGCAGCTTTGACGGGAGCGGTTCCTGGCCGAGCGGACTGAAGATGGGCGGGGAGGCGTGAGAGGCAGCCGAGGGAGACAAATCATCAGAACGCGCACGTTTTACCGGGAATGGCATGGGGGCTGGCTGAGGGTGTGGGTTCAAGGGGGGGGGCGGTTAGAGATGAGACGGTGCTGACGGGAGGGAGCCGGTGCCAGAGAGGGAAGCCCTGGAGAAAGAGTCTGACATGGGAGCGATGCCGGGGAGCCTGGGCGCCGCAGCCTGGGGGTCCGTAGACTTGGCAGCAGCGGATGAAGACGGCCCTGCTAGGGTTCTTAGACCCTGGGGAAGGAGGGGAGATGTGCGATTAGAGCCAGGGAAGGATGGAGAGCCAGCTCGGAGAGCGGGGAAGCGAACTGAACTCACGGCCCAGACCTCACCCCCCACCCCCACCCCCCGCTCTGTCGCATCCTCTGACCCCTCCTCACCCTCTGACCCCTCGCGGATGGTTTCTGTTCTCAGAGGCTGCGTCTCATGCCCGTGTGGTCTCCACCTCTGTCTCCCCCCAGGACCTTTGTTGGACTCGAGGTCACCTCGGGACACACCCAGTTCCTGGACCTGGTTTCAGAGGTGGACAGGGTCATGGAGGAGTTTGACCTCACCACTTTCTACCAGGTAATCAGCAGCGTCTTTTTCTCTCCACTGACCCATCTCTAATAGGAATAAAATCAGCCTTAAAGAAACCCTTGTTAGAGGCAAACCGAAGAGCGCTCCAGAACTTGCCCGTGGGAAGTGTCTATTCGGCCAGCCCTCAGAGGACACGCAACCCTGGAGAGTTGAGGGTCTGAGGTGTAGTCGGATGCAGCCCAGCTGAAGTCCAACATTTCTTACAAATCTTCTGTTATCTCTTCAATATGCATGAGATTTATGTCTTCTAATCTATAATGTATCCATGTTTATTTTTACATGTTTTAGGAAATAGTTTTCCCCAATACTTTTTAGTCACGTTGACACTCCAGGTAGAGTTGCAGCTTTGCATACCTTCCTGGGCCTTGCCTGGTGCCCTCCAGGGGAACTTGAACTCCAAGTCGAATATCAAGGCTTTAAAGGGCCAGTGGTTTTGCTTGATATATTCTTTTAAAATCATGCTGAGAGATATAAGTATGAATTTGAGTGGAGATAATTTATAGTTTTATAATTTTAGACATTTTGGTTTTTGTTCATCTTAAAAAGTATGTCATCTCTTGAAATGTTTTTGATCAGAAAACATTAAATCTGGGACATGTGTTCTCTTCCACATCCCAGAGGTAATGACTCTCTATGATATGTAAAGGAGAGCCTCTGAGAACAGGACTGTCTTAGCTCAGGCTGCCATAACCAGATACCATAGACTGGATGACTTACACAATAGAAATTTACTTTCTCGGTCTTCCCTGGTGGCTCAGTGGTTAAGAACCCACCTGCCAACGCAGGGGACACGGGTTCAAGCCCTGGTCCGGGAAGAGCCCACATGCCGCGGAGCAACAAAGCCTGAGCGCCACAACCGTCGAAGCCCACGCGCTTAGAGCCTGTGCTCCGCAACAAGAGAAGCCACCACCATGAGAAGCCCGCACACAGCAACGAAGAGTAGCCCCCACTTGTTGCAACTAGAGAAAGCCCACGCACAGCAACAAAGACCCAGTGCAACCCAAAATAATTAATTAATTAATCAATTAATTTTTAAAAAGAAATTTACTTTCTCACAGTTCTGGAGGCTAGACGTCCAAAACCAAGGTGCCATCACGGTCAGTTTCTGTTGAGGCCTCTCTTCCTGGCTTGTAGATGGCCATCTTCTCACTGTGTCCTCACATGATGGAAAGAGAGAGGAAGCAGCTCTCTGCTCTCTTATATGGGCACTAATCCCATCATGAGGGCCCCACCTT
The DNA here is from genome assembly GCF_026419965.1 of Kogia breviceps. Classification (NCBI taxonomy): domain Eukaryota; kingdom Metazoa; phylum Chordata; class Mammalia; order Artiodactyla; family Physeteridae; genus Kogia; species Kogia breviceps. Next base: position 32,016,361 of record NC_081327.1, read on the forward strand.
TAAGACCTCATCTAAACCTAATTACCTCCCAAAGGCCTCTTCTCCAAATACCATCACACTGGGGATTAAGGCTTCAATATATGAATTTAGGGGACACAATTCAGTCCATAGCAGGGACCAACCCAGGGCTATTTTATCTGTCTGTGGAGGGTGCTTGGGATCAACACTGAGGATCTATTCTCCCATGAATCAGGTCAGGGATGCAGCAGGGATACCATGACAACTCTCACAGAGCTGCTGTGATGTCTGAGCCTGCCATGACATCCAGGTGACCACCTGTCTCCCCGCCGTTCCTCTGCAGGACCCCTCATTCCACATCAGTCTGGCCTGGTGTGTGGGTGATGCACGTCTCCAGCTGGAAGGGCAGTGCCTGCGGGAACTACAGGTGAATTCCCAGGGCAGGAGCATGAAAGGGGCTGAACTCCAGAAGCTGGGGGGTGGAGGGGAGCTGACAGGCGCTGAGCATTAGGCATGCAAACCTGAATCCTGACATAGGAAATAAGTGGCATAGCCAGAGACTCCAACACCTTACCCTGCTCCTCACAGGGCAGTCCCAGACCACCTGGAAACTTATTAGCAACACTCACTCTCAAGCCCCAATCCAGATCTAAGAAATCAGAATTGAACAAGATCTCTAGGGATTTGTGTGCACGTTAAAATTTGAGAAGCCCTGCCCTACAACCCTAATCTGAGAGGATGCTGCAGACCTCCCCTGAAGTCCTAGACCCTCACCCAGAGGTCAAAGGCTCAGGTGCTCCCAGGGGCCTGGCAGGTGCTGGCAATGAGTGAAATGCACCAGGTCTAAAGAACGTCCACCCTCACAGCCTTTCTCGTGTTGTGATACGTAGGGGATATCTTTCACTTTCCCGTCAGTGCCCTGAGAGGAGCCGGTACTTACCCCTGGTGCAGGCAGTTGCCATGCAGGAATGTGGACCTCGTGTTGCAAGCACTTCTGTTTTTCAAGAGACGCCAGAAATCATAATTTTTGTGGGTAATCCCTCTATTTTCAAACGTTGGCAACCAATATGTATTTTTTAAGAAAACATTTTGCAAGCCAAACAACACATGTGCAGACAGGACACAGCCCGTGGGCCATCATCAAGTAGCCACATCTGCTCTTGGTCTAATCATTCTGGAGGCAGCAAGGAGCTCCGGTCTCAGGCTCCAGTAGACCCAGGTGCCAAGCCTGGTTTTATTGGATTCTGTGGTCCAGGGCTCTGAGCATCCATTTCCTTATCTGCAAAGTTGGTATGATAGGACTGACCTCACAAGACTGCAGAGCTGATTAGACAAGGTAACCTGGAGAGCCTGGCGCCTGTGTGGCCCTCAGCCTCCCCTGAGCAGGCCTAACCTCTGAGGGATTTCAGTAGGCTGGCTTTGTCTGCAGTGCCCTCTGGGTCCCCGATTCCCCTTAACGTGATGGTCCTCTCCTGGTTTAAGGAAATCGTGGGTGGGTTTGAAGACTCCGAGACGTTGCTGCGTGTGCACGCCGAGCAGATCCGCTGCAAGTCTGGGAACAAACTCTTCTCGATGCCTCTGAAGTGAGCACCAGAGGCCCTCGTTGTCCTGGGCCCCTCCCTCTGCAGCCAGGCAGAGATGGAGGAACCCACTCAGCCTGACGGGGATGCCGCCAGCCCGGCCCGGCCTAATGTGCAGCTGCTTCTGCTCCTGCCAGGGAGCTGGTTCTCTTTTGGCCCTTTTGGGTTGCAGGTTGGGTGCTGCTGCGTTGCGATCATTCCCAGAAATCACCAGTAGAGGGCAGCCAGGGCTTCCTAGTTCTAGGTCTGTGGTGGTTATGCCCAAACAAGACACAACAAAAGGTGGGGGGGTCACCCGGTGAGCCCACCCAGACTCAGCCTGAATCCCCACTGTAGTCCCTCCAACAAATGGCCCCTTCCCCACAGCCCCGTGGACTGTCTGCGTTTTGATGCCATTGGCCCCAGACGAGGAGTTTTGTAAGCCATCGTGCCCTGGCTCATCTCTGCTCAAGCCGGACATAGCGTGCTTCCACGGGCCTGTCATCCTCCCTCCTTGACACGGTGTCGCTTTTATTTATTTGTTTTTAGTCTCACCCCCTCCTATGCCAGCGGAGGCCAGTTCAGGGCCAAGGCCCACGGTGCTAATTTGTGGTTTAGCATCAGTTTTCTCCATTCCTTCCTCCCACTCACCACCCCCAGCCAGGTGCCTGGGGAGACTTGAGCAGATGTTTCATCTTGGCCTGACTGGTGGCTTTAAGCCAGGCCTCCAACGCTCTGTGACCTCTGGCTTCCCATCAGCTTCCCAAAGAAGCAGAGAGGAGCCTTCACCAGGCAGAGTTCCCTTTCTGCTGCCTCCAGCTGCCTGCTGTGGCCTGCGGGCATCCCCAGGGGACGCAGAGGAGAGGCCAGGGGCTGCACAGGGGTTTTTGTTTTTCTTCGAGCCCTCGCGGGAGCAAAGGACCAGTCCTCTCCAGTTGCCATCTGATTTCTAGTGATGGAGGAAAAGACACTTTGATGTTTTAGTTTTAAATTAGGTTCAGCAAATAAAAATTGCAATTTTTATTTTGGATTTTGTTTTGGACCACTTCTCTTCAACTAGGTGCAAAGATGACTTTCCTCTGCCCCCACCTTACCCGGCCTGCTTCACAGTTCGGCGGTGTTCTCGGGAGTCTCTGTTACGACGTCTAAGGTGGCCGGGAGAAGCCTGAACGACGCCTCAATACAGGGTGGGGTCACCCGGCCTGCCAGGCCTGCTGGCCAGAGGGTCGCACACACCGCACCTAGACCAGGGCGTAAGCACAGACATTTAGACGCGACCCTGCTGTAGCACTTTTGAGTCCTTTCTAGGACCCTCTCAGCTGTTCCTCCCAAGAACCCCATGAAAAGTAAACTGGGTTGGAATGACTATTCTGTTTTTCCAGAAAAGCAGGTTCCATGACTTGCCTGGGGTCACATGAGAAATCAGGTAAGGCCCTAACCTCAATGCTGCCCTTTGCAGCCTGCCAGGCCTGCTTTCCCCTACTCCACCCCGGGCCCCCAAGGGAAAGATGTGGGGAAAGGGGGCCTGTGGCTCTGGCCCCTACTCTGCCTCCCGAACATCTGCGCTTCCTGAGGCCAGCTCCCAATCGCCATGCTGAAAGAGCCAGGAAATCACATTCTGTGCCTTCTTCCCCAAGCCCTCTGCATTGAGCTGCTGATTCAACTAGGACTGGCCAGTCAGTTCTTCTGGCTTTTGAGGTCACTCAGGCTGGAGAGGGAGAAGCCGGCCATCCTTCCTGGCAAATCTCCCGTGCAGCCAGCACTTACTGACACCTGTTCTGTGCCAGGCCCTGACCTGGACCGTTGGGTGAATCAGACTCCTCCGGCCCTCTGGATACGGCCCTCTGGATACTCGCAATGATGCAGGGGGATGGTGGTAGCAGACAGGGTGCAGAGAAGAAGCCCCATCCCCAACCTTCACACTTCTCAGACTGGGAGATACAAGCAAAGCCACCCAATTCCCTACAGGTTCCAACCTCAGGATGGAGGCAGGCCTCCAACAAGGCAGGTTCTGTGGGCACAGACTACCTGATCTTCCTGATCAGGGACATGGAGCCTCCATCTCGGGCACTCGCTCTTCCTGGAGGGGGCCCCATGTCACGTAGCATCACCATTAACAAACCCAGGAAGACAGACTGACTGGCAGGCCCCCTGGGGGAAGATGTGGCATGGATGGAATTAGAGTGCAGCGACTTTGAGAAATGGGCCAAGATCAATAACCGGCTCTTCAAGAGAGGATGGAAGGTGGTGATAGAGGAAGGAAGCAGGAGATCCACCAAGCGGGGAGGGGCAGCAGGCGGCAGGGCTTGGCGGGCGCCCAGACACTGAGAGTGCAGCTGGAGAGGGTGCGTTCACGGGCGCCGCGCTGACAGTGCAAGAGCAGCTGGGGCTCTTCCATAAGAGGAGATGTGCTCCGGAGACAGGAGGCAAGACCAGAGCAGGCTGGGGTCCACCCCTCGGCAGGCTGGCTCGGAATAAAGACACACTCTCGAGGGGGATTTTATCACACCAGGGAGGGTGCAAAATCAACACATCTGGCCTCGGTGTCCTCAGATGTTCCCCGCAGGGCAGAGAAATCATCATCTCTCGGCCTCTTTGGCCCTTTTCCACCTGGCACTCCCTTCTCTCCACACGCCTCTCCAGACCACCCCAGCTTTGTTTCCAAGGAAGCGGGAAATTACCGCGGCTTGTTTGTTTATTCCCTGTCTTGGTACCAGAAGCCCAGGGGGCCCGCAGGGGGCTCCAGGGGTGGGGGTGGGGTCTCTGGGCCTGGCTCTAGCGCACAGTGCCTTTCCTTTCCTGAGCGAGGGATCTCAGTCTCTACCTGAGCCAGAATCTGCCTTTAACAGATGAGGAGGCTAACCCAAAGAAGGGATATAACTCGCTCAAGATCGCCCAGGAAGTAAATTCATGCTGGGCAGGAACCCCTGGCCTGGCTTCGGATCCAGAGCTGTTTGTATAACCTCTCACACCACAGCAGGGTCTCAGAATGAAACTGTGCTGTGAAATGAGCTGTCTGGGCTTTAATTCAAAAGACTCCAGGAAAATAAGCGGGGAGGTTAGGGGCTAGATGAAAAGATAAGAGGCGAGATGGGGGTGGTGTTTTAAAGCTGGGTGACTGAGAATAGGTACATTCAGTTAGAGATACATACACATAACTGAATCACTCTCCCCGTATTGCAATAGTCTTTCTGAATAAAATTTATCTTTACTACTTTAACCTCTGTCCAGCTCTAGTTCTCTTTTAACAGTGTTTGGTGCCATGATTCAGATCTGGATCAGAACCACCACTGAATCCTCAGATGCAACAGCCAAGCCTCACAGGGCACACCTACCTATACTTTTTGTCTCCGGCCAGCTTGCTGGTTTGGGGATCCAGTGGTGAGGCCGACTCCAAAACCCAGTGCTCTGGATAAATGTCCACTGACGCGGAATGAGGACAGATCTTGATTCTTAGGACTCAGAGTATACTCTAGAAGCTGGGTTAGAGCCCTAGACAAGCCAAGGCCAGGTTAGAGTCCTGGGTTTCTCTGTAACAAGCTAGGTTAGAGTCCTAGGCTTTTCTGTTGGTATGAGGCTGGTCCCTGTAAGGAACAGAGGCTGGGTTAGAATCCCACGTTTTTCTGTTCATACGTGTAAAGGCACTATTAGTCAAGAACATGGGGGCTTCTTAATCAACTGGAACTCTCCTCATACTCCTGCTGACCACATGCTTCTACGGCCCTAGTACTGTCTGCTTTTCTTGGCAAAACTTGACCACAAACTCTCTTAAGCTAACATAGCCCCTCTGGGGCTCCTGAGATCTGTTCAAATTAGTCCACCTAAGGGGAAGCCCTAGGGCAAAAGGGAACTAAAACTTCTGATGCACAATGGTCCACTTTTTTCACTTGGTATGAAGAAGCCGAAAACAGCTAAATGATTCAAACCTCATTCAAACTATTGAAGTTCTTAAATAACGTCTTCAGAAAATGTTTTCTGGGACTTCCCTGGTGGCGTGGTGGTTAAGACTCTGCGCTCCCAATGCAGGGGGCCCAGGTTCGATCCCTGGTAGGGGAACTAGATCCCACATGCATGCCGCAACTAAGAGTTTACATGCCACAACTAAGGAGCCCGCATGCCTGCCACAACTAAGGAGCCTGCAAGCCTCAACTAAACAAGCCCGCCTGCCGCAACTAAGACCCCGCACAACCAAATAAATATTTTTTTAAAAAAAGAAAATGTTTTCTGACCAGGAAACCCCCTAGACACCTTCACAGTGCCCCGGAGTTCCCCTCCCAGCCCATGATATCTGTCCCTCTCTCCCAGAACATCCTTCACCAGCAGCACCGCAGCCCCTCAACTCCCTGAAACTGTAAGGTTCTCCAGATCCCCACCTTTGTAGATGAAGCTCATGGTGTGGCTATTACCCATTATCAAGGGAGGCAAACAGAAGAGAGAACATTTAAACCTTGGTCTCTGTCAGAATTACATGCCATCATCAAGAAATTTCCTGGACTTCCCTGGTGGTCCAGTGGTTAAGAATCCACCCTCCAATGCAGGGAACGTGATTCGATCCCTGGTTGGGGAACTAAGATCCCACATGCCACGGGACAACTAAGCCCATGTGCTCTAGAGGCCGCATGCCACAACTAGAGAGCCCGTGTGCCGCAACTACTGAGCCCACATTGTCTGAAGCCCGCGAGCTGCAACTACTGAACCTGTAGAGAGAAGCCCACAACTAGAGAGAAGCCTGGATGCCACCACGAAGAACCCGTGTACCTCGAGGAATGATCCTGCGTGCTGCAACTAAGACCTGATGCAGCCAAATTAATTAATTAGTTAATTTAAAAAAAGAATTTTACTGACTCCCAAATGAAAAAGGAAAGATTTATTGAAGATTTATTCAGTCTTCAATTGAAGACTATTCTGGGAGCATACTCTCCAGATTCCCCAATTTATGTCAACTTATCCGCCTATTGGTTGGCCCTGGGGATACCTCCCTTTGGCTTAGAAAGGCCAAATGGAGCACCATCCCTGAAGACCCTCAAGGGTCTCAGATGACCCTGATTCTCATTGGAGAACGAGGGAAGCAAGATGAAAGTTACCAGGAGCCATCCCTCGGGTCCCTCTCACCAAAACTGGTCAGTTGTGTATTCAAAATTGTAAACAGCAAAGAGATGAACTGTGGCTGACCATCACCATCAATTAGAAACAACATGGAAAGAGCATCTGGGGCTGGACCTGACCTCCCTGACAGCCTCTGCTCTGGCCACAAGCTTTGTACACGGCCTCAGACCAGAGCTTCATGACACATTACAGAGAAATAATATTAACTGGCAAAATGCAAACATGTCTGAGCTCCAGACATTAGCCCAGCATTATGAAGATGTTATTTCCAGAAAATTGGAAAATACACAACACAAGCTTATGGCATTGCAGTTAAAACAGCTAGAAGGACCTGCAATTTTTAATCTATGGCAAGCTCCAAAATCACGGTCTCCTATGGATCAAGACCCTTGCTGAAATTGTAAGAAAAAAGGACATGGGTCTGGGAGTGGCCAGACCTCGAGAGGAGGGGGAAGCCTACCCCTTAAGATAGAAGTCGATCTTTCCATGCCCCTCCGCAGCATTCCCCAATAGCACTGAAGGCCAGAAGGCCTTGAGAGGCTCTGCCCGATAATCCAAGATTAATCAGACAGGAAACGTCGAGCTCCCACCTGTAGACCATGCACAACTCCCATTTGGACCATCAAAGCCCCCAGTGGGCAAGGATGTGCGTTAGTCCAGACCTGAGATTTATCAAAATCGTGAAACTCAGATTTGCCCTGGTGCCCAATCCTGGCACTATCCTGTCTGCTATTCCTCTCAACACCCAATGTTTCCCAGCCCTCAATTTGTGTTGTGCGTTGTTTAGGATTCCCCTTTGTAAGGAACCCAGTACTTGTTTGCCTTCTCCTGGGATAACCAGTAATATACCTGGACTGTTATGCCCGAGGGATTTACTGAGGCTCCTACTTCCTTCTCACACACCCGGAAGGCCAGTTCGAGGGACTTAAAATCCCAGGAGACTCCACTTTAATCCCGTATGCAGATGACCTCCTTCTATGTTCTGGCAGTTAGGACAACTCCTTTTGGATGCTGAATACCTTTTTAAGGCATTCGCAAGAAAGAGCCGTGAGGTGGCTAGAGACGAAATTCAGATATGCTCTCTGTGTGTCTGATATCTGGGTCATGATATTTCAGCTGCAGGGAAAATGATCACAGACTGAGACTCTGCTATGCAACATTTTCCTCTCCCTGAAAGAGGAGGGCAACGGACAGGGTTTTGGGGTCTTGTGGTATATTGTAGGCCGTGGATACCTAATTCTCTACGATTGCCTCACCCCTCTATGCCGTGACTGGGGAGGCACCCCCCAGACGCAGTAGTCCGGGACCCCCTAGCTAAAGATGCTTTCAAGAACCTTAAAGGCTCTCTGCTTTCACCTCCCACCCTTGAACTTTCCAATGACTCCCTGTCTTTTTCCTTGTTTGTGCATGAATGAGAGGGTCATGCCCTCAGTGTTATCCTAGAAGCATAATGGACACCAAAGACCTCTGGGGTATTATAGTTTGGCCTTTGACCCAGCAGCTAAGGCATATCCCCCTTGCCTGTGAGCCATGGCTACAAGCACTAAACTTGTCCAAGCTACCTCTGACCGAGTATTAGGTCGTCTGCTTAACATACATGTCCCTCATGCTGCACAGACCCTATTGCCTAATGAAAACACACAGTACTTTTCTGCATCTCGATTTACCTCTTATGAAATCTTACTACTCTTTCCCTCTCACATCACAATACGTCACTGTCAAAACCTTAACCCTGCTACCTTGCTTCCTTTACCCACTGATGGGATGTCCCATGACTGTGTCATTAACACTAGATCATTATCCTGTCCTAGGCTAGATTTAGCAGAAAAGCCCCTCCCCCAAGTTGACCTCACTCTTCATGTTAAAAAGCTCCTACCTCCAGAAGGAAGATGGGGCCTTCCAGGCTGCATATGCCATCACTGATCAATATAAACCTCTAGAATATCGAGCCTTGCCAAATGTCAGATCAGCCCACATAGCCGAGTTAATTGCTCTTATTTGAGCTTGCCTAAGAGCATAAGGAATGAAGGTGAACATCTATGCTGATAGCTGCTACGCCTTGTGGTTAGTGCATGATTTTTGGTACATGATAGAAACAGAGAGGATTCATGACAGCAGCTGGTACCCCAGTCAAAAATGGGCCCCAAAATGCAGAACTTCTAGAGGCATTGTTATTGTCCCAGCAGATCATGACAGCTAAAACTGAAGGACATGGCACAAAAGCATTCAGATGAGGCCCGATACATATGATACATTAGCAGCGTTTTCCCCAACCACCCAAGAAATCCAAGCGGTTTCTAAGCCTTGGGACCACGCCCCCTGCACCCTGCTTCAAGGCCCTAGACCCCAATGGGATTATTCACCTTTTCTTGAGGGAGAGCACTCATTTAGGATGACTCCTAAGGAAGTCTTAAAAGGGGTCCACATGGCCTAAATAACAGCTTCAGACTCCGAAAGAACTGGATGGGGAAAAGCTGGTTGTTCAAGCCATTCAGATGGACTTTGCAAGCACCGAGACGGCTGCTTGGTAGCTCTTAAGTATCTCTCTTGAGTCACTGTGTGTGGTTTATATGACATGACTCACATGCAAAGGACAAGATGCAGGATGCATTACACAAACAGTAGTTTGGACCCTTTGGCTTTTATTTAGATCAAGCAGTTCACTTGTCTCGATTGCCAGCAACATGACCCTGGAAAACCTGTAAAGGTGGGGCAAGAAGGGAGGCACCTCCCCCTCAGATCTTCCTTCACTAGCAAATAGATTTTATCCAGTTACCAAAAGCACAAGGCTACCAACATGCTCTCGCTGTCGTCTGCCTGTTTTCTAAATGGTTAGAGGCTTTCCCCTGCCCAAATGCCTCAGCAGCATCAGATGCCAAAGTGTTCCTGCAACAAATTTTCCCCACTTGGGGCATCCCCTCTGCCATCTCTAGTGACAGAAGATCACATTTCATTGGTAAAATTATACAGGAAATTGAAAAGGCAACACATTTAGTCAAAGATTCCAACATCCTTACCATCCTCAGCATCAGGTGCCATAGAAAGAGCATAGAAACAGCATCCTCAAGACCAAACTGGTTCCACTGTCTGAAGGACTGGACTTACATGCCACAAGCACTGGCCCTTGCTCTAAAGACTCTCAGATCATCACCCCTATCTCCAGGCAAGCTATCCCCTTTTGAAATGATCACAGGAAGGCCCACAAAGATGCCTTATTCATCTTGTCTAGTGGAAGATTCTAACTTAATTCAATGCAACATCCTTAGATACTGTCAAGGATTAACAAAATATACTTGATCCTATAATCAACAAGTCAAGACTTCCCTTGATTGCCTTCCCTTTAGAACTTCCTGATCCCTGATGTGCTTTACAAGTAGGCCATCTGGTAGTCTAGAAATGCCACCATTAGAAAACCAATCTTGAGCCCAAAAGGGACCTTATATTGTTTTACTCGTTGCTAACACTGCTGTCAAATCACAGGGTGTTCAACCTTGGGCTCATGTTTCACAACTAAAGAAACACAAGAGTCTTATACAAATAACTCATACAACTCAATGTCAAAAAAAACCAAACAACCCAGTTTAAAAAAAATGAGTAGAACTGAATAGACATTTTTCCGAAGAGGAAATACAGATGGCCAATAGGCACATGTAAAGATGCTCAACATCACTAGTCATTAGGGAAATGCTAATCAAAACCACAAAGAGATATCACCTTATGCCTGTCAGAATGGCTATCATCAAAAAGAACACAAATAAAAAATGCTGGAGAGGATGTGGAGAAGAGGGAACCCTTGCACACGGTTGAGGGAAATGTAAATTGGTGCAGCCACTGTGAAAAATGGTATGGAAGTTTCTCAAAAAACTAAAAATAGAACCATCATATGACCCAGCAATTCCACTCCTGGGTATATAGCTGAAAAAAACCAAAACACTAATTTGAAAAGATATGTGCACCCCAGTGTTCATAGCAGCACTATTTGCAATAACCAAGATATGGAAGCAACCTAAGTGTCCATCAACAGATGAATGGATAGAGAAGACATGGTATGTGTATATACTACTCAACCATAAGAAAGAATGAAATTTTCTCATTTGCAGGAACATGGATGGACTTGGAGGACATTATCCTAAGTGAAATAAATCAGACAGAGAAAGACAAGTGTTGTATGCTCATATGTGGAATCTAAAAACTACAACAAACTAAGGAATATAACAAAAAAGAAGCCGACACACAAGTATAGAATACAAATTAGTGGTCACCAGTGGGGAGAGGGGAGGGGGAGAGGTAATATACAGGTAGGGGATTAAGAGGTATAAACTATTAGGTATAAAATAAGCTACAAGGATGTATTGTACAACATGGGGAATATAGCCAATATTTTATAATAATCATAAATGGAGTGTAACCTTTAAACACTGTGAATCACTATACTATACACCCATAACTTACATAATATTACTGTACATCGACTAAACTTCAGTAAAAATAAAATAAAATTAAAAATTTTTAAAAAGAAATACAAGAGCTATTCAGACCATGGAAGTATTGCAAGTGGGACATCAAACTGGGTCTCTGTTGAGAGCCTCCATAAGCAGATGACAGCCAGAGCAGAGAGTTTCCCCAAGAACCTTGGAACAGTAAATGAGGTCAGGAGGGAGTCCCATTTCCACTCAAGACCACAGAACAAGACCCACCTGGGTCCCTCCCCTTTCTCCTCTGCTTCTTATCCTTACCATTTGCGTGGAGACCCTCCTGCTCTTCCCACAATAACCTTTTGCCTTAACTATGACTTTTCCTCACCTGAGATGAGTCTCCACCTTCTTTTCTAAATTTGAGGTCCTGCTCCTCTTCCATGCCCTGCTTTTCCCTCTCTCAGCAAGACTACTTTGCCCACAGAACCTGTAAGCTTGGCTAAACTAGTCCCACTTCCATTAATGCCACAGACCATTGGTACTGTCCTCCCTTTCCTGTGCGCACATCTGATCTGGCATTTCCCAGATCCCTTGATCAATCAGGATATCTGTTTTGCTAAAACCCTCCCTCTTTCTCTCCACCATATTTTTTTGGGGGGCTGCTCCATGTGGCATGCGGGATCTTAGTTCCCCGCCTGACCAGGGATGGAACCCCTGTCCCTTGTGATGGAAGTGCGGAGTCTTAACCCCTGGGCCACCAGGGAAGTCACCCCTCCACCATTTTATACTGTAAGAACCCCCTGCACCTATTCCAGTCTATCCTCACAAGGGTCAAGTCTGTTGCCATCATCATTTTACCACAGGCTCCCTTCTGAGAATGAACATTCACCATTATCCTTCCTTAGCTGCCACTAGATCAAACATAAAACCCCCAAGCCACTCTAGGAACCCTGGATACCCCTCACGTGAGTGGAAATGACCCCACTGCCCCTCCCAGCCTAATTTCTGGGACCCAGACCAACCACACAGGGACCACCTTCAAACAAATCCTTTCCCCACCTGAAATTTAGCATCCTTTGGTTACCCTCAGCCATCAGATAACTACCTCTATGGCCCCTCGCTAACTCCAGATGATTCTTATTTTGTCCAGGGAACCCAAGTTTATTGGCTATTACTTGCGAACTGGGCCAGATCTTCCTACCTTGCCAATCTTACCAATCCCTTCATCTTACTCTATTCCCCACAACCTCCTTCCTCTCTTAAACTGTCTCTAAAACAATCACCCACTCCCTCAGGTTCATCTCCTCTCACTGTAGGAACAAAAGGTATCCAGGATCATTGTAGATGATCTTGGTCCCCGGGGAGACAATTTAGGAAAAAACAGATACAGAACTGGGCCTACATTCCATCCATGACCTCACTACTTTTGGGGGAACGGTTTGCCACCTTTTGGGTACCATTCCCAGGAATCTATAGCCTGGCTCAAGAAGTTAGACTCGGGCCTTCCCTGGTGGCGCAGTGGTTAAGAATCCCCCTGCCAATGCAGGGGACACGGGTTCGAGCCCTGGTCCGGGAAGATTCCCACATGCCGTGGAGCAACTAAGCCTATGTGCCATAACTACTGAGCCTGTGCTCTAGAGCCTGTGCTCTAGAGCCCACGAGCCACAATTACTGAATCCCACATGCCACAACTGCTGAAGCCTACGTGCCACAACTACTGAAGCCCACACACCTAGAGCCCATGCTCTGCAACAAGAGAAGCCACCGCACCACAACGAAGAGTAGCTCCCACTCGCCACAGCTAGAGAAAGCCCGTGCGTGCCAAAAATAAATAAATAAACAATTTTTTAAAAAGATGAATAAAAACAAAGAAAGCTAGACTCAATGACAGAATCATCTACTCATTGCTGAAGCAATTCACCCTGTCCCCAGATAACATCACCACTGGCCTGAAATCAGTGACTCACCAACAATGAGAAACCCAGCATGCTATTCTCCATAATTGCATTGCCCTTGATACGACCCAAAAAGGGGGCACATGTACAGTGGTTGCAAGCAACTACTGCACCTTTGCCCTCAGCAATCTACCTGACATCTCTGCCATAACCAGGAAGGTTCGAGCTGTGAACGAAGAAGTGTGTGCATCACCGCCATCGCGCTGACACCACCCACTGAGGAAGGACAACAGGTCCTGGGACTTCTGGTAGATCCCTGAAGGTCTACAAAGTTGGGCACAAGGACCAATTCAGCCTCTAACCTTCATCTTTCCATTTTTCTTCAAGGTATTCCTCTCATCAAATGTCTGTGGATCCTACAGTACAGCAATTAGCAATCATCAAGTCTTAACAGATTCAGCTGGTTCTAAATGAATAAAAAGCAATAAAATGAGAAATGGATGTATATTGATCAGAGGAAAGAATGCCTCTCCTTCCCTTGAATAAAAGGAGTAAGTGAAAAGGACCCTTTGCTTAACCAAACTTTAGTCAGGCTCCCTTGAACCTTCTCCCCAACAAGACCCATCCCTGTACTCCCTTCCAGAATCCAGTTTTAGCAAGAATCTTGCTAAATCAGTTTAGCTGAATGCCCCACCCTTGATAGCTGATCAAATGCATTATCCCCACTAGGTCCCAGGGGATATCTGATCACCCTCACCTGCCTTCAGCCAGAATCCCCCCCCCCACCAGACTTGATGTCTCCCCTTAGTAATTTTCCATCCACCAATAACGCCCTGCCCTCCACTTGCTCCTTGGCAGTAAATCCCCACTTGTTACAGTCAGTTGTATTTTGAATCAGGTCCAGTTCTATATCGGAGTCTCTATTGCAATAGTTTTTTTTTTTTTTTTTTTTAATAAAATCTACCTTCGTCACTTTACTGCCTGTTCTCTTTAACAGTGCTCTTTTTCTTCACCTGTCAGGTCGGTGAACAGGCCATTTCTGAAGCTCTGCCAGATCTCTGTGGATTTCCAGGACGTGAGGCCTGCCGGGCGACCTGAGGGCTTACATTAGGGAAACCCGCCCTCAGGTAAGGAAAGCTCCCATTTCCGGCGTTGGAGAGGGACGGCCTCCGCCCTCCTGCCCTCCCGCGGGAGCCTTTACCTCACGACTCTGCCCCTCCCGGACTTCCCTTGGTCTGGATGCGCAGCCTCTGTGGACCTTAGACACAGGCCTCCCACCTCAAGCCTTCAGCATCCAAACCGACCGGATCTCAAGCCGCTCTTGGAATAGAATTAAACTAGCACTTGAAGCTCCGCTCTGCGGGGAGTTTTGCCCACCCGCCCAGCACGCTGCGGGGCTGCATTGTCACATTTCATTTGCACAAAATAGTGTTGTTTGCTCGGACACCTAATGTGTGCTAGGCCAGCAGCCAGAAGTATATCTAACCCCCCACCCCAGCCCTTTGCCCTGCGTTCCAGATAAGGACTTGGAGGTCCAGAAAAGTTAAATAACATGCCCACCTCCATACAGCAAGTATGTGGCAACTCAGGACTGCAACCGCGTCTCTGTCTCTTGGCACTGCCCGTCCAAGGTACCCAACGCTTCACTTGGCAACTGAGAAAAGTCCTGAAGGGCCAAAGACACCCTGAGGCTTTTGAAAAGAGACCTCAGGCCAACAAATCTCTAGATTTTTGTTTATCTTTATCTTTTTTTTTTTTTTTTAGCCTAAAACCAGACACTTGGGTCTCTCCTCGGCTCTCCCGGCTCACCTCTGCCTCAGTGTCCCCACCCACCCACTAGGCGGGAGAAAGAGGCGTCTTCATTCCTTTTTGCCTCTCCCTCTGTGGGGCGGGCCTCTTGGGGGTCAACCCAGCTCCCCCAAAACAAGGAGGGGAGTGACGGGGGCGGACTGGGGAGGATTCCCGCCGTCTGGGAAGAGTAAAAGGGTCGCCTGTCCGGCTCCACCGCCGGCACCTGCTACCAAGAAGCCTCTGGCTGAGGTACAGCCCCCGGCCCCCGCCCGGGTCCGCCCGCCACGAGAGCACTGGCCCTTTAAGAGCGGCGGTAGTGCATCGCGGGGAGGAGGGCCGGGAGCGCTCGGGGCTGCGCGGAATTCGCCGGGAACGTCTGGCGCCGGCTCTCTGGCTCGCTCACTCGCTCCGACCGGCTCCCTGCGCCTCATCCCTGGGCTGCGCGGGGACCCGGGCCCGGTTGGGCGCGGGGCGAGCAGGATCCACGGGCGGGAGGCGCGCGCTCTGGGCAGCGCCTGGCCCCGGACATGGACAGAAGGAGCTGGGCGCGCAGGGGGCGCCGCGGGACCGGGCGGCCGGAGCGCTGAGCCAGACAAAGGCTCAGGAGTTGCGCTTTCTCTCGAGAGCCGGGCCCCGGGCGCCGAGGCTGCAGGACCCCGCGGCGGGCGGCTCCGGCCCGCCCTCTCCCCCGTGGGCAGGCTCCTCACGCTCGGCCCTGCCCGGCCCGCTTTTCCTCGGGCGTGGGAATTTGCCGAGGAGACCTAAGCGGCTCCGCGGTGGCCGGGACCGGGAGGTCTGCCTCACGCCCGCCGGGCGGGGAGCCAGGGAGCGTCGCAAGTTTCCGAGCCGCGTGCGGGGACCCGGCGAGCGGGCGAGCCGCGCGTGCAGCAGCGCCCCGGGCCAGGCCGGTCGCCGGAAGCATGGGCAGCGACCGGAGCGCGCCCGGACGGCCGGGCTGGGCGGGCAGTCTCCTTAGCGGCCGGGAGGCGGCTGCTCGGCCGCGACTGCTGCCGCTGCTGCTGGTGCTTCTGGGCTGCCTGGGCCGCGGCGCAGCGGCGGAGGACTCAGAAGTCAATGCCGAGGTAAGGAGCCTCGCCCAGTGCCTTTGCCACGGGTTGGAGGACTTGGGGCTGGGGAAGTTGGGGTGGGAAGGAAGCCACGCCTGCAGCCTGAAGCGTGGAGAGGAAGGGCGCAGAGATGAACCCCAATCCTGGAGTTGGGGGCGGGGAAGAAAGGGGACCCGGGCAAGCTGCCCTTCCCCAGCTGGCCCTTGGCGGTGCACCTCTTCCCAAACCCTGGCGGGCGTAGGGCTTGCACCCACTCTCTACCCCTACAGCCCCGCCCTGGGCACTGATCCTTCCCGGCCCGCGTCCCGGGAGCCGCTTCTGCCGCCCCCAGCCCTTTGCTCCTCTCCTTCCCTCCCTACCGGACTCCTGATTCCTCGAGAGCTCTGCGGACGCACGGTGACGTTCTTTGCGAATGGGAAGGGGGCTGCTGTGGGGGGGGGGTGGGGATCTTGGGCACAGCAGGCAGCGCTCCCGCCTAGACAGACTCTAGTTTGGGTGACACTGAGCCTCGCGCGGCGGGCTGGGATAGGGAGAGGGGGTGCGAACCTCCGAGGCAGCCCATTCGGGTTGAGCGGGCGCTTTGGCGACTTTCTCAGACTCTTGCGCGCAAGCCGCGCCACGGCCAGATGGCATCTAAGAGGGAGACCCGGTCTCACCCGGCGCTTCCTCCACCAGCGCCCCTACACCAAGGCCCCGGGCCCAAGAGGGTGGACCCCGAACATTTTTTCACCAGGAGCCCGGCAGACGTCCCTACCGGGGCCCATCTCTGGAGCGGTCCCGTGGGTGATTAGGCGCCGCCTCCTGGCGCAGAGCTGCGTCCAGCCAGCGCCCCCGGCTCCATGGGGTCGCCGAGCGCCGTCCTCAGGATTAGGGACAGTGAGGACACTAGCTCTGTTGACCCAGAGCAAAAGCGTAGACGTTCTTTCCCGACTTCTAAGATCCTGCTCCCCGCCCAGGAGAAGGGGAGAGGTTTGGCATGGTGGGGAGACACCCCCTCAGCGCATCCCCGGTAGGCTCGGGCCTCGGTGCCCTTGCGCCGGCCTGGAGCCTCCTGCCGCTCGGGCTGCTGCTCTGAGTGCCGTTTCTATTTGCAGCCAGGCCGGTGCTCCCTCCCAGCTCTCAGCGGCTTCCCCACCTCCCCGGCTGCCTGGGAGATTTTTCCGATGGAAGCCTGCCCTTCCCCGCCCTACTTTAATAAAAGCACTGAGGAAGGGCAGGGAATTCCTCCCAGCTCAAGTTACACCTCCCAGCCAGTTCCCCACCTGCTCTGCCCTCCCTCTTCGGCCCGGCCAGGGAAAGCTACAGGGAGTCAGGCCCTGGCAGGAGGCAGAGTGGGACCCCAGGCCATGCCCAGTCCAGCTCCACTACCCCACCCCCGATTCACACAGGCAGGCAGGCAGGCAGGGGCTTACTGGGGACTCCTGCTGGTGGGGATTTCCCCTCAGCCTGCATCCAGGTACTGGGCAGAGAGTGCTGTATGGGCCCACCTGCCACTCTCTGGAGTTGAATACCAAAGAATTGCAAGTCATAGACCCACCCCCCGAGGAGTTTATAATCTATACTTAGAAACAGCATCTCCATACAGAAAGCAATTGCAGACCAAACTGGAATTTGGTACCCAGGCATTGTGATTTGGCATTTAGATGGCCAGGAGCTGGGGCGCTGGGACCTGTGGTCTGGGGGCCTTCGTTCTCTCTTTCCTTTGCTTCTGCTTCTCCATCACCCCCTCCTCTCCCAGCTGCGGGAGCACCCATAGCCCAGGGCCTGCACTGGCACCACAGACCATGGCTCTATGCCTGTGTGGCACTGACTAGGGATTCTGTGACTGACCTGCAGCCCCTCCCCTCGGGAGAAACTTGGGTTGGGCTATTGCAGGAAGAAACTCTGGAGAGTACAGGGCACCATTGAATGCTGGAAGCCAAGGTAGATGCAGGACTAGAGACCAGGTGGGCTATCCCAGATCCTAGAGTTGGCTTTGGAGTACAGGCTGTTCCATGGAATCCCATCAAGTCTGGCCGGATCTGGGCCCAAAGAGTCAAATGGCTTCAGCAGCCAGCCCATTTGCCCGGAGGCTGTGAAAAATGTCCCCAGGTCCATGCTAACCAAGAACCAGCATCAGAGATTCCTGGGCCTGGCTGCACCCTGTGTCCAGAGCCTCCGTCCCCCTTGGAGAAGGGCTTTGGTCCTTGACCACAGCTCCAGACCTCCAGCCAGGTCATGGTTGGGACTGTCTCTGAGCAGCTTAGAAACTGAGGCAAGGCCAGCCCCCCTCTCTCTCTCTCTCCCTCCCAGGGCAGAAACCAGAGGCATCTCATCAGACTAAGGAATCAGACGTGTGCTAGGAGCCAGTAGACACCCGGCAACCTGCCAGGCCTCAGTCTGGAGAAGGCTGTCTTCCTTGGGGAAGCCACTGCTGAGCTACTCTGCCCTGTCCCACTCCCTCCCTTGGCTGTCAGGTCCCAGTCTCGAGCCATTCTGGCCCACAGAGACCCAGACCCTGCCTGACTGAGGTGCCAGCTGTAGCTCCTGGCCTCTCTGACCTGAGAGTCCAGGCCCTCCTTCAGATTTCTGTCTTGCTCTTTCTGGCTATAGTGCATACTCCACTTAAGTGCCTTTGATTTTTCACGAGAGAAGCTTTGGCTCTCCCCACCTCCCCCTCCCCCCCCAGACACACCTCTAGGCCCTCAGCCCACCCACCCCTCTGCATGGAGGTGACTCAGGCCGCTAGAGTTCAAAGGTGTGGTGCCACTGCCACTAAAACATGGACACACCCACCTCCTTGCCCCCTACCTGGCAGCTTAGCAGGAGAGCAAAAAAAGGGGTAGGAGGGCTTCCCTGGTGGCGCAGTGGTTGAGAGTCCGCCTGCCGATGCAGGGGACACGGGTTCGTGCCCCAGTCCGGGAAGATCCCACATGCCGCGGAGCGGCTGGGCCCGTGAGCCATGGCCGCTGAGCCTGTGCATCCAGAGCCTGTGCTCCGCAACGGGAGAGGTCACAACAGTGAGAGGCGCGTGTACTGGAAAAAAAAAAGGGGGGGGGGGTAGGAGTCAGCTCGAATTCTTCTTTTGACCTTCAGGTCTAACTGTTGAGCCGCAGCCCCAGGCTTCCTGTGTTGCAGTCTCTGTCCACACCTCCAGGCTGGCCCCTGGGGCCCCACTGTGTGCTTCTTCCTAGCTGTGGAACAGAAGCAGCAGGGCCCCCATGCCCACCCTCGAGGAGAAGGGGTTAATGTGAGGGCTTGTCTTTGGGAACCTACAGAAGCTGAATCTTCTCGCCTTCTTTCTCCCTCTCTGCTTTTTAATCTGTTCTCCTCTTATCACTAACAAGCTACTGCTCTCCATACTTTATGTCAAAACCCAGAGAGTACTGGGCTGACTGGTGCTGCCAGGCACTCGGGATCCGACTGGGCTGTGCCCTCCATGCCCAGCCCTTTGCCAGGGCCCTGTGTTAGGTCTGCCCTGGGGTCCAGTCAGTCAGCTTCCTCCCTGCAGAGAACAGCCCAGTGTGTGCTCCATGTGTGCACATCACCTGGCCTGCCCATTCTGACCCCTGGACTCAGATGCCTTCCTTTGCCTCAGCCCAAGGAGGGTGGAGAGGAAGCAACCTAGAAACACACCCACACCCCCCTTAGAAGACTTCCTGCAAATCCCTCCAAATACTACCCATGTTCTGTGATGCCAATTCAGAATAGCAACGCTGCCCAGCAAGGAAAATCCTCTCCCTGCCAAGCACTTGGTTCTGGTCACCCCTCCATGCCCGCTTTGTTGCTTGGTCCAGATGTCCCCTGCCATCGACGCCTCTGCCCAGCTGGAAGTTTGACTTCTGCCTGAGGCCAGCTTGCGGTGGTCATAGTGGTGGCCACTGCTTCCCACCTCCAATTAAAGTTGGTGCTGTAGGCCTTTGGGAGGTGATTAGGTCATGAGGGCAGAGCCCTCGTGAGTGGGATTGGTGCTCTTATAAGAACTGCCCTGAGAGGGCTTCCCTGGTGGCGCAGTGGTTGAGAATCCGCCTGCCAATGCAGGGGACACAGGTTCGAGCCCTGGTCCAGGAGGATCCCATGTGCTGCGGAGCAACTAGGCCTGTGGGCCACAACTACTGAGCCTGCACTCTAGATCCCGCGAGCCACAACTACTGACTCCGCGTGCCACAACTACTGGAGCCCGTGCTCTGCAGTGTGTGGGGGCTGCCGCGGTGAGATGCCAGCACACCGCAACAAAGAGGGGCCCCTGCTCACGGCAACTAGGGAGAGCCTGCGTGCAATAATGTGGAACCCAAGGCAACCAAAAATAAATAAATAATTTTTTTTAAAAAAAGATAATTAAAACTGCCTGAGAAAGCTCCCTTGCCCCTTCCACCATGTGGGGGCACAGAAAAGTTAGCAGCCAGGAAGAGAGCCCTCACCAAACCAGACTGTGTTGTCTCTCTGATCTTGAACTTCTTACCTCCAGAACTGTGAGAAATAAATATTGTTATGAGCCACCCAGCTCACGGTATTTTCATTATAGCAGCCAGGGTGGACTAAGGCAGTTGGCATCTTCAATATCGTCCCAACATTTATGTAGTTCACACAGCTGTCCACTTGGGCAGGGGTCAAGCCCCATGGCCAGCTCTGCCCTGGGCGTGGAGATGTGTTCTGTGAGTCAGCAGAAGCAGAGAGGGCTTGTGGGCTCTCTGCTTAGATCCTTCTCTAGCTCAAAGAGGGCCCAGGGAGGAGTCCACAGATGAACGTGAGGACCTGGGATCCTGCAGGTGGCTGAACACTCCAGGCCTGAGGCACACAGTAGGTGCCTTCTGACTGGACAAGCCCCCGCAGAGTTAGAGCTCATATGAGGCTGTTCCCCAGAAGAACAGTGGTTCTGGGGATGCCTGAGCCCTTTAGGGGAGGTAGTACAGATTTTGCAGCCCTGGGCAGGAACAGCAGAGATGTATGAGATGGTCCTGGATCAGAGAGACAAAGAGAGATGCCTCTTAACCAGATCCCATTTCCCTTGTGGGAATAGCAGGAAATGAGCAAGAAGACCCAACTCAACCTCCAGTATCTGGACAGACAGATGGGGACCTGAGTCCCAGCCATCAGCCAGCCCTCAAAGATGCCCCACAGCCACGGAGCCTGGAGGTCAGGGTCTGGAACTGCTCTCTAGGATTCGCCCTTAGCCCTGGACACCACCTGGTCCTTCTCCCAGAAGCAGCTGCCCCCCCACCCCCCCGAGGGGTGGGAGCCCAGCTTTGCATCCACCACACATGGGCCTGGCGCTTGGTACATAGGAAGCGCTTACAAAATGGTGACAAAATACAGTGATCTTGAGAAGCACATGGCATTTGCTGTTGTGGGCAAGTCATTGACCCCCATCTGAGCCTCAGTTTCTCATTTGTCTACAAAATGAGACTAGTAATAATATCTACTGGATGGAGTTATTGGGGAAATTCAGTGCGTTTATGTGTAAAATGCCAAATGCTATGTAGGGTGTCCCTCACGTGGGGCCCATGGAGGATCAAGTGTTTTTTTTGAGCACCTTCAACATACTTGGTGCTATCCTGGGCAGGGCCTAGGGGTGTTTTGTAAGCATTTCACATTTAATCCTGTATTAACTGTAAGTTTAGGTGCAGTCACGACCCCATTGTACAGAAGAGGAAGCTGAGACCTTGATGTGAGAGACATTACCCCTGATTCCCCAACCTGGGTGGTGGCAGAGGAGCCTGAGCTCCCAGCCCCCAGGCTGGGTTAAAGGCTACAGGTCAGAGCCCAGGGTGTCATCCTTTGGAAGTGCCGCCAGGCAGGAGCCTGCTGGGCCTGAGCCAGGTGGGAAGGAGGGTGTGGAGGTGGAGCCAGGGCCCGCCCTCAAGCACGTGAGCCTGGAGCCCTACCCCTGCCTGTCCTGCCACCCAGGCTCTGCCTGGAAGGCAGCCCCATGTAAGAGACAACACCTACAGGGGGTTTCCAGGTGAGGCCCCAGGCCTGGCCCTGGGCCAGCCCGAAACCACTAGCAAAGAGGGCCCTTTTCCCCACCCCTGCCTGCCCACTGGCCGAAGGACCCGGCTGCTTTTCCCTCCGGGTTAAGGAGTGCGGGGCAGGCTGGGAGGCCACAGGGTAAAGAAGTGGCATCCACTTCCTGCTTCCCTGGCTGGACGTCCCCCACCCCGCCTGCTCTCCCCACCACCCAGAGCCCCTTCCCCAGCTGCAACTTTCCCATCTTGGGGGGTGGGTTAGATTTGAGCCCCAAATGAGCAAGTGTGTTCTTCCAGAACTGCTTAAATATGGACTATGCTGCCTCTAAAGGGAGTAAATGATCCACTAGGGACAGGGTGGTCTGGCTTGGCGCCCCCTTTCTTCCCCGGCCTCAGACTAGTTATGTCGTCTGCGGGCACAGTGAGGACCTCAGGACACCATGAAAGGTCTGCGTCCATCGCTGGCGGGCCTGACAAGACGCCTTTTGTGCCTGTCTGGGCAGCCCCGCTAGGGTCTGCTTGGCCTGCAGAGAGCCATGGGTGAGTGAAGCAAAGCAGAGCCAGGAGAGATTTTCCTTATCGCACAGGGTCTGATAAGGCCTGTGCGAGCAGTGGGAGGCTGCTTGGTTTGTCTGAGTCCTGAGGAGCTGGATGCGGAGGCAGCAGCACGCTCACCCTGCCCCCACTGCTGCTTAATGCACAGTATTGATCGGGTAGCTCCTTCCCAGACACGCCTGCCCGCCCGGTGGGGAGGGCCTGCCTCGGCGCAGTCTCAGCAGTCCTGGGGGGCAGCCCTGCTGACGTGGCCCAGCGCCCAGACCCAGCCGGGAGATGTGGAGTGTGGGGAGGGCTGGGCACCGTTCCCGAGAAGGGGCCAGAGCCCAGTGTCCCCTGCCTCAGGCCCAGAGGAGCTGCTGCTGCTTCACAAACAGCCTGGTCCAATAGCATTGCTTATGGACTCCGGTTCTAGCCATAGACCAGCTGTGTGACCCTGGGTGGGCCCCTCACCCTCTCTGAAACTTGCTGTCTGTGTAATGGGGATGGGGTACTTGTGAGCATTGAATGGGGTGACGAGAGTGGACAGTCTGGCCTCCAGCAGATTCTCAGCCCCTGGCTGCTGCATTTATGGCCTCTCCTAGGGGCCAGGGGGCCAGGAATTCCCCCTCAGACTCTTGATGGCTCTACACCTCTTTGCCTGTGGCCAACCACTCTTGAAGCCTCTACACACACTTATGGGATGGGGTCTGGAGCTTGAGAAAGAAATGGCTGAAAGAACCAGGGTGGGTGGGGTCTCCTGCAGCAGCCTCCCTCCCTGGGCTGCAGGCAGGAGGGGGCCTCGTGGCCCAGAGCTCTCTCTGCAGAACCCTTACCTGCCTCCCACTGGACAGTGGTCCTCATGGAGGAGGGCCCACCACTCTGCTGCTTACTGACTTCCCTGAGCCTCAGCTTCCCCAGCTGAGCAACAAAGCTTCACTGCTTGGCTCACCCCACCTGTGAGACTCGAGGTGAGGAAAAGGAGACACCTTATGGAAGGGACAGTCTTTGCTGGTAGGAGCAGCAGGGGCTTGAGCACAGCCCCTCCGCGACTTTGAGACCAGGGGTCAGTCATGACCTTGGGAATTGCTTCCCGCTTTTGTCCCAGGGCCGCAGAGCCCCTCAGGGCAGCACCTGCCATGCACCTGTGCCCCCCATGGTCTCTCCCCTCCACCCCCAGGACTTGTCGAACTTAGCAAAGCAGTAAGGTGATGAGAAACTTCTGCTGGACGCTGGGGGAAGGAAAAGCCCCAGCCCCGCGGGCGGTGTAGACTGACTGGTGCATTGTCGGTCAGGCCGGCTTCGTCAGCTCCTTCACCTTGTCTTCCGGGGCCTCAGCTGCTCTGGGCCAAGGCTGTATTTCAGCTTAGCCCACTCATGTCACCAGTCCTCAGCCTCAGCTTTTTACCCAGCAGTGGCCGAGAGTCATTTGTCATCAGGAAACCTTGGCTGATACCGAGATGGAAGCTCCTGGCTTCCCTGGGACTCAGAGGGTGTTTATATGTGTGAAGGAGGGTCCACAGGCACCCTTGGGCCTTTCCCATCAGCCCCCTGAGCTGTGCCCAGTATTGAAGGGGCCCCTCTGCCCCATCCCCCGCTGGGCTCTGGAGCTCTTCACTGCAGACAGGCCCAGCTCCCTCCCCTCCCCAGGGCCCCAGCCTGAGCCTCCCCCGCCCTGCCCTCCTCCTGTCACTTGCCACACCGCTAATCAGCCCCTTGGTGGCCTGTGATTGCGCTCCCCGGGATATTTTTACCTTATGCAAATAGGTGATATAGAGGTGCCCTCATCTGTCAGCAGCAGCCCCAGTTCTCCCCCCACCTCCAGCTGGATTCCTTTCACTGTTAGAGCTGGCCGAGCATCACAGCCTCACCTTCTAGATCTTTCCAGGTTTCTTCAGGCAAACCATGTCCATTAAGGGTGGTGGACATCCCCCTTTACAGACACACAGGAGCCTCAGGAAAGGTTTCCATGCTTGGGAAGAATGGGGAGGGTGCCCGTAACACTGCCAGTGTCTGGTGGACCTGAAGGAAAGGGACCCTGGGTGAGGGGGGTCCATGGGGGATGCCACAGGGCGCTCCTGCCTCCCCCAGCTGCCCTGCCCCCACCCAAGGCTGCCTTGTCGGAGCCTGGATCCTTCAACCCTGTCGGCCGGCCGATGCAACAGGCTGCCACTCTAGAAACAGCCGGGCAGTGCCCCTGCGCCCACCAGCCTCTGTCATTAATACCATGTTGACTGAGCACTTTCTCCTGCCCAGCACAGTGCCAAGGGCTCCTGTGGACTTGCCCATTTCATCCTCACAGAAATCCATGAGATGAGGCAGGTCTTGATTCAACCCCCTTTTACGGACTGAGGCACAGCGAGCAAAGTGGCTGGGCCAGGATCTGTCCCCAGAGCCGTGGTCGTTTCTCAGCTCAGTGTCTGCCGCGTTGTCCTGCGAGGCCTCGAAGCTGTGGCTGGGCATGCTCAGGCTCTGGCAGTCTCCCCGCGCCACCCTCGTTGGCTCAGCCTCCGCTCCCTCCAGCGGCAGCCTGGGCGTTGCTGAGCCGGGCTGTGTGGGCAACCCATCCATACCAGGGGCCTGGACAGGTGCCAGGGCTGGGCTGGCGAGTGGCACTGAGGGAAGCCAGTACCTGAGGAGCTGGATGTGACCCTGGTGGCAGACAGATGTGCGCATGGCCCAGGCCAGCTGACACACGGCTGTCGGCCCAGAGCAACTACCGTGTCCAGCTGCCATCCTGCCCTGTGGGCCCTTGATGTGCAGCCCTCACCTTCCAGAGCATCTCAGAGAGCAAGCCTTTAGGTCCCCTCACTCTGGGGGTTCCCAGAGGCCAAAGATAGACAAGGAAGGGTTCAAAGGACATGCTTCCACGTAGCCAAGGCCCACAGCAGTCCCTGGCCTCTGCTCACCAGCCTCCCACAGTGGTCACCATGTTCTCGTGGCCTTGGGGGCACCAGGTGGGCAGGGCAGAGTTCCCTTCCTTAACACCACTCAGCTTGGCTCACTGGGGATCCCGTCTACTGGTTTTGACTGCAGTGGTCCTGTCTGCTCACAGACTTGCCAGCGTGAATTCCTCACTCTGCGGGTGCTCTGGGTCTCCCCAAGGAGATCATAAACCCCTGGAGGTCAGGACACTTCAGCCGCCTCCTCCACGGCCTCCAGCTGGCATGGCACCTGGCACAGAGAGGGTGCTCAGAAACACTTGGCAGGATGGCTGGCTGGGTGGGTGGGCACACAGACAGACAGATGGGTAGATGGATGAGAAGACTTGCCCAGCAAGTCTTGAAGGGGACGGGCACCCCCATTGTGTCCCAGCTGCTTTTCCCAGGTCCATCTCTCACCCCACGCTGTGACAACCTCATGGCTCCCATTTTGCACACGAGGACACTCAGGCCTGGAGAGAACAGAGTTTGTGGCAGAGCAGAGACTGGACTTCAGGCCTCCTGGGCCTGGGTGGGCTGCCTGAACCCACCTGCTTTCCCTCCGGAAGGTTCAGGGTCTGTTGGGGAGCAGCACCGAGGGGCTGGTTTTCCTACTTGGTGAGAACTCAAGAGGTTCTGAACCCTGTAGGGTCCCCAGTGGTCTGCCTGGAATGGTAGAAGGCCCCACCCTGGAGGGGCCAGCACAGTAATAAGGACGGCGACTGTGGACTGTCCTCAGAGACACAGCTTCTGTCCTAATGGGGGAAGGCAAATAATAAACACCTAAGTGAAACATACAGTGTGTCAGATGCTGACAAGTGCAGGGAAGCAGGAGAGGGGGTACAGGGTACGGCGGATGGGTGTCTTTTTTACACTTGTCAGAGAACACTCCTCCAATAATGTGATGAAGCAGAGACCTAAAGAAAATGAGGGCATGAGCCATGCAGATTTCTGTGGGGAGAACAGTCCAGGCAGCAGGAACAGCAAGTGCAAAGGCCCTGAGGCCTCACAGGTAGCTTCTGTGAGAATTGGCTTTTCCTCTGAGATGGGAAGTCTTTGGAGAGTTCTAGACAGAAGACTGACCAGACCTGACTTGTAAAGGCCTTTTGTTCCGGCTGTTGTGTGAGAACAGACCGTAGGAAGTGGAAGCACGGAGAGCGTACAGAAGCTTGCATGGTCACCTGGAGGGAGGTGGTGACGGGAGGTGATGGTGGTGGAGGTGAGAGGTGGTGGGGTGCAGGCCATGCATGTTTGGAGGTAGCGGTGCCAGAACCTGCTGACCAGGTCATGGCCTCTCCTTTGCAGAACTGGCTGCGGCTCTATGGCTACCTGCCCCAGCCCAGCCGCCACATGTCCACCATGCGCTCCGCCCAGATCCTGGCCTCGGCCCTCGCCGAGATGCAGCGCTTCTACGGGATCCCCATCACGGGTGTGCTGGACGAAGAGACCAAGGCGTGAGTCCCTCGGTCGGGCCATTCCCAGACCCCACTGGCACCTGCCCTCCTTCTGGCCTGCTCTGATGAAGGCTTGGCATGTGGAGTTTCCAGAAAAGAGTGGCCTAGATAAGAGATGGCATATGGCTTGATCCTCCATGCTAGCTCTGATTGGTTGGGAGTGGCTGCCTGCTGCCTAGTGTTGAAAAAGCTCCTGAGGCCAAAGCCCAGCTCAGCAGCAAGGAGCATAGGATTGATTAGTGATGTCTGCCACAGGCATGGGAACAGGGAGGTACAGCACACATGCACACATGTGGTTGCCTAGCTAGGCCTTGCTCTGAATCTGGCAGAGGTGATGTGACCCAAAGCCACATCCTTGATGAGCACGCACAGAGCATAAGGTATCAGGGATAAGAAGCCTCAGGATAACTCTCCTCCCATTCCTGGGTGATACTGCTGAAAAGGGGCTTACTTTTGCAGAGCCACTTCTGGGCACCCAGTCTTCCAGTACAAGATCACTGTACCGTTTTCCTGATGAGGAGCTCGAAGCTGAGTCTCTCACCCCCTCCTCACGCATATAAGGGGCAGCTGGAAGCCATTGGGGGGAGGGTGGGAGACGGTGGACTGCCTGGAAGAGGCAGAGCCCAGCAGGCAGGCGTGTTGAGGGGAGGCTCTGTGCACCCAGGTGGATGAAGCGGCCCCGCTGTGGAGTGCCAGACCAGTTCGGGGTACGCGTGAAAGCCAATCTGCGGCGGCGGAAGCGCTACGCCCTCACCGGGAGGAAGTGGAGCAACCACCACCTGACCTTCAGGTAGGGACCCTGGCTGCCTAGAGTGGTGTCCCCCCAGGGCACCTTCCAGAAGCAGCTGGCCCCTCTCTGCCTGGGCTGAGGCCTCAGGCTTCCCAGTGGGCTCCTCTAGAAGGCTTCCTTTCCCAGCAGCCCACTGCAGGGTGTCTGGCCTAGCCATGCAGTCCTGCCAATCCCACTCCCGTGCTGATTAGATCAGTCACCCCACTCACCCACCCACCCCAGGCAGTCTCCCTCCAGAGAAGGGCAGGACCTTTGAACTGCTTCTGCTCTGTCCTCCTTCCCTCCATCCCCTGACCCTCCAGCAACGTAGGGCTGGCCTCACCTGCCCAGATGGGCTCCTGCACCAGTGTAAACTGGGGGCTTCAGGCATCTAAAGGGTAAGGGAGGACTGGGGTGCCTGAATCCAGGCAGATGCAAGCAGGCAAGCAGCAAGTCACCTGCACAGAACCTGGTTCAAGCATCCTCCTCCTTTCCACTGAGTCCTTTGGCAAGAAACCCCCCTGAGCCTTGAGCTCTGTGGCAGTTCCCAAGGGTTCCCCCTTCCTGTTCCAATCCAACCATGACCCCACCCGCAGCTCCATCTCCTGAGGAAGAGCAGCCCACAAGGTCACATAGACCCAGGTAACCAGAGTGAATTCATGATCCATGAGTTGATTCATGATCTCTGATGGAGATCTGTCCAGCACATGGACTCTTAATCTGCTTTATGTGGGAGATAACAGGCTTCATCATGCTTTGTGTGTGCGTGTGTGTGTGTGTGTGTGTGTGTGTGATGCTTGTTAATGCTTAACATTTACATGTTTTCAGAATGAAATTATGTAAGAAAGAAAAAATCAGAATATGTACCCTTTATAGGCATCACAGTTTTGTCTGGGTCAAGTGTGAGGCAGAGTTGCCTTTAGTCTGTACTCTTCAAGGCAACGGAAATCTAGAAGGACAGATACTTATTATTAGGGGCTGGTATATTTGTTTAATATTTATCTGCAATAATGATAGAATTGTTTTTAGGAGAATATGGATAGTAGGGTAAAATATGAAGAAGGAGCTCTTTTAGAATTACACATAGATTTAACCTACTAAATTGCAGAACATTGGTAGTAGAGAAGCAGCATGGCATGTTGGAAAGAGGTATGTTCTGGAAGCCAGCAGTCCTGAGTTTGAACAGCCTTCATCATGCTTTTATCATGTGCAAGCTCATATGTGCACATGTTCTACCTGAGTTAAGTCATTTAATCCTCCCAGGCACTCCATGATGAAAGCGCTGCCCTCCTTTTCCCATTTTACAGATGATGAAACTAAAATTCAGAGAGACTAAGTCACTTGCCCAAGGTCACACAGAAAATGTTAGAGCCGAGCCTTGAACTCAGGTCACCCTGACCCTGGAGCCCAACATTCAGAACGTCTTGGCCTGTGTTTCCCAAACCGCACCCATTTGCATCTCACTTTCTAGGTCTTTCTCTTGGCTATGTATCTCCTATACTTTTAATTACTTAATATTTTTCTTTCTTAAAATAAGTTTATTTAGCACAATGCAACCTTATTCAGTGATATCCTAATGAATTCCTTGGCTTCACATTAGTTCTTTTTTTTTTTTTTCAAATTCACGTCAAAGTAAACTAACAGTTGATATTGATGAGCATTGTCCATGAACCAGCTCAGATCTTATGCCCTTTCCTTCAGACCATGTGTCCCCGCCCCCAACCCAATGAGTGCTAGCAGTAGACAGCAGCCCCAGGCCCTGTGTTCAACTCACACATCTCTCTGCCCACCTGCAGCATCCAGAACTACACGGAGAAGCTGGGCTGGTACCACTCACTGGAGGCGGTGCGTCGGGCCTTCCGCGTGTGGGAGCAGGCCACGCCCCTGGTCTTCCAGGAGGTACCCTATGAGGACATCCGGCTGCGGCGGCAGAAGGAGGCCGACATCATGGTACTCTTTGCCTCTGGCTTCCACGGCGACAGCTCACCGTTTGACGGCACAGGTGGCTTTCTGGCCCATGCCTATTTCCCTGGCCCTGGTCTGGGCGGGGACACCCATTTCGATGCAGATGAGCCCTGGACCTTCTCCAGCACTGACCTGCATGGTGAGAACAGCTGGTCAGGGTGACAACAGGGGAGGCGAGCTGGAGCCTCAGGGCTCAGAGGAGAGAGCATCCCCCCATGTGATGTCCTCGGGAGCAGTGACGCTTGGTCTCAGTCTCCTGCCCATCATCTCCAAGGGCGGGTGGTAGGGAAGGGAAGGGATCATTGTACCCATTTTCCAGATGGGGAAGCTAGAGGCCCAGAAGTCAGAGCAGTTTAGCTTCTTCTAAGAGTAAAGCATGTCCAGGCTCTCTGGCCTCCTTAGCCCACCCCATTCCTGTCTGGGGTGTCCAGGACCTGGGCCAGGTCAGAGCTGACTATGCTGCCTGCCCCCACTACAGGGAACAGCCTCTTCCTGGTAGCAGTGCATGAGCTGGGCCATGCACTGGGGCTGGAGCACTCAAGCAACCCCAGCGCCATCATGGCACCATTCTACCAGTGGATGGACATTGACAACTTCCAGCTGCCCGAGGACGACCTCCGGGGCATCCAGCAGCTGTACGGTGAGCAGGCGGCACGGGTGTGGCCGTGGTCTCTGCACGCTGCTCTCAACTCCCAGCCCTATGAGGTGTAGGTACTACTGCTACCCCCATTTTGTAGACGAGGAAACTGAGGCCCAGAGAGGATTAGCGGTTGTCCACATCATTCAGTGAGTAAATGGTGGTGCTAGAAATCAAACCCGGGGCTGGCCGACTCCGGGAGCTGGCCCTCCCTCAAGGCCCTCACCCAGAGCTTTCATGATGGCCAGGGCCCCTCACTGCCCCCCTTTCCTCCTCAGCCTGAGTGATATTCTTGTTAGACCGAGGGTGTCCCTGGGCTCCCAGGACCCCATTCCTCCCACTGTCACTCCCAGCCTGTGCCTGTCCCAGGCTCTCCACTGAGTGTTGCTGGTTTATCACTTCCCAGTGCCTTTGAGGCAGGTGGCATCCCTGCCGCCCACTGCCACCAGGCCCCACCTGGTGGGGAGAAGGCCTCCAGTGGGGAGGTGTCCTGGGGGCCAGTTCGGTGGGTCAGGGCCACGCTCAGTGCCCACCCTGAGCCCTCACTGTGTTCCTGGCCACCTTGGAACCAAGTTCTTCCCTCTGCTTGTGTCCACTGCTTCCTGGAGCCTCCACTGGAGCAGGCTAGCATCCTGAGGGGAACATCACCGAGGGGGGGAGGAGCCAGCGGCAGCCTCAGCGGCGCAGTGACCCAAGCCCAGTGTGGGGAGGTCAAGGAAGGAGCTTTGTGGAGGAGGACGGAGCTCCTCCCAGGGCTGATGGCCGCGCGGGGTAGGGGTCTGCTGTGGCCAGATATGGCCTTCCGCCTGGGTGGGCTGCCCAAGGAGCACAGGTCTCTCCCCAGGCTGGGGACCCCAGGCTTCCAGGGTTCTAAGTAGGAGACCCTGGCATCCTGGCTGAGTTCCAGGGCTACCCCCTCACTTGCCCCTGCCTCCCTCCGCAGGCACCCCAGATGGCCAGCCACAGCCTACCCGGCCTCTTCCCACTGTGACTCCCCGGCGGCCAGGCCGGCCAGACCACCGGCCCCCCAGACCCCCTCAGCTACCTCCCCCAGGCGGGAAGCCAGAGCAGCCCCCAAAGCCAGGCCCCCCACCCCAGCCTCGAGCCACGGAGCGGCCCGACCAGTATGGCCCCAACATCTGCGACGGGGACTTTGACACGGTGGCCGTGCTGCGTGGGGAGATGTTCGTGTTCAAGGTCTGGCCCTGCCTGTGCCTCCCCAGCCCCTTGGCCCAGGCTCAGAGCAGAGAGCACCCTCCCACTTCTCCCCCAGACCCTTGCCCCGCCTCCACCCCCGCTTCACTGAGCAGCCCCTGGGGAGCCATCAGACCCTAGACCAAGAAGAAACCAGCCCGAGGGACAAGAGGATTGCCCGGGATCGTACAACAAGCCTAGGAGTCCACCCCCCACCCGGGCTCTCTCCCTGGTGCCGCCCTGGCTTCCTAAGCCACCTCCTCCTGGACCCTCCCTGACCAGGGAAGGGGTGGGTCGAGGGGGGCCTCCCCCCAGGCCAAGGCAGCAAGCCTGCCATGCTCGCTCACGCCCATGCCCTCCCCAGGGCCGCTGGTTCTGGCGGGTCCGGCACAACCGGGTCCTGGACAACTACCCCATGCCCATCGGGCACTTCTGGCGTGGTCTGCCCAGTGACATCAGTGCTGCCTACGAGCGCCAGGATGGGCGTTTTGTCTTTTTCAAAGGTGAGCTGGGGCAGGTAGGAGGGAGGGGACTGGGCGGCCTTCCTGCCCTTACCTCCGGCCTGACCTCTGACCCAGCCGGGACTGAGGGAGGAGGAGAGGGAAGGACCTTGCACATCTCGTCTTGTTGCCCCCTGTGGGGTCCTTCTGGCAGCAAGGCAGGGGTTGGGGACGTGGAGAGAGACCAGAGGACTGGGTGGCAGAGGCTGCTCTGATTGGAAGCAAGTGTCCATCTTATGCAGCACAGGGGCTCCACTCCATCGCCCTCCTTCCTTGCATCCTGTGCCCCTTCCTTGCCCTTTCCTCATAAGAATGGGTCCCCGAGCCCACTCTGGGGCAGGATTCCTGAGTCTGTCCGTGGAGACAATGGAGCTCCCTCCCCTCAACCCTCCCTCTGGGCCCTGCCTTCCTGGGGAGGGCCTCAAGGGCAGCAACCCTGATGGATTAGCTGTGTCCCCAGCCCCACTGGCCCGAGCCTCAACCAGGACAGGGCTGGGTCCACACTAAAAGTAAGGAGGCCTGGGCCATGCACTGGGGTGCCCCAGGGATGCAGGCCCCAAACCCAGAGGCCAGGCAGGGCTCCCCCACTTTCCTCTCTCTGTACAAGAACTGTGTGGGGGGTGGATGTTCAAGTGGGAATGGAGGCCCAAATACAGTGCGACTGTGTGTGGTGTGTGTACAGGTGTGACCCGGCAATGTGTATGTGTGTAAATGGGTGTGTCGCAGGTGTCCATGAGTGTCCACTGTGTGTGATGCGAGGATGAGTTGTGCTGTATGTTGTCATGGGTGTGTAGGTGCCAGTACCTGTCCTGTGTATGACGATGTCTGTGTGTGTGTGTGTGTGGTGAGTGTGGTAATGGATATGAACAGATTTGGGAGCCCAGAATATCCCTCCCAGTGCCCCCTTCCTGCACACCCCCCACCGGCCCCAGGCCTGTCTTCACCACCACCCCCACCCCTCCCACAGGTGGCCGCTACTGGCTCTTCCGAGAAGCGAACCTGGAGCCTGGCTACCCACAGCCACTGACCAGCTACGGCCTGGGTATCCCCTATGACCGCATTGACACAGCCATCTGGTGGGAGCCCACAGGTCACACCTTCTTCTTCCAAGAGGACAGGTGAGCACCCCTCCTCGAGAGGGAAAAGGCACGCACTGGGCTCCCACCCTCAGGCCTGCCCAGAAAGAATCCATGGCCCATGCGGACCGGGCTCCAGGCCCCAGCTGGCCCGCAGCCCGGTGCTTTTGGTCACAGGTATTGGCGTTTCAATGAGGACACGCAGCGTGGAGACCCTGGCTATCCCAAGCCCATCAGCGTGTGGCAGGGGATCCCCACCTCCCCTAAAGGGGCCTTCCTGAGCAACGATGCAGGTACCAGCGCCAGCCCCCTCCCAGTCTACCCAGCACTCACCCTCCCCCCTCCTCCATACACAGAGAACAGGGCTTGCCTGAAGTCACCAGCATCGAGATGGCATGCATGGGGGACACAGCTGTGCCAGGCTACCATTTATCCCATTTACAGAGGCCAAAGAGAGCTTGCGTAAAGGGCCCCAAATCCCGCAGTGAGGAACTTACGGAGTCAAGAGTCCAGCCAGAACTGCCTGTGTCCAGAGCTGCTGCTCAGAGCTGCCCCGATCCCCACAGAGCCTTGAGCCTGGTGGGGGTGGGCGGTGAGCTTGGCTCAGAGCGACGGGAGCAGGAGTCCTCCCGGGGTGCCCCCTTACCCGCTTGGCAGGGAAGCATGATCTCTGTCATTATAACTGAGCAACAGGGAGCTGTGGCTTTTATTTCTCCAGCTGGGTCTCTGGTGAGTTTAAGAAAACCCATCAGCCCTGGTTCTCAGCCTCTGGGTTCTCGGCTTCAGGGGAGACCCGGCTGGCTTTGCTAATGCTCGGGTGGGTCACACAGCTGCCGTGCGTGTCACACGGCTTCCATGCATGATGGTTTCACTCTGCAGCTGCTCTAACTTCCTTGTGCTGAGTATAGACGCACCTGGTGGTTCAAACCTGGCCCTTCCTGGAGTTAAAGGGATGTGGGTGGAGTGCCCAAGACCAGAGATCTGGTCCGAAGCAGCATCAGTCCCCTCTCCAGGTCTGATGCAGGCTGACTGTGTGGCCTTGAGCAAGACACTGGCCTCTCTGGTGCAGGGAGAAGCCAGGCCTGGGTCCCCTGACTGTAGCCCACAACCCAGCAGGCTACCGGGCCCTTCTGTGCTCTGCCCTAGTCAATGTCAGCCCAGCCGGGAAGCACAGGATTCTAGTCATGCCCCTGACCTAAACCCTGTTCTTCTCTGAGCATGGTCTGGCTCCTGTATGTTGGTAAGGGACAGATTTGAAGATGCCCAGGGAAGCAAGTGAGAAGGATGGTGTTAGAAAGCTGGGGCCCCTTCAGCTCACCCTGGTCTTCTTCGAGGTCTCTGGCCGGTGGGTGGGCCCCGGCCTGACACCCCTCCGGTCCACTTGCCCTCGCAGCCTACACCTACTTCTACAAGGGCACCAAATACTGGAAGTTTGACAACGAGCGCCTGCGAATGGAGCCCGGCTACCCCAAGTCCATCCTGCGGGACTTCATGGGCTGCCAAGAGCACGTGGAGCCGGGGCCCCGATGGCCTGACGTGGCCCGTCCGCCCTTCAACCCTGATGGGGGTGCAGACCCCGGAGCGGGCGGTGACAGTGAGGAAGGCAACGAGAGCCACGAGGCGGGCCCTGGCGGCAACGAGGGGGACTTCGGGGAGGGGACAGACGAGGACGGGGGCAGCCGCGTGCTGGTGCAGATGGAGGAGGTCACTGGGACGGTGAGCGTGGTGATGGTGCTGGTGCCCCCGATGCTGCTGCTGCTCTGCATCCTGGGCCTCACCTACGCGCTGGTGCAGATGCAGCGCAAGGGCGCGCCCCGCATGCTCCTCTACTGCAAGCGCTCCCTGCAGGAGTGGGTCTGACCCTCCGCACCAGCCCCTCCTGCTCCTCACGGTGCTAAGGGGACAGGGGCCAGGCCGGCCGCGCCTGTGGTTCTGACAGCTCCTGGGGCCTTTCATCCAGAGCCTTCGGTGGTTCCCTCAGCCCCTGGGTGGGGGCCCCTCCAGGCCCTCTAACATGCCTGCCAGGCCTGCCCCCTTGTTTATTTATGCCCAGGTTTTTTTTTTTTTTTTTTTTGCACACTAATTGAGCATTTCTTCCTACTTTCCTGACCAGGGCGGTCCCTCAGGGCAGGGGGTTAGAGTTTTCTAAATGTAGTTCTGCACCAGACAGGGAATTAGGCTCCCACCCACTCTGGCTTAGCCAGAGGAGCAAAGGGTCAGAAGGCCCGGCTGGAAGAGTGGCCAAAGGACTGTTAGGCTGTGCTTCAGCCTGAGCACCAGGGCCAGAACCGAGGGCTCTGCTGGCTTTGGAGCTTGGTGGGGCCTAACTGGTCTCCAGCCCTCTGAGTCTCTGTGGTCTTAGAAAGAGCATTCACCCTGTGGCAGCCCCAGGCCATAGTGGGCAGAGGGGGAGGTGGCCTGCTGATCGAGAGAGTCCTGTTCAGGTCTGGTTCCTTCCCACCCACCTCCGACAACTCTAGCAGCCTGGTTCCCTGTGCCTAAGAACCTACCCTGCCCCTGGCCAGCACAGGGCCAACAGCCCCCAGCTCCCCTGTACCCCTTGAGCCCCCACCTGCCCTGGGCCTGCCTTACCAAGGACCAAAGGGGGTCTGCCGAGGCCCCTTCCCTAAGGGTAGCACCAGCCTCGGCCCCAGGCTGGGTCTCCACCCCCGCCCACTTTCTCCTCTCTGAGTCGTGACCCAACTGGGCTCTTTCCATGAGCCTTCCCCCTCCCTCTCTCACCCACACCACCATCCTCAGAGGCCTCAGAACCCCAGCAGCCTCAGGCTCAGCTGCCAGTGTCCTGGCTGTTCCGGGGAGAGAGGGGCAGATGGGTGCCCAGGCTGGCACAGTGGGTGTCCACAGATGCGTGCCCACCAGCCTGGGGGTGTTCCTCCCTGCCAGCTCCCTGTCCCCCAGGGGCACTGGTAGGGAGAGGCCAGCAGCTCATCCCCTCACACAGGCTGTGGGACAGGGCTGTGGAGCCCCCAGAAGAGCCCACTAGTGGTAACCTGGAAATCCTCCCTATCCTGGGCTCAGCCCTGAGCGTGGAGATGATTCCTCCCTCTTTTCCTTCCCAAAGTAAGCAGGAGGCAAGGCTGCTGTGGGAAATGGTACTGTACAGCCGGCTCTGTCCCCTCTGCTTCCCTGCAGCCCTGAGCAAGCAGGTCTGCCGCCCAGAATCCCTGAGGCCCCTGCAGGGAGGGGCTCCTCATGGGCTGGCCCCAGTGCGGGTCCAGCAGCTTCCTCCCCCCTCCATCCTCAGAACCACCGGTGAGCCAGCCAAGGCGGGTGGGGAGGGAGGGGGTCAGTGTCCACCCCCATACGTTTCTTTCTGTAAATAATCTGCACTGATTAAATTGTACGGCCGGCGGTGAGTGTGCCTCCTTTGTAAGAGGCCTTGGGCTGGAGCTTAGAGCTGGAGGGGCTGCAGGTGACTAGGGTGGGGAGGGCGTGGTCCAGGCTGGGATTAGGGGACTTGCCCCCCACCACGCCAAAGAGACCTCGTTCCTAGTTCTGCAGGGGCTCCTTCCTGATGGCCCTGGAAGGGGCAGAGCTCTGGGGAAGAGTGGGAGGCGGCTGCCCTCAATAGACCAGAGGAGGGTGAGGCAGGGGACCAGGGATGGCCCTGCTGGGGTCGGGCAGAGAAGGGGTGGGGAACTTACTGGCCATTCCTTCATGGTGAGAAAGGGCACCCAGCTTCCCGCACACCCTGCACATCTAGGAAGGGCGGGATAACCAGTCCAGGTCCCCCAGCCTTCCCACCCATCCGGACTGGTTCTAGGCAGCCTGAAGACCCAGCTTGGACGGGAAGAGATGAGAAACGATGCCACTGTGGATTCCAGAAGTTCCCCTCGTCCACATGCTCTGCCCAGAAGGTGAGGGGCCACCAGGATCTGCCCTCTTCGAAGAAGCAGAAAACCTCGCCCCGGGCAGGGGGCAGACGATGCCGAGGAGTGTGGGAGACAGGCGTCGCTGCCCTCGGGTCTGAGCTTGGCTGGTGAGCCTTGTACTCCACATCTGAGCTCTGGGCCCAGCCTGTTGGGCACCGGCCTGCGCACCCAGGACCGCGATGCTCAGCCACGGCGCAGGCCAGGCCCCCAGAGCTCCTTGGGTAGGGTCCTCTAGCCTGCTCCAGGCCCACCCTCCCCCGCAGCTGCGTGTCCCCTGCATCCCACCCTTTCCTCTCTTTGTGTTGAAAACTGGCTGAGGAGAGTAGGAAACGCTGGCCCTCGGAAGCCCCAGAGGCCGCTCAGGCTCAGCTAGGAAACCGCCTGTGTGCTTCCCCCAGCCCAGGGGACTTGGTGGGCGGTACCGGGGGTGCGGGGGGCGGGTGGACGCTGCCTCGTCAGCCTTCCTGTGGCAGCAGCAGCGGGACCCCCACCATGTCTGCCTCCTGCCTGAAGCCAGAAGCCCAGAGGTCACCAGGCAGGAGGAGGGCAGTGTGGGGCACAGGAACGAGAGAGGATGAAAGGCCTTCTCGCCAAGCTCTTCCGCAGCCGGAGGGGAGACTTAGCAGAGACCTCACCTCCTCAGGAAACCGCCTGAGGAGCCTTCCAGCCCCAGCTCCCGGCTAGAAGCTCAAACAAACCCGGCAGCTCAAGGAACAGCCCATCTCGGGAGCCCAGTTTATCCTTGCTCAGGGGCCCAGGTGTGTGGAAGTCTCTGAGGCACGAAAGGTGGGGGAGCACCTGGGCCCTCTCTCCAGCCCCAGACAGCCTGGCAGCCCCAGTGACCCCCTCCTCCCCAGGATTAAACAGAAGCCCACATCTTTAACATGGCTTGGTTTTTAAAATCAAGCTGTAACCTAAGCTCACCTTGGGCCCCTCCCAGCCCCCCATTCCCTCAGCATCTTTTGTTTCTTTATATTTTGCTAATTCCCAAGCAAAACAAGCAAGACATTACAGATAAACAAAAAGAAGAAAAAGATAAGTTGCCATTACTCCCCCAGCCAGTGCGGACAGCTTGGTGTATTTGCTTCTAGCCTCTTTTCCTCTGCTTTTGCACAGTTTGGGGTTTTAGAGTCCAAAATGTCCTGGGCTTCAGCCCTGGTGCTGCCGGTACTTAAACCTCAGTGGAGGGGATCACATGACCTACCCCACTGGCTGCTGGGAGGATGATCAGAGGACGCAGGCTGTCAAGTACTGGCGAGTGCTCAGTGTGTGATCACGGCTCCAGTCATCTTGCATGCTCCCTTGCTTACATTTCACTCCCGAGACGAGCGGGGCTCAGAGAGGTGAAGTGACTTGGCCAAGGTCACACAGCCAGGAAGTGGATGATTAGAACCCAGACAGAATGACTTGCACAGCAGCCCAGTGCCCCCACCCCCACCCCTACCCCACGATGCTGGAGAATCCAGCAGGGATGACGAGGCCCCTGACCACCCTGGCCTTCCCTCCTCACACGTTCTAGACATCGAAGACCCCAGGGCCATCAACAGAGCCTCCTTTCAGGCTGGGGCAGGGCTGAGCTGGCCGCTTCCTCCCCCTCCGACTTGGCAGAAAAGCCTTTTTGTTGTGGCTCACATAGAGGCCATTCTCCTCCAGCTCACGGGAAGAAATGGCCAGCTTCCTGTCCATCCACAGCCGCCCAGGCAGCAGTGGACTCCTCCGTGACATCCAAGAGGAGCAGGGCTTCCTGCCCCTCCGGGTCCTCTAGTTCTGCCTCAGGGACCCGAGGCTGCCGGACTTTGCCCCTCGATCCGTGAAACCACACAAGGGGGTTGGACACAGCCTCCTCTCAGCTTTCCTGGCGAATGCTGGGGATTCCAGGCCTCAAGGCACTCTCAGGACACAGCAATACCGCCCTCGGCCTACTGCTCAAGTGGCCTCATGACCCACAAAGCGCTGGCAGAGCCCCTGCCAGGCTGCTTGCTCTGTCCCAAATGTCCTGGCACTTGCTTGCCTCTATGCCTTTGCTTGTGTTGTTCCCTCCTGCTGGAAAACCCTTCCCTGCATATTTTATCCTACTCAAATTGCACAGATCCTTTAAGGCACAGGTTAAGGCTTGCCTTTTCCAGATTTCCACCCTCCCTCCTCAAGATGATTGTTTTCTTCCACCCCTGGCTCACCCAGCACTTGCCTCCGAACCATTCCTTGCCTCTGACTCCAGTCTGCCCATCCTAACAGGCACCCAGATGCTGAGTGTGACTCCATCACTCACAGGCTGTGTGTCCTTGGGCAAGTCACTTCACCTTTCTGAGCCCATCTGTAGAATGAGGCTAATAGCCATGCCTATTTCATTCAGCTGTGAGGCTTGATTGAGCTGATCCATGGAAACACTTAGAACAGCCCACAGCAGGCTCTCAATAGTTTGTTACTCATATCTCTGTTTTAGGTGCAGGTAGTTGATGGGCACTAAGGAGACATACCTCCTTGCGTTCCTCTCCAGGAGTATTTATGGGATGGGGTCAAAGGTCAACAAGCCCAAGGACAGGTGCCAGGAAGGAGAGACATTCCCCTCCCACCAGCTCCCCCCCTCAGCTGCCGTGGCCTCACCCTGCCGACCCTGGCGGCCCAGCCCCTCCTCACTGGCAGTGCCACCCCTTCTTTCCAGATCTTGAGCACGAGGCCCCAGGCTCAGGTTTTCTCCGCAAGTGCTCCTGTCACCTCCCACCCCTACATTTTTCACCCACCTCACTCTGCCAGAAATAGCCTCCAAACTCCTCTTCTCTTGCAGCCAATCTAACCGGCCCCTCCTGGAAAAACTATATCATTCCCCTGCCAGCATTGATGACAGCAATAAACTGGATTCCATTAAGAAATTATTGAGTCAGTGGAAAGGGAGGGGCAGCTATACCCCAATAATTTCATGAGAAAATTACACAGCACCATCCTAAAACCTGTCGACTTTAGCCAGATTAAGGCCCCTTTATAGATGGGGACACTGAGGCCTGGACAGGAGGCTGATTTGACCACAGTCACTCGCTGAGTCTTTAAACTGGCGCCCAGGGCTTCCCTGGTGGCGCAGTGGTTGAGAGTCCGCCTGCCAATGCAGGGGACACGGGTTCGAGCCCTGGTCTGGGAAGATCCCACATGCCGCGGAGCAACTAGGCCGTGAGCCACAACTACTGAGCCTGCGCGTCTGGAGCCTGTGCTCCTCAACAAGAGAGGCCGCGATAGTGGGAGACCCGTGCACCGCGATGAAGAGTGGCCCCCGCTTGCCATAATTAGAGAAAGCCCTCGCACAGAAACGAAGACCCAACAGAGCCAAACATAAATAAATAAATAAATTTTAAAAAAATAAATAAATAAACTGGTGCCCAGGCAGGACTCCACCCCCACCCTCTCTCACCATGTGCTCCGCGCCACCTCCCCACCCCTCATGGGGCCTCCCTCTTCTGCACTTTGGAAGAACTGAGGGCAGGGCGTTGTGGTTAATCCAGCTTTCCTGATAAAGAGCATTTCTGTGCTTCATGTGCACATGAAGCACAGCCTTCAACATAGCTAGTGGAGAGGAGATCTGTCCTCTGCAAATAGCCTCCCATTGTCCTGTGAGAACAAGACCCCGCTTCCTCCCAGTCCATGGATTCTGGTAGAGCTGGCCCTATTGCCTTGGTGGCCAGATTATCTCGTGACCCAGAATCCAGCCAATCAGAACCCCAGCGCATGATCCAAGGGTGGGTAGAAAACCCAAGCCTGGCCAATTACGGACTCCCTGCGACTTTTTCTGGAGCCCCAAGGAGAGACAAGCCCTGTGTCTGCTGGGATCGCTGAGCTCCTGGAGTGTGACTCTGGAGCTGCTGATGGGTCATCTCGCCACCACACAAAGAGAGCCTGCCTCAGAGCAGAGCCAGCAGAGGAATATAGAGCCTTGAAGATTCTGAAAGGCACCACTTGAGCACCTGGATCCAGCTGTGCCTGAAGCTCTTTCAGTTACATGTACCAATAAACTCCTTTTATTTCTTAAGCCATTGTGTGATTATTTTGTTTGTTTGTTTGTCCTCACTGATGCCCAGGGTGCCCTGAGTTCCAAATTTGTGCTTAGCTTAACACATTCTTCTTGCAAATCTAGGACTCTTCTCAGGAAAGTGCCAACCCCCAGGACCACAAGCCACCCATCTCTTCAACAGTTGAATGTTTACTGAGAATGTTTACTGGGGTCCCTGGCACAACTACCAGACTCAGTAAAGCTGCCTAAGACAACACAGGACACCTGAGTCTTCACAAGAGTCTCTGGGAATCACGTAGCAGGTGAGGGGAATGGGGAGGCTCACTTAACTGTTACATGGGCTTTTTCAGATTGCATAAGGTAACAGACAATGAGAAAACCACAGAAAAGCCAAAGCTGTCTATGAAAAATGCCATCAGCATCTACTCTTTCGCCAAACAACTTTAACAAAAAATTTTTGGTTTTTTGGCTGAGAAATGCGGCTTGTGGGATCTTAGTTCCCCGACCAGGGATCAAACCCATGCTGGGTCTTAACCACCGGACCACCAGGGAAGTCCCCAACCTTAACAATGTAAATGTAAATCCTACAGGCTTTCCCTTATGAGTACATATTAATATATGTTCATACCAGGCATGTTGGTTTTTTTAACCTGCCTTTTTCATTAATATAGCATGAAATTTGGATGAGAAACTTGACCTGCAGGAGACTTTCACTTTATTTGTTGCTTGAATTTTTCTGAGGATGCATTGTATGCCCATCATGATGAAATAAGTGAGTAAACAGTATATCTTTAACCCCTTTCATGTCCACAGGTTGATTTCTACAACATGCTTTTGGTGGATACATTCTGCGGGTGCCCCGGAGGAGATTCCTCAACCCACGTCTGGACAGTTACAGATAATATTTTGGAAACATCCATAATTATCGCAAATAGTTTTTGGGGGCTCATAACTGCACCAGACTTTATATGCTTTACTGACATTAATCCTAATTAGAACCCCACAGGGCAGTTCTTCTATTTGTACTTCACACTAGAGGAGCCCAAGGCTCAGAGAGGTGAAGGAACTTGCTCAAGGTCACACATCTAATCAGTGGTGGGGCCTGAACTGAAGCCGCACCTGCTCTCAATTGTTCATTTATTCAATGAACATCTACTGCTGTCAGGGGGCAGGCCAAGGACCCAGCAGGGAACTAACACAGAGAGCCTCCTCCCTCGTGGGGCTCACATTCGAGGAAGATGAGCATCCCAGGCAGAGGAAGTAGCCAGTGCAAAGATCCTGAGGCTGGACCAAGCCTGACAAATTTGAGGAACAGAAAGGAGATAAGGAAGGTGAAAAGGAGAGAGAAAGAGAGCAAGCCCAGGCCACGGGGTCAGGAGTTGGATTTATTCTAAGCTTGACAAGAAGACTTTAGAGTATTTTAAGGAATGGGGAGGGAGGAGGCGGGATCTATGATTTTAGAATATTTCTCTGCCTACTGTATGCTTTGATAAACTACCTTTGCAAACATCCATGATTCTTGCCTTTAGAGAAAGTTCTAGATATGAAAACAAAGTGGAATCACCAGCCCACAATGTTCTAAGCTTTTATTACATACTGACAAATTACCCTCCAGAAGGAGAGTAGCACCTGTTTCTACTCCTCCAGCAAGTGGCTGAGTGCCCATCCCCCCACCCCTCACACACCTGGAAATGAGATCATTTTTATCAACATGATTGGTGGAAGCAATATTGTTTTGTTGGTTTTACCTGCAGTTCTTTGATTGCTGCTGAGTTTGAACATTTTTCTCATGTTCGTTGTTAACTGTTTAGAGGGTTTTTTTAGGGGAGGGGAGGAAGGCCTGCTTATGCCCACTGCCCAGTTTTCTTTGGTGGTGTTTCTTCTCATTGATTTGTGGGAACCTTTTATAGTGTGACAAAATTGACCCTTTGCCAATCAATGAGTTTTAGAGCTAGGAAGTTCCACAAATGGGTAAACTGAGGCCATGACAAGAATGGGTACTGGCTCTAGTCCATGCTCTCAGCTCTCTGGGGCCATGCTTGTTCTGGGAAGTTGCCTCTGCCAGCTGTGTTCATTGCCTAGAGAGATCCCCTCCCCTCCCGCTGGCCCCTCCTGGTGTCTTTCCCTGCTCCACCCCAACTCCCCACCAGAGCCTCTTAAGGGTTCCTGGTGGAGAGGAAGACATTCTGCAGACAATGGCTGTGTGTACAGATGATGTCACCGATGGGGGAGTGGGTCCCAGAGAACAGGGCTTAGTTTCCTGGGCGGGGTGCGGGGGAGGGTGAGGGAGTGGTGCCCCCCGTCCTCCCCTTGTCCCCAGTTACCAGGAGGGGCCACAGAGTTTGATTGGGAGACAGGCTGCATACACACCCTGCCCCAGCAATCTTCCCTGGGCAGTGCGGGACTGCAGGAGCATGAAACTCGAAAGGGGCATCAGAGAGGGGCAGTAGGGTGAACCAGAAAAAGTCCTAGATCAGGGCTCAGAATCCTGGGTCGGAGACCAGCTCTGTCTGAGCAACTCTTTGAGCTCTCAGCCTTTGCCATGAGATGGGGGTTGTTTCCAGAGCTGGTGCTAAGAATCGGTGAAATGATGGACTTAAAAATGTGCAAACATGAAGCTGTGCTTACTGTGGTGGCATCAGTGCTTTTGCCCGCCCAGCACCCATCTTCCCATCTCTTGGCTCCTCTAGGGAGCCACCCCTCTCCCACTCTGAGTTCATGAATTGCAGAAAGGCTGCCCCTCCCCCCCAAACTTCAGGGACAGGTGAGACCCAGGTGGAGGCAGTCCCCTATCCCCTCCTCCATCCCTACCAGGGATGGGCTATGTCCAAGTCATCTCTGGCCTTTGTTCACACACAGAACTACCTGTGTGAAAATAAGCAGCACACAAGGCAACAGAGACGCAAGACAGAAAGATGGCATTGTTTGAACTGCTGGATACAGCCAGACCTGACAGCCATCCCCCTTACTCTTGTGAGAGCCAATAAATACTCTCTTTGGTCAATCCAGTTTGAGTTGGAATTTCTGTGATTTGTAACTCAAAAAAAAAAAATACAACCGAACACAATTGTCACTTAATTCAGTCCTTCGTCACCAAAGTCTGGGGCTCAGTGAGAATAGATTTGTCCCAGGTCACATACCACTTAGCTGTAGAATGAGAGCTCTGGAAGCCCAGACGCACTCCTCTCAGCCACATTCCCCTGCTGGCCTGCTCAGGATGTACAGCCCCGACACTCTCTCTCACTTCCTCACGAATTCACAAGTTAACAAAAGGCTTTATAAACAAGTGATCTTGTTTGTTTTCATAAACAAATCAAGCAGAGTTTGGGTCTGCGTCTAGGGTGGCAATAGCACCCCACTGGGCCAGTCTTGTGCCTCAACTTGCACTGTAGAGTCCAGTGGTCCTGACCACACCTCTGTAAGTCACTAAAACTACATTTTGTTGGTCCTGTGTGAAGTGAATTCTGTATCCTGCCTGGGCTCGAACTAATACAGCAGGAGAGAAGCTGAAATTCCCAGATCCCTGGGCATGTGTGTTGTCTATTTTAATACTTGCTTCCACGTTGCCCTTCCAGGTCGCACGACAGCTTGCCTGACCGGGCCACTGGGTAACCTTGCGGAGAGATGCGGATGTGGGGCTCCCCCCATGGGTCCAGGAACCTGCCCCTGAGGTGCAGCCTCGGGTTCTGGAGTGAGTGTACTGGCTGATGAACAGTTGTACACTGGGGCACC
This sequence comes from Kogia breviceps, assembly GCF_026419965.1. Lineage (NCBI taxonomy): Eukaryota > Metazoa > Chordata > Mammalia > Artiodactyla > Physeteridae > Kogia > Kogia breviceps. The sequence continues at coordinate 32,060,769 of NC_081327.1, forward strand.
CGCGGCCACCTCTGGCTGGACACATGCCCAAGAGCACGTGAGGGGCCCAGGCCCCGCCAGCCACTAGCGGCCACTGCCAATTGAGACCAGCCTGGAGCGCCTTCCCCTCTCCTGTTCAGAGGCAGGACAAAAACCTGACAGGCGTGTTTTCACCAGCGTGAGAGTTTCGGCCCCTCTTTGGGGACTGTTTGTGTTTCGGGTCACACTGTTGGCTGCCCCACCCCCTTCTTTCCTCTGCCAAAGTGACACTCCCTGGGCTGCCAGGCCTCCAGGAAGCTGGCAGTTCCTGCCCTGAGCTGCCCAGTGGGAATCTCCTTTTCCTATTCCAGGCACTTCCATATCCTCTGTTACATTTCGTTCTCTCATCACAGTCCAGCAAATGGGAGGTATAGCCTCCACCTTACAGATAGGGAGCTGAGGCCCAGCAAGGGAAGGCAGCTTGCCCGAGGTCACACAGCAAGTTAGGGGCTGAGAACGTGAAAACTGACCCCCAGCCCAGTATCCACTGCCCACCCCACAAACCCAAACTCAACCACCAGACAAGGATCAGGCCTGGTAGCAATCCCCTCTCTCCAGTCGGTCCATTCATTCAACAAATACTGAAACTTCCACGGGCAGCAACTGCAGAGGGTTGGCCCTGGACCAAACCCCGCCCACCTCCTGTTTTTGTAAATAAAATTTTGTTGGAACACAGCCACTCCCATCCATCTGTGTATGTCTATGGCTCCTTTCTGCTACAGGCAGAGTTCAGTCAAAACAGAGACCATCTGGCCCCCAAGCTTAATATATTTACTATGGGGCCCTTTACAGAAAAAATGTGCGCAGGGCCACATTATGACTTTCTAGGTACTTCTGCACCTTCATGAACCCTTCCTTATAAAAAACTATAAATATGCTTACATATATATATGAATCCGAGTCCCCCTAAAACCAAATCCCCTTACTGAATTTATGATTAATCACTCTATCCAAAACTTGGTTCCCCTGCTGTCCCCCCTGATCTCAGTCCTATGCTAACTGAACCCTAATCAACCAGCGTCAGATGTCTAAGATTGCTGTTGTCCATAACATCATTAATGTCCTAAAATTGCTGTTAGAGATTCATCATAAATGTACAAACTCGGGTTCTTTCTCCAAGGCAAGATGAGCTCACCGACCACCTCCCGCCACCCGCCTCAGCCATGGACCACCTGGCTAGAGAATCGTAAGCCAGAGACATCCTGACTCCCAAAAACACAATTAAGAAATGTCACAGAAACATCACAAGATGATGACTAATCCCAGTTCCTTTGTCCTTAACCTTTAAAACATCCTTAACTCGAAGACCAAGATGGGGTGGATCTGAGACTTGTCTCCCACTCCCTTGCTTGGAGCCCTGCAAATAAACCCTTACTTTGCTGCAGACACCAGCTGTCAGAGTTTGGCTTTCTGCACTGTGGGTACACGAGTCCTTGCTCAGTTACATACACATAAAATTATAGATATAGCTATAGATATATAATTATATTTTATGACTGCATTGGTATAAAGACAAATATAATCCAGGCATGACTGTATCCTTTTTCTACTGTTTTAAATCAATTCCAACATTTCTATGAGCCACTAGAACTCTTGTGGACCTCAGGCACTGCACCTGCTACGCCTCACAGAGACATCAGCCCTGAGAGTTGGCCATAGGTGGGTCCCGCACTGCTGAGAGTAGAGCCCCCAAAGGAGACACCCCAATGTTTAGCCCTCACCTTGGTCCTTACCAAAACAGTAGAGGTTGCAGGGAGTTTTGACAGCTTTGAAGGGAACCACTCAGGACTCAAAGTGATTGCATACATTTCTTAGGATGAAAAATTTTATTCCCTTTCAAATTCTTATATTTTGTATTTTTCAATTTTTAAATTACTTTTGGGGAATAAGTAACAAATGCACACGGGTTAAAAAATATTTTGAATGCCCCAAATGATTTACAAAAGAATATAACGCTCCCTTCCACTCCTGCACCCCCATCCCCTTCCTACTACTAGTGCGATTCCTTCCATGCAGACTGCGTATTCAAGAATAGATGTGTGCACAGTTTAATGCACACGCTGTTCCAGTCCCGGCTTTTTTTTCCGTCTTAAGTCTACATTCTTACGCATAAATTCATCCTGTTTTTGTTGAATAGCTATTTAGTATTCCACTGAATGAATATACCACAATTAGGATGTGCGGGTATTTCCAATATTTTTCTATTACAGCATTGGAACAGAGACTACTTCTATACAGACTGGCTATGTCTGGATATTAGGAAACTTTTTTGCCTCCAAAAAAATCTCTCAGAAAAGAGGGAGTCCCCCTTTACTGTATATACAAATTCCCATTACCTGATGCTTTCTGATTCCTTTATTTTAAACAAGGAAGTACTACTTGCGGAAGATACAATAGCCTGAAATGACCTCAGTGAATTCTAATTTGGGATGTTTATGGCGCACACCCAACAGAGTTAGTTAGAGGGGGAAAAGGAGGCAAAGGCACTTAACACAAATGCCATAATTTTTCCTGGGGATATGACTTCACAACTGCAAGTGTTAAAATAACACTGTAAATAAACCTTTTAAAGATGACTTTAGAAAGCAATGCTTTAAAATTAAGAATGTCCCTTCATCAGACACCATTAAGAAAATGAAGAGGAAGCCACAGATCAGGAAAAGATACTTGCAATCTGTATGGCCAGCAGAAGACTTGTATGCAAACTATATAAAGAACTTCTACAAAACAATAAGGAAAAAAAAAAGCAGATCATACAAAAGAAAAATGGATAAAAGACTCGGTCAGCACTTCATTCAAAAAGGATATCCCAATGACCAATAAACATATGAAAACACACTTAACTTCATTAGCCATCAGGGAAATGCAAATTAAAACAACAAGGCAATACTACTATCTACCCACCAGAATGGCCAGAATGAAAACAAGACAATACCAAGTGTTGACAAGGATGTGGAGCAATCAGAACTCTCATACCCTGCTGGTAGGAATACAAATTGTACAACTTTGAAAGACTGTTTGGCATCATCTGTGAAAGCTGGACACATGTATATTCTCTGATCCAGCAGCTTCACTCCTAGAAATATACTCAACATTATGGAAATGTTGGTGATATCTCAACAAAAATGCTCGCACATATTCATGAAAAGGCATGTATAAGAAAATTCAAAGCAGTAGTATGATATTGTGATCAATAATAAAAAACATACCTTTGGGGCTTCCCTGGTGGCGCAGTGGTTAAGAATCCGCCTGCCAATGCAGGGGACACGGGTTCGAGCCCTGGTCCGGGAAGATCCCACGTGCCGTGGAGCAACTAAGCCTGTGTGCCACAACTACTGAGTCTGCGCTCTAGAGCCCGTGAGCCATAACTACTGAGCCCATGTGCCACAACCACTGAAGCCCGTGCGCCTGGAGCCTGTGCTCCGCAACAAGAGAAGCCACCGCAATGAGAGGCCCTCGCAACCGCAACAAAGAGTAGTTCCCACTCTCCACAATTAGAGAAAGCCTCCGTGCAGCAACGAAGACTCAACGCAGCCAAACATAAATAAATAAATAAATTAATTAATTAATTAAACAAAAAAAACCCACATACCTTTGGTCTTCCTCTGAGTTCCTGGCACATAGCTCCTAAATTCCTTGGAATTTCCTAAGTGATGAGAGTGATAAAGGTATGTTGTTATGCTATTGAAGTGACTTTGGGAAAGCCCCTAGACAAGGTAAGACTGGGGACAGGTTGATAAGGGAACCAACCACATGATTGGAGGCTTGGAGTTTCAGTCCCACCCCAACTTCTGGGGAGGAAAGAGGAGCTAGTGATTAAGGTCAGTCACCAATAGCCAATGATTTGATCTATCAAGCCTATGTAATGAAGCCTCCATAAAAACCCCAAAGGGTGGGGTTTGCAGAACTTCCAGGCTGGTGAACACATATAGATGCAGAGAGAGTGGTGTACTCAGAGAGGGCATAGACACTCCGAGTCCCTTCCCACATACCTTGCCCTATGCATCACTTCCATCTGGCTGTTCCTGAGTTATACCCTTTTATTATAAGCTGGTAATCTGGAAAGTAAACTCTTTCTCTGAGTTCTGTGAGCCACTCTAGCAAATTAATTGAACCCACTTGGGGGGGTCGTTAGAACCTCTGATCTATAGTTGGTCAGTCAAAAGCACAGGAGACAACCTGGACTTTTGATTGGCATCTGGAAATTGGCCAGGGGAGTGGGGTGGGTTAGGGGAGGCTTCTTGTAGGACTGGGTCCTTAACCTGTGGGATCTAATGATATCTCCAGGTAGTGTCAGAATTGAGTTGACTACTTGGTAATGTTGAAAAACGCACATCAGAATTGGTGTCAGAATTTGTAATAGCCAGACTGTCAACAACAGTAGAATGGATAGATTGTGGTATATACATACAAATACTATAGAGCATTGAAAATGAACAAATTATAACAGCATGTAATGGCTTGGAAGAATCTCAGAAACATGAGCGAAGGAAGGTATACATAAAGGAGTATAGGCTGTATGATTCCATTTATATAAAATTCAAAAATAGGCAAGCTAGCCACGAGGTAGAAAAAACCTAAGTGTCCCACGACAGATGAACAGATAAACAAAACTGATGTATCCATACAATCCAATATGATTCAGCAACAACACGGATGAACCTTGAAAACACTACCCTAAGTGTAATAAGCCAGACACAAAAGTACAAAGATTGTATGATTCCCTTTGTAAGAAATATCTAGAAGAGACAAATGCATAGAAATAGGAAGTAGATTAGAGGTTACCAGAGCCTGGGGTAATGGAGAAATAAGGAGTTATTGCTTTGTGCTTAGAGTCTGGGGGGATGAAAAAGCTTTGGAAACAGATAGCAGTGAGGGTCACACAACAATGTGGAGGTAATCAATGCCACTGAATTCACACCTAAAAATGGTTTAAATGGAAGCTTTCTTCCCTCCCAGTTTTATTGAGATATAGTTGACCTGCAGCACTGTATAAGTTTAAGGTGGACAACATAATGATTTGACTCACATACCTCATGAAGCAAGTACCACAGTAAGTTTAGTGAACATCCATTTTATCATGTAGATACAAAATTAAAGAAATAGAAAAATGTTTTTTTCTTGCAATGAGAACTCAGGATTTACTCTCTTAATGATTTTCATCTATAACGTACAGCTGTGTTAATTATATTTATCATGTTGTACATCACACCCCCTAGAACTTATTTATCTTATATTTGGAAGTTTGTACCTTTTGACCACTTTCATCCAATTCCCCTTCTCCCCACTCCCTGCTTCTGGTAACCACAAATCTCATCTCTTTTGCTATTGTTTGTTTTTGAAGTATAATTGACCTACAACACATTAGTTCCTATTATACAGCATAGTGATCCCATATTTCTATACATTTAAAAATGATCACCATGATAAATCTAGAAACCACCTGTTATCATACAAAGATATTACATAATTACTGACTATATTCCCCACACCGTACATTTCATAGCCATGACTAATTTATTTTGCAGCAGGAAGTTCGTACCTTTTAATCTCCCTCACCTATTTTTCTCATTCCCCCCCTCTGGCAACCACTTATTTGTTATCTGAATCTATGACTCTGTTTCTGTTTTGTTATGTTTGTTTATCTGTTTTGTTTTTTAGATTCCACATATAAGTGAAATCATAACCATATTTGTCTTTGTCTGACTTATTTCACTTAGCATAATATCCTCTGGGTCCAGCCATGTTGTTGCAAAGGGCAAGGTTTCATTCTTTTTTATGGCTGAGTAATATTCCATTGTATATATACATCACATCTTCTTTATCCATTCATCTATTGATGGGCACTGAAGTTGCTTCCATATCTTGGCTATTGTAAATAATGTTGCAGTGAACATACAGGTGCATATATCTTTTCTAATTAGTGTTTTTGTTTTCTTTGGATAAATACCCAGGGGTGGAATTGCTGGATCCTTCAGTAGTTCTAGTTTTAACTTTTTGAAGAATGTTCATAATGTTTTCCACAGTGGCTGTACCAATTTACATTCCTACTAACAGTGCATGAGTGTTCGCTTTTCTCTACATCCTCGTCAACACTTATTACTTGTTGACTTTTTGATAATAGCCATTCTGACAGATGTGAGGTGATATCTCATTATGGTTTTGATTTGCATTTCCCTGACAATTAGTGATGGTGAGCACCTTTTCACGTGACAATGACAAAAAGGTAACAGAGATGCATCAGCAGAAGTGTAATGCAAAAAGTAGAACATAATTGTTTAATGTGATAGAAGGGACAAAGCTGTATTTCTAAAGTGATGTTTTATCTAATATGTGATTTTAAAAATATATGTATAAAAAATTAATACACTAAATATTTTAAGTATTTGACTATTTAACCTACATACCTAAAAGTTATAAATACAAGCTGGTCCATGAATGTGTTGTTGGTTTTTAAAAAATTATTATTATTTTTAGTTGTGGTAAAATACACATAACATAAAATTTATCGTCTTAACCATTTTCAAGTTTACAGTTCAGTGGTATTAAATACATTCACACTATTGTGCAAACATCAGCACCATCCATCTCCATAACTTTTGATCTTGCAAAGCTAAAATTCTGTCCCCCCAAAACAATAACTCCTCATTCTCTAGTTTCTCCCAATCACCATTTTACTCTCCGTCTCTATGATTTTGACTATTTCATGTAAAAGTGGATCATACAGTATTTGTCTTTTTGTGACTGACTTATTTCACATAGTATAATGTCCTCAAGTTTCATCTACATTACAGCATATGTCAAATTTTCCTTCCTTTTTACAGGCTGAATAATATTCCATTGTATGTATAGACCACATTTCGTTCATATATCCATCCATCCATCAGTGGACACTTAGGTTTCTTCAACATTTTGGTTATTTTGAATAATGCTGCTATGATCATGGGTGTATAAATACCTCTCTGAGACCCTGATTTCAGTTCTTTTGTGTATATAGCTAGAAGTGAAATTGCTGGATTATATGGTAATTCTATTTTTAATATTTTGAGGAACCACCATACTGTTTTCCACAGTGGTGGCACCATTTTCTATTCCCACCAACACTGCACAAGGGTTCCAATTTCTCCACATCCTTGTCAAAACTCATTGTTTTCTGGTTTTTCACAGTAGTCCTCCTAATAGGTGTGATGCTGTTTTTGGTTTTGATCTCTTTGGGAAATAGAAAATTGTCATATATTTGAGCAATATGCTACTTTCTAACATACATGCGCAAGTATGCATATGTGTGGAATAAATCCCTAGAAGTGAAATTCCTGGCTCAAAGGATGTGTGCATTTTATTTTATTTATTTTTAAAAATAAATTTATGTATTGTATTTACATTTTTTATTTTTGGCTGCGTTGGTTCTTCATTGTGGTGTGCAGCCTTCTCGCTGCGGTGGCTTCTCTTGTTGTGGAGCACGGGCTCTAGGCGCGAAGGCTTCAGTAGTTGTGGCACGCAGGCTCAGTAGTTGTGGTGCACAGGCTTAGTTGCTCCGTGGCATGTGGGATCTTCCCAGACCAAGGCTCAAACCCGTTTTCCCCTGCATTGGTAGGTGGATTCTTAACCACTGCGCCACCAGGGAAGTCCATGTGCATTTTAAAGTCATCAAATTGCCCCCACTGAGGTTGCCCCAATTCACACTGCCACCAACAGTGTGTAAAAGCGCCTGTTTCCCCACACCCGAGCCATCGCAGCACATGATCAATACTTCCATTCCCTAATGTGTCTCCTAGTGCCTCTGGTTCTACTGTGGAAGGAGGTCCCTCCACCCTCCCTTCTTGGCCACAGCAGTCACCCACACACAGAGCCCCGTTTCATGTCCCAGATGAGACCCCCTTCCTGAGTCTCATTTCTTCCACACCACCCTCCACACAGGCAGCCAAAAAGATTTTTCTCAGGTCCTGTCCTGTCTGCCTCTGGGGAATCCCACACCTCCCCATTCCCACCTGGTCCAGCTCAATTACACCCTTTCTGTGAATCCTGCTTGGATAAGACTCCAAACAGAATGATTTATTCCCTCCTCCTGTGCTCCTACTGTTTATAACTTTCTATTTAAAGCAGAGCTTGGTGCTCAATATGATCATTCACTCATTCATTTAACAGTTATTCACTGAGCATCTTCTGTGTTGCCAGCACTGTTCTGTGCAATAGGAATAGAGCAGAGAAAACTCTGTCTTCATGTAGCTTACATTCTAATAGGGGAACAGACAATAAAGATCTACATGTAAAGTAAACTACACATGGTATACCTGCAAGTAAGAACTAGAGAGAAAAATCAAGCAGAGAAGGAGGATTAGGAGAGCTGGAATGGTATGTGTGTGCATGTGTGTGTGTAACTTTAAATAATGTGTCCAGGGATGGGAATTTCCTGGCGGTTAGGACTTGGCGTTTTCACTGCCGGAGCCCGGGTTCGATCCCTGGTTGGGGAATTAAGATCCTGCAAGCCGCACGGTGTGGCAATAAATAAATAAATTAATTAAATGTCCAGGGAAAGTCTTTCGGAGAAAGTAAAATTTGAGCAAGGACCTAAAGAAGATTAGGAAGTGCAGTAGGTTGAATGGCGGCCCCTAAAAGATATGTCTACGTCCTAGTCTCCAGAACCTCTGAATGGAAGCTTAATGGGGGAAAAGGTTTTTGCAGAGCTGTTAGAGAATGAATTTACGTTAAGTAACCAAATTTGTGGTAATTTGTTATGGAAGCCCTAGGAAACTAATAAAGGAAGCAAATCTTGTGGAAATCTCAGGTGGGGAAGAATGTTCCAGGGAGAGACTCTCAAGGACAAAAGCCCTGGGGTGGGGATTTGGTGGCTTATGGACCACCAAGGAGCTGGAGCTGCTGAAGCAGACTGCACAGGGAAAGTGGTAGGAGTGAGGTCAGAGCCTAGGGAACCAGATCATGTGAGACCATGTAGGGTCTTGCTGGCTTTCACCCTGAGTGAAGTGGAGCCGTGGCCGGGTTTTGAGCAGAGAAGCGGCATGATCAGACTTACAAAGACATAAATGAAGGCATAGCAGCCACCATATCACATCCTAACTGTGTCCACGAGTGCTAAACTCTGAGCAATTTGAGGGCAAGGGACTATAGTAAATATTTTTGCATCCCTAGGGTCCATCACTAATAATGAAAGAGTTCCTACAAATCAATTAGAAAAAGACCAAAAAATAGGCAAAAGAAAAATTCAAGTGTTTAACAAACATGAAAAGCAACCGGATCAACTGCATTCCTAGGAATTTATCCAAGAGCAATGAAAGCATGTGTTCACAAAATAATTGCATATGAATGTTCATAGCAGCTTTATTTATAATAAGGAAAAGTTTAAGCAGCCCAGGTATCCATCAACAAGAGAACTATCCATACAGTGTATCCCTATCCATGTATGGAATGTATCCATACAAGTGGCTATCCGTTTGTATATCCATTCAGTGAATATTGTATGGGTATTTGCATGTCCATACAGTGGAACACTATTCAACAATAAAAAGTAACCATTGCAATGACTTAGATGAATCTCACAAGACATAATGTTGAATGAAAGAAGCCAAACACAAACTAGTAGGGGCTCTATGATCCCATTTATAGGAAGTTCCAGAACAGCCAAAATTAATCTCTGATGAAAACATAAGAATGGTGATTGCCTCTGAGGAGTCAGAGCAGAGATTGACTAGGTAGGGACAGGAGAGAGTTTTCTGGGGCTCACGTTCTACAATATATCATAATAAAGGTCTGGGTTACACAAGTGTATGCATTTGTCATAACCAATCAAACGATACACTTAAGATTTTTGCATCACCATGTGTAAATTTTACACAGAGGTGAGGGGGGAGAGCGATAGACAAAGATTGAACTCTAGTTAATGATATACATGCTCGAGTGTTTAAGATGAAGTGTAGTGATGCCTGTAACTTGCTCTGAAATGTATCAAAAAATAAAGACTGATGGATGGATGGATGCATAGATTGATATGTGCTAAAGCAAGTCTAGTAAAATGTAAATTGCAGAACCTACATGATGGGTAAATGGGTGTTCACTGTACAATTCTTTCTACTTTTCTGTATGTTGAAAATTTTCATAATAAAATGTGTTTTTGGGGAAAGAGGCTCAATAATCAGGGATGTGTAAATTATGAGACTCTATTTTCCACCCCTGGGATCAAATTACAAGACTCTATCTTCCACCCTTTGGATTGCCAAAAATGTTAAAGACTAGGGATACAGTGGGCACAAAATTGTGGGGTTTCTCACACTGCAGGTGGGTGGAACCACGGTGGTGCCCCTGCAAAGCCATCGGCCCTGACACCCCGCGTGCTTCCTTCCTGTCCCCTTCCTGCCCTGAGCTTCTTGTCCTTTACATACGTTGTATACAATGTTGTATCCTGTTTTCCCCTTAGCTTGGACTATCAACATTTCCCCACTTCTCTAAAAACTCTTAGTAAACATTTTACTTAAAAGAAAACAGGTATTGCAGGATTTGAGTGTTTTGTTTTGATTTTTTTTTTTATGGTTACAAAGTTCATTGTAGAAAAATTAGAATGTTCAGAAAAGAACACGGAAGAAATAAAAATCCCCTGACACCCGTTGACATTCTGTTGGTCCTCTTTCCTGTCTCCTCTGTGCACATGTACGGGCGCGCAAACATACACATGCACACACAGATTTTTACGTTTGTGTGCATTTTAACAAAATAGGGATCCTATAGGACACCATGTTTTGTTATTTGCTTTTCTTAATAAAATTCTTCTGGGATGTGGTTTTATAGGCTGCCTGGTTCTCTAATGAGGGACTCATTTTTCTCCATTGTTGGGGTCCAGGTAGGGTCAGCCTGGTGCTTGCTATGCCCTTGCGGAGCCCAGGGCAGAGACAGGCCCATCGACACTGGCTTAGAGATGTGCAGGCTCCTTGGGTCAGAGCCCCTGGCAGAAGTACCTTCTGATCCTGAGGGAGTCCCCTTGGCCTGGCCTCTGGCCCCTGGTCTGGCTGCCCCAGCTGCTCCCATCACCACCTGGTTCCAAGTTCAGCTGGGAGCGAGCCGGTCACCCCTCTTCCCTCGGGGCTCTGCTGCCAGTCCTGGCATGTGCTGGCCTGTCCTGAGTTGCCCTTGGCTGGGCCGGGTCGGGTGAGGGTGGGCCCAGAGTTCCCCAGAGGACTGTGGGAAAAGTCAGGCATTTGAGGCCAGTGTTCAGGGTGTCTTGCTTCAGCAAGGCCTTTGGCCTAAGAAGCATGCTCTGTCCAGCCCTCAGCCTGGAGGAAACCCCTGTGCCCCAGGCTTCATTGTATTGTCAGGATTTCCTGTTTCCTGGCCACCTAACCTATTTATGGGCCACAATGGCCGCTTCCCTGGGGAGGCCCCTACTGTACTCGGGCCATTCACCACAGGCCTCTGGGGTTGGCCCACACCTCCCATGACAGCCCAGCCTGGCCTTTCTCTGGGGTAGGGACAGTAAATGGGTGTCACCTCACATGCTAATTCAGTAGATTGATAGAGCCTGCCAGGCACAGCGTGAGGCTTCTGAGGCTCTATCTGGGCTCAGCAAGAGTCTGACAGTCCATCAACTGTGAGCACTGAATGGGGCTGGGTGACGTGAGCTTACATCATGGTGACAGCAGCCCTCTCTGCCCAGGCCCTAATTTCCTTTCTTGTCTCATCTCCTACCTCGCTGCCATGCCTCACCCCTCCAGCCACAGGTCTGCTCTCTCCTTTGAACATGACCTGCCTTTCCCTGCCCCAGGGCCTTTGCTTTTGTTGTGCCTCTGGCCTCTCATGTCCTGAGCAATTTACTCAGGCAAGATTTATCAAATGAAGCAGACACTGTTCAGCTCAACAATTCTTACTCAACCTTCAAGGCCCTGATTCTAATGTCACCTCTTCAGGGAGGCTTTCCTGTGCCCCTAAGACTGGCCCCCCATGTTCCACTTCCCCAGCCCTGGTACCATTCTATAGGAGAGGTCACCAGATCAGTTTTGTAGGTATCTGAGATCGAGTTCTCTAGAAGCAGAGCCTGAGATGCAATTTTTATGCAAGTGGTTTACTGAGATCCTCCATCCATGTGAAAGTGAGGGAAGCAGAGAATAGGGCAGAGAAAGAAGCCAAACAGGGTGTGGTTTCAGGAGAAATCTTGCCTCAGCCTGATCCCCGAGGACTCCAGATTGTGACCGGTACCAAAGACATTGTGGACTCCAGAGGCCAAGGGACCTGGCTGCTAACCGCCCATGTTGGTCAGTCACTGCTCATAACCTCCCGAGCATCTCCGGGTGATGCGGCTCCTGTCAGCCAAGGGCAGCCTCTGGAGGGGGTGAGCTGAGAGCAGCCAAGAGCACAGCAGCTCAGGGATGGGAGCACCAGCCCGGGGATCTGGGCGGACATGCACAGCGCCTGCAGCAGGGAGTACCCCACCAAGTTGGAGCTGCCCACAGCAGGTGTGGCATCTGAGGCACCCCAGAGCCCAGAACTGGGCACCCAAAGACAGACGTGACACGTGACATACTGCTGAACTCAGGGAGGGCAGCAGCTTCAGGGCTGGTACTGACTCTGTGGCCTGAGCCCGGGTATGTGGGGGTCAGCCCCTGCCCCAGTGCCTTCCCAGCAGGCCTGGTGTCTGTGTCCCTGCGCCTCATCTCCTCTGGCTGTGTCCCACCTCCCTCCCCTGGGTCGTGTTGGTCGGCCCGGCTGTGCGTCCAGCAGGCTCTAGGAGGGCCGCAGACCTCTGTGCCAAGGAGGTTCTGGACCTCTCCCCAGCCCTGTCCACCTCCCACTCCTCTCTCTGCCTTGGGCACCATCCCTACACAAGTCATGTCTAGATGGGTAAGCAGCTCTGTAAATCCCTCCTCCTCTTGGAAGCCTCCCCAGACCTGGACTCAGGAAAAAGGTGATATTGGGGAAGGTCCACGGTTCTGGCTGCTTCCTGTCCCCTGGTGGTGGTAGTGGCAGTGGTGAGGGTGGTCTCCAGGCTGACCAACCAAGGAGCTGGTCTCAGGGGCCTCAGTCATCCAGCCAAAGGCCATGATGTTTAGGCTGTGACGAGGGGGTCAGGGTACAGAGCTGGGGTCTGGAGAAGAGCTGGCTCCCTTTGAGCAGCCTGTGGGAGGAGGAGTTCACGTGCTGGAAAGGGGTGGGACCAGGAAGGGTGTCCAGAAGCTTCACTCAGCATCTCTACCGTGCTGAGCCCTGTGTTCGGGGAGGGCAGGGAAATGTGGTGGGGTTTGGGCCAGGCAGAGGAGAGTGAGGAAGGAGAGTGCGCCTGTGTTGATAACCCCTCCAGGAACAGGTTCATGCTTAAAGGAAGGAAGAGAGAAAAACAGCCCACAGCTGGGACCACCAGGCAGGAAGCTGGAAGCCCAGCTCTGCCCCCTGTGCTTTGCAACCTGAAGCTCTGGGCCCCTGGGCCTCAGGCTCGTCAAATTAATGACAAGGAGTTGGACCAGGTGGCCTGCGGGGATTCTTTGGGCTGGAGCAACCTGCCGAAAGTCCCTAAGTCAGGAAGGGCCCCTGGTCCCTGGGGAGAGGCAGCTCTTCAAGGGGCAGGACAAGGAGCCTCAAAGCCCAGGATGGAGGAAGAGGCACCCAGGGATCTTGTCAATAACTGCATCAGTCAGACCTGGGCTCCAGTCTCAGGGCAGCCACTTGCCCCCTGTGGGCCATTTACATCTCTGAGCCTCAGGCTCCTCACTGGGAAAGGGGGACAGTAATAACAGCACCTGCCTTAAGGGTCAGTCGGTATGAGGGCAACGGGTTCCCAGAGCCCTCAGGGACATGTTCCCGCTCCCCCACCGTGGCTCTGTGATCCTTACATCAGCCCTATTAGAAAAGCAGGACAAGGCTAGTGCCCATATTTCAGATGACAAAACTGAGGCTCCACGTGCTCAGTTCAGGCTGCTTCTTTCCTTTTGATGCACCCTGCCTCTCCCACCTCCATGGCTGCAGGCGATGCTGGCCAGGCCGTGCATGTGTGCACACGTGCACACTCACATGCACACACACTCACATGCACCCCCGCCCCCTCTGCAAGGCCACCCTGGGCTCAGCACTGCTGAGGTGGGAGACAGGAGCAGAGCATGGTGTTTCCCGCTGCTGAGCTCCTCCTGCCAGGAGGGGAGGAAGGAAGGAACGGAGCTGGTGGCAGGAGGGGGATAGGATGGGGGTGGAGGGATGAAGTGGCTGCCTGTTCCATGGAAGGATCCATTTTCCCCTGGAAACACTCCTGCCTTCCACCCTCTCCCCCAGCTGCCTTTTCCTGGAATAAAGGCTGGGGGTGGAAAGGAGACGGTCCCAAGACCCACCTGGACAGATGCACTGTGACTTCACCAGCCCAGCTTGGCCCCAGAGCCTGGCTCCAACCCCATCCGGGAGCCCAGACCCCTGACCACCTCTCTGCCTCATAGAGGGAAACCGAGGCAGACGGTCAGAAAACCACCTTCCTCCACATTGGGTCCTGTCAAGCCAGAATAAAACGCTGCAGCCCACACCCTTTGAGGGGTCAGGACAGTCAGTCCCCTGCCTCAGAAAGGCCAGGGCTCCAACGAGGGGGGCACTTCCCTTGGGGGCCTGTTTTGCTCTTCATCAAAAAGTTCCTGCTTATGTCCAGCCGGATCATCCCCAGTGGAGGACAGACTAGCACCTGCCATGCCCCTGCCTCCTTCCCTGGCCAGCAACGCCTAGGGTGAGGGTGCAGGGCGTGGGCCGGGCAGTGAGAAGGCGAGGCCGGTGAGCACTGGGGAGAAGTTCTCTAGCTTTTCACCTGTTCTGCTCTCTGCTCCGCGTGACTCTGGCCTAGCTCTCCCTCATCCTTTCTTTCCTCCCTATTCTCCCCCTCCCCCCACCCCGCTTTCCACCCTCCTGTGTGTCCTCCCTCTCTCTTCCCCTAAATCACTTCTTGTTCTCTCTTTTCTCTCTTGTGTGTGCCTGTCTCTCTCTGTCCTGGGCGCTCTCTCACTTTCACTTTCCTTGGCTTTCTCCTTTGCTGCTCGGACCCTCTCTACTCCTCTCTCCCTCCTTCGCTCCCCGCTTCCCGTCCCTCTCTCCCCTTGACTTTCCAGTACTCCCCTGCCACAGATCCAGCTGTCCTGCAGCCACCTCCCCAAGCTGTTCCACCAGCTCCTCAGCCTGCCCCTCCTCCCCTAATGCTTCCCCAGGCCCTCACCATACCTGTGCAGCCCCTGCATGCTCCCCACTTCCTGCCTGTCTCCCTCCAAAGGCAGGCCTCTGTCCAGCACAGAATGTCGGAGCTGCAGTGTGAGGGACCTGACAAGGGTTAGGGCTGAGAAATCGAGGTGAAGACTAGCCAGGAGCTAACAGACCCAAGACGAGGCCAGTTGAGGCAGCACCCCACAACAGCAGAGCTCGGGGGCTCTGAAATTACCAGCACAACCCCTGCACTTTACAGCTTGTAAGTCGACGCTCCCACTGTGGGGTCCTAAACGGGCAGCCCCAGACTCAGCAGGGCAGGGCTCCCTATGTCAGGCACTCCTGGCTGGTCAGTGCCAGCCCAGCAGGCAGCCCTGCAGCCCAGCAGACTGTAAATCACCACCATTGTCTGGCCTGGCCCCAGTCTCGCCTGTACTTTAAAAGGAAGACAAGAATCTCCCTGCACGCGGCCCCCCCTGCCTGCCAGCCGAGAGAGGGCTGACGCAGCAGAAGAGAAAGGGGGTCTTTATGCCCACGGGCAGGAGGGCACTGCATCCCCTCCCAGTCCCCCTCCAATGCCCTCTGGTGAAAGGAGCCTTTGTGATGCTCCCTGAGACTGGCCAGAGCAGACACAGTGCCCTCCCCAAACAGGAGGCAGTAACAGGCAGCTGGGGGGCTCTCTGTCCTGCGGGGTGGAGGGTCACAGGCCATACTGGGGGAGGCCTCTGGGCCCAAGGACCTGAGGAAGAAGCCATGTGATGGCAGGAAAGGAGAGAAGAGAAACTCAAATTGCAGCATGCGGAAGCAAGGTTAGAGTTGTCGTGTCCTGTGTCCACATAGGCCCTGACCTTTCGCAGCTGCGGAGGAGTGAATTCCTGTGGAATTGGTCACAGAGGAGGGGCAGCTCCCCTGCCACCCAGTCTCACTGACCACATTCTCACCTACTCGACCTCTCACCCACTCTGCTTTCACTGCTTCTTGAGTCACCTTGCACAGCCCAGGCAGGTACTTTGCAATGCTGTTCCTTCCACCTAGAACACTGTTCCCCACGTCTGCACTGCTCATCACCTCAGAGGCGCCCACTTTGACCTCTTTTCTGCCCCTCTGGGCTAGCTCTACTTCCCCTTATCCCACCTCCTTACCTTCCAGCCTACCATGTCATTTGTTATGTCTTTTTTTTTTTTTCAGTCTCCCCAGCTGGAATGTGAATTTGGTGAGGAAACTTACACTCATTTTTCATTTATCTCTTGTCCCAGTGCCTGACACACAGTAGGTGCTCAATGAATATTTCCTTGAATGAAGGTATAGATCATTTCACTTCCCCTTTCTCCTACCCTGAGAGGGAGGCACAATGGTTTTCCATCTGGAACTGAGGGATACTTCTCAAGTTAAGTAGTGAGAAAGAAGTGGAACTGAGGGACTTCCCTTGTGGTCCAGGGGGTAAGACTCCAATGCTCCCAATGCAGGGGGCCCAGGTTCGATCCCTGGTCAGGGAACTAGATCCCACATGCCGCAACTAAGAGCCCACATACGGCAACTAAGAAGTCCACATGCCGCAACTAAGAAGTCCACATGCCGCAGCTGAGTCCACATGCTGCAACTAAGACGCGGTGCAGCCAATACAAATAAATAAATAATAAATATATTTTAAAAAGTGGAACTGGGATTCAGATTCAAGGCTATCTGACCCCAAAAGCCATGCCGTTAACCCATCTCCCTGTGACAGCCACCCTCACGCGCTGGTACCCTGCCTGGAGGGACCCCAAGGAAAGAAGGGCAGAGAGAAGGGCTCAGCCCTCAGAGAATGTTCGGACGGCCCAATCCCTCCCTTACAGTTCCAGTGGGGGCCCAATGCCAGGTCCTCAAGCAGAGCTCTGTCCCTGTGAGAACAGGGGAGCAGCTCCACCACTCCCCTGCAAGTCTGACCCTGCCCAGCTGTGCATCATTAGGCAGGGCTCCTACTGCTTCTGGAAATTTAGTCCCCCCCCCCACCTCTCCCACCCTGTGTAAAGTGGGGCAGTAACACCTGCTCAGCAGGTGCGTCTGTGAGGAGCACAGGTGAGAATGTGCAGAAAGGGCTCCTAGGACTGGACTGTAAAGCCACAGACCCCTCTGCAAAGGCCTGAAGCTGGCAGAAAGCTAGGGGTGGGAAGGACTCCAGAGAAAGGCTTGGTTCCCTCAGCCCCCCGCTGGAGGAAAAGGCTGAGCTTGGGGCTGCCAAAACCATGAGTCAGCCGTCCCTGAAAAGCCAGGCCCTCCAGGCAGCCTAGGGCCCAGCAGGGAGTGGAGGGCCAGGGGGCCTGGGGCCTGGGGCCTGCTCTGTGGGCGGGGACAGTCTCCCCAGGGCAGAGCAAAGCCATTCAGGCCAGGAGCCATTGGAATCCATCTCTTTCAATCCTGATCCAAGGACCTGAGTGATGCTAACAGTGGTCCCTGAAAAAGGGACTTCCTTATAAAGGCCAAACGTGGGGCTGCCTGACCCCTCCAGACTGCCTTCATGCCCCCCTTCATCTTACCACTCCATCTCCATGAGCCCACAGTGTCCCCCAAGGCCCCTCCGAGCCAGAGACAGGACCTTAGGGGACAGCAAGCTGCGTCCTTCACTGTGCAGATGGGGAAATCGTCCCAGGGAGGAGCAGTGAAGGCCTGGGGCAGAAAGAGACAGGGCCCAGCTCTTTCCACCCCAGGCCTCACACTTGGCTCTGCTTTGAGGACAAGCCGCTCAAGTGCAGCTGTCCGTCACAGTGCCCGGTCGGATGCTCTGGCACAGGCAGGCTCGGACCCCGGAGTGGAGACCCCATCCAGTGTGCCCTCTTGCCCCATCTCTCACCCCACCCCAGCCACATGGAACATCTTGCAGTTCCTCAAACTGGCCAGGCTCTATCCAGTCTTCGCCCATGCTGCCCCTTCTGTCTGGAAGGTCATCGCCCCCTTCTCTTTCCTGGCCAACCTGTGCCCATCCCTCAGCTCTCCGTAGGAACAGTACCCACAGCTTCCTCCAAGAAGTGCTCCCTCTCCTTCTGCCTCCATGAAGCTGGGGCTATGAGGCCCTCTCTGGGTTTCTACCCATCGTAGAAGCCACTCTGTAGGGCTGTGGTTCAGCCCCAGATCCCAGCACTATGGCCAGTACACAGCAGGAGCTGTGTTTGCTCAGTGAAGGGGACTGTGAATGAGGGGAATGAGCTCCTCATGATGGAGGGTCTCTAGGATGGGGGCCAGTCCCCAGGGAGCACTGCCTTCTTCTCTTTCGAACTTCCCCTCTCTGGCCACTTAAGGTGGCTGGGGAGATGGAGGAATACCTGGGAGAGGGAGGAGGTACCACTCTCTCCCCAAGGGTCGCCTCCCTCTTGGAAGGGCCGACTCCACCCCTGCTCTGTTGGGCCCACCTCTCACTTCCGTTTCCCGAGCCCCTGCTGCTAACTGTCCCCTTCTCTATTTCCCTGCTCAGATTCCAGACAGAGGGACCTGAGGGCCATGTCCTGGGTCACTGACCAGCCCAAGAATTCATCATCCAGTTGCCTTCAGCCAGGGGCCCAGGGTCCACATCCCAGGCAGCCGATAATTCACTAAAAAAATCTGTTCATTCATTTATTCAAAAAATTTGCTCTGAGCATTAAACCTGTGCTGGGCACTATCCTAGGTGCTGAGGATACGGCAGGGAAGAAAACGGATGTGGGCCCTGGCCTCTCGGGCGCACAGTCGAATGGGCTCCTCTCTCCTCCCCACATTTCTGGAAGCCTCCATCTTCCTCCCTGATGAAGATGCCTTCATTTCTCCTCTCCATGGAGCCTCTCTAAGCAGGCAGACACACCTGGGCCAGAAGGAGGCCAATCACAATGACACCCATGAGGCTGATAAAGCGAGGACAAAGACCGTCACCCTGACAACTCCCGCCCAGGAGTGCTGGGTCTTGCCCTAAGCACGGTCCCCTCATTCTCTCAGCGAACCCCAGCCACAACACTATGAGGTGCACATCGCTACTGTAATTCCTGTTGCTGTAAAATGGGAAGGCCCGGTGAGGTGAACTGTAGCTGAGTTTACAGGGCCGGTAAGCAATAGAGCCAGGATTCAAGCCCACGCTGGCACACGCTACAGGGAAGGGCTTAATCACTGGCCACTTGGCTTTTCCAGGCCCAGAGTGGGCACATCCATTCATCTCACTGCCCTACAATGACCCCACAGGCGGGAAGGGCAGATGCCCCAGAGCATCTGGTCTCCATCAGACTTGCTTTCTGCTGGGAGAGCAGTGCTGGAGAGGGCCTGCTTGGAAGAGAGGGGACGGTGACCAGCCAGCCCAGTCCCTTACAGGAAGCTCATTCAGTGGCAGACCCCTCCCCCCACAGCCCCAGTCTCGGTCACAGGGACTCCTGTGGCACAGGGGCCTATTTTGGGGAGGCTGTGTCCACCTTCCCCGTCCTCTCCAGCCAAATCCAGAGTACACTCAGGACATGGGCTCCATTTTTGCATCCCCCATCTGGGACCTGCTTTCTCCCTGGTCCATCACTCTCCTCTACAGCCCCCATCTTGGTGGGGACCATGTCCTCCTCCCCAACACCCCATGTAATTAATCGTGGCTCTGGTCCCATTGCCAGGCCCGGACAGGGCCATCTACCTCTCCTGGTCAGAAGCCAGTGACCAACTCAAAATAACTATTTCCCTTCCCTCCAGCACAACTGTCTTTCCTGGGGAGGACAACAGCTGCAAGGGATTAGGCGTGGGGAATGGAACCCCACCCACCGAGCTGGAGGCCTGGGCCGGGGGGCGTGGTGTGAGGGGCCTGCCCCACCCCGGCATCCAGCACCCAGGGTCGCCTTCCCCCCCCGGGAGTGAAGTCCTCTTCCCCAGGAGCAGGAGGTGAAAGAAGGGAGCTGAAGGACGGCTGCCTCCCCCAGCCCAGCCCACCTGTGGCCAGGACTGGGCCCCCAGCCTGAGGTTGCTGCTTGAAAGTCAGGCGTAAAGGAACTGCATGCTCTCATTGCAGCAGAGAGCTGGAGTTCCCACTTCTGGGCCTTTGCTCCCACTGTTCCCTCCGCCTGGACCGCCTTTCCTCCTTTGGCCTCCTGGCCACACAAAGTCCTCCTCCACAGAGCCTTCCTCAATCCCCGCCCCCAGTGCCTCCAACAAAACGCAGAGACTGGAAGTCAGTGAAAAAGTACAGTAAAAGGTGTACTTTTACGTGCTCACACAACCATCTCTAACGGTACCTCTCCCGGGAATAGACCCCCTGGTGAGGGCGACTCAGTGAGAGGGCAGAGCCACCCTCAGCTGGAGGAGATGGGGGGCTCTCTTGGACCCCGGAGTTGAACTGAGCTGGATAGGCCTCACCCTGAGCAGTGACACCTCACCCAAGGCCAGCTCAGCCAAAGGACAAGGGGAGGTGTGACTGGGCTGGGGAGGGCCCCGAGAGAGCTCTGAGTCCCCAAGGCAGGGCTGTGTCACATGAGCGCCAGGCTCGGTGCACATTTCCCCACTATTTTTCGGGCTGCTGCTTCTCTCTCTGGATGGCCCCTATGTACCTGTGCCACTCTGTCCTGGGGCCACTCGAAGTTCACCTCGCCCCTCCACTCCCACCTGCGGCTCTTCCTCCCTCTGCAGACACCCCATTGTCCCTGTGTTCCTTTCCTGAGGCAGCCTGATGGATCGTTGCTTTGGTCACAAGGGCTCTCAAAGCCACACTTTCAGGCTAGCCCCTCCCCAAGTAAATGAGAGAGAGAGAGAGAGAGAGAGAGACAGAGAGAGACAGAGACAGAGAGAGAGAGACAGAGAGAGAGAGACAGAGAGAGAGAGAGAGAGAGAGAAAGAGAGAGCTGGCGTGGCAATCCACCTTCATCTGGCAGGTGGCACTTCGCCCTCCCACCCTCAGCCTTTCATGTCTGAACGAGGTTACACAGTGGCTAAAGTCAGTGACCAAGGTCAGGAGAGATGACGCTCATCACTCATACAATGCTGAACTTGCATCCCACTCCCGAGGCTCACCACCTAAAATGCACCCTAAGTGTTTGTAACTGAGCCTACAATCCCTTGCAGGTCAAAGGGTGGTCCATGGATCGGAAGCATTAGCACAACCTGTGACCTTATTAGAAATGCTGAATTTAGGGCCTCATACCAGATCTGCTGAACCAGAACTTGCATTTTAACAAATCCCTAGATGATTCCTATGCACACTAATGTCTGAAAAGCCTGCTCAGATCCATTTTTAAGGAAGTGATTATATTACATTAAACATTTTTGGGTAGTGGTGATAAAATCTTATTTTGTTTAATGCAAGCATTTAAAACAGCACTGTCCAATCAAAACTTCCTGTATCTGCACTGACCAACATGGTGGCCACTAGCCATATGTAGCTACAGAGCACTTGAAATGCGGCTAGTATGACAGAAGAACTGAATTGTAAATTTATTTAAAATTAATTAACATTTAATTTAAATAGACACAGGTGGCTAGCGGTTACCGTATTAGCACAAATTTTCAATCCACTTCACTTTCTATAGGTCTGCCAACCTAGGAAACTGCAGCCTGGCTCCCTTCTCCGTCTCCACAAGGGTTCGCACAGCCCTGAACTCCTTCCTTGTTACAGTGTGATATTGTGATATAGGAAGAAATACCTATTTTTGTATTTATCCCCAGCTCCTGGCCAGAGCTCCTAAAACCTTTGTAATTTCCTAAGCAATAAGGGTGCCAGGAACATCTTTTGTTCTGATATTTGGTCTTTGACCTCAGTTCCTGACACAGAGGTCTAAATTCCTTGGAACTTTCTGGGTGATAGGAATGTCTTTTGTTCTAATGAAGTGACTCTTGGTGGGTTCCTGGATGGGAGTTGTTACCTGAAAGACCAAGCCATAATCAGAAGCTCAGAACCTTCAGCCCCCCTCCCCATCCTCTGGGGAGTAGAGAGGGGGTAGAGACTGAGTTAATCATGAATCACGCCTAAATGATGAAGCCTCCATAAAAATCCCTAAAGTACAGGGTTTGGGGAGCTTTTAGACTGGTGAACACATCCAGTGTACTGGGAAGGTGGTGCACCCCAACTCCACAGGGGTGAGCCATCATAGCAAATTATCAAACCTGAGGAGTGGGTCAGGAGAATTCCCAATTTGTAGCTCAGTCAGACAGAAGTGTGGGTAACCTGGGGACCCACTACTTGCAACTGGCCTCTGAGTTACGGGGTGGGAAGTCTTGTGGAACTGAGCCCTTAACTTCTGGAATCTGATGCTAATGCCAAGTAGATAGTATCAGAACTGAATGGTAGGACACCCAACTGGTGTTGGAAAATTGGTTGGTGTCAGAAGCACTGTGTGAGTGGAGAAAGAAACACATTTTTTCTTTTATATGGTTTTCACAAATAAGGCAGGAAACTGGTGCCTCTGAGGCCCATGGAGCCACCAATGGGAGGGGAGGGTGGCAGCCACAATGGGTCCCCACACCAAGTGAGCTCAGCCTCCTGGGGAATGGGTGATGCCCTGAAGCACCCTTCAGGCCTCAACAGTTTCCTCGGGCAAGGGGAGTAGAATGGGACAAAGCTGAAGTCCAAATCCCACAGGGAAGGCCAGTGGCCCCTCTGAGGCTCAGCTGCCTAAGGAAGCTCCAGCTTCTCCATTTCTCTTACTTGAGGTTGCTGGGATTTCCTGGGTGTGAGGACTGGTATAGAGCTTTGGGTGTAGAGCATCTCCCCTCCCCCACTCATCTGCCAGCACACGGACCAAAGTGAGCACAACCCTTGGGAATGAATATTTACTCCCTACAAGTAATGCAGGGATATCAGAAATACCATTCCATAAGAAATAAATAGGATCCACACATGGCCAAAAATAAGAAAGAAATATCTTTCCACTGGAGAAATGAGTCAATTCCAAAATATGCGACTGAACATTTTACAGGTATCTCTGTCCCCATTAAAATGGGGCATAAGAACTTGGCAAGCCCAGCCATCTAAGACCTTCAGAACGGTATACTCTGGAACTCAGGACCAGCAGCTCTTCCCTCCTCCTGCCCACACACTTAGCAGAGAATCCCCATGTGATCCTACTGTCCACATATCCCCACATTCCCCACAGAAGTGCACCAAGAGAGAGCGAGCAGACACCTCACCGAGCTTTGGCAACGGGTGGCGTGAATCGTTTTTGCATGCTCACTTGTCAATTTTGTTCTTGTGTCCTGAAACGTGCTTTCATAGCACACCACGGGGTAGCCAGCTTGGAGGGGAGAGAACTCAGCTTCCCACTACCTCTGATACAGGCTCTGTATCAGAGAGAGTCACCAGGACTGACATGTTGGCTTAGGTCAGTTTCCAACACCAGGAAGAGAGGCCCCAGGTTTGCAAGGATGCTTTAGGCTTCAAGTGAAAATGAGGACAGCCCTGGAGGAGGGGAGGCAGCTTTGAGGGTGACTTGGAACCCAAAGGCTATTTGTGTGTGTGTGTGTACTAATTCTACTGTATTTCCTGATTTTACTGTATTTCCTCCCAAATACCAGGAAGATTCACAACTTAAGACTTTAAGGAAAAAAGGGTTGGGGGAAACCCATGTGATGAGAGAACTTATGAAAGCCCTTATTAATATTTATTACTCTCATGCAATAAAACAGTAGAGACTCTCAGTGACATTTTACACACTTTACTAAGGGGTTCTGTCCAATGTGTTTCCATATCCCACCCTTGCACACTGTTTTGCTTTGCTTCAGACACCATGGATACCAAGAAGCACAATTTTTCCAAGGCTCATGCTCCGTCCAGATGCTCAGTGCCTTATGGATTTACAATTTGGAGGGCCTCTATTGCAGCCCAGGGGTGCTCATGATTTGTATTACAGGACTCCATATTTTTAGGTTATGGAAAATGTACAGAGATGTAAGTTACACACTAGAATTTTGTATAAAGGGAACTTAAGGATTTCAGAGGTAGTGGGTTGCTATCTGCAAATGTGCTAGGGTGGGTTGCTTTACACTCTCCTTCCTTCCCGGCATCTGGCTTCTCAGCACTCAAGAGGTATCACATCGACTCTTGCTCGCTCCAACTTGGAGCAGCTTCAAGTGACAGAAACACCAAAAATCACCAGGGGATGACGTTAACATGCAGATTTCTGGGCCAGATTTAGATCTCCTGAAAGAGAATCTGCATTTTAATGAGCTGGGCCCCAAGAGCCTGCATTTTAATAGATCAGGGCTAAGTAATCTAAATTTGACTTTTTTTTTTTTAATTGAGAAACATAATCAGAAGAATATATTCAACTGTGTGTGCAATTCAAATAGTAATGAAGCAAACGTCCATGTGTAAACACTGCCCAGGTTAAGAAATAAAGCACTGATGGTCCTTGGACGCCCCCAAAGTGCCTCTCCCAACACTTGTATCCCCACCCCCAACCCCAGCTCTAGGTAAAAGTGCACTCCTGAGTTTTCAGATACTCTGCCCTCCGCCTGTCACTACAGTAATCCCCAAAGGAATACGTTCCAAGACCCCCGGTGGATGCCTGAAACCGCAGATAGTACCAAACCCTATATATACTACTTTTTTCCGATATGTACATGCCTATCATAAAGTGTAATTTATAAATTAGGCACAGTAAGAGATTAACAACAGTAACTAAGAATAAAATAGAATTATAATGATACACTGTAATAAAAGTTATGTGAATGTGCTCTCTCTCAAAATATCTTAATGTACTATACTCACCCTTCTTTTTGCAATGTGAGATGATAAAATGCCTACATGAGGGCTTCCCTGGTGGCGCAGTGGTTGAGAGTCCGCCTGCCGATGCAGGGGACGTGGGTTTGTGCCCCGGTCCGGGAAGATCCCGCATGCCGCGGAGCGGCTGGGCCCGTGAGCCATGGCCGTTGACCCTGCACGTCTGGAGCCTGTGCTCCGCAACGGGAGAGGCCACAGCGGTGAAAGGCCCACGTACCAAAAAAAAAAAAAAAAAAAAAAAAAAATGCCTACATGAGATGAAGTGAGGTAGGTGACATAGCATTATGTCATTATTATACTACTGAACTTCTGACAATGTCAGGTGGAGATCATCTGCATCAGGTGATCTTGTGTCATCGAGCCATGACAATGTCAATGGTGGGGTGTTGAGAGCAAACCACGTTGATGGTTGGGGATCCCAGGTAGGGCAGCACAAGATTTCATCATACTACTCAGAATGCAGCACAATTTTAAACTTATGAGTTATTTCTGGAATTTTCCATTTAAAATTTTTGAACTGCAGCTGACTACAGGGAACTGAAACCAGGAAAAGCAAAACTACAGATAAAGGGGGACTCCTGTATAGACTGTCATTTATAAGTGCATCCTAAACAGTATATTGTTTTGTCTATTTAAACATTGTACAGAAGTGGAATCATCTCTCCTATATTGTGCCTTGCTGTTTTCACTGCATTATGGTTGTGTGGTTCCTCTTTTCTTGCACCTAGCTGTAATTTTCCCCCTTTTCATCACTGTATAGTATTCCACTGGGTGAAGATAATACAAATGATCCAATCTATCATTCACAGATGGACATTTCTTCCAGCCCAGCTCTGAGGTAAGTTTCTTATGTTTTATCATGAGGCTAATTTTGTCAAGGAGGAAACAGCAGGTCAAAGAAGTCATGTGATTTAAGAGCCTAACACAGGAGTTAAACAGCCTGAGTTTGAAACCTGCTTCTACCACCACTGTGTGAGCCTGGGCACATTAATCTCTGCGCCTTGGTTTTCCCATCAGTAAAATGACAATAATAGTTGTTGTTTCAGTGTCGCGATAATTCAGTAAAACAAATACATGTAAAACCTGGCCTGGGGCCACTAAAAATAGAATTACCATATGACCTAGCAATCCCACTACTGGGCATACACTCAAAGAAAAACATAATTCAAAAAGACACATGCACCCCCATGTTCATTGCAGCACTATTTGTAACAGCCAGGTCATGGAAGCAACCTAAATTGCCCATTGACAGACAAATGGATAAAGATGTGTTACATATATGCAATGGAATATTACTCAGCCATAAAAAGGAATGAAATTGTGTTATTTGTAGAGACATGGATGGACCGAGAGACTGTCATACAGAGTGAAGCAAGTTAGGAAGAGAAAAACAAATATTGTATATTAACGCATATATGTGGAATCTAGAAAAATGGTACAGATGAACCAGTTTGCAAGGCAGAAATAGAGACACAGGGCTTCCCTGGTGGCGCAGTGGTTAAGAATCTGCCTGCCAAGGCAGGCGACATGGGTTCGAGCTCTGGTCCAGGAAGATCCCACATGCCGTGGAGCAGCTAAGCCCATGCACCACAACTACTGAGCCTGCAGGCCACAACTACTGAGCCTGCAGGCCACAACTACTGAAGCCCACACGATTAGAGCCGGTGCTCCACAACAAGCACAGCAAGAGAAGCCACCGCAACGAGAAGCCTGCGCACTGCAACAAAAAGTAGCCCCTGCTCGCCACAACTAGAGAAAGCCCGCACATAGCAACAAAGACCCAACGCAGACAAAAATAAATAAATAAAGTAATTAATTATTTTTAAAAAAAAGAAGAAAGAAATAGAGACACAGATGTAGAAAACAAACGTATGGACACAAAGCGGGGAAAGCGGGGGTGGTGGGGGGGTGGTGTGATGAATTGGGAGATTGGTATTGACATTTATACACTGATGTGTATAAAATGGATGACTAACAAGAACCTGCTATATAAAAATAAATTAAAAAACAAAACAAACTTGGCCTGGCCCATTCAAATACTTTCAGTTCAGGAATGGGAACGAGGGCTTTATCTTACTTTATATTCTTTGTACAGTTTGAATTTCCCACGAGCTTATGTTACTTTTATGATCCATTAGTTAAACACAAATCTTTGCCCCACAGCTTTCTATCCTCAGCCTCAGGCCCTGAAGTTCAGCTAATGTGCAACCATGAAGGGACAAACCACGCAAGCACTAGCTGCAGAGGCAAAGCTGCGTCTAGTCCTCTTGAGCAGCCAAGTCTGGCCTGGCCCAGCCTCCCAGGCAGACATTATCTGATCTGTCAATGCCTCTACAAAAAGGCTACAGCCAGCACATAGGAAGCAGGGGGCCGTCAGCACAAGGGAGGACAGGGATGGCATATGATTCCCATCAGGCGATCCTCATCCTTGTTCTACTCCTGCCACTCGGATAGGAGCCGGCCCGAGTCTCTCTGGGCTATAGTGTCCTCATCAGTAAAATGGAAGAAGGGAGGGCTCAGACAAGAAGGGCTCCAAGATCTTTTCCAGTGAATTCCTGCCACTTGAGGCTTTTGGCTAAAGCTGCCAAGGATCTAGGGAAATCAGCTTGGGGGTTGTTCTCTGGCATACTTGCCTCCTTAAGAAATGCCCCGGGAGGGGGCTGGACTGGCACGGTCAGTATTATTGGCTTGGTTGCAGGCGAAGCAATCAACGTGCTGGTAGCAAATAAGGGCCATAGTGGATGTGCTCTCCCCCAAGATGGGCCCTGCTGAGAATGACTGCATGCCTGTCCCCTCAAGTTCACGCCAATTAACGAACACTCTCATTTGGAAGACAACGCCTCCTACAACACACCGGGACTTCCGAGGAGCCGGGTAACGCAACCCTGCCTGCTGCAGTTTCCTCAGTCTAAGGTCACTCTGGCTCCAGCTCCATGAAGGAGGAGGCCTCCAAGCCCTGCAGCCTGACCTTTCCTTCCTCCTTCCCTTGGCCTCATAATTAGTCGTCATCATCTTCCTGGTGAGCTGGAAAGCTGAGGGCAGAGGCCATGCTGTCGTTGGTGCCACAATTCACATTGGCCTGGGTCCAGCTTAGATAATACATCCCATCACCCTCAACGCCCCCTCACTTCCTCTCGGATGGATATGTGAAGCATCTGGGAAGTCAACAGCTGCCGCCTTATACCCCAAAGAGGGTGGTGAGGTAATCCCCATACATAGTCTGACAAGTGCCGCGGGGTGAAAGGGGCTCTGTGTGGAGGAGAGTGCATTACTGTATTTCTCTGGACTTCCAGGAGCACTCCGCTGATGTCCTGGCACCGGAGAGAGATGAAAAGTTAACCGGGTTTTCTCGCCTCCACAAAAGCATCTTTCATCCCACAACAGACTCCAGATTGGAGGGAAGATTTCACCACACAGTGGCCAGAGACAAGAAGCTCTGTTGAAGTCCCTGACCACCCACCCCCACCCATTTCTGAGGACCCCTCTGTGACCCAGAAAGCTCGGGAGAGACACACGGAGTCTAACAACGGGAATGCTAATGTGTTTCAGGATGGAGAAGCGGGTCAATATTCAGATGTGACTGGAGTTGGCCCTGAGAGAGCAGGCTGTCACCTGGGCTGATGGGTGCTCTGCGATGCTGAACGATGGTAAGTCTCCAAGGAGAGGGGCAGCATCCACGGCGAAGGCGGCTCCAGTGCAGCTGTTAGCAGGAAGGCAGAGGAAGGCAGAGTCGTCTTGACTGAACCCACCTAAGTGCCAGGTCCTGATGACTGCGAGGAGAAATGAGAACTCAATGAGTGTCTAAGGCAGCAGTGGAGCAACTTTCCCTCCAGCCCCGCCCCCACTGCAGCCCTGCCCGCCTCAGAGGTTCGGTAGTGCTTACCCAGAGCACATTCTGGAGGATAAGGATGCGGGACAACAGTGCTCCTTGCCACGTAACTTCTCAGGAGGCGTCAACAGTAATGACGAATTCAGCACTGTGTTTTTACCTCTAGTCAAATTCAAAACAGCCAGTGCCCACAATTCCAGCCTCATTCTGTGGGATGAAACCAAATCCAGAGGGAGTGTCGGGGAGAGCACAGTATCCAGGATGGCCTTTTGTTCTTTTCTGACTTTGAAATTCTTATCACATAAATATTACCTTTCAAAGAAAATGTCTATAGTACAAAAAATGTATGTAAATGATACAACCATTCTCTCCAGAAGTAATCACTGTACAATTCTTATGTGTCCTATGAGATCATCTAGGTGTATCTACATATGCTCTTATCCGCCCCCAAATTGTTTTCCCTCCAGAAATATTACATAGAGTTGTATCATATAAGTGTTTAACTTTTGTAATTTTAACTATTTGTGCCAGGGTCATTTCACTAACCAAGCACATGCCCCAGAAAAAGCGTGAGCAGGGAGAGTGGTGCAAGATTTCAGTTCTCTCAAGTGAGTCCAGTGTTTAAGGAAACATTTTTCCTTCAAGTCCCTAAATTCAAGGCAAGTACTTCATCTGGAGCTCACAATGGGAGACGGTGATCTGTTCCAATGCTGAGGAACACTAGATGTGCTGATTGTTACAAAAGGGCAAGTGAGGTTCCAACAAGACACCTTCCTAAGGTGTTTAAGAGCCATCTGGAATATATGTCGTTTTGTCTAAATCTCCACTTGGGACCCACCCCTCAGTAAGATGATTCTACTGGTGATACACTATTCAGTTCCTTTCCATTTAGTTTATCTTGGAAGTTGTTCCAAATCAGTATCTATAGATGTCTTGTTCTTCAAGTGCTTATCGTAAGCTATTTCACAGCATGAATGTATGGGATGTTCTTTGGAAAGAGTTCCATTTTCATACCATAAAGAAAGAGAAATGTCACCATTAAAAAAGACACAAACTAAGAACAAATTTACAAACCAAGAATATAACATTTTATTCATTTCCGGATTATGAGTAATACACAGCATATACATATATTTAGATAATGTATAAAACAAAGAACAAACCATAGAAAGAAATATTGGTCTGAAATTGTCTTTACGGGACATCTTTAATTCTGTAAGTTCATGGTAAATGTATCTCCCCACACACCGAGGCAGGCAGCAAGATAAACTCTGGCATTCATGTATCAAAGGACAGCTTATCCCCCACTGTACTTACAATGCACGGCACGGTCACTGGTAGCCACGACCAGGGACGCCAAGGAGCAGGTAAAAGAACCGCAGCACAGTGAACTACTATAAATATTTGTTTTTTGCATTGTCCTCCAGATAGTTTCCTTTTTAAACTAAAAGTCACATCCAGGGTCTATCCCTTGAGTTGCATTCCAGCTATTGCTGGAGGGGAAAGAAAAAAAAATAGAACAAAGGCATCAGTTTAAGTTATTAGAAAACAGACAGTCAGTACCACTGACCCCCTACCTCTAGTGACACTCAAGGGGATGCTGGACTGTAGGGAGATGCATATGTGTCACCAGTGGGCAGGCATGTAAGCACCCATCGTAGTGTCAGAGGGGACAGATCGGCTGATAGTAATTTGGGGCTGATGAAGAGGTTCAGATGGAGATATTCTGCAAGGAGGGCCTGGGAGCAGGAAGCAGCAGGATACCCCCCAGGAGGGACAGTATCACTTCATGGAGGTGAGACAGCAGTAACAGAACATTTCATGGGATCATTCCTGATTCAGTGCTGGTGGTGGAAGACCTAAGATCTTATGATGTAAAAGTCCTCCATACTCCATGTCAACAGAGAGAGAGGCTCTGCAGCTGAACTTGTAGAACAGAGCACTTTCCAGGGACACAGCTTCTCCAACTCACTGCCTGGCCTTCCTCTGAGGAAAGCTGGCTTACCTTTGCCTTATTCTGAACTGGGAGATACAGTTTGAACTCTGCTGGCAGTTCGTCTTCTGAGTAGAGTCTGTCTGAGAAGTAAACGCGGCGGATGCGACAGTTTGCATGGATCTGTGGATGCAAGACTTAAAATAAGTCTCTTAAAATAAGACACAAAATATGATTGTCTTTCCTCCTTTCCTGATTTTCCTTGAGCCCCCCACATGGTGCTGTCAAAGCTTCACCTCTTTGGCATCTCCTCAGCGTGGCTTAGGGGTAGATTCTGACAAAAGGGAGATTTTACTTGCTGTATTCTCCCACTGTATCTGAGCAGATTCCTGAGTAGGTCCTGGGCCTCTCTGAGGTGAAAGCCCCCTGGACAGTGACTTGGGAACTTTAGCCAGAAACCCACCCTGTTCTGTCACCTGGGTCACAAGCCAGTAACAAACAGAGCCTAGATCCCTCTCCCATTTGGGGCTCCATCTGGAAAAGGAGCCAGTACCTGCACCCTGAGGGTCTCAATGTAATTTGTGCCATATGCCCGCCGAGTGAAGTCTGACAGGTTGAACTGAATCTGGTTCCAGCCGTCATCCAGTCGCATGGGCATGGTACAGATGAAGGGTTTGACCCTGGTGGTGCTCTGGTAGTTACTTGCCCGAAACCGCCGACGCACATTCTTGTCATCTAGTACCTTTGAAATACAGAGAAGAATCACATTAACTCCATCTTGGAAGAAACAAACAACCTCGATAAGACAAGGACTTGAAACTCCCACAGCCTGGTTTCCCAAGGCTGAAACCCAAGGGAGAATAAACAAACCAGATACAGGTCACACTGGATGCAGACGGCCCGGAAGTACCTAGTTTATCTTGTCTGTTGCCAAGACAACACCAGCTGCTTATGACATATGACACATGCATCAGGTCCCCAGACCATAGCATGATTCCATAAACATTCTTCCCTTTGAAAAGTTAAAAAAGCTAGGCTTGAGACCAACAATAGCCCAGTATTAAATAGTAACTTCCCAAATGGACACTACTCTAACCCTCAAGCTTTGAACTCTTGTAGCTATTGATTAGATTTTCTAGATGCTTACTGCTTCTTTTTAAACTTGGCATTAAACTTTGATTAATAATACCAAAATTATGCCATAATAATAATGGTTGCATCAAGTGTACAGAAGAGGCAGAAAAGAATACATACAAAAGGATAAAGATACTTTCCTGTGGCCACTTTTTTCCTATAAATTGATAGGACACCTCTTTGGTATAGCCAAGAGTGTAGAGATTCATGCGCACATACTTACCTGTACTTCAAAGGTAAAATATTTCTTCAGGTTTTTGATAATCATGACAAGGAAGGGAAGTTTAATTCCCAATGTTTTCTTTGGGTCTGCAGGACATGTGATATATGTGGTGCTGTAGAAAGAGGAAACACCAATAAACACACTACTTGTCTTTTCCTTTGTGGTATGTACAGCAATAACACTCAGTCCAAGAGGATACATTGGAAGGCAGATCTAAAAGATCCAGATATGTCATCCAATGATCCCTCAACCCTTAAGTTAAGCTAATGCTTTAAAAAAACTCTGAAACAAAAGCTTAACATAGCACTAGACATCAACAATAAAATATCTGAAAAACAAAGCCAGACCAGTGGATCTGGAAGTTCTTCCAGTGAAAAAAGATTTAATTCTGGTCTAAGAAATTATCAAATGATAGAAAACCAAAACTAAGGCCATTGTAACATTGAAAACTACCCTGGCCACCCACTGGATAATTACTGTAAACCCAAACCTCCACATAAACACATCTGGGTTAAATATTAATAACTAAGACTTATATAGCACTAAGTGCTAAGGAGGTTTTAAGTGTTTTATACACATTCACTTACTTAATCTTCACAATAATTCTACAAGGAAGATGTACTGTTGTTATCCCTATTTCACAGGTGAGGAAACTAAAGTCTGGGGGATTAAGTAACTTGCCCAAGGTGAGCTCTAAGTAGGAGAGTTGGATTCACACCAGGCAGTCTGACTCCGCAGTCCATGCTATTACTCTATGATGTACTACCTCCTGGCATTCCATGTCTCTGGGAGAACAGAGTGGCAACCTACCTGACATTTGTTCCTTCAATCTCTAGCACCAGGGACTGGATGTCATTATCAGTGATTCTTTTGATGTGGCCATTCCGGACCTACAAGGGATGAAATTAAACTGGTTAGTACTGAAATATCAACAAATAACTCTGTTAAGATTTTGAAGGCTGAATGGGACTATTTAAAGCAGCGGTCCCCAACCTCTTTGGCACCAGGGACCAGTTGTGTGGAAGACAATTTTTCCACGGACCGGGGTTGGGGGTGGGGTGGGATACGGCGCTTCAGGCAGATGAAGCTTCCCCAGCTCGCCTGCCGCTTACCTCCTGCTGTGCGGCCCAGTTCCAAATAGGCAGCAGACCAGTACCCGTCCGCGGCCCCAGGGTTGGGGACCCCTGATTTAAAGAAAACCACAGTAGCCCAAAGGGCATAACACAGAAGTTTGTGACACAATATGTTAAAGCTTATGTGAAAGTAAGCCATGCTATTATTACCTCTATACAGGGCCCAATCAACCACCACAGGAATTGCAGGCAATTTGGCAATCTATAAATCAGGACAAATTTCTTCCCAAAGAAATCAACTCAATTTAGATCCAGCTAACGTTTACCAAGCGTCTACTATACACTAGGAACATTCCTAACAACAACGAGCTCAGTCCTAACAACAACAACAAAAATCTCAAGGTCACTGGTGTTGTTTCCACTTTACAGACGTGGACACTGACACTCAGGGAATGCAGATGACAGACCCTAAGAAAGAGGCGCAGGATTAACGACCAGGCTTTCCACTGCCCTACACTGCCTCACATAGTTCTCTGGCCAGAAAGGCCAAATACTGAGTGTCACTGAGAGGGAGGGTAGCAACCAAAAAACGAATGTATTACTACCCCAAGTTACTCCTACTTCATGCTTCCTTATCTTCTTTTCCCTAAGTTTCTACTTTTTCAAGTATGAATTCAAGTCCCATCTGTGCCACACACAGAAGCCTTCTTTAGCATTTTCAGCCTACACTGACCTCTCTTCTCTCTGATTCATTTTTCTTGCTCATGTAGCCTAGACTACATAATTTAGCACTTCATCCTACATTGTTTTGCATTGTTTGCTGCATATGTAGGAGGAATATGATGGAGAGGAATCAATATTCGATACGGATTCCTCCTCTCAAAACATATTTAGGAAAGCACAATTATCTTCAAGCAGTACACCCAAGCACCTTATATGGACAGAGCAGAGACATGCAAAGGCACTTCTGAGACAGGGCTGGACTGTTAGGGCTGAATGTATTAACACATGAAAAAGATCAACCAGGTTTAGAACCGGATGCATCAGAATGACAAGCATGGGGTCTTTTTCTAGGTATAGTGAAAACAGCTGCCTGTGCTGTCCTATTCAACAACTCATCATGTGGCTTTCCATGAGACTTGCATATGGGAAGAGAATACAGCATTGAGTCTGATAGTTGTATTGTTTAACACAATTGTTAATAATATGGTATCCTGTCTTTAGACATCAGTCTCTGTGTGCTCTGTTCCTGTTCATTTGATCCACTTGTGGTGTGCATGGTATTCCCCAGGTAACATCTGATATCACTGCCCATCTTTTTCTGCCAGATGCAACTGAGTTTTGTCTCCTCAAAAAAGTATAAGCTGAAGGGTAAGGACCATGTATTAAACATCATTTATATGTTCTATAATGCTTAGTACTCTGCTAGGCATAAACTAAGCATTCAAATATTTGCTGACTTCTGGAATTTGTCACCCTAAGAGTTGGCACATATGAAGAGATTCAAGGAGGATTTTTCAAAAATTCCTGGATAACATATCCACCATGGGCTATTATGGGAAGCCAGAGATCCTAAGGTATATCACAAAGCCAGTGAGGTTACCAGCATAAAGAATGCCTTCCCACAAATCATCCTTTGGTACCCATTGTCAGAGACAGAATGCTGGGTGGATGGGCCCTAGATCTCTGCCAGTGTAGCATTTCTGGATTCTCAAGTCACAAACATCACATTGAAGTGCTTCTCAAACAAAGCTGGCGACATCCAATGCCCTCCTGCTTTGAATTCTGGGCCTCTTTCCAAGGGAGATTAAAAGCACAAAGACTTGGATCACAAAGACTTGTAGCACATGCCAACACTGCCCACCGCATTCCCCATATAAATGCTCCCAAAGTGGCAATATTCCTCCTCTATTTGCTAGCCCACAGCTGCTGTAGAAAATCAGACAGACTTCCTGGTAAAGGAGAAATTCATCAAGAAATTTTTCCATATAATATGTTGCA
This sequence comes from Kogia breviceps, assembly GCF_026419965.1. Lineage (NCBI taxonomy): Eukaryota > Metazoa > Chordata > Mammalia > Artiodactyla > Physeteridae > Kogia > Kogia breviceps. The sequence continues at coordinate 32,095,818 of NC_081327.1, forward strand.
GGCACACTGATAAAAGCTGACAGTATCCCAACAAGATGCAAACGCTAATTTTATAACATACCACTAATTATTCTGTATAACTTCATTCTTTCTTAAAAAGGTACCGAATGCAACAAACCAAACAGACGGTTAAATTGAAAGGATTAAGTAATGAGGGTCCAAAGACTACTATTGCTAAAAGGCAACACGCTGCAATTTATCCAACATTGTAAGTGGGACCTCAGATCTTATATCCTGGAAGGTCTCTCTGACCACAGTCACAGGAAGCCTCCCTCAGCTCCAGGAAACCCAGCCAGATTTCACAGGGAGGAAATGTTAGGACATTGGCCTTCTGCTCATCTCAAAGTTTATAGCACTCCAGTAAATGTGACTACTCAGGTCTTTACAGAAGAAAACAATGCCTTACACTGCACACAGAAGCCAACAGACTAAAAGCCAAAACGGACTTTGTATATTCTTATACCTCTGTCCCAGGGGCAAACTAACTTTCAGTTAGACTGTCAGTAACTTCTTAAGAGAAATTTCTTTCAAAACACATAAAGTACCACACTCACAAACTTAATTCTTACAAAATTAATTAACGTAGCCCGTAAAACATGAGAACCCAGAGGGGGAAAAGGCAGCTTTTTCGAAGGAATGCACAACAGTCTCTCTAGAGTTTTAACCTGCCTAGTTGCGAGAACAGTCTAAATAGAGCTTTGCCCAAGGAGAAAGTTCAGTCCTCAAAGAAGAAAAGTACTCTCATATCACAAGCTGCCGGAGCTTTAAAATCAAATTAAGTTGATTTCTTAGTGAATTATGATTTTTCTTCTTTATTAAGTTCAAAGGGCTGTAAATACAAATTCACTGGAAGAAGAGTGGAGTGGGGCCGGGGGTGCAATTAACCAGAGATATGGATGGGAAATGCCCCCAAACTTCTCTCTAGGCTCTAAAACTACGATCAAAGGAGAAAGAGAGGTGGACAATTTGGGGCAAGGCCTCCCAGCCACCCTGGCAATCTGGCTGTCACTGCCTTAAGTTGTAAAGGTCTTCCAGGAAGCAAGCCCCTCCCCAGTTCAGCTTCTGACAAACATGTATAACAAGACACATGGACTCAGAAAGCATCAGCTTCCTTTCCTTAGCTTCTTCCAGTTCAGAGGCCACTAGGCAGGCCTGGCTTTGAAATGAAGATAAAATGAACTGGTCAGCATTTATTGCACATGGTGGAAGTAGGTTTTATTTTACTTCCCTCTCTAAATTAGAAAGTGCCTATTGTTTTTGACTTGCTAATTTTTTAAATTTCATGACACATTCCTGTAGTGTGGCCTATGAGTGTTTTATTCCTCCAAAATAATGATAATAAATAAAGCCCATCTTACATTTTTTAATTTCATGAACTCCTCCCCCACCCCACCTCCCGGCCCCAACTATGAGGTAGAGGTACTTTAGAAGATTCAGAACCCAGGCTACTGGCAATTAACAATCAGAATGGTTCTCAGCCTCTGCAGGCACCAAGAAGAGAACCTTCAAGCCCTTTTTTGCAATCACTCTCCCAGGCTTTCCATGGTTGCTGGGACAACTAATAAAGAACACTGATTTTTTTTTTCCCCCCAATGTAAGCCCCAGGGAGGAGGGTCAAAGCTGAGGGGGGAAAATACTACTGGGATAGGGAGGAAGCTGGCCAACGCTCTATATTTCTCAAGTGCTTTAAAAATAACACGAGTTGTATCCGTTCCCTACTCCCACCTTTCTTTTTTGTGGCTCCACCCACTTATCCTGGCAGACAGCTGAGCCCTCAGCCATCTGGCATCTTAGTCTTAATGACACATGTTCCAATTTACATTAAGCCTTTAGAGCTGTCCGTTTCAGCAGGGAAGTTTCTGCCCTGAGCGAGGGGCTGGGCTCTAAGTCAGAACACAGGCAGAGGGCGACCTCTGTGGAGAGAGCTGGGCATAGCTCTGTCTCCAGCCCTGGGCCTTGTAGGCTCCAGTGGGTTAAAGGCTTCTCTCCCTTTGTGGCACTTAACAGGGACTATCCAAACAGCAGACAGGCAACTTTGGACATTTACAAACAGCCCTTTAGTTAAAGTAAGGACAATTATATGTATTGCTAACCAGTCTCTTCCTAAGAATGCCTTGAAAGGGCAAGTGTAACTAAAACCCAGGCCTTTGCCCAATTATAGTAAAAGCTATTTTTTGGAAAAATGAATAACATCCTCAGATTGACCCAGGGATAATCTGAAAAAAATAGTTTTAGTACTTTCATGTCCAAATGCTCTCAATTCTACTACTAGAAATTTAACATGTACCAACAAGATTTGCTAATTAAAAGGTAGAGTGTGGGAACTTTTTTTCTGGAGAGAGACTTTGTTCATTTTTAAAATTAGGAACTGGGAATGGGAATCTAATATTTTCCAGCAATAGCCACAAAAACTCTGGTTCTAATATTTCATTTGGGAATGGGGAGGATCAGCAGCAGAGAAAGAAAGGTGAGCAGAAGAGAGAGAAGCTTGTATGAATTAACAATCTCACGTAGTAGATTTTTAGGGTATTACCAGTAAAGTCTGAAAGTTACATGTTTTACACAGGCATAAGTGGGAAAAGAACCTCCTGGTATTTTCTTTACAAACCGGAAGTAATGTTTACATTAAACATAAAAAATCCTTTAATAATGTAGTATTTGCTGATCCCAGAAGTTAAGGGAGCATTAAGAAATCCCTAATTTCTGCTAAACTCTTGGACTGAAAAATTACAAAGGTCTCTATCAGGAAGCTTACCTTCCAGCCAGGAATACAGATCTTGAGAAGCTAATTTCAAGTATGATGAGAAGGAAGTAGAGGTTCTATAAGTGGATATAAATTAACTTAACCTGAGGAAGTACCTTTGAGCTGAGACCTAGAGACTAATGAAGAGGGGTAGGAGTGGGTCCCAGCAGAGGGGCTGACAAGTACAAAAGCCTAAAGCAGGGAGAGAACACACTTCTTTCAGTTCAGTAGGAGGTCAATACTAGAAGGGGGATCCTGTGGGACGTCAGCCTGGAGAACTAGTTAAGCAGGTACCAGATCATAGTCTGTGTGGCCTTAGAGCCATGTTGAGGTTTTGGATTGGGAAAGCCATGGTACACTGACTAAATTATTCTCATTTCAGAAGTCTGGAGTTACTGTACTTCCTATTCCTAGACATCTGAATATAGGGCTCAGTTATAAATTTTTCACTTACTCTTGAGCAAATGCCTCAGTTCCCTGCCCTATTTAATACTGTGTGCCATAACTGTTGCTAAGCATTTATATACATCTTCATTTAATCTCCATAACCATGAGAAGGAGGTGGATTACAAGATGAGAGAACTGAGTAGTTAAGTACTTGCCCAAGGTTACACAGCACAGGACACACGACAGAGCCAGGACGCAAATCCAAGGTGTCTGACCACACTCTGGCACTGGGGTTTCAAGGTCAGATACTGTTCTTCCCCCTAAGGAACCTGTAGTCTAGTGGGAGATATAAAATAAATAGGCAACTGCCATTCAGCGTGATATAGAGCGCCACAGGAGCACACAGGAGACATAAACATTATTTCATTGGGTACTTAAGTTAAGCTGAGATTTGAAGGATGAGATGGGGGGAGGGGCTGAGAACTTTAGAGTGTCAGATAAATGCAGGTATTGCAAATGTAGCCACACCCCCAAAATGAATTTGCAAATTAACTGTTATTATGAATATGGCATTCACTCCTCATATTCATAAGGAGACACAGAGCCTAAATGAAGCCAAACCTAAGTTTTCAAAGACTGCTCTTCACCGTAAACAAATAACAGAAATTCTCTCTCCATAAACTCAGGAAGGAGAATAGTAAAGTTTTGTGAAATCAAAATATGTAACAACTAAAAACAGGCACTTATAGCCAATATGTACCTACTAGCAGAGGGCAGGGTCATTTCTAGATACATGTGGACAGTCCTTCCCTCCCTCCATCAAACTTTGCCCTTATTACAGCTTTGCCTTATTCGGAATCATGGGAGTGGGGAAAATGTCTTCTCTTCTCCCTAACTTTGTATCTCCCCAGATCTACACAATGCCTGTCACTTAGCTGTTGCTCAATAAATCTTTGATAAGAATATCAGTTCCCAGTGTTTCCCCTTCTGGACTGGATTCCCAACACTTTCTGAGGACTTTATAATATAGTTGAGTAAAGGAACACATACACCAAAGCCTATGGATCTAGCCCCAAACTTTCCTTTTTTCCTCCCTTTCCTTCTCTTGCCTCAAGGGGGAAAAATTCACAGATAAACACTTTTCAATCTAGTCTAAATAAGAAGAGTAGAAACATATAATTCACTTTTACTATTATGAGAATTTTGCTTAAAATGAGTGTTCCTCTAAAGGTTTTCTTTGCCAAAATGTCTGCTTACTTTACTCCATGGAACCCTGCCAGTCGATCTAACAATGTTTTCACACAGGTTTATGTCATTAGGGTACCATCCGACCTCTAGTGGTGTTGTTAAGGGACACAGTGCACCATGGTTACTTTGCTTTTATATTCCGTGTGCAAATATGTTGACTACTCAAAAAGCTGCATTTAAAAAATAAAACACACTACAAAAGATCAAGCCCAGAAGGGTTAAAATGGGGCGACTCTGATAAAAGTTTCACCTGATAGAAATGCTGAGGCCTCTCTACCGCTGGAATTCTTTGTGTTCGTTAAGTTCTCTGACGTGCTCTGAAAACCTCTCCTCCTAGATCAAGCCCCATTCTCTGTATCAACTGCCTTACATTGACACTCTGGTTACAATCCCAAGTTCAACTGGCATACAATCCACTCTCTCCTTGCCTTTGGACAGTCCAAAATTAAGTCAAGCCACAGTTGAGAAGCCATCACCTTTACAAAGTTCCCAGGTACACTCATTCCGGGTTCTCTTTGTAGAGGTACAATTTCGGAGTTTAAAGTGTTTTTTATTCCAATGTGAACAAAACCATGGAACTGAAAAACTCAGTAAAATGTAGGAAAACAGTTAAGGAACTGCTCTCTTGGGTAATAAGTAACTCTTGGCATCTCTAGTTTGTGGACAGAATCACTGTGAAAGAGGAGAGCTGGTGATATTTCTCACACATGCATAAGGCCAAACTCATTACATTCAGATCTTTCAACTATCTTATAAAAATGACATTGTGGGGCTTCCCTGGTGGCGCAGTGGTTGAGAGTCCGCCTGCCGATGCAGGGGACACGGGTTCGTGCCCCGGTCCGGGAAGATCCCACATGCCGCGGAGCTGCTGGGCCCGTGCGCCACAACGACTGATCCTGCGCGTCTGAAGCCGATGCTCCACAATGGGAGAGGCCACGGCAGTGAGAGGCCCGCGTACCATAAAAAAATTTTTTTTAAAAAATGACATTGTGAACACACCATCCCCAAAGCTGCTCTCAGAAAGCAGAATTCCCTAGTGGCAACAGGCAGAAGGCTGTCCATGCTCTCTCCTAACCTCTATGTGGCCCCAAACCTTCATCTGTGGATAAGGGAAGACAGGGAATTGTTCTGAGATGATATTCCAAATTCTTGGCCTCATTACCAATGAACTGCTTATTTAGATTATCCTACATTCTTCTCTGTAAAAACAGCATTCAACATACCACCTCTCTCCACTGTCCCCGAAGGAGTGCAGTACTAAGGTATACCCTAAGGTATACCTTAGTACTAAGGTATACCCTAAATCACCTGTCTTCCAACGTAGAGTGCTTTATATTAACTTATATTCAAAAAAGGGTACAGATGACTGGGAATTTGCATGAGAAAGGAAATATCAAAGTTATCATTTAGTGGATGCCTGAATAAAGATGATGAGGCTTGTACTTGGCGTTCAGCTTGTTAACCCAGACAACACTTTATCACCATTTTGCAATTTCCCTGATGGAGATCAGCCACTGAAGGCAGAGTACAGACCCCAAGTCACAGTGAGTGTGGAGCAGGTGCCAAAGGCCATCGAATTCCGGCTTGGTTGGGATCAGTGGGAGGAAGGGAGCAAATGAATGAAACCCAAACATAACTGAGTTCTGGCTGTGCCTCTTTAAGGGGGCCAGGAACAAAGGCTCTGTGTCTAGTGCCCAGCACAGGGCCTGGTACAACACAGGATATCAGTAAATATTTGTGAAATCAGTGAACAGCGGTTCCATTCATCTGCGCGTTCCATTTCACAGCAGTTCCTTTCATCTGCGCGTTCCCGAAGCAACCTCACGTGAATTTACGCTTTTCATGCCGTGAGACGGGCACTATCGACCCCACCATATAGATACGGAAACCGAGGCTGAGGAACCGACTGACCCAGTCAAGTCTGCGGCGAGGGACCACTATCCTAACCACACTACTGCCGCAGGACACTTAAACCCCAGGCACGCCCACCCCACAATGCACCCCCCGATGCTTACACGACGCCCCCACCTCGCGCCTCAGTCACGCCAGGCTGGGGACAGGGGACAGCAGAGACCGCCCGGCCTCCCCCAGGAACCAGTTCGACATAACTACCCGCTACCCCGGGCCCGGGCCCAGCCCCGGGACCCCGCCCCGCCGCCGCCCCCAGCCCCTGACCTTTTTGTCCCAGATTTGCAGGGGCTTGCTGCCAATGCTGTAGAGGATAGAAAGGAAGCCGCTCTGGAACGTGTTCTTGAACATCTCGCCCGCGGCCTTCTCCTCAGCCGCGCCGAAGCCGACCTAAATATGGGCACCAAGTGGCGAAGGCAAAACAGGGGCTGGCCCTGGTCCGAAGAAGGGACGCTGCTCTCCTCACCTCCCGACCGGTAGCCACAGACAGCTGGAGTCGGACGCTGCGTCCGTGAACTTCAGGTCCAATAAGAACTAAGACACCTCAACACGGAAACCACAGCAACTGCCGCTCGCTCCCTTCTCCCCTCCTTAAATGGAGGCGGCGGCCGCCCGCCGCCTGCGATAGATCCCTCCTCCGCCCACTTGAGCCCGCCCCCTGAGAGCGCTGAGCCCAATCCCGCCACAGGGCTCACAGACTTCCTGTTCCTTCCGCTCTTAAGCCGCGCCCTAGTTCCGCCTCCTCGTGAAAAGAACTCCTTTGCCAAGGAACTATTTTCCCATCGTTGTCCCATAGCTGCTTTTAGAAAGCGGAAGGAGACTGGATTATAGAATATGTTGTTAGTACTACGTGCAGTCATGGGAACCTGGCGGGGGTGGGGTCAATGCGCGTGAAGGCCAGGCCCCGCCGCCTAAGGGGCTAGGAGGAGTTACAAAGGCAAAAGAAAAGTGAGGAAAGGCACGGAAGGTGGCTCGGATAAGCTTACCTGGTGTCCTGCGAATGACAAATAAATACTTGTTGGCCGAGTACTGGATAAGGTTACAGCAGCTAACCAGTATTGCGCACTAACTGTGGTAAATGCCTTATAGGCATCTGCTTTAATTATTGACAGGATCGTTATGAATACTCCACATAACCTGTGAGATGAAATCAAAGCAATACTTGGAGGAAAATTTATCGCCTTAAATGCATGATTAGAAAACAAGGCCTGAACATTAGAATAAAAGCAGAAATTAATGCAATTAAAATAAAGTCGAGTTGGTTGAGTTCAATCAACAGCGGTTTTTTAAAAAAATTAATTCTTAGAATTTTTTAAAAATAAAGTTATTTTTATTTTTGGCTGAGTTGAGTCTTCATTGCTGCTCACGGGCTTTCTCTAGTTGCGGCAAGTAGGGGCTAATCTTCTTCGTCCCGGTGCACGGACTTCTCCTTGTGGTGGCTTCTCCTGTTGTGGAGCACGGGCTGTAGGCACACAGGCTCACTAGCTGTGGCACGTGGGCTCAGTAGTTGTGGCTCTTAGGCTCTAGAGCGCAGTCTCAGTAGTTGTGGCACACAGTCTTAGTTGCTCCGTGGCATGTGGGATCTTCCCAGACTAGGGCTTGAACCCATGTCTCCTGTGTTGGCAGTCGGATTCTTAACCACTGCGCCACCAGGGAAGCCCTAGAACATTTTTTAAAAGACATAAAATAAGCTATGGTATTTCAAGTGTGGAAGAAATCCCAAATGTTGGAAACCAGTCACTCACTGAGCATTTACCTGGATATTACTCTGTGTTCAGGCCTGTGGTGGGTATTGTGGCTGACAGAAAAGGAGTTTGCAGCTAACTTCACAGTAACAACTAATGTCATCATTGTAATAACTAATAATTCCTAACATCAATTGAGCATTTATTTTGTGTCATGCATATAATAGAGTGCCTAAGCCTAAGCCTTTATTAAATCATTTAATCATCATGGCAATGCTGTGAACAGTCCAACCAGAATTTCCAGACAGAAAGAAAAATATGGATCTTATTACAGCAGAAAGTCAAAAATGTTTATAGAAAGCTGTTATTTTTGGATGATTTCTGAGGACTCTGTATAATTCAGGTCAGTGAACAATTTATCCCTTAAGGTCATTAAATTTTTCAAAATATCCTAGGGGGAAACACAATTACTGTACATTAGATTTTCATGTGCACCTGAGTCTATTGCAGGATTTTTAAATTCTGCTCTCTTGAACGCAGACAACACCAAATGCTGGTTAGGATGTGGAACAACAGGAACAGGAATTCATTGCTGGTGGGAATGCAAATTGTACAGTCACTTTGGAAGACAGCTTGGAGATTTATTACAAAACTAATTATACTCTTATAGGATTCAGCAATGCCACTCCTTGGTATTTACCCAAAGGAGTTGAAAACTTATGTCCATATCAACACCAATACACAGATGTTTATAGCGGATTTAGTCAAAATTGCCAAAACTTGTAAGTGACCAAGACATCCTTCAGTAGGTGAACAGCTAAATAAACTGGTACACCCAGACAGTGGAATATTATTCAGCACTAAAAAAGAAATGAGCTATCGAGCCATGAAAAGACATGGAGGAAACTTAAATGCATGTTACTAAGTGAGAGAAGCCAATACAAAAAGGCTACATACTGTATGATTTCTACTATATGACATTCTAGAAAAGGCATGGAGTCAATAAAAAGATCAGAGCTTTCCAGGGGTAGGGGGGTGGGGAACGATGAATAGTCAGAGCACAGAGGATTTTTAGGGCAGTGAAAACATTCTGTATGATACCATAATGATGGATACATGTCACTATACATTTGTCCAAACCCATAGAATATAAAACACTAATATAAACTCTAATATGAACTCTAATATAAACTATATATTATATATATAATATATATGAACTCTAATATATATATATGAACTCTATATATATTATATATATGAACTCTAATATAAACTAATATAAACTATGGACTTTGGGTGATTGTTATGTGTCAGTGTAGGCTCATTAATTGTAACAAATATACCACTCTAGTGGGAGATGTTGATGATGGGGGCCATGCATGTGTGGGGGCAGGAAATATATAGAAAATGTGTACCTTCCCCTCAATTTTACTGTGAACCTAAAACTGCTCTGAAAATAAGGTCTTAATTTAAAAACAACAACAACCTTAGAAATATCTTCAAGACCTTGAGGTAGACAAAGATTTCTTAAATAGGACACAAAATGTACTAACATAAAAGAAAATATTGATAAATTGAATGTCATTATAATTTTTAAAGTCTGTTAGTTAAAAGACAAGATTAAGAAAGTGAAAAGGCATACCACAATCTGGGAGGATGTATGTGCAATACATACACCAGACAAAAAAAAATCTTTTATCCAGAATATATAAAGAACTCCCACAAATTAATAAGAAAAAGACAGAAAACCCAATTGAAAAACAAAAGAAAATATTCAAATGACCAATAAGCATATGGAAAGATGCTCACCATATCTTGTCATAAGGAAAATGCAAATTTAAATCATGAGACACTGCTGCAGATCAACTAGAATGGCTAAAATTAAAAGGACTGACAATACCCACTGATAGGGAGGATGTGGAGCAACTGGAACATTCATACCTTTTTTAAAAAAAAATAACTTTATTTATTTTATTTATTTCTGGCTGTGTTGGGTCTTTGGTGCTGCGTGCGGGCTTCCTCTGGTTGCAGCGAGCAGGGGTTACTCTTCGTTGCAGTGTGTGGGCTTCTCATTGCAGTGGCTTCTCTTGTTGTGGAGCATGGGCTCTAGGCGCGCGGACTTCAGTAGTTGCGGCATGCGGGCTCAGTAGTTGTGGTGTGCAGGCTCAGTAGTTGTGGCGCACGGACTTAGTCGCTCCGCGGCATGTGGGATCTTCCCGGACCAGGGATCGAACCCGTGTCCCCTGCATTGGCAGGCGGATTCTTAACCACTGAGCCACTAGGGAAGTCCCTTTGGTATAGCTTTGAGAAAGGTACCAAGTCATATAACCATTGCCACATTTAGGATACAGAACAGCTCCATCACCCCAAAATTCCCTTATGCTATCCCTTTGTAGTCAAACACCCCACCCCGCAACCTTAACCCTTGACAACTACGGGTCTGTTCTCCAATCTCCACAGCTTTGCCTTTTCCTGAATGTCATATAAATAGAATCATCCAGCCTTTTGAGACTGGCTTCTTCACTTAGCACAATGCATTTGAGATGCACGTTATTTTAAAAGTTTGTAGAATATTCTGCAAAGAGTTGCTCATCCATTCCACCACCCAGACCATTCAGGCCAGGGATATTTACCAGCCCTCTGCATGGTTACTTTTGAGGGCATCCCCATAGCATTTCAAACATTAAAAGGCAGCCATTTTTCATATTTAAGATAACTTTTTTCCCCTGTAATTTTTTGGAATTCTCAGTTCACAGGATTGGAGAGACATTTACTTACATTTATTAAATTTTTATTTTGCAACTTTCTTATGTTAGAGCCAACACCCTTTTTTCAAGTCTCAAATATTCTGTAGGTCCCTGGAAAGCTCATAGACCTTGGACACCATGCCCCAAGTGCCTGACAGAGCCCCACAAGAATTCCATAGCTAAAGGCATCATGGTGCCAACCTACACCAGTGAGAGAAAGCAATAGACGACTACTTTCTCTGAATTACAACAATGCCCTTCCTAAAAAAAGGAAAAAAGAAAAAAAGCATATGGCACAGTAATTCTTTTTTTGAAAAGATTTTATCTCACAAACAGACTGTGTAAGAATGTATGTGCAAATTTGTTTATTGCAACAATACTGGTAAGCGCCTATCCATAAGAGGTTGCTTCAACTGTGGTACATTACAAAATGGAATGCTATACAGCCATGAAAAGGGGTGAGGTAGATCTATACATGATAACAGTAAAATTTTCCCAATTAAGTGAAAGCACAAGTTGCAGGAAAAAAATGTAAAATCTGACTACCTGTCAAATAAAAATCAATATAATTTTAAAATGTTAGTAAATGCATAGGAAATAGTCAAAAAATACATGCCAAATTTAACTGTGGTTTCCTCCAAGGGAGGAAAGAGTTTTTGGATATGTGGGTATGTGGTTAGGGTGAGGTTGTCATTATTTACTTTTATGTAACATTTGAATTTTTTGCCATGAACATATATATTACTTTGGTAGTCAAGAAAAGTCAATAAATATTACTTTAAACAATCCCAATACAAGCAGGACTACTGAAAGAGGTGAACTGATGTTCTGAATTTCCAAGCATATTGTGGATGAGCTTCAGACTGTTCTTGGGTTAGTGGGTTCCTTGTCTCCATCTCTCAAGGCCAAAACAACCTAAGCAAAAACTCCTCCTTCACCTTCTTCCTGCAACGGAGCACTCTCCTACCCAACAATTATCATCCACAAAACCCAAGTTTATCTTGGTTGAGAGGTTTCTGGAAAATAAGACTTTCCCACTGGTTGAGAAGGGAAGTTGGATAAAGCTAGCGTTTCAGTTCTGCACGGCATTTAAAGAACTCCCAAGCTGATAGACTGTGTATGTGCTCTGAAGAGACCCTCCCTGTCGGGGAAGGCCCTCGAACACCAGCGGGTCAACATGGTGATAACATGCTATGTAGATTAATACACACATATGAAGTACCACGTTCGTAAGAGTTTCAGGGACATGCTCATTAAAACAAGATATTGAGATGCTGTCTCAGACACGTGGGAGACCAAAAGACGTTTGCAGAGCCTTGAGTCAAAAAGGGCCCCATGAGAGAGACCGCCTGAGAATACGAGGCCGGTGATGGAGCTGGAAAGGACCAAGTCCATCCGTTCGGTGTCCTGTCAGCTGGTTGGGGGCCTGCGGGCCCCCACTCGCTGGTGTCTGGGGGCAGGCAAAGTCTTGAGCTCCCACACCTGAGGAATGGCTTGGATACAACAGGAGCTGGTCCAAGGGACACTGACGCCATGGTGGCCCTGAGGGACCTCTTTGCTTTCCCCCTATAATTGCTTCAAAAACTGAGTGTCCACACCTGGGTTCCCATAGTCACCTGTTCAGGACAAGCAGCAGAGAAGACAGGAGAAGGGATGTTGCGCAGACCGGTGGCTTTTGTGGAGAACTAGCGGGTGCCCTGTCTAGCTGCCCAGGTGTCGGGTCTGCCCGCCACTTCTGCTTTGCAGGCGGTGGGAGGATGCAGGCCTCAGCCAGACACAAGGCTGGGCAGCACCAGGTTGTTGCTTTCACCTCCCCGTGGCACAGCCGTCCCGGGAGAGGACGCCAGGGAATCTCATTTGTAAAACAGGTTTCGTTTTTCTCCCTTAACAGACACAGCTGGTGCTTCTGTTCCACCTTCTTTCACTTGTGAGTGGGCTGCTTCTCCTCCCATTCACCGGAGCTTCGGGATAATCTGAACCCCAGACCCAACCCCTTCCCCTGCCTCGGGGCAGCAGACTCAACCAGCCTCCAAGGTAAGATGCTTTTTTGGAAGGGGGCATGGCAGGGTGGTGGGCAGGATTGGGAGGTGGAATGGAACACGGTGATGGTGACGCGCAAAGGGAAAGCAAAGAATGGGCTAAGGCAGCTTCCTGAGTTCACTAGAGGTGACATTTACCTATCAGCTAAATGTTTGGTTGACTCACCTGCTTTGGAAGGGAGGGGTCCAGGGAGACGAACGCGTTCAAGGCGAGGCCGAGGCCTGGCTTTCCTGGCTCGCCAAGTCTGCTGGAATCACCTGCGGTTCCCCCATTGCCAGGACTGGTTCACATACCTCTTCAACTTTTCATCTCTGTCAAGAGCGTCCTGGAAATGGCCCTCCTCACCTCTGGGACTGGCCCTCTTCCCTCTGGCTAGAACCTGGCTCAAATGCTCTTCTCTCTCTCTGTCCTCTGTGGCCACAGGTCTCGTTTAATGGCCCCTTCCACACTGAAAACTCTCCATACATTTCTTTTAAAACCTTTTATTCAATAATATATACTTTTAAAATTATAATATGTAACCGCCCATCATGCCATATACGCCCCGTGCCCCCACTGGAGTCTGTGGTCAGCTAGTTAACATGGTCTGCTGGAAAAAACAGGCGGCCACGGGGAGGAGCCCGGGGCGCGGGGGAGCAACAGTTAACCAACAACCAGTTCGCATACCCTTCACATTTCCCATGCTTTCTGGGTCAGGAGGAAGTCAACAGGAAGCCAAAGGCGTGTGAACCTTTTACATTCAGAAGTGAGGTTTGATATACGGTGGTGGGCTGCCCTTCGGTTGGTCTAGTTCGTGCTCGCCAAACCTGCCACCGTTTTGTGTCTGCTCACGGAACGTGATCTCTCTACACACGTTAAGACGTTTGATTTGGTTCTTGTTCTGCTTATGGAAAAGTGGGAGGAACCGCAACAGACCTGGGGAGAGAGATGGGAGGAGGGGAAAGATGGCATTAATCATTCTGACCCGGAGTGAGGACAGGCCTCCACTGGCGTGTGGCTCCCTTCTCTTGGGGAGCACTGGGAATGCTATACAAGCCTGACTTTCCCATGGCGCTTTGTGGAAAACCAGGTAAGAACTGACTGGTTTCAGGTTTCAAATAGCACCCTTTTTCTTCCTCTTCTGATCACCACTTACAGAGGTAGTCTTGGTCCCAGCCTTACTGTGACCGAGTCCCTCCCCTTTTCTTGGGTTCAGGATGCTGATCTAGAAGCACCAAAGCCTCTTGTCTATTCTGTGTAAGCCAAGCTACAGGTTCAGCAGCCCAGCTCCAGATACCCATCAGACCTGAACCAACTTACTTATGTCTTGGGACCAAGAATCAGATGACTGTATTTACAGAGGGAAAAGGCCCAGTTCACTAATAAAGAGCAAAAACGGAGCTCAAATATTTTTAACTCCCCCCTGGAAGGAGCTGTCTGGCATGGCCTGAAAACCTCGTTCCTCCTTCCATTTCCAGCACAGCTGAGTGGGTTGTGAGATTCCAGCAGAACTCTAGAAGCAGCTCGGAATGGTGCCACCGCAGGGTACCGACAGAAAGGACAATGTAACTGGGAAGCTGTCACACAGAAACATTTCATGACCCAAACTTTCTTTGGGTACAGGAAGGGTTCTACTGCTTAGTATTTGAGAAAGGCTGCATGGTACGTAAGGTTAAGAAATGACTCTTCAGCAGATGATTTTCAAGCATCCCATTCCACAGAGGGATCAGTGAGAAGCAAGCGCACTGATGAAAGACTCCACCATCTGCCAAACAATGGCGTGTGCCCGCTTGTGTTGCAAGAAATGGGGCTGGGGAGAGGTTTTCATAAATGCAGAACACTCTGCCACAAGGTAAAGATGTGCAATGAAATGGTCAATCCTAAGCAGGACTGACAGGTTCTGAGTGGTACAAAATTCAGAAGCAAGTACGAAGAAACAATCCCCACACCACCCTAGTCCCACCACTTCTGCTCAAGTAAAGTCTTCACACCAAGGTGATTAACTGCAACCACCCACCCACACACTTCACAGTTCAAGGTTTATTCCTCCTCTCCCCCAAGAGACAGGAAATACAAGCTTAAGGTCCTCATAGCAGTGGCTTGTCTCCCACTTGGGAAGGCTGGTGATTCTCAACATGCTGGTGATTATCAACATTTTTATTTATGAAAACAGGATTTAACATGGCATTTTTCTTTCCTCTAAAGGGCAGCAGCACATAAATCATACATCAGTCATCCAGTGATACAAAGAGGGGGTCAATTGTGTCTGAAGTAGTCATTAGTAAAGGATCACAACCCAGGCAGTGTTGCTTTTCTGCAAACAGAAGAAAATAGTCGGCTCCATGGTTCTTGAAGATTTATCCAAGCTTTCCACTGGGTGTCAAGATTTCTGTCCCAACCTCTTAGTCACCATTTACAGCAAGAAAAGCCAGCAAGTGAAAAACTGTTAATTTATTGATTCAATGAATTTCTTTTTAAAAAAAACAATCCCCAATACATGCAGTTCAGGATTAAGTATCACATTTGTAGCACATTGTTGATTCTCTACACAAAAGTATGCATCACCTGTATAATCCCATAACATCACTTCCCCCTGCCTCTACAATACCTGGTTGGGGTCATTTTCACTGACACATCCACGTAGCTCCAAAGCATATGTTATTACTGGTTTTCTTAAGCCAGATGTTTCCTCGCCACCTCCCCTCCCCCTCATCCCCACCCTGGGGTTAGTTTTAATGGCAAGATGTCACCCAGTCTTAGATTTATTAAGCTCACTGACAAACTTTGGCTTCTTGTGTGCTCATATGGACCCGACTTTTGCTTTCGGGTTTATATCTCAATGGCCTTGACTCTGATCAGTTACTACCCACTCCTGTTAATTTATAGGAGGGAAGATTGCTTTTTCCTGTGAGTGCTCATGCAGTAACACAGGTTCCTAAACGAATCATTAATCTGAACTGGCATTAAAGGAGACTGTCAACGGGGCTCTCTCAGATCCATTTCAATGCATATATAAAAATTCTTCCAATTGTTTGTGTCCCAAAATAATTTTGCTTCCATCCTCATCAAAGCAGCACCTGGGAGAAGCTAAGTCATTTCCCTGAGTAGACGCAGACTGAGACCCATGGCCACGGGCTGGCTCTCTCTGGGACTCAGCATCTGCCTCAAGAGCACCACCTTGCAGTCCCACTGGAACCAATCCTGGGGGCGTTCCAGAACTCAGGGCACGTTCCAGAACTTGAACTTTGTGCTCCCTTGCTTTCTTCCCTCAAGAAGTCATGTTCCCCCACCTCAAGATCTACCTTCCAACTGTTTTTACTGATTCCCTTTCTTCTTTTAACAGCCCCCTCTCCTGTCCTCTCTCCCTGCCCCCAAGAATTATATATGCTCTTCCATCTCCTCTAATCAATCAGTTGGAGAGCACCTGCCTTCTCTGCAAGGGAATACATATGCTTTGAGCCTCGTGAGTACCAACGTGCTGGAGAATGCCTGTGAGGAGACCCAGCAGAGTGACCGATGTTCACGTGCCTCACAGAACTGGCTCTGGCACTCCTCTAAGTGGTAAGATGACCCGGGAATGCTTGCTCTGCGTTATACACTCATTGGCTTCTCCCACCTGGTCACTTACCACGGGGCTAGGACAGGACAGGGGCAGGCCAGATGATAGGATCACGGAGAGAGTGAACTGCAAGCAAACCTGATGAAAATATTTGCACTTCATCAGTTCTGCTCTTGCCATGGGATTTCTCAGCTGAAGCAAAACCTGGCAGTTATGCTCACCTGTGGCCAATAACCTCTGATACACCGATCTGTATTTGGCACGGGAACCTTCTGTTCTCACCATACTGGGTCTATGTTCTTGAACACAGGCAGTACCTGAGATGACAGTGTAACACTACCCTGTTCCCCACATTTTTTTGCTTTTCTTTAGGAAATAATAGGTCCTTATCATAGGCACTTTTAACCTGTTACAAGGTAATGAAGCAAACAAAATGTCTAATGAAAATTACTGAGATGAATTTAAGAAATAATATGCTAACCGAAAAGGATATTGAGTGGGTAAATCTACCACAGCTTTGTCTAAATATAAGATTAGACTCACTCACACACGCACGCTCTCATCCCTCTTTTGGAACTCTCCAAGACTGCCTCCTAACCCAGGTAAATACTCTAAAATCTCAGGGGAGCTAGGTCCATCTGGACACAAAATGGTTTTGGAGATAGGTAAAAGAGGAAAGGTCTGGACGAGACTCAGTTCAGTTTGGGAAAGTACCACCCACAGTCAGTCAGCCAGAAGTTGGGTGTCAAGACCAGACTCAGAAAGGAGTGAGCATTTTAAACTCAGTTATGCTATATGTCTAAGGCATGAAGAGAGGTAAAAAGTATAGGTGGTGGAAAAGTAAACTGTATGCATAAAATGGAAGAATTACTCCTTTGCCAAGCTGCAGTCACAGAACCCAAGGACAGGCAGGTGAGCTGTGTTTGTACCTACTATACATCATGACCAGAGGAGAGACAGAGTCAGTCACCTGACTCTTCTCCAGCTGCTTTTACTGCCTCTGGGGGGACCCAAGAGAAAGAAATGGGGTTACTACTACACCAAGACCCTCCAGTAGGCTTCCTCTGCCTGGTCCAGACCGGCAATTTAAAAAAAAAAAAAAAAAGGGTGGGGGGAGGGAATGGGTGACAAAGGAGAAGATGGGTGGGGCAGGAAAGACACACAGTGGCACATCTCCCTGATAAATAATAACCAACAGTTCAGTGTTGCCTAGAAGGGCACATTAGAAGGCTTTTGATAATCCAAAACACTGAGTTTTGCTGCCTGACAAATCAATATAGGTTCACCCAAGAGTTCCTGTCTTGTTTTTGATTTTCAGGTAGAACAAATGTATACAATAATATACAGAATGTGCAATGAAGGCAGGTAGCATTGGTATGAGAACCTTAACTGAATGCATTTCCTGGCTTTGGGATCTTGTTTTATTTGAAGTTCCCACTGACCAAACGACAAAAATAGAATCTACATTTAGAGATAGGACCTGCTACCAATACCAATACGATTTTATTGGGATATGGAATGTAAACAGATATTTTCAAACAACCTAACCTTATAAAAATGTATGGCATTATTAAATAGTAATAAAGAAATCCTAAAGTGTGATGTGGTGGTAGACACCTAGAGCTCCAGCCTCGTGTGAGAGGTCCCCACAGCTGTAGCACGGCCCTGCAGCTGGGGTCAGGGGACTGCTTGCAAACCATGTTGATGACAAGTCCCCAGAGTGACATCAGCTCTATTTTTTTTTTATTTTCTTAAAACAAAATATAGCTTCCTTTGCTAACGTAAAGGCTAGCACAATGGATCCCAAGCTTTGATACTTGCCCCAGCAGCTCCACTCCTTTCCCCAAGTCCCTTGTATGCTACTCTCTCCGGTCGCTTGGGTTATCGGTGGGTGGCCCTGCCCACACAACTCCAGTCCCTGCAAGTGAGAAAGACTTATCTCTGCCAACACATTCATGTATTACCTATCAGAGCTTAAAAACGCAGGTTACCCTGATTACAGAGGGAAACTGTTTCTCATGGGGATAAAAAGGGGTAAAGCATGGGAGGGGAGTACTTGTTTTTTTCCCACCCAATCTGTCTTTCCTGAATAAATTCTAATAAGGATGCTTTTTTTCTCCCTCCCTGACCTCCCTGAAGACTGACTTTCCAGCTTTAGTTATGGTTGTGAACAAAAAGTCTTTGTCTCAGAGACGTGCATTAAAATAGGTGCACACACAGGGATGTGCTGGGAAATGAAGTTTTCCTTAAGAGGCTGGAAAAAAAAGCTACATAAAAAAATAGCAACAAGATTTTATGGTTAGGCAAATCAACAAAGGTTACACTGAGCTCCAAGTTATGCACTTAGCATCCAACTTTTTATGAGACAGATGGACCTGTCCATGGCATCAGAAGGTTTAAAGTGATGCCTCCTGACATCAGAGGGGACTCCTGTGAGAGTGACTGCAGTTTGCTCCCAAACGAATACACTTAGAAGAAAACTGCAGGGATGAGGTACATTTCCCAGAGAGCTCATGTCATTTAAAAAAAAAAAAACAAAAAAACATAAAACATGAATTTGTAAAAGAGCTTAGAAAAAAAAATACTGTCACTGTTTTAGTATCTCCTTTTCGTGAATGAGGCTGGTGTGTCACTATAGACTGCTGACATTTTGCTAAAACTTGAGCCTGAATCTCACCAAAGGAAACCCAGACCACAGTGGAATAGATAGGAAGTCAGATATTCAGAGCTTGTTGACTTGAACAGGTTAATTCAACAGTGGTCTCCTGTTAAATAAAGGTAATGTACAACAACTCCGAGTCTCTCATCTCCCATGCATTCCAAAGGGAAAGTCCCCTCAGATACCCAACTATGTGCATCGTCAGGCTGCCAAACAGCAGTTCCCTGTAGACTAGTGCTGGGGAGTTTCTTTCTTTATGACAGACTTTTAGGTCTTTACTCTTCTTTGCGTTTAGAAGGAATGGCTAGAATTTCTTTTTATCACACTGTAGTTTTCCTTCAAGGTTTGTGTTTGGTTGGTTGGTTTTATTGGCAAGCATCAATGCCGCATTACCCGTCGCTTTCCAGTCTTCATCGGGCCGCCGTGAGACCACTGGAAAGTACAGCATTATCTGCACAAGGCTGGGACTGCTCCTTCACCACGGGGTCTGCAAGAAAACAGGAGGACAGTCAGCAGAGGCAGGGCTGGCCAGTGCCAGGGGAGAACACCATAACAGACCCAACCTTCTTCCACAGTGAGACAGAGACACAGGCTACCGGGAAGTCAGGGTCAGGAGGGCAACAGAAATTATAGACACTGAGAAATGATCAGGGGGAAATGCTCTCACAATCAACTCGTATACCTCTTCAGAGTACAAGTTCAACTGCTAAGACTCAGGGAAAAGAGAGGCACAGAAACACCCATTTCCCACTGTTCAAAATTTCTACTGATTTTCTTATGTGTTGTTTTTCCTTGAATACTAACATCATATCCAACTCCCATTTCTTCAAAGTATGTGTGATAGCTAATAAACACTTCGGAGGAAAGGGTGAATAAAAAGAACTATTAGAAGAACTATCGATTTTAAGCAACAGTATAAAAATTTTTTATAGAAGTATAATATGTATTCAGAAAAGTAGACAGATCATGATTTGCATAATATAAACATCAGTGTTCTTTTTTTTTTTTTTTTTGCGGTACGCGGGCCTCTCACTGTTGTGGCTTCTCCCTTGTGGAGCACAGGCCCCGGACGCGCAGGCTCAGCGGCCATGGCTCACGGGCCCAGCCGCTCCGCGGCACGTGGGTCCTCCCTCCCAGACCGGGACACGAACCCGTGTCCCCTGCATCGGCAGGCAGACTCTCAACCACTGTGCCACCTGGGTAGCCCCATCAGTGTTCTTAATTCAGTCAAACTCAGAGTGTAAAAATAGCTTTCTGTGACAGATAGACATCCATTTACACTTGTCTGAGGTCTGGAAGAATGAAGGGTAACACCTTTAAAATCTGCTGTCTACTAATGCTTATGAGTTACCAGGCTCAAGACCACAGAGCAATGTATTCTTCAGGCAAGATTTAGTTAATCTCCAGAGAGGAAAAAAAGGAGAAGGAAAGAGCGTATTGGTCAAGCAAGAGATAGGCTGAAAGTTCTCATCTCACTTCAGACAGAAAATTGAGACAGATCACTTAACCTCCCTCACTCTCAGTCTCCTCTGTGACTGGACTAAATGACCTCACACTGCCTATAATGAGAGGAAAGTCTGGGACATACTTTATCAGTGGGGAGAACCATATATGCATGCAGACCGATAAGCAAGCACATAGACTGAATAGACACACATACTTTAGAGTGAGACCTAAGAAGTCTGTAATTCAGATAGGATTTTAGTGAGGTCCTTCCATACCTGCTTTCCTTTCCTCAAATTCCTTGTATTTATTTATCTTATTTCCTTCTTTAAAAATATGCTGTGGTCACCTTACTACTTTCAACAAATCACTTTTTTTTTTTTGAGGGGGGAAAAAATCTTTGATTAGGTTTCCACACAAATGTAAACATTTGAAAACAAAACTTTAGATACCTGTCATCTATCAACTCAGGGTCATGGGCAATGGTCAAACAGACCAGACTCAAGGGAACTACAGCAGTGAACAAGCAAACACCTTTGAGCATGTAGAAACAGATCTGCAGAGCTGTTTCAAGAGTCAAACTAATGAGGCCAAATCCCAAGCATGATTCATCCAAATACCCAGAATTCTCTTGTCTGGCCTCAAAGACAAAGAGTAGAGGAATTTCCCTTTGACAAATCAGGCCCCTGGAAACTCACAGAAGTATGGGTGCTCCATGGCCTCTTTGGCAGTCAGTCTCTGTTGATGGTCATATCGCAGAAGTTTGTCCAGAAGATCTAGGGCCTCAGGGCTGACGAGGTGTCTGTTCTCACTATGGATAAAATTTTCCCAGCGTTTCCGTGAATGTCTGAGAAGAAAAGGAAAGCTTTGGTATTCTGAGATTAAATTCAACAAGAATCCTTACATATTAGCATTAAAGCCAACAAAGTCTTAGAACACTGTGTTGATTACAAGCTCATTAAATCTCATTCTTAATGTTACCTGTCCCACTCCCCCCCCATAGTTATGATCACAGCATCCTCAAACAAAACAGTGCTGGGACTGATACATAGAATTAATTATAATGTCTGCATCTGATTTAAAATTTGTAGAACCTTTCTAGATATTTTACGCCCCAGACTTTTAGTCAATTCTGGGTGAGACACGGAGGTAGCTGAGTAATCTTTATTGTTCAGCAGATATATTTAAGGAGCTAGCCTCAGAAACATGGAGGTTCCATAAAATTACTGTCTGAAAATTGTCAACACAACATCTACTTTTCAACACTATTGTACTGTATCTGAAAATATGCTTTAAAATTTGCTCCCTTACAGAAAATCCATTACACAGAAGAAGAAACTACAAATCTCTTATTCAAAGAAGAATCACAGCTTTCTAAGATTTTCCATTAAAATAAGCCATATGCTGTTCCAGAAAGCTTTTTTCTGTAGCATGATTTTGTCTTCCATTTTCTACTGATAAACAGGTTATCTCTTAGAGAAGTAAAATGATTAGAAGATACATGTAAACAATGCCCAAATTTCTCAAGTTAAAAAATATATATGGGGAAAAAAAGAATATTTCAATTTTGATATAATTAGAAAGGAGAAAGAGCTTTAGAGAAAGTGATTTCAGCTAACCTTTTCACTTCTGAATTGGGTGAATTAAGACCCTCTTTCTTTCTCTCTCTTACTTACTGTCCCAGGATATCGTTGAAGTGTGGATCTAGGTCTATGTGATACTTCTTCAGATACCCATACAGCTCATCTGTACCCAGAACCTTGGCAATGCGAACAAGCTGAAACACAAAACAAACTGACCAAATTACTGAGCACAGCCCGCGGGGATGCTGGACCAAAGAATTAGGAGACTTCTACATCACTAAATTTCCAGGGAACAGATACAGATCTGAGCCCGGGGCAGACAGGCAGCAGACTCACAGATATGAAGTTCACGTGAATGCAAATTTCCAAAATGCCTTTAAAATGATAACACAACTTATGACAACAATATTCTAGGGGCTGATGATTATGGGAACATAAAACCTAATGACTATAATCTTTTTTTAAAAAATATATATTTATTTATTTATTATTTATTTTTGGCTGCATTGGGTCTTTGTTGCTGTGCTCGGGCTTTCTCTAGTTGCGGCGAGTGGGGGCTACTCTTCATCGCAGTGCGTGAGCTTCTCATTGTGGTGGCTTCTCTTGTTGCAGAGCACGGGCTCTAGGCACATGGGCTTCAGTAGTTGTAGCTCTCGGGCTCTAGAGCGCAGGCTCAGTAGTTGTGGCGCATGGGCTTAGTTGCTCCACAGCATGTGGGATCTTCCCGGACCAGGGCTCAAACCCATGTCCCCTGTATTGGCAGGCGGATTCTTAACCACTGCACCACCAAGGAAGTCCTTAATGACTAGAATCTTGTTTTATTAGACAAGGAGGTACCTGACTTCCTCATAGACACAATTTGGAAGTTGGGCATAACACAGCACTATCTGTCTCTATCTTTGGGGACCACAGACAAGACTTTGTGAAACTCTTTACCCTGAAGAAAAGCTTATATGCAGATACTGGGTGATATTTAGTGTCTCAACAACAGCATCCCTAATCAAGATGCTATTTTCTTGGCATCTGCCCACAAATGGATAGGAGCCAGATGATGTTTGCTTACCTGGTCATAGTTATCCTGTCCATGAAAGAAGGGCTCCTTTCGAAAGATCATGCTCGCTAACATACAGCCCAAACTCCACATATCCAGGCTATAATCATACATCTGAGGAAATAAAGACAACCAGTCAGTCAAGGGTGTTACAAATGTCATTTTTCTGATCTGAGTTTCTAGGTTTCTAGTCTTCAGTTGACCTCTTCAGATATTTTAAAATTCAACCCCCCCCCCCCCCAAAAAAGTAGCTGAGAAAAGTCCATAATTATCATTTTGGGGTAGAATAAAGACTGGATTTTATTTTATTTTATTTTATTTATTTACTGGCTGCATTGGGTCTTCATTGCTGTGTGCGGACTTTCTCTAGTTGCGAGTGGGGGCTACTCTTCGTTTTCGTACGTGGGCCTCTCACTGTGGTGGCTTCTCTTGTTGTGGAGCACAGGCTCTAGGTGCGCGGCTTCAACAGTTGTGGCACGTGGGCTCAGTAGTTGTGACTGAGCTCTAGAGCGCAGGCTCAGTGGTTGTGGCACACAGGTTCAGTTGCTTCGCGGCATGTGCGATCTTCGCGGACCAGGGATGGAACCCTCGTCCCCTGCATTGGCAGGTGGATTCTTAACCACTGTGCCACCAGAGAAGTCCCAAGTCTAACTTCTTGAGCCAGGTGACAGATTCCTGGGAATGGTACCCAAAAGGTGGCAAACCGTTCCCCCAAAAGTAGTGAGGTCGTGGATGGAATGTAGGCTCAGTTCTGTAGCTGTGTTTTCCTAAATTGTCTCCCCAGGAACCAAGATCATCTACAATGATCCTGGATACCTTTTGTATCCAAGACTGGATTTTAAGTGTATCCAAATTGACTAAATAAAAACCAGGAAAAAGAAAAAGCCAGGAAAAGCCCTAAGCAAAGGTAAAAAGAACCCAGAGGTGCTTCATTAACATTTTACCTGATAGTCCACAAGGAGCTCTGGTCCCTTGAAGTACCTGGAGGCTACGCGGACATTGTACTCCTGGGCGGGATGATAGAATTCCGCCAGACCCCAGTCTATCAGTCGCAGCTATAAATACGACAGAAATAAAACATGTGAAAGGAGTGTCTCCAGATGCTTGTGTCTTACAACAAGGCCACATCTGATTAGATAACAATTATTTGGCCACATAAAAAATGTTAGCAAGTGCACTGGCTATAAAGATACACTTTTCAGCAACTGCTAAGAGGTCATTTCTAGAGCAGAGCACTTGGAATCTTATTTGCTTTTTCTTTTTTAAAATTTAAATTATCCTGGCTTATCATTCTCTCTAGATCAATAAAGCTTTTAAGCTTGTCTTCTGCCTCCATACCAGCTGCATGTGTTAACATACGCTCTTCATTACTGATAGATTTCATTATAAGTTCTAGTCATAACAGAAAAAGTTGGGGACATGTGCCCCACTCCAGGATTGAAGCATTGCTCTAGCTTTTCATTAATCTAACACTAGCTGATTCATTTACTCACCAGTCAGGGACAATCAGAACTGAGAATAGAAAATAGGAGGGACAAGTATACTTTTAAGGCCAGGCAGATTGGTCTGAGGTTCATTAAGAAAGGAAGTAAAAATCACCAGCTGTAGTTTCTGTCTTGAGGCCCTCCAGAAAATCATGACCAAAGTAAACAAGTGACTACAGTCAGGGTCAGCTGTCTACTCCTCTTGTGTACTATGCTTATGTGAAAAAGAAACCAACACTGGAGACCAGAGAAATAACAATATCACAAGTCTGCCAAAGAAAAATAGCATGGGTCTTCAGAAACTACCTAGGTACTGGCCAGAGTTTTGACTGGCCCTAAGCCTTCCAATGAAAGGCTTTTCACTGCCTGGCTGTAATGGTACCTTTTTCTGTTGGTGATCTATCATGACATTGTGAGGTTTCACATCCCTGTGCATGATTCCCTTGCTGTGGCAGTAATCCAGAGCCTATTAGATAAGAAAGCACAGAGAAAAGTAAGCAAACCCTCTACCACCCCCCCCAATGCAAGCATATTCTTTTTATTTTTTGATTCTGAAAGCTTTTATTGAGCATTGTCAAATTTGTAAGCTTCATAGGGATGGACATCATATTCATAAATGCCCTTCTGTAAGTGCTACCATAGATGTGAAATTCTTGCCCTTAATATCATCTTTGAAAATGTTAAACTGAGAATTCTGTTAACATTTTAAGAATTGGCATATTGTATTACTGCAAGAGATTTGATTTTCAGCATCTGCAAGCATATTCTTATTTGTTTGTGACAGCTTAATCTGAATACAGCCTCTCAAGGGGCAGCCTTACTGTCTGTAACAAAAGAGAAAAAACATGCTTCAGAAGGCACCCCTTGCTCTCTGAGTACACTATGCTGGCAGCTGGTAGAAAGGGGGCTGTGGAGAGGACACCAAGGGCTATGATGAAGGTTTCTTAAAAAGGGGGAATGATATACTTCTTTAGGCACTCCTCTCCTACTTGTTGCTGGTAGCAATAAATCAGCCACCTGGATTTAGAAATCATACATTAATCTGTTGGTCTAATTTGATGTGTTTAAAACCAGATCTAGGAACTACACTGGAGTCACTTCTCATATGAGTTCAACGACATGAAAAGAGTACACGTGGACATGAAGAATGACATCCAAATACATCTGCAATATGACTTGTGTTTTAGGTAAGTGTCCCATGTGGGTTTTCCAGATTAACATATATTCTAATATTAGTATTTTCTTTAAAAATAATCCCTGAGCCAGTTGGTCTTTAAGAATTATGTTATGACTCTACAAGACAATGATTTTTTAGTAAATTCCTCAAGCTGTGCTACCATTACCACAATTCATTTTTAGAACTTTTTCATCATCCCAAGAATTTCCCTTAAGCCTGCCTACAGTCAACCCCCAATCCCATCTACCTCCTGCCTCCTTCCTTCCTTCCCCTTTCCTCCCAACCACTGCTCTACCAACTGTTGCTACAGATTTGCCTCTTCTGGACAGTCATCAAATGAAATAATACAACACACAGCACTTTATCTTCTTTCACGCAGCATACTGTTTCTAAGATTCATCCATGTTGCTTTTTTCATTGCCGAGTAGTATTCCGTTGTATAAGTATACTAGTGGATAGACATTTTGGTTTGCTTGAACTTTTTGACTATTGTGACTAATGCTATTTATGAACATTCATGTACAAGTCTTTAAGAGGGGACACAATTTCATTTCTCTTGGGTAGATTCCTACAGGTTAAGTGCTAGGCTGTATGTACGTTTACATTAAACTTTTAAAGAATATGCCTAATTGTTTTCCAAAGTGGCTGTACTATTTTACATTCCCATCAGCACCATATGAGAGGGTTCCAGTTTCTCTACATTCTTGCTAACACTTGTTATTATCTTTCTGATTACAGCTGTTCTAGTGGGTTTGATGAGGAATATCATTGCGGTTTTGATTTGTATTTCCCTAATGAGTGATCAAGTTGCACATCTTTTCATATACTTTTGGGCTATCCCATATCTTCTTTGGACAAATGTTGATTCAGATCTTTCACCCATTTCTTATTTGGGTTAAGTTTGTTTTTTGTTTTAAACAATATATAACTCTGCTCCTAAATCTCCCTTTTCTAACACAGTAAGTATTTTCATAAATTTCAATGTTGGGCCCTTTGGCTTGTCTTAAAAATCACTTAAAGCCTACTTGAGGCCCATAATATACTCCTTGAATAATGATAGCAACCCATAATCGTATGGTACCTACTATGTGCTTGACACTGAGAACTCTTGCAAGGTGGAGTTTTCCACGGGACAAGATTAGGGTTTCTTGATGTCAGCACTGTTGACATCTGGGACCAGATAATTCTTTGTTGTGAGGAGTGGTCCTGTGTATTATAGGATGTTTAGCAGAATCCCCGGCCCCCACCCATGAGATGCCAGTAGTGTCCCTCCAACTATGACAACCAAAAATGGTTCCAGACATTGCCAAATGTCCCCTGAGGGACAAAGTTAACCTGGTGGAGAATCACTGGACTAGACTAGCAAGGGCACTGTATCAGGTATCTTTACATGGGAGGGAATATATAGTCCAAAGAATGATCCATAGAACCAGCATTCCAAGAATAAGCAAATTTTGCTTTCCCCAGACACAAGAGTATACAGTGTACAATGCTTTTCATACAAATGTCAAGAACAGGCAAAACTAAATTATGGTGGTAGAGGTGAGAATATAATCTATGCAAGGAGAGAAACAGTCTGTATTTGCACTGTCCTATATGGTAGCCACCAGCCACATGAGGCCATCGAATGTTTGAAATGTGACTAGTGTGACTAAGGAACTGAATTTTTAATTTTACTTAATTTAAATAGCTACCTCCGGACAGTAGCTACTGTATTGGACAGCACAGTTCTGTGTCAATGTGGGTGAAGGTTTCACACTTAAGTAAAATAAAAAAACTATACCCTTAGGATTTATTCAGTTGATCTATGTAGGTTCTACTTCAATTTTTCTCTGTCTTGTTTTATACCAACAGTTGTAGCAAGATTCCACAGTGGCTCTGTGGCAGTGCTGTAGAGAACCACGGCTCCTGAGGACACACCTCCCTAAATTTGAATCAGGAGCTCAGACTTGGTGGGAAGCCTCAGCGAGTCACTGGAGTCACTGAGCAATCGCTGCAGCCCTCAGCCTAGTTCCTTCTGCATTTTCTACATTCCACCTACATTTCCTCTCTCCCAACCCCGTTTTTTTTTTTTTCTTTTCTATGAGAAAATTTAGCAAGTGTTGATTCTGTTATTTTGCCTGGTCTTTGTCCAAAGGAATAAACTAATTAGGACCACAGTACCTGAGGTGTGAAAAATACCTGACAAAAGCAGAGGCTGAAAAATACAGTAAGGGAATAAACCCTTTTCTCACTAGTCAGATCCCCTGTGGAGTTAGACTGCTTTTAAATTCCTTGGGGGAATTATTTCAATTTAAAAATCTGATCGTTTCTGACCATTAAGCATGAAAAGAGGTTTTTCAAGTTTCATCTGGGGCTCTGCCTCATTAGCACAAAGTATGCCCCACCGCATAGCTGCTACCCCCAGAAGGCAGAGAGGACATCAGACACTGCCATCGGAACGACCAGCCTGTATCTCTGCGATGCTGTTACCTGATCTAAGGACAACTGCACTATATTATATATCTTACCTTTGGTGTGCTAGCTAACAACAAAATCTTAATACCTTACTTAAAAAAAAAAAAAACAACTGTGAGATTTGGATTGCTGCTCTCACGGAGAGAATGTCTGGGATTTTCTGAGAAGCCCGAGGAAACAGACTAGCCTGACAGTTCACAGCACTGCAAACCTCTGCCCACCAAGGCCTTCCATTCTAGCCCGGAGGGGATATGAAGAAAGGGAGAAAGGTGTGATAAACCAAGCTCGACTTTCTTCATCTTTCTGATCTTAATGACAAAGAAAGACCCATTCGCCATGAGTGAATCCACCACCTTGGCTCGAATGATAAGTAGTTTGTGTAAGTGCTTGTAAGAAAACACCTTCACTTCACATAAAGCTAGTCCTTCAAATTCCCATTCCTTAAAGCCTAAGCCTTGATTTAACTTGTATTTTCTTCGAGCAGCTATTCATAATCCCATCAAAACTCCATCTTGACAATTTTCTTCAATAATACCAATACCTTAGACACCTCTATATTCTTTTACAGGTTCTTAAATTGAGACCCATCCATTCCACCCTATAACTTTATGTAATGCTGTATGTATATTTTTACATGCATTGGCAGCGTGGGGGGGTGGTGGGGTTCATAGCTTTCATTAGATTCTTAGTGATCCATGACCCTAAAAAAACACTGTATTCCATTTTACAAACCTTTTTAGAATTCTTTACTTAAGCGTTTACCTAACCAAATTAAAAAAGATCATTCCTCTGTCAATCAATAACACTTGAAAATTTCAGTCTCCTAGAAGGTCCAACCATCACCTCTCCTTGCATGTTAAGGTTAACTAGCCAGGGCTACATGGGTGGGTTATCTCATACAAGAAGGGGACTATGAGAAATGATAAGAAAAGGATGGCCATAAAATGCCCACCATCCCTGTATGCATGTCCTTCCACGATGTGACTTCAATGCTCTGCCCATGAGAAGTGGAGTCTACTTCTCCACCCTTTGATTCTAGGTTTGGCCACATGACTTGCTTTGGCCAACAGGGCATTAGCAAACGTGACACAAGCAGAGGCTTGAAAAGTGCTTACATATATCGAGGTTTGCCCTCTCTTGCTCTTAGGACCTGATGAGACCACCATGGGAAGCAGCCCAGACCATCCTCTGGGGAATGAGACCTCAGTTATTCCAGCTGCCATCTCAGATATGCGAATGAGGCCATCCTGGACCATCTTGCCCTAGTCAAGTTGACCCAGACCAAAAGACTCACTCAGCCAACCCACTGAATTATGGGAAATAATAAATCATTTTTAAAAAGTCACTAAGTTTGGGGTGATTTGTTATGTAATGAAAACTAGTAGTAAGTGTCAATTAAGCAGCAAAAACAAAACAAAACGAAAAACAGTAAACAAAAAACCAAGGACCAACAAGAGTTATGTTCTAACCTCTGGTATAATGTCCCCAGTACCACTAACTTAGCCATTTTTCTCAGTTCCACTGAAGTTTCTATGTAAAGATTCCACAATGGAGGCCTCATTGTAACTTAACCCCCCACCCCAAACCAAAAAACACCACTAAATTCTCTGGGTATCAAGAAATATTCTTGAGGTCTCTGTGTCCTCTCAAAAACTTCTTTAATGAATAATCCTGAAAATTTTCATGGTTTATGACTGTCACTTACTTTAAGTAGTTCATACATATAAAACCGGATATCAAAGTCTGTCAGGATCTGGTAGAGTTGCTGAAACAGATTTCAGAAAACATTTATTTAGTCTTATTGCATCTTGTTACCCAAAGTTGGTCATTATTCTCTGTAAACTTAGTGCTTAAGTCACTGAAAAATCCCAGAACTTTTTATTACCTGATCTGGAACAAATGAGGGCAAAGACTAAAGACAAGGGTCTAACACTTTGGTCTTCAGAAGAAAAAATGAAAGGAATTCCAAGGGGAGAAGAAAAAAACCATTTACACCAACTTGGATCTTTAAAAAACCTGTATAATGCTCCATGATTTCAACACCCACAGTTACATTATTATGAAGTCCAAGTTGTCCAATTGTCCTCATATTCTTACTGAACTTCAAACAAACTAACCCCACTGCAGCACCACAGTTTACTTTAGAAAACCAAGTTCCGAACAGATAGCAGAATCTGAAAAACTTCATCAGCCCACATGGTAAAATGGTGGCAAGACAGTCTGTTCATGAAACCCAAGGAAAATGAACTGCTACAGCATTTGGAGACAGCAAGAGACTTTAAAAAGAAATCTATAACCTCCACTCCCTCAAAACCAATTCCAGGCTGGAAAAAAGAACACTTCATAGGCAAAAACTGATGGGAGCTAAAGATGTAAAATGTTTAGGGGGAAAAAAAGGAGTGGTGGAGTGAGATGTTTAAAAAAAAAGGAAGGAAGGAAAAAAGGGAGGGAGGGAGGGATGGATACCAGTTCTGAAAATGATTCCAGGCCTAAATGACTTACCAATGTAAGTTTTCATAATTGGTAATCCAAAGACCCACTCACCGGGAGTTTTGTTTGTTTAATTTCAATTTCTAAGAGACGAAGTAGAATTTACACATCCAGGTTCATTTAAATCATCACAAACCCCCGTCAGAAACTATATTATTTTAGAAACTATATAAAACTATATTATTAATCAATTCCAAGTAAATCTCTTTCCCCATCAGTCCAAGCAGCACCTTCTGTAAAATTACTCAGTACACCTTTATTAAACCTATTTTGTTTCTCTCTTTACTGGAAGACTCAAGCCATGTAGGGAATCGCTCCAAGGAGCACAGAGCAGCGTATACAATGCGTTTGTGTAAAAAAGGAGGGGAAACTAAAACTACACATGCATATTTGTATCTGCAAGGATGACTTTTCACTGTGTACCACTTTATATTTTAGATCCATGTAAACATACTACCTGTTCCAAAAAATTTTTTTACGAAAAACAACAGATTTACCAAGAATCGAATCCAACATTTTCGAACACCAGGCCTTTGCCTCTTTCTCAAATTTCCCCTTTTAAGTAAGAGTAATTCTCCCTCCAGCTTAGTAGAGTGTCTGATTTCACTCATGGCACTGCAGAAAATGAACACATACTTTCCAGTATACTGGTGGTGGCTTGGAGCTGCTCCACTACTGAAGGCTGACCCTGCTTGGGACTGAACCGCACCGAGGCCCAACGGCATGAAGGTGCCACCACTTCTGCTCCCGAGAGACTCAACTGCACAACAGCTAAACACCCAAGTGTTTTGTTCTCCCCCAGCTCTGCACAGCAAGAAAGGCTTCTCAGCAGCACACTGACAGTCTGTATGTACAGACACAGGCTGAAGATAACATCTCTTCGGGTGCCAAATCAGCTCCTCCTCTGAGAGTTAAGGAGATCACTCCCAGAGACTGTGCCAAGTTGAACCTCAAGTCAATAAACAGACAATGAAAGTGAAAAGGGCATTTTCTAATAACTCTCAGAAGGCTAGAATATTCTATTTCCAGAAAACAAACACGGGCTATTTTATTATTTGGACCTTTATCCGCGGAAGGCTTTCCTCTCATACCATGCAGTATCTATGCCAAGCATCCATGCGAGTATTAAGGCATAAAAACAAATGTCCTTGGGCTGCCAACACAGTATTTCTAGCTACTCTAACCAATATCAATTTTATGTAACACAAAAAAACACTAGCTGACTATAGCGTTTAGGCCTAATACATTACAAAGTCCCGAGTGACAGGCTGATATTCACTTTCATTTTTCAGGAGCTCTGCGAAGGAAGAGACCAAACTACACCTGTAACATTTTACCACCCGGGCCTGAAATTCAGGACTCACCAGAGTCCAGGGAGGAGCTTCCTCCAACTTCTGTAGCTCTTTCTCCACTGCAGCCCCCAGGAGTTCCCCACTCTGACCAAAGAAACCTGTCTTTGCCACCTCTGTTCTTCCCTTCCCCAAATCTAGAACGCCTGCCCCTCCCCCTTAGCTGGTAAAGTCATAACCTCCCATCCAGGTGCCACAGAGCCAACAGTGGTCTCTTCCTTCTCTGAACCCCCAGGCTATGCCCTGTTCTCTGGGGCGCTCACAGGACACCGACAGCAGCAGCGTGCCTAGAGTTACTGTTCTGCACTCGGGTACTGGCGGTGACCCTAAGTTCTCAAGATACTTTCTCACTGCTGTGAACAACAAGAGGCTTCTTCACCTTGCCCACACGCCAAGAGCCCCACGCCACTGCCCCCACGCATCGAGGCATATGCATGCTGGGGAGGAACGGATGCCACAGCTGCTGGCAGTCACCGATATGGTGATTAAAGGTCTCTGAACTTTCCCTCCCTCAGGCATGTCAAGGGTCCACCGTACAACTCTGTGGACAGCAACTCTGTCCTTGCACAGCAGAGTAACATGTTTTATATAGCCCACACCACGTGTGGCAATTCTGTGCTTGTGCACAGAAGGCAGTCAATAAACGTCTTTGACGATGCTCACTAGTCAATGGGACAAAATTAAAACTGTCTTCAAGAAACAGAAGTACTGGGGCTTCCCTGGTGGCGCAGTGGTTGAGAGTCCGCCTGCCGATGCAGGGGACGCGGGTTCGTGCCCCGGTCCGGGAAGATCCCACATGCCGCGGAGCGGCTGGGCCCGTGAGCCATGGCCACTGAGCCTGCGCATCCAGAGCCTGTGCTCTGCAACGGGAGAGGCCACAACAGTGAGAGGCCCGCGTACCGAAAAAAAAAAAAAAAAAAAAAAAAAAAGAAACAGAAGTACTAAGATTCCATGACAAATTAGGAGGGAAATTTCACAAGAAGCACACTTCTCCTCCATTCTTCTTAGTCAGCTACATGGAGAACATCCTTAACCAACCAACTGCAAAATGTTGTCAGGAAGTTAGTTTTATTTATGTTTTCATAAAGTAAGTGACTTACCAAAAACAAAACAAGCCTATACTTCCTGGAAGATTACAAAGGTGCTGAGAAAAACTATTCACCAATCCTAGTCTGGTTCCAAAGCCTCAAACACATTGGCATTTCCCTAGAAATGACTTCCCTAGAAGTCAGTTATACTCCAGGACTATTCAAAGGGCCCAAGGTAGAAATCTCCTGGGACTTTTAATTAACCTCAGAAGGTCCGAGAAGAATGGGAAAAACGCAATTTGACCAAGAGAATCAGTGCCTTCTTGGTCTAAAATCAACATCCAGAAAGGAATGGCCACAAGTGGGCCTCACTCATGCTGTCTACACACAGATAGTTCTTCAGGCTCCAGTCGTGGTGCAGCTAGATTCCAAGGCCCCATCCCTAACAACTGTAATTCAGGAGGACTTCTCACTTCAAGAAGGTTCCCAGCCAGGTGTGGGAATCACCAGCACAGCAAACTCTCACGCTGCACACACAGCTTGCATATTCCCTGCCATATACAGCTCGGTCTATGTCCAGAAACCAGTGGTCCCCACGTAAGGAGAAGAAAAGGTGAGGGGAGTGTGAAATAAAGTAAAAGTGAAAGGTGCTGAATGCAGGAGGTACCCATTTTAGCACTGTTCACACATAACCCCAAGATCCAGAATGAAACCAAGGGCAAGATTTTTAGAAACTAAGAAAGCAGAAAAAATCATTAATCAAGAACATCAAAGTTACTACAAATCACCCGAAAATGTCTTAACAAAGAAATGACAAAATAATGTCAGTGATCTATAATCAAAGTAAATTTTGTTCCCCCAATTAAGGAAACTTTAGTCTGTGAATGCACCATCTCCACATCAGACCCTAACAGCATTAACAAGGCCTCAATATAATCAGGTAGTCAGGCCTAATTCTATGTGAATGATATGAAATTTTCTACAGATTAATATGGGTCTACCATCTTCTCAAGATGGAGCCCATTTGGGATGTCTTAAACATTTTTTAAATGCCCAAATGATATATATTTTACTTAAAATGTATACTTATTTTTACTGATACTTTTCCAAAGGCATAGAAAACTGAGAAGCATGTCTCAACAAAAACTCTTTCTACCTTAAAACAGCACCTTAGCTTCCTTGAGACAATTCTGAGTTTGGGAGTTTTCTATAATCATTCATTCCAACTTTTAGAAACTGGCTTTTCCTATTCATTTGCTTTCAAATTTTGTCTTTTGTTCTAAGTATCACCATGTATCTTTTATTATCACTTTGACATATATGAAGCATAACTGATGATTTTAAGGAGAAACTGACCAAACCAGTACCACTACCACAAAATAAAATATCAAGGGAAAAAATTATCAAGGCCATAGAAGATCTGAACAAGATTTAAATTAACAACCTTGATTTTTAAAAAATGACTGTGTACCAAAACCACAAAGCAGCCATCAACAAATTCTAAATAATCAACAGTATACATATCATGTTTTCTGGACACAGTGCAATCAAATTAGGAACCAACTAAAAGAATCATTAAAAGAAAAATAAACAAGGGAAACTTTTGAATATAAACTCTATACTGTATATTAGATGGCATTATAATATAAATATTAAATTTCTTTTTTTTTTTTTTTTTTTTAATGTTACTTTATTTATTAATTAATCCAACACATTTATTTTTATTTTTTTTTTTATTTATTTATTTTTTTTGTGGTACGCGGGCCTCTCACTGTTGTGGCCTCTCCCGTTGCGGGGCACAGGCTCCGGACGCGCAGGCTCAGCGGCCATGGCTCACGGGCCCAGCCGCTCCGCGGCATGTGGGATCTTCCCGGACCGGGGCACGAACCCGTATCCCCTGCATCGGCAGGCGGATTCTCAACCACTGCGCCACCAGGGAAGCCCTATAAATATTAAATTTCTTAAGTGTACTAACAGTATTGTGGTTATACAGGAAAATGTCCTACCTAGTTCCAGTGATGGCATATTTAAAAGTGAAGTATCATGATGACTACAACCTACTTCAAGATGACTTCAACAAAAAGAAAGACAAAGAGGGGAGGGTGGGGAAGAGGTGAGAAATAACTACAAATGTGGCAAAATAATAACAGCTAGTAAATCTAGGTAATGTAAGGGTATTAACTGTGCTACTCTTCCCAATTTTCGGTAGATTTAAAATTTTTCAAAGTAAAAGATTTGGGGAGAAAATCCCAAATCCACAAGTTTGGAATTTGTACTTGTAATTTGAAAACTATTAGAAGTGAGTTACATAACCATGCAATGTAGCTACAATGGTGCTTGGGGTTGTACAGACTTAAAGCACACCTACTACCAATTAAGAAAGACAGAAACAAATCAAATGAGCCGACTTCAACTCAAGAAGTTAACAGGAAAAAACTGTGAAAACCCAAGAAAGAAAATAATTAAGGAAGAAAGAAGAAAAGTTGGAACAGAATAATTAAGACAGGAGCAGAAACAGAATGAAATAGAAAACCTAACATCAACTCTCTGAGCACAAATCAAAAGGCAATTCTTTGAAAGCATTAATAAGAGATCTCTAGCAACACTGATTTTTTTTTTAAAAAAAAAGAGAGTAAAGGTACAAATAATATTACAAATGTAAAGGAAAACATAATTACAGACATATTAAGTTTTTAAGTCCTAAGAGAATTCTATTAACAGCTTTATGTGAATATAATTTAAAGTAGACAACTTGGGGCTTCCCTGGTGGCGCAGTTGAGAGTCCGCCTGCCGATGCAGGGGACACGGGTTCGTGCCCTGGTCCGGGAAGATCCCACATGCCGCGGAGCAACTGAGCCCGTGAGCCATGGCCGCTAGGCCTACGCGTCCGGAGCCTGTGCTCCGCAACGGGAGAAGCCACAACAGTGAGAGGCCCGCATACCGCAAAAAAAAATAAAAATAAAATAAAGTAGACAACTTTAGAAATAATTATCCAAATAGACTCAGGAAGAGATAGAAAACCAGGATAAAACTTTAACCAACAGTATGTTTTGAAAAGGAAAGTGTAGTTCAAAGTCTCCCCTCCCCACCTCAGAAGATACCTACTACCTAGATCATCCCTATTTTATATAAACTTGCAAAGAATAGAAAGGAAAAGCTATCTAACTTATGTTATGAAGTTAGTATAACCTTGACACCAAAATCAGAAAGACTCTACAATAAAAAGAAATTATAGGTCAAAATTTATTATCAATTGTTTCAATAAAAAATACTGAAAAGAACAGGCTGTGTCACTGTTGATTCACCCCTGATATTTAAACCAGGGACAAACCTTCTCTGGATGATACCTTAAAACCAGTTATTAATACACTGAACAGTAAAATTTTTAAAATAAATAAAAACATCTTTTCCTAATAAGATGGACACAGGACAAAATAATAAGCCTGAAGGACACTGGACACTAAATCAACTGATTTCCCCACGTATGGTCTGTCATACTATCTGGAAAAAAATGTGATTTTCCTGTTATGATTTGCTCTTCCAAAACACACATCTACTACCTGATATTTAAGATATTTTAAGTTGACTAAAATGGCATCGTTTGAACATTCAAAGGGAACCTACAGTTTAATAACATGGTAGAACCAACCCATCCTACCTCTGTTTCTTCCCAAAGCTCCTCTATAATAACTGTAAGACAGACTTCCCTGGTGGTCCAGTGGTTAAGAATCTGCCTCCCAATGCAGGGGAGGCAGGTTTGATCTCTGGTTGGGGAACTAAGATCCCACATGCCAAGGGCAACTAAGCCCACGTGCCGCAACTACTGAGCCCGTGCACCACAACTAGAGAGAAGCCCAGGCGCTACAACGAAAGATCCTGCATGCCACAACTAAGACCCGACGCAGCCAAATAAATAAGTATTCAAAAAAAAAATGTAAGAGGAACAGGGGATTTACTCACAATGCTAAGAGAATGGAAGAGACAACAAACTTTGAAGCTATAAAACAGATGTCCAGTTGACTTAGCAGACCAAAAAAGCTGAGAATTCTCCCAACATTCTGCCAGCGGAGGGGGCCCAGTAGCAAACACTTCACAATGAAAAACCACAGAAAGGCTCAGGAATTGGTGACCCCACGTATCACTGAAAAAGGGCAAAGAGATTGAGCTGAAAACAGGAAAATGAGCTTAAAAACACGACACTGGGGCTTCCCTGGTGGCACAGTGGTTGAGAGTCCGCCTGCGGATGCAGGGAACACGGGTTCATGCCCCGGTCTGGGAAGATCCCACATGCCGTGGAGCGGCTGGGCCCGTGAGCCATGGCTGCTGAGCCTGCGCGTCCGGAGCCTGTGCTCCGCAAAGGGAGAGGCCACAGCAGTGAGAGGCCCACGTACCACCAAAACAAAACAAAACAAAACAAAAAAAGCACGACACTGAAAAGGGAGAATTAAGTGAAAGTCCACATGGCACTCCCTATAGCTCTCCCCAACTTGAGGCTACTAGGGATGCCAGCAGCCAGGCTTGCACTCTTAAGACAGGAGCTGACAATCAGTAATCAGTAATTTCATTACTCTACAGAGGGAGCAGACATTCAAAAACTGTGACATTTCAGACAACTGTAGCAGAGACAAAACCCAAAAACACCCCCCAAAAAGGAATTTGGAAGGAAAACAGAAAAAGACATGAAGAAAATATAAAGGGAAAAAAACCCCACATATTCTCAGTGAGAAAATAGAAGATATTACATAAAAGAACAGTATACTATTTTTAAAATTCAGAGAAGAAAATAGAGCGCCAATATATGAAGTCTAACATTCGAATGAGTTCTAGAAAGTGAGAAAAAAGGGAAAAAAATAAAAGAACATTAAAAATATTTTTTCAAAATGGAAGGACATGGGTTTCTATACTGAAAAAGCCCAGTAAGTCCCCAGAACAAAGGATGAAAGCAACCTGTATGAAAGCACATCACTGTGAAATTTCAGAGACTAAGAATAAAGAGAAAATACTAAAAGCTTTCAGAAGAAAAAAAAACAAAAAACCCAGATTACATATAAGATGAAACCAGAATGGCTTCAGTGGTAATAGTGGTAACAATCTCTTCAAAATTCTGAGGAAATTATTAATTACAACCTAGAATCCTGTATCACGGCAAATGTATTAATTGGGAGGATAAAATAAAGATTTTTCAAGATATGCAAGCCTCAAAAAACATCAATTTCCCATGACCCTTTTAAAGGAAGCTCCTAGAGAATATATGCCATCAAAACATCCTCTTTGTAAGAAGTAAGATTTCTCTAGGAATTAAAAACTGATCCTCTGTATATTAAGAACAGCTGTCAATTTAAGAAACACAAAAATACTGAAGTGAGGTACTTCCCTGGTGGCGCCGTGGTTAAGAATCTGCCTGCTAATACAGGGGACACAGGTTCCAGCCCTGGTCCAGGAAGATCCCACATGCTGTGAAGCAACTAAGCCCATGCGCCACAACTACTGAGCCTGCACTCTAGAGCCCGCGAGCCACAACTACT
Source organism: Kogia breviceps (assembly GCF_026419965.1). Classification (NCBI taxonomy): domain Eukaryota; kingdom Metazoa; phylum Chordata; class Mammalia; order Artiodactyla; family Physeteridae; genus Kogia; species Kogia breviceps. The sequence goes on from NC_081327.1 coordinate 32,134,363, forward strand.
GAGCCCATATGCCACAACTACCGAAGCCTGTGCACCTAGAGCCCGTGCTCTGCAACAAGGGAAGCCACCGCAATGAGAAGCCTGCACGCCGCAATGAAGAGTAGCCCCCGCTTGCCGCAACTGGAGAGAATAGCCCATGCACAGCAATGAAGACCAAATGCAGCCAAAAATAAATAAATAAAAATTAAAAAAAAATACTGAAGTGAAGTTTTTACATCTGTGGCTAGATAACTGGTAAAAATTCATTAAGGAAGCAGAAGCACTGAAACCTGAGGGATTTCACTATGAAGTTCCATTAAGACCAGCTTTTAAACTTTTGCATTAGGAAAATGTTTGGTTTCATTAAAGCCTGTTTCTTAAGAAACACATTCCCAATCATGTACATCTTGATAAACCTCAGTTGTTCATAACAAAAGTGTGATCAGTTACGTGTATCAGCACAGTACTCTACCAGCTAAGCACTGCTCTGCTAGTTAATGAAAAAATTTACATCCCACTTTTTAGAGTTCACCTTTAAGGAGTCACATCAACAAGGAAACTTGTTAAAGTGGGAAAAGCCATCCAACTGTTCCTCCATATTTGAGGATTCAACCAACTGCAGATTGAAAAAAAAAAATTCCAGAAAGTTGAATTTGCTGTGCTCCACCAACTATTTACATACCATTTACATATTAGGTATTACAAGTAGTCTAGAGATGATCTAAAGTACACAGGATGACGTGCATACGTTACATGCAAATACTATGCCGTTTTTATTGATATATAAGGGACTTGAGCATCCTCGGGTTTCGGTATTCCTGGGGCTCCTAGAACCAATCACTAATCCCCTATGGATACCAAGGGATGACTGTACTGAATATAAAACTTGCTTATTGTTTTATAAGTCATAATATCCACTTTTGCTTATTTTCACTAATTATTTTAGAGTGATTACCAAAGAAAAACTAAATATGAGGATAAGATACTTTTATTTTCACCCAAAAGCGTCACTCGCTATAGCATCAACTTTCAACTGCTGATTTGGTTTTGTCCTAACTTCCATCACAACAAAATCACAGGCCTTTCAAACACTGACAGAGAATTATATTCACCTAAAAGTTCTCTAAATGCCCCTAAAAATCAACACCACTATTTGTTTTTATATTGATTTTCATATTATGCTCTACCATGTCCAGTATGCCTGGCTCCTTATCAGAAGGTTGCAGTGTTTGAACAAAAGTAAAAACAAATTCACGAAAAACCAGCTTAAAACCACGCTTTTGGAACACTTTAAAGTCTAAATTAACATGCACTATAAACATAAGAAATGTAAATAACCCAAAATAGGGCTTTTCTAAAGCACAGTGACTCTGTGTCATCTGCTTTGTACACAGTGTGCATGAATACACATGCCACCTGACAGCTTGAATCCAAGGTACTATACTGACTTGTTTTCTACAAAAGTCCTGTATCCATTTATCACTTCCTATCAGTAATGTAAGATTTGTACAAAAATTAAAGTTAACACCTACCTAAAACTATGTTGTCTACAACAGGAGCATTATAAATGAGGCATTAACTTAGACCCAGCCCAGCAGCTCTCCCCTGAGTAAGCAAGGCAAAGAGTGATGAGTAATTTCACCTGTGCAAGAACCTAACCACTTTCTGCATTCTGTACTAATGCTTTAAGGAATCCAATGTTATTTCCTGCTCTCACCAATGACCTTTCTCGGCCCCCTTGTGTTCTAGAGTATCAAGAGTGCTTATCGCCACCTCCCCACTCCCCATTAAACCCATGCCAGAAAGAAAAAGTATATACCCACCTTAAAATCTGTATTATTGATATATTCAAATACCAAAGCTGGTGTCTTTGACTGCAAGAGAGAATATTAATGCTTTGTAAGTTTCAAACAAAAATGTAATTTGCTTCTGTTGTACTGGCCCACCCCCAAATCCCACTTAGATGAAAGAGATTCACTCACCAGGGAGAGCCTATTAAGAAAGAATCCTCTTGAAATTTTAAGTTTGGAATTTGCTTCAAAACAACTGGGGATAGTGGTTGTTCGGAAGTGCGTGGGGTACAGATGAAACAAAGTTGGCCACAAGCTGATTAACGTGAGCTGAAGTTGGGTGATGTGTGCAGGGAGGTTCATTATACTATTCATTTTATTTTGTAAATGGTCACAAAATTTCATAATAAAGGTTTTATTTTTGTTTTTTAAGAAGAGTTGTATTCTCTGACCAACCTGTCAGTGGGCCTGGCACATTATGTGAAGATTATTATACTCTGCAGTGTTCCAGGTTGCCAACTACAAAAGGAGTGTTACGTTTTCATCTTGGGTTAATGAGCCAGATGCATTTTACAGAATTATCATAGGTCTTGAGAATTTATTACTGGTCTTTTTAGGATCCAGAAAAGTCTATAATTATCAGTAAGGTAGAATATGAAATTATTGCCTTGGCTAGGGACAATTAGAGAATGCCTCACTTTACAAAGATATGTTCCCCCCACAAATCATATAAAATCAAGTATTTCTGAGTACTATAATCTTTAATGCAATGAGTACAATATGTTCAATATTTCCTTGTGTAAATACAGATGTTCAAAAGTCACGTCTACCTAAGTAAGGTAAAATAATGCTAACTGGCAGTAACAAGCTTTCAAAATTGAGAGAAAAGTAGGGGCTTAAAGGGTTATAGGAAGAAATAAAATCATCTTAGAAATCTTTAAGGCTGTGAAGTTTTGCTCAAGGAAGCAAGTAAAAGTCACCTAGGAAACAGGTCACAGTGCATACATGCAAGTCTTTGAGCAAGCAGCAGACCTGGTGCAAGGATTCCTCAGTAGCCCAACGCTGAAAGTTTCAACAAGACCACCAGATCTCTCTATAGGCTGGGAGCAAGCCTGTCCCCCTTCAAGTTAGGGGATGAGGGTTCCCTATTGGTTTTCGTTCACCTTGATTTACTTGCGTTACATATCATGTAAAACACATACATGCTTTAGGTAACAAATAGTAAGACAGGAATCATTAAGTTCTGTTAACTTAAAAAAAAAAAAAGCAAAATGAAGATGCTCTAAGTATAAAACTACATACTGGCCCACACTGCAGGCCATTTTCAAGGATTATGTAGTCCAGAGTTAGTCAATGTAAAATCAATCTGAGCTGATAAGGCTGGGATACATTTTTAATGCCTCAGACAGAATCCAGCATACAACCATCCTTCTCGATCTTTTCAGAGTCCAAAAGGAAAAACTTTTCTGTTTTTCAATTCAGTGATACTGTGTAATCTTGGCAAATTACTTAACCTCTGCAGACTTCAGTTTTCTTATCTATACAATGTGACAATGTGGACAATAATGTTACCCACCCCACTGAATTGTTGTGGGGATTAAATGACATGATACTGTTAAAACACTCAGAACAGTGCCTGGCACACAGTAAGCATTCAATGCATATTAGCTACATTTTTATGAGGATGTCTTTAGCAGACAGAAGCAAAGACCTACTTCTTAAAAAGCTATCATGGGAGAACAGGGAAATATTCGAGGTAGAACAGGTAAAGAACAGAAATTGAATGGGAAGCTTGGCTAATCATAAACACTTAAGGTTAAGTTACTCCTGAGGGGGAGAGAAAACAAAGTTAAACAGCACATTTAAAATGGCTAAAAATTAAGCATTTTAACAAAAATATTTAAATTGCATCTGCATATACAATGTGAGCCCCGATGGTGGATGCTGAATTAAAGACCAGTATGAGAAACAGCAAGATAGTGACCTCAAGGGGTCTGTGGGGCTGTGATCTGTTCAGCTCTCTATGGCAAGTGTCCACATGGAGACACTTCCTATTTCCTTCTATAAACCCAGATTTTCAAATGTCAGGCCTGTGAGGTAAAATAATGTTAACTGGCAGTAATAAGCTTTCAAAGTTGGGAGAAAAGCAGGGCCATAAGGAAATATCCAGCAAACGTTTGTGGGCCAAATCAAAATAATGAGGTAATAAACCCGGGACAGGGATTTTTTTCTACATAAACTTTTTAGGTTCCACAAAAGTGGTGGTGGCTATTTTATCATTGGGCCACCATGATTTTTTCTGGTTTTCGAAATCAGTTAGTAGTAAAGACAAACACAATCATTCCCACTATATTATAATGCTGTTTCCCATTATTTTCAGGTTTTGTGACTTCACACACACACACACACACACACACTCCCCCCCCTCCCACCCGCCCTGCCCAGCAACCACCAGGCACCTACCACAGGGTCCTTCACAGTGTCAATCAGCTTAATGATATTTGTTCCACCACGAAGGTTCTCCAGAATCTTAACCTCTCGTTTTATCTTCTTTTTCTTCACTGGCTTAAATACACAAGAGTAATCAGAAGTAAGACTCCTTTTGAAGTTAATAAATAAAACTTTAAAACAAAGTTTATATCAAATGGATGTTGTACTGTCTTGCACACTGTGTTATGCTAAAGGGCATGTCTAAATTAGAAGAAAAAAAAGAAAAGAAAGAAAGAGATAAAATGGGCCTGCTCCTAAGAATCAAAATAATTCATGGACTCATACAGCTTATGTGTCAAATCTTTAAGTAGTTACATTTAGGGCAACATAAAATTTTGAATACCCAAGTCATTCTTTAAAAATAAAATGCTTACTAAATAACTGCCAAATGGAAAATGTTATAGCTCTGAACAGCTGTCTATCATGCACTCACAAATGGAAAAACTGAAACAAAATGGTGAGACACCTGCTCTTCCAACGGGTTGCATGTAATTTTGTCTTCTAGGAGTGAAGACCAGTTCACTGACATCAAGTTACAAACTTGTTTCCCAGCTGCTGGCTCCCATGTCCTGTCTCCACTCCCATTTCCTTAATATCTAGAATCTGAAATCAGTTCAGAGCTAGTAAAACTTCCCCAAAGATCCCATTCCTAAAGAAAGAGAAGATGGGTCAGCAAAGGAGAAAACTGACCTCTGACACAGCAGTGACTAAAAACTCCTGCTACCTACTAACCTTTCAATCTGCTGGATAGAAAAATAAAAAACCTTAATCAGAAATACCAGCATTATACATGTTATTTCTTGTCTTAAATGGGCTAAAGAGTTTGAAGAAGAATAAAAGTAGTTATGGAAAAATAAGCATTATCATCAATCATGCTTTATAAAGTACTTATAAAGTAATTAAACAGCGACTGGCATATAGGAAGCAGTCAATAAATGTTAGCTTTATTATTTTCAAAATTTTAGTTAGTAATAAATCATATTTCATCCTCACAAAATTCCTATGCAGTAGACTCAGGCAAGGTGAGCTACTTGCCCAAGGTCGCACAGCTAATTCTAAAAAGTGGGGGCAGGATTCAAATCTAGACAATCTGACTGTAGGCCTCACTCTTAGCCACTGCGCTTTCATTTCCCAAGTGTGGTTATGGAAGAAACATAACTGGGAAAAAGGAGTATTCCACTACTGAGACACTGTTATAAAAGCACAGGCAAAGAGAGTCCAATGGATTAGCCATGAAACAAGAATGAAAAAGCCTGTGTGTATGTGGTGCTGGTGGGATGGGGGGAGATGTAATATACACACATGCCAGAGAAACCTCTTGTTGGTCACCAAGTTACAGCTTTGAACACACAACAAAACAGAGAGATTATGAAATACAGAACACCTGCATCACCTGTAAGAGGCTGCTCAATTGCGAGACTGGAATCTGGCTGCATCCTTCCAAGCCAGCTGCCACAATCATGTCCACTCCACTCTGTCAGGGTTTTCAGTAGAATAGATCTGGCTATTGTGGTTCTTCCCCACCACTTAGGAATTTTACTCCTTACTTCCCTTTTTCATAATTACAGAGCTCAATACTTTGGGAAAATGAAGCACTTGAATATGAAGTACAACTTGGTCAGAAAACAGCCAGAGAAGGATATACTATGAAATAAGTAGCCTATAAGCCTCAAAAATGTCAATGTCATGAAACACACAGACTAAACAACTATTCCAGTTTAAAAAGATATGACAACTGACTATAACACATGGTCTGGGATTTTCCTTTGCTATGAAGAACATTATAAGGAAAACTGGCAAATGAGAATGAGAGCTGTAGATTAACAGCACTGCATCAATGTTAATTTCTGATTTTTGATCATGGCATTGTGGGTTATGTAAGCAATTGTTCTTGTTTTTAGGAAATAGAGGAAATTAGGGATGACTGCGATTTCCTCTCAGGCACTTAAGACATGTAAAAGAAATATAATTATTTATATGCACACACATACACATCTATGTGTGTGTATATATATATATATATACACACACACACGTGTGTATATGTATGAGAGAGTGAGAGAGAAGGATAAAACAAATGTCAATATTTGAGAAATCTGGGTAAGAGATATGGCAATTTTTGCAATTTTTCTGTAAGTCTGAAATTTTGTTAGTAAGTTAAAAGAAAAATAAAAGCTGGCTATCATATCTAAAAATTTAGCCAACGATACCAGTATATTCAATGTAAGAAAATTCTAGAGTCAATAGTCTAGAATTCTAGAGTCACTATTGGAAAGCAGTTACACATCTGTGGGAGTGGCAACAGAGGGAGAAAAACACAACGGCCAGAAGAAGCCTGTGTTCATCTCAACCCCTCTTCTCCCTCTAACAGTGAATTAGTACAGGGGTAACCCATTAAACAAGTTGCTCCTATGACAATGCCCCAAATAAAGCCTTGCTGTGCTCTCCTGTTATTCAGCAACAGATCAGGCAGGCACCCAGTTCCTGGACAACCCAGTTAAGATGAACATATTTTTCATTATGTCTAAAGGTAACTTATAGAGTATGTGAAGCATATTTTGTTGCGCAATTGTCACCTGTCCAATAACTTCCCAAACTAGAGACTGGGGACAGCAGGACAATTCTGAAGTGGCACAATGGAGTCACACAGCAGCTGGAGTTCTCACATACTGACAAAAGACCAAGAGACTGTAAGAAGAAGGAGAGTGATGTACAGTTCAGGACACCCCTCCAAAGCAGGGGCACCAGGTCTCTATAGGACCCAGGGTACGGGTAACTCCCTTTAGCCTCAAGCTCACTCCTCTGAACCTAAGAGATGCTCCAGAAGCTGAAAAACCAATGAGCTCCTAGGGAGTGAAAGCAAAGATTTAAATTCTATAAAAAGAACTGAACATAAAAAGTTAGGATTTATAAGGGAGGATCCTTGCATCCGAAGGAAAACAGACCATGAATTTTTATAGAAATAAAGATGCTCTGACCCTCTAGCTCACTGTCTGCATTCATTCACCATCACTAAAGTGGAGAATACATTTCCATCACAATTTCATCATTTCACATTTCATCCTGCATGCGAGAAAAAGGCTCTGTCTCACCTAAGGTTCATTTATTCCAATTCAGAGAATATCTGTTTCTAACTGAATCAGTTTAGCTGTTTAACAAAACAAAACAATTTAAACTCAAAGTCTAGTACATAAAATGGCAAAAAAGCTAAAAAAGAAATTAAAGTATTAAATCAAGTTTCAATAATAAATTAATTTTGGCACACACCTAGAGAGAATATTTAAAGGGGAAAAACTCATTTAAAATGTTCTGTGCATGAGCTCTGAAAAGAAAGAAAAACATTTTTTTCAGAAGGTTTCTGCTCACAGGTGAAGAGTCCCAGCTATTCAGGAGAACTTTCTTCAATGTAATTCAAGAGTAAGGTCCTTTTTCTCTTTCCCTATTCACCAACATAAAACATTTTAAAACAAAAGACCAGTTTAGTACTGGCTGCTTAGAAAGACAAAAGTTGATAAGGCCAGTAATCTGTACTATTTACTCACAGCAGATTTTTAAAAAGCCAGATCTGAGAATGATTTCAATTACTAGCGTTTAATTGTGGCTGAATTTGCAAAGTAATGTCTACCAAAGGCATAAGAATTATGACCTCAATAAATGCCAGCAAATGTTAATAGGCAAAGTCCCGTTTTAATTTCTTTGCAAGCATAACTGAACTGATAAATTCAAGGAAGGCAGGAATATAGCTCAGAACTTTCAAATCTGGGATTACTTTTATTCCACTACCAAAGCAACAACTGCCCCACTAAGATTAATTTCATCACCTGCAATAAACAGTTACAATGAACAATGGTTGTCAGGAATGTAGGATAGAGTAGAAAGAAAGCTCGGTCTGGATGATGGCTTTTATTTTATTACCCGGGTAGCATCTCTAAAATCCATTACGACCGACCTAAATATAAACATTATCTAAGCAGTGTTTATTTCTTCACAGCAAATTTGCCCCTCATCTTTCAACTCTCGTCTTCTTAATTACATTATCAACGTCTTGAACTGTTTATTCTAGATTAAAAAAATTTTTTTTATTTAAAAATGTGAGGCACATAGCAGGCCTTTTGAATCTCATGGAGAGGATGGTACAGTCCTTTCTACTACTGGTTCTGCTCTCTGAGTAAGTGATCAGGATGAGACTTGGAAGAACTGTATGGGTTAAAAAAGTATAAAAACACTGGTTCTTGTGGTATCAAACAAGAAAGGAAAGTAAATTTCACTTACGCATTAAACATGCTGCTGTGGATACAAACCAGAGAACCCAAGTCTGGGTCCCTATAGCTCTCTGGGCTTTAATCTATCCCCCACTTCAACCAGCAACCCTCTGATGTCAAATATTTCCCTTCAGAATAACTCCAAAACTCATTGGAGACAAATTAATTCCATTTGACTTCCAGTGAGTGTTTGGCCATCTTTCCAGTACAGTTCAGAACATCCAGCAAATGTCCTACTTGTGCCCCTCCCATCTACCAAGACTCCAAAGCAGGGACCGAAGGTCGTGAACCTAGTGCTTCTGCCCCCCACCAGCCATGGGACCCTGAGCAGACTGCAGGTTCCCCTGGGTCTGTAAAAAAAAAGAGGCTGGGTTCTAATAATATCCGTGCTCCCCTATCCTGTGACTCTGTTTCACAGGTTTAACCACACTCTCAATGTCTGACCCCACAACCACAATATTAGAAACTGCACTGACTAGTTCACAATTTTTAATATTTGTATCTTTTTTAAAAAAAAATATTTATTCATTTATTTATTTGGCTGTGCCAGATCTTAGTTGCAGCACGTGGGATCTTTGTTGCTGTATGCAGGATCTAGTTCCCTGACCAGGGACCGAACCCAGATCCCTTGCATTGGGATCGCGGAGTCCTAGCCACTGGGCCACCAGGGAAGCCCCCAAATTTTTATTTTTAATACTTTAATAATACTCTTTTTAACACTTTTTATACCATGAGACGTGTGTAGAAACTAGAAATCACCAAAATATTTAGATAAATTAGTATCGATGTCTTGTTTCAGAACAATGATGTCTTGACACACTTGCCTAATAAAATAAATGGAGGGTAAAAAATCTAGCAGCTGATGAAGTAGAAATAAATGAGAAAGCACAGAGCAAACATCATTTTGATATAACCTAAACAGCCACCAGCCCACTATGAAGTAACTAAAAAAATCTGTAATCAACAGTCATCTCATCCTTCTTTTAACACTACCTCCTGCAAGTACAAAAATTTAAATATACCTACAAACAAGTAGGCTAAACATGCTGAAAAAATAAACTTGTATTACCATCATTCTTTGTTTGAAGTCTGATAATTAATTTCTGGGGGGAAAAAAATGGACAGCCAAGCTCTCTGTATAAAATAAGACTACCGGGCTTCCCTGGTGGCACAGTGGTTGAGAATCCGCCTGCCGATGCAGGGGACGCGGGTTCGTGCCCTGGTCTGGGAGGATCCCACATGCCGCAGAGCGGCTGGGCCCGTGAGCCATGGACGCTGAGCCTGCGCGTCCGGAGCCTGGGCTCCGCGACGGGAGAGGCCACAACAGTGAGAGGCCCGCGTACCAGAAAAAAAATTAAAAAATTTAAAAAAAATAAATAAAATAAAATAAGACTACCAACAGGAAACCTAATATGAGGATTTCCAGTCCTTGCAGCATGGGTCCAAAAGCGTGCACATTTGTTTTTTAAAAACTGGTATTGCTCTTAACTTCTACTTAGAAAATAGCAGTTGAATTTGAAGGATCTCAAGGACTCTAAGAAGAGATGAAATCCATACATAGGTGATACTCACAAAGTGCTAAAAGTTGTCCAAAATGTTTTAATTTCTGTCTATACCTTCCTAAGAGGTACTACAAAGGAACTGAAAAGTTGACTTTTCAAAATCAAGATGAAACCTCAGGCACAAAAGTGGTTTTCTGCCCTGCTATATTAACCCTTACCATCCCCGCCCCCCCACCTTGGCCTTTTCTCCTCAAAACAATTTCTGTCAAAAAAGATATAACCTCCCTATTGATTGAAAAGTTTTCTTTGAAGATTTCAGACTCAGGATCTCACTTCAGCATAGACAGAAACATTTTGCTCACCAATTTCTAAATTCCTAAAACCTCTTAATAGCCCCAACATCTTTTGAACACAAAAATACTGAGCAATCTACTGATGTAAATTAAATGATATAAAATCCCTCTGTGGTCATTCATCATACAACCATTGTCATATATTGAAAAGGACTGGATGGAATGTTCGCCAAAAAAGCAGGCAGCCCCTGTCCTCAAGGAACATACCCTCTGTCTCAGTCACAATGTGCACATCAATATATAATTCCTTCCTGAAGTTGAAATACAGCACGCCTAGATGAAGAGAAAGCTTTTTCTGGATTCCTTCAAATTATGAGCAACTGGCACTCTGTTAAGGAACTAATTTCCTGTGGCCAAGCACCACAACAGTAGGTATTAGTCATAACTTTGACTTATCTGAATAAGGGCACTTAACTGAGTAAAGACCCTATTCTTTTTAAAAAACAATACTTTTAATCTACTTTAATTCAGCCTGTCAGAACGAGAAAACCCGACAATACCATTAATAGTTTCTTACCCCATCCTTCAGACAAAACAAAATCTGGACAGAAATGTCACAGGGCTTTGAAAAACAGAAAGTGTGTGTAGTTTTCACCAGTGGAAACAAGGTCGTTCAGGCTGCACTCTGAGGAGAACTTGTGTGGAAAAGATACAAGAAACAACACTTCATTAGCTAGAGCATCAAGGGGGCCTCCCAAGTCTTATTTGAGAACACTGGAACTTACTCTGTGCTCAACGTTAAGATCTTATAACCCAGTGCTAAAATGAGCAGTAAGAGACAGGAAGATATGAGAAACAGGAGTTCTGGCTAAGGGTTATTTCAACATAGTGATGTTAGATATGTTTCTTTGTGCCTACATTTCTTGTCGGTTAAAAATAACCTTCAGCTTCCATATTGGGTTCCCTAAACATATCCTCTGAATCTTTAGAGCAGGGGAAAAGCTATCCAGCAACGGAGGCTATGAAGCTCTCTACAAGGATGACTAAAGGGCAACGTGATGCTTCCCTAAATGAACGTACTGTTATTTACACGTACACCTGAATGCTGCTCCTTTTCAAAAAAAGACATTACAGGAAGTTGCACACTTACTCTAAAAATGCTACCGTCGCACTGATGTTTAGACATTTTTCTGGAATTGCTTTAGAGTAAGCAGTTCATTCTTCTGAATGTACAGCAATGGAATGTGGATATTCCTAATTTCAACTTATGCCTTGCTTAAAATTTCCTAAAGAGATTTTAAGCAGCTTATATTAAAAACATTTATGCTAATGTATAAAGAAAAAAATTGTATGCCTTTGCCAGGTGATTTCTCTGATGAGAACATTTCTTTAAATATTTATGCTTGCGAACAAAAACAAACAAAAAGATCACGTGACTCTGTAGATGCAATTCATATTTAGGGAAGAGGAGAGTCAAAAACTCCACATCTTCAATATCGGTTCCTCACTTCTTACCCTAGTGTTTCTGACGGCACAAATAATTTGCCTATTTCTCTCTGCAATCCTGCCTCTTCATCACTAGGCCAGGATGGTATTGCGTAATAGAGATGATCACTTTTTGGAAAGGTGATTTTCAGACAGCCTAAGCCTGACCCCTCTTTCTAAATAGGGACACAGCTGCCCTAACTCTACTTAAGATACAAAAACAGCATTTCAATCCCACATTCTTATCCACAAAGCCTCTTCAAAATGGCTACAATGTAACTCTTGTATATGTAGAAGTGCTTATATTAACTAACTCTTTGGTCATCTCAAGATTTTACTAAATGACATGCACACATATTAAATAATCTGGCAATGATGAATACCCTTCACAGATTCTAAGAATTACTTTTTAGTACACCCTATAAAACATTATCAAAGCTCCACAATCAGTTACCTGGAAGATAATTTAGCCAACTCTTCATGCTCATTAAGATCATGCCTTCATTCAAGAGTTGATAAAGGTGTATCTTTAACAAACTGAGGCTACTAAACCAGATTCAGGCTGTTTTGTTCCCATTATTATTTAAGTGATTATAAATGTATCCTCCACTGCTCCCAACTTCACTTTTACTAGCTGATAAGCAACAGTGAACCTTCCTGACACTATTGGTTCACTATATCCACCCCACCTGAAACTTTTATCACCAAAGGAGGAGAAACAATGATTATCCACTGAGGTGTTTCCCTCCGCTCAGGCTTCAAGCTCATCTTTGAAGCTACTCTAATTGTTTCCAACTTTCTCTCTGGAATAACAAACTCAGTACTCAAGGAGCTCCTGGATTGACAGGATCTTCATGAAAAGGCTCTTCTTGCTCCTGAATACCTATTTATTTTGTAACAAATGGAGCCCCTTTGGAATTTTCACTTTGGGACCCCATAATTACATTTCAGAACAAGAACGTTCCTGAACTATCATGCTTAGATTTGAAACAGGTCTGCATATTTTCTTGAAAGTTCACAGGAAAACGGGGTGGGAGGAGTACCAAAGAGACATCAGGCAAAAGATACGTAAAATGTGAGCTTGTACTACTCATTCTAGAATGTGGCTGGAGTAGTTTATATCCTCCTGACCTGTGAAAAAGAAATTTTAACGCCACTCATAAGACACTCACCTTGAGAATTTTTACAACCACTCTCTCATTGTTGGTGATGTTAATGGCCTCAAATACTTCACTATACTTTCCCCGACCAAGTTTTCGAACCAGCTGGTAATCGTCTTGATTACTGTGAAAGGCAAGAAAGAGCGACACATAAATGCCAGGACTTGGGATTAACTGAACCTATGCCCACTACACACCCCATCCAGCCGCTTCCATTAATCAAGCACTTGGAACTGTCTATATACATCATGCCACGACTCATTACCTAAATGAAAGCCACAACATAAACTTGGCTCCCTTCACTGGATGCAGCTCCTAACCTAACTGGTCCCTCATTAACTTGGGGGAGATGAGGTAGTAAGGCAAGGGTCTGAGCCAATCTAGAGAGGTGAGCAAAGCATCACCACCCTGGCGGCTCAGAAGTGCCCCTCTGCCCACAGAACCTGCCTTATACTTCACACGCCGAAGGTAGACTGCTCCTCCTTTGAGAATCTGGACGTCTTTAAAAAATTTCCTCCCACCCAGCCTCATTTCAAAAAACTAAAAAGGCAGATAATTTTAATAGCTCAAGAGTACAACTGCTGACTTCCCACCCCAACATAAACCCCAAAGCGTGAGAAGGGCCGCTCCCTCACTTCCACCAGGCTCTGGTCCCTGGACCCCTACACTTGTCAGTAAGAAAGCATTCCCTGGGGTGAGCGGGAGAGAGGGGTGCGCACAGCGGAGAGGAAGGAAAGAGAGAGGGGAGAGGGAGACGAGAACATAGTGTGTGTGTGTGTGTGTGTGGGGGGGGTCTGCCGCCCACCCCAGACCCGAGGAAGCACGGGCCCAGGGGGGAAACAGATCGCTGGGGGACAGATCGCGTGGAGAGAGTGCGGTCTGCGTCGAGGGGCGGCCGGGCGGGGGTGGGGGTGAGAGGGCCCGGCGGGGGACGGCGGCGGCTTTACCCCCAGCTCGGGACGTGAGCCTCATAGTCCCAGTACTCGCGGCTCCTCAGGCTGTTCACCTCGGCGTAGACCCGGGCCCTGCTGCCCGCGGCCGGGCCGGGCATGGCGGGTGGGACCGGGGGGCGCCGCGGGGCGCCGAAGGCGGCGGCGGCGCGGTGGGGGTCGCGGGGCGGCTGGCGGAGGAGGCGGCGGGCCGCGGGCCGCCGGAGGAGGAGGAGGAGGAGGAGCGCGGCTGCGGGCAGCCGCGCCAGGCCGGGCCCGCGGGGGCGGGCGGGCTGGGGGCGCGGGGGGCGCCGGCCGAGCCGGCCCGGCCCTGGAGCGGTCGGCGGGGCGGCGGGGCGGCGGGGCGGGAGGCTCTCGCGCTCCGCGGCGGCCTCCGCTTGGCTAGCGGCCCCGCGGCGGCGGCGGCGGCGATGGCTGCACCAGCAGCGGCAGCCGCCGGCCGGGGAAAGGGTAGCGGCGGCGGCGGTGGCGAAGAAGGAGGAGGAGGAGGAGGAGGAGGACACCCGGAAAAGGGACCGCGCTCACTAGGAGCGGCCGTCTCCCGGCCCGGGGGCCTCCTGGGCTCACAGCGCCCCCTGCTGCGCAGGGGGACCCGCCCGGCGGCCCGGCCCCGCCCTCCAAGGCTACCCTCCAAGTCTCCCCATCCTCGGTCTGGCCTAACGCCCTCATCACGGAGTCTCGTCCACCCACAGGCTACTGCCCTAGAGGCTTACCCCTCGTATACCCTTTTAGGACTCTCCTAGAGACCCCTACCCAAAGCTCTCTACTCTCTCGTCATCCAGAGTTTACCCATCCCAACCTCCCAAACGGACCCTGTTGTCACCTTTTTGTCACACAAAGTTCCCATCAAGTCCCTCCCTAATGACTCGCTCTTATCTCTCAGAACCTCTCCAACTCAAGAGAGTTCCCCATCCCTCCCAGAGACACCCCGTCTTCCCCCAATGGACCCTGCCCTGTCACCCAGAGACTCTTGAACCTCAAGACTTCCCCTTCCCTCCTCATCCAGAGCCGTCCTCACGAAACCCTTCGTTTACGCTTTCCCCCAAATTTCCTTCCAGAACCTTCCCTAAGAACCCTCTGTATATTCACTTCTGTCACTTGGTTAAGTTGGAGTCAGCTGGGTTTCTCACTGTAAAGTTCCTATTTTTCCCTTTGTAATTAATGAGCAATTTGTGGGGAGATACTTTAGGACCATGTAAGTACCCTGGTTTTGTTTGGGACCACAGAGAGCAGGAGAAGAATTGTGAGAGTCCTGCCGGCAGGGACAGGCTAAGGGCATGGACTGAGGGTGGGGTAGCCAACCAAACTTTGGCCTAGTTTATTATGTTGTCTTCTATCCCTGAACACTCTACTCTCTTAGATCTTCTGGGTCTTTCTTTTGTCTTGCTTTCCCATCCCACATTTTTTTTTGTCAACAGAACTTCCTCACTCAGTCCAGGTTGCTCTGACTCCAATCCTTTTTCATATTCTGTTTTCTAAGTGAGACACTGTTTCCTCCTTTTTGATATAGTTAAGGGCACAGCCTGTGGAGTCAGATCCATCCCAGGTCTGAATCCCAGCCCTGCTACTTACAAGCTGTGTGACCTTGGGCCAATAACTTAATTTCTCTGTGCTGTAGATTTTACAGCATAAAAATAGTAATGGCACCTACTTCACAGGGCTATGGGGAAAATTAGACAAGGTAAGCTATGTACACTTAGAACAGTGTCTAGCAGATACTACATGTTCAATATTATTATTATCAGACCAGGGCCTTCGTCCTATCACTCTTCTGTCCTTGAGATCACCACATGCCCATCTTTTGGTTCTTTTCTACCCTCCAAGATTGGCCAGGGCCACCTCCACCCCCTTCACTCCCATCTTCCTATGCCTGACTCCTTTTTCCTCTTCAAGTCTCTCCTTTAAGTTCACTTTAAATGTTAGAGTTGATACTGCTCTATCCCAGCACCCATCCACATTCTTCAGAAAACTGCATATTTTCTAATTATTTGTTTCCTAGGTTATTGTCTGTTTCCTCCACTGTAGAAAGAGCGTGAGAACAAAAACTGACTCTGGTTGCTCACCACTGTCTCACCCAGCATCTGCCACAGCTCAAAGCTTTCAATGAATACAATGTTACCCTACAGAGCATGTATTAATTACAAAGGGTAACCTGGAGGTCATCACGCTAATCATGAATCAAACTTAACATCATCAGTAAGGGACTAACTGACCCTCTGATGTGATGCATCAAGAAGGGACACAACATTTGCCCCCAGATTTTAACTTTAATCAGACAAATCCAAACTGGGGAGCATTCTGCAAAACAACTAGCCTGGACTCTTCAAAAAGATGTGTCACAAGAGAAAACAAAACAAAAAAACAAAACTCTGGAGTAGTGCTCTTGATTAAAGAGCCTGAGAAATATAACTCAATGAAGTGTAGCATTCTGGATTCGATCCTGAATGAAAAAGGTAGGAAGGAAAGGAAAGAGAGACAGAGGGAGGAAGGGAAGGAGAAAGAATATAGCTAAAAGGACACTACGTATTGGGACTACTGAGGAGATCTGAATATAGGATGTATATTACATAAAAGTATTGTATCAATGTTAAATTTTATGAGTGTGAGGGTTATGTTGTGGTTAGGCAGGAGACTCTCTTGATTTTAGGAGTTATATGCCAAGTGTTTAGGGATGAAGTATCATAATATCTGCAACTTACTCTCAAATGGTTCTCCAGCATGCAAGGCAGAGGGCAGAGATCAGAGAGAAATGTCGACAGTTGGAGAATGTGATTGGACTACGTGAGCTCGCAATTCTTTGGTATTTTGAAAATTTTCAAAATAAAAACTGGAAAGAAATAAATAAAGCATTTATGGAATAAGTGGGCTTTGGAATTTAATTCCCAAACCTGCAAACCTCCCTAAATCTCTGTTGCATGAGAAGACACACACGTTCTCAAACTCTTAATGCAGCCTTAGGATTTCTTTCTGACAAGTCCCTGTGAACTAGTCTAGACCAGAGGTTTTCAAATCTGAGCCCTGGATGAGCTTCCTAGGTTCAAGGAAACCTTGACACTGTGCAAATTTGTGGGTCAGTGTGTGTGTGTGTGTGTGTGTGTGTGTGTGTGTGTGTGTGTGTGTGTGTGTGTTTATGCATATGGGTGTGTGTGCATTCTCTCCTTAGCATCCATCAGATTCTCAAAGGAGCCCATGGCCCAAAAAGGGTTCCAAACTACTGGTCTAACTACTAGGTCCAGTCCCAGCTGAGGTTCCATTCCTAACCTCCACCCTCACCCACCTCTGATTCTACCTACCCTCCCTGCACCTTTCTCTCATCCCTCACCACCTAACCCACACCCATCTCACGTAACCTGCTCCCACACCTGCCGGGATGCCTGAGGATTTGCCCACACATCACTCTGGTGCAAAATGCCCTTGGATTTGCCTGACACTTAGCTAACTCAGCCCTGAAGCCTGCAGTCAGTCCTCCCACGGCCAGATGGAGTATGCTTTTGCGGTTTCTTGGTAGGTAGGTTAGACACTCCATGGACTTGGTAGAGACTCACCTCCTCTCCTTCCTGCCAGCCTGCCATGCAGTGTGCTTGGTGTGAATTAAGATGGGCAATTGGAGATGGTACCAATGCAGCTTTCACTGAAGGAGTAAGATTCACTTGGATATGGAGAAGGACAGGCCAGTGGCTCTGCAGGGATGGCAGACAGGTTACGGACATTCAGTGAACCAGAATCAACCTCTCCTAATTACTCTGCGTGGGTTTGAGGATGAGCATAATTCAGGGTTACATAAGGGAGAATGAAAGAGGGCATCTCGAGTCAACTGGCCCAAGAATTTAATACCAGCTCCTCCTATGCCCCCAAATTCTATCCAAATACTAAAAAATAACCCCCAACCCCCCTCTCGAAACTAAAAAACCCTCACAAGAACACCTTCTATCTTTACAAGGCCTATTTCCAAAACATTTGAGAGGTTTACAGGCTTTTATGCTATATGGCTGATTCTTAGAACCTAGCCCAAGAAAATGATGACAATTATGATCAAAGAATTATTAATGGTAGTGACAATTTGTGTGTTCAATATCATTGAATCCCGCAAAAACTCTGAGACTAAAAACCATTGAATTTACCCCTTAACTGGGTGGATTGTATAGTATGTGAATTATATCTCAAGAAAGCTGTTTAAAAATCCAGTGAGGTTGGAGCTATTGTAAGGATCTCCTTTTTGCAGTTGTAGAAACCAAGACTCCAATGACATGGATAATTGAAGCAGAGCCTAGATTTGAACTCTGGTCTTTCTGACCACCAAGTCCATTTCTGATTCAGTATATCCCCCCAAAGACCTAAAGATGTTCATCGTGAAAATCATCATCTTTAAAATCATGAAAATGTAAAACAACCTAAATATCTCAGATTGGGGGACCAGTTAAATAAATCGTGTATCCCTACAGTGAAATATTAAGCATCATTAGAAATTATGATTATCAGGAATTTTTAGTGATGAGAAAAATTTTATTATATGTGGTTTTCTAATAGGTTTTTAAAAAATTACACAAGTAATTGTGGTAAGCAGAATAATGCCACAGTCTCCACCTTGTTCCCCAAAGATCTCTACTTTCTAATCTCTGTGACCTGTGAATATGTGAATATGTTACTTTACATGGAAAAAGAGGCTTTGCAGATGCAATTAAATTAAGGATTTTGAGATGGGGAGATTATCCAGGATTAGCCAAGTGGGCTTAATGTAATCACAAGGGTCCTGATAAAGGAAAGAGAAGCAGGAGAGCTAATGAAGTAGATGTGAAGATGGAAGCAGAGGTCAGCGTGATGCAATTGCTGGCTCTACAGGTGGAAGGGGGCCATGAGCCAAGAGTTGTAGTCAGCCTCCAGAAACTGGAAAAGGCAAGGAAACATTCTCACCTAGCAACTCCAGAAGGAATGCAGCCCTGCCAACACCTTGATTTTAGTCCAATGACACCCATTTCGAACTTCTGACCTCTTGAACTATAAGTAATAAACCTGTGTTGTTTTAAGCCACCAAGTTTGTGGTAATTTGTTATAACAGTAACAAGAAACTCATACAGTAGAATATAGTTACTAAACATTCTTCAAGAAACTCAGTCAGTGAGGTTAAAAGTGAAGAGTGTTCTTCTTTCCCTTCGACATTCCCACAGTTTGGTGTGTATCCTTCCAGGCCTTTTCCTCTGCAATAAGAACATATAATACAATAACATATAATACAATGTATGTTCTTTTGCTTTGCTTTGCTTTGTACCAAAGTGTATATACATACTTAGTAGATGAGTTCTCAGGCTTGTAACAAATGTATAGAAAAAGAACTGCAAGGAGATACATTAAGTGCCTTTGAGTCTGGGAATCACTTGATTTTTCTTTTGTAGTCAGAAAAAATAACCAATGTTTAGATGCTGTTTACTATCTTGGCCCTTCTCCCAACAACCTATGGGTTAGTGGGGGCTTTTCACCAGTTGGGAGGTTGTAGAGGGTTGGGGAGTAAGGTCTTAAATTCTCTCTGTAATCAGAGGAATCCACAGGGAATGCTGGGCTCTCATTTCTGTGTGTCTTTGAGGCTCCAGACAGGTGAATAAAGTGTGTTCATTAGGGCCGCACTGGCGGCACTCCACCTGGGTCCATTCCCACAACTTGCTTAGGGATAACACGCTTTGATTCTTTTTTTCTTAATCATCCTTAAAGTGTGACCCACTTCACCCTCCACCCAGCAGATGTCCCCACAGAGGGGCAGGAGCAGATATGGCACAGCCTGCCCAGACTAGAAACAGAAATTTTCTGCTGGTGCTCCAGTGGGGTCCTCTTTTATTCAGCCTTGTTGTTTTTTTTAAAAATTATTTTATTTTATTTATTTTTTATTTTTGGCTGCGTTGGGTCTTCGTTGCTGCGTGCGGGCTTTCTCTAGTTGTGGCGAGCGGGGGCTACTCTTTGTTGCAGAGCACGAGCCTCTCAATGCGGTGGCTTCTCTTATTGTGGAGCACGTGCTCTAGGCTCACGGGCCTCAGTAGTTGTGGTTCGTGGGCTCTAGCGTGTAGGCTCAGTAGTTGTGCCGCGCACGGTCTTAGTTGCTCAGCGGCATGTGGGATCTTCCTGGATGAGGGCTCGAACCCGTGTCCCCTGCATTGGCAGGCGGACTCAACCACTGTGCCACGGGGGAAGCCCTATTTAGCCTTGTTTGACTGCAAAAGGGGGCACACTTTTCACCCTTGTCCCCCATCACCCATCTTTTCTGAGAAGCTCGGTGAACTCAAACTCTATTATTCTCAGGGAAAGAGATAAACTCATTCAAGACTAAAATGTCAATAACAGCTCTCTAAAGGGGATTTGCATTTGAAGGAGGGTCTGGACTCAGAAGTCCTGCAGAATGGATCCTTCATCTCGCAGTTGTGAGTGGTAGGTGAAGGGGTTATTTTGAAGGGCAGGCGTACCTCCCTGAGAGCTTCACCCGCCCCGAGAGACTGAGGTGGGCATTTGGAGGGGCATGGGCTGAACTCTACAGTAACAGGCACCACAGCCCCTGGCAAGGCCATTGTACTTCGCAAACATTTATCCTCTTCCGGGCAGACCAATTGCTCTTCCAAATTGTCCACAATCACCATCAACTCTCACCCACCAACCATCACCAAGTCCAGCTGGTTTTCTGTCCAGCTGGCAGCTCACTTCCACCCTCCTGTCTTGATGCCCATACAGTTGGCCCTGACTTAAGCCTGAATCATTTCCTCTTTGCCTTTTCTGCAGGTCCTTTTCTGCAGCCATTTCTGGGCTGTCAGACTCACCACGTACTAACCCAGGGGTCCTTAACCTGGGTCAGTGGCTAGAACTCATTGGGTTCATAACCTTGGGAGAAAAAAAATTACATCTTTATTCACTAACCTCTAAATAAAATTGAGCATTTCCTTCCATTATGGATGTAGTAAATAAATAAATAAAAATGAAAACAAACAAAGCCCAGTAGTATTAGCAGCCCCTGCGATATGTCACTAGTAGAAATCCCAGATATTTGCTTGTCACTTTACAGTTGGTGTTATTTTTTTTTAAGATTTTTTTGTTTTTTTGATGTGGACCATTTTTTAAAAAGTCTTTGCTGAATTTGTTACAATAGTGCTTCTGTTTTATGTTTTGGTTTTATGGCCCCAAGGCATATGGGATCTTAGCTCCCTGACCAGGGATCGAACCTGCACACCCTGCATTGGGAGGTGAAGTCTTAACCACTGAACCACCAGGGAAGTCCCTGGTGTTTTGTTTTCAGATTCTCATGTTTTATTGCCATATCTTCATAAACATTTAAAAGGGAAAAATATCATCACTGCAGTCTTGACAAGTAAGATTTAATCCTTAACTAGATTGTAATGGATCCTCTCAGAATTGAAGAAAATGGTTAATAAAAGCATAAGGTGGCATTTGGTGCTGGTCATTCAGTTCATGAGGCTGTAGACTGGAGCATGTGGTCAAGTGTGAAAGCTTGGCAGCCGGATCTTTCTGCTTGGTCCATTTCCCAGCCAGGTTAAACCCTTGTTCAAATTTACTAGCAGTGTTTCTGATTATAAAGTGCTTAACCTCACTTTGCCTCAATATATTTCTGGCACATGATAAATATTCAATTAATGTTAGTTCTTATTGTTAGTGATCCAGAATAATTACAGCACAAAGCCAGATATTAAGATGCTGTTTTAGATCTGCTTCTTTGGGTCACTTCTGATGAGCTTTCTAGTTAGTTAGGCTCATGATAGATGATGGTTGACCAGCAAAGATCCAACTGATTCATAAGATAGTTCCAAACCTTGTCTGTAGATTTTCCTGGAGGTCTCAGTTTTCGTCAGAACTTTGGAGATCATCTTAATACATCAGAAGGATGCCAATGCACAAAAGGAAAAATGTTCCGTACATACTATACTAAAAGCCATTGCCGTCCAGAAGGACCAGCTGCTCTGATTGACGGAAACAGAACGATACAGTGGGACTGTCCCTCCTCCGGACTGTAAGGCATCTGTTTAGAAGGCTGTGAGGCTGACATTTGATACTTTTTATTTCCCCCAACAGATACTAGGGGATATACCTTGAAGAGTAACAAAAAAAACCATACAAAATATCAACAAAGAACCAACTAAACTAAAAGATGTTGCACTTGCAAGCGCTTTTTGTTTTCGGAAGTGCATCATTTCTGGATGCTTGCAGAAGTCTTCCTGTTTGACTGGAAGATGACATGGAGAGCCCAAGTGCTAGTGATGGGCCGGCCCTATGACTGCAGGGGCCAGCCAGCTCCGCTGCTCACAAAAGCGCAAAGTACAACAGAATTTCCTGTGGATGACCTGCTGGCCCCAGAAAGCACAGTCTAAGCCCAAGAAGAAAATGAAAACTCCACAACCCTAAGTGGGGACCAATCCCTTCACTGAGCAAATGGAGGAGGAGACAGAGACCACAGTGACAGAGATGGTTGGGAGAAGATAGCCCTGGTGGCAAGCAAAGTAGACACCGGTGGCATTGTTGGACTCACCCTAATTAGCGCAAGAATCGTGTCATTCTGCTGACACCGTAATCCTTAGACCCTGTTCTAATTTTGCCATTTGCCCAGTAATGTCCTTTAGAGCAAAAGGATCCCCTCCAGAACCACAAGTGGCATTTAGTTGTCATGTTTCATTTTTTGAAAAATTGAGATATAATTGACATATATTAGTTTCAGGTGTACAACATAATGGTTCCATACACGTATATGTTGTGAAATGACCACCACACTGAGTTGCGGTAACATCCATTGGCACACTGAGTTAGTTGTGGCTCTTTTCTCTCTCTCTCAGTTTAGAACACTTCCTCAGTTTCTTTTGGAAAATTATAGGCCAGTACTTTTGCAGCCTGATCCTCAGTTTGAGGTTATCTCATATCTCTTCATGATTTGATTCAGATTATGTATCCTTGGCAGAAACATTACAGAAATAATTCCACGTTCTCATAGCGTCCTGTCAGGTGACATACAATTTCTATCATCCTGTTACCCAAAGTTTTGATATTAACTTCAATCACTTGATTATCAAGGTAGTGTCTGCCAGATTTCTCCACTGTAAAGTCACTCTTTTTACCTTTTTAAGGAATATGTATTTTATGGAAAAGTGTTCTAAAAACTGTGTACTTATCCTGGACTTCATCAAATTTTCTATTTATTTCTTTATGTTGGTATGAACTCATAGATTACTATTTTATTCAATGAGTTATAATCAATTCTTGTCATTAGTTATTTTGACGTTCAAACTGTCCCTTATGTGGCTAGTGGGAGCTCCTTCAAGCTGGCTCCTGTATCCTCTCAATGTTCCATCATCCTTCGAGCACTTTCTTATTTTTTGGCACAAAAAAAACGTTCCTAGTTCGTCTTGTACTTTCCCTTCCCCAGGCCTGGAATCAACTATTTCTCCAAAGTGTCCTGATTCCTTTTAGTGGAGAAGAGTATTTAGAAACCAAGATCTGAACACAAGGTATGCTCACTCTTTCTGGACTATTGCTGTTCCCAAGCCTTCTCCAGTCGACTGAGCTACAGAATATGTATATATGTACGTACAGACACACACACACACACACACACACACACACACACACTTCATTTTCCTTCTATGTTTATTTCTCTATCTGTGTTTATTGGAAACCGTGAGTTCACTGCACACCTCCAATTCCAATCTAACACCATAGAATTCATTCTAGTTTTCTCCCTCTCTATATTTGTAACCCTCTTTTCTGACAGTGGGCAATCTGGCACACGCAGGCTCTTTTAGATGGTGGAGGGAGTGGTAAGAAAGGCCTCTCTGAGGAGGTGACCTTTAAGTTGAGACTTGAAGCAAGTGAGGGCATAAGCCATGCAGATTCTGGGAGAAGAGTGTTCTTAGGTAGAACGCTGCAGTGCTTGCAGTGGCCCCAGCAGAGGCACGCAGGTGTGTCTGAGAAACAGCAGGAGTCCTGTGGCTGAGCCAGTAGGCAGATGGCGTCAGCCAGGTAAGAGGGGCTAGTTCAGGTAGCGCCTTGCATTGTAAAGACTTTGGTTTTTATAGTGACCGAGATAGGAAGCCACTGGAGCATTTAGAATACAGGAGAGACATAAAGCAGAAACTAACACACCATTGTAAAGCAATTATACTCCAATAAAGATGTTAAAAAATAAAATAAAAGGGTTGCTCTGACTGCAAGTATGGAAGCCGGGAGACCAGTGGGAGAGATCTACAGTAAACCAGTGGGTGAGCACCCCGGCTAGGAAGGTGGTGAGAAAGGGTCAGATTCCAAAATCATTTTTCAGGGAGAGCCAATGGAATCTGTAATACATTAGATGTAGCGGGTGGAGTGTGAGAGATCCGTGGTGGCACACAGTGCTACATAAGTGTTTGTTAATAAATGAATAAATAAATAAAATAGAATACTTATGTTGTGCACGACATGGGGCATATAATACACTAATCATGATCACTGTTTATCAGCTGATGAATGGAGGTGAAACCTTTCCCAGCAGGCTCCTTATCCCAACTCTGGCCCTGTCGTAGCCTCCTGCAATGTTACCCCCTGAGCAGAGCTACCCCTTTTCAATCCATTCCTCCCCCATCCTTCCCAGTGAGTCAAAACTCCAACTTTCTCTGTCTCTGCCCTGTCTCTGCAGGATGTGGGTGACCATCTGATATGTTAATTCACAATAAGGTATTGACTTCTTGCAAGATGCCGACTCCTCCCAGAAGCATTCACATTTTTGAAAAGGCAGCAACTTATTTGCTTAGCTCTGGGAAAGTGGTGGAATCTCTGACGGTGTGGCAGGGTGTTGAAGGAGGTCATTTTGTTCTGGGCAGTAATCAAAAGACAGCTTACAGAAGTCTGGGACCTCCTGGAAGGGGTCCAGCCCAGGGCCAGGCTGCATTCCTCCCCTCCCTTGCCTCACACAACCTGGGTATTTACATGATCCACACTTGGCCAGAAGAGCACGCATTCTAGATGGTTTCCCCAAGATGGGCAGGGCTTCGTTTAGCTTCCCTGCCCCTCTGGGAGCCCCCATCTGTGGGATGGCTCAGCAGGGCAGTCTTCACTCATCCATCAGGCTCAACTCACCAAGAGAGACTTAAACCTTGAGGCCACTGGGCTGAGGACCTTGACTGTGTGCAAAATTCATTTCTGTGCAAGACTGGTTTAAGAAGCAAAGCCACCAAAGCACAATGAGACACCGTTTCACACCCACTGGTGAAACTGTGGGTAATCAGGAGTTAAATCCATTACACCTGTAACCTGCCTTCACTAATCAAGGTAGTTTTAACTGTTGCTACAAAATACCTTGCATGTCCTTCAAGTTGCACATAGCCTAAACAATAGGAAGTTTGCCAGAGCTGTTTCCCAGGAACTCAGAGTCAGCTATGTCTAATTAGAGCTGAGCAGGTTAAGACTGGATAGGACCACTGACCCTCCAACTGGGCATGCGCGAGTGTCCACTTGGTGACCTTTTGATATCAGAGGGCCGAAAACTCCACCCTCAGGTTATGTTAAATGCCTCCATTTTTTCTTTTTCTTTTCTTTTTTTCGTTTCCATTATGGTTTATTACAGGATATCGAATATAGTTCCCTGTGCTATACAATAGGATCTTGTTGTTTATCCATCCTATATATAATAGTTTGCATCTGCTAATCCCAAACTGCGGATCCAATCCTCTTCCACCCCCTCTAAGCACCTCCATTTTTGAACATGCATCCCATGAAGAGGCATGTAACTCAGATATGCCTGAGCAGAATACCGATTACCTCACCTTTTCCCTACCTCCTTTTCCCATTCCTAAGACCAACCTACTTCCTTATCCCATAAATATACCAAGCCCCTCACCTTCGAGGAGGCAGATTTGAGACTTGTTCTCCCATCTCCTCATTTGGCTGCCTCTTAAATAAACCCCTTCTTTGCTGCAAAACTCGGCGTCTCAGTGTTTTGCACGTCAGGCAAATGAACTTGGTTAGGTAATATTAGGATGGCTTTAATCAAAAAGATGGATAATAACAAGTGTTGACAAGGATGTGGAGAAATCAGAACCCTCCTACCCTGCTGGTGGGAATGTAAAATGGTGCAGCCACTTTAGAAAACAGCTTGACAGCTCCTAAAAAGTCAGATATAAAGTTACCATATGCTCCAGAAATTCCACTTCCAGGCATATACCCAAGAGAAACCGAAACATATGTCCACACAAAACTTGTAACGAATGTTTATAGCAGCATTTTTCATAAGATCCAAAAAGTGGAAACAACTCATATGTTCATCAACTGATTAAAATGTGATATGTCTATCCAAGGAAATGCAATTTGGCAATAAAAAGGAATGAAGTTCTGATACATGGTACAACATGGATGGACCTTGAAAATATTATGCTAAATGAAAGAAACCAGACACAAAAGTTTCACATGTTGTATGATTTCATTTATAGAAAATGTCCAGAACAGGCAAATACATAGAGATAGAATGTAGGTTACTGTTTGCCAGGAGCTGGGAGGTAATAGGGAGTGACTGCTAATGGGAATAGGGTTTCTTTTTGGGGTGATGAAAATGTTTTAAAACTTAGCTCACAACTCTGTGAATAAACCAAAAAACATGTAATTGTACACTTTAAATGAGTGTATGGTAAGTGAGTTACATCTCAGTAAAGCAGTTATATATTTTTTAAAATGAAAGAAGTAAGAAAGGAAGAAGAGGGAATTCCTTGGTGGACCAGTGGTTAGGACTCCATGCTTTCACTGCTGAGGCTGGGTTTGATCCCTGTTTGGGGAACTAAGATCCCACATGCCATGCAGCACAGCCCCCCAAAAATAAAAGCAGCATATTAAATCAAAGTATAGGATGATATGTTTAAAAAAAAAAAAGAAAGGAAGGGGAGAGAGAGAGAGAAAGGAAGGAGCAGGGCCATATTGAATAGGAGACCTTGCCAGATATAGCAGCTTATTGGAAATACCCAGGTCCCTGGGGACTGATCTCACCTTCCTAGAATGTGGGTAGAGGGAAGGAAGATGAGAAGATGAGAGATTCCAAGGGGACCACAGAAACCATGGCTACTTTCCCTTAGGGAAATACTGTACAGAATTTGCTTGGAGAACCAGAGTAAAGAATAGGGATATTAAGAAAAATTATCCCAAACTTGGAAATAAAGCAAAAGGAGGACTGCATCTCCTTTCAGCTTATGCTGGAGCATTGTCTAACAGATTACCTCTGAATTACTATTTCATTATCTGGGGGATGTACCTTTGCTCAACTTAAACTTTCCTATTGCTTGGGTCCCAGATTCTGTAAAGTTGTGTGTTAGCTTGTAGAACTTTGCCTGGTATAGATGCAAATGATTTTTGTCTGGTAGAAAAGATAACCCCAAAGGTTACAGTTTTATTGCCCTGTAGAATAGTAATTAGTGTTGTCTCTAAACTGGCAAACTGATTTAAGCATGTCTTTCCTGATGGACTATATAATCCCTTTTCCTCTAATTCTCCTTTGCATCACCTTTCACTGTCCTGCTGGTTCCCTCATTAACAAATTAAATATATCTTGGGTGCATTCTCATTTGTATGAGAGTCATGTTTTTTAAAAATTTAATTTAATTTATTTTTATACAGCAGGTTCTTATTGGTCAACAATTTTATACACATCAGTGTATAAATGTCAGTCCCAATCGCCCAATACATCACACCACATTCCCACCCCCCGCGGCTGTCCGCTTTTGGTGTCCATACGTTTGTTCTCTACATCTGTGTCTCAACTTCTGCCCTGCATACTGGTTCATCTGTACCATTTTTCTAGGTTCCACATACATGTGTTAATATATGATCTTTGTTTTTCTCTTTCTGACTTACTTCACTCTGTATGACAGACTCTAGGTCCATCCACCTCACTACAAATAACTCAATTTCGTTTCTTTTTATGGCTGAGTAATATTCCATTGTATATATGTGCCACATCTTCTTTATCCATTCATCTGTTGATGGACACTTAGGTTGCTTCCATGTCCTGGCTATTGTAAATAGAGCTGCAATGAACATTTTGGTACCTGACTCTTTTTGAATTATGGTTTTCTCAGGGTATATGCCCAGTAGTGGGATTGATGGGTCATATGGTAGTTCTATTTTTAGCTTTTTAAGGAACCTCCATACTGTTCTCCATAGTGGCTGTATCAATTTACATTCCCACCAACAGTGCAAGAGGGTTCCCTTTTCTCCACACCCTCTCCAGCATTGATTGTTTCTAGATTTTTTGATGATGGCCGTTCTGACCGGTGTGAGATGATATCTCATTGTAGTTTTGATTTGCATTTCTCTGATGATTAATGAGGTTGAGCATTCTTTCATGTGTTTGTTGGCCATCTGTATATCTTCTTTGGAGAAATGTCTATTTAGGTCTTCTGCCCATTTTTTGATTGGGTTGTTTGTTTTTTTGATATTGAGCTGCATGAGCTGCTTGTAAATTTTGGAGATTAATCCTTTGTCAGTTGCTTCATTTGCAAATATTTTCTCCCACTCTGAGGGTTGTCTTTTCGTCTTGTTTATGGTTTCCTTTGCTTTGCAAAAGCTTTTAAGTTTCATTAGGTCCCATTTGTTTATTTTTGTTTTTATTTCCATTTCTCTAGGAGGTGGGTTAAAAAGGATCTTGCTGTGATTTATGTCATAGAGTGTTCTGCCTATGTTTTCCTCTAAGAGTTTGATAGTGTGTGGCCTTACATTTAGGTCTTTAATCCATTTTGAGTTTATTTTTGTGTATGATGTTAGGAAGTGTTCTAATTTCATACTTTTACATGTACCTGTCCAGTTTTCCCAGCACCA
Source organism: Kogia breviceps (assembly GCF_026419965.1). NCBI lineage: Eukaryota > Metazoa > Chordata > Mammalia > Artiodactyla > Physeteridae > Kogia > Kogia breviceps. The sequence continues at coordinate 32,163,079 of NC_081327.1, forward strand.
CTTATTGAAGAGGCTGTCTTTTCTCCACTGTATATTCTTGCCTCCTTTATCAAAGATAAGGTGACCATATGTGTGTGGGTTTATCTCTGGGCTTTCTATCCTGTTCCATTGATCTATATTTCTGTTTTTGTGCCAGTACCATACTGTCTTGATTACTGTAGCTAGCTTTGTAGTATAGTCTGAACTCCAGGAGCCTGATTCCTCCAGATGCATTTTTCGTTCTCAAGAGGGCTTTGGCTATTTGGAGTCATTTGTGTCCCATACAAATTGTGAAATTTTTTGTTCTAGTTCTGTGAAAAATGTCAGTGGTAGTTTGATAGGGATTGCATTGAATCTGTAGATTGCTTTGGGTAGTAGAGTCATTTTCACAATGTTGATTCTTCCAATCCAAGAACATGGTATATCTCTCCATCTATTTGTATCATCTTTAATTTCTTTCATCAATGTCTTATAATTTTCTGCATACAGGTCTTTTGTCTCCTTAGGTAGGTTTATTCCTAGATATTTTATTCTTTTTGTTGCAATGGTAAATGTGAGTGTTTTCTTAATTTCACTTTCAGATTTTTAATCATTAGTGTATAAGAATGCCAGAGATTTCTGTGCATTAATTTTGTATGCTGCTACTTTACCAAATTCATTGATTAGCTCTAGCAGTTTTCTGGTGGCCTCTTTAGGATTTTCTATGTATACTCTCATGTCATCGGCAAACAGTGACAGTTTTACTTCTTCTTTTCCAGTTTGTACTCCTTTTATTTCTTTTTCTTCTCTGACTGCTGTGGCTAGGACTTCCAAAACTATGTTGAATAAGAGTGGTGAGAGTGGACATCCTTCTCTTGTTCCTGATCTTAATGGAAATGCTTTCAGGTTTTCACCATTGAATATGATACTTGCTGTGGGTTTGTCATATACGGCCTTTATTATGTTGAGGTGGGTTCCCTTTATGACCATTTGCTGGAGAGTTTTGTTTTTTTTTTTAAAGAAGATGTTGGGGGTAGGAGTTTATTAATTATTTATTTTTGCTGTGTTGGGTCTTCGTTTCTGTGCGAGGGCTTTCTCTAGTTGTGGCAAGCAGGGGCCACTCTTCATCACAGTGCATGGGCCTCTCACTATCACGGCCTCTCTTGTTGCGGAGCACAGGCTCCAGACATGCAGGCTCAGTAGTTGTGGCTCACGGGCCTAGTTGCTCCACGGCATGTGGGATCCTCCCAGACCAGGGCTCGAACCCATGTCCCCTGCATTAGCAGGCAGATTCTCAACCACTGCACCACCAGGGAAGACCTGCTGGAGAGTTTTTATTGTAAATGGGTGTTGAATTTTGTCAAAAGCTCTTTGTGCATCTGCTGAGATGATCAAAAATGATGAAAGGACTGAGCAAAGTGGGATGAACCTGGGTTTAAATTTCAGCCCCACCCAGAAGAGCTACGTTACCCTGGGAAAGTTGCTAAACATCTCTGAACCTCAGTCTCCGCATGAGTAAAATGGGAGTTAAAAAGGTACTTGGGGGACTTCCTTGGTGGTCCAGTGGCTAGTTTTCATTTTTTTCATTTTTCAAAGCATTCTCTTGTTGCTTTATAATCATGATAGCTGCTTATTTAATTTCCCTTCCCTCGGGAATTCCTTGGTGGTCCAGTGTTTAGGGCTCCTGGCTTCCACTGCAGGGGGCACCGGGTCATGCTGAGGCAATGAGGGAATATGTCGAACGTGCTTAGCACGGCGTCCAGCCCTTAGCGAACGCTCAATAAACAGTGACTGAAAGAGTAATTGTTGTGTTTTTATTAAGCAATACTAATATTACCTAATGGGTAATAAATATATTAAGAAATAACAATGGCAATGATCATTATTATTTACCATTAGCAAGCTGAGTCAGTTTTTCTCATCAAAATCTACTATGGACTGATGAGAAACCCGGGCAGTGGCTCTTAAAGATGGAGGAGGTGCTGGGTTTCCCATCTTGGCATCCTAGTTTCCAAACTTCTTTCTCTTACTCCATCCCACTTGAGCCCGAGAGGAAGCTTGCAAGATGCACAGGGCAGTCACTTAAAATGTGTCACCCTCATTTCACAGGGGTAGAAATTGAGGGGCAAAAGCATTGAGTGACTTATTCAAGTCAAGTGGCCAGTAGCCAGGTCAGGGCTGGAACTCTGGGCCTCTAAAACACTCTGCTCCTTGCTCTCCCACCTCTAAGGCACCCTTTCCCCCACTTCTTTTAGATACCTGGCACTACCTCCCTGGGCCTGTCCAACTTTATGACTTGGTGGTTCCAACAGAACCCAGCTCATGGTGGGCAGGACTGGATACATAGTCAAGTATTCTGTCTCTACCAGGGTCTAGTAACAGGCCAGGAGCTGTTTCTCAGAAGGTGTGACAATTCCTGCCGTGGATTGCATGGTCGGTCTTGTTCCAAAATCCCAGGTCCTGCACTGTTATTCTCCCACTGGATCTTACTTTAAGCTTCACGCTTTTCCCACCACTAATACCTCCAACACCGTAAGGCCTGCTGTGTCACACAGCCCAACTGACAGGGCTGTTGGCACCGTAGCTGAACCTGCTGCAGAGCCCTTTCTTGCTCTGAGCCCTCTTGGGGCTGGCACCCATTTGTACCATGTGGTATATAAGCATATTAAGCATTGTTCCCTGAGCCCATCCCAAGAGGCCTACCAGCAGAGAGAAGGTGGTGGCAGGGCTCAGTCTCTCTGCTATCCTCTCTAGTAAGTCCACTCTGGCCCTAAAATTGTGCATCCTAAGCAGCAAAACAAAAGTCCTTCTTTGGACTTCAGTGACTATGTGTTGATGCTAACACATGTCTCTTGCGGGGTGGTGGGGGTCAGGGAGTGGCTGACCCTCATTCTAAGCATTTTATCAAAGCTTGCTTTCTAACCACATCCAGGCCCACCCTCCCTCAAAGAAGTCTGCCCATCCTGCTCTCTGTCCTCTTCCATCCTGTTGGGAGCAGACAGACAGCAACCCTGCTGCCTGGCAGATCCCTGTCTGGAGGCACATGGGTGTAGGAGTCAACAGCATGGACTTGAGTTTAGCTGGAGGGTGACTCCATTCCTGGGTGGCCACTCATCTAAGCTACTATATTCCTCAGTTTTCTGATCTGTAAGAGGAAGACAATGGTACCAATTTCATAAGACTGTTTTTAGAATTAAATGAGTTAATGACCATAAAACAGTGTGAGGCACAACGCTTTCTACCATCATCACTCCAGGTTGCAACAGCTGGTTTAGGGGCTATCTCCTCATTTAACTAGAAGCCCCCTGAGAGCCAGAATGGTCTGCTCCATACATTACCCCAGGATACTCAGGACATAATACCTTATCACTATTTAGAAATGTCTCTTGAATTTATACCCATTTAATAATCAGCCAAGTTTTTTCCTTCCAGGAATGCAGGTTATTAGTATCCGAGAGAAACTGCAGTTGAGTGTGTATGAAGTGCCAGGTGGCGAACAGAGTAGAGGCCTCACAGTGAGGTGCAAGAAGCAAGACACTCCGACAAATCGAATGAACTTTCTGGGTCTTAGTTTCCCAGTTTGGAAAAAGAGAAGAATAGATACTATTACAAGGTTGCTGCAAGGATTTTCATAAACCATGTTTAACACGGTGCCAAGGGCATAGTAAGTGCTGAGCAAACAGTAGCTGTTATTATCATCATTTTAAGAATTATTGTTGAAATAGTGAACGGTGAATACACTTACGTGTCTAGCCAAGGCCACTAACCTCGTTCTGGTCAGCGCGGCGCTGGGCGGGAGCGCTGGGCGGGGCCTCCGAAGCCCCGCCCCTCACGCACGCGTCGGGTCGCCGTGGCAACGCACTTCTAGGTCGCAGCCAGAGTGACGCGTGGCCGCTAGCCGCACGGCGCTCTCGGCCACACTCGGCATTGACAAGGGGCTTTGACAAGGGTAGCTTCGGCAGTGATGACGGACGAGGACTCTGAGACTTCTGCCAGCGAGGTGCAAGCCCAGGATGAGAGCGAGCTGCCTGTTATCCAGCTGTGTGGGCTGGTGGAAGAGCTCAGGTACCAGCCTGCCGGCTTCTGAGGGCGGTTGCTCCTCAGCGTGTGGTCTCGGAGCTTGTTCCAGCACTGACTGCTCCAAGTCCGCATTGAACACTGAGGAAACTGAGACCCCCAAAGTGGGGAAGGCGCTTAACTTTGCTCTTTATTCCCGTGTTTCCACTGCCATGGCGCTAACAAGCCACTGATGGAGCCAAAAAAAGAAGGTGGTGCGAAGCCCAGAGGGTAATTGGTGAAGCCAGAGCTTCAGCCTGGTGGGTCTGTCTGGTGCCACACTGCGTGCTTAGCTGCTCCTCTACTGTGCGGCGGCAGCTTGGACCAGGTGACCTCTAAGCCCCTTTCCAATGCTAAGATTCTATGCTAAACTTAATGTGGCAGCAGATAGAAAGGAGGCTATTGAGATGTTTTTAGTATGAAGCAACATATCTGAACCTGAGTATAAGCAGGGAGGTGGACAGCAAAGAAGGACTAGCTCAATATTCTGTATTTTTAGCAGTCTGTTTTAATATCTACTATAGCAAGTAAATTGTATGTCAAGATTCCATGATGTAGTTGAGGTTAATTGTACAACTTACTGGTCTCACACAGAACATCCTGGCCTGGCAGCTGAATAGGTGTTACTTCAATATATTTATAAATAGTTTAGGTCAGAATTGAGGTATTATTGCTAAAATAGCTACAATCTTTTGAGTGCTTATTATGTGCCAAGTATTTTGCATATATGACCTTATAGAATGGCACATAACCATAGAAAGTTGGTGAGGAAACAGACACAAAAGTTAAGTCACTTTCCTACAGTCACACAACTAGTCAGTGGTAGTGCCAAGATTAAGACTCAGGTGTAACTCCTCAGCCTACACTGGGAACATGACATATGCTGAAAAAGAAAGATGCTTTGATACATTGGGCTTTTCTGTTGACCCTTTCCCACTAATCTTAAAATTCAGACAAACAGGATTTTCAGCTCAATAAACAGATATTCAGCTCAATAATGTATGCAAATATCAGAGCTGTTCTCTCTCATATATACATTTACATACATATGTGTGTATTATACGTATAGAACATACATGTATGTTATATAAGTTAAAAGGGTCATAATCTTGGCATATACAGAATAAGCTAGGTTTATTATCTCTAGTTGTTTAAAAACCATCTATTCAAAGCTTTTCCACCATTTATAATAGACTTCTAGTGGATACTTCATCCATTGCGTGCTGGAAATGAAAGAGCTGAGAAATATAAACCAAAGGAAAAACCTCTGAAGATTGTGGATGTGTGTAATTTCAAGAATTCAGTAGTAATTCAGAAGGAAACTCACAAATGGGTTAGAAGATACTTGAAGAAGAAACTTGTAGCAATTTAAAATATATAGGCATGTCTCATTTTATTGCATGTTGCTTTACTGCACTTTGCAGATATTGTGTTTTTTACAAAATGAAGGTTTGTAGCATCCCTGCATTGAGCAAGTCTATTGATGCCACTTTTTCCAACAGCATTTGCTCACTTCGTGTCTCTGTCACATTTTGGCAATTCTTGCAATATTTCAAACTTTTTCATTATTATTATGTTTGCTATGGTGATTTGTGATCAGTGATTTTTGATGTTACTATTGCAAAAGGATTATGACTCACTGAAGGCTCAGATGATGGTTAGCATTTATTTAGCAATAAAGTATTCTTAAAGTAAGGTATGTATTTTTTTTAGACATAATGCTATTGCACATTTAGTAGACTACAGTATAATGTAAACATAACTTTACATGCACTGGAAAACCAAAAAATTTATATGACTCACTTTATTGCAATATTTGCTTTGTTGAGGTGGTCTGGAACTGAACCTGGAATATCCCTAAGGTATGCCTGTAATCCCAGTGCTCTGAATTTTGTGGCTCATTAGATGTATTTTTTAAATATATAGAATACTTAAATTGCATTTACTGTGTGCCAGACACTGACCCAAAGTCTTTGCATTTCTTATCACAACCCTCAATGATAGGTGCTGTTATTATTCCCATTTTACAGATGAGGAAAGTGAGGCACCAAGAGGTTAAATATCTTGCAGAAGGTCAGACAAAGCTAGTAAGTGTTAAATACTAGTTATTTGGGGTTTAAACTCCTATTGGTGGAACTTACTTAGGCACCCTCTGTCTTGCAGCTATGGAAACTCTGCTCTCAAAACCGAGACAGAGATGTTTGAAAAATATTACAATAAACTGGAGCCCAGGGACAAGCAACCTCCACGATTATCAGAAATTAAAATATCAGGAGCAGAAATTGCACAGGTACACAAGAGAGATCTAAGAATTCTTTTATTCTGTTTGTCCCTTTAGATGCAAGTGGTGTTTGTTATCCATTTTTGGTGTTCCCTCTTGGCCAAGTGGCATATGACCTTCTCACTGTTCTACTTTTGATTCTTCCTTCCCCTGCAAGGTTTCTCTTTCAAATGAGTATGAAGGGAATCAGGTTCAACTCACAGTGGATTGACTCTCACAGAATATCTTAGTTAATTTGAAATAACTCCCTTCATTTTGGGGACCCAAACGTGTACAAGGCCTGGCCAGCCACATACAGGAGTGAAGATGGGCCTGGTGTGGGCACTGGAGAGTTCCTCCCTCATCTAAAAGGGCCAGCCAGACAACCTGGTATTGCCAGAGCAGCTGATTTTTTTCAAGAGAAGCTGGAAATCTGGATTATTTTGGTAGAAGCCTCTGATTTTCAAATGTGGGTAATTAATTTCTTTTTAATTTAAAACTGTGTATAGGTCTATTTTTTGAGGGCCAAACAATGTCATCTTCAGGTCCACACATTCCCTGGGCCACCTGCTTTTGACCTTTGGCTTCAATGCCTAGGAAATCCAAAATTCTTGTCTTTTTGGTTTTTGCTGAACACCGTGGCCCCCGATGCAATTTCTCTTCTGTGTTCAGTTTGGGCAGCACTGAGCTCCAGGCTTTCCCTGACACTGACTTGAGTGCTAGTCTATAGCAGGTTCACGGTTTTCCCACCCTTAAGACACTTTCCCTTATTTATTTTCAGTTCATAGCCAAGCATAGGCCTTTGATGTATTTGGCACGGTACCTTAGGTTGACTTGTGAAATGAACATCACTTCAGGCCTAATATCCAGAATCCTTTCACATTGAATTGGTTCTCTCTGGACGTCATTCAGGGCGATTTCTAGCAGGCCCGAGTGGTCGTTTTGGTGCCCACCTCAGGCTGCTTTATTGACAATTCCTATTTGACAATGTCTTTGTTTTTCTTGTGTTACAGTTACGAGGCAAGCATAGATCCAAATCCCACATAAGTCGGGAACGTGTAACAGGCCTCAGCGTGGACCAAAAATTCAAGCTTGTGCAAAAAGAGCTGGACGATGCAAAGAATGAAATAAGGCACATAAGGGCAAATGCCGAGAGGGACCTGCAGCATCACGAGGTATACTTTCCTATAGGCTGTCCTCCCTGGGCTCCCCGTTTCCACCTCAGCAAGAAGTACCTATAGTATGTTCATATAACTGTTGGTGCTTTGAGAGAAACACAAGTAGGATAAAATAAATTGAGGACCTACCTTTAAGGAACTTACCACCTGCCTGAGGAGATATCAAATTTTAAACTCTTTAAGATGAAAAATTTCAAAATACACGAATGTAGAGAAGCTAGCATAGCGAACCCTTATGTATTCAACACCCACACGTAACAGTCATCAATGCATGGCCACTCTTGTTCTCTCCGTATCCCTACCAACTTCCCCCTCATAATAGGCCACTGGGCTATTATGAAGTGAATCTTAAACATATCATTTATCTGTAAATATTTCAATATATGTCTCTAAGACATGGATTCTTTTTTAAAAAACCCATAACCATAATAACCATAAAAGCCCTTAAAAATTTTAAATAATTCCTTAATAATACAATGGGCTGGAGGTTTAAGTCAGTGAGTTGGGTGAAAAATGCCTTGTCACCCTCCATATGCAGCGTCCATGACCATGGTGCATGTCTTGTTGGAGACCACTGCAATCAGTTTTCCTCCAGAGAAGAAACATCGCTGTTAACTTGGTTGCCCATGGAATGAAGTTGTTGGCTTGCATTTGATAGCCATGTTGTATGACAAATAGATATTTCTAAATTTTTCCATTTCTAAATGGAGGCACACACAGAATCACACTCATTTCCTTGAAAGAGATGGATCAGTGGACTCATGTCTCCATTGATAGAATCATCTGTACTGCATAAACCTATCCTTTCCCTCTCTCCCTCTCTCCCTCCCTCCTGCTCTTTCCCCTCTCTCCTTCTTTCTCTTCCCAAACATGCATCGTTGAATTCTAACATGTTAAAGGAGGTCAGGATGTGGTAACTTTGTCCTGACATGCTAGACTGTGTGATTAAACATCACGGTGTGGGCTAGAGTGGTCAAAGAAGACTGTGTTGAGGAGGTGGGGCTGGACATAGGACTTGGCATGGCCTTGAAGAATGGTGGCATTTGTTTAAGGAATAGGAAGACAAGGGCACCCTAGGTAAGGTGAATGACATGAACAAGGAAGTGGAGGTAGGAATGGACATGGCAAGTTAGGACCTTGAGGAGGCTGGTGTAATTACAGAAGAGGGTGCTTTGGGGGCTATGGTAGGAAATCAGGTCGAGTAGGGCTGTGAGACCTTGAAAGCCAAGCAGAGGGGCTTCTCTTTGATGTCTTAGAAATCAGGACCCCAGTGAGGATAACTGAGCAGAAGAGTGATGCATAGGAAGTAGCATTTAAGGTGGATGGATGTTCTGGCCTGTGAAGATGATGGGGAGGGAGGAGGCTGGGGCCAGACGCCGGCCGGAGAAGGAAGATGCTTTTGCTTCTTGGTGCCCAGTGAAAAAACCTGAACAAAGATGATTTGCTCTGCAGCTACTCATTTCGTTCTTTAAGATATTGTGTGTGTCTTTGTGTTTTCTTATTTAAAGACAATCTCTGTGGTAGCAAAATTTAAACATACAGGTAAGCTAAAAGAGGAACATTTGAAAACATCCACAGTCTTACCACTTAAGACTTGTATTTGGCTCTTGTATTTTTCTCCTAGAATTTATATTATTTTCTATGTGTGTATGAGTTTCTTTATAAAAAGGTATCATATTATTTGGTAAACTATACTTTTCACTTAATAATGTCTTTCCGTATCATTACATAGATTCATTTATAACATCTTTTTAAAAATTATAGAGTGCTTCTTTGCCTCCCCACTAATCCATCTTTCCAGATATGACTGTGGTTAATGTTTTGGCATACAGCCTTCCAGATATTTTTTATATATATGATATGATATTAATGTTATAATGTTTAATGGATAAATAATGTTTCAGATATGGAAATACATATTTCTGGAGATACTCAAGGCCCTGTTGTTTTTTGTTTTTTAAAATCCACCCTCATCACCTCTTTTTAAAAAAAATTATTTATGTTTGGCTGCATTGGGTCTTCATTGCTGCTCGTGGGCTTTCTCTAGTTGCAGTGAGTGGGGGCTACTCTTCATTGCTGTGCGCGGGCTTATTGCGGTGGCTTCTCCTGTTGCAGAGCATGGGCTCTAGGTGTGCGGGCTTCAGTAGCTGTGGCATGAGGGCTCAGTAGTTGTGGCTCATGGGCTCTAGAGCCCAGGCTCAGTAGTTGTGGCACATGGGCTTAGTTGCTCCACGGCATGTGGGATCTTCCCGAGCCAGGGCTCAAACCCGTGTCCCCTGCATTGGCAGGGGGATTCTTAAACACTGCACCAGCAAGGAAGTCCCAAGGCCCTGTTTTTGTTTGTTCTTCCCCTTTATATCGAGACTATAACTTTTTTGAGGCATGCTTTTAAATAATAATATTTGTATTGTCAATTTGTATCTTAAGGATATCTTTCTAAGACTAAGAAGAAACGTTATGCATTGGGACACAAATAGGTCACCCAGTACGTCTAGGTTTCCTTAGATGGCTATATCCTTGAGAAATTTTGTAAACTGTTCTCTCTTTGTGCTGGTTCCCCCAGGCTATCATTGAGGAAGCTGAAATTCGGTGGACGGAAGTTCAGAGAGAAGTGCATGAGTTTGAAAAAGATATTCTAAAGACCATATCCAAGAAGAAAGCGAGTATTTTGGCCACTCAGAAAGTGATGAAGTACATTGAGGACATGAACCGCCGGAGGGTGAGTGGGCAGGAGGTTAGAGCTTAGAAGGGGAGATAGATTCATAGAACGATGACACAGAAGTGGCCCACGTGAGGCAGCCCCACTCCATTTGCTCCACCGTAAATGCTGCCCACATATGCAGACTTTTTGTGTCCCTCAGAGCATGTGTGTCTTAAAATGCAAGTTTATCCAGTCTAAAATCAATCAGGCAGGATGAATATTCATAGTATCTCAGACCGTATGTAAGTCCCCTACATACGAACCTTCAAGTTGCGAACTTTCAAAGATGTGAACATGTGTTATAAACCTACAGTACAGTACTATACAGCTGATTGTGTTGGTTGGGTACCTAGGCTAACTTTGTTGGACTTACAAACAGATTGGACTTATGACCACGTTCTCAGAATGGAACTCGTTCATATGTAGGGGACTTACTGTATTTTGCTTTTTGTTTCAAGATCTGATGTTATCTTGAGAAAGGTGTGAGTCTATCTAGTCAGGTGACTACGTGGCATGCGACAAGTAAATCTTAATTTCTTTCAGTTCCATTATTGTAAGAATGAGACATAAAATGCTCCTTCTTTTCCAAAGGTTTTGTAGCATATCAAACTTTGGATCCTGGAGATAGGTAGAGTCACTAACTGTAACATGTTATATGTAATGAAAATTATGTAAATTACCAAGAGAACAATAGACCAAAGAATCATAAATCATTTTGTCAGTAAAGGCCCCTGTACCTAAAGATATACCCAAGTTATCTTGAATTTAAAATCAATAGAAAATTTGTATGGAGCAGACCCAGTTTCCTCTGCTTCTTGGTCATGAGTAAAATACCATAGCAACACCAGCTTGAGTAGCCATAAAAGACTTAAAAATAGGTGACTGAGTGTTAGGGCTCAAGGTTTAGTTTTGCAGCCCCAGACCTGCCACCTTTTCAAACCAACAGGGAAGAAGAAGAGCAATGGATTAAAATTTGCTTTTATTTTTCAGGATAATATGAAGGATAGATTATGTTTGAAAAATGTCTCTCTCAAAGTCCAGAGGAAAAAGATGCTTTTACAATTGAGGCAGGTATGTGGCTTTGTCTTTCTTTTTTTTAAGGTTACTGTGGTGGGTAGAACAACGTCTTCCCAAAGATGTCCATGTCCTAATTCCTGGAGTCTGTGAGCATGTTACCTTACGTGGCATGAAGATCGTGCAGGTGTGATTAAGTCAAGGATCTTGAGATGGGGAGTTTATCGTAGATTATCTGAGTGGGTCCAATGTAATCACAAGGGTCCTGATGAGAGGAAGGCAGGAGAATGAGAGTCAGAGAAGATGTGGTAATGGAAGCAGAGATCAGAGTGATGCACTTTTAAGATAGAGGAAGGGATTATGAACAAAGGATGCAGGCTACCTACAGAAGCTGGAAAGGGCAAGGAAACAGATTCTCCTCTTGAGCCTCCAGAAGGAGTGCAGCCCTGCCAACACCTTGATTTTGGTCCAAAGAACCATTTCGGACTTCTGAACTCATGAGCTATAAGATAATACATTTATGTTGTTTTAAACACTTGAATTCGTGGTCATTTATTACAGCAGCAACAGGAAACTAATACAGTTTCTGTGCTGGCAAATCTGTAGATGGAGTTGGCTTGAATTTAAAAGACCCTCATGACATACTTATTGACCCTTTTGGGGAATGTGGCCTGGGTGGCACAGTTAGTAGTATGCCTTGGTAAGTCTTTGAACAGCTGACTTTAAAGGCTCCTGATTAAAGGCGGTAAGACAGACATGGCACAGGGCCTCTAGAATGTGGTTATATAGCTCCATCCTCTTTTAGCTCAATATTTTTGTTATTAACTCATTATATGGACGCTGATGGCATGTGCATCAGAGGTGGCCACTGACAGTGACACAGAGTTGGGCAGGAGAATTAAGATACCTGGGAATTATTGCTTCATTGACTTAGGATCCCAAAGCCTCAACAGGCTGGGACAACTTTAACACATGAAGTGACTAAGGACAAATGTAAGGTCCTGCACTTTGATCCCCCCAAATATCTGCACAGGTGCTGGGTGGCTTAGTCATGGAGAAGCTGATAAAGTCCACTCAGCTGGGGGTGGTGCTGCAGCCTAGGCTGCACTCCACAGTGCCCTCCAAAAAAGGGTGGTCTCACTGCACTCTGTTCTGAGTAGCCCATCTGGAGCCCTGTTTCTCAGGGAGAGTGCCACACTTGAAAGAACCTGTAAACTAGAGTCCACTTAGGAGAGGGAATGGAGAGCAAGGGGAGAGAAAGCACGTCAGAGGACCTGCAACTGATGGGGCCAAGGAGGAGGAGCCCACAAGAGCCATGGCTGCTGTCTCCAAGTGCTCTGGCTGCTGTAGGGAAGAGAACGTACTGCTTGGGAGGACCCCCCAGGGTGGAGCTGGGTTGGGGTGAAAGTGTCAGCCAAGGAGAGTTGAGTTCAGCATAAGAAAGAACGCGGCCCCAGCTGAGCTGCCTCCTGATACTGAGTTCCTAGTTCTCTGGGCTTCATGCAAGCTCAGGCATCCTGAAGCGTGAGAGGGGAAGCAGATGGATGACCTTTAACCTAAAAGCCACTGCTACACAGAGATGACACTGATGTGGTCCTGCCCTCGCAGGCTCACAGGCTGCAGGGAGTGGTGATGGTGAGAAAAGGCATGGATGCATAACTGCCATACAGAGGAAACAGTGACAGGGACCAGGAGCCACAGCCTCAGGAGGCTGTGTGGAGGGAGGGATTACCCTCTGGTGTGGAAGATGGGCTGGGAACATTTGAGCTGGAGGGTGGGTCAGTTGGGGCTTAAGGAAATTGTTCTGTTGTTTTGGGGGAAAGGGAATAAGATGCCTTCGAGGAGGTAGTACAGTATGAGTAGCACGTGGGGATGGGGAACAGATCTGCCTTTGGCTCTTGTGTACCACAAATGTAAGATGGCACAGACCTGGTGGGGCAGGTAAGGTGGGACCAGGGCTGGGGAGCGAACCCAGCGCACTGATACACCCGCCCCATGCAGAAATGTCATGGGATCAAAGGAAGGGCGTTTATGGGCTGCTTGTCCTGGGTTTTCCAAGTTAAAAACAACTTTTAAATGGCCATTCTTCCTACACAGCCCTGTTTAGTCACCACTTCCTGGGGAAAGCCTCCCCTGACCCAGCATTCCATTCCCTTCTGGGCTGGCTGAGGGGCTTCTGTTTACCATCTGCCCCTGTGTGTCCCACTACACCACGCTATGACCTGTCTGAGAACTGTCATTGAGTGTGGGAGTATTGTATTTACTCAGATCTCTATCCCTGGTGCCTAACACCATGCCTGGCACCAAGCAGATCCCCAATCCAAGTTCGTTGAATGACTGAATGATGACTGACTTCCAAAAGCTCACTAGGAATTGCAAGGTGCGAGCCATACATTCAAAAGTCACAACCTCACATCGTTTCTTCTCTCTGAGCTGTAGAAGGAAGAGGTGGGAGAGGCCCTCCACAATGTTGACTTTCAGCAGCTGAAGATCGAGAATGCTCAGTTTTTAGAGACAATTGAAGCAAGGAATCAAGAACTGATCCAGCTGAAGCTGGTATCCGGAAACACCCTGCAGATCCTTAACGCGTACAAAGTAAGGTCCGCGCTGGTCCCCAGGGCTTCCTGTGCCTACCTTTCCAGCCACGGAGAGGTACTAGGGCACCACTGTGGTTTCACTGAGAGCCAAGGTGTCCTTCACTCCCCTGTTGCTCTCTGATTTCTCCCGACGAAGCCATGTCTTCTAAAATACTCCTGACGTCGCCACAATCCTAGCTGCGCATTAGAACCATCCAAGGAGCCTTTTGTTTTTTTAAAGATTAGACAGACTCTCTAGTCCAATCCTGACCAATTGAATTAGGGAGTGAGGGCCATGCATCTTTTTTTTCCCCTTAACTCCTAGATGATTTTTATGCACAGTGAGTTTTGATAACCAACCACATTTAGGGCCGTGTTGAATTTAGTGTGTACTAAGCACTTCTTGCTTAAAACCCTGCAAAGGAAATCATCTTAGCTATAAATCAGAAAACTACTAAATAATTCCTCATCCACACAGAACCCTTTTTGTAGAGAAAGAGGCACTATTGATAATTAAGCAGAAACAGTGGGCATGAACATGGCCTGTCCTCGGCAGACCAGGATGCCTGGTCACCCTGCTGGCAACTGTCTGATGCAATAGTCAGCTAACTGTGGGCCCGTGTATCCTGCCCACTGGTCTGGGAGCTAAGGATGGTTTTTACAGAGGAACATTTGCAACTGATTTGATAGAGAACACTCCCTTTGAAACCCAATTAAGCAAAATTGATTTCTCCCTGAGAAATTTCATTCTTCTCAATAGTAGACCTACATTCCAAAATATTATACTTAATTATTTTATTTTGAATTTTATCAATAAAACATTTGTGGAAATTTGTTTTTTCTCTTGTTAGTGTAAGTAATTACACAATATGCTCAATTTTGCCCCTTGGCCTGCAAAGCCTAAAATATTTACTATCTGGCCTTTTACAGAGCAAGGTTGCTGACCCCTGGCCTAGTGTCTAGGTGGCAAGAGCGGCCACGGGCTTAGGTAGCTCACAAGTAAGCTTCATTTGGCCCACACAGTGTCATTTAAAAATGTGAATTCGAATGTGTTTAGACTATGTATATGTTTGTCCAGCGTTTTCCTTTTACAAATGAAAAACCTGAGGCCAAAAGAGGCAGAGTAATTGCTGGATTCAGGCAACATGTTTGTGACAGAGCTTGGACTCCTAGGCCAGTGCGTGTCCCACCTCACCCAACTGCCTTCCCCTGGCATAACGTGTGTAGACAAGGCCGTGCTCACATTCTGAAATTCATGTATCCAACTGGAGAGCCTCGAGGTACGTGGTTACATCACATTGGACCTTGATCTTATCCTGAGAAATCAACTGAGTGGCACAGGGCCAGTCTGGTCTTGTGGGGAAAAGCCAGGGCTTTGGAGTGGAGCTACTGGTTTATAAAATGCAACAGCTAGGTCCAGGGCTTGCGCTCCTTAGGACATCTAAATGCACAGTGCCTATTGATTGTGACACCCAAGCAGCGGCAACACAGGCCACGGTGGGCGGAATGGGAGCCATTCCTGTCGGAATCCCAGGGGCCAGGGTGCCTGTAGGCCTGTTTAGAATAATCGCAAGCAGATGGTGGAGCTGTGAGGAGACGCCTGCTGGAGTTCTAAGGGGGACACAGCGAGGGGCTGAGAGGGAAACAGGCTCACTTTTCCATGTCTCAGTTCTCAGGCCTTCTGGGAGAAATGGGGCCCAACAACTGTGGGTTGTAGAGTCTGGCCTCACCTGGGTTTGAATGGGGACTCTACTGGGGGCTATGGGCCGATGCGTCACCTCTCAGAAGCAGGTTTTTGTGACTTACCACCAGGACAGACCTCCGGCTGGTCTGTGATGTGTCCCCAGCACTGAGGACAGGGCCTGGCCAAAGCAGGTGCTCAGCATGTATTGTCAAAAACTGCTAAAAATTCAGGTGTATGTTTAGGGGATGGAAGGGTGGCAGGAGGGATCGCTTTCATATAAATGTCAAACACCCAAGTATGAGACCTAATTAAAAATATATAGAATACGGCTTCCCTGGTGGCGCAGTGGTTGAGAGTCCGCCTGCCAATGCAGGGGACACGGGTTCGTGCCCCGGTCCAGGAAGATCCCACATGCCGTGGAGCGGCTGGGCTGGTGAGCCATGGCCGCTGAGCCTGTGCGTCTAGAGCCTGCGCTCCACAATGGGAGAGGCCAGAACAGTGAGAGGCCTGCGTACCGCCAAAAAAAAAAAAAAAAAAAAAAAAAAAAAAATATATATATATATATATATATATATATATATATATATATATATAATAATTTTTCTCTATTACCAAATGTGCTGAGTACCTACGGCATGCCAGGCACAGGGCTAAGTGCTGAGGGTACAGCTGTGAAGGAGACAGACATGGTCTCTTCTCTTCTATGAGTTTTATGAGTGGATCTCAGTCAAGGGGGCCCCTTTTTCTCTGCTATGCCTTCAAGCCCTGCCTGATGGAGGCTGATAGAATAAAAGCATGTGACTACAGCTTGAGGTGTCGCTCTTTTTTTTTTTTATTGCAGTACGTGGGCCTCTCACTGTTGTGAGAGGCCCTCTCCCATTGCAGAGCACAGGCTCTGGACGCGGGGCGGCATGTGGGATCCTCCTGGACCGGGGCGCTAACCTGTGTCCCCTGCATTGGCAGGCGGACTCTCAACCACTGCGCCACCAGGGAAGCCCGAGGTGTCGCTCTTAACTGACTGTAAACTAGTGATCCGTGTATAAACTAGTAGTGCCTTGTGTTAGATAGAATTCCAAGATGTCCCCCAAGACTCCCCGCCCCCTGGTATATTCACTCTGCACAATGCCCAGGGCTCTGGATACGACAGATTCTGTTATTAGATTCCATTCTGCTCTATTATTAGGTTAGATTAGAGGGCACCCTTGACCTTGAGATGAGGATATTATCCCAGTGGGTCTGACCTAATCACTTGAGCCCTTTGAAAGTAGAGAGTTTTCTCTGGATGAGGAAGGCAGAGATTTGAAGCATGAAGGGAATTCTCTGGATGAGAAGTTCTCCATTGCCGGCTCGAAGATAGAGGGACCACATGGAAGGGGTCTGAGGGAGGCCTCCAGGAGCCGAGGGCCGCCTCCTGCTGACAGCCAGAAAGAAAATGGAGAGCTCAGACTTACAACTTCAAGGAAATGCTTCCTACCAACAACCTGTGAGCTTGGCAAGGACCCAAGGTCCAGATAAGACCCGGCCCTGGCCAACACGGTGGGTCGCTCCCTGGGCAGAGAATCCAGCCACACTGTGCTTGGACTTCTGATCTACAGAAACTGTGAGATAATAAATGTGTGTTACTTTAAGCCACAAAATTTGTGATAATTTGTTACACAGCAACAGAAAGCTAACATGCCTTTTCAGAAGTAGCTGCCTCAATGACCATTATCCTGCTCAGGACCCCAAATTACTCTCATTATACCTCCTTGAAGGCCTCGCCCCAGTAGAGCCAGGGGCTGCCTTGAGCTTCCATTTTTTCCTGTCCTGTGTCTCTAACTGTCTCTCTAAGTTGTCGGGTGAATGACTCTTTTCCCTCTGCTCTCGTCTTCTCCCACCTGACTGGCTGGTGTGCAGTGAAGTCCTGTCCTGCCTTCCCTTCCCCACAGCTGACCCCCTCAGCCTGGCCTCTTATCCACTTTTGCTTTCCTCAGAAGAGCAACTTCATGCGAGATGTGGAACAGGAAATGAGCCTTAAAGAAGGGATTGGAGAGGAGAGGAATGGGGAGGGAGGTGGCCCCAGGTGCTCTAAGTTCCCCCAGGCAGGTGGCTCCAGGCTTTTCTGCCAGGTCTAAGATTTGATACCTTCGGACATTGCCCCAGTACCCTCCTTTCCCCGGCTCCTTATGGATCCTCCTCTCCCAAGGCTCTTTCCTCTGCTTGAAATGTTTTTCCCACCCCTCTTACCTAGACATACTTGACTTCACCTCTCTTTTTCCAGCATCCCTTCCTCCAGGGAAACCTTCGGGACCAGTACCCATGCATTCTTGGTGCTTGGCACAGTTGCAGTTTGGCATTTCTTCTTGCACCTCCGTCAGGGCGGTGAGCCGGCCTCATGGTGGCTGGGCCTAGGTTTTTTGCCGACCTGTGCTTGGGTGGGTTCTCAGGGTTTGTTGGCCAGCCCCCTGGAGTCACTGGCTTCTGTCCCTTGGCCCCCTCCTCCTCAGCCAAGCAGAGCACATCCCAGCTCCTCCAGGTTGACTCTTCACCACTAGTAGATGGAGGTCCAAAGGGGGCAAGCCTAAGAAGCAGGGGTCAGGGAGGAGCTGGTGAGGGGCGGCAGCAAAAGATGCAACAGGAAGCTGTGGAGCAGCTCCTGCAGGATCTCTCCAGCACCAGCAGGCCCAGTCCTGATAGGCTTTGGAGACAGTGGTGGAGTCCATGGCCTGTGAAATTACGCTGCCTGGGATCAAACCTGGCTCCCCCTTGTCTCTGTGACCCCGGGGAAGTTGTTTCACCTCCCTAAAAGTCAGCTGCCTCACCTGTACAGTGGGCTCACAGTAGCATCCACCTCTTCATCCAAGTGAGGTAGTGATGGCGGCCGTCTGCCGTGGGTTTTCCATGTGTGAGGCACCGTGCTCAACACTTTACCAGGTTTGTCTCCCTTAAGCCTTTCTACAACCCTACAAGGGAACTAGCCCTAGTTTAGAGAGGTTCTCGTAGTAAGTGGTGGGGTGGGATTTGGGTCCAGGTGTATCTGGCTACTTTGCAGGTGAGGACAAGCCTCCCGAGGTCCTCTCCTCCCCTGCCACTTAGACACCAGGATTCTGAAAATCTGGGCAGCCATGAGAAGGGCAGGCCCAAGTTCCTGGTTGGTCCTGCTATTCTGCTTAATAAAGAGCTGTTTGTCTGTCTATCCTTCCTATAGTTCTAAACAATCATCTTTGCTCAAGCCTTGCTGTGTTGTTATATTTCAGAGTAAACTACGCCGAGCCATGGAGATGTCCCTCGATCTGGACAAAGAGTTCTTGTTGAGAAAAGAGTTACTCGAAAAAGTTGAAAAAGAAACCCTGCAAGTAGAGCAGGTAGGAGAGGGTAAAACATACTGTTTCTGGTGTTTTTCTCCTTCTGTCTACAAGGGCTCGGGTCAGCATTCACCAAGATCTAGGCCACCTTGGTTTTTGTCTAGAAAAGCCTAGATCATAAAAACCAAAATAGCTCTGGGCCATCAAATGAGAAAGTGGCCCCTGGAGGCTCCAGTCCATGGTGTTGCATTTTACTGCCGGGTTGGAATCTAGTGTCAGAAATCATGAAATCATCTAGAAACTGCAGAGTCCAGATGACTCTCAAGAATTCCTTAAGTGACCCATAAGTTACCAAATTCAAAGTGTAGTGTATTCAATCTGGCAAAAAAAATGTATGATGCATGTAATAATGCAACTGATATGAGAAAAAGAACACATGGCAAAATATAACTTTCTGTGTAAAGGAGAGAAAGCTCTTTAAACATGGAGCTCTCACTCGGTACAGCAGATGCTCAGATGGCAGACCTGTGACCTCTGTCCCAGGCCCACTCCAGGGCCTATGGTCACCATGTGAAAATGTGTGGTGTCATCTGAGCTCCCGACATCTGCACTGGGATTGAATGCTCTCATTATTTTGTTGAACACATAGAGTTGAATTTCCACCAGTTACACGCACCTAGGATATGACTCAAAGGAGGCTTTGGGGGCAAGGTGACGGAAAATGAGCCCTGGACCTGTGTTCAGAAGGCCTGGCATCAGGTTTGTATTGCCAGTCTCTAGCCTTGAGCAAGCCTTTGAATTAGACAGAACTGTTTCCACGTCTGTGAAAAAGACGTCACAGCCCTTGTTGCGGTAATCAGATAGGACGATGCTTTGTCAACCGCTTAAAGCCATTATTTCAGTTATTACTGTCATTGCCTTGAATGAGCCTGAAGTGTCCCCAGCAGCATGTGTGGCCCCAAACCTGCCTACAACAGCCAAAAAGCCACAGGATTACTACATTTGACTCGGTTTTGCCATGGCATCCGCATCATATCCTTGAAGGAGAACCAGTACCCTTTGCAAAAAAGTCGGTCTCGCTGCAGAGTGGCCGGTAACAAAGGTGAAGCAAAAGTCTGTGTGCTCTCTCCATGCAGAATTCCTGTGGTACTTCTTTGTTTGGGATGATATTTATTAGATTACAAGTAAAACATGAAATCAATTTTTAAAAGCCCAGCATTCACTACTTAGTATATTTTCATTTTCGTAACTTTTAAAAAAACAGCTCTATTGGGATATAATTCATATATCAAACAATTTACCAATTTAAAGTGTACATTTGAGTGGTTTATAGTATATTCACAGAGTTGTGTAACAATCAGCATAATTATTTTAGAACATTTTCGTCACCTCAGAAATAAACCCTGGACCAATTAGAAATCCTTCATTTCACCTCACCTCATTCCCTCCCTCTGACCATAGGTAACTACTAATCAGCTTTCTGTCTCTGTGAATTTGCCTTTTGTCAACCTTTCATATAAAAGGGATCATACAGTGTGACCCTTTAACTTTAATATTTTCAAGATGCATGTTGTAGCATGTATCAGTACTTGTTTCTTTTTATGGCTGAATAATGTTTCCTTGCATGTACCACATTTTGTTTAATCCATTCATCAGTTTGATCAATATTTGTATTGTTTTTGTTTTTTGGCTAATTTGAATAATACAGCTGTGAACATTCATGTACAAATTTTTGTGTGAATATATGTTTTCTTTTCTCTTGGACATGTAGCTAACAGTGGAATTGTGGGTTATATATATGGTACCTCTAGGTTTAACATTTACAGAACTGCCAAACTCTTGTGAAGTGGCTGCATCATTTTACATTCCCATCAAAAATGTACGTGTGTCACAAAGTTATTTATTTTATTTAATCCTTATAATAAACTTGAGGCAAGTAACATTTTTATCCCCATTTCTTTGTATATATAACTTCAGACACAGAAATATTAAATTTACTTGTTCCAAGTCTCACCTCTATTACGTGCAGATCAGCAATTCAAACCCAGGCTCAGACTCTTAGATCTTAATCACTTGATTTATTCACAGCCATGAATCCGCTATCCTGTAGTCATACATGCATCCCTTCAACAATACTTATGTGCCAAGAATTGCTCTGAATAAAATGATTAAGATTTTTTTAAAAATGTACGTGTGTGACATTCACAGAAAGATAGAGAAGTTGAAAAGGCAGAGGGCTATGTACCAGATGAAGGAACAAGATAAAACCCCAGAAAAACAACTAAATGAAGTGGAGATACATAGGCAACCTTCCAGAAAAAGAATTCAGAATAATGATAGAGAAGATGATCCAGGACCTCGGAAAAAAAAATAGAGGCAAAGATCAAGAAGATGCAAGAAACATTTAATAAAGACCTAGAAGAATTAAAGAACAAACAAACAGAGATGAGTAATACAATAACTGAAATGAAAACTACACTAGAAGGAATCAATAGCAGAATAACTGAGGCAGAAGAACAGATAAGTGACCTGGAAGACAGAATGGTGGAATTCACTGCTGCAGAACAGAATAAAGAAAAAAGAATGAAAAGAAATGAAGACAGCCTAAGAGACCTCAGGGATAACATTAAATGCAACAACATTTGCAATATAGGGGTCCCAGGAGAAGAGAGAGAGAAAGGACCCAAGAAAATATTTGAAGAGATTATAGTCAAAAACTTCCCTAGCATGGGAAAGGAAATAGCCACCCAAGTCCAGGAAGTGCAGAGAGTCCCATACAGGATAAACCCAAGGAGAAACATGCCAAGACACATAGTAATCAAATTGGCAACAATTAAAGACAAAGAAAAATTATTGGAAGCAGCAAGGGAAAAATGACATAACATACAAGGGAACTCCCATAAGGTTAACAGCTGATTTCTCAGCAGAAACTCTACAAGCCAGAAGGGAGTGGCATGATATACCTAAAGAGAGGAAAGGGAAGAACGTACAGCCCAGATTACTCTACCCAGCAAGGATCTCATTCATATTCGATGGAGGAGAAATCAAAAGCTTTACAGGGCTTCCCTGGTGGCGCAGTGGTTGAGAGTCCGCCTGCCGATGCAGGGGACACGGGTTCGTGCCCCGGTCTGGGAAGATCCCACATGCCGTGGAGCGGCTGGGCCCGTGAGCCATGGCCGCTGAGCCTGCGTGTCCGGAGCCTGTGCTCCGCAACGGGAGAGGCCACAACAGTGAGGCCCGCATACCACAAAAAAAAAAAAAAAAAAAAAAAAACTTTACAGACAAGCAAAAGCTAAGAGAATTCAGCCCCACCAAACCAGCTCTACAGCAAATGCTAAAGGAACTTCTCTAAGTGGGAAACATAAGAGAAGAAAAGGACCTACAAAAACAAACCCAAAACAATTAAGACAATGGTCATAGGAACATACATATCAATAATTACCTTAAACATGACTGAGTTAAATGCTCCAACGAAAAGACACAGGCTTGCTGAATGGATACAAAAATAAGACCCAACTATATGCTGTCTACAAGAGACCCACTTCAGACTTAGGAATGCATACAGACTGAAAGTGAGGGGATGGAAAAAGATATTCTATGCAAATGAAATCAAAAGAAATCTGGAGTAGCTATACTCATATCAGATAAAATAGACTTTAAAGTAAAGAATGTTACAAGAGACAAGGAAGGACACTACATAATGAGCAAGGGATCAATCCAAGAAGAAGATATAACGATTATAAATATATATGCACCCAACATAGGAGAACCTCAATACATAAGGCAACTGCTAACAGCTCTAAAAGAGGAAATCGACAGTAACACAATACTAGTGGGGGACTTTACACCGCACTTACACCAATGGACAGACCATCCAAACAGAAAATTAATAAGGAAACAGAAGCTTTAAATGACACAATAGACCAGATAGATTCAATTGATATTTATAGGACATTCCATCCAAAAACAGCAGATTACACTTTCTTCTCAAGTGCGCACAGAACATTCTCCAGGATAGATCACATCTTGTGTCACAAATGAAGCCTCAGTAAATTTAAGAAAATTGAAATCATATCAAGCATCTTTTCTGACCACAATGCTATGAGATTAGAAATCAATTACAGGGAAAAAAACGTAAAAAGCACAAACACATGGAGGCTAAACAATATGTTACTAAATAACCAAGAGATCACTGAAGAAATCAAAGAGGAAATCAAAAAATACCTAGAGACAAATGACAATGAAAACACGATGATCCAAAACCTATGGGATGCAGCAAAAGCAGTTCTAAGAGGGAAGTTTATAGCTATACGAGCCTACCTCAAGAAACAAGAAAAATCTCAAATAAACAATCTAACCTTACACCTAAAGGAACTAGAGAAAGAAGAACAAACAAAACCCAAAGTTAGCAGGAGGAAAGAAATTATAAAGATCAGAGCAGAAATAAATGAAATAGAAACAAAGAAAACAATAGCAAAGATCAATAAAACTAAAAGCTGATTCTTAGAGAAGATAAACAAAATTGATAAACCATTAGCCAGACTCATCAAGAAAAAGAGGGAGAGGACTCCAATTAATAAAATTAGAAATGAAAAAGGAGAAGTTACAACAGACACCGCAGAAATACAAAGCATCCTAAGAGAATACTACAAGCAACTCTATGCCAATAAAATGGACAACCTGGAAGAAATGGACAAATTCTTAGAAAGGTATAACCTTCCAAGACTGAACCAGGAAGAAATAGAAAATATAAACAGACGAATCCCAAGTAATGAAATTGAAACTGTGATTTAAAATCTTCCGCCAAAGAAACCTCCAGGACCAGATGGCTTCACAGGTGAATTCTATCAAACATTTAAAGATCTAACACCCATCCTTCTCAAACTCATTGAAAAAATTGCAGAGGAAAGAAAACTCCCCAACTCATTCTATAGGCCACCATCACCCTGTTACCAAAACCAGAAAAAGATACTACAGAAAAAGAAAATTAGAGACCAATATCAGTGATGAATATATATATATATATATATATATATATATATATATATATTTTTTTTTTTTTTTTTTTTTTTTTGGTACGTAGGCCTCTCACTGCTGTGGCCTCCCCCGTTGCAGAGCACAGGCTCCGGACACACAGGATCAGTGGCCATGGCTCACGGGCCCAGCCGCTCCACGGCACGTGGGATCCTCCCAGACCGGGGCACAAACCCATGTCCCCTGCATTGGCAGGCGGACTCCCAACCACTGTGCCACCAGGGAAGCCCCAGTGATGAATATTGATGCAAAAATCCTCAACAAAATACTCGCAAACAGAATCCAACAACACGTTAAAAGGATCATAGACCATAATCAAGTGGGATTTATCCCAGGGATGCAAGGATTCTTCAATATACGCAAATCAATCAGTGTGATACACCTTATTAACAGATTGAAAAAGAAAAACCATATGATCATCTCAATGGATGCAGAAAAAGCATTTGACAAAATTCAACACCGATTTATGATAAAAACTCTCCAGAAAGTGGGCATAGAGGGAACCTACCTCAACGTAATAAAGGCCATATACAACAAACCCACAGCAAACATCATTCTCAATGGTGAAAAACTGAAAGCATTTCCTCTAAGATCAGGAACAAGACAAGGATGTCCAGTCTCACCACTATTATTCAACATAGTTTTGGAAGTCCTAGCCACGGCAGTCAGAGAAGAAAAAGAAATAAAAGGAAACCAAATTGGAAAAGCAGAAGTAAAATTTTCCATTTGCAGATGACATGATACTATACATAGAGAATCCTAAAAATGCCACCAGAAAACTGCTAGAGCTAATCAATGAATTTGGTAAAGTTTCAGGATACAAAATGAATGCACAGAAATCTCTTGCATTCCTATACACTAATGATGAAAAATCTGAAGGAGAAATTAAGGAAACACTCCCATATACCTTTGCAACAAAAAGAATAAAATACCTAGGAATAAACCTACCTAAGGAGACAAAAGACCTGTATGCAGAAAACTATAAGACACTGATGAAAGAAATTAAAGATGATACCAACAGATGGAGAGATATACCATATTCTTGGATTGGAAGAATCAATATTGTGAAAATGACTCTACTACCCAAAGAAATCTACAGATTCAATGCAATCCCTATCAAATAACCAATGGCATTTTTTACAGAGCTAGAACAAAAAATCTTAAAATTTGTATGGAGACACAAAAGACCCCAAAAAGCCAAAACAGTCTTGAGGGAAAAAAACGGAGCTGGAGGAATCAGACTCCCTGACTTCAGACTATACTACAAAGCTACAGTAATCAAGACAACATGGTACTGGCACAGAAACAGAAATATATATCAATGGAACAGGATAGAAAGCCCAGAGATAAACCCTCGCACCTATGGTCAACTAATCTATGACAAAGGAGGCAAGAATATACAATGGAGAAAAGACAGTCTCTTCAATAAGTGGTGCTGGGAAAACTGGACATCTCCATGTAAAAGATTGAAATTACAACACTCCCTAACACCATACACAGAAATAAACTCAAAATGGATTAGAGACGTAAATGTAAGACTGGGCACTATAAAACTCTTAGAGGAAAACATAGGAATAACAGTCTTTGACATAAATCACAGCAAGGTATTTTTGATCCACCTCCTAGAGTAATGGAAATAAAACAAAAAATAAACAAATGGGACCTAATGAAATTTAAAAGCTTTTCTACAGCAAAGGAAACCATAAACAAGATGAAAAGACAACCCTCAGAATGGGAGAACATATTTGCAAATGAAGCAACTGACAAAG
Organism: Kogia breviceps; assembly: GCF_026419965.1. Taxonomy (NCBI): domain Eukaryota; kingdom Metazoa; phylum Chordata; class Mammalia; order Artiodactyla; family Physeteridae; genus Kogia; species Kogia breviceps. Next base: position 32,188,593 of record NC_081327.1, read on the forward strand.
GTTTAATCTCCAAAATATATAAGCAGCTCAATATCAAAAAATCAAACAACCCAATCCAAAAATGGGCAGAAAACCTAAATAGACATTTCTCCAAAGAAGATATACAGATTGCCAGCAAGCACATGAAAGGATGCTCAACATCACTAATCATTAGAGAAATGCAAATCAAAACTACAATGAGGTATCACCTCACACCAGTCAGAATGGGCATCATCAGAAAATCTACAAACAACAAATCCTGGAGAGGGTGTGGAGAAAAGGGAAGCGTCTTGCACTGTTGTTGGGAGTGTAAATTGATACAGCCACTATGGAGAACAGTATGGAGGTTCCTTAAAGAACTAAACATAGAATTACCATATGACCCAGCAATCCCACTACTGGGCATATACCCAGAGAAAAACATAATTCAAAAAGACACAAGCAGGGCTTCCCTGGTGGTGCAGTGGTTGAGAGTCCGCCTGCCGATGCAGGGGACACGGGTTCGTGCCCCAGTCTGGGAGGATCCCACAAGCTGCAGAGCGGCTGGACCCGTGAGCCATGGCCGCTGGGCCTGCGCGTCCAGAGCCTGTGCTCCGCAGAGGAAGAAGCCGCAACAGTGAGAGACCCGCGTACCACAAAAAGAAAAAAAAAAAAAAAAAAGACACATGCACCCCAATGTTCATTGCAGCACTATTTACAATAGCCAGGTCATGGAAGCAACCTAAATGCCCATCGACAGACAAATGGATAAAGAAGATGTGGTACATATATACAATGGAATATTACTCAGCCATAAAAAGGAACGAAATTGGGTCATTTGTAGAGACGTGGATGGATCTAGAGACTGTCATACAGAGTGAAGTAAGCCAGAAAGAGAAAAACAAATATCGTATATTAACGCATATATGTGGAGCCTAGAAAATAGTACAGATGAACCGGTTTGCAGAGCAGAATTTGAGACACAGAAGTAGAGAAAAAACATATGGACTCCAAGGGGGTAAAGTGGCAGGGGGTGGGGGTTGTGGTGTGATGAATTGGGCAGTTGGGATTGACATGTATACACTGATGTGTAGAAAATGGATGACTAATAAGAAAAAAACTACATAAAAGTTGAGTGGAAATATAAAGAAAATTCCTAGAACTTAAAAAAAGAAAATGTATGTGTGAGTGTTCCAATTTCTGTACATCTTCACCAACACTTGTTATTTTCAGGTTTTTTTTTTAATGTTGTCCTAGTGGTTGTGAAGTGGTATATCATTGTGGTTTCCATTTGAATTTCCTTAATGACTGATGACATGAAGCATCTTTTCATATGCTTTTTGGCCACATGTCTGTCTTTTTTGCAGAAATGTCTATTCAAGGCCTTTGCCCAGCTTTTTAAAAAATAAATTTATTTATTTTATTTATTTATTTTTGGCTGAGTTGGGTTTTTGTTGCTGCATGAGGGCTATCTCTAGTTGTGGCAAGTGGGGGATACTTTTCATTGTGAGGTGCAGGCTTCTCACTGCAGTGGCTTCCCTTGTTGAGGAGCACAGGCTCTAGGTACACAGGCTTCAGTAGTTGTGGCACGCAGTCTCAGTAGTTGTGGCTCGCAGGCTCTAGAGCACAGGCTCAGTAGCGGTGGCTCACGGGCTTAGTTGCTCCACAGCATGTGGGATCTTCCCAGACCAGGGCTCAAACCCATGTCCCCTGCATTGGCAGGTGGATTCTTAACCACTGTGCCACCAGGGAAGTCTCTCCTATGTCTTTTCTTAAGACTTTTATAGGTCTTAAATTTAGGTTATGATCCATTGTGAGTTACTTTGTAAATGGTGTGAGGAAGGGGTCCAAAAGCTGAAAGAAGAAAGGAGATGCAGTATGTTCATAGAATTTGTTACATTAACCTTCCTTTACCACTTGTGTGGTTCTCTTCACTTCTTCCTGTAGATTTGAGTTACCATCTGGTGTTATTTTCCTACTCAAATACAGATTCATTTCAGCCTGCCTTTGTGCTATTATTGTCAAATATATTACATTTTATATGTTACAGGTCCAATTGTCAAATATATTACATTTTATATGTTATAGGTCCAATATAAAATTATATACATATTGTTTTATGAAAATGCTTTTCAAATCAGTTAAAAGAAGGAAAATATGCAATTATGCTGTTTTTTTATAATTACCTGTGTTTGTGCTATTTGTTTTCTTGGATGTAGCCTTCTTCTACAGAAGTAAAGTGCTATTTTCATCACATCATATCAAGGGAGCATCCTGTCAGCAAGACTTTTCATTGCTGATGTTAACCTTGATCACCTGGCTGAGGTGATGTTCCACAGGTTCCTCCACTGCAAAGTTACTCTTTCCCACTTTTCAGACTTTACTCTTTGGAAGGAAGGTCCTGTGTGCAGGCCACACTTAGGAAGTAGGGGTTATAAATTTTTTGGAATTTTTCTCTGTGAGAGATTTGTCAGTTCCACCCTATTTGTTTATTTTAAAAATTATTTATTTATATTAGCATCAATTCATGAATATTAATTTTATATATTGGTTTATAATCTAACATTATTTATTTTGTTGCTCCCATTGTTCCAGTTGGCAATTGAGAGCTCTTTCAGTCAGGTTCTGTGTTCCTCTGGTATATCCCCATTTTTGTGGGTCGTTATTGTTGTTGTTGTATGTGTGTGTGTGTTTGGTTTGAGCACCTCTTTCCTTTCTGGAACTAGAAGATGCTCCAGGCTCTTCTTGTATATTTCCTGCCCCAGTCCTAGAATTAGCCATTTCTCCAAGGAGTCCTGGGTCTTTTTATTTGATTAATATTGGAAACCAAGATCTGGGTGTGCTTTGCTCATTGCTTTCTTGCATTTTTGAAAGATAGTTTTGCTGGATGTAAGATTCTTTGTTGACAGTTTTTTTTTTTTTCCTTTCAGCACTTAGAATATGTCATCCCACTGCCTTTGGGCCTCCATTTTGTTTCTGATGAGAAGTCAGCTATTAATCTTATTGGTCTTCCCTTGTATGTGATGAATTGTTTTCTCTTGCTGCTTTCAATATATTCTCTTTGCCTTGTCAGTCAACATTTTGGGTACAAAGTATCTGGGCATGGATTTCTTTGCACTAATCCTACTTGGAGTTTGTTGAAGTTTGTGGATGTGTAAATGTTTTTCATCAAATGTGGGAAGTTTTCATGTGTGTTGGTGCACTTAGGGGTGTTCCACATTTCTCCAAGACTTTTCTTTCTTCTTTTTTCTCTGTGTTCTTCATATTGATAGTCTCTATCAACTTACCTTAAGTTAACTGATTATTTCTTCTCTTGGCTTAAACGTACTGTTGATCCCCTCTAGTGAATTTTTCATTCCATTTGGAAAGACTCCAGATTTTCTATTTGGTTCTTCTTTTTATTTTTAAAATAATTTCTACCTCTTTATTGATATTCTCTGATAAGACACTATCATCATATATTCTTTTAATTCTTTAAACATGGTTTCCTTTAGTTTTTTGAACATCTTTATAATAGTTGCTTTGAAGACTTTGCTAAGTCCACCATCTGGATTCTCCCAAAGGCAGTTTATGTTGCCTGCTTTTTTCCCTGTGTGGGTCACACTTCCTTGTTTCTTTCCTATCGCATAATTTTTGTTGAATACTGGACTTTTTAGATAATATACTTTAGCATCACCATCTTGGTCTTGTCATTGTTTTTGCTTGTTGTGTAGTAATTTGGCTGGACTAATTCAGTAGTCTATTTCTCCTGCTGTTAGTAGCCTCTGATGTGGCTCCCCAGAGGGTATAGCCTTGATCATGGATACAATCTCCCTGACAACCAGGGTGATTTCAGCTTAGTTCTCTTTGACTCCTCCATCTTCCAGCTAAACTTCTTGTCAGTCTACCTCTATTGGTATCACGCCTAGCTGTTAGCCTCTATTAATTACTAGCTAATTGCTCTATTGCTTTAATACCCTGAGATGTGAATTGTTCCACATTCTGATCTAATTACAGTCAGGCCCTGTCACAGGGGCAAAGTGTTGCCAGTCACTGAGGCTTGCTCTAACCCCATAAGGCTCTTAATCCTCTCTTTCTCTGGTTAAGTTAAACATCTAGCTAATCTACTTTTTGCTTGTTGCTACTAATATGGAACTATCAGATTGATCTTAATTGCTCACCCCAAAGATCTCCATTGTTTTCCACAAAGTCCTTAGCATGAACTCCCCACACTCTGATCCAAATAAAGTTCACCTTCTTAGGCAGCATTCCAGAGCTTTATATTTTATAGCCTCTTCCCTTGGGCAAAATTTCTGCACCATTGCACTGCAGCTGGGTGTGGGAACAGCGGCCTGTATTTCCTGTAGTTTCACCCCTGCTCTACAAGTAGGGTGCTGCATAGGGACTGCAGTCCCGGGTCTTCTCAGCATATCCCTCATAGCTAGTACCTATTTTTTAATGCTTTAATTCTTGCTGCTTCATTATATTTTATCTTAGATATTCTGTAATCATCATTCCCACAAGAGTGTCCACTGATGGTTCCGGGTACATTTTTAGGTCTCCCCACAGTTGTATGTCATGCTAGACTGATAATAGATACGCACTGAACACTTCCTGACAAATTTTTTGTTGCCATCTGAAAACAAGTTGATAAAAAAATAATTTTATTGGGTTAAAACAGCGTTTCTCAAACCAGAAGGTGACAACCAGTCACCTGGGGATCTTGTTAAAAGCAGATTCTGATTGGTTAGGTATGGGTGGCCTGAGGCTTTGCATGTTCACCCAATTCCCAGGTGACGCCAGTGTCACAGCAAGGAATCAAAATACAATGCTAGGTTAGGAAGATTCAACATCATAAAAAACGGTAGTTCTGTTTAAGTTGATCTGTGAAATAATAGTATTCCAATTAAAATAACAAAGAGATTTTAAAATATATATTTTATTTATTTATTTATTTATTTAGGCTGCACCGGGTCTTAGTTGCAGCATGGGAGATCCTCAGTCATGGCATGCGGGATCTTTTTAAATCATGGCACACAGGCTTCTTAGCTGTGGCATGCAGACTTCTTGGTTGCGGCATGTGGACTCTCAGTTGCGGCACACAAACACCTAGTTGCAGAATGCACGTGGGATCTAGTTCCCTGACCAGGGATTGAACCCAGGCCTCCTGCATTGGGAGCGTGGAGTCCTACCCACTGGACCAACAGGGAAGTCCCACAAGGAGATTTTTTTTTTTTTTTTTTTTTTTTTTTGCGGTATGCGGGCCTCTCACTGTTGTGGCCTCTCCCGTTGCGGAGCACAGGCTCTGGACGCACAGGCTCAGCGGCCATGGCTCATGGGCTTAGTTGCTCCGCGGCATGTGGGATCTTCCCGGACCAGGGCACGAACCCGTGTCTCCTGCATCGGCAGGCGGATTCTCAACCACTGCGCCACCAGGGAAGCCCAAGGAGATTTTTTTTAAAGGTTCAAATAAACTGACTCAAAAATTCTTTTGGAAAAATAAATAAGAATATCCACAAAATTCTTAATAGGGAGGAGACTAGCCCTACTAGATACTGAAACGTGTTATGAAGTTACAATATTTAAAACAAGTCCATGAATAGATGGGAAGATAAAAGGAAAAAATGTAAGCCATATGATGAACTCTAATACAGACCATATATGATATGTATATGGTCAAGTTTCTGATAGTTTTGATATTGATACATTTAGTTAATGATAAAGGTGGCATTGCAATGGGAGACAACAGATTATTCAATAAATGATTTACAATGACTGGGTAGCCATTTAGGAAAAAATTAATTTGGAACCATATGTAATAGCAAAATTAATCCAGTCATATCAGAGATTTAAATGTTAACAATAAAACCATTAAAGTCCTGAACTTATATAGTGGGAACATTTTTATTGTAATCTTGGAATATGGAAGACTTTTAAAACGTGAAACCTATAAGCCATGAAATCAATAAAGTCAGCTATATAAAAATAAAAAATTTTCTGCATGGCAAAAACCATCATAAGCGAAGCCCAAAGATAAGTAACTGAAAAAATATTGTATTTAATATCACAAGGAGCTAACTTTCTTAAAAAATAAATGTCTTATAACTTAACAAGAAAAATCTAACAAAAAATAGGAAAAAACTGGGCCAAATATTTAAACAGTTACAGAAAAGCTAAAAAATCCCAAACATATGAAAAATGTTCCTCTTCACTCATAAGGAACAGAAAATAAAGCTATAATGAGGTACCATTTTCCCTCTGTTAGATTGACAAAGATGAAAAAGTAAGATTGTGTCACGAGAATGGAGAAAACAGGCAGTCTCAAACATTGCTGCAGAAGTATAATTGGCTTCATCATTATAATAGAAGGCAAGTTAGTACCATTTACCATACATACACATATGCTTAGGGTAGGGTTTCTCAACCTAGACCCTACTGACATTTCGGGTCAGATAATTCTTCGTTGTGGGGGCCATCCTGTGCATTTCAGGGTGTTTAGCAGCATCCCTGGCCTCCAGCTACCCTATGCCAGTAGCACTCCCCTAATTGTGACAAACAAAAATGTCTCCAGACATTGACAAATGTCTCCTGGGGGCAAAATAGCTTCTGGTTGAGAACCACTGCCTTAGAATAAGCAATCTCACTTTCAGTTGCTTATCCTACTGATATATTGTACTTGCATTTTTACAAAATGTTGTATACCCAGAAAATTTGTAATCACAGCACTGCTTGTTGTAATAGCAAGAGATGGAGAAGCTAAGTGACTGTTGGTGGGGACCTGTTAAAGTATGGTACATCCATACAATGGAAAATTATGAAGCTATTAAAAAGAATGAGTAAATTCTTTATGTGTTGATACAGAAGAATCTTCAAGATTTATTGAGTGGAAAAAAAAAGTTGGATGAATGAAAGTGAATAGAATTGGCTACTCTTTGGGTCAGAAAGGTAAACATATATGTTTGTATGGATATAGATTTCTAGAAGGTTGCATGAAACCTAAAAACAGTGTATGCTTCTTGGAAGGGGACCTGTGTGGCTGGGGACAGGGGTGGGTTGGGAGCTTGTCACTGTGTACTTTTACACCATTTGAATTGAATGTATTGCCTATTCAAAACAATTGTTAAAAGGACAATGCTAATTCAAAAAGCCACTCAGAAGAAAAAGACTAGTTAATTATAATAATTTTTTTAAATGAAATATAAAAAGACAGAGTCCTCAAACATTGAATAATCATATGATCCAGCAAGTTGTCTTCCAGGTATATACTCAAAATAATTGACAGCATGAACTTGAACAACAGGTATTTGTACACCCATGTTTGTAGCAGCATTGTTCACAATAGCCAAAATGTAGAAGCAACTCAAGTGTCCATCGACAGATGAGTGAATAACCAAAGTGAGCTGTATATGCATATAATAGAATATATTATTTTATTTATATTATTTTAAGGATGAATATTAATCATCCTTAAAAAGGAAAGAAATTTTGACATGCTACAACATGGATGAACCCTGAAGACATTTATGCTAAGTGAAATTAGCCAGTCACAAAAGGACAAATATTGTATGATTCCACTTATATGAGGTACCTAGACTAGTCACATTCATGGAGACAGAAAATAGAATGGTAGTTGCCAGGGCCTATGGGGAGGGGGTTTGGGGAGTTAGTGTTTAATGGGTACAGAGGTTTCAGTTGGGGCAGATGAAAAAATTCTGAAGATGGCTGGTGATAAAGATTGCAAAACAACGTGAATTGTTCTGTGAATGCCACAGAACTGTACACTTAAAAACAGTTAAAATGAGAAAATTTATGTTATGTGTATTCTGCCAAAAAAGCCCAGGAAAATGAATTGAAATTGATGTAATCAAAGTATACTTAAATACATAATTTTTCCAAAGCAAAAAAAGCCCCTAAGCAATCAAAAGTAAAGCATATTCCTTAATAGAGGAAGGAAGGGAGGAAGGAAGAAAGGAAGGGAGGGAGGGAAAAAGACCGTTTTAGACTGTACTTAGTGTTTCTAAACTGGACAAAAATGTCACAATCTGTATAGAAAAATAATCTTGTGATTTCACCCACTCCTTTGAAAATGTAAACGTTATTTTTAGAACTACATTGAAACTGGGGAGAGATGCAAGGGCCAGTAAATCCCAGGAGGCTAGAACTGCCAGGGAGCCCCACATTTAATTGGTCCTTCCCAACTCAGGACCGGGCCAAGGCCATGGCTCTGAACAAGCAGCTCCGGAAGCAGCTGTCTGAGTTCCGAGTGCCACAGGTGATGATGTACATCCGGGAGAAGATCCGAAACAGGGACCTGGAGAAGACCATCAGGATGTGGGAGAGGAAAGTGGAGATTGCAGAGGTAAGTTACAGGAAGTCCCGAGACCTGCGATATCTTATGCCCCTCACATTTTTGTTTAGGATTTTGTTTTCTGAGGTAAGAATACAGGATTTTAGACACGTAGTACCTGTGAGAAATCTCAGCCGTTGCTTCAACTCTTACACCAAAATAAAGGATGGCTTCTTTTTTTTTTTTTTCCTTAAAGTTCCTTTTTCTTGTTAGGGACAGTCTTTTCAGGTTATCAGGAAGAGACTCTAGTAATGGTGTGTTTTTAGTTGCTTGTTTTCTTATTGATCTCTGGAAGCTTCTGAATCCCTCCCCCCACCATTGATAATTTAGTGATTGCTATTTATACACGGAGAAGCCAGTTTTTAAAAATTGAGATAATAATGGATTTTAATATCACTCAGAACCCGATTCCCTGCATTTACATATTTGCCATGGGTCTTTTTGATGTTGACTAACCCCGTAGCCTTTTCCTATGGTACAGTGTGCACAGAAGCACCCTTGCCCCTTGTAAGCCATGGAGGAGAAAAAGGAAAAGTGCAAATGATATGCTGGCATCAAAAAAAAAAAAAAAGGAAAGCACCAAGACTGCCACAGGCCAGCTTGCACACTGAGGGCACTTAAGACATCCTTACGGTAGCTCAAAAACCCAGTCAGATCACTCGGGAAGCTTGGCATTCTCACATCTAGACCCCAGCTCCATTTTCCACAGTGCGTTTACCTGCTGTTCCAGTGGTCACTTAGCAGAGGGAAAGTAAATTAGGATCCATACTTGGGCCCATCACATCTGGGGCTAAGAAGTACAGAAGGAACCTGCAACTTCTCACTTCATGGAACAGAGACAAGCTCTTTAGAAGAATCTTCCGGATGCCCCAAGGTGGCCTGCGTCCGCCGCACGCATGCAGACCCTGCCCCACATACGAGGTCATCCATACCATCACAGGGCTGGATGCAGGTAGAATAGGCACAATCCGTTTGTCCCAAATGACCTTCTCCCTCCTCCCCCTTTCTCCTTTTTGCAGATGTCCTTAAAAGGCTACCGCAAGGCTTGGAATAAAATGAAAATCACCAATGAGCAGTTGCAGGCAATTTGCCCCCTGGGAAATAGCCAGAGGGAGGCAACGGCTGCCGACCAAAAAGTGATCCATTAAAGTAATCAGCTCCTCTCTAGTCATGGGGTCCTCTCACTGTTCCCTGTGCTGGCTGGTGTCCCCAATTCAGCCAGGCTGCTGGTCACCTCCCAGGCCACATCGCCCCCGGGGAGTGTTTTCACAGCCTGGCTCCAGGAACCATAAACACTGAAAGAACCACAGGGCACTCTAATGGTTTGACACTTGTTAGCCCACATTTAGTTCACAAGCACACATGAAAATGACCTTCCCGCATGTGGGAGTGGGACAGAGGAGGGAGAGCCAGCCCAGTCTGTACTGTGGGCCTGTCGATGGCAGCCCAGCTGTGCAACTCTCAGGAAGAGATACCAAAACAGCGTGGTGAATGCCTGGCACTCAGCATTCTGAGCTTACGCTTCCATTTGGAAGGTTAGCTCCTAGGCTAAGATGCCATTACCAAAGAAAACAAGCACAAAGAAAAATAAGATAATTTCCTGGGGCTGATGTAACCCGTTCTGGCCTGATAGAGACCTGCCCTCCCCAGCCCGCCCGCCGTAGTAGTCATAGTACATGGGTTGGATGGCCACCTCAGACTTGTCTGACTCCCTCAGACCGTTTTCGCTCAAGTCTAGACTCACTGGCGTGCCATTTGCCATTTGTGACCGTGAAGGCATGGTGGCCCTCTTTTGTCCTTGGAAGTGTGGTTGGGACCGTCCAACCTGGTTCAGCCCAGCATGTTTTTTCTGTGTCACAACATCGCGTGATGAGTGGCTGAGGAAAGGAATCGGGTTTTTCCAGTGGTGGAAGGAAGACAGGGGAGGGCTGGTCTTCTTGGTCTTGGACGTGATCCAGTTGCTGTAGTGTTCTACCTTGATGTACAGGAACAGGCCAGGGCATTTCTCACCACCTGGAGACAGGATTCCTCTCAGCACCCACAGATTTAATTCCTTCAGCTCACACATCATTGGGTTTCCTGGGTCCCCCTGTGACAAAGGACAGAAAGCTTCAGGTCTTAGAAAAACTTGTTTTCTTTTTTAATATGTCCCTGTGCAATTTACTATCTGTTCTAGAAAAGTTTTACACTGGTTCTCACTGGAAATGGGGTAAGTTATAGGATAATGTTTCCAATCTAGGCCACCTCCACCACACATTCCAACAAGATGAGTTTTCTTTTCATTATACAAATCATTTGTAGGCTCCTGCAGTTTGCCTGTAGCTTCCTGGATCCCATTTCATTTTCTTGCCCCTTTCCAGTACTTTGAATAAATCCTTCCTCTCTGGTTTCTCACTCCTCAAATGTTATTTTGTTCCTTTCTGGCCTGGAATGCTCCCATTTTTCCTTCTCTTCCCTATTTTGTTTCCATCCTTCGTTTAAGCTGCTTGCACCTACCCACAGTCCTGCTAGGGCCAGTCAGACTTCCAGGAAGCACACGCTGCCAGGCTGGGTTCACAGCTTTTCCAACCTGGCAGCTGCCTGCCAGTGCACCCTGCCCCGCATCCCCGGCCCAGGCTCTCAGGAGCAGTCCTCTGGGCCTCGGGAGTTCTGCCACACAGACCTTATCTCCCTTCAGGTGAGTGGGTAGAAGCCCGGCACACTTGGCTGGACGTGTGACCCTAGCAGGTTAGCTAATTCTCTGAGCTAAAGTGGGGACACGGTTAGTGCCTGTAACACCGGCAGAGCTCCTGGCACAGTGCCTGACATAGGGGATGCATTCAGTAAACAATTAGCTGCTATTACCCTTGTGTGCAGAAAAGGCCATCATTTTTAATGTGAAAAACTGAGAAATGTGGGAAAAGCAACAAGACAGCTACTAGGTATAATTTACCTTACCTGTCCTCCACCCTACCCCCCACCCCCAGGCCTCCTCGTAAAGGAATACCTGCCCCCCAGCATCGGCCTGTGGTCCATCTTGGTCCAAGAGGGAGCTTATCATCAAAGGCTGGCCAGCCACCTTTGACCTATGTGACCTGCCAGGCGAGACAGGCTGGGTGATCACAGTTTGCTCTCACTGTGTGGACTGAGGCATGGAGGGAGGGGGCTTGCAGCTGACAATGGGAAACAATTTGAACAGACTCAACAGTGAGAATTCAAGAGGCAAAACAGTGGTCACCTCAGCCCCTGCCCATTCCCAGGCCTGGGTGTTTGAGCTTTCTTGGGTTTCTACACACATGCAGCCTCTTTCACTAAACCCTCCTTTTTCTGAGGAGGCCACACCAGAACAGAAATGCAGGCAAATGGGAGAAGCGAAGAACACTTCTGCAAGCAGGGCCACGGGAGGCATGCTCTGCAAGGCTGCCATAATGCCCTGGTTGTCCCACAGCTGCGCACACACGAGGATGACATTCCAGACTTCGCTCTGTGCTTCTCATTAGATGGAAGGGGGTGCTTGAGTGTGGAACTCTTGATTTTTTCAGTTTTTCACATTCTACTGTTTGCATCCCATGCTGCCAAACAGCAGAGGGTGGAGATTTCATCCCTGAGCTCTGGCTGGTCCCCCTAGGACTGGTGAACAGGCTCTCATCTGCACCTCATTGTGTCTGCCTGGGGCACAGAGGCTCTCTGGCCAAGGATAGAGTGGTCTCCCCTCCGTTCACCAGTCCCACTCCCAATTTGTTTTAACTGTGCTTTTACAGCCTGAGGAAGAAAAACAATGCCATTCAGGACAAATAGTTTTGACAAATGACCGTGCGGTCAACATCCCTGGCTATTGTGTGGTTTTGCAAGTTGCTGTTCCACTCGGGTGTAGAATACGCTGCTGTTTCTCTTCCCCATGACGTGCAAGGCCGCGACTTCTGAAGCTCAAGCAATGGAGACAAAAAGCACCAGGCGCTCCAGCCCCACCTCATCTCCCAGGGGAGCGACCCCCCTTCATTGCGTGATCCTCAACCTTGACATCCAGCAAAAGCCCTAACAGTTGTGGGAAAAAAGGAGGGGTGAATTCAGAGCGATTCTACTTCTGCTGGGTTTCTGAGGACCCTGTTAGGGCAGACACTGAACCTGGGTAGCTTATTCTACATGTGAGAAGTGTGGCTTTGAGGACCTCTGGACACTAGAACACATTTCCTAGGAAGGATCCTAGGTAGACAAGGCACCTTTTTTTTTTTTTTGCAAGCACAATTCTCTTAAAAAACAAAGGACTGTCTACAGGTGTGCTACAGTTAAAAAACAATCTGACCTTTGTGGATGGTTTAAAGAGGTGATCATTTAGAGGGTAAGCAGCTTACCATATTCCAGTGAATTTAAGATGCTCTTAAAAATTAGCATCTTTGAAATGGGATGTGTCTTTTAATCAGTGGATTCCAGAGTTTCAGTGGCAGCGTTTTTACTTTCTCAGTGTTACATAAAATAATGGTGCATTCTGCACCTGACAGCATCCTGGATTTGAAGAAGTGTGGTACTAGGTTGATGGAGTGGCTGATGGCAGGATTTTGTTAAGTAGCTATGTCTTCTACTGTATTTTAACACATTCTCTAATTTAAGAAGCTTCTACAATCCTCCACCTGGAAGAGAGCCCAGGACAATGTAGGCACTTGATAAATGTTGAACCAGCTCTAGAAGGGCAAACTTATTTCCTGATGAAAGGCAGTCCCTCATGCTTTTGCAATAAAATGACTTTGAGAAAGAATTGTCCACACATATGTTTTTTTCCCCTTTTCTCTAAAGACTTTCCCTAGATCCTCTGGAAAAAAAAAATTTCCCCGTCAGGGAATCCTGAAGGTTACTTCAAGAAAAGTGGTTGATCAGTGTCTTAGACAATTTTAGAGTAGAGGAGGGAAACTCTGCCTGGAAATCTGGCAGACCTGAGTTCTCGCCTTTAAGACTTATTAACTGTGTGGCCCTGTAAGCCACACTTTTTCCAGATACAGATATGAGGGGGCCTGGACAGGTGTTTGTGAATTCTGCACATTTTCCTGAGGCAGTAGGACAGCCACATCTGGACAGCCCACATTCAGGTAGAGGGCAGGGCTTCTTACAGGGAAAAAGAAACCCAGTAATTGATGAACAATAGGCCGGGTTCCAAAGAAGCTGAATACAGCGAGCCCGCGCTGTAGGCGTGCTCAGCGTATATCTGCACGTGTGGTTTGGACTCACTCTTTCAAACTTTCAGCTACTGAAAAAACATGTGACTCAGCCATGCTTAGTCATGTCACACTGAAAACGGTGACTGGTTAGTCCATTCAGCAGAATGTTACTGAGTGTTTGCCACGTGCCAAGTGCTGTTCGCCCTGGAGACGTCCGTGAATCCCAGGTGGCAGTCTCTGCCCTCACGGAGCTCACGATTCAGCGAGGGGGAGTCCTGAGGCTCCCCGTGAAGTTGCACTGCTTACTCTCAGCCTGTAGCTTCTGTTCCACCACGTTCTTACCAAGCAGACGGCATCAGTTTCCATCTCTATGTGACTGCCACATCCTGTTTTCTCGATTTTGTTTAAGGGACACAAGTCGATGTCCTTCACGGAGATTTTCCTCAGGATACTCATCGTCATGTGATTTCCTGTCTGGACAACAGAGAGCCTGAG